>NW_027362763.1:526877201-528205951 GCF_046119375.1 Phyllobates terribilis | reverse complement strand
GAAGTAGAATGATATATATTAAACATAGATAGAATGATAGATATGAAGTAGATAGAATGATATATATTAGATAGATTTGAGATAGATAGATAGATAGATAGATAGATAGAACTGACAAGTATATTCAATGGAAAGAGCTTGATGGTACAGCTGTACTTACCAGGTTAACAGGATGGATGTAACCATTCTCATACTTGTCATTGGCTAAGATCTGTCTTAGATGAGCTATATAACTTGATGCCAGCCTCAGGGTATCTAGCTTGGAAAGTTTAGTATCTGGTGGTACCCAGGGTAAGGTGGTCTTGAGCCTGGAAAAAGCTTTGCTGAGCACCCTCATCCTGGCCCTCTCCCTGGCATTAGCCGCATTCCTCTGGACCTGCTTTCCCTCATGATTAACCCCAGTCAGAGGACTTTTCTTGCGTGGGGTTTTCCTCCTCTTCCCTGTAGTTCCTCTGCCTTTCTTAGGAGACTCATTGTCACAAGCGGAACTTTCCTCATTGCTGTCATTTGAGATTCCAAAATCTTTGCTAGAATCCAGTTTCATGGCATCACAGTCCAACATTTCCACCTCCTGGAAGTCCTCTACATCACTCAGAGAGCCCGTAGACATTGCTGTCCCTGCTTCCTCCTATGGTCCAGGTGGGAATGGATGCAGGATAATAATAGGGGATGTGTTTGATTAGCAGCCTGCAGGGGACACGCCTGTTCCAGTGTTTGTCTTAGGAGGAGAGCAGTGGAATTTCGTGTGGACAGTAGTCATTTATTTATGGGATGGAGGGCGGGGAGAGGCCGGGCCTAATGATACCAGGAGGAGGAGGAGGACATGGTCTACTCTGTCTCCTGCCAGCCCACGTATTCCTCCCCCTGCTCATCACTATCTTGCAAGGCTCAAGGAATTTCAGCATTTATAGACTTTTCACATATTAAACTTTATAACACTTAAATCACCTAATATTTGCACCATTTGCATTTAAATCATACAGGAATATAAAACAGTTGGATTAAACTAAAAAGAGCCAATGAAATGTTACTTTTTACAAATCTATGAAATAGTAAAGTCACTTTCTTTGAGACAGAGAAAAATGTTTAAAGCAAGCAATAGGAATATTGTATGAAAACATCCTGTGATATCTACACAAGGTGCCCTCGGCTGAACTCTATTGTAATATCCTCCAATGTCTCCTAGATGACTGAGGTCAAAGGCCATGAAACCCCATTACTAGGTGACTAGTGCAAAAATAACAAGCCAGCCCTGGCTCTGCGGAGGATCCTGCATAGAAAAGGAGAGTTGAGAAGAGGGGATCCTGTGATATAAGGGAGCTTATAAAAACAAATATTTATACTGTCTATGAATATTAATATTGATGAGATCTATGGTATATGTGTTCTGTATACTCATGTTCAATGAACACTGAAAAGGACATATTTAAACATCTGCAAAAGAAGCATAAAAAGAGCCTCAATACTATCAATATCAGTTATGTTTTCAGTGATTTTAATATACCCATATTCATTGCATTATTTATTTAATTTATCATCTATTTTAGCTCTTATAACCAGGATAGCGATTTATTGCTAGCACTTTATTAGGCTATAAAATATACAGCAATGGAAAAGGCAGATTCCGACATCTATTACATTTCATTGTCGCAACTTATTCCATATTTTCCTGTGTCCAGTAATAAATAGGTCTTCATGCGGCTGATAGAGGTAAGATTTGTCTTGTACCATAAAAAAAACATTAAAAAAACCAAAAACATCACTTAAATTGTTTTAGAAAGTTTAAAGCCCAGAATAAATGTGAAAGAAGTGTATATTCAGATTAAGTCATACTGGTAGGGAGCAGTAACACTGAGTCCTGCAGCTTCTCATCTGCTGTGTCTCAAGGCTGTAATATGCTAGGCACATCCTCTTCTGTGTCCACTGAGCTATATATGTATATAGCCACATAGATATCCACAGACAGATGTATAGGATAAACACATCCACATAGTATATGGACTTCTAGCTACAAGCTAGATCTATACATATGAGATAGAGAGACAGACAGATAAATAGATAGGCATCAAAGGTGTGTATATAGCAAGAAATAACTAATAGGAAAACAATGATGAGATAAGGAGTAATTATATAGTTTGTTTCCTTCCTGAGAATAAGTTGGCAATACTCAAAGGATAAAAACAAGATTAGTGAAATAGAAACCAGTTCTGACACTTTATTTTTCAGTGGTATGGCATTCATTTGATTATACCATATGAATATATATTTAATATCTGCAAAAACAAGTCTATATTTTTGCTTCATAGCTGACACCACTACAAATAAGTTTGTATTTACATGTGAAATAGGCAATATGTGAGATTTTATTAGAAGTTAAAAAAAGGAATGGAAATATTGTATTAATAATAGTAATGGTTGTCGTTGTTTTTGTTCTTCTGCATCATCATCATCATCTTCACAACAACAATAAATTACTAATAATAAAATAATAATAACAGTAATAAAAATAATTATTTGCTTGTCTATTTTCCACATATGCTTCCAGGAGCTATATGCACAAATTAGGTTGTGGTGCTTCATGGATGAATATATATATATATATATATATATATATATATATATATATATATACATTATATATGTAATATTTATATGTATAATATAAAATTGCTAATGGGTGACACTTTAGTCCGATTTGTTTAATGGCTTTGCTGATCCTTGTGTATATTCATATCTGCTCCAGAAAGCGGGAGGGGTATTCTGGAGGACATTCCTATTACTTTTCATGATATGAGCCCAACTGACTCATGTTTATAGTACTTCTGCTTATATCCAGCATACAATTGGGGAGTGTTGGATGATCTGTATGATGCTATCTATTTTACTGAATGTATATATAGACTTCAAAAAATATTTTCTACCTTTCAGTTTCATTAAGCTTTGGGAAATTTTATGTAATACCATCTTTCTTTTAATATTTTCTCTCAATTATATTGGATGTGTGTCTAGTTTTAAAGACCTTTTATTTGTTTTAGTTCTTTAAACTTATTAATCAATGTGTGGACCAAAATTGCCTTCCTGTGAACCAATGACAGTTTAGAATTGACACAAAGGCAGCGCCTGTCATGATTTGTACTCTCTGTAAATTGTTTGATGCTGTTCCATAAACCCAAATGTACAAATAGATGTATATATTTTTCCATTTTATTAATCAAGTTTATTACAAAACTTATTTTCAAAGCTACATAGAAGAAATGCAAAAATATGCTTCAGCCATGAGTTTCCAGTATGTGCAGCTATTGCTCTTGACTGCAAGGGCATCTGACAATTAAATGTAACCACCACATATTGATATTACTGTAGTTGATACTAGTTAACGGAATACAGACTGCTGGAAGCAGCACAGCAATGTGCATAACAATGATCATTTATGTATTTGCTGCTAAGATCAATGGATTTGTCCAGTTCAAGTCTTTCAGGGAACTTATCATTCATGATTTACATTTGTTATTGATCCATAGTGCACCATAGTGTTTACCCACTATCAACTGTGGGAATACAAAAATAAGGTAAAATGGCATTCTGGGAAATGTTATAAAGATAATAAAGTGCTTATGACTGTCAGTCATTACATGTCTCACACTGGTAACAGCCTCTTTTATTTAAAATAAGCCCTGGAGGCCGATTGTCAGGGAGATCTATGTCCCGATTTTAGAGTCTTAAAGGGACTCTGTCACCATGTTTTTTTGCTATTTCATCTAAGAGCAACATGAAAGAGAACCTGATTCCAACAATGTATCACTCCGTACACTGGATGCAGCAGTTGTGACACAATCAGAGTTCTTAGATGTAGCATGAAGCAGAACTGAGTAAGTAAGAATGCCACTAACCCCACCCACATCACAATAAATAGATGTAATGCTTTAGTATATATATATATATATATATATATATATATATGTATATATATATATATATATATATAATGACGGAAATAATCATTTGATCCCTTGCTGATCTCATAAGTTTGCCCACTGACAAAGACATGAACAGTCTATAATTTTAAGGGTAGTTTAATTTTAACATTGAGAGATAGAAAATCCAAAATAAAAATCAAGAAAATCACATTGTATAAATTAGATACATTTATTTTCATTTTACAGTGAGAAATAAGTATTTGTTCCCTCTGGCAAACAACACTTAATACTTGGTGGCAAAACCTTTGTTGGCAAGCACAGCAGTCAGACGTTGTTTGTAGTTGATGATGAGGTTTGGGCACATGTCAGGAGGACTTTTGGTTCACTCCTCTTTGCTGATCATTTCTAAATCATTCAGATTTTGAGGCTGTCACTTGTCAACTCGGAGCTTTAACTCCCTCCATAAATTTTCTATAGGATTAAGGTCTGGAGACTGGCTAGGCCACTCCATGACCTTAATGTGCTTCTTTTTGAGCCACTCCTTTGTTGCCTTAGCTGTATGTTTTGGGTCATTGTCTTGCTGGAAGACTCAGCCACGACCCATTTTTAATGTCCTGGCGCAGGGAAGGAGGTTGTCACTCAGGATTTTACGATATATGGCTCCATTCATTCTCCCATTGATGCAGTGAAGTAGTCCTGTGCCCTTAGCAGAGAAACACCCCCAAAACATAATGTTTCCACCTCCATGCTTTACAGTGGGGACGGTGATCTTTGGGTCATAGGCAGCATTTCTATTCTTCCAAACACAGCGAGTTGAGTTACTGCCAAAGAGATCAATTTTTGTCTCATCTGACCACAGCACCGTCTCCCAATAACTCACAGAATCATCCAGGTGTTCATTGGCAAACTTCAGACGGGCCTGCACATGTGCCTTCTTCAGCAGGGGGACCTTGCGGGCACTGCAGGATTTTAAACCTTTAAGGCGTAATGTGTTACCAATGGTTTTCTTGGTGACTATGGTCCCAGCTGCCTTGAGATCATTAACAAGTTCCCCCCGTGTAGTTTTAGGCTGATCTCTCACCTTCCTCCTGATCAAGGATACCCCACAAGATGAGATTTTGCTTGGTGCCCCAGATCGATGTCGATTGACAGTCATTTTGTATTTCTTCCATTTACTTACTGTTGCTTGCACCAACAGTTGTCTCCTTCTCACCCAGCGTCTTGCTTATGGTTTTGTAGCCCATTCCAGCTTTGTGCAGGTCTATGATCTTGTCCCTGACATCCTTAGAAAGCTCTTTGGTCTTGCCCATGTTGTAGAGGTTAGTCTGACTGATTAATTAAGTCTGTGGACAGGAGTCTTTTATACAGGTGACTATGTAAGACAGCTGTCTTTAATGCAGGTAATGAGTTGATTAAGAGCATCTAACTGGTCTGTAGGAGCCAGAACTCATAATGGTTTGTAGGGGATCAAATACTTATTTCTCACTGCAAAATGCAAATAAATGTATCTAATTTATACAATGTGATTTTCTTGATTTTTTTGCATATTCTATCTCTCAATGTTAAAATTAACCCACCCTTACAATTATAGACTGTTCATGTCTTTGTCAGTGGGCAAACTTACAAAAACAGCAAGGGATCAAATGATTATTTCCTTCACTGTATATATATATACACATACTATTACATCAATTTATTGAGGGAGGACAAATACATATTTGACAAAAAGGATAAATTAATAAATATTTAGGATTTGGTTACATTTGTAATGTAGTTTTAAATATCCTTTTCATCCTACTATGGCTCAATTAGCACTTTGTTTTTGGATTATGTCACACATATACATCTGTATAGCAGAAAAAAGATATAGTCCTATAGTATAATGTTCCCATAACCTTCTATCGTGCAGCCTGGCGACAAACTGTATTGAGTAAACTGGGGTCCATAAGTTTCTGGCATAATGTTCCTTATTTTTTCCAGAACATACTGCTCAGCATTTTACTTTATGTTTTGTCGGAATCTACGAAGAAGGCTCCTAATGGACTCTTCAACACAGATGTAAGCCTTGCCTTAATGATAGATGAATCAGAAAGCATAGGAATATATTTGCTTGCATATATGTTTACATTTCCATACATTTGTGTCTAACTAAATAATAATAATAATAAAAATATTAGTTCACTTTATAAAACAGAATGAAATCATCAGTAAAATATCATCTGTTATGCATATTTTTAATATATTCATTTGACAGATCCAATGAATTGTAAGCTAGATACTGCACCTTTTTATGCATCGTTGTATCGTTTAGATTTAATTTTATGTATCATTTTATGCAGTGTTTTTAAAAATAAATAAATAAACATCTGATTTAGGGCACTCAAGTGGTATAAACATGACTTTACCCATTCCAAATATCCAGCATTACAGAATAGTTTCCATCCGGTGATTAGCTAAAATGACAGAAGGAAAATGATAGAGGAACTGATCCCATTTATTGCAATGGGATCATTCCTCCTGTCTGGTTCATCCGTTGTTGCTATTTAAAGTAGAAAACCTGTGGTACTGATAAGGAATGGTTTAGAATAGAGGTAGTAGAAGTTTAAGCAACTCTAAGGCTGTGTGCCCACTTTGCGTTTTTTAAGCATTTCCGCAGCGGCAATTCCACTGCAGAAACGCTTAAAAAACGCATGGTAGAAGGTCTGCCATGTTCCCCAATGATAATCCGCATGTACTGTGCACATGCTGCGGAAATTTCCGCTGCGGATAATCATTGCGGAAAAAAATGCAGCACTACCAATTATTTTGCGTAATTGCGTTTTTTTCGCCACCACTGACTTACATTGAATCGCTTAATATCCTCATGACTACATGTGCACATGTGGATATTAAGCGATTCAATGTACGGATGGTACCCGGGTTTGGAGAAGAGGAGACTCTCATCCAGACCCAGGTACCATAGTACCTGTAAAAAAAAAGAATTAAAATAAAAAATATACATTATACTTACCTTCTGATGGCCCCCGGTTTCCTCAGCGATCCATCCTGGCTTCCCAGCAGCTCACGATGGTCTAAAAGGACCTGCCTGACATGGCTGTCGCGTGACCCGTCACATGACTAAATGACGTCATGGCAGGTCCATTTACACAACCGCGAGACACTGGGGAGAGAGGACGCATCGGATAAGGACGCCGGGGGCCATCAGAAGGTAAGTATAATATTTATTTTTTATTTTTTACCATTCTTTACGGTCACACTATATAAATCCATGCCGTTTGCATGGATTTATATAGTGTGACCAAGTTGTCAAGCACTTTCCAAGTGATGCTAAAACAACTCACCTGCGGAAATGCATGTGAAGAATGCTTCACATCCGCTTGTCCCTGGCAGGAAAAACACACGTAAAATCCACATGCGTTTTTTCTGCCAGGGAGATGCAGAAACGCTCAGGAAAAAATCCAGAGCATTTCTGCATCGTGAGCACTTAGACTTAAGATTATACATGCCAACAGAATCTGTTCAGTCATCTTACATTCCATACAAATAATACACTGTATTGTCTTGCATGTATATCACATAAGTATTGGCGTTGTGTGAGGGTAGAAAGCTTCATCATGGAAATTATGTCATACATAGATATATCATATCGGAAAACTAACCATTTCAATTACCACTCATTTTCCCGTACTAAAACCTATGGTTGGCAGGAAAGATACAATCTACTTGGCTATAAATCCATCCACCTTGCTTTGTTTTATATAGAAGCATATGTATTGTAGTGAATAACAAGTTATGTTACATTGACCTTTAAGACCTAAATGGTTGCACTACATCTCCAACTCACAAGAGCCAGTAACCAAAATGCAGAAATCCCTAACAGATGGAGGATCTCCAACTCCTACATACACTGATTATTGTGATGAAGGCTCTATTACACATACATGCACAGTTTATTGGAATATAGTGCTTGTCATGGCCCATTCGAACATGTCAATAATCAAGGAACGAGATTTTGTAGTAACACTTAATCCCAACTATCAAACATGGTGGCAAACACCTAGTGATCAAGTAGAATTCTTGTTTGTATGGAGCAATTATTTTTATTCTGGCTTAAAAATGATCATTATAGGCAACATATTGCCCGTATAAACAGATGTGCTGCCGATAATATGACATTCATAGAAATCTTCATTATTGGCAAAACACTACCCCATGTAAATAGATGTGCTGACGATAACATGACATTCATAGAAATCTTCATTATTGGCAAAATACTGCCCCGTATAAACAGATGTGCTGCCGATAACATGGCATTCATAGAAATCTTCATTATTGACAGCACACTGCACCGTGTAAACAGATGTGCCGCCGATAACATGACATTCTTAGAAATCATCATTATTGACAGCACACTGCCCCGTGTAAACAGATGTGCTGCCGATAACATGGCATTCATAGAAATCTTCATTATTGACAGCACACTGCCCCGTATAAACAGATGTGCTGCCGATAACATGGCATTCATAGAAATCTTCATTATTGACAGCACACTGCCCCGTGTAAACAGATGTGCTGCCGATAACATGACATTCATAGAAATCATCATTATTGGCAGCACACCGCCCCGTATAAACAGATGTGCTGCCGATAACATGGCATTCATAGAAATCTTCATTATTGACAGCACACTGTCCCGTGTAAACAGATGTGCTGCCGATAACATGACATTCATAGAAATCATCATTATTGGCAGCACACCGCCCCGTATAAACAGATGTGCTGCCGATAACATGACATTCATAGAAATCATCATTATTGGCAGCACACCGCCCCGTGTAAACAGATGTGCTGCAGATAACATGACATTCATAGAAATCATCATTATTGGCAGCACACCGCCCTGCGTAAACAGATGTGCTGCCGATAACATGACATTCATAGAAATCATCATTATTGGCAGCACACTGCCCCGTATAAACAGATGTGCTGCCGATAACATGACATTCATAGAAATCATCATTATTGGCAGCACACCGCCCTGTGTAAACAGATGTGCTTCCGATAACATAACATTCTATGAAGAGAGAATGATAGTATTAATGATCGTTCTGTGTGCATAGAACAGTCGTCTGATGTCTGTGTAAAGAGGCCTCTAAACAACTGCTAATTAGCTTGTACAAATCCAGTCGATGGTTTAAATGCCTGGATCGTACCATGTCAACCCACTGTAACTCCTAATGTACACTGGTGAGCCACTGTTGTTACTGGAGCTGAAACTTCACATTTGAAATGATTCAATAAAAGTGCATTGTTGTACACTTTATTTGGAGTACAGACTGCTTTTTTTGATAGTTTATATAGTGGACCTCAAGTTGGTGTCCATGGGCTTGCTC
This sequence comes from Phyllobates terribilis, assembly GCF_046119375.1. NCBI lineage: Eukaryota > Metazoa > Chordata > Amphibia > Anura > Dendrobatidae > Phyllobates > Phyllobates terribilis. Next base: position 528,196,641 of record NW_027362763.1, on the reverse strand, counting down.
TCAATGTTCCGTGGTGCAGCTGTTAGTATTTTTTCGAAATCCTATATGAACTTTTTTTATGATGTAAGGACCTTATCTCTTACATACATGCTACATTTCAAAGAAGGGTGTCTATCTCTCACCATGTACTGTTTATTACCACAGTGGCTATCTAACACCTTCTGTACATACGCTGTTTGTTGTATATGGAACTTGTTTATGTCAACATGTTGCTTCCAATCTGTGGGACTTCAATACATGAACTCTGTTAATTTTGATTGATTACGGTCAACCTTGTAATTTAGTTTCTTTACTACAAGACATACAGTTGTGCTCAAAAGTTTACATACCCGGGCAGAATTTTTCCTTTCTTGGCCTTGTTTCAGAGAATATGAATGATAACAAAAAAACTTTTTCTCCACTCATGGTTATTGGTTGGGTGAAGCCACTTAATGACAACCAAAAACATCATATTCTCTGAAACAAGGCCAAGAAAAGAAAAATTCTGCCGGGGTATGTAAACTTTTGAGCACAACTGTACCATTGGATTTTGGGAAGATATATATTACCTCATAGAACTTTCAAAAATTGTACTTCACTTTTATAAAATGACAACACAAAGTTCCACCAAAGTTGCTAAGCCCCTATCACAGCTGTAGAATTTGCTGTGAATCCAAATAATCCTCCCACTTCATGCTGATGGAAATAGCTATTCTTTCATGCCTCTGCCATTTAAGTTTACAATGTAGCAAATCACTTTGTCATCAACAACCTGAAATATAAGCTGTGACTCATGGCATCATATAGTAATTCCTAGAAATTACTTTTAATGACTTGGGACCTGACTAATTAAAGGGGTTTTCCAGTTTCAGAAAAACTGTGGACCCTAGTGCAGTTTGTTTTAAGAAAATAAACTATACTTTCTCCAATACGGCATTGGTATCTGTTGTTTTTTGCAGCGCTGATGTCCTGTCAACAGTGCTGCAGTCAATCAGTGCTCAGTGTCTCATATCGTCTACACAGGCAGAATTGCTGAACTGAGGGATTGGCTGCAGCGCTGCCAATGTGACATTAGTGCTGCAGACAACAACAGACATTAGGAGCAGTGGCAGAAAATTGGCGCTGGACCCTGGAAGGGTAAGGAAAGGACATTTTTTTTTCTTTCTAAACAAAATACACCTGAGAAAACGATTTTCTGAAATGGGAAAACTCCTTTAAAGGGTTTGTCCACTACTTGAACAACCCTTTCTTGATCTAAATGTCTGGCCCTGATAAAATAAAAAAGCCTATATTCCCCTCCCATGCAGGCGCCGTTTTTTAGGAGTGTCAGCTCTAGTGCAGTTGTTGTGACACATGACCCCGGCGCCCAATCAGCGCTGGCATCACTGTCTCCAACTTCAGACAAATCAAACATATAGAGGCAGTCCGGGCTGCAGCTGATCTCTGACTTCCTCTTCATGATCAATTTGACAGGACGCGGGGACAGTAACGCCAGCGCTGATTGGGTACTGAGCTCACGTGTCACAACAGCAGGATGGGAGCCCTGGGAAGAGCGAGTGCTGACACCGCTGGAACGACGTCAGCACGGGAGGCGAGTATGAGCTTTTTTATTTTATCGTCGCCAAGCGTGGAGTGTGAGAAAGAGTTGTCCAAGTAGTGGACAATTTCTCCAATATGAAGAATTTAGGCTACGTTCCCACAATGAGCTTTTGCTGCGTTTTTGATGTTGCAGATTTTCGGCACCAGTTCTGCATCCATTAAGTAAAATTGGGTAGTTGCAATTTTTTGAAAATACGCAATGTAAAAAAACTCACCAAAAACTCATTGCAGGAACGTAGCCGAACACATTTTTTTTAGATTTTCCACAACAATTGAAATTTTGCCAATTTAGCTCCTTATTAACAGAATCCAAAGGAATACTCTTATGTTGTTATTAAAACTAGGAAAGTTTATATTCTTGTAGGCTGAAACCAAATAGGAATAGAATTTGAAATTAATCATTACTAACTATAGGTTAAAACTGATTTTAGTACATTCTATTGAGCTTAGTAAAAGCCTACCATGTTATAAAGACCCAGGAGACATCACTGCAGTCCCTACCCTTTTTATGAAGCTAGCTGTACATAAAATGTCATTTTCCTCCACCATCTCTTGTTTCCAGAGTAGTGCTTTTAGTCCCCCCTCCTTTCATTTATAGTCACCCACCTTTTGCCAGTGGTCCACCATTTATCTATAGCTGTCATATATTGCTTTTCACTAAGTGCCTTTAAACATGACTTGTTTAAAATAGAAACCAAGTAACTGCGGAGCTGTCACTGCAATGTAAACTAGTACATGTATAATTGGAACGATCCCACCGAAAATAATAATATATATTTTTAAATTACTTCTTGTAAAGTTGCTGCTAAAAGCTTAACACTTTAATGTTACAGGTAATGCATTATTAAAAAAAAAAGCTACAAAAAAATCTAGAAATTGTATGTCTAGATTGGAAAAAGCTCAGAGAATAGTTTGTAATAATAAAATAATAATACACAAGTGGTTTAGAATTTATTAGAATATCTTGTAGTGGGAAATGTGTATATTAGTAATAAAATGGCAGCTTTGTCCACATTCAGTATAGTTGCATGAGATTGGTGTACATTGCAATGCTGGCATACATCTGGCTGTATGACCAGGAATCACCTCATTTATTAAAGGCATGTAAAAGTCCTGGAAATTTGTTCACTTTTTCCTCTAGTTACGTTATACTGGTTAGGTAGGCCAGGTGTTTTCTTCTAGCCAAGAGAATATCGGCTTTGAGGATCACATACTGCATGAAGTTGGTGCATCTTTGCTTAATAGTCGGCCACCAATGTCCAAGGCAGTAGAGGTGGAAGATGGGACTGTGATTAAGTAGTGTATGATTTTTGTTGTTGGGTGTTCAGGACAGCCTTACTTACCAACAAAAAAAGGATAACTATAGGCAATGACCTGCTGCTATGTGCTGAGAGAGATACTCTAATAATAATTCTATCTCATTATGCACTAAACCTCCTTCAAATATTCTTCACCTGTGGCCATGCCATGATGTGGTGAAAATGGTGCCTGCGTAGAGGCGATTGGCTGAGGTCCATTAGTTAAGAGGGAGACATACTCCGCTAACATGTGACAATCTGACACGTGTGACCGGATGTCATTCTACTTCCTCAACACCTATGATCTACTGATGCCATCACATGTCCTCTTAATACATAACACATTCAGCCCTCATCCAACCGCTTTCACAGTGACCTTGTTGAACTATCGAAATATTGAAACATTTTCTTAGTCTCCAGTGGCATAGATCTTACTGAACTATGGTACTATGTATTGAAATATATGACTATTAAACTTCCTGCATCGTACAAGAGTGTGCAGTAAATCTTTTGTGTTTTCTGGCAATGGGGGATATATACCCCACTTCATTCGCACCCCTACTAGAATTATCAAGTGCACTCCAATCTACTTTAATGCATAGGACACCACATTCTGCTATCAACCGTTTACTGCCATCCAAGCACCATAAGACCCAGTTCATTAAAGTTGGGTCTTACGTCTCTTTCCACATCTGGGCATAATATCACAGTCCACATATGACGACACCTCTGATTTTTGGTTTACCCTTTCCTTTTAGAGCAGGCCATTTCTCTCCGTAGCTACAAGGCCCTCTTATGAAGCTTGGCGACATGCGTGTTATGTGAGATGGGTATCCATTTTTCTTTTTCTCCAACTAGGTTACTTACTGTATATTTGTGCTAATTCTTGCACTGCCTTAGATGTCTACCTTGGTATGGAGATTGTCCACCTACGCCTATTTAGGAATTTGCCTGACATGAGAACTATGGCCAGTACATTTAGGCTGTGGAGTTCATAATCAATGTAAAGTTTTCATTATAGAGGAGCTGCATTTGCATCTATATGTCCCCGTACTATAGGTCTTTTGCAGTAATCTTTGTGTCCTTAATAATACTATGTTTTATTAGGAGGAATTTCAACTTTATTTCATTTAATGGATCATAACTGTTATAAAAGGGGCATACTTAAAGGGAACTTGTCACGTGAAAAAAACACTATTAACCTGCAGATATGGAATTAATCTGTAGCTTAATAACATTCTAATCCTCACTTAGAACCTCACTGCCAGAAGGAAATTTACTTTATTCCTCCCGATAGCGTTCAGGTTTTAGTCAATGGGGCGGCGCCGTCGCAGGTTCAGACACTGTTTTGTGTATAGTGAGCGGCGGCTATAACCGTAACCACGACACTGAGTGACAGCAGCTTAGCAATAGTGTCGGCTGTCAATCAGGGCAGGGGGTGCGGTTACAGCCGCCGCTCTCTATACACTGAGTGATGAACCTGCAACGTCACCACCCCTGTGACTGAAAAACGAAAACTACTGGTAGGAATAAAGTTCATTTCCTCCCGGCAGTGGGGTTTTAAGTGCCAGCGCTGGGCAGGTTCAGAATGCTATTAACCTGCAGACTAACCCCATATCTGCAGGATAATAACGTTTTTTTCACCTGGCAGGCTCCCTTTAAATGGAATCTGTCAGTTCATTCAATCCCCCCAAATCAGTTGCAAGACTGTGTATATTAGTATATACGTAATTCAGTATGTTTCCTAAATAAAAGCATTGCTGTATTGCCGAGAAATCCCTTTTATAAGTGTTATTGATATGAAGCTGTAAATCCACTGCCTCTGCTCACAGCTCCATTCTCAGCTTAATTCTGCCCTCTACCAGGAGACTAACAGCTAGTTAGCAGTGCTGCAGCATGTCAGGCACCTAGTGGAGGTTGTGGTTAGGCTGAGAATGGAGCTGGGAGCGGAGACAGGGGATGTGCTCAGTCCACCCCTCCAAAGCATTTCCAGCCTCACTATTTATACTGCACAATGGATTTCCAAGCAATACTGCAGTACTTTTGTTTAATAAGCGTACTGAATTACTTATGTTCTCATAACCTAATCAGTTTGGGTGGGTTCAGGGCAGGGTTGAATGAACTGGTAGATGCCCTTTAAGACTATTCCTGCTTGTTATTAAAAGGATATACAGTATATTTAAAGAAGCATTCCCATGAAAAATGGTATTTTTTAATCACTTAGCAAGCGCCACCTTCCCCCCCCCATTACTAGTGCTGTTCCCATCGTCTTCCAAGACACATGGCCAACTCATTGTCTTGTGCAGACTGGAAGTTTTGTTCTCAATGTAAGCCTATGAGACTCACATAGAGGCTCTCAAAATTTAAATTGAGAAAGCGACTTCTGGTCCACACATGGGATGCTGTGTGAAGCGGCTACTCTGCATTGCGGTCACAAGGTGCAGAAGGGGTCCATAACAGTGCTTGGAATAAGAGAAAATGGTTTTGGTATTTATTTTAACACATTCACACAATACAACATACATATTAATATGGGACTTAGAATTTTCATTAAAACACCATCCAGCATTTCTTTTTATTGCAATGCTAAAGTTGTGTTTCTAATCTAAAGTGTCTGACCCTAGTCTCATACCTCCCAGTCGGTGTCTTCACTTTCTATCTCCACCACCTGTTGAATCACTCCAGTGTTTGCTGCATGAACTGAAGGTCATTATTTAATACAAGTGTATGAGAGCTTCCTTCTGCCTCTTATAGACTTGCATTGGGAGCTTGTGCCCGTTACTTCTGACTTCCGGACAGTCAGAAGTTGTGATCACAAGAAGGAGCCGCAGAACCAGAGCGACACCAATAGAAGGGAAAGTATAAGATTACGATCAGGGACCATAGATTGAAAGTGGAACATATGTGGTAGTGGAACCACTGTGTTGTGGACCAAGGAGAGACTGGACCAGATGAACACCTGACTCTTCCCTATAGCCCCTGAAGGTGTGGTTAGACTTGGCTCCAGATGGATGCCAGGTGCTACTCCAGAACAGACCTTGGACACATGGCAGCTGACTTCCAAAGTGGTAGGAAGCTGGAACGGCCACAAATGGGTGGGCACAGCAGGTACAGGCAGGCACGGCTGACATACAGGAAGTAACAGCAGGTGTACAAGAAGACACGGCAAATGCTGGCAGGCACAGCAGGTATACAGAAGGGATCGACTGGAATACAGGAAGGCACGGCAGGTGCAGGCAGGCACGGCTGGTATATAGGGAAGCTCAGCTGGTATACAGGAATGTGACGCGCCCCTGGGCCTACTTAGTGTAGCGTTGCGCACGCGGGGACTACCCGGAGCCGGGCCTGTTGGGGGTAGTAGTTTCGTGGCGGTGACCCGGTCCGTGCCCAGGGAGTCAAACTGTGTGGCTGAGTATTAGCAGTAGATGTAGGACGACTACGCCACCCGTTGAATGCAGCTATGGAGCTGCCGCTGCAGGGCAGACCGCTGAGGCCGGTGGAAGGATGGTGCAGCGTGGATGGTATAACCCCCAACGGGAGGGGTATGGCCTCAGGGCAGCCGACGTGGATGATGGGGGTAGCAGGAACCACTCAGAGACGATGCGGTGTAGTTCAGGGTCTTTACTGGTGATAAAGATAGACCCTCCCGGAGTACTGGCTAGCGATCGGGGCCTGGTCAGTCTTTGAGCAGATGGGATCTCCCCTGGCCAGGCGGAGTTGTAGGCCTCCCCAACTAATTGTACTCTTCTGGCTACCTTGCTAGAGGCGGGTAGAAGTAGCCCACGTCCCTGAGTGTACCGTGTGGTGCTCACCCGTATGGCCGGTGACTCGGGGCCTTCTAGTGGCTTCCGCTCCACGACGGCGGTGCTGGTCCCACGCGTGTGACCGTGCCTTCGGGTTTCTTGGCCAGAGGACCTGAAATCCCCTGCCGGGCGGTTTCTGCTGCTGGGTCTGGGTTAATCCCCACAGCCTCGGACTCCGGGTCCGGTGGTAACTCTTCAATCAGGGCGAGCTCTACAGCTGCCAGCCCCTGATTCCTTTTAGCACTGCTCCCACTGAGCTCCTGATCTTTCTTTCCTATGCTGCTCCTCTTCTTCTCTCTACTCTACTCACTAACCCTGCCTCAGCCCCAGCTTTATATAGGGGAAGTTCTTCCCCTCCCAGGACTGGGCAGGAGGTGTGGCATGCATAGGATTCCTGACCAAGAGACCTCCCACCTGCTCTCAGACGTAATATCTCTATTACTGTGGCAACCAGACCCCTGGGGTGTCACATTCCCCCCTAGTAAAATTTAGTACTCCGGGACTAAACATATTTTTGTAACATAACAAATTACAAACAGAAACAACGCAATAAAGAAAAACATTAGGATGGTCACGGCGTGTCCGCAACCGGGTGCAGTTTTTCAAGAAAACAAGGGTGTCCATTTCACCAACACAGGGAGACGTAACCAAGTAGGGGTCTGTCCTGCCCCGAGTCCTTAACAGTCTTTCAGTCCGTCCTGGGTTACGCTCCAACTATATACACAAAGGATTCCCGGTAAATCCACCAAAGACTCCTATAAATAACTAGAAACACATAATTATACACAAGCAACAATAAACAGGTAAACATTAATAAAATAGCTTGAATATTTAGATCCTCCACCGTATGGGCAGCTGGCCTCTAGTGACCCTAGTGGACCTACGGAGCTGGTTGATTGGTCCTGAGCTACAGGGTATAGGGGCTGTCAAGGGTAAACTGGGCAGCCGTCTACGGACTCTTTGGCTCACTAGGGGTATGGCAGGCTCACTATAAGCAGAGGGTTGATTTTCCTGGTCTGCTTGTGTGGGGCCTTCTGCCTCCTGGACCGGCTGTTCTTCCAGTTCTACCTGCGTCTCCGTAGGCACTTGGGATGCTGGTTGGAGGAACGTGAGGACGGGTACCACAACAGCACCATTGACTTGAGTCCAAGACCGAGGGAAGTCTCCGAGCACAGTACTAACCATATCTTCCCTTTCCTCTACGGGTCGAGGGTCCTCTTGTTCCTCTTCAGGGTTCCGTAGCTGTTCGGGACACTTCTTTAGGTGATCCCGGGATACAATGGCTGTGGTTTCCCCTCCGTCTTTACTGATTGTACAGATCTTCGGGTTGTCGTGGCTTGAGGGCAGTACGGTGTACGGGTCCTTCTCCCATTGGTCGTCCAACTTGTGGAGCCGTCTTTTCCTCTTCAAGACCTGCTCTCCGGGCACCAGGGGAACAGCAGGAGCATACTGGTTGTAAGTTTTCTCTTGTCTTTCCCTAGCTTGACAGAGACTACGCTCCACGCTCTCCTGTACTTTTCGGTATTGCTGCTGCCTCTCTGTGTCCCAGTTGGCTTCTGGTGAAGTGTCCTCGGGTGTCAGGACTCCCATCTCCAGATCAACAGGAAGCTTACCAGGTCTTGCCCTCATTAGGTAAGCCGGGGTACAGTTGGTGGAACCTACAGGGATGTGGTTGTATAGGTCCACCAGGTCGGGCAGCTTCTCAGGCCACAGACTGCGTTCCTCCAGGGGCAATGTTTTCAGGAGATCTATCACCACCTGGTTCATTTTCTCACAAAGTCCATTAGTTTGCGGGTGATAGGGTGTTGTTCTTATCTTCCGGCATCCATACAGGGTGCAGAACTCCTGGAAGACCTCCGCTTCAAAGGCAGGCCCCTGGTCCGTCAGCACCTGCTCCGGGTATCCATGCGGACGGCAGAAGTGCTGCTGGAAGGCTCTAGCTGCTGTGTGAGCCGTTAAGTCCTTGACGGGGACGACAACCAAGAACCGGGAGTAGTGATCCACGATGGTTAACGCGTAGACGTAGCCACTTCTGCTTGGGGTCAGCTTTACATGATCCAAGGCTACCAGTTCCAACGGCTGTCTGGTGATGATGGACCACAGGGGAGTCTTCTGGCTGGCACGGTCCCTCCTTCTTAAGTTGCATGGGCCACAGTCTCTGCACCACCTCTCGATGGTTCCTCTCATGCCTACCCAATGGAACCGCCCGCGCAGCAGAAACTCCAGCTTCTTCCATCCGAAATGCCCAGCTCCGTCGTGGTATGCCTCCATCACCATAGCTGCGTCTCTTCTTGGCACCACTACTTGCCAGATTAGTTCATGCGTCCGGGAGTTAACCATTCTGCGGCACAACTTTCCCTTATAAAGGAACAGTCGACTCTTCTCAGCCCACAGTTGCTTGGCTTCCTCCGGAGCGTCTGGATCAAGGCGTGCATCTGGCCGAGTCAGCATCTCCTTTACCAGACGGACGGCAGGGTCACTGTCTTGCGTCTCCACCCAGTTGAAATGAGGTAAGGGGTTGAACGTAGCGGTTTGCTTACTTCTTACACGGTGGGAATACTGGATAGTCCCATGACGGTGGAACGCGGGGAGCTCAACTTCTTCCAGTTCCTCTGAATCTTCCCCTACGTCCGGTAGGTTTGGCATCCTGGACAGGGCGTCTGCGTTGGTATTGGAGCGTCCTGCCCGGTATTTGATTGTAAACTCATAGTTGGACAAGCGGGCCATCCATCTCTGCTCTAGGGCACCGAGTCTTGCAGTGTCCAGGTGTGTCAACGGGTTGTTATCCGTGTACACGGTGAACCGGGAAGAAGCGAGGTAGTTCTTAAAGCGTTCGGTGACTGCCCACACCACTGCCAGGAACTCTAGCTTAAATGAGCTGTAATTCTCAGGGTTTCTTTCGGTGGGTCGCAGTTTTCGGCTGGCGTAAGCAATTACCCGTTCTTTCCCCTGCTGGATCTTGGACAGTACGGCTCCTAGCCCGATGTTACTGGCGTCGGTGTAGAGGATAAAGGGCTGGCTATAATCAGGGTACGCCAGGATTTCATCCCCCGTGAGGGCCATCTTCAGCTGGCGGAAGGACTCTTCTTCCAGCTTCTCCCATCTGAAGGGTGGCTTCTGGTTCTTGGCCTTCCTAGACTGGCCTATCAGGAGGTCCTGCATAGGAGCTGCCTTTTTGGTGAAACCGGGAATGAACCTTCGGTAGTAGCCTACCAACCCGAGGAACTGCCTCACTTCCTTTACGCTGGAGGGGCTTGGCCATTCCTTAATTGCGGTGATCTTATCAGGGTCGGGAGCCACTCCGTCAGCACTCACCACGTGTCCCAGGTACTGCACCTTTGGCTTCAGGAGGTGACACTTGGAGGGTTTCACCTTTAGGCCGTAACTTGCCAGAGCTTCGAACACTTCCGCCAGGTGTTTCAGGTGGTCCTCGTAGGTCTTGGAATAGACGATGACATCGTCCAGGTATAACAGGACCGTCTCAAAGTTTCGGTGTCCCAGACAGCATTCCATCAATCGCTGGAAGGTTCCTGGTGCGTTGCAGAGTCCGAACGGCATGCAGGTAAACTCGCTAAGTCCCATCGGGGTGGTGAATGCGGTCTTCTCCCGGTCCGCCTCTGCTACAGGAACCTGCCAGTACCCGCTAGTGAGATCCAAGGTGGAGAAGAAGTTAGCAGATTTTAAAGCAGCCAAAGACTCCTCTATTCTTGGTAAGGGGTACGCATCTTTGTGTGTGATACGGTTAATTTTCCGGTAATCTACACACATTCTCATGGTGTTGTCTTTCTTTTTGACCAAGACTAGTGGAGCTGCCAAGGGGCTACAGCTATCCCTGATTACCCCAGCCTCCTTCATGTCTCTAAGCATCCCCTTGGCGTGTTGGTAGTGTGCAGGGGGTACGGGTCGATACCTCTCTTTTATGGGAGGATGGTCTCCCGTGGGGATGTGGTGTTCTACCCCCTTTACTCGCCCGAAGTCTAACGGGTGTTTACTAAACACTCTCTCGTACTCTTGAACCACCCGGTAGACTCCCTGTTTCTGGTGGGAGGGAGTGGAGTCAGCACCCAAATGTAGTTGCTGACACCAATCCTCCATTATTTTCGTAGAGCCGTTACCCTCCTCCGGGTGAGATGGAGGCAAGGGTTCCACAGACTGTATAGAATTTTGGTTGATAGTATATAATTTGGCTAGCGTAGCATACCGGGGCAGGTATACTTCCCTTTTCCTGATATTTATTATACGAACGGGCACCCTCCCATGGCGTACATCAACTACCCCCCGTGCTGTCAAAATGGTGGGCCTACTGTCTGAGTAGACTGGTTCTACCATGGCCTGGTAATCTCTACCTCTCAGACCAATAGCTGCCCGGCACCAAATCATCATTTCACTTTTCGGGGGTATGGCAATAGGGAAAGGGTCACACATTCTTACGCTACCAATCTCACCACCGGAGAGTTCCACTTGTTGCCGTCGCATCAGTGCCCGGATCTCTTTCTGGAGCACCCGCTGTTGGCCGGAGCTGGCGTTCTTGGCAACCTGCTGTAAAATGAAAATCACCTCTGCAAGACAATTTTCAATCACATTAGTTCCTAGAGTTATCTTTGGGTGACTCTCGCGCTTGTCAATGTCCACAATGATCAGTCCCTGTGCTGCCAGTTCGACTCTACCGATTTTAATGGTCATTTCTTTAAATCCGATCTGCGGCACGGGTTGACCATTGCTGCAATGATACTCAAGTCGTCGTCAGGGTAGCGGGTTATATCCGAGTCATTCCAGTACTGCTTGAAGAGCACGTACGGGATGGTGGTGACCTGTGACCCGGTGTCCAGTAGGGCACTCATAGGAATGCCATCCAGTACCACAGGCAAGACTGGACGTCCTCCCACATATTTGTCGCGCCAGCTCGATGGGCCTGGTGATCTTTTTCCTGGGGGTTGGCCCTCTACCCCAGGTTGTGCCAGTTTAAAGGACAGTACCTTGCCATATGTCCGGGTTGATTGCAGCGGCGGCAGATGGGTTGTCCGTCCTCGTTGTATCGGTCGCTGGGTCTTCCTCTGGCCGGTGGGGTCCTCCTTGGTCGACGCCAAGGGATGTCCTCCGGTCCGGATGCCAGCTGGATCTTCCCTGGAGTGGAAACCTGTAAAGACTGCACAGTTCGGGTTAGCGCAGCAACGCTTTTAGCTAGCTCTTGGACCTGATGGTGCAGGTCCGGAGCCGGGTCATTGTTCAAAGCCTGCGCGTCAGCTCCCACAGGCCCTGTCGACAAGGGCGCCGCCTCCTGGTGGTAAGCGGTAGTAGGGCGCCTGTGGGTCACCGCGCCACCCGGTGCCGGTTCTCGGAGCACCCGGATGGCTCTGTCCTTGAACTGTGCAAAGTCCAGATGAGGATCCTGTAAGGCCATTGCCCGCAACTGGGTTCGGTGGGCATTGCAATATAGTCCCTCTATAAATTGTTCGGTCAACAGCCTGTCCTCGTTTCCCACGCCGTCAGGGTCGGTCTGCTTAATGGCTCTCAGGGCCTCTTGTAGGTTTAGTGCATAGTCCCTTATATTCTCATGTGCTCGCTGTTTGCACCCGTAGAATCTAAGCTTAATCTCGGCTGAGGTGCGGGTATCAAAGGTGTCCCTCAGCCGGGTTAGTATCCCTGCGACAGTCCTCCTCCCAGGTGGCCAGGACTTTACCTCCCTTTGGTCTGCCCCGGTTAGTTGGGCCACCAGGATGCTCACTTTTTGCTCCTCTGTGAGGGGGTACACCTGGAAGAGGCTATCCAGCTTTTCTTTAAAGTCATTCAGGGTATGTGACTCCCCTGAGTACTGGGGTAGCCAGGCTGCTCCCGGGATATAGGGCATGGTAAAAGGCATGACTGCAGCAGCGGTGGCGCTGGCGGGGGTTGAGGCAGTGAAGCTCTCCTCCGTATCCGACATCTTTCTCCCCCCCTAGTGGACCGTGGCCTACCTTGCGATGATCCTCTTCCGTAGGCCGCGGCTCCGCAGTGGATCGTCAGGGTTGAGGACCTTCCGTCGCGCTCCTGTGACGTCGGCGTCTGCTGGGCTCCTTCCAGGACCTTACGCAACGTCCGGACGTGAGGCGGGGCTTCAGTTCTCGCGCGCTTTTGGAGTCCACGCCCCTCTTCTTCCCGCGCGGCGTCTTCAAGATGGCGTCCAACGGCGGGAAACCTCCACGGAAGGCGGGAAGAAGGCAGAAGATGGCGCCGGATGGCGTGAAAACTTCACGGATGGCGGGAAGAAGGCTGAAGATGGCGCCGGATGGCGAGAATCTTCGCGGATGGCGGGAAGAAGGCTGAAGATGGCGCCGGATGGCGGGAATCTTCACCACAGGTTAGTTTAAAAGTCTCTTTTTTCAGGCACGCAGTACCCGGTGGTTGCGGGCACGGTATCCTGCCGACTACGCCAAAAGTTGACGCGCCCCTGGGCCTACTTAGTGTAGCGTTGCGCACGCGGGGACTACCCGGAGCCGGGCCTGTTGGGGGTAGTAGTTTCGTGGCGGTGACCCGGTCCGTGCCCAGGGAGTCAAACTGTGTGGCTGAGTATTAGCAGTAGATGTAGGACGACTACGCCACCCGTTGAATGCAGCTATGGAGCTGCCGCTGCAGGGCAGACCGCTGAGGCCGGTGGAAGGATGGTGCAGCGTGGATGGTATAACCCCCAACGGGAGGGGTATGGCCTCAGGGCAGCCGACGTGGATCATGGGGGTAGCAGGAACCACTCAGAGACGATGCGGTGTAGTTCAGGGTCTTTACTGGTGATAAAGATAGACCCTCCCGGAGTACTGGCTAGCGATCGGGGCCTGGTCAGTCTTTGAGCAGATGGGATCTCCCCTGGCCAGGCGGAGTTGTAGGCCTCCCCAACTAATTGTACTCTTCTGGCTACCTTGCTAGAGGCGGGTAGAAGTAGCCCACGTCCCTGAGTGTACCGTGTGGTGCTCACCCGTATGGCCGGTGACTCGGGGCCTTCTAGTGGCTTCCGCTCCACGACGGCGGTGCTGGTCCCACGCGTGTGACCGTTCCTTCGGGTTTCTTGGCCAGAGGACCTGAAATCCCCTGCCGGGCGGTTTCTGCTGCTGGGTCTGGGTTAATCCCCACAGCCTCGGACTCCGGGTCCGGTGGTAACTCTTCAATCAGGGCGAGCTCTACAGCTGCCAGCCCCTGATTCCTTTTAGCACTGCTCCCACTGAGCTCCTGATCTTTCTTTCCTATGCTGCTCCTCTTATTCTCTCTACTCTACTCACTAACCCTGCCTCAGCCCCAGCTTTATATAGGGGAAGTTCTTCCCCTCCCAGGACTGGGCAGGAGGTGTGGCATGCATAGGATTCCTGACCAAGAGACCTCCCACCTGCTCTCAGACGTAATATCTCTATTACTGTGGCAACCAGACCCCTGGGGTGTCACAAATGCACGGCAGGTGCAGGAAGGCACAGCTGGTATACAGGAAGACACAGCAGGTTCCGGCAGGTACGGCTGGCATACAGGTAGACACGGCTAGTATACAGGTAGACACGGCTGGTATACAGGAAGGCATGGCAGGTTCAGGCAGGAGCAGGCAGTTACAGGCAGGTATACAAGAACAGGATACCTGACAACTAGCAAGTGTGCAGACAAACTGACAGACACATTGCTCAGGCACCTCCCAACAGATGAAGAGCGAGTCAGGCAAAATTCAAATTTGACCTCAGGGCATAATAAATGTAGTATATAAAAGTAAAAATATATACTTATACTCACCTCACTGCTCACCTCTCCAACCCCTCTGCTTCTCACCGTCACCTATCTGGTCTTCGCCAGATCTTCTTTATACTGCCGCGAGTGCTGGAGCCTAGGGCATCCTCATGCTAGACTGAGACTTCTGGCTCTGAAGAGGTCCAGGAGGCTTCTGTGTGGCATGGATAAGATCATGCCGTGCGCCATGACCTTCTGTGCGAATGCAGAACCAGGGAATTTAGCACTTGTGGAGGTGATAAGAAGATGTGATGTTTTCCCCGAGAGCTGATACTGAGGAGCAGAGGGGTTGAAGAGGTGAGCAGTGAAGTGAGAATAAGGCTATGTGCCCACGATGCAGAAATGAAGCAGAAAATTTCTGCAGCGTTTCTGCATCTCCCTTGCCAGAAAAAAAGCATGCAGATTGTGCATGCGTTTTTCCTGCAGAATACACGCGTATTCACATGCATATTCACATGCGTTTATGCATGCGTTTACGCATGAGGACTACAAGCACTTTCCAGGCGATAGCATCACTTGGAAAGTGCTTGACAGCTAGGTCACACTATATAAATCCATGCAAACAGCATGGATTTATATAGTGTGACCGTAAAAAATAAAGCTATACTTACCGATCCCCCACCGCGTGTGCCGCCACGTGTGTTGTCGCTATCCTTCCGGGTTGCCGGCATATCGCGAGACAGCCTGCAGTCACATGACCGCGACGTCATCTCAGGTCCTGTAAGGAGAAGCGCTGCAGGGGCCGCCGGACAGGTGAATATAAACTTTATTTATTATTTTATTATTTTTTTCACAGGTACAATGGTACCCAGGTCTGGATGAGAGTCTCCTCTCCTCCCGACTTGGGTACCATACGCACATTGAAACGCATATTATCCGCGTGTACAAATGTACAGACACGGATTATATGCGTCTCAATGCAAGTCAATGGCGGCGCTTCCGCTGCGCTTCCGCAAAATTAATGAACATGCTGCGGATTTATGAGCGCTGCAGAAACGCTGCGGAAAAATCCGCAGCATGTGCATTGACATTGCGGAATGCCATTGGGGACCATGGGGTGCGGATTACCAAGCGTTTTTGATGCGTTTCCGCTGCAGAAATTCCACAGCGGAAACGCATGAAAAACGCATCGTGGGCACGCAGCCTAAGTATTTTTTTTTTAACCTTTTGATGGCTCCCTATGATTCAGAAAAATAGTGGCCAGCGGTTAACTGAATCTGCAAGGAAGGGAATTACGAAAAACTCTTTATTTTAGCAAATGATGATTTTTGTAATATATGAGTAGAATTCAATTCCACTAGAATATATTTGCTCATCTCTAGATCATACCTATTGGGAGAACTAAGGAGGCAGACATATCTAGGAGAAATCTGAATGGATAATGAACAGGTGGCTCTGCTTCTGTGCAGCTCTTTCCATGAGAGTTTTAGGACAGATTAGCAAATATGTGATAAGTTCCTTATCGTTGTCAATCCAATGAAGTCTGTTAGTTTCAGTTTTGTTGAATTTGGAAATACTATCCAGAAGTTGGTCTCTACAATGATCATTTTACAAAAAAATGCTTTATCAATCATCTGTAGAAGTGTTTTTGTATCCTCAATACGCAAATGTGTTTTTTTCGTGCTGCTATAGTAGCTATTTCTAATTCTACTTCGGTGGGTAATGGTTGCTGGAACCTTCATTAGGCACAAATTAATTATTGTTATTTATATAAATATTTCTTTTTGCTAACTCTGTGGTTTTACAGATCATTATTGTAGGGATCTGTTATACCTCACTGGCTTGAACTATCAGTGCCAAGGAGTTGTGAAAGTGATATAACTGTAACAGAATCTGCACAATAAAATAGTGAAGGACATTTAGCAAAGATTTACAAAGGGAATGGTTAAAATGTGCTTGTGTGTCCAAAGAAGCATATCTCTCCATAGGTCAATTTCATCTGTAAACAAAAAAAAGTCAGTGATTAGGACGAGAAGAAAATTCACTAAGGTCAAAGGGATATTACCGTCTCCGAACCAAGCCCTGTCTCATGCCCATGCGAATGATGAGATGGCCGTCCATGCGCAGCTTTTTTTTTATAATTTTTTGTATTTTATTTTAAAAATAGGCAGGCATCCTATGATCCATATCTATTATATATTATGTCTTAGCCTGTGTTTATGCCATAAATGTCTGATATTGAAATAACAGAACTACTTGCTCTGAGCACCATACATGTTAAAATACAATTGGTAATTTTAATTTGATGCTGACCTAGTGCTGTAAATTTATAGTGATTTGTCCTGAGCTTTGACTCATGACTAAATTTAACCTCATGTTATTGTAGGTTAAAGCTCTTGCTCCTACAATATAACATGAGCAGGTCCATTCCCTTGGGGTCAGATACATTGGGGACCCTGGTTAGAGGACTTACGTGGTTTATTACCTGGCTCTTCTGTCTTCTACTTCTCCGGATGCATAATGGTCAAAGAGTGCTATGTGGTGAACAGAAGCATCCGCATTGCTGACACTTCTAAAGGACATGGTGGACATATGATCACCGAGTCTTTAGCTAGCATAACAGAGTTGCTGGATCCTAGCAAGCCAGATCAGGTCTGCTAATGGTTTGTGACACAGTAACGAAAAATGCACAATAAAGGAAATTAATTATGCTCCCTTTTATGATCTCTTAAGGGACAAAATGAAGTAAATAACAAATATAGGGCTTATTCATACGCCAGTATTTGGTTAGTATTTTGCATCAGTGTTTGTATGCCAAAACTAGGAGTGGAATTTACAGAGAAAAGGTATAATTGAAAGATTGACACTTGTTCTGTGTTTTGGAGACACTTCTGGTTTTGGCATGCAAATAATGATGAAATACAGATCAAAAATACTGATGTGTGAATAAAGCCTGTGAGGCAGTGATGGGAATAACATGCGAGGGACGATATGTATTCCCAGAATGCGCATAGAAGCATATTGAACCCACTGGAATGTATTGCAATCACAGACATACCTGTAGCTGTGTTTGCAGTGCAGAATAAAAGTAAGTTTGGACTTGGTCAAGCTATTTGACCAAGGTAGATTTAGTAAAACCCAGCATGGGCTTTTATTTTTGGAGTGAACTACAGGATGGCAGTGGGGCGGTCCACTCCCTCCAGCCCGGGTCTCGCATGTAGCTCATGTCCACAGTTTTCATTTAAAAACCTGCAGCAAAGGTTTGGGTGTTTCAGTTTTGTGTTTGCAAGCTGCAGAGCTGGAGGCTCTGCAATACTGACTTGTGTGACAGGAACACAGAGCCCAAGAAGGCAAAATTCTGACGCACCTCAGAGTGAAACGGCGGTGCAGTCGCCCACGGCAACGGGTCTGGAAAAAGACTGTACTTTGACGGCCGGCTGTGATCCGTTGGATGCCAATTACCGTTACTTTGTGAGTTTTCTGGAGAATAAAGACATTTGATTTGAACTTTTCTTGGGTCACTGCCTCATTACCGCACAGTGTGAACACCGCCGCACTACAAGCCATACACATTGCCATTCCCTTAAAGAATAAATATATAAAACGCTATGCATTTTAGATATCCACATGACCGTAATAACCTGGAAAATTCATTTAACAGGTTGTTGAAAAATCTTTTATGATTTTTTAAATAACAAATTATGTAAAAATATATACATATATAAAACATCTAGAAAAATAGGAATAAAAAATAAGAAATCACCACAAAGAAATGTGAAAAAAAATCTTTTTTTTCCGTATAAAATATATTCTATTACAAACATATTCTAAATATACAAAACCATACAAATATTGCGCAAAGGTGTAGTTAGGGTTTCAGCTCGCGCGGGGGGGGGGACGTCTGAGTATGACCTGTGTCACGGTTCCCTCCCTCACTGTGTCTGGGACGCAGTTGCCACAGCTCAGCTGTCCAATCTTGTACAGGGGGATGTTGGAGCTGTCAGTACTGTGATTGATAGCTCGACCATCCAATCTGGTACAGGGGTGTGCAATAGCTCAGTGTGGTGATTGACAGCTCGGCTGTCCAATCTGAGACTGGGAAGCACTGGCTATCTTCAGGTGTTCATTATTCCAGGTGAATGCCTTGCTACCAGTGTTGAGCGAGCACTAAAATGCTCGGGTGCTCGAAGCTCGGGCCGAGCTCACCATGATACTCAGGTGCTCGACCCGAGCAACGAGCCCAATGTTAGTCTATGGGAGACCCGAGCATTTTTGCGGCGGCACCCCTGGCAGTCTGTAGAAAGCCTAAAAAGTGCCCAAAACGATAGTGACAGTGCTCAAATGACATGGGGACAGCATGAGGATTGACCCAGAAAGCATTTCTGACCCCGAGGTCACTGATGTCAACAACGTGGTCAGAGGTATTAAGCCACTTTTACGGGCTCACGATAAAACGTTCAAAAACGAAACTGAAACTGCTTTCCTGTGAAATATGTTAAGGAACATCCTTTCCAGGGTAAAGACTTGTGTATAAGGTAAAATAAATAACCAACAACAAAAATACTTCCCCACACCTTGGGCTATGTTCACAAGTAGCTTTTTTTATGCATTTTTGCACTTTTGTATTGCTTTCAACCGTGACAAATGCATTCACCGAGAAATGTCATTTTAACATTTTACAACCTTATCTGGCCATGTGCTGTGTGACACATGCATACAGTGCTGAAAAGACATGGGAACAGCATGGGAAAGACCCCTGTAAGCATCTCTGACACCTAGGTCACTGCCTAAAAGTGTGCCCATCAGAAGTGATTCTTGCCGCATCAGAAGATGCAGTCTTGCAACTATCCCCGTGCAAGTCCTTGTCCCAGGGCAGTGTTCAATTGTACCTCCCCCATTCCTTGCAATGCAAGCGCAAGTATGCAGCCTGCCACCCACCCACCCCCAGGCTGCAATACCATGCTGCTTGCTTGCACTTGAAATTGGGCCTTTTAGGCATGTGGAGGCGGAATCTGGCCACCATGTCATGGCTGCGTCGGCGGCCTGGTGTCCATACTCAGTCCCCAGCCGCCCGGTGGCCGGGTGTCCACGCTTGGCTGCATCACTATGACAAAAAGGGCAAGGCTGCCATAGGAATTAAGTTCAATTCCTCCCTGTAGCTGGGCTTTCAGTACGATGGCCACACAGATTCAAAACTCTATTAACCTGCAGATTAAACCCATATCCGCAGGTTATTATTGTTTTCTCTCTTGACAGGTTCCCTTTAAACACATCTTTTCATGAAAATTGGAGGTTTTGGAGCATTTTCCCCACCTTGGGGTGGCCAGGTGTCCATAAATGGTCCCCAGCTGCGCCTATTTGACCCGGTGTGCCTTATACACAAGCGCACATACCAAAACATTACCTGTGCCCTCCCCAGTGCATTTAGTGGGAAGGACAGCCTAACCACAAACGCGTGGACAAGTGAATGTGGCCAGGGATGGTCCATCTCACTGATGCCTTCACACTGGGTTAATATTGTGGAAGCCGGGACACAGTTGGACACTGGGATGCAACACGTCCTCCAGACATAGAGGATTGCGGGTCCTGGGTCAATCAGGCTTCAACACAAAGTTCAGAAGGTAGACAGCAGCAGTGGTCGACCTCCCACACAACGAGTAAATTATTCATGATCATGAGGCCATCCATCTCCTTAGCTTTCTGTTCCTTGGAATGCAAGATCATGTACGTAGTAGCGGCTAGGCCTGAGGAGGTCAGCGTTTTGGCGCATATCCTACCTCCTCCGAGGATTGCTGGATGTTTTCCTGCTACTATTCCAGTTCTATGACTCCCGTTGAAACAAAGCTTCAGGTGATGAATGATGGATGAGGTGGTGGCAAAGGAGAAAGAGCAGGAGGAACAGGGACCATTCACATCAATATCAGGCCAGTCAACCACACATGTCTTGTAGGATATGTTTCTGTACAAAAAGAAGCGGTTCGGCTACACAGTTATATGGCATACAGTGAGTGCAATGCCTATCAAAAATTTCGAGGCACTCCAATGCCCCTTGGAAGTGACATGGAGGTCAGAGGGCCTTAACTAAACCGTTTTTTCCATTTATAGCAACTGGGTCTCCTGTACACTGTTGGCCTAAGCAGTAAATGGAAGGCTTTCCAAAAATTATGAGAAAATGCAATGCCCCTTGAAACAGACGTGGATTACAGCGTACTAAAAACCTTCTACCTATTATTCGGGAGTGGGTCTCCCTTACTGTTCGCCTATGCATTGAAAAGCAAAAGCTGAGTAAAATTAGGAGGAAAAGCAATGTCCGTTGGAAGAGTCGTGGAGGTTAGAGGTAATTAAAAACAACATTTCAGTGCCCCTTGGAAGAGCTGTGGAGTTCAGACTGGTTTAACAAGACGGTTTTAATGCCCCTTGGAAGAGACGTGGAGGTCACAGTAGCTTAACAAGACAGTTTTAATGCCCCTTGGAAGAGACGTGGAGGTCACAGTAGCTTAACAAGATGGTTTAATGCCCCTTGGAAGAGACGTGGAGGTCACAGTAGCTTAACAAGACAGTTTTAATGCCCCTTGGAAGATACATGGACTTCTGAGTGGTTTAACAAGATGGTTTTAATGCCCCTTGGAAGAGACGTGGACTTCTGAGTGGTTTAACAAGACGGTTTTAATGCCCCTTGGAAGAGACGTCAATTTCAGAGTGGTTTAACAAGACGGTTTTAATGCCCCTTGGAAGAGATGTGGAGTTCAGAGTGGTTTAACAAGACGGTTTTAATGCCCCTTGGAAGAGACGTGAAGGTCACAGTGGAATAAAAAGGCTATCAATGCCCCTTGGAAGAGTGGTGGAGGATACAGTGGAATAAAAAGACAATATTAATGGCCCTTGAAGAGTGGTGGAGGTCGCAGTGGAATAAAAAGACAATATCAAAGCCCATTGGAAGAGACATGGAGGTCACAGTAGCTTAACAAGACGATTTTAATGCCCCTTGGAAGAGACATGGAGTTCAGAATGATTTAACAAGATGGTTTTAATGCCCCTTCGAAGAGACGTGGAGGTTACAGTAGCTTAACAAGATGGTTTTAATGCCCCTTGGAAGAGACATGGAGGTCACAGTAGTTTAACAAGACGGTTTTAATGGCCCTTAGAAGAGTCGCGAAGTTCACTGTTGTTTCACAAGACGGTTTTAATGCCCCTTGGAAGAGACGTGGAGTTCAGAGTGGTTTAAAAAGACGGTTTTAATGCCTCTTGGAAGAGACGTGGAGTTCAGAGTGGTTTAACAAGATGGTTTTAATGGCCCTTGGAAGAGACGTGGAGGTCACAGTAGCTTAACAAAGCGCTTTTAATGCACCTTGGAAGAGACGTGGAGTTCAGAGTGGTTTAACAAGACGGTTTTAATGCCCTTTGGAAGAGACGTGGAGTTCAGAGTGGTTTAACAAGATGGTTTTAATGCCCCTTGGAAGAGACATGCAGGTCACAGTAGCTTAACAAGACGGTTTTAATGCCCCTTGGAAGAGACGTGGAGGTCACAGTGGTTTAACAAGACGGTTTTAATGCCCCTTGGAATAGACGTGGAGGTCACAGTGGAATAAAAAGACAATATCAATGGCCCTTGGAAGAGTGGTGGAGGTCGCAGTAGAATAAAAAGACAATATCAATACCCCTTGGAAGAGACATTGAGGTCACAGTAGCTTAACAAGACAGTTTTAATGCCCCTTGGAAGAGACGTGGAGGTCAGAGTGGTTTAACAAGACGGTTTTAATGCCCCTTGGAAGAGACGTGGAGGTCACCGTAGCTTAGCAAGATGGTTTTAATGCCCCTTGGAAGAGACGTGGAGGTCACAGTAGCTTAACAAGACAGTTTTAATGCCCCTTGGAAGAGACGTGGAGGTCAGAGTGGTTTAACAAGACGGTTTTAATGCCCCTTGGAAGAGACGTGGAGGTTACAGTAGCTTAACTGGACGGTTTTAATGCCCCTTGGAAGAGACGTGGAGGTTACAGTAGCTTAACTGGACGGTTTTAATGCCCCTTGGAAGAGACGTGGAGGTCAGAGTGGTTTAACAAGACAGTTTTAATGCCCCTTGGAAGAGACGTGGAGGTCACAGTAGCTTAACGAGACGGTTTTAATGCCCCTTGGAAGAGATGCGGAGGTCAGAGTGGTTTAACAAGACTGTTTTAATGCCCCTTGGTAGAGACGTGGAGGTTACAGTTGAATAAAAAGACAATATCAATACCTCTTGGAAGAGACATTGAGGTCACAGTAGCTTAACAAGACAGTTTTAATGCCCTTTGGAAGAGACGTGGAGGTCAGAGTGGTTTAGCAAGACGGTTTTAATGCCCCTTGGAAGAGACGCGAAGGTCACAGTAGCTTAACAAGATGGTTTTAATGCCCCTTGGAAGAGACGTGGAGGTCAGAGTGGTTTAACAAGACGGTTTTAATGCCCCTTGGAAGAGACGTGGAGGTCACCGTAGCTTAGCAAGATGGTTTTAATGCCCCTTGGAAAAGACGGGGAGGTCACAGTAGCTTAACAAGACAGTTTTAATGCCCCTTGGAAGAGACGTGGAGGTCAGAGTGGTTTAACAAGACGGTTTTAATGCCCCTTGGAAGAGACGTGGAGGTTACAGTAGCTTAACAAGATGGTTTTAATGCCCCTTGGAAGAGACGTGGAGGTCAGAGTGGTTTAACAAGACGGTTTTAATGCCCCTTGGAAGAGACGTGGAGATCAGAGTGGTTTAACAAGACAGTTTTAATGCCCCTTGGAAGAGACATGGAGGTCACAGTAGCTTAACGAGACGGTTTTAATGCCCCTTGGAAGAGATGTGGAGGTCAGAGTGGTTTAACAAGACTGTTTTAATGCCCCTTGGTAGAGACGTGGAGGTTACAGTTGAATAAAAAGACAATATCAATGGCCCTTGGAAGAGTGGTAGAGGTCGCAGTGGAATAAAAAGACAATATCAATGCCCCTTGGAAGAGTGGTGGAGGTTACAGTTGAATAAAAAGACAATATCAATGGCCTTTTGAAGAGTGGTGGAGGTCGCAGTGGAATAAAAAGACAATATCAATGCCCCTTGGAAGAGACGTGGAGGTCACAGTAGCTTAACAAGACGGTTTTAATGCCCCTTGGAAGAGACGCGGAGCTCACAGTAGCTTAACAAGATGGTTTTAATGCCCCCTGGAAGAGACGTGGAGGTCAGAGTGGTTTAACAAGACGGTTTTAGTGACCCTTGGAGGAGACGTGGAGGTCACAGTAGCTTAACAAGACGGTTTTAATGCCCCTTGGAAGAGACGCGGAGGTCACAGTAGCTTAACAAGACCGTTTTAATGCCCCCTGGAAGAGACTTGGAGGTCACAGTAGCTTAACAAGACAGTTTTAATGCCCCTTGGAAGAGACGTGGAGGTCACAGTAGCTTAGCAAGACTGTTTTAATGACCTTGAAAGAGTGGTGGAGATTACACTTGAATAAAAAGACAATATCAATGGCCCTTGGAAGAGTGGTGGAGGTCGCAGTGGAATAAAAAGACAATTTCAATGCCCCTTGGAAGAGACGTGGAGGTCACAGTAGCTTAACTGGACGGTTTTAATGCCCCTTGGAAGAGACGTGGAGGTTACAGTAGCTTAACTGGACGGTTTTAATGCCCCTTGGAAGAGACGTGGAGGTCAGAGTGGTTTAACAAGACAGTTTTAATGCCCCTTGGAAGAGACGTGGAGGTCACAGTAGCTTAACGAGACGGTTTTAATGCCCCTTGGAAGAGATGCGGAGGTCAGAGTGGTTTAACAAGACTGTTTTAATGCCCCTTGGTAGAGACGTGGAGGTTACAGTTGAATAAAAAGACAATATCAATACCTCTTGGAAGAGACATTGAGGTCACAGTAGCTTAACAAGACAGTTTTAATGCCCTTTGGAAGAGACGTGGAGGTCAGAGTGGTTTAGCAAGACGGTTTTAATGCCCCTTGGAAGAGACGCGAAGGTCACAGTAGCTTAACAAGATGGTTTTAATGCCCCTTGGAAGAGACGTGGAGGTCAGAGTGGTTTAACAAGACGGTTTTAATGCCCCTTGGAAGAGACGTGGAGGTCACCGTAGCTTATCAAGATGGTTTTAATGCCCCTTGGAAGAGACGGGGAGGTCACAGTAGCTTAACAAGACAGTTTTAATGCCCCTTGGAAGAGACGTGGAGGTCAGAGTGGTTTAACAAGACGGTTTTAATGCCCCTTGGAAGAGACGTGGAGGTTACAGTAGCTTAACAAGATGGTTTTAATGCCCCTTGGAAGAGACGTGGAGGTCAGAGTGGTTTAACAAGACGGTTTTAATGCCCCTTGGAAGAGACGTGGAGATCAGAGTGGTTTAACAAGACAGTTTTAATGCCCCTTGGAAGAGACATGGAGGTCACAGTAGCTTAACGAGACGGTTTTAATGCCCCTTGGAAGAGATGTGGAGGTCAGAGTGGTTTAACAAGACTGTTTTAATGCCCCTTGGTAGAGACGTGGAGGTTACAGTTGAATAAAAAGACAATATCAATGGCCCTTGGAAGAGTGGTGGAGATCGCAGTGGAATAAAAAGACAATATCAATGCCCCTTGGAAGAGTGGTGGAGGTAACAGTTGAATAAAAAGACAATATCAATGGCCCTTGGAAGAGTGGTGGAGGTCGCAGTGGAATAAAAAGACAATATCATTGCCCCTTGGAAGAGACGTGGAGGTCACAGTAGCTTAACAAGATGGATTTAATGCCCCTTGGAAGAGACGTGGAGGTTACAGTTGAATAAAAAGACAATATCAATGGCCCTTGGAAGAGTGGTAGAGGTCGCAGTGGAATAAAAAGACAATATCAATGCCCCTTGGAAGAGTGGTGGAGGTTACAGTTGAATAAAAAGACAATATCAATGGCCTTTGGAAGAGTGGTGGAGGTCGCAGTGGAATAAAAAGACAATATCAATGCCCCTTGGAAGAGACGTGGAGGTCACAGTAGCTTAACAAGACGGTTTTAATGCCCCTTGGAAGAGACGCGGAGCTCACAGTAGCTTAACAAGATGGTTTTAATGCCCCCTGGAAGAGACGTGGAGGTCAGAGTGGTTTAACAAGACGGTTTTAGTGACCCTTGGAGGAGACGTGGAGGTCACAGTAGCTTAACAAGACGGTTTTAATGCCCCTTGGAAGAGACGCGGAGGTCACAGTAGCTTAACAAGACCGTTTTAATGCCCCCTGGAAGAGACTTGGAGGTCACAGTAGCTTAACAAGACAGTTTTAATGCCCCTTGGAAGAGACGTGGAGGTCACAGTAGCTTAGCAAGACTGTTTTAATGACCTTGAAAGAGTGGTGGAGATTACACTTGAATAAAAAGACAATATCAATGGCCCTTGGAAGAGTGGTGGAGGTCGCAGTGGAATAAAAAGACAATTTCAATGCCCCTTGGAAGAGACGTGGAGGTCACAGTAGCTTAACAAGACGGTTTTAATGCCCCTTGGAAGAGACTTGGAGGTCAGAGTGGTTTAACAAGACGGTTTTAATGCCCCTTGGAAGAGACGTGGAGGTCACAGTAGCTTAACAAGACAGTTTTAATGCCCCTTGGAGGAGACGTGGAGACCAGAGTGGTTTAACAAGACGGTTTTAATGCCCCTTGGAAGAGACGTGGAGGTCACAGTAGCTTAGCAAGACTGTTTTAATGACCTTGAAAGAGTGGTGGAGATTACACTTGAATAAAAAGACAATATCAATGGCCCTTGGAAGAGTGGTGGAGGTCGCAGTGGAATAAAAAGACAATTTCAATGCCCCTTGGAAGAGACGTGGAGGTCACAGTAGCTTAACAAGACGGTTTTAATGCCCCTTGGAAGAGATGTGGAGGTCAGAGTGGTTTAACAAGACGGTTTTAATGCCCCTTGGAAGAGATGTGGAGGTCACAGTAGCTTAAAAAGACGGTTTCAATGCCGCTTACAAGAGCCATGCAGTACAGCATATTAAAAACATTATTCCCATTATTGGGGAGTGGGTCTCCCATAGTCTTTGCCTTTGCCTTCCAAGCAAAAGCTGCCAAAAATTAGGACGGAGGAACTTG
The DNA here is from genome assembly GCF_046119375.1 of Phyllobates terribilis. NCBI lineage: Eukaryota > Metazoa > Chordata > Amphibia > Anura > Dendrobatidae > Phyllobates > Phyllobates terribilis. Next base: position 528,170,242 of record NW_027362763.1, on the reverse strand, counting down.
CAATGCTGGCAACATGGACCACGGTCACCCTGGTGGTATAGTGGTGATGGAGGCTGAGGATAAGGAGAAGAGCAAAAAACAGCCGAAATGAGGAAGCATATACCCACGTATGGGTGTGAAGCGGTGCATGGGAATACACCTCCTAAAATAACACAGTGGATTTGACTTTATGTTACTCTGCTGTCATTTGGTGGTGATGAGAAGTCTGGCCCAATCCAGCCCTTGTTCATTTTGATAAGGGTCAGCTTGTCAGCATTGTCAGTTGACAGGCGAGTGCGCTTATCAGTTATAATTCCCCCAGCGGCACTAAAAACACGCTCCGATAACACGCTGGATTGGAGTTGCGTCTCTTTCACCTGTACGCCTTGGTTGGGCAACAGTGACCTCTGCCGCTAGCGTGTTCAGATGGGAATTTTTTTAACAGTTCTGCAGCAAGGGCTTTCTGGTACTGCCCCATTTTTGTAGACCTCTCCACCTCAGGAATAAAAGAGTGAAAGTTCTCCTTGTAGCGGGGGTCTAAAAGTGTCACCAACAAGTAATGACTGTCACCCAACATTTTGACAATGCGAGGGTCACGGTTAAGGCAGCATAACATAAAGTCAGCCATGCGTGCCTGACTGGTAACGGGCAAGACTTCCGTGTCCTCAGCAAGATGATGACTGACCATGCTCTCCTCCTCCTCCTTCTCCTCCCCCCTGTCCTCAGGCCACCCACGCTGAACCAACGGTATGACAGTTGAACAGGTACTACCGTCTACAGCGCATGATACAGCTCCTGTTCTTCCTCCTCCTCCTCCTCCTCCTCCCCCTCATTGTCCCCCAAAGCACGTTGGGATGAGATGAGGCGTAGCTGTGTGTAATCGCCCGCTACGGCTTCTTGATCCATCTCATCATACTCTGGCTGCAATGCCTCCTCTTTAATTCTCCACAGAGAGCGTTGCAAAAGACAGACAAGTGGGATGTTGACGCTAATGATGGAGTCATCATCACTCACCATCTTGGTGGACTCCTCAAGGTTTCTCAGGATGGTACATATGTCAGACATCCAGGTCCACTCCTGAGGTCTTATGTGTGGAGTCTGACCTGAATATCGACGGCCTTGTTGCAGCTGGTACTCCACAACTGCTCTCTTCTGCTCACAAATCCTTTGCAACATGTGGAGGGTAGAGTTCCAACGTGTGGGGACATCACACACCAGTCGGTGTGACGGAAGCTGCAAACGCTGCTGCAACACAGCAAGGGCGGCGGAAGCTGTAGCCGACTTCCGAAAATGAGCTGACAGGCGGCATACTTTGACGAGCAGATCTGGCAACTCGGGGTACGATTTAAGAAACCGCTGAACCAGGAGGTTAAGCACATGAGCCAGGTATGGTACGTATGTGATCTCGCCTCAGAGCCGCCACCAGGTTACGGCCATTGTCACACACGACCATGCCTGGATGTAGGTTCAGCGATCTCAGCCACAGATCTGCCTGCTGTCCACAACTCACAAGCAGTGTGAGGTTTATCACTAGAGATGAGCGTTGTTCTACTCGAACTGTTCGCCAATCTCAAATTCGAGCTGTTTTGGGCGGTGTTCGAGCCATTCGGCGAACACGAACAATTTGAGAAAAATTCGGCTGTTCGAGGTTATGTTCGATAACTGTTCGTGCACCAAAATCATAACTGGATTTTTTCTCAGTAATGATGAAAATTAATGTTAATACGCAGTTTGAGTGTACAGCGGGGTGGGGGGAGGGGCAGGGGATGGATCTCTGCAGGAACAATGAAGATCTCCATTTTTTTTTCTCTTTCCCGCATTTGCAGTGGGGAGGTGCAATCTGTCAGCCTATCAGCAGCGCACACACGGAGTGAAGTGCTTTTTTTCACACAAGCAAGGGCATGTGTCATTGGCAGTGTATGTCACATGTCCTTGCCCTATAAGACCAAGCCATTTTCCCCGTCGCCACCATTTTCTCACTGCTGCAGCTGCGTGTTAGACGGCACCGCTGTTGCTGTGTGCGCTATACCTTGTTAATTTCAAGCCAATTTTCGCACAAATATACAGATAGCTTGGGAGTAGGGAATAGTTGTGATTGCAGTCCTTTTAAGGACTAGGTTACAGCATTTCCTACGACTTTTATCAGGGAGGTCTGTGCTCTTAAATAGATAGGTTGTGGGAGTAAAGACTAATTGTAATTGGAGTCTTTTTCAGGACTAGGTTACATGAGTTCCTATCAGTTTTTGCCAGGCAGGTCTGTGCCAGTGCTGTGCAAGTTTTTTTCACAGCATTTGGCTGAATCTAGCAAAGCTAATCCTTTTTGGCCTATTGCAGAGTGTGTTAGTCAGTGGAGTAGCCTATCTGTGTTGCAAGATATAACACCTGTGTATAGAATACCAATTTTTTTACTGCACCTAGTGAAGTAAAATCTTTTGGGCATAGCATCATTCTATTAGTCCATCTATACTGACCTCCATCAGGTTGCAAACTGAATATATTTTTTTTCTGCATCTAGCTCTGAAAAAATATTTGGGCTTCTAGCAGTGTGTGGGACTAGGTCTATTAGTCCATCTATACTGACCTCCATCAGGTTGCAAATTAAAAATAATTTTTTTCTTCATTTAGCTCTGAAAAAATATTTGGGCTTCTAGCAGTGTGTGGGACTTGTTCTATTAGTCCTTCTATACTGACCTCCAGCAGGTTGCAAATTGAATAAAATTTTTTTCTGCATCTAGCTCTGAAAAAATAGTTGGGCTTCTAGCGGTGTGTGGGACTTGGTCTATTAGTCCATCTATACTGACCTCCATCAGGTTGCAAATTAAAAATAATTTTTTTCTGCATCTAGCTCTGAAAAAATATTTGGGCTTCTAGCAGTGTGTGGGACTTGGTCTATTAGTCCATCTATACTGACCTCCATCAGGTTGCAAATTAAAAATAATTTTTTTCTGCATCTAGCTCTGAAAAAATATTTGGGCTTCTAGCAGTGTGTGGGACTTGGTCTATTAGTCCATCTATACTGACCTCCATCAGGTTGCAAATTAAAAATAATTTTTTTCTGCATCTAGCTCTGAAAAAATATTTGGGCTTCTAGCAGTGTGTGGGACTTGGTCTATTAGTCCATCTATACTGACCTCCATCAGGTTGCAAATTAAAAATAATTTTTTTCTTCATTTAGCTCTGAAAAAATATTTGGGCTTCTAGCAGTGTGTGGGACTAGTTCTATTAGTCCTTCTATACTGACCTCCAGCAGGTTGCAAATTGAATATAATTTTTTTCTGCATCTAGCTCTGAAAAAATAGTTGGGCTTCTAGCGGTGTGTGGGACTTGGTCTATTAGTCCATCTATACTGACCTCCATCAGGTTGCAAATTAAAAATAATTTTTTTCTGCATCTAACTCTGAAAAAATATTTGGGCTTCTAGCAGTGTGTGGGACTTGGTCTATTAGTCCATCTATACTGACCTCCATCAGGTTGCAAATTAAAAATAATTTTTTTCTGCATCTAGCTCTGAAAAAATATTTGGGCTTCTAGCGGTGTGTGGGACTTGGTCTATTAGTCCATCTATACTGACCTCCATCAGGTTGCAAATTAAAAATAATTTTTTTCTGCATCTAGCTCTGAAAAAATATTTGGGCTTCTAGCAGTGTGTGGGACTTGGTCTATTAGTCCATCTATACTGACCTCCATCAGGTTGCAAATTAAAAATAATTTTTTTCTGCATCTAGCTCTGAAAAAATATTTGAGCTTCTAGCGGTGTGTAGGACTTGGTCTATTAGTCCATCTATACTGACCTCCATCAGGTTGCAAATTAAAAATAATTTTTTTCTGCATCTAGCTCTGAAAAAATATTTGGGCTTCTAGCGGTGTGTGGGACTTGGTCTATTAGTCCATTTATACTGACCTCCATCAGGTTGCAAATTAAAAATAATTTTTTTCTGCATCTAGCTCTGAAAAAATATTTGGGTTTCTAGCGGTGTGTGGGACTTGGTCTATTAGTCCATCTATACTGACCTCCATCAGGTTGCAAATTAAAAATAATTTTTTTCTGCATCTAGCTCTGAAAAAATATTTGGGCTTCTAGCGGTGTGTGGGACTTGGTCTATTAGTCCATCTATACTGACCTCCATCAGGTTGCAAATTAAAAATAATTTTTTTCTGCATCTAGCTCTGAAAAAATATTTGGGCTTCTAGCAGTGTGTGGGACTTGGTCTATTAGTCCATCTATACTGACCTCCATCAGGTTGCAAATTAAAAATAATTTTTTTCTTCATTTAGCTCTGAAAAAATATTTGGGCTTCTAGCAGTGTGTGGGACTTGTTCTATTAGTCCTTCTATACTGACCTCCAGCAGGTTGCAAATTGAATATAATTTTTTTCTGCATCTAGCTCTGAAAAAATAGTTGGGCTTCTAGCGGTGTGTGGGACTTGGTCTATTAGTCCATCTATACTGACCTCCATCAGGTTGCAAATTAAAAATAATTTTTTTCTGCATCTAGCTCTGAAAAAATATTTGGGCTTCTAGCAGTGTGTGGGACTTGGTCTATTAGTCCATCTATACTGACCTACATCAGGTTGCAAATTAAAAATAATTTTTATCTGCATCTACAGTACCTCTGAAAAAATATTTGGGCTTCTAGCTGTGTGTGGGACTATTTGTATTAGTCCATCTATACTGACCTCCATCAGGTTGCAAACTGAATATATTTTTTTCTGCATCTACCTCTGAAAAAATATTTGGCCTTCTAGTAGTGTGTCGGACTTTCTCTATTAGTCCATCTATACTGACCTCCATCAGGTTGCAAATTAAAACTAATTTTTATCTGCATCTACAGTACCTCTGAAAAAATATTTGGGCTTCTAGCTGTGTGTGGGACTATTTGTATTAGTCCATCTATACTGACCTCCATCAGGTTGCAAATTCAAAATATTTTTTTTCTGCATCTAACCCAGCCAATAGTTTTGGCCTAATACCACAGTTTGGCCACTCAGCTCTGCTCGGTTACCATCCATTGTTTTTTTGTGCAAACAACTCCAGAGTTGTGAATTAGTTAACCACCAAAATGAGTGGAAAAAGGCCTGCTGCTGGTGGAAAGGGGAATAGGCATGTTGGGAAGGGGAAAAAAGGTTGTGTCCGTGGGGTAGGTGTTAAAGCAACAGTAACATCTGCAGAAGAAAGACCATCTTCCAGCCAAACTAAAATGTCTACTTCTTTTAGCGGACAATGTGATAAGATCCCTTTCTTACGGCCACGCCAATCGCTACAAATTCCAGATGAGGCACAAAAACAGCAGGTGCTTCAACGGATATCAAGTGCTCCTTTAAGTGGGCTCTCCACCACATCAACTTCAACATCACAAATACTCCAGTCCTCAAAGGTGTCACCCAAATCGCACTTGCTTCCTCACAGCTCCCAAATCTCCAGCTGCCCGTCTGAGTATGAGGTAGAACAGATGGTTGAGTCTGCAGAGCTGTTTACTCATACTATAGCCTGGGAATCAGAGGTCGACTCCAGCGCTTCTGTGAATCCAGACGAGGAAATGATCTGCACTGATGCCCAGAATCTTTATGAGTCGGATCCAGGACCAGACGCAGAAGGTTCTGACCATAATGTAGACCCTCATTCCCAAACTGTAACTCCTGTTGGTGGAGACAATGAGGAAGACGATGATAAGACTCAAATACCTGATTGGAGCGACAACTTTAGTTTTTTGTCAGGGCAGGAACAGGTTGGCTCTGAGGACGACGGGTGTGATAACGCACAGGGTGATGATGATGAGGTCGGAGATCCCACTTACTGTCAACCCACAGTCAGCCAAGAGATGGGGTCAGCAGAGGAGGTGGAGGAAGATGCTAGTGACGACGAGGTCAGGTTGCGCCTTCCTGGACAGAGACGTAGTACTGGAATCACGTCAACAACTGCATCCTCAAACACAACTCTGCCTCTCACCACAAGTCGTGGTGGCTCTTCAGGTCGCATGGGTGCTAAGCCTTGCATAGCCTGGGCATTTTTTCAGATCGATAAAGATGACCCAACTCGTGTTATCTGTAACATTTGTCAGCAAAAGCTAAGTAGAGGCCAAAAAATACATAGTTTGTGTACTTCATGCATGAACCGGCACATGGACATGAAGCATAAGTTGCAGTGGGAAGCTCAGTGTGCTACAATGCGGCCTAGCCGGCCGGGCCAATCAACGTCTGCCATATCTTGTGCATCCGCGGCCTCTTCATCCTCTGTGACTGGGGGGACAGCAGTCACACCTGTTTTGGGGCGCAGACCTGCCACCTCTTTACCCGCAACAGCCAGCGTGATTGGCAGGTCATCATTTTCTTTGGAGGTGGTAACACCAGCTGGTGTTGAGCGCTGTCCGACATCGATAGCACCACCTTTGGATCAAGGCAACCTAACATGTCCGCCTGCATCTTCCTCACAGACCGGCAGTTTGCCGGGGACACCCTTATCAACCCCGTCTAAGCACAATAGCCAGCCCTCGGTCCCTCAGATGTGGACAAGTAAAAGACCATTTCCTCCTAGCCATGAGAAAGCTAAGAGGTTGAATTTCACCATCTGCAAGCTCTTGACTACAGAAATGCTGCCTTTCCGCCTGGTGGACACAGAGGATTTTCGAGACCTTATGTCCGTCGCAGTGCCCCAGTACCACATGCCCAGTCGGCACTACTTCTCAAAGAAAGGTGTGCCTGCGCTCCACCAGCATGTCGCACACAACATCACCGCTTCTTTGAGAAACTCTGTGTGTGACAGGGTGCATTTCACCACAGACACTTGGACGAGTAGGCATGGACAGGGGCGTTACATGTCGCTGACTGGGCACTGGGTAACTATGGTGACAGCAGGACAAGGGGCTGCTGTCCAAGTCTTGCCGTCCCCACGAGTTGTGCGTCAATCCTCTTTATGTCAAAGTTCCTCCACTGCTTCTGCCTCCTCAACCTCCTCTCGGTCTTCCACCTGCACCCAAAGCCTGTCTGGTCATGCCACAAGCTTTCTAACTGCGCAGAAGGGATCCTGCACACCTCCTTACTATGCTGGCAGTAGGGCTCAACGTCATCAGGCGGTTTTTACATTGAAATGTCTGGGAAATGTGAGTCACACAGCTGAGGAGTTGTGGTCAGCTCTGGAGAACCAATTTCATGAATGGTTGTCTCCACTGGACCTGAAACCAGGGAAGGCCGTGTGCGACAATGCTGCAAACCTGGGTGCGGCCCTTCGCCGGGGCAATGTCACACACGTGCCTTGTATGGCTCACGTGTTGAACCTGGTTGTCCAGCAATTTTTAGCCCACTATCCCAGACTAGATGGCCTTCTGCAGAGGGCACGGTCGCTGTGTGCTCACTTCCGCCGTTCGCATCCCGCAGCTCAGCGACTTACATCTCTACAGAAGTCGTTGGGCCTGCCACTTCACCGGCTAAAATGCGATGTGCCTACCCGGTGGAATTCAACTCTGCACATGTTGCAGCGACTGTGGCAGCACCGACAAGCCCTGGTGCAATACGTTCTGACGTATAGCCTGGGCCAACGAGATTCAGAGGTGGGGCAAATCACGCTGGAGGAGTGGTCTCAGATCAGGGACCTATGCACCCTTCTGCACAGTTTTGAAATGGCGACGAAGATGTTTAGTGCTGACGATGCCATTATCAGCATGACTATTCCGGTGATTTACATGCTGGAGCACATGTTAAACAGAATTCGGAGTCAGGTGGTGGCACAAGAGGAGGTGGAGGAAGTAGAGGAGGAGGAGTTGTATGCGGAAGGGCTAACATCTGCAAGGTCCAGACGGTCGGCAGCACCAAGGCAGCAGGCATGTGAGGGTGGGGGAGATGGTTTTACCAGGGCGCATGGTAGCAGCCAAACTAGTGAGGAAGGTGCAGGAGCCCAGGAAGAAGTGGAGGACAAACTGATGGAAGACTCATCAGATGAGGGAGACCTTGATCACATTTCTGTTGTGCGAGGTTGGGGGGAGAGGACAGAGGAAGGAAGCATGATTGTTACCTCGCCACCAACACAACAGGGACTTGGTGCTCCTGGATGCGCAACACACATGAGTGCCTTCTTGCTGCACTACCTGCAACATGACCCTCGAATTGTGAGAATTAGAAATAATCCTGACTACTGGGTTGCCACACTGTTAGATCCCCGGTACAAAAGTAAATTTGCAGAAATTATTCCTGCCATAGAAAGGGATGCACGCATGCAGGAGTATCAGCAGAGACTGTTGCAGAATCTTACATGTGCTTTTCCACAAAATACCAGTGGTGCACGTAGTGAATCTCACAGTTCCAACTTGCCAACCGTGGGACCGTCAAGTGTTCAGCACTCAAACCGTAACAGAACCACAGTATCTGCTGGTAACATCAATTTTGCGGAATCATTTCACCACTTTTTTAGCCCATCCTTTGCAAGGCCACAGGAGACAAGAAGTCTGACACATAGTCAACGCCTAGAGACGATGGTACAGGAGTATCTCCAAGTAAACATTGAAGCCACGACTGTGTCACTGGACCCTTGCTCTTTTTGGGCTTCCAATCTGGATAAATGGCCGGAGCTAGCCACTTACGCCTTGGAGATCTTGTCATGCCCCGCAGCCAGCGTTCTGTCTGAACGTGTGTTCAGCGCTGCTGGTGGTGTGCTGACAGATAAGCGCACACGGCTCTCCACTGATAATGTAGACAGACTCACGTTCATAAAGATGAACAAATCATGGATCCGAAATGACTTTTCTACCCCTGTGTCATCCTGGGGAGAGTAAAAGCTTGATGATTGGTTAAAATCACCCTACCAACCGTTTTAAGCTTTCAAATTACTAATCATGTTTATCTGTATCTTGACTGGAAAATAATTTGGGCTTTGTAGCAGTGTGCAGCACTGATCCTATTAGGCCATCTATACTAAAGCTTCACCAGATTTAAAATTAAAAATAATTTTTAGCTGCATCTAGCCCGGAAAATAATTTTGGGGCTCCGAGATGCGCAAGGCACATAAGTGCCTTCTTGCTGCACTACCTGCAGCATGACCCTCATATTGTCAGAATTCGAAGTAATCATGACTACTGGGTTGCCACACTCTTAGATCCCCCAAACTTTTCGATCAACCTTTTCATTTTAATAAAGACCAAAAAAATGGTCATTTTTGAAATTATAAGCATTAGCAGGTTGTTAGAAACTGAAATCAAACAGTTTTCAACTCAAAACTTTATTCTAGGTGATGTTACATTTTCACATAGGACCCCTTGTTCGAAAGGAGCTTCTGAACTCTCTCGTCCATTGAATTTGTCAGGTTTTGGATGGTTTCTGCTTCAATTGTTTTGCATGAGGACAGAATACCCTCCCAGAGCTGTTGCTTAGATGTGAACTGCCTCCCGCCATCATAGACACTCCTTTTAATGATGCTCCAAAGGTTCTGAATGGGGTAGAGGTCAGGGGAGCATGGGGGTCACACCATAAGTTTGTCCCCTTTTATGCCCATATCAGCCAGAGATGCAGATGTTTTATGTGCAGCATGAGATGGTGCATTATCATGCAGAAAAATGATCTTGCTGTGAAATACACGGTTCTTCTTCTTGAACCATGGCAGGAAGTGCTGTTTGAGAAAATCCACATACATTATGGAGTTCATCTTTAGCGCCTTCAGGGATCCTAAAGGGGCCGACAATCTCTCTCCCCATGATTCCAGCCCAAAACATTACTCCACCTCCTCCTTGTTGGCGCTGTAGCCGTGTTTGCGTGGGGTGTCCATCAACCAGCCATCCTCCACTCCATCCATCTGGACCATCGAGCGCTGCACGGCACTCATCCGTGAACAAAACAGTTTTGAAATCAGTCTTCATGTAATGTTTGGCCCACTGGAGCCGTTTCTGCTTGTGTGAAGTGGATAGAGGAGGTCGACAGGATGGCGCATGCACAGCTGCAAACCTCTGAAGGACCCTGCATCTTGTTGTTCGGGGGACGTTGGAGGCACAAGCAGCTTCAAAAACTTGTCTGCTGCTATGACAAGGCTTTTTTGCCGCTGCTCTTTCAACCTGACGTAATTGCCTGTAGGAAAGAGTCCTCAATTTGCCCTTATCAGCACGCACACGTGTGTACTGTGAATCAGCTACATACTTCTTGATTGCCAAGACACTTCATCCTGATCATCGCACAATGTTGATTGTAGTCATGCCTTGACCTAAACACTCCACAATTTGTTGCTTCTCAGCAGCCGACACATCCTTTTTCTTTCCCATTTTGGCAGAAAATGTAGGCTGCTTAATAATGTGAGAGAGCCTTCTTAAGTAGTCTTGCCTTTCATTGGACACACCTGCCAAACTAATTAGCACAGGTGTCTGCAATTGCTTACAGTGATATAAAGAGCCCTGACACACATCACCATCAATGAGTTTAACTGACAAACAAACAAATTCTTCCCTTATCACTCCTAAACACTTTTTGTATAATAATTTGGAACGCAGTGTACATGTGCTTTTCCACAAAACACCAGTGGTTCACGTAGTGAATCTTACAGTTCTAACTTGCCAACCGTGGTCTGTATGGAGTTGTTCAATAAAGGGCCCAAAATTAAGATAACATAGATGGGAGAGGTCTCTATGAATAGGAATTCCTAAGTATTTGATACCCTGTGAGGGCCAGGCAAAGGGAAAGTTGGACTGGATGGAATCCTATATGGATTTGGGGAGGGAGACATCGAGGGCCTCAGACTTCGCTGCATTGATTTTAACATTTTACCATGTAACAAAGTGATCTATTTCAGCCATAACAGCATGGATGGATATATGTGATTGAGTGATATATACTAGGACATCATCAGCAAATAGAGAGCACTTGTACTCGGTGCCTCCCACCTCAATCCACCTAATATTGGGGTTATGGCGAATTGATGAGAGCAGGTGCTCCGTCACTAGGATGTATAAGAGAGGGGACAGAGGACATCACTGCCTTGTCCCATTGGTGATTGTGAAAGGTGATGAAAATGTTCTGACGCACCCCCTGGGCCTTGGGACACCCGGAGCCGGACCCTTTTTGGTGGATGCTGGTGGTTGTAGTCTTCGTGGCGGCGACCCGGTTCCGTGGCTCAGGGCAGTCAAACCAGTGGCGGAACTATTTATGTGGTTTTCATGTTTAAATGTCCGACTACGCCACCCGTGGATTGCGGTCAGAGTGAACCGCCGCTACAGGGCAGACCACTGAGGCTGGTGTTGTGGGTGCAGCAGAGCGTAGCATAACTCCCCACGGGAGGAGTATAGCCTCAGGGCAGTGTATGCGGAGGGTGGGGGTGATGGTGCAGGGCAGCAGCAGTAACGACACGGAGTCAGTGATGCAGTTCAGGGCCTTTACTCACAGTTCTTATTATCCAGACCACGTCTGCAGGTAACGGCTGCCCACGTCGTACTGTGCTCACCAGGTGAGGGGCTCAGACAACTCCCAGATAACTTTGGAGCACTTCACAGGACCCCCTTTGTGTGTCCTTTGTCTGGCCTTTCTTACCAACACTTCTGTCCGGCTGCCTCGGGCCTCCTCTTGGTAAACTTGGCGCCAGTTTCCCTGACCCTATGTGGTGCCTTCCTAGCGGGTGTAGCGAGGGGCTGCGCCACATAAAATGTCAGAGCCTCCGGTTTCTAGCTGAGGGTCGTTTCCTGCCTCCACTAGTTCGGGGACCGGTCTCCCCCTTTGGCCTGACCCCTCCACGCAGGTGGATTCGGGCGTGCGGTGGCGACTCGCCCATCCGCACCCCTGGGATCCCTTCATTCCTCGTTCCTGGAGCCTTCTCCGCTCCTCTTCCTTCCTTCTCCCTCTTCCAGGCCTGGGCCTCTGTTACTAGGCCCGCCTCCGGAGCAGAGCTCATGCAGAGCCCCTGCTCCCTGCCACTTCTGCTCAGACTTCTCTGCACTGAACTAAGATGGTGCCCACCTTTTATACTCCCTTCTCAATGCACCCAGGAACTGCTTCCTCCCTGCTCCTGCACTACAGGGTTCCCCTTCCTCAGTGTTCCCTCCCCCCACTCCAGCCAGGGACAGGGACTGTCGTGCCCATCTCAGGGGCATATTGGTCGCCCTGCCCCACGGCAATGTGGTGTAATGCATGCAGGTGTCGGGTCCTGATCCACACTCCATCCTTACCTGAGAGTGAGATATCACACCTCTGGGTGAGGTGCAATACGTCTGTAGCAACCGAGCCCTCAGGGTGCTACAGTTCCATTTATCTTCAGCCTAGGTGACGTATTGCGATACAGGGCCGTGATTTTGGCTATAAAAGGGTCCCCTAGACCCCTACCCCAAGCTTTTTAAGAGAATCATATATGGCGTGCCAGGAGACTCTATGGAATGCTTTCTCAGCATCCAACGAGAGTATCTAATTACAAATTTTTAACTGCATCTAGCCCAGGAAATACTTTGTGCCTAGTAGCAGTGTCTGCTAGTGAGCGGATTATCCTGGCTGTTAAGCAAGCTGCACCACCTGTAGTTTAGACACTTAATTTTTTCAAAGGAAATGCTTCGGGACCATGGGATACTTAGTGAAGAGCATCAGGAGGCACCCCAAGGCATAGGGGCTGGGACTGGCAGTAGGATGCCTTGCGGTGGACAGCCGAGCTCGATCCTTATAAAAGCTTTTTAACTGCAGCAGCTTTAGTGGACGCTACTGGAGCTGGAATTACCGCGGCTGCTGGCATAAGACTTGCCCTCCAATAGATCCTTGTAAATGGATTTAAAGTGTATTCATTCAAATTAGAGAGACAATTTAAATTAAAAAGCTTAGAGCTGCCTCCACCACAGGGGGGCTCGCTCGACCCACCAGCGGACAGGCACCAGTATTGGGAGAGGGGGGCTGGCCGTCAGGGTTCACCGCGGCTCTGGCACAAACCCGGCGACACGGAGGTGGCACGGGCAGGAGCGGACTGGCTGTGTCGGCTTCTCACTTTTTGGATTTTAGAAGGGCATGACATGCCTATATCTGTGTCTCCCCCTCCTTTTACTCCTCCACCTCTTTTATTTTCGCATGACTATATGTACTTGTCACTTTTCCATGTGTTAGTTATGTCTTCTGAGCAGTTTGTCAGCTTTTGGACACCTTTGAAGGTGTTTTCTATGTGTTTCTATGTGTTTTTGTTTGCCTGCCATTGGTTTTAACGGTGTTCGAAGGTGTTCGACGAACAGTTCGACGAACAGTTCGGCGAACACACGGGTGTTCGACGAACCGAACCGAACTCGAACACTACGGGGGTGGCTCAACACTATTTATCACCTAAACTTATGAGTTTCAGCACAGCCTGTTGCTGGTTGGCTGAGGCAGTACTGTAGTGCTTCCAGCTTGTAACTGATTTGGTGATATCTGAGATGGAGGCTGAACATGAGGAGGAGGAGGAGGATGATGTGCAGGAGCTGTACTCTGTGGGGGCAACTCTGACTGACATAGGGCCCGCAATCCTCGGTGTGGGGAGGATGTGTTCCGTCCCAAGGTCCGACTGGGTCCCGGCTTCCACTATGTTTACCCAGTGTGCCATCAGGGAGATGTACCGTCCCTGGCCTCAAGAGCTTGTCCACGTGTCCGTTGTCAGGTGGACTCTCCCAGTAACTGCGTTGTTGAGGGCACGGCAGATGTTTTGGGACACGTGCTTGTGTAGTGCGGGGATGGCACACCGGGCAAAATAGTGTCGGCTGGGGAACGAGTACCGAGGGACAGCCACTGCCATAAGGTTGTGGAAGGATTCCGTCTCCACCAGCCTCAAAGGCAGCATTTCCAACGCAAGCAGTCGTGAAATGTGCGAATTTAGGACTGTGGCCTGTGGGACGTTGGCTGCGAATTTGCGCTTTCGTTCAAAGGTCTGGGATATGGACAATTGAATGCCGCAGTGGGACGTGGCCGTGGAATTTGATGCTGTTTCTTGAGAAACTGCCATAACAAGTGAAGACTGAGAGGAGGGGGCATCTTTTCATGCAGTATGGACAGGGGATTGCCTTGCACGCACAACAGGGGGTTCTCTTACATGCACAACAGCGGAAGAAGCAGTGGTGACACCCGCTGACACTGGTCGTGGACCCTGGGGTTCGCCCCACGAACTCGGGTGCTTTGCTGACATGTGCCTGATCATGCTGTTGGTGGTCAGGCTGGTAGTTTTGTCACCCCTGCTGATGCTGGCATGGCAGGTGGTACAAATGGCTTTTTTGGGGTTATCAGCAGAGTCTTTAAAAAAATTCCAGACTCTGGAAGACCTACTGGTTGTACTGGCAACATCCCTCGTGTTGGTGTTACGGGGAACGGTTGCCCACCTTCTGGCTGTGTCCACCACACTGCTTCTTCCTGCCTGTTGGGGTACTCTGCATCCCTCTCATTGTGTGCTGCTGGCCTCGCTCTGCGTGTCCTCGTGCCATGTTGGGTCAGTTACTAGATCATCCACCACCTCCTCCTCTTCCACTTCCGCACCACGGTCTTCCTCCTCACTTCGTGGCAATTGTGTCTCGTCATCGTCCACCTCTTGTGACAAATTGCCAGCGTCGCCTTCCTGTTGCCGTGGCTGTTCAAATATTTGGCCATCGCTACATGGGATCTCCTCTTCCACCACTTCAAGCGGAGCAGGCGAGGGGCCCAAATATGGAAATGGACCAGTAAACAGCTCTTCAGAGTGTCCAACTGTGGGATCAGTTGCTGTCTGACGACACTCTGCATGGTGGGAGGAAGGAGCATCAGGGTGAGGAGGAGTATGCGTTCGAGACTCACGGCTACTAAGACTTGACCATGTGGAAGACAGACCGGAGGTGGTGGTGCCCAGGTGACTGGAAGTATTATCTGCTATCCAATTAATAACCTGTTCACACTGATCAGTTGGCAATAGTGGTGTTGTTGTGTGCTTCCCTAGTAATTCGGTCAAGAACTGGAAGCGAGAAGATGTGGCTGTTGGTTGTGGCACATTTTCACCTTGGCCACGGCCCCGTCCTCTGCACGCACCATCACCAGAACGTCCAGTTCCACTTCCCTTGCCACGCGTCTTGCCCATTGTAAATGAAGTAAAATAGCTTACACTCGCACTATCAATGGCAAAAGGGTAATAAAAAGATTAGAACCGTGGAAGAGGAAAACCACAGTTCTAGTTATCTGGCCTACACCAGACTCTTTTAAACAGATACATTTGTGTCTGAACAGTCAGTGAGACACTCAAAATGTTTTTTTTTATTGAAAAAAGGCAAAAAAGTGGATATTACAGAGATTTGAACCGTGGAACTGCAAAACCACTGTTCTAGTTATCTGGCCTACACCAGACTCTTTTAAACAGATAAATTTGCATCTGAACAGTCAGCGAGACACTCAAAATGTTTTTTTTTTTTATGCTAAAAGGTGGATTACACCCAGATTTGAACCGTGGAAGAGGAAAACTACAGTTCTAGTTATCTGGCCTACACCAGACTCTTTTAAACAGATATATTTGTGTCTGAACACTCACAGACACACTCAATATTTTTTTTTGGGGGCGGGGAAATACCAAAAGGTTAATAAGATGGGTATTTGTACAGTCTGACTGAGGAAAAAAAAAGAAAAAGGATTTAGATGAAAAAAAAGGATTTTTCCTGGCCCCTGAGACCTGGGGCTAAGTCTAGCAAGTTCAAAAGCAGCACACAGGACTGTAATGCAGTGTTTGTTGGTATAAACACCGTGTCTCCTATACAACCTGCCTGCCTGATATCTGGGATGGATATTAGTCCTGAGAAGGACTGTTTGTTTGATTTTGAAGGCTTTAGAGACCCTACACTACCTATTTCGCAGTATAAAACTCTCTCCCTAACTCAGCAGCACTCTCCCTACACCATCTGATCCGGTGCGACTGTGTCCAAGATGGCGGCGCCCGGTCTTAAATACTCGAGGTGGCGCTGTGCGGCCAGCCAATCACTGTAATGCCCACAACCAACATGGCTGCGGCATTACAGTAACTGGCTGGCAATCCCTGCATGTTCATTGGCTCTGTAAAGAGCGGCAAACATGCATGGCGGAGACCCGAGCTCCCGCCCGAGTAACCCTAAAATGCTCGGTGCTCGCCGAACATCCCGAGTAGTGAGATGCTCGGGCGAGTACCGAGCAGTGTCGAGCATGCTCGATCAATACTACTTGCTACTTAACTGAGCTGTTTGTCCCAGATCTTTGCCGCCGTTCTGTTTATTGATCTTCTGCTGCCTGACCTTGGACCTTGTTCTGACCATTCGTCTGTTTAACCCCTTCTGCTCTGATCCGCTGTCCTCCTGGTTTTCTGACCAACGGTACATTATCTGACTACGCCTTTGCCTCTTCCCTCTGTTTATGACGTACCCTCCTGGCTTTGACTTCGGACTCTTTGACTATCCCGTCTCACGGCCTGGCTGTGAAAAGTGACTCAGCGTCACAACCTGGTTACAACTATGGTGGCCATCGTAGAGAAAAATTAAAATCCATAAAGACATCTCTAGAGAAGGGACATATCACCCTCACATTGAACATACTGTATGTTGTTCATTTTAACTTGGGAAGTGAGAAAGAACTGACACTTCAACCCCCATTGAAGAAGGACTTCACATTAAACATATAAGAATAATTATAACAGGGGAAGTGGGAAACTAATTATAACTTTGGAAGTGAGCGAACTGACACTTCAACCTCCATTGAAGTAGGGACTAGAGATGAGCAAACATGTTCGGAAAACATTTGTAATTCAAATTTGGCATGAACATTGCTCATTTAGATTTGTGTTTGGGTTCTTGAGCATTTTCCTCAGCAAAGGTTGGCCGAGCCCGAACCTGAACATTCCTGGTTTCCCATGCTGTCATCTGCATGACAGCGTGGGAAACTCGGGCTCTGATCGGTGGTAACAACGTCACCGTGGGTCAGAGCTGTGACGGTGACCCGCGATAAAAAGCTTACCACGAGTCACAGGTGCCGGCTGATGAGACTACTACCCCGATCAGCCGGCACCTGCTTTCACTGTAAACAGTAAGCTCAGGTGCCGCTGATGGGAGAAGTAGTCTCTCATCAGCCGGCACCTGTGCTCACAGTGTAAAAAAAAAATAGATATTAAAATAAAAAAACACATTATTCTCACCTATTCGCCGTAATCCTGAGTGTCCCATGGCGAGTACTCTATACACCAACAGGAGCGTGATCGTTCCCGGCAGTGTATAGCGCTGAGCTGCCGGGACAGAGGTCACATGATTTCATAAGCTGATGATCAGCTGATTAGCTCCGGTGATCACACTTACTGCATGGTTGCATGAGAATCTTCTCAGAAAGCAGAGGTGCAGCAACTGAGGTCACCGGAGTTCATGAGCTGATCATCAGCTGATGAGCTCATGTAACCTCTGTCCCGGCAGCTCAGCGCTATACACTGATACAGGAGTGATTACACTCCTGTCAGTGTATAGCATGCTGTGCCCTTGAACAGTCACATATGTGACTGCTGTTTTGACCGCTCTAGAAGTGACCCAGATTTTCTTGGGACACACTGGATTATGTCATCATGTCGGACACGTGAGGGATATGGTTGTTCTTTTATTTTAGTTTTTTTACAGGTGACAATGACTTCAGCGGTTAGGCGTTAAGTAAATATTTTTGTTTAATATTTTCTGTTTTTTACAGGGGACATTGGCTTCAGCGGACTGGGTGTTAGGTGAGTATGCTGTTTTTAATGTTTTAAAATAAATGATTAAAACCATGTGGATTTTTATTTAAAATAAAGGATTTTTTTCAGGCTGTGTGTTTATTTAAAAACCTTTACTATGGGGTTTGTATAAGACGCCTCTCCATTACTAACCTGGTCTTCATGTCAGCTGCCAATATAAGGCTGACATGAACCCCAACTCTATTACCCCACTTACCACTGCAGCAGGGCAAGTGGAAGTGCGAGTCTAAGTGCCAGATATGGATGCGCCATTTCTTGTGTCCCTGAGGGCACATAATATTAGACTCAGAGGGGGCCAGTATCCATGGTCCCTTTCCTAGCTATTAATATCATCTCACAGCTGTTTGTTTAACCTTTGCTGGTTAGATTTTATAGGGGGGACCCTATGTAATTTTTTTTTCTGGGGTCCCCCTATAATCTAGCCAAGTAAACGCTAAGCAAAAAGCTGTAGGCTGTTATTAAAAGCCAGGGAACATTTTTGGCTAATGGCCCCTTCCCCCGGCTAGTAATATCAGCCCCCAGTGGTTGGCTTTTCCTCTGTTGGTTATGAAAACTATGTGAGAGCCCACGCCATTTTTTTAATTTAATTCTTCATTTAATTTCATAAACTCACCAGCATCATGTCAATTTCTGTAGCCGAGACGCTATTCTCCGCTGCAGATTTTGACCGATTGAAATGTCATTACATGAGGTGGATCCACATGTACTGACAAAACAAGTGCAGCATTAGGAGTAACAGGATTACGGTAATGGGATTAGGTGTCACTGACACCAAGCCCTAGCTTTAGTAATGGAGAGCTGTCAGTCAGACACCCTCATTACTAAACACACACTGAGAATAAACCACTTTATTTGAAATAAAACAGACACATTCTTTAATCATTTAAATTAACCCAATATACTCACACAAGCTCCGATGGTAATCCCATGGTTAAAGCGATGTCCCACGTTTGTTTTTTCAAATATATTTATTTAGCTCCAGAAAGCATTCACTGCTGTACAAAAATGCTTAAAAAAACATGCAAAAACACATGCAAAAACGCACAAAAAATCACGGCAAAAACACGCTGCCAATAAATGCAGAAACTGCAGAAATTTCTGCAATCAACTACTCAACGTGCGCAAATAGCAGTATGTGCGCATGATGAATACTTAGGTCAGAAATTTCTGCAGTGTTTCTGCACCTCTTGGCATCAAAAATGCTGCGGAAATTCTGCGCGTTTTTGGTGCGTTTTTTTTATGCGTTTTTTGTGCGTTTTTGCCCTGCATTTTTGATAGTGTATTCACTATGGAAGACGCTTCCAAAATAGCACAAAGATTTGCCATACTGCGGATTTAAACGCACATGAAATCCGGATAGGAAAAATACTGATCATGTGCACAGATCTTCAAAATTGTAATAGACATTGCTTGCAGAAGCATTCTCTTGTGTTTTTTGGCCAATTCCGCACAGAAAAAATCCATTAAAAATTTTCAGTGAGCACAGAGCCTAATAAAACGCACATGAAATCCGGATAGGAAAAATACTGATCATGTGCACAGATTATCATAATTATCATAGACAATGCTTGCATAAGCATTCCAATGCATTTTTGGGGCCAATTCTGTGTGGAAAAAATGCATCAAAAATGCACCTTGTGCACAGAGCCTTAGGGTATGTGCCCACGATCCATAATAGCAGCGGTTTGGACGCAGCTCACCTGTGCTGCATCCAAACCGCTGCATTGTACAGTACAAGCACAGTGGATGGGATCTATAGATATCCCATGCCCACTGTGCTTCTGTTTTCCGCCGCGTAAGCTTACCCGCAGCACGGATTTACGAGCGGCAGCATGTCAATTTCTGTTGCAGAGATGCTGGTTTCCGCAGCAGAAATTTCCCAAATACAATGTATAGGATGCGCTAACTCCGCATGTATTCAATGAACACATGCAGATTTACCTGCGGAATCGGACGCAGCAAAAATACACTGGGTCCAAAGCACTGCCATTTGCTGATCGTGTACACATACCCTAAATGTCCTCAAAGTTTCCCATGAGTTTGCCGGGAGACCGGGTGGCTTTGAACGAAAGTTTACCTGAGTTCAAGCCACCGGGTCTTACGGTAGCTCTAGTGCCAGACTGTTGAATGCCGGAATGCCGAGTGCCGGGTACTGAATGCAGCTCACATCATTGTCACGTGGACGCACTGATCTCTGGAGACCAGGCGACAATGATGTGAGCTGCACTCAGTACCCGGCACTCGGCATTCCGGCATTCAACAGTCTGGCACTAGAGCTACCGTAAGACCCGATGGCTTGAACTCAGGTAAACTTTCGTTCAAAGCCACCCTGTCTCCCGGCAAACTCATGGGAAACTTTGAGGCACTCGGCATTCCGGCATTCAACAGTCTGGCACTGATGGGAGTTGTAGTCAGCATCCACAGTGTACATTATGTGTAAAATAAAGAATTTAAAAAAAAAAACATCGTGGGCTCCCGCATAATTTTCATAACCAGCAGAGGGAAAGTCAACCACTGGGGGTGATATTACTAGCCAGGAAAAGGGATATTAGCCCAAATTGTTCCCTGGCTATTAATAATAACTCACAGCTGTTTGATTAGCCTTTACTGGCTAGATTATAGGGGGACCCCAGAAAAAAATTGACGTAGGGTCTCCCTATAAAATCTAACCCACAAAGGCTAAACAGACAGCTGTGAGCTGATATTAATAGCTAGGGAAGGGGCCATGGATGCTGGCCCCCTAAGAGGCTAATATTATTAGCCCTCAGCGTCCCCAGAAATGGTGCATCAATAAGATACGCCAAATCTGGCACTTAGCCTCGCTCTTCGCACTTGTCCTGGAGTGGTGACATGTGAGGTAATAGGGTTGGGGTTCATGTCAGCCTTGTATTGGCAGCTGACATGAAGCCCAGGTTAATAACGGAGAGGCGTCTATCAGACACCCCCATTACTAACCCCATAGTAAAGGTTTTTAAATAAATACACGGCCTGAAAAAAATCCTTTATTTGAATTAAAAATCCACACGGATTTAATCATTTATTTAAAAAGAAAAAAACACAGTATGCTCACTTAACGCCTAATCCGCTAGCGGTGATCTCACTGAGGTCGCCGCAGTTCATTGTAGCCCAGCTAGGAACACAGCCTCAATGACCGACGGTGAACTCTATGACTGTATAGCGCTGAGCTGCCGTGACAGAGGTTACATGAATTCATCAGCTGATGATCAGCTGATGAACTCCGGTGATATCACTTACTGCACCACCGCTGTGTGAGAAAATTCTCGCGCAGCCGTGCAGTGAGGTCTCCGGAGCTCATCAGCTGATCATCAGCTGATGAACTCATGTGACCTCTGTCCCAGCAGCTCAGCGCTATACACTGGGGGGAGCGATCACGCTCCTGTCAGTGTATAGAGTGCTGCCGGGTGATCGGATCACTGTGGGACACTCGGGATTATGGCGGATAGGTGAGTATAATGTATTTTTTATTTTAATACCTATTTTTTTTTTACACTGTGAGCACAGGCGCCGGCTAATGAGAGACTACTTCTCCCATCATCAGCACCTGCACTCGCTGTTTACATTGACAGCAGGCGCCAGCTGATGGGGGTAGTAGTCTCATCAGCCGGCACCTGTGACCCGCGGTAAGCTTTTTACTGCGGGTCACTGATACAGATGCGGGATCACGCTGACATCTGACAGCGTGATCCCGCAACGCTATGACCTGCGGTAACAATGTTACCGCCAATCAGAGCCCCTGTTTCCCGCGCTGTCACGCAGATGACAGGATGGGAAACCAGGGATGCTCGGGGCCCCATTCGGGTTCGGGATCGGGTGCCCGCAGACCTTTTGGAGCCAGTGATCAGTGATGAATATTGGGGTTTGCATCGATTCGGTTTTTATGGGAAATATATTTTTGGTGTCGTAGTGAAGGGACGAATGTAACGCATTCACTCATATCACCGTAAAAAGCAAAAGATAAAACAAAACCGAGATGTGGTCTAATGAATGTTAAAACATTACATTGCATTGCACAACAAATATTACCAGCAATGGACATGCAAAGGAGAAAAGGAGCACTTATCATGAGGATTGTACACAACGAACACTAAAATAGTGTATAAAAACACAGACCAATACAAGAATGTTATACAGTACAGACCAAAAGTTTGGACACACCTTCTCATTTAAAGATTTTTCTGTATTTTCATGACTTTGAAAATTGTACATTGACACTGAAGGCATCAAAATTATGAATTAACACATCTGGAATTATATTCTTAACAAAAAAGTGTGAAACAACTGAAAATATGTCTTATATTCTAGGTTCTTCAAAGTAGCCACCTTTTGTTTTGGTACCATCCGCACATAGAATCGCATAATATCCGCATGTGCACATGTGCTCATGCGGATATTATGCGATTCAATGCAAGTCAATGGCGGCAGTTACGCTGTGTGTCCGCAAAATTAATGGACATGCTGCGCATTTTTCCGCAATGATAATCCGCAGTGGAAATTTCCGCAGCATGTGCACAGCACATGCGGATTATCATTGGGGACCATGAGGCACGTATTACCAAGCGTTTTTAAGCGTTTTCGCTGAGGAAATTAAGCGGCAAAAATGCTTGAAAAACGCATAGTGGGCACGCAGCCTAACCGGCCTAGTAGTGGAAGCAGCCGCGACCTCGTCCATCACTCATCTGTCAATTGTGTAATTGTCCTGACAATTTGGAGGCAGCAAAGTTGCGTCTCATTGACAACTGGTGGCAGCGGTGGGATCTGCGTGATTCCCCCTGCTCTTCTCCTTGACAACTGGTGGCAGCCATGGGATCAGTGCGATTTCCCCGGCTGTTGCCCATGACAGTGGTGCACCCTAATTGTAGGTATAGTGGAAACTGAGCAGATGACCAGGCTGAAAATACATCTCTATACAAAGACTAAAACTGATATTACCACCATACAGTTACATATAATGGTAGATATCCGTCCTGCAACCCATTCAAGTGATTACAGTACAATTATATATTAGATGACTTACAGCTGATGTCCTTTCTGACGGAGTTGTTTACTTTTTCTGTCTTTTCCATCTTGCCCAGACCCTCTGATGAAGCTGTGGTGAAACACGTGCCTGGTCTCTTGATGGGTGAGCTGATTATACTTACCGTATTTTTCGGACCATAAGACGCACTTTTTTCCTCCAAACTTTTGGAGGAAAATGGGGGTGCGTCTTATAGTCCGAATGGTGGAAGGGGGGCGGGTATATATATATATGCTGTGTGGGGTGTGAGGGGAGCGGTAGCGGTGGAGGAGCGGGGCACAGGAGGCAGCAGCCGCCTGCTGCAGCCTACACTGTCCCTGTGCTAAAGAAAATGAATATTCACTGCTCCCCACACCCATGGGCGTGGGGAGGGGTGAATATTCATGTCCTTTAATAGCGGGCACACGCGATCGCCTGGTAGCAGCAGGAGCCGCGCTGCGGCTATGCTGTGTACCGGCTATTAAGGAGCATGAAGTCACTGCTCCCTGCGCACACAGTCCCGGCGGGGGGAGGGGGGGTGACTTCCGGTAGCTGATCTCTCCTTGTGAGCCGTATATGGCAGTGACGCCATGCATGGCTCACAGGGAGAGATCAGTGCCGGCAGACAGGACGCAGTGCTGGAGGAGAGAAGAAAGGAGTAGGAGTGTTTATTTTTTTTATGTGCAGCATGATGGGGATTAGGGGGACCATGCATACCAGGATAAGGATGAGGGGGCATACATAACAGGATAAAGGTGAGGGGGCCGTACATACCAGGATAAGGATGAGGGGCCATACATACCAGGATAGGGATTAGGGGTGCCATGCATACCAGGATAGGGATTATGGGTGCCATGCATACCAGGATAGGGATGAGGGGTGCCATGCATACCAGGACAGGGATAAGGGGTGCCATGCATACCAGGATAGGGATGAGGGGTGCCATGCATACCAGGATAGGGATGAGAGGTGCCATGCATACCAGGATAGGGATTAGGGGTGTCATGCATACCAGGACAGGGATGAGGGGTGCCATGCATACCAGGATAGGAATGAGGGATGCCATACATACCAGGATAGGGATGAGGGGTGTCATGCATACCAGGATAAGGATGAGGGATGCCATGCATACCAGGATGGAGGGGTTCCATGCATACCAGGATGGAGGGATGCCAGGCATACCAGGATGGGGATGGGGGCCACGTATAAAAGGAAGGGGGGGCATATATACCAGGATGGGGGATATTGTCAGAATTGAGGGACATTACTTCTATACCAGTGTCAGCAGAAGACCCCCTCCCCCTTAAAAGTGCATCGTAAACACATTTTTTGCTTAAATTTTTTTTTCTATTTTCCTCCTCTAAAACCTAGGTGCATCTTATGGTCCGGTGCGTCTTATAGTCCGAAAAATACGGTATGTATTATTGATTTCCTGTGTGTATACCATATGCAATCCCCTATCTGTTATTACCATTTACAACTATGGTGTGTTATATATTATCTCTGTTAAGGGGACTCAACTGTAATATCGCTATATTGTTATGTCACTAATCTCTGCTACATCTAAGGCCCAACAGATGTGCCCCAGCAGATTAGTGAATCAATACATGACTTTTACCTCACGGTGATTTATTTGGTATACCCATGTACACATGTACTTATATATATATACATTTTTACATGATTAGCTAATTCATCAATTTTCTTTGTTGACTGTTTCTATTTTGTCCGGTTTTTGCTTTTATTGTATTGTTTACTTTTAGATTAATCTAATAAAATTAATGTTTTTATTATAGACATTGTTGTATGTTGTTCCTGGCACATTTCCTTTTTCTTTTTGGTTATATGTTATCCATGACAGTGGAGCACCCTAATTGTAGGTATAGGGGAAACTGAACAGGGACCAGATTGAAAATACATCTCTATACAAAGACCAGAACTAATATTACAACCATACAGTGACATATCAAGCATGGGGTTGGACCAGATGACCCTGGAGGTCCCTTCCAACTTTACCCTTCTAGGTTTCTATGTTTCTATATAGTGGTAGGTACCTGTCCTGCAGTCCATACAAGTAATTACAGTACAATTATAATTTAAATGACTTACAGCTGACGTCCTTTCTGATGGAGTTGTTCACTTTTTCTGTCTTTTCCATCTTGCCCAGACTGACATGACAACGTCTCCAGCTACAACTCGTCTGCAGCGACAACAACAAAAGCACATTGACTTCTTACATTTCCTGCACTGTCCTCATCTGTCCCCAACCTGCACAAACTCTTCATCCTGCTAATACCCCAATACTGAGCTGTTGCTGCTGTATGCCCTATTACTGCTACTGTTGTGTGGTACAATAACAGTGCTCCCCTTTTTTCCCTATATAACAATGCCCACTACCGTGCCCCTTACAAAGTAAAATGCCTCTTTTGTGCCCTCTAGATGGTATAATTGCCACCTAGAAAATATTATTACCCTGTGTAAGTGCCCTAGAAAATAGTGGTCACATTTTGCCCCTAGAAAGTAATAATGCCCCCTCTGTGCCCCTTTGATGGTCACAAGACCGTGAGTGCTTCTATAACAATAATGCTTCTTAAGTGCCGACTTAATATTTAATAATGTCCCTTGAGTCCCTCCATCTACAGTAATAATGTCCTCTGAGTCCCCCAATGTACAGCTCCTCTATACTGCGCTTTGCAGAGGGACCCAGCAAGATTGGCACAAAACGAGCAAAGGCGCAGCCACATACGCACTTGGCACAAGCTGCCCAGCTAGGCAAGCCCTTGAGGGGCGGGAATACTCTTCACCCAGCTCCCAGTAAATGGAAGGGGGACTGTGGCAGAGCCCTTCCAAGGCTCACTGTCGCCAAACAGCTGGCGTCTGGTGATGCGGCTGGTGCCTAGTCAAGAACCAGGTGAATATCTCTGCAAGAACCCAGGAAATGAAACCAGAAGAGAAAATAAAAAAAAAGCCCCTGAAAATATAGCAGCACTAATGCTAGTACCACTAACCTCCACAGCACATAGGATCTGCAATAAACAGCAAAGCACTTAGCACGGAGCAGGATTAAATAGCCCACCTAATGATCAGGTGTTGAATACCTCCCAATAATCCCCAGACAGCCACTCTCTGCTGGCTTGCACAGCAGAATGAATATAATTCCACCACTGCTTACAGCCAGACAAAGCAGCGTCCTTCATTGCCTGGAAACTGGGGAAATCAGTGAGAGACATGGTGTCCCGTGTCCACACACATCCTACAACACCAGTAAGCGATGCTCCATAAGATTGGGACAATCTCTGTGCACGCTTAGTAGCTCCACCTCCAGGGTCAGGACAATGGCAACACCTGCGACCGGAGTAGCATAGCACCGGACCTGCTCCATTCCCAGGTGGGAGCACAGAACCATGATTCCTAGCATATACATTGTATAATGGGCTAACTGCTTTCCTATACAAAGTATAATGCTCCCGCAGCTCCCCTACCCACAGTATGATGGGCCCACTGTTATGTTCTGCTACCAGAGCTAAGGAAAGAGAGGAGATCTGTCCCTACGATAGAACTCAGCTGAATCCCTACGATGTAACAGGGGACCTGATCCTGCGATCAGACCTGCTAAAGTCCTAAGCTAGTCTGTACGGAGACCTATAGATGTGGGGAAGGAATCCCTACAAGTACTAAGGACTGGGAGGAAAATGGACACCTCCTAACAGAAATAGTAGCAGACAGACGAACAAACAACATATATAGAACATAGAGGTCCGTAGACCAAGCAAACTAACAGAGTTAGATACAGAGCACAGGCTAGCTAGAAAGTAGATATACAATGAAGTCCAGCAAAGCCAGAAGGGCGGAGCAGGATTAAATAGGCCAACAAGGTCATGTGACCAGCAAAGGAAAAAAAACCTAAGAGCAAGGTTCTAACACCCACATTTTCCCTATGCACAGTATGTTGGGCCCACAGCTCCTTATACACAGTATAATGGGCCCAGAGCTCCCCTATACACAGTATGATGTCCTTAATGCTCCCTGGAAACACAGCATACTGACCCCCACAGTAACTCCTAAACTGTATAATGTTCCTCACATTAGCTTCCACACTATATAATGGCTTCTACAATAGCCCCCACAATGTATGATGGACTCCTTAATAGTCCCCACACTGCATGATGGCCAACATAGTAGCCCCTTAACTGTATGCGCACCTCTTGAAAAGAATGATACCACTGAACAGAGGCCAGATGGAGTCGAGAGTAACTCTGCTACCTCATTAAAGTGAATGGATCCCTCGGGGGTTTCATCTGAATCACGTCACTTTGAGATTTAAATGGAAACTCAAATTTAAAGGGCTCAGCATAGAGCGCCGGATAAATGTGATCCAAATTGTTATGTAAAATGTTCCCAGTATAAGCTTCAACCCAATCCACAAAAAAAAACCACACTCAGGTACGTCATTTGTTAACGGAAATACAGTTATATGAAAAAGTTTGGGCACCCCTATTAATCTTAAGCTTAATGTTTTCTTAAAATTGGTGTTTTTGCAACAGCTATTTCAGTTTGATATATGTAATAACTGTTGGACACAGTAATGTTTCTGCCTTGAAATGAGGTTTATTGTACTAACAGAAAATGTGCAATCTGCATTCAAACAAAATTTGACAGGTGCATAAGTATGGGCACCTCACCAGAAAAGTGACATTAATATTTAGTAGATCCTTCTTTTGCAAAAATAACAGCCTCTAGTCGCTTCCTGTAGCTTTTAATGAGTTCCTGGATCCTGGATGAAGGTATTTTTGACCATTCCTCTTTACAAAACAATTCCAGTTCAGTTAAGTTTGATGGTCGCCGAGCATGGACAGCCCTCTTCAAATGATCCCACAGATGTTCAATGATATTCAGGTCTGGGGACTGGGATGGCCATTCCAGAACATTGTAATTGTTCCTCTGCATGAATGCCTGAGTAGATTTGGAGCGGTGTTTTGGATCATTGTCTTGCTGAAAGGTCCATCCCCTGCGTAACTTCAACTTTATCACTGATTCTTGAACATTATTGTCAAGAATCTGCTGATACTGAGTGGAATCCATGCGTCCCTTAACTTTAGCAAGATTACCGGTGCTGGCATTGGCCGCAGAGTCCCAAAGCATGATGGAACCTCCACCAAATTTTACTGTGGGTAGCAAGTGTTTTTCTTGGAATGCTGTGTTTTTTTGACGGCATGCATAACGCCTTTTTGTATGACCAAACAACTCAATCTTGGTTTCATCAGTCCACAGGACCTTCTTCCAAAAAGAAATTGACTTCTCCAAATGTGCTTTTGCATACCTCAGCCGACTCTGTTTGTGGCGTGCTTGCAGAAACGGCTTCTTTCGCATCACTCTCCCATACAGCTTCTCCTTGTGCAAAGTGCGTTGTATAGTTGACCGATGCACAGTGACACCATCTGCAGCAAGTTGATGCTGCAGCTCTCTGGAGGAGGTCTGAGGATTGTCCTTGACTGATCTCACCATTCTTCTTCTCTGCCATTCTGATGTTTTTCTTGGCCTGCCACTTCTGGCCTTAACAAGAACTGTCCCTGTGTTCTTCCATTTCCTTACTATGTTCCTCACAGTGGAAACTGACAGGTTAAATCTCTCAGACAGCTTTTTGTATCCTTCCCCTGAACAACTATGTTGAATAATCTTTGTTTTCAGATCATTTGCCAGTTGTTTTGAGGAGCCAATGATGCCACTCTTCAGAGGAGATTCAAACAGGAGAACAACTTGCAAGTGGCCACTTTAAGTAGCTTTTCTCATGATTGCATACACCTGGCTATGAAGTTCAAAGCTCAATGAGGTTACAAAACCAAAAAAAGTGCTTTAGTAAGTCAGTAAAAAGTAGGTAGGAGTATTTAAAACAAGAAAATGATAAGGGTGCCCATACTTATGCACCTGCCAAAGTTTGTTTGAATGCAGATTGCACATTTTCTGTTAGTCCAATAAACCTCATTTCAAGGCAGAAACATTACTGTGTCCAACAGTTATTACATATATCAAACTGAAATAGCTGTGGCAAAAACACCAATTTTAAGAAAACATTAAGCTTAAGATTAATAGGGGTGCCTAAACTTTTTCATATAACTGTATAGGAGGCTTCCACATTACTGGTGGCACAAAGGCTCTGGAAAAGCGCTATGGCTCCGAAATTCAAATGCCCCTCTCCTTTCTGAGCCCCACAGTGTGCCTAAACCGCAGTTAGCGTCCATATTTTTGGCAGGGGTATAATTTCCAAAATGGGGTCACTAGAGGGGAGTATTCTGCTCTGTATATGGAGTCTGCAAACTATTCTAGGAAAGCTGAACACCTGGAGGCAAATAGCGCTCTGTTCCTCCCGTGTCTCACTGTGTGGCTAAGAAGGAATGTACAGCCAAATATGGGGTATTGCCACGTTCAGCAGAAATTGTGTGACAAATTATTTTGGTGCCATTTTTACCCATTTTCCAGTGTGAAAATGTAAAATCTGGGGCTAAAACAACATTTTAGTGGAAATGATGTAATTATTGTCCAATAGTCCAATAGTATAAAATTATGTGAGGCACATGTGGTGTCAATATGATCACTGCACTCCTAGGTGAATACATTGAGAGTTGTAGTTTGTAAATTACTTCAATTATGGGGGGTTCTGCTATTCTGGAACCTCGGGAGCTCTGCCAATGTGACATGGCACCCTCAAACCATTCCAGCAAAATCTGAACTCCAATATGGCGCTTCTTCCCTTCTGAGCTTTGCACTGTGCCTCAAAAGTAGTTTTCAATCACATATGGGGTTTTGGCATACTCAGGAGAAATTGACCAAGAAATTTTGAGGTCCATTTTCTCCTGTTACCCTTGTGAAAATAAAAAATTGGGGCTAAAAGATAATTTTTGCTGAAAAAATGTTATTTTTTTTATTTTCACGGCTCTATGTTATAAACTTCTGTGAAGCACCTGGGGGATCAAGGTGCTAACCACACATCTAGATAAGTTTCTTGAGGGGTCTAGTTTCCAAAATGGGGTCACTTGTGGGGGTTTAGGCACATCAGGGGCTCTCCAAACATGTCATGGCATCCGCTCTCGATTCCCTCCAATTTTGAGTACAAAAAGTCAAACGGTGCTCCTTCCCTTCCGAGCTCTGCCGTGCACCCAAACAGTGGTTTTCCCACAACTATGGGGTATCAGCATGCTCAGTAGAAATTACACAACCAATTTTGGGGTCCATTTTTTCCTGATACCCTTGTGAAAATAAAAAAAATTGGGTCTAAAGTAAAATGTGGAATTATATACTTAACAAAAAAGTGTGAAACAACTGAAAATATGTCTTATATTCTACGTTCTTCAAAGTAGCCACCTTTTGCTTTGATGACTGCTTTGCACACTCTTGGCATTCTCTTGATGAGCTTCAAGCGGTAGTCACCGGAAATGGTCTTCCAACAATCTTGAAGGAGTTTCCAGAGATGCTTAGCACTTGTTGGCCCTTTTGCCTTCACTCTGCCGTCCAGGTCAACCCAAACCATCTCGATTGGGTTCAGGTCTGGTGACTGTGGAGGCTAGGTCATCTGGCGTAGCACCCCATCACTCTCCTTCTTGGTCAAATAGCCCTTACACAGCCTGGAGGTGTGTTTGGGGTCACTGTCCTGTTGAAAAATAAATGATGGTCCAACTAAATTCAAACCAGATGGAATAGCATGCCACTGCAAGATGCTGTGGTAGCCATGCTGGTTCAGTATGCCTTCAATTTTGAATAAATCCCCAACAGTGTCACCAGCAAAGCACCCCCACACCATCACACCTCCTCCACCATGCTTCACGGTGGGAACCAGGCATGTAGAGTCCATCCGTTCACCTTTTCTGCTTCTCGCAAAGACACGGTGGCTGGAACCAAAGATCTCAAATTTGGACTCATCAGACCAAAGCACAGATTTCCACTGGTCTAAAGTCCATTCCTTGTGTTCTTTAGCCCAAACAAGTCTCTTCTGCTTGTTGCCTGTCCTTAGCAGTGGTTTCCTTGCAGCTATTTTACCATGAAGGCCTGCTACACAAAGTCTCCTCTTAACAGTTGTAGAGATGTGTCTCCTGCTAGAACTCTGTGTGGCATTGACCTCGTCTCTAATCTGAGCTACTGTTAACCTGCGATTTCTCATGCTGGTGACTTGGATAAACTTATCCTCAGAAGCAGAGGTGACTCTTGGTCTTCCTTTCCTATGGCGGTTCTCATGTGATCCAGTTTCTTTGTAGCGATTGATGGTTTTTGCAACTGCACTTGGGGACACTTTCAAAGTTTGCCCAATTTTTCGCACTGACTGACCTTCATTTCTTAAAGTAACGATGGCCACTCGTTTTTCTTTAATTAGCTGCTTTTTTCTTGCCATAATACAAATTCTAACAGTCTATTCAGTAGGACTATCAGCTGTGTATCCACCTGACTTCTGCACAACACAACTGATGGTCCCAACCCCATTTATAAGGCAAGAAATCCCACTTATTAAACCTGACAGGGCACACCTGTGAAGTGAAAACCATTTCCGGTGACTACCTCTTGAAGCTCATCAAGAGAATGTCAAGAGTGTGCAAAGCAGTCATCAAAGCAAGAGGTGGCTACTTTGAAGAACCTAGAATATAAGACATATTTTCAGTTGTTTCACACTTTTTTGTTAAGTATATAATTCTACATGTGTTAATTCATAGTTTTGATGCCTTCAGAGTGAATGTACAATTTTCATAGTCATGAAAATACAGAAAAATCTTTAAATGAGAAGGTGTTTCCAAACTTTTGGTCTGTACTGTATCTCTCTGATTTAAGGGCATAAAAATTCAAATTTTGAAAATTGCAAAATTTTCCAAATTTTCGCCAAACTTCCATTTTTTTCACAAATAAACGCAAATGATATCGAATAAATTTTAGCACTATCATGAAGTACAATATGTCACGAAAAAGAAATCTCAGAATCAGGGGGATCCGTTGAAGCGTTCCAGAGTAATTACCTTATAAAGTGACAGTGGTCAGAATTGTAAAAATTGGCCTGGTCATTAACGTTCAAACCGCCTTGGCTAGTAAAGGGGTAAATGTATATCAATTAAAATTATAGCTTTTAAAGGAGAAATCTTGAATGTTACTCAATACAAGCATTGAACTGATTTTGATTTTTCAATTGTGTGTCTGTATAAGGTACTGAAAATGTCTTTGTACTATATGTATATTCTATGAACTAATGGAGGATTTGGATGAGACCTTTCCTCTTTGGATTTTTGAAAAACGAGGTGCAATATTGTTTTGGAGTATCATTTAAACTGTTTGGGCACCTGAGTCTGAGTATTACGTATACCCAATATATGCAGATGGGTGACATACGTATATACCAGATAATCTTCAGATATAGAGAAGTATTGTCTGGTGACTTTTATAGTGTGTGTCTCTTTAGTGTTGTTTGTTTAGTTTTTACATAAATACTAATAAATTCTAAGTCTAAGATTTCCATTTCTGCTATAGCTTATTTGACATTAAAGGTTGAAAAAGTTGTGAAATGATTTTTCTTGGTATGATTTTTTTACATGACAAAAACCTGGCATTTTGATAGGGGTTAAAAAGTGTAGACTTTTTATATCCGCTGCATATTGCTGACATGTTTTTTCTTGGCTGCTTTAGGATGGTCTTTACTTTCGTTTTTCTAAATTCATAGCATTTTGTATACATTTTTTTTTTTACAGAGAATGGAGCAATCAACGTTCCTCTAGTTTGGTATTGTTATAATTCCTGCAGTGAAATATATAATTTTAGAAGGTACCAAACAATGTTATCATTTGAACACATTTGAGGGCTGAAGGATCATGATATTTATTTGAAAATGGCTAATTGTTTTTGATATTCATATATGTAAGTAATTATTTTTGTAGCTTTGGTTTTAACTTGATCAGAATAGCTTTTATGGTATATTATCTCACTTATAAAGTAATTATAATGCAACCTAGCAAGACTCAGCTATATGTCTTGCTATGCCACCAGTTAATGACCTTTTTCCTCATTCTACATGTAATTCTTCTCTGACTAGCCAGGAAGGTAAATAAAGTATATCACTGAGTTTCCTGCGATCCTTCCAAAGTGATGACACAGATTCCCTGTGGAGTGTGAGTGCTCTTCATTTACTTCTCTTGTGAACAGCATCATATTCCAAGGCAATGAAATTGGTTCTTTTACATTGGTCAATCATTAGCTTTTTTCTTTTCTTCAGTTTTTTTATATGTTTCATTTAATTATAATAGATATTATAACTTTTTATAAAATTTCTTTAATTTACACGTCATTTATTGAAGTTTTCTTAGACACCCTAATCATGATCAAGGACTGAAACACTGTACCCTTTAGCCAGTGGAAATTAAGTATGAAGTACTTAATCTCTTTAAAAACAGGTGCACATTACATTTTCAGCTCCAAATCCATTAATTCACTAGTTTTCAAGGTAAAATTAAACTCTTCTTAGCTAAATGTAGGGTCAAGTAAAAAATGACAAAAGATTTAATCCCTTGGAGACATGGCCATTTTTTATTCTTTGTTCTTTATTTTTTTTCTTCCTCCAATTCAAGAGGCATAACATTTTTATTTTTCCTTGGAAACAGCCATATATGAGGGCATGTTTCATTGAGAGAAGAGTTGAAGTTTTGAATGACACCACTCATTCTACCTTACAAGTCACTAAAAAATGTGAAAGAATTTTCAAATGGGGTAAAAGTGAAACCCCCACCCCAGTAATTCCAGCTTTTTATTTTGGGTTTTGTTTTTAAAATGTTCACTTTGGATTAAAAATTACTTTGTAACTTTGTTCTATAGGTCAGTATGTTTGATTATGGTGAAAATAAATTATGTAGGTCTTTTTGTTTACTAGTTAAAAAAATAAGAAAAAAATGCAAAAAAATGTTGGCTTCAGTCACACTATTCTGAGAACCATAACTTTTTTATTTTTCTGTTGATATTGTTACACTAGAATTATTTTTTGTGGGACGAGTTGCAGTTTATATTGGTTCTGTTTTAAGGTCCATACAAGTGATCTATTTTTGTTTTAATTTTTTTTGGAAATGTCAAAATAAATATTTCCATCCCTAACCTTTTTACGTCTAAGAGATCAAACTGTTGTGATCAGTCCTAGCTTCAATCACAGCAATCACTCTTAGCTGCCGGCTGTAAAATGCACTTGGCATTCATTTTCCCTATCAGTATGTCTTTTGTTCTTGGCTGTATGTTTGGGGTTATTGTCCTGGTAGAGAATTAACTTCCAGCCAACCAAGGTCTTCCTGTTGGCATTGCATAATTGATTAGGATCTGCTTGATTTCTCAGTATTGAGGACACCAATAATACTGACCAAATCCCCAACTCTGATGAAATGAAGCCCCGAAATTTGCAAAGAACTTCCATCATACTTCACTGTTGCCTGCAGACACTCTTTATTTTACGACTTTCCAGCCCTTTGGTGAACAAACTACATTCTGTTATAACTAAATATTCAATAGAAATATTCAGTCCAAACCACTTCCTATGTTTTCATCCATAGTTGAGCCTCTTGGCCTTGTTTAGATGTTGAAGATTTGGCTTTTTGGACGCAATGCTTTCATGAACCACCACTTCTGGCTAGACATCTTCAAACAGTATATAAGTGTATCTGGATCCCACTGATTGCTGCCAGGTCTGAGTAGATGGCACTGAAGAACATCTTCCGATTTCGAAGAGAAGTAAGCATGATGTGTCTTTCATATGTTGCTTTGTTTCCTTGGCTGACCATTGCATCTACGGTTCTCAACATTGACTATTTCTTGGTGCTTCTTTAAATGTGATGAATAGAACATCTTGATACCGCAGTCTGCTTTGAAATAGTTACCTGGGAGAAACCTTTTATATACAGTATTTCTTAAAAAAAAAAAAAATCACACTTTATCAGCCACATCAAGAGCACATTGTTGACCGTTGATATTCAAGAGAAGGCAAGTAAGTTGTTATTTAGCTGCAGAGGTTAGAGGGAGCTCATGTGAGCAGACTTAGGACTCAAATAGTACAGAAGACCCTGGTGCTGGAGCTTTGACACCTACAGCAAGAAATACGGTATGTCATAAACTGATGCAATCAGGATCTCTCTCATTACTTCATGCTGCTCTCAGATTGGGCACCATACACCTGATGCCAGATTACTTTTGGCTGTATTTTTAATTAATTGAATATTTTTTTCATCCAAATATTTTGTCTTATTAGATTTTGGTAACTATTCTGCAGTATCTTAAGTTTATGATTTAATTAAGTAATCGGAAATCTCACCATATTTCAAGTTATGTAAAGGATATTCTTATGTTAGAATATAATAGCAAATTACTAGAATGTACAATGACATTATGATCAGTAGGGTCCAACTTTGGGAATATTCCTATGTTGAGAGCAAAGCGATCCAAGTACCTTCAACTTTTTGCCCCACACAGAAACATTACTTGTTGATAGAGGAATCACTATTTTTATATGAAGCATCTATGGCTTAGATACAGGAAATGTAATGCCTGAAAGGAGTAATTGCCATTTCTAGTACCCTTGTTATGGGTACAACGAGGGTCCAGAGACCCTAAACTCCCAGCTGCTATAGTTTTGATAGAGTTCGGTACACAGGTGGGCACGATTCCATACCGCCCTCTCCACTGAAGTAATAGCAGTTATGGAAACAGCCATGTTCTTACCTCTTTGAATTACCATTTCTTTTTTTTAGTAAACCCCCTTTAATTGTTTGAAGGCTTTACAAGGTGAAGGTCTGATTTCATTATCCTGAATTAGTGTGGCATATAATTAGCTTCAGTAAAAATGAAAACTGGATATATCTTTCACAGATCGTTCTGCACTCAGCTGAAGCCGGGTTGGCCTGTGTAAACTGATCAACAATTATGTTGCCTGTCGGCGGTGTATTTAACACTGTGCATTGTGAACCTTTACTCCATGTTTCAATTTATGCAGCCATCTCTTATGGCAGTAAAACTTCAGAGGGAAACAAACTAATGCTGATCCCATAGATTACTATAGTTACAAATATCTGGCACAGCAGTTGTAGCACTGAACTAGTCCTAGATGCTGGATATTAAAACTGCACGCAATGTTTATTGATCCGACTGTGGACGATGGACAAAGTTCACAACTTTGTGTCAGATGTGTCCAGCTGAGGCATAAAACAACTGGCTGGACACAACTAGTATATGAAAGCCCGGCCTTATCAGTATATAGTGGTATAAAAAAAATGAATGCAATAATAACACCTCCATATTATGGCTACATTGCTGTCCTATGTGATCCCAAGATTGCAGTGATCTGGTCTTGGATTTTTAGGTCAAGCCTCAGAATCTAGTAATAGTGAAACATTCTAATGTGAGTTGAAGGCACCTAGATGGTGCCTAGATATAGCGCCATTTATTAAATGGCACTTTAGATGTGAAAAAGGGGTATACATAGCAAAAACACTTACAATAATCTTGAACAGAATGAGTTAGCAACTGGTACAGGAGGAGAGAGGACCCTGCCAGCGAGGGCTCATAGTCTACAAGGGATGGGTGAGGATACAGTAAGTGAGGGTAGAGCTGGTCGTACAGCGGTATAGTAAAGCGAGGATTACTGCAGGTTGTAGGCTTGTCGAAAGAGGTGGGTCTTCAGGTTCCTTTTGAAGGTTTCCACGGTTCCATCCTGGGTCCCAGCTGTTTTGCTTTCAGTTCTGTGCTCTATGCTGTCAAGTCCCTCTTTCATTGAGAGGACCCAAACCTATATATTTGAACCTTGAGGGATGTTATTTATACAAATACTTTGCCTTAGCCAATGATGGAGAGCTAAAAAATGGCTGTGAGACTTTTTTTCTTTTTTTTTTTTAAGAGAGCACTTGCAATAGACCACATATGTGCACTCTTCTTTGATTTACACAAGTCTTTTGCCTCTTGGTTGAAAGCAGAATTTTACACTTTTATTTATAATAATATTTTCAATTGAATTTTTACGGTGAAACTTTACTCATAACTGATTAATTAGTGTTAGCATAAAAATATTATTTTCTTATATAATAGCATAAGTAGAATAGTTTTCTAGTGTAGAACTAGTATTTCCAAAAGCAATTTTGCTCACAATAAAAATAATATTTTTTGAGGATGTGTTCAGGAGGATGGGACTGGGCAGTGATGAATTAGTTGGCCACAGGAACTGTTTTTGTTCTTAGTTAAGACAGATCACACCTTATCTACCAGTGATTTCTAGAAAGACTGATAGCCAGCCAAGCAAAACCTTCAGACTAATATAAACTGAGCAATAAGTCACATCCTTTCAAATATCTTAACTTTTTGGAAAGGTTTTATTCCTACAGTATGTTTAATAATGGACACAATTGCAGCCCAGTAAGTGAAACTAAGAATGAAGACGAATATGATTGAAAATATGTGATATCTATATTAAATATACACTGCTCAAAAAAATAAAGGGAACACTTACACAACAAAATATAACTCCAAGTAAATCAAGCTTCTGTGAAATCAATCTGTCCACTTAGGAAGCAACACTGATTGACAATCAATTTCACATGCTGTAGTGCAAATGGAATAGACAATAGATGGAAATTATTGGCAATTATCAAGAAACCTTCAATAAAGGAGTGGTTCTGCAGGTGGGGACCACAGACCACATCTCAGTACCATTGCTTTCTGGCTGATGTTTTGGTCACTTTTGAATGTTGGTTGTGCTTTCACACTCGTGGTAGCATGAGACGGACTCTACAACCCACAGAAGTTGCTCAGGTAGTGCAGCTCATCCAGGATGGCACATCAATGCGAGCTGTGGCAAGAAGGTTTGCTGTGTCTGTCAGCGTAGTGTCCAGAGGCTGGAGGCACTACCAGGAGACAGGCCAGTACACCAGGAGACATGGAGGGGGCCGTAGGAGGGCAACAACCCAGCAGAAGGACTGCTACCTCTGCCTTTGTGCAAGGAGGAACAGGAGGAGCACTGCCAGAGCCCTTCAAAATGACCTCCAGCGGGCCACAAATGTGCATGTGTCTGCACAAACGGTTAGAAACCGACTCCATGAAGGTGGTATGAGGGCCTGACGTCTGCAGATGGGGGTTGTGCTCCCAGCCCAACACAGTGCAGGAAGCTGGGCATTTGCCTCAGAACACCAAGATTGGCAAAGTCGCCACTGGCGCCCTGTGCTCTTCACAGATGAAAGCAGGTTCACACTGAGCACATGTGACAGACGTGACAGAGTCTGGAGACGCCGTGGAGAGCGATCTGCTGCCTGCAACATCCTTCAGCATGACCGGTTTGGCAGTGGGTCAGTAATGGTGTGGGCTGGCATTTTTTTGGAGGGCCGCACAGCCCTCCATGTGCTTGCCAGAGGTAGCCTGACTGTCATTAGGTATTGAGATGAGATCCTCAGACCCCTTGTGAGACCATATGCTGGTGCGGTTGACCCTGGGTTCCTCCTAATGCAGGACAATGCCAGACCTCATGTGGCTGGAGTGTATCAGCAGTTCCTGCAAGATGAAGTCATTGAAGCTATGGACTGGCCCGCCTGTTCCCCAGACCTGAATCCGATTGAGCACATCTGGGACATCATGTCTCGCTCCATCCACCAATGTCACGTTGGACCACAGACTGTCCAGGAGTTGGCGGATGCTTTAGTCCAGGTCTGGGAGGAGATCCCACAGGAGACCATACGCAACCTCATCAGGAGCATGCCCAGGCTTTGTAGGAGGGTCATACAGGCACGTGGAGGCCACACACAATACTGAGCCTCATTTTGACTTGTTTTAAGGACATTACATCAAAGTTAGATCAGCCTGTAGTGTGTTTTTCCACTTTAATTTTGGGGGTGACTCCAAATCCAGGCCTTCATTGGTTAATAAATTTGATTTCCATTGATGATGTTTGTGTGATTTTGTTGTCAGCTCATTCAACTTTGTACAGAACAAAGTATTCAATGAGAATATTTCATTCATTTAGATCTAGGATGTGTTATTTGAGTGTTCCCTTTATTTTTTTGAGCAGTGTATATTAATAGCAAATCATCAGCTGGGTAAATAAATTATTGCCCATTGACTAAATGAAAGATATATCACTATTAGTGTTGAGCGAGCACTAAAATGCTTGGGTGCTCGAAGCTCTGGCCGAGCTCACCGTGATACTCGGGTGCTCGACCCGAGCAACGAGCCCAATGTTAGTCTATGGGAGACCCGAGCATTTTTGCGGCGGCACCCCCGGCAGTCTGTAGAAAGCCTAAAAAGTGCCCAAAACGATAGTAACAGTGCTCAAAAGACATGGGGGCAGCATGGGGATTGCCCCTGGAAGCATTTCTGACCCCCAGGTCACTGCTGTCAACAACGTGGTCAGAGGTATTAAGCCACTTTTACGGGCTCACAATAAAACGTTCAAAAACTAAACTGAAATGGTTTTCCTGTGAAATATGTTAAGGAATTTCCTTTCCAGGGTAAAGACTTGTGTATAAGGTAAAATAAATAACCAAAAACAAAAATATTCCTCCATACCTTGGGCTATGTTCACAAGTAGGATTTTTCATGCGTTTTTGCACTTTTGTATTGCTTTCAACCGTGACAAATGCATTCACCGGGAAATGTCATTTTAACATTTTACAACCTTATCTGGCCATGTGCTGTGTGACACATGCATACAGTGCTGAAAAGACATGGGAACAGCATGGGGAAGACCCCTGGAAGCATCTCTGACTCCCAGGTCACTGCCTAAAAGTGTGCCCATCAGAAATGATCCTTGCCGCATCAGAAGATGCCGACTTGCAACTATCCCCGTGCAAGTCCTTGTCCCAGGGCAGAGTTCAATTGTACCTCCCCCATTCCTTGCAATGCAAGCGCAAATATGCAGCCAACCACCCACCCACCCGCAGGCTGAAATACCATGCTGCTAGCTTTCACTTGAAATGGGGCCTTTTAGTTTGGAGGAGGCCGAAGCTGGCAACTACCTCATGGCTGCTCCGGCAGCGAGGTATCCATACTCAGTCCCCAGCCGCCCAGCGGCCGGGTGTCCACACACGGTCCCCAGCCGCCTGGGGGCGGCCGGGTGTCCATAAACGGTCCCCAGCCGCCCCTTTTTCTCCTGACACCTTCCCCCACACTTTTCTTAGCCTGGCCTGCTTTAGGGCTTTGTTTTCTTTTAATGCAAGCGTAAGTGTGCAGCCTGCCACCCACCCACTCCCAGGCTGCAATGCCATACTTCTAGCTTGCACTTGAAATGGGGCCTTTTAGTTCGGAGTAGGCCGAAGCTGGCCACTACCTCATGGCTGCTTCGGTGGCCTGGTATCCATACTCGGTCCCCAGCCGCTGCGTGGCCGGGTGTCCACACACGGTTCCCAGCCAATTGGGAGCAGCCCGGTGTCCATAAACGGTCCCCAGCCCCCCCTATTTCTCCTGGCACCTTCCCACACACTTTTCTTAGCCTGGCCTGCTTTAGGGCAGCATTGGACGAGCCCACCAGAGAACCAGACTCCTCCGGTGGGCCCTGCCTTCTCCATCAGGGGAGTTGAGAGTGCCAAGGTGAGGAGCATGATGATGATGATAGAAGTTAGCATCTGCTTTGTTTTCTTGGAATGCAAGCGCATGTATGTAGTAGCGGCTAGGCCTGAGGTGGTCAGCATTTTGGCGCATATCCTACCTCCTCCGAGGATTGCTGGATGTTTTCCTGCTACTATCCCAGTTCTATGACTCCGGTTAAAATAAAGCTTCAGGTGATAAATGATGGATGAAGTGGTGGCAAAGGAGAAAGAGCAGGAGGAACAGGGACCATTCACATCAATATCAGGCCAGTCAACCACACATGTCTTGTAGGATATGTTTCTGTACCAAAAGGAGCGGTTCAGCTACACAGTTATAGGGCATACAGTGAGTGCAATGCCTACCAAAAATTTAGAGGCACTCCAATGCCCCTTGGAAGTGACATGGAGGTCAGAGGGCCTTAACTAAACCATTTTTTCCATTTATAGCACCTGGGTCTCCTGTGCACTGTTGGCCTAAGCAGTGAATGGAAGCCTTTCCAAAAATTATGAGGAACTGCAATGCCCCTTGAAACAGACGTGGATTACAGCGTACTAAAAACCTTCTACCCATTATTGGGGAGTGGGTCTCCCTTAGTGTTCGCCTATGCATTGAAAAGCAAAAGCTGGTTAAAATTAGGAGGAAATGCAATGCCCGTTGGAAGAGTCATGGAGGTCTCAGTAGCTTAACAAGACGGTTTTAATGCCCCTTGGAAAAGTGGTGGAGGTCACAGTAGCTTAACAAGATGGTTTGAATGCCCCTTGGAAAAGTGGTGGAGGTCACAGTAGCTTAACAAGACAGTTTTAATGCCCCTTGGAAGAGACGTGGAGGTCGCAGTAGCTTAACAAGATGGTTTTAATGCCCCTTGGAAAAGTGGTGGAGGTTGCAGTAGCTTAACAAGACGGTTTTAATGCCCCTTACAAGAGCCATACAGTACAGCATCTTAAAAATATTATTCCCATTATTGGGGAGTGGGTCTCCCACAGTCTTTGCTTAAGCCTTCCAAGCAAAAGCTGACAAAAATAAGGACGGAGGAACTTTCAATAATGGCAACAAGGACCACGGTCACCCTGGTGGTATAGTGGTGGTGGAGGCTGAGGATAAGGAGAAGAACATAAAACAGCTGAAATGAGGAAGCGTATACCCATGTGTGGGTGTGAAGAGGTGCATGTGAATACACCTCCCGCAATAACACAGTGGATTTGACTTTATGTTACTCTGCTGTCATTTGGTGGTGATGAGAAGTCTGGCCCAATCCAGCCTTTGTTCATTTTCATAAGGGTCAGCTTGTCAGCATTGTCAGTTGACAGGCGAGTGCGCTTATCAGTTATAATTCCCCCAGCGGCACTAAAAACACGCTCCGATAACACGCTAGTGGCAGGGCAGGCCAGGACCTCCAAGGCGTACAGAGCGAGTTCATTCCAAGTGTCCAGCTTGGATACCCAATAATTAAAAGGCACAGAGGAATCACGGAGGACGCTGGTACAGTCGGCAAGGTACTTCCTCACCATCTTTTGAAACTTTCCACTCCTTGTGAGAGTACCCCGCGCCTCAGGGTCTGTCCGAAGGGAGGAAAATAGAGAAACTACTGCACTGCTGGAGTAGTGAGGTGCCCAGGTAGGGTTGCAAGCCCGACGTAATATTTAGTAAATAACCTGGCACTCAATAGACCTGAAGCTATTTTTGAAGTAATTGTTTAATGATAATGTAGTACAGTAAGCAGACGTTTCGGTCACAAGGACCTTCATCGGTGTACTACGACAGAAAATAACAAAAAATAAGTGTCACATAGACAATTGTAAATATGAAATGTAGACATGAATTACATAAATCACATAGACATAGTGAAAAATCAAAATAAATAAATAGTCATGGATATATAGCATAGGGTTAACAACAAGGGGAAACGGATGGGAGAGAGGGAGAGGATGGGGCAGGGAATGAAAGGAAATGGAAATGTAATGAAACCTACCAGAAAATGTAGATGTAATGGATGAGGCAGAAGCCTGGAGGAGAAGGTGAACTGGGGAGAAAATAGAGTGTGAGCCTCTGTGGAGATCAGTACCAGAAGGCCCTTGCTGCAGAACTGTTAAAAAAATTCCCATCTGAACACGCTAGCGGCAGAGGTCACAGTTCGTTGCCCAACCAAGGAGTACATGCAAGAGAGACGCAACTCCAATCCAGCAGAGGCTCATTTTTGTAGACCTCTCCACCTCAGGAATAAGACAGTGAAAGTTCTCCTTGTAGCGGGGGTCTAAAAGTGTCTCCAACCAGTAATGACCCAACATTTTGACAATGCGAGGGTCATGGTTAAGGCAGCGTAACATAAAGTCAGCCATGCGTGCCAGACTGGTAACGGGCAAGACTTCCGTGTCCTCTCCAAGATGACGACTGACCATGCTCTCCTCCTCCTCTTCCTCCTCCCCCCTGTCCTCATGCCACCCACGCTGAACCGACGGTATGACAGTTGCACAGGTACTACCGTCTACAGCGCATGATACAAGCTCCTGTTCTTCCTCCTCCTCTCCCTCATTGTCTCCCAATGCACATTGGGATGAGATGAGGCTGGGCTGTGTATAATCAACTGCTACGGCTTCTTGATCCATCTCATCATGCTCTGGCTGCAATGCCTCTTTAATTCTCTGCAGAGAGCGTTGCAAAAGACAGACAAGTGGAATGCTGACGCTAATGATGGCGTCATCGTCACTCACCATCTTGGTGGACTCCTCAAAGTTTGTCAAGATGGTACATATGTCAGACATCCAGGTCCACTCCTGAGGTCTTATGTGTGGAGTCTGACCTGAATATCGATGGCCTTGTTGCAGCTGGTACTCCCCAACTGCTCTCTTCTGCTCACAAATCCTTTGCAACATGTGGAGGGTAGAGTTCCAACGTGTGGGGACATCACACACCAGTCGGTGTGACGGAAGCTACAAACGCTGCTGCAACACAGCAAGGGAGGCGGAAGCTGTAGCCGACTTGCGAAAATGAGCTGATAGGCGGCGTACTTTGACGAGCAGATCTGGCAACTCGGGGTACGATTTAAGAAACCACGAGGTTAAGCACATGAGCCAGGCATGGTACGTGTGTGATCTCGCCTTGCCTCAGAGCCGCCACCAGGTTACGGCCATTGTCACACACGACCATGCCTGGATGTAGGTTCAGCGGTCTCAGCCACAGATCTGCCTGCTCTTTCACAGCTGTCCACAACTCACAAGCAGTGTGAGGTTTATCACCTAAGCTTATGAGTTTCAGCACAGCCTGTTGCTGCTTGGCGGAGACAGTACTGCAGTGCTTCCAGCTTGTAACTGATGTGGTGATATCTGAGATGGAGGCTGAACATGAGGAGGAGGAGGAGGATGATGGGCAGGAGCTGTACACTGTGGGGGCAACTCTGACTGACATAGGGCCCGCAATCCTCGGTGTGGGGAGGATGTGTTCCGTCCCAAGGCCCGACTGGGTCCCGGCTTCCACTATGTTTACCCAGTGTGCCGTTAGGGAGATGTACCGTCCCTGGCCACAAGCACTTGTCCACGTGTCCGTTGTCAGGTGGACTCTCCCAGTAGCTGCGTTGTTGAGGGCACGGCAGATGTTTTGGGACACGTGCTTGTGTAGTGCGGGGATGGCGCACCGCCCGTTTGGGGCGTTGGCTGCGAATTTCCGCTTTCCTTCAAAGGTCTTGGATATGGACAATTGAACGCTGCGGTGGGACGTGGACGTTGATGCTGTTTTTTGAGAAACTGCCATAACAAGTGAAGACTGAGAGGAGGGGGCATCTTTGCATGCAGTATGGACAGGGGATTGCCTTACACACACAACAGGGGGTTCTATTGCACGCACAACAGCGGAAGAAGCAATGGTGACACCCACTGACAGTGGTCGTGGACCCTGGGTTCACCCCACAAAGTCGGGTGCTTTGCTGAC
Source organism: Phyllobates terribilis (assembly GCF_046119375.1). NCBI lineage: Eukaryota > Metazoa > Chordata > Amphibia > Anura > Dendrobatidae > Phyllobates > Phyllobates terribilis. The sequence continues at coordinate 528,126,132 of NW_027362763.1, read as the reverse complement.
ATGTGCCTGATCATGCTGGTGGTGGTCAGGCTGGTAGTTTTGTCACCCCTGCTGATGCTGGCATGGCAGGTGGCACAAATTGCCTTTTTGGGGTTATCAGCAGAGTCTTTAAAAAAATTCCAGACTCTGGAAGACCTACAGGTTGTACTGGCAACGTCCCTCGTGTTGGTGTTATGGGGAACTGTTGCCTGCCTTCTGTGTGTGGCCACCACACTGCTTCTTCCTGCCTGTTGGGGTACTCTGCCTCCCTCACCCTTAGTGCTGCTGGCCTTGCTCTGCATGTCCTCCTGCCACGTTGGGTCAGTTACTAGATCATCCACCACCTCCTCCTCTTCCACTTGCGCACCACGATCCTCCTCCTCACTTCCTGGCAATTGTGTCTCGTCATCGTCCACCTCTTGTGACAAATTGCCAGCGTCGACTTCCTGTGGCCATGGCTGTTCAAATATTTGGGCATCACTACATGGGATCTCCTCTTCCACCACTTCAAGCGGAGCAGGCGAGGGGCAAAAATCTGGAAATGGACCAGTGAACAGCTCTTCAGTGTCCAAGTGTGGGATCAGTTGCTGTTTGACGACACTCGGCATGGTGGGAGGAAGGAGTATCAGGGTTAGGAGGAGTATGCGGTCGAGACTCACGGCTACTAAGATTTGACCGTGTGGAAGACAGACCGGAGGTGGTGGTGCCCAGGTAACTGGAAGTATTATCTGCTATCCAATTAATAACCTGTTCACACTGATCAGTTCGCAATACTGGTGTTGTTCTGTACTTCCCTAGTAAATCGGTCAAGAAGTGGGAGCGAGAAGATGTAGCTGTTGGTTGTGGCACATTTTCACCTTGGCCACGGCCCCGTCCTCTGCACGCACCATCACCAGAACGTCCAGTTCCACGTCCCTTGCCATGCGCCTTGCCCATTGTAAAGGAAGTAAAATAGCTTGCACTCGCACTATCAATGGAAAAAGGGTAATAAAAAGTAGATTAGAACCGTGGAAGAGGAAAACCACAGTTCTATTTCTCTGGCCTACACCCGACTCCTTTAAACAATCTGAACAATCAGGGAGAAACTATTACTGTTTTTCTTTACGGAAAAAATACCAAAAGCTGAATAATAGAGATTTTTTACCGTGGAATGGCAAAACCACAGTTATTGTTTACTGGGGTATACCAGACAATTTTAAATAGATATATTTGCGGCTGAACATTGAGCGACACACTCAAACTGTTTTTTTTTAGGTAAAAATGGCCCAAAAGTGGAAAATACAGAGGTTTGAACCGTGGAACTGCAAAACCACACTTCTATTTCTCTGGCCTACACCAGACTATTTTCAACAAATATATTTGTGTCTGAACAATCAGGAGACACTATTACTGTTTTTCTTTACGGCAAAAAATGCCAAAAGCAGGATAATACAGAGATTTGACCCGTGGAACTGCAAAACCACAGTTCTATTTCTCGGGCCTACACCAGACTATTTTAAAGAGATATATTTGTGTCTGAACAATCAGGAGAGACTATTACTGTTTTTCTTTACGGCAAAAAATACCAAAAGCAGGATAATAGAGATTTTTCACCGTGGAACGGCAAAACCACAGTTATAATTTACTGGTGTATACCAGACTCTTTTACACAGATATATTGGTGTCTGAACAATCAGGAGACACTATTACTGTTTTTCTTTACGGATAAAATACCAAAAGCTGGATAATAGAGATTTTTTACCGTGGAACGGCAAAACCACAGTTATAATTTAATGGTGTATACCAGACTTTTTTAAATAGATATATTTGCGGCTGAACAGTGAGCGACACACTCAAACTGGCTTTTTTTTGGTAAAAATGGCCCAAAAGTGGAAAATACAGAGGTTTGAACCGTGGAACTGCAAAACCACACTTCTATTTCTCTGGCCTACACCAGACTATTTTCAACAAATATATTTGTGTCTGAACAATCAGGGAGACACTATTACAGTTTTTTCTTTACGGCAAAAAATGCCAAAAGCAGGATAATATAGAGATTTGACCCGTGGAACTGCAAAACCACAGTTCTATTTCTTGGGCCTACACCACACTATTTTCAACAGATATATTTGTGTCTGAACAATCAGGAGACACTATTACTGTTTTTCTTTACGGAAAAAAATGCCATAAGCAGGATAATAGAGATTTTTCACCGTGGAACGGCAAAACCACAGTTATAATTTACTGGTGTATACCAGACTCTTTTACACAGATATATTGGTGTCTGAACAATCAGGAGACACTATTACTGTTTTTCTTTACGGAAAAAATACCAAAAGCTGGATAATAGAGATTTTTTACCGTGGAACGGCAAAACCACAGTCATAATTTACTGGTGTATACCAGACTTTTTAAATAGATATATTTGCGGCTGAACAGTGAGCGACACACTCAAACTGGCTTTTTTTAGGTAAAAATGGCCCAAAAGTGGAAAATACAGAGGTTTGAACCATGGAACTGCAAAACCACACTTCTATTTCTCTGGCCTACACCAGACTATTTTCAACAAATATATTTGTGTCTGAACAATCAGGGAGACACTATTACAGTTTTTTTTTTACGGCAAAAAATTCCAAAAGCAGGATAATAGAGATTTTTTACCGTGGAACGGCAAAACCACAGTTATAATTTACTGGTGTATATCAGACTTTTTTAAATAGATATATTTGCGGCTGAACAGTGAGCGACACACTCAAACTGTTTTTTTTTAGGTAAAAATGGCCCAAAAGTGGATAATACAGAGGTTTGAACCATGAAACTGCAAGACCACACTTCTATTTCTCTGGCCTACACCAGACTCTTTTAAAAAAATATATTTGTGTCTGAACTGTCACAGACACACTTTTTTTTTGGGGGGGGGGAGGAGGGGACACCAAAAGGTTAATAAGATGGGTATTTGTACAGTGTGAAGGAGGAAAAAAAAATAGAGGATTTAGATGAAAAAAAAGATTTTTCCTGGCCCCCGAGACCTGGAGCTGAGTCCAGCAATTTCAGCAACAGGAGCACACAGGACTGTAATGCAGCTTTTGCTGGTATAACCACTGCATCTCCTATACAGCCTGCCTGCCTGATATCTGGGATGGATATTAGTCCTGAGAAGGACTATTTGTTTGATCTGGCAGCCTTTACAGACCCTACACTAACTATTTCGCAGTATATATCTCTCCCTAAATCAGCAGCGCTGTCCCTACACTGTCTGATCCCAGCCGTCTGTGTCCAAGATGGCGGTGCCCGGTTTTAAATACTTGAGGTGACGCTGTGCGGCCAGCCAATCAATGTAATGCCCACAACCAACATGGCTGCGGCATTACAGTGACTGGCTGGCAATCCCTGCATGTTCATTGGCTCTGTGAAGAGCGCCAAACATGCAGGGCGGAGACCCGAGCTCCCGCCCGAGTAACCCGGAAATGCTCGGTGCTCGCCGAACAACCCGAGTAGCGTGATGCTCGGGCGAGTACCGAGCAGTGTCGAGCATGTTCGCTCAACACTAATCACTATAATTAGAAAAATCATCCCATAGATAACTATAACCACAGCAGAAATAATCCCTGTTACAATTTTGTTTTTGCATTGACCATCTGAAACTCATGACACCTAATGAGTGGCACTGCATACATGTAAACTTATATTTTACAACTCTACAGACTAATCCCTTTCAATACATTTTAAAACTGTTTAAATAGACCAAAGCAGTGACACATGTACCTTCCAGCAAATTTTCAATAGTATTCTGGTACATTAAATTTGATAAATCTCTAAATCAAAACAGGTAACTTGAACTTTTGGGCCCCAATGCAGAACTCAACAGTACTCCCCAACATTACATGCAATTTTAGTACTAACATTCTCTTGTATGGCTTAAAGGGGTTAAGTCTGCTTTCACTCTCTGTGACTGCAGACTTATGAATTCTCCCAGCGCACACACTGCAGGGATTCACCGGTTTCTGAGCTGGGACCGGAGGGTATGTATGTGTTATGCATACTCCCGACCAGAGCCCATCTAGTGGATGCGGCCTTGCTCCATACACTTTTATTGAGCAAGTGTAGCACCCTGAGGATTCGGCTGCTACAGGGGTATTACACCTCAAGCCAGAGGTGTGGTATTCCACTCCCGGGTAAGGATGGAGTGTGGAACTAAGCTAGTAGGCTGCATGCACTACATACATCCCATTTCCGGGGGACAGATCTACGGTACTCCCACCAGTTTATGTGCAGGTACGACAGCGTCTGTCCCTGGCTGGAGTGGGAGGGGGGTGGAACATCCCAGTAGTGTAGGGGCAGATAGGGGGAGTAGTCTGGGTAAAGATAGGAGCTCATTGGGTGCTGGTCACCTGAGCTCACACATAGAGGGAGTATATAAGGTGGGCACCATCTTAGATCAGGGTTCAGTTCAGGCAGAGGAGAAGAGCAGAGGAGCTCAGCCAGAAGGGCTGACAGGGAGCTGTGGCTCCGGCTGGGCCCAGCTCCAGAGCAAGGCCTGCTGAGAGAGAGAGGAGTGAGAAGGACCCAGAGAGGAAACAAGAAGGAACCCCAAGATCCCAGAATAAGGACAGAAGGGTGAAGGGTTGGCGCACAAGGGTACCGGAACCCAAGCTGGCAGAGGCCAAAACGAACCTTAACCAGGAACCGGAGGTTGTGGGCAGGATCTGCCACGACCCTCACCAAATCCACTAGAAAGGCACACCGAGCATAGGGTCAGGGAGCCCAGAGGAGGCTTGACCACCAAGAGACCCGAGGGAGCCGGCCAAAAGTGGATCCCTGGTGGGAACGGCCAGAGGAAGGGAGAGTCAGAAAGGAGCTCAGGACCACGCTCCAGAATTGCCTGGGGGTTGGCCGAGTCCAGGACCTGGTGGACGCAGCACGGCTCGGGTGGTCACTCAAGGCCAGAGTGACCAAAAGAACACCAGTAAGTAAAAGCCCTGAACTGCATCTCCTGACTCTGAGTCTTCCCTTCTGCATCTTCACAACCCCTATCATCTACACCTTCTGCCCTGAGGCCATACCCCTCCCGTTGGGGGTTATACCATCACTGCTGCACATATACCACCGGCCTCAGTGGACTGCTCTGCAGCGGCGGCTTCAAAGCCGCACTCAACGGGTGGCATAGTCGACAATCAAGTTAACATCTGTTGCCATAGACTGCCACTTAGTTTGACACCCTGGGCACGGACCGGGTCACCGCCACAAGGACTACTACCCCCATCGAGATCCGGCTCCGGGTATCCCCTACAGCACTGGCCCAGGGGGCGCGTCACAAGGCCGAGCTCCAACTAGTGACGTGGCCGTCCAGTGGGTGTGACAGACTAGAGGGTATGGCCTTGCTCCATGCAAGTGTATGCAGTGAGGCCACACCCACTGGCCGGCCTCTGGCCGGGAGTATGTATAACGCATACTTGCCCTCTGGCCCCGGCTCAGAAACTGGCGAATCCTCGCAGCACACAATGACTGTGCTGGGAGGATTCATAAGTCTGCAGTCACATAGAGTGATTGCAGATTTATCGATTTGGACCGAACAACCCCCTTTAAGACCATATGGATCACCTCAGGACCAGTTCACAGGTCCTACAGTATATTGTTATGCTCGGTATTGTCAAAGCATACAAAACACAGTTAAGTAAAAGATGAACTAAAAAAGAAACCAGGGATGTAACTACAGTGGGGGCAGGGACTGCTGTTGCACCTGGTGCCTGGAGTATTGGGGGGGATAAAAGGACCTTTTGGCCTATATTAGATGACCACTACTATTAAAGACCTGTGATATTTGTCAGCCCTGTTGAAGATTTTGCATTGGGGCTCACAAGTTTCAAGCTACGCCACTGACAATAACAGCACATGTATAATAAAAAGTGATGTCACAATCTAGAGATATTAAACAGTGATATGTATAAACAGGCGCATCAAAGATAGTGATGCACAGTACTGTAATAATCAAAGTGAAGTAGTGCAGGAGTGATACATACAATGATCATGCAAAGCCTAAAATATAAACAAAATGAGCAAATACCCTGCAGTAAGTAAATACCGTAAATAGCAATAGTGTGTGAAAATAACAGAAGGTGCTTAGTTAACATTATTTCGGTCAAAAAAATTTAAAAGCCATTCCACTACGTCAAGGTGACCCCACTTGGGACGGTCCTAACCTCTAGTATTAAAACATTGTGACATATGATAAGGTTTTAAAACTAGAGTTAAGAACCATCCCGACTTATGTAGATCTTGACGTGGCTTTTACATTTTTTTGATCAAAACAATGTTATCTAAGTACTCTGTGTTACTTTTATGCACTATTGCTATTTATTAACTTACTGCAGGGTATTTGCTGATTTTGTTTTTATCTTAGGTTTTGTCTGTTTAGTGGCCGGTGTGAACATGCGCCTACATGTTGCACGCATACCAACTTAAATACGGTGATCATGGTCAAAAAGCACTGAAGAAAAAGGGATTGTGATGTCACAGTATGTTAAACGATGTTAAATAATGATGTGTTAGCACCGAACAGGGATAATAAACAGTGATGTCACAGCTGAGGGCTACAGACAATGGTGATGTTAAGATTAGGGATAACAAACAAATCAGAAGAACAGAACACCAATTGTATTTTGTTCCATTAGATTCTATATATATGGAACTATTCTTCTGTTAAAGCGATATCTCTCTACATACATATGGTACCCAAGTCAATGCATCACAGAAATCCGTGTGGATGGCACTATGGGTTTCCTCCAGGTTCTCCGGTTTACTCCCAGACATACTGATAGGGAATTTAGATAGTGAGCCCCAATGGGGACAGTGATGATGATGATGTCTGAAAAATGCTATGGAATATGATAGCGCTATATAAGCAAAGCATAATAAATAATTTCAAGCACATTTTCCAATAAAGTAAAAATCAAGTACCCGTTTGGCAAAATGTTGTACCAATCACCTTAAGTGTATAAGTGTATTGAGTAGACTATAGGATGAGATAAGATACATAATCAAGCAGAAAAGGGTCACTATTTTACACTTCTTATGGATGGGAGCTTTATAACCTACAGTACATAGTCTAACAACACTTGTTTGATATATAGACACGCAATTCAGCTATCTTTCATTAGACTGGACATCTAAAATACTATTTATGGCTCCTTGGTTGAAACTTGATGCACCAGGGGAATATGAGCAAATTAAAAGATTACAGAGATTCCGTTTCTGGGATTTAGACCTTACTTAAGACACCTAACTAAAATAACATACATAGTGTACGGCCAGAGTGGAGGTCCTGCCCATGTTCTAGTGTAAATTACTCAATTACTCTGACACATGAGGGTTGAGGAAATGTTATAGCTGATTTATTATAATCATTACCACTTTCTCTCACAGTTTCTATAGTGTTCCAGTTAAACAAGTTCACATTGAGTCCAGTATTAGTAATTCAAAGTGCACTCCTCCAGAAATGGAGGTTAGCAGCTTGTCCTCTCTACGCACTGACCTGACGATTCAGCACTATGTCAGGAATGGCTGATAATAAATAGCTGTCAGAAAGACCTTTATTCCTCCTAATGCAAATAAATCATAGTCACTTTTACGCAGCTACTCATTTGCCAGTTCTGCTTGAACGAATGAACTGTCAGACCTCCAATGAAGACGTAGTAAATCCCAGAGCTCAAGCAAATCATTGTGTCTGCCTAGTAAACCTTAAGGCCCCCATTAAAGTATGTTGCTAGTTGAACAATTGTTTAACGAGCGATCATAATACCGACACGGCCATACACATATTAGACCATATTACCCGTCATAGTCCCTTAACCTGGCCATAAATGTTCAGTGACACCATGAGACGAACAAATGATCTTTCAAGGAATATTCTTATTTAGGTTTACCCATTAAAGGACTACTTACATGCTACCATATTGTCATGTTCGTTCGGAGCTCTATTGATAGCAGAATCTTTAACAGGGGTCAGTTATTGGTTTAACTATTGGTTTAATTTGATTTCATTTCCTATTTAGTCTGGCCAATAAATCATAATGTGCTTGTTTCCAATTAATCATAGTAATAACTGCACCTAAAAATGTCAGCCATGAAACTATTTTGACACCTATAAAAATCATCACTATCAACTGTTTAATTGGTTAAAAACAAGCATTGGATTTCAAAGCTCACCAAGGACAACAGGTGGGCTCCTGGGTTCAAATCCCAGCAAGGACAACATCTGAAAGGTACAATGGAAAGTAAAAGGAAAGTGGGGTGTAACAAGATGGGGTTTGATGGACCACCTCACCATCAGTGAGTTCTCCACTCACCTAACTGAGTTGTGCTATTTAGGTACATTTCTAATGTTCGCAATGTGTAATCCAGGCATCGGTACAACGGTTTATTCATCTGATAAAATGCACTTCATTCTTCCTCGCATATAGCAGTTGGATCCAATGGAAAAATCAATGAAAAAAAGGTACCACCAGCTCAAAAAAGTGTAGCTTTATTGATGACGTGTTTTCAGCGAGCTGCTCCGAAAACTTGTTGTCAATAAAACTACACTTCTTTAATCTGATGGCGCCTCTTTTTAATCTTTTATTTTTTTCATTGGATGGAAACAGCTTAAAAAAACTGATGTGTTCTCCCCATGTTTGTGAGGGTTTGCTCCACATACTCTGGTTTCATCCTACACTTGAAAGACATACTTGATAGTAAAACTAGATTATGAGCCCCAATGGGGACAGTGGTGGCAATGTTTATAAACTACTGTGGAATATGATGGCACTATAAGCAAGCATACAAAATAAAATATCAACATTTACAGTATATAGCGATCATTGTATATAGCAACAACAAGACTAACCAGGTCATTGTTGAATTCAGTTAATCCATGTGGTCACTTTAGGATATGATAATTTTCACAACTTGCTCACAGCAATGATCACTACAAAATTTCTTGCATCTACTTCCCTATTCATTAAAGAGTTATTACCAGAATCACATTATTTTTCACAAAGCACAGTAATTCATACTTATAGCTAATATATAGACTAAGGCCAACATGAAGTTTCTTTCTTGTACCTTTGTGTCTTTTTTCTATCTGCCCCCCCTATGCATCCAGCTTCAAATAGCTGAATGGGCTGTCTTATTCTTATCTAAAACTACATTTCCAAGCTGCACTTGCTTCTCCTCAGTACTGCAGCCCCCTCCCTCACTCTCCTGTCTGCTCCTGACTAGCCTCTCTTCTCTGACGTAGCATAAAACTAATCTAAGTGTAATATCCACCTTATTCTTCTGTACACTCTCTGCTCCTGCACAGTACCCTGCCTTATCGATTTTATTTTTTACCATCTATATCAGTATAGCCACAGTGTAGTTTTACATCCTTTTCTGCTTCAAGCAGAGCTAAACTCTCCTCCACCTTTCCACAATGGAAGTACTTATCATTTGCAGTTTCACATCACTGATCTCTCAGCAGCAGGCAACAAACACAGCTAAACTAATCTCAGCCCCTATATACAGTGTAATATACCTGGCGGCGTCCTTGCATAGTGGTCCATCTCCCACTGTGCAAGAGCGCGCACTTGATCTCCAGTCCAGACTGCCACTCTGGCTTCTTTCCATGTTGTCTGCTTTGCTTTGCTCTTGCTGTTTAGGGCGACGCCCGCCGAACTTCCTGATTCTTGTAGCTGCTGCAGACACACCCCTAATGCGTCCTCAGCCTATTGCTGTCTGTCACCTGGTATTTAAACCAGCTCCTTCTTGGAATCCATGCCTGAGCATCTTGTTCTGTTAGTTGGCTTCTGGTCGCTGACATACCAGGTCCTGTCTATGTTTCCTGCCTTACGGTATCAGTTCCCGTGTCTGAACTGTGTCCTGTCTGTGCACTCTAGCCAGCTGTCTCTCTGCCTTCCCGTAGGCTGTATTTCCAGGCCTGTCTGAACACGCTCCTAGCCTGTTTGTCTCGCCCTCTGGGGGCCACATACCCAGACTCGCTCCTGTATTTGTTGCAGTACAGTTCCTGTCTGAACTGTCTCCTAACCTGCTTCCTGTTTCTTTCTATGTCCGTACCTTCCCATTCTCCTGCTTTGTCTAAACCAGCACTTGGCATTGCCTTGGCTCGTTCCTGTATTTTGTTGCAGTTCCTGTCTGAACTGTCTCCTTACCTTTTACCTGTTTTGTCTCTATGTCCATCCCTTCCCTTTTCCTGTGTTGTCTGAACCTGCACCTAACTCCTTCTCGTTGTCACTGTACTTCGTTTGTGAGTTGGAGTCCTCTCGCTACTTCTTTGCAAGTATCTAGTGTGTATCTGGTTCTGCCTTTCTTTCTGTTCCGTGTGAACAGAGCCCTGTCCCCTTTGCTTTGTCTTTGTTTACTCCTTCGGTGATTTATCTTAGCCCTGTCCACCGCGTCTGCGGTTTCGCTCTGCTCAGCCTTGTCCACCGCATCTGCGGTTTCGCTCTGCTCAGGCTAGTCCACCACCTCTGTGGTTTCGCTCTGCTCAGCCCTGTCTACCGCGTCTGCGGTTTCGCTCTGCTCAGCCTTGTCTACCGCACCTGCGGTTTCGCTTTACTCTGTTTGATTATCGCATCTGCGGCTCTGAACTCGTCTCCCAGTCTGTACTGGACCCTACCCACCCTGCGCTCTAGCCTGCCTGTTCCTGTATTCCCCAGTGTGGGTCAACAGCCGTGTCCGGAGTCTGACCTGGAGTAGACCCTGGTCCCTCTGCTCAGTTCCTCCCTGGTGCACTGGCGTCGTATGCAGTCGTGCGACCTTGGTCGGATCGAGCAGATACTTAGTTACGCCCCTCCAGGCACTCTCCGGTTCATGGCACAGTGGAACCACTAAACACGCACACGCCAGTCAGTCCGGGCGTGTGCATTACAGCATGCTCAGGCCATGGTTCCTGTTGAGCCCCACGGCCTTCGCTCTCTGAGACGTTTTTCAGCGAATACGTGCATCTAGAAGAAATGTATTTATTTATTTTTTTTGTTTTGCTACCAGCTGAGTTCCAGGCGAATTACGCACCCGTCCAGATGGATCTATCTGCACTCGTTCCTGCGGATCCGCCACGGTACTATGGGGATCCAAGACTGAGTTGTGCTTTTGTGGAGCGATGCATGCTACACTTCAAGTTCTACCCTCTTTGTTTTCCCACCGATCGGGTTAAGGTGGGATTCATGATGTCTTACCTAGTGGGTGATGCCTTGAAGTGGATCACCCCCCTATGGGATGCACAGGATCCTATCGTCCTGGACATAATGGCCTTCCTGGTGGCCTTTCTAATGGTCTTCGATGACCCTAACCCGGAGGCTCCTGCTGAAGCTTCACTTCCCAATATCCTGGAGCAGCCCCGATGGGTAATGTGTGTGGGTAGCGCACTAGTCCTCCTGCCCGATGAGACTACTGCCCACCCAGAATCCACACAGGATGACTATGCGGAGCAGAGCAGAGCGAAACCGCAGGTGCGGAGGACAAGCAGAGCAGAGCGAAACTGCAGGTGCGGAGGACAAGCAGAGCAGAGCGAAACCGCAGGTGTGGAGGACAAGCAGAGCAGAGCGAAACCGCAGGTGCGGAGGACAAGCAGAGCAGAGCGAAACCGCAGGTGTGGAGGACAAGCAGAGCAGAGCGAAACTGCAGGTGCGCACGACAAGCAGAGCAGAGCGAAACCGCAGGTGTGGAGGGCAAGCAGAGCAGAGCGAAACCGCAGGTGCGGAGGACAAGCAGAGCAGAGCGAAACCGCAGGAGCGTTGGACAAGCAGAGCAGAGCGAAACCGCAGGAGCGGTGGACAAGCAGAGCAGAGCGAAACCGCAGGTGCGGTGGACAAGCGAGGCAGAACAGAGCAGAGCAAACCCGCAGAGCAGAAGGTGCAGGCAGACAGGACAGGGCTCTGTTCACATGGAACAGACTGGGAAACACAGGAAGATAGTTAGAACACAGGAGGTAGATACGGAGGCAGGGAGACGGGACAAGCAGAACCAGATACACACAAGGTACTTACAATGAAGCAGTGAGTGGACACAAAACTCACAAACAGAAGTACAGAGACAACGAGTTGTAGTTAGGTGCAGGTTCAGACACTGCAGGAAAAAGGCAGGTACGGACATAGAGACAAACAGGTAACGGGCTATGACACAGTTCAGACAGGAACTGAACCAGGAACAAGATACAGGAACGAGCCTGGGAACTCAGCTCTCAGGGTGGCGGAAACAGACTAGAAGTCACAGATACAGTTAACGGGCCTGGGTATACAGCCCCCAGGGTGGCGGAAACAGACTAGATACAGGACAGGACCTGGCAACTCAGTTGCACAGAACACACTGAAAGAAAGTGTTGCTCAGGCACCTCCTACTGGGTCGAGGGGGTTTAAGTATCCAGTGATTCACAGCAATAGGCTGGGGAGGCATTAGGACTGCGCACACTTTAACTTTAAGAATCAGGCAGTAACAGCGCCGCCGCCCTAAGCAATCAGACAAGAGACATGCACACAGCAAGTACTGGAGCAAAGTGTGCAGCCTGGACTGATAGGTAAGTTGGCGGTCTTGCATGGTGGGAGATGGTAAGCCATGCCAGCACGCTGCCAGGGATGTTACACACAGACTGGCTGTCGGCTCTTCTGACCTGAGCGTGACAGCTGCATAAAAAAATACATGCTGCCATGCTCGAGTCAGGAGAGCCACCGGCCAGTATGAGCATTGCAATGCGATCATTGTCCGTGTTATACAGCTCTATGACTACACCCTTATAGAGACAGAACAGGTTAAAGGCGTTATCCAGCCTTATAAGATTGAAAGCTTATCCCTAGGATAGGCCATCCATATTAGATCAGCGGGGGATCCCCTCTGATCAGTTGTTTGAAGTGCCTGTGGTGCTCATGTAAGCACCAAAGCCTCTTCAATGTATACAGCAACTGTTGGTTTGCTCTTTCTTGTTTATGCCATACATTTTTAGTGGCAGTGCAAGCAGTGTTGTTCCACTGAGTAAGTAGGGCAGTGCTGCAATACTTTACAACACTGCTGTGGAAAGTACAGTGGAGGCAAATACGATCCAGCCCCCAATCTGCAGTAAACATTGAAGAGGCTGTGGCGCTTGCATTAGTGCAGCCTACTTAAAGTGAATCTGTCTCCAGGTTTTTGCTACCCCATCTGAGAGTAACATGATGTAGGGGCACCCACCCTGATTCCAGTGATGTATCAATTTCTTTAGTAGGTGCTACAGTTTTGATTAAAACTGGTTTATCTGGAACAGATCTACCAGTTTCCTAAATGCTGAGCTTTGTAAAACCCCGCCCACACCTCTGATTGGCAGCATTCTGCCTGTTAACAGTGTACACAGAAAGCTGCCAATCAGTGTTTTGTTGGCGGGGTTGGACTTCCTGGCAGCAGGATTGCTAGTCCCCTAGTGATAATCTCCTGCTGATAAAACAGTGATTTTATAAAAATGACACCAAGCAGTCTGGAAAATGACATGTTGTCTCTGCCCCTACATTAATTGCTCCTAGGTTAGGTAGAAAAACCCTGGTGACAGATTCACTTTAAGCAGTTGAGTAGAGGGAGAACTGATAGTTAACCTACTATGATCTAACATTGATGCCCTATCCTAGGAATTACCTTCTTTTCATACGGAAACATAAACCTATAACTACACAGTGACATTTGGTCACAAGCGAATTGTGGTAAAATCAAGGATGACTACAGCGAAACCTCATTGTTTTGCTAAAATATAATAGGTCAAAGACAAACTTCTATGTCATAAAATCCGTTCCAAGATTCCAAGATCACCCTTGACCTTCAAAACATGAAACATTGCGGAAATATTCAGTAATTCAATGATTTAATGACGCGCCCCCTGGGCCAGTGTTGTTTGGGGGATACCCGGAGCCGGATCAGGTGGGGGTTGTAGTCTCCGAGTGGCGGTGACCCGGTCCGTGCCCAGGGTGTCAAGCTCAGTGTGTGGCAGTCCTACAGATGTTACTGGATGTTCTTTAGTGTCGACTACGCCACCCGTTGATTTGCGGTCAGTACGGCCGCCGCTGCAGCAGGGTCCGCTGAGGCTGGTGGTGTGTGTGCAGCTCAGGTAGTATAACCCCCAACGGGAGGGGTATAGCCTCAGGGGGTCAGCTGTAGAGGGTGGTGGTTGTGGTGGTGCAGTGAGAGTAGTAATAAGACTCCGAGTCGGGCTGTGCAGTTCAGGGTTTTACTTACTGCTTTTGTGTTGGTCACTCCGGCCTTGAGTGACCGCCCGAGCCGTGCTGCGTCCACCAGGTCCTGGACTCGGCCAACCCCCAGGTGATTCTGGAGCGTGGTCCTGAGCTCCCTTTCTGACTTGTCCTTCTCTCTGGCCTTCCCCACCAGGGATCCACCTAAGTCCGGCTCCCTCGGGCCTCTTGTTGGTAAAACCCTTGTCTCTGGGTTCCCTGACCCTATTCACGGTTTGCCTTCCGGGTGGATTTAGTGGGTGGTCGTGGCAGATCCTGCCCACGACCTCCGGTCTCTGTCTAAGGATTAGGGCCCTCCACCAGCTTGGGATCCGGTACCCTTGTGCCAACTCTTCACCCTCTGGTCTAATTTTGGGTTCTTGGAGTTCCCTCTTCTCCCCCTCTGGGTCCTTCTTTCTCCTCTCTCTCTCTCTTGGCCTTGGAGCTGGCTGAGCTGCTCTGCTTCTCTGACTCAACTCTGACAGACTGACCCTGATCTAAGATGGTTCCCACCTTATATACTCCCTCTATGTGTGAGCTCAGGTGACCAGCACCCAATGAGCTCCTAGCATTACCCAGACTGCTCCCCCTATCTGCCCCTACACTACTGGGATGTTCCACCCCCCTCACACTCCAGCCAGGGACAGACACTGTCGTACCTGCACATTTCTCTAGTGGGAGTACCATTGGTCTGTCCCCCGGAAATGGGATGTATGTAGTGCATGCAGCCTACTGAGCTCAGTTCCACACTCCATCCTTACCCGGGAGTGGAATACCACACCTCTGGCTTGAGGTGTAATACCCCTGTAGCAGCCGAATCCTCAGGGTGCTACATTAATATGATTCATGCAACCAAATGTCGCCATATCCCCCCAACCCATTAGTCTATTTCTCTTCAGGAGCAGCTTATTCGGTGATACTATACAGAGAATACACTCATGTTTGCCTCCGGTGGGAACTCATATTTGACAATAATCAATAAATGGCTTAACATAACTCAGAGTAGCTAATGTATTTCAATAGATAAATAATAATAATGATGAGAATCGTAAAATGTAACCTTTTTATTTGTCTGTATTTTTCTCAAAGCTTAATGAGAGAACTTCTAAAATGCTTGTATTTATAAACATCACTGCTCATTATACATGAAACCACAGTCGCAACCACAGAGCTCATCGGTGAAGGTCATGCTGGAGGTGCAAACAGCTTATTGCAGTGTGTTTAGATGAAATACCTTGAATCCTCCAAACTTTCAAGTGGAAATTGTCCCCTTTGGGATCTATGGGGAAGCTTTGTAGATTACCTGCTGGCGCCAGAAGGGATCTTGGTGTAATAGACACCCATGTTAGAGGAGTAGTATTTTGCTTCTACACTCACTTCCCCCATCCTATATTACCAACCTGACTCTGGCCAAGCCATAACATGGAGATCAGTGAGGTGCTAAGTGGCAGCACAGGAGATGTGGAGGAATGTAATGGGCTTGTTGATTGCTATGTTGCTGATGTTTGAGCTGCCTTGCACCATAGATAACCCAAGATGAGGGCTCTGTTCCAGGTCCTATAGGAGAGATAAGACAACCATTCTATTTCATGTTCATTTACATCTTCCCTCTATCACTACTCAACACATACTTGAAAACCTACTATCCCACTTGTGTTTGTTTTCTGATAGTATAAATTGTAAATGAACATACGACACCTTCAGAGCTCTTTATTATTGTATAAATTGATGGCAGCAAACATTATATGTCTAATCTTTTCTTTTCAGAACCAGAAATTTTTCATGATATATTTATGACCAAAATTCTGTCCTTTCCAAGTGAGAATAATTTCAAAAATGTGCAGGGGAGATAAAGAAAAATCAAACTTCCCATGATGTTCCTCTCAGCCCATCAACAGATCTAGGATATTTCACTACAGACCACGGCTGTCATGGCACAGCCTTAATATAAGCTGTAACAAGCAGTAAGATGTGTTCTACTAATGGACTTGCTTGACATTAACTTCTCACTTCATTGCTTGAACTACCCATGTAACCAATACTGTAATTTAACACTAGTGAAATAGTACTATAGTGGGAAACTGTTGGTAAAATGTCAATCAAGAGTGTCGCTCAATGTCATCCGTTAGCCTAGACTTTACTATACCTATATAGCTTTAAAGAACTTACAGGCAGGTATTTGCTAACTACCTGCCTGTTCTACCCAGCACCGATCTCTGCTGGCTCCTGCCAGCGAATCCGCTGCTTAATTTGACTTAATGTCGACAGAGCAGTTCTCTTTCTTCTGGTCAACTCTGTTGATGTGGCATCACTGTCGATATCATCCTCATTGACAGCCAACTCCCAGCACATAGGTGGCAGGAAACCGGCTGCCAGTCAACATGACTTCAGCAGAGATGCCCCATGAACAGAGCTGAGTGAAAGACAAGAAGATGCTCTGTTGACATGATGTCAAAGGAAGCCACAGAATTGTAGGCAGGAGCGGTCCATGTCGGCAGAGATCGGCACTGGAAAGAACAGGCAGGTAGTTCGCAACTGCCTCTAAGTTCTTAGCCCCATAGCAAAAAATAAGCAAAGTCCCAGATAACTCCTTTAATTTGTTTTTCTAATTGTAATTGTCATGGGTTTACCGCGACAGAGAGGTGCCAGAAGTCTGCGCCATCTGACTTCTCCTACTCCTGAACTGACTAGAAGCACTTCTCCCTCATATTAAACAGTGCAGGTTTCTTCTAGCAGTGCAGGGGTTAATCTGCTCAGTTGAGAGCTCCTGGAAGCTTACCTGCATTAAGGTTCTCAGCTGTTCACTGTTGCCCACTCCCCTCTCCTATATATACTCTCCCCTGGCAATCAGGCATTGCCAGAGCTAGCTTCATTGTTGCATGATTCTGGAGTTGGTGGAGTGTTGTTGTTTGAGGAGGCGTTTGGTGGATTTATCTAAGACTGTTGCGTGGTTTTGATTGTGTGCAAATCCTCTCCTCCTACTTTGTTTTTTCCCTTCCTTCACTCCCCGGTGTTCCCCTCTGTTGTTTGTGAGAGCATATTTGTATGATTGGTATTTTCCCTGTACGGATTACCTTGTTAGTTTGGTTGGTGTATTGCCATGCACCACTACTTCCCTCTTCCCTGGGTGAGGGGAGGGAACAGACTTAGGACGGATTCAGGAGCTCAGACAAGGCATGTGGCCCTGGTATCTTCGACTTCAGAAGTAATCAGGGGAGCAGGGATAGCTAGGGCGCCCCCTAGCATTAGGGACAGAGAAGGAGCCCTTGGTCCTGGGATACCCGACAACAGAGTTGTGACAATAATGTATTTTTTAAAGTAGTCCTTTAGACTCCTTGTAAAACTTTGTTATTCTTTTTGTTTTCCTGTGCAAAATTCCAGATCAGTAAATCGATACCAGCTACAGAATATGAGCCATAGGGCAGGTGCTCTCCTACAGTGCGCTATGGTTCTGCTTTACTGTACCTCCTTATGTTTGCTCATCAGAGGGGGATTTTTTGAATTGTAGGAAAAGCAATTCAGTCATGAGGGAATGAAGGCTGAGGCACTTCCTCTGAGGGGGTAGGAGGCAGATCTCAAGATAGCTGATAAAAATTGAACATGACGCAGTTATAGTAAGTGCGTGTGGTCGTACTGCATATTATAGTAAAGCTATAAAGGGGGAATACATGTAATTATTGCATTTGACTACATGTAACTTTAGTTGAAGTAAAAGTCCAACCACATACAGTACAGACCAAAAGTTTGGACACACCTTCTCATTTAAAGATTTTTCTGTATTTTCATGACTATGAAAATTGTACATTCACACTGAAGGCATCAAAACTATGAATTAACACATGTGGAATTATATACTTAACAAAAAAGTGTGAAACAACTGAAAATATGTCTTATATTCTAGGTTCGTCAGAGTAGCCACCTTTTGCTTTGATGACTGCTTTGCACACTCTTGGCATTCTCTTGATGAGCTTCAAGAGGTAGTCACCGGAAATGGTCTTCCAACAATCTTGAAGGAGTTCCCAGAGATGCTTAGCACTTGTTGGCCCTTTTGCCTTCACTCTGCGGTCCAGCTCACCCCAAACAATCTCGATTGGGTTCAGGTCTGGTGACTGTGGAGGCCAGGTCATCTGGCGTAGCACCCCATCACTCCCCTTCTTGGTCAAATAGCCCTTACACAGCCTGGAGGTGTGTTTGGGGTCATTGTCCTGTTGAAAAATAAATGATGGTCCAAATAAACGCAAACCGGATGGAATAGCATGCTGCTGCAAGATGCTGTGGTAGCCATGCTGGTTCAGTATGCCTTCAATTTTGAATAAATCCCCAACAGTGTCACCAGCAAAGCACCCACAACACCATCACACCTCCTCCTCCATGCTTCACGGTGGGAACCAGGCATGTAGAGTCCATCCGTTCACCTTTTCTGCGTCGCACAAAGACACGGTGGTTGGAACCAAAGATCTCAAATTTGGACTCATCAGACCAAAGCACAGACTTCCACTGATCTAATGTCCATTCCTTGTGTTCTTTAGCCCAAACAAGTCTCTTCTGCTTGTTGCCTGTCCTTAGCAGTGGTTTCCTAGCAGCTATTTTACCATGAAGACCTGCTGCACAAAGTCTCCTCTTAACAGTTGTTGTAGAGATGTGTCTGCTGCTAGAACTCTGTGTGGCATTGACCTGGTCTCTAATCTGAGCTGCTGTTAACCTGCGATTTCTGAGGCTGGTGACTCGGATAAACTTATCCTCAGAAGCAGAGGTGACTCTTGGTCTTCTTTTCCTGGGGCGGTCCTCATGTGAGCCAGTTTCTTTGTAGCGCTTGATGGTTTTTGCAACTGCACTTGGGGACACTTTCAAAGTTTTCCCAATTTTTCGCACTAACTGACCTTCATTTCTTAAAGTACTGATGGCCACTCGTTTTTCTTTACTTAGCTGCTTTTTTCTTGCCATAATACAAATTCTAACAGTCTATTCAGTAGGACTATCAGCTGCGTATCCACCAGACTTCTGCACAACACAACTGATGGTCCCAACCCCATTTATAAGGCAAGAAATCCCACTTATGAAACCTGACAGGGCACACCTGTGAAGTGAAAACCATTTCCGGTGACTACCTCTTGAAGCTCATCAAGAGAATGCCAAGAGTGTGCAAAGCAGTCATCAAAGCAAAAGGTGGCTACTTTGAAGAACCTAGAATATAAGACATATTTTCAGTTGTTTCACACGTTTTTGTTAAGTATATAATTCCACATGTGTTAATTCATAGTTTTGATGCCTTCAGTGTGAATGTACAATTTTCATAGTCATGAAAATACAGAAAAATCTTTAAATGAGAAGGTGTGTCCAAACTTTTGGTCTGTACTGTATTGTGGTCAGACATGACCCAGGGATTGTAATTTACAGTGGTTGTCCACTTTTCGCAGCAATGTTTTTATTTCATCCCAGTGGGTTTCATTTGAAATTTTGCTCCAGTCTATTGCTGGCTGTAGAATGAGTTAAAGTGGTATTCCCATCTCGAAGATCCTGTCCCAATATGTAGTAGGTGTAATAATAATAATATTAGCAAATACCTCCAATTAGAAATGTAGTATAGTTCTTCTGATTCGCTATGTCACTTACCCCATGTGCAGGGCATTGCAGTGGCTTGGGTATTCATGGTTACAACTACTAACAACTGACTAATTGTCACTATATAAGTGGTCATAACCGTGTATATCTAAGCTACTGCAATGTGCTACACGAGGTAAGCGACATAGCTAATCAGAAGAACTATACTACATTTCTAATAGGAGGTATTTGCTAATATTATTATTACACTTACTACATATTGGGGCAGGATCTTGGAAATGGAAATAGCCCTTTGACTTACAATCTGACAGTCTACCCGCTACGATTGTCTAATAGGGAGTTTGTAACTGTTTATCTGAGTTTTTCTGAGCTCCTTGAAACTGATATATGACTACCGACAACATCAATGTTGAATGTGCAAGGAAACAAAGAGCCCGTAAAAGTCAAACGGTGCAATATTTTTAATGATATTGTGACAAAGTCACTTGCAGAGTGCTGGAGGGGAGATATGTTTCACTGAGGCTACTAGCTTCAGTGATGTGAAGCTGGAAGTCTTCTCCTGCATGTTATGTGTTAAGAGGGTTAATCAGCCATATTTAAATGGGCCATTTTTTTTGTGAACGACTATAGAGTGGGTGGGAGGTCGTTCACCATATCTCCACCCCATAGTGTGGTCTGGGGTTTAAATACTCGGCCTGCTGAGGTATTCAGTGTTCAGTGAGTCTGGGGAGGCAAACTCCAGACATGTTAGTGTTGAGTTGACCTGAACCATGTGGACTTGCTGAACTCTGAGCAGGCGGATCCATGCTACCACAAGGACTATGCTTTGTGTTACCATTTTATTTTGGTTTTCCTGTTTTTGCCCAGGGGCTGTGTTTTCTTTTATGGACCCAATGTTGGTTTATGCTGAACTTTAATAAACCAACAAGAAATTTAAAGAGACAGTGTGCCTGTGTCTACCTCCATGTGCAGCTGAGTGAGCGATCTACCACAATATGCAACATTTTTGTTTAGCCTCAAGTGCATGCATTTAAGTAAAAAAAAAATCCTCAAAGATGGAAATGCCTTTTAACAGCAATTGAACATTAATGTGTTATTTCAATTCTTTCTGGTTCTCCGATTATTACAGGAAATAGCTGAAATCTTGGTGAATGTAAACAGCACCTCTTAAAGGAAACCTGTCTCCTAATTCATGCTGCCCAAACTGCAAACAGCATGAATCAGAGCTTATGAATCAGAGCCCATGAAGTACAGCCAGATATTTTCCCCAGAAATGCTCTTATGTTTCAGAAAAAATATAGCTAAAAGTTCTGGCCAGTGACTATAGCCAGAGAGGAGACTAGTACAATGCCGCTGCCGGTTAGCTTCTCGCTAAAGGAGAGACCTGTCAATCACCTACAGTGGCGCTGGGAGGAGTCGGCAAGGTGCACAGCTGGATTAATCTTGTCTATGGCTATGGTCTCCGGCCATATCTTCTAATATTTTTTTCTCTGAAATATAGGAGCGTTTCAGAGAAAAATATACCTGGTTGCAATTGTTCATGTGTGATGCATGTGCTGTGGGT
This sequence comes from Phyllobates terribilis, assembly GCF_046119375.1. Taxonomy (NCBI): domain Eukaryota; kingdom Metazoa; phylum Chordata; class Amphibia; order Anura; family Dendrobatidae; genus Phyllobates; species Phyllobates terribilis. The sequence continues at coordinate 528,104,832 of NW_027362763.1, read as the reverse complement.
AGCATGAATCAGGAGACAGGTTCCTTTTAAAACTTTGATTGGAGAAGTCTATGCGAAAAGTCCTAAAGCAGTAAAGTTAGAGTATTTACATTTCACCATTATGAAGCTGGTGGCACCCTGTGTACTGCTTTACATTGCCTCCACAAGATGCCAAATTCTTCCCTAGGAGAAATGCTTCTAAGGAAGAATACCTTCATAATATGGCATGCGATGGAACATGATGAAATAGGTTTCTGTGAGTGACTGTGATAAAAAAAGATGCATTTTACTTCTCGATTAGCTATTTGATTAGAAAGTCATTTTACATGAGATTACATTGTTTTTATATAGTTTTAGTCTAATGTTATGGAACAAAAGATCTCCAAAGATGAGTATAAAAAGAAGCAGAGTACACAATGATAAGTGTGTTTAGAACTAATTACAGAAGATAATTAAGCGCTCTTCTGTAGAAGACAGCCCACTGTTTATTTCTCCCTGACCCAGCTCTATTAAGGAAGTTAAGGTAAAACAGATCAGCGCCCAGTGTGATTACTGATAAGATAAATTCCTCAGGAGATGGCCTGGGAGATGGAGGTCATTTTTAATGTGCCTTTTAAAAAGCTGTCACTGCTAGAAAATGTGTGAAATAGAAGTTTCCATCTATTAAGAAACTTTAATACATATGTACAATACATCCATTTATAAACATTGTGCTGGGTAATGGACATTGAAAAAAATGCAGAAATAAGTGCAAGAGAATAGAATTCTAGAATATAATGCATTAGTGTTTACAGGCTATTCTACTTGGCTGTACACATCTTATGGCTGCCAACCAAAACAACTTTTACCAAGGATTTACCTTTTCAGATTTACCCATTACCAAGCATGTGGGGTAAGTGGATGCCAAACTCTTCTGGCACCAATTATCTCAGTGCAAAACAATACATTCTTCTGATCAGTGGCATAACTAGAGTTTGATGGGCCCTGGTGCAAAATTTGGACCTGAGATGTCACCTACATGTTGGTCAGATGCATTAGCCCTTGAAGCATTCTAAATCCTATAAAGACATAGGTGTTGCCCCCTTCCTCCCTCCATAATGTAATATAGTTCTCCCTCCTGTACTAAGGTCACCAATCCTGGGCCTGTTACTGGGATAATATCCTCCATCCTGGGCGCATTCCAGTAAAAATGTTCTCCTTCCTGGGCCCCTTCTGGTAATAATGTCAGCCTTTCTGGACCCCTACCAGTAATAATGTCCCCCATCCTGGCCCCTTCTATTATTATATGTCCCCCACCCTCGGTTCCTTCCTGGTATAATGTTCCAGCTCCTGGGCCCTTCAGGTAATAATGCCCCCAATTTTGTCGCTGTTCTCTAACACATTTAAAAAAAAACAAAAACAACAATGATTCTTCTCATCTTCCCCTGCTCCCAAGATGTGCGGTGTCCTATTTTCTAGCCAGCGAAGATGCCAGCAGTTGACTTCGGCATACCTGCTATGGACGACACATGATGTCATTGCTATGCATTGCCTGTGACTCGCATGTCGATGTTAGCTGCCGGCCTGATTTTCAGGCGGCATGTATTGTGGAAGGATCAGTTGGGTGTCTGTATCATAAAATATTTCCATCTGAAAGAGTAACTGGTGTAAGCAGGTCCCACTCCCGCATGGGCCCGGTCTCACTCACACCCTCTGCGATCAATAAGTCCTGCTTTTACAAATACAAGCCTCTTTCTAAAGCTGGTAGTCACGCTCACAGGTGGCGCACATGGTTAGTGGAACCGGGCTTGCCTAGGAAGGGGCATAGTTAAGTGGCTACCAGGTGTTCACTAGAGCTCCTGATGGTGGAAACAGACTGGACTGCAGGTAGCTGCTAGGTACCACTCCTAGGCAGTTGCCGGAACTGCAGCTGCCGTTCCCAGGGGTAGGGTTTGCTGACACGGGGAGACGTGTCTGGAGTCACTGACTAGCAGGATATGGAGATAGACGAATGGACAACTTGGAACTTGAAGATAGGCTCTTGTTCACACATGCAGTAATCAGGAAATGGATCTGGAGCTGGCCGCACTAGGACCAGGGACTACGGACTCAGGACTGGCCGCACAAGGACCAGGGATTCAGGTATGGGTACCGCCGACACGATTTCAGGATTAGTATGCCGCCGAACCGGTCACAGGAACACGAACAAACTATACTAGACTAATGGGAACACAGGATATGGGAACAACTTTAACAGACTAAGGACAGGGGCCCTGGCAACATACAGTTGAACATACCAACACCACTGAGGCTAAACTATAGGGGTTGCTCAGGCCCCTCCATATTGGTAAGGGTGCCTTTCATACAAGATGCCTCCCAGCTATTGGCTGGGAGACATTTTGCAGGTATCCACTTTAACTAAATGCCTCCCAGCAGTTAGCTTGGTGCATTTTACCATGTGCACGTGCTGACCCTTCAATGAGCAGGGGAGCACGTATGCACTATGCACGCCACCGGAACACAGTGAGGTGTGCGCAGGAAAGGAGGAGGATCACGAGGACGCTGTTGCTGCCGGGGCGGTGAATATGCCGGCGTCCTCTTATGGAGGCAGGAGGGGAAGGGAGTCGGCCACAGACGTTACACTGGTTATTCAAATTCATTAACTGTCGCCGAAGTAAAGACATTTTACCCACTCAACCTCTCATACACATGCAGTTCAGCCAAACATTCTGAAAGTGTAACAATATGCTGCCAACTTTATCTGCAGGGAACAGGAAAGAATGAGGTAGGTAAAAATTCAATATGCCAATGTTTTTTCCCCAGTACAGAACATATCCTTGCCACATTAGATAAGCGGTCAAACATGTTGAAGTTGATGGGTTTGGCAACCTTAGTCTAATGTGTATGGACATCTTGTGGCTTTTGTTCACTCTTCATTTTGTTAATGTGTTCAGCATAAACATAAGTTACCAATCAAATCTGTATGGTGGCTTCTTGACTCTCCCTCAACAGATTTAATTTTTATGCTTGACACTTTTTTGCCCAGTTTGCCATTTTTCCTCCCCGGTGTCATGTGACTCATTAATGTTACAAGGTCTCATGTGTGAATGGGGAGCAGGTGTGTTAAATTTGGTGTTATCGCTGCCACACTCTCTCATATTGGTCACTGAAAGTTCAAGATTGCACCTCCTGGCAAAGAACTCTCTGAGGATCTGAAAAAAATGATTGTTGCTCTACATAAAGATGGTCTAGGCTATAAGAAGATTGCCAACATCCTGACACTGAGCTGCAGCACGGTGGCCAAGACCATACAGCGATTTAACAAGACAGGTTCCGTTCAAAACAGGCCTCACCATGGTCGACCAAAGAACTTGAGTGCATGTGCTCTGCGTCATATCCAGAGGTTGTCTTTTCAAAATAGACATATGAGTGTTACCAGCATTGCTGCAGAGGTTAAAGGGGTGGGTGGTCAGCCTGCCAGTGCTCAGACCATATGATGCACACTGCATCAAATTGGTGTGCATGGCTGTTGTCACAGAAAGATGCATCTTTAAAGATGATGCACAAGAAAGTCCGCAAACAGTTTGCTGACGACAAGAAGACTAAGCACATGGATTACTGGAACCATGTCCTGCAGTCTGATGAGACCAAGATAAACTTATTTGGTTCAGACAATGTCAAGCGTGTGTGGAGGCAGCCAGGCGAGGAGTACAAAGACAAGTGTGTCTTGCCTACATTCAAGCATGGTGGTGGGAGTGTGTCATGGTTTGGGGCTGCATGAGTGCTGACGGCTGTGGGGAGCTACAGTTCATTGAGGGAACCATGAATGTCGTCATGTACTGTGACATACTAAAGCAGAGCATGATCCCCTCCCTTCGGAAACTGGGCCGCAGGACAGTATTCCAACATGATAACGACCCCAAACACACCTCCAAGACGAACACTGCCCTGCTAAAGAAACTGAGGGTAAAGGTGCTGGACTGGCCAAGCAGACCTAAACCATAGTGAGCATCTGTGGAGCATCCTCAAATGGAAGGTGGAGGAGCGCAAGGTCTCTAACATCCACCAGATTCATGATGTCGTCATGGAGGAGTGGAAGAGGATTCCAGTGGCAACCTGTGAAGCTCTAGTGAATTCCAAACCCAAGAGAGTTAAGAAATGAAAGAAAATAATTGTGACCATACAAGATGTTAACAGTTTTGGCATAATTTGGCCATTTTCACTGAGGGGTGTACTCACTGTTGTTGCCAGTGGTTTAAACATTAATGGCGGTGTGTTGAGTTATTTAGAAGGCACACCAAATTTACACTGTTATACAAGCTGTACACTTACTAATTTACATTTTATCAAAGTGTCATATCTTCAGTGTTGTCCCATGAAATATAATAAAATATTTACAAAAATGTGAGGGCTGTATTCACTTTTTTGAGATACTGTATACCTCATTACGTGAACAGGTTTGACATATCTGGCAACAGATCCATAGGGTCTCATCATATCAATAGTTTATTTTTGGCATCCATCAGGATGGTATGCAAATCTTCAATTTCTTAGGTTTCTGTAAAATATTATGTCAATTTCTCAGTATGCTCCCAGAACACCACTTAGTGGCCAATAGGTGACATATGCCACTGAATGCCTATACAGTTACATTACTTTAGAGCCTTTGGCAGTGGAATATACTGTATCATGGATTGCTCTTGACATATACCTTCAATGGAAGATGTTGAGATTTGAAAAATGCCTGATTGAGACACATATAAAAGCTGAGCCCCATTCGTCCCCTCTAGCCAGCTATAGATTTTAGATAGTTGTCAATTAAATGCTATGCCAATGATGCCTACTTGTTTCAACATAGAGATTTTGATAGGCAAATGCCAGATCTCTCTAGCAGTGGTTTTGTCCTGGGAAAACAAAGTTTTGGGTTTAGTAAAAGCCAACATGCCTGATTCTTTTTTCTTATAATGTCTGGGTCAATTGAGCTGTCATTTTATTTGATTGTTAGAAGTTTATGTAATTTGTATGCCAAACTTGCGGTAAAGAGGGCTAGCCACAAAATAGAAAGCTATTCACTTTACATAGGATAAGAGATAACTTGCTGATCACTGGAGGTCTGAGAGCATGAAACCGATTCTCTGACTGCGGTGGAACTAATGATAAAATATAACTTTTAATAATATATAAAATAGCAATACACTCAATCCACCGTACTTGTGTGCAGTCTATTCAGAGTGTGCCTGCATTAGTGTGACGCCCTCCCTGAGCGTTGGGGTTTTACTCGGTGCCGGGCCAATGTATGGTGGTGGTGTGAGATGTCGTCGTGGCCGTGACCCGGTCCGTGCCCAGGGCTGTTACATAATAAAATGGGCTTTTGGATGAGTGGTTGTTCGACTACACCACCTATGGTTTCCGGTGAAGATCACCAGCGCCGCTACAGTCCTCCGAGGCCGGTGTTCCGGCAGCTTGGTTGGTACTACTCCCCACAGGCGGAGTAGGCCTCAGGGCAGTGTTAGATCTGGAGAGTAGTGGTGGGTGCAGTGCCGCGCAGGAATGAACAAACGGAGGCAGTAAGTGAAGTCATCCAAGCTTTACTCACTTTGGTGAAGTAGCAGCTGCAAAGGTTCTCTCTGCTACACACGGCGCGCTGCGTCCACCAGGAAGGGTGTTCAGCACTTCCCAGGTAGATCAGGAGCATCTGTCAAGATCCCGTTGGTGTATTCCTCTCCTTCTCCTTCTCCTCCCGCTTGTGTCCCCCTCTGGGATCCACTAAGCCGCCGGGCTTTTCCAACAGTGACGTGAAGTACACAGTCAGATATCGGGGGCCGGTCACCCTCTTGAAGCAGGAATCCCTCTGGCTAGGCCAGAGTGAAGAATTCAGGTGGTGACTCCACTCCGTCCGTATCCCCCTGGGATCCTTTTGCCTGTGGAGCCTATCTCCTCTGCTCCCCTCCAAGGCCTTCTTAGAACGGGACCCTGACCGGGCAGAGACACTGGTTAACTCTGACCCGCTCCTCGTTTCGAGGCCTGAGAACGAAGGACCGTGAATCTTCAGCCAGCTACAGACTCTTGCTGGACCCTGACAGAAGACCACAATCAAAAGACCTTGATCTTAAGATGGCCACCTATTATAAATGATTCTATAAGTGCTTCCTGTAAGTGTTTCCTGCACCCTCACCCACTACTTGGTTCCCCCTATCTTTGGTTCCCCCCCATTTCCTCTATCCCGGAATGGGGCAGCACCCTGGTCCATTTAGGCCCCCTGCATGACAGGAGTGGTGTAGTGTTGAGTGTGAAGTGGGGTCCTGGGTGATGCTCCATCCTTAACTGGAAGAGGAGATACCACACCTCTTAGCGAGGTGCATTACCCCTGTGGCGACTGAACCCTCAGGGGCGCCACATTCCCCCCTGGTGAAACACAGCACGTCCGCGGGCTGCAATAGAGTAAAGTATTGGTACAGACGTTCAGAATTTTAAATGCTTTTGTAAACAATAAAACAATCTTCCCTTCATGGGAGGTTTGGACACTTTTAACGTTGCAAGATGTATATTGTATAATTATATAAAACATTAAGAAGGCATTATGCATGTAGAAAATACTGTAGAAAGTGCTAGTTCAGCAGCATGAGGGACCTGCCCAAAACCCTCAACGTAGGCCCTGGGGTGGCTGCAGGGCATGGAAATCCTGAGTTGGACCTCCAGTAGAGCCACACCAGACAGGTTTTGCTTCTGAGGTCAGAGGTAGAAGTAGAAATGGTTTTGCATAAAACCAATAGGGAGCACCTAAATACTGTAGGTGCAAACTATTTACAATGTTAGTCTGTCTCCTGCTCAGCGTCCGCAGGGACAAATGTTTGTAGATAAATGATCCGGGTGCAAAAGAAAAGAGAACATGAAAGCAAAAGTTCGATCAACAAGGAGGTACATCCTCCAGGGCTGCTTAACAATGGTATCCCCACCGGGGAAGCGGCTCATTCTTCCCAACGGAGCCTGACCGGTCCTCTGTAGGTAGGTGCGTGGCGGCATCTTCCTTCAATATCCTGTGTACATCCAGGACATACCACCCACGCTCCCCGTGGTGGCGGGTGTAAGACACGAGATCACCCGGGTAGAGATTCCGGCCAGGGTGGCCCTGCTCCAGCCGCGGCTCGATGTCCCGCCGGTTAACAAAGACGTCCCGACTGAACTGTTGGCTATGAATGAAGCCCCATCCTGCCTCCTGGTGGAAGCGCACGATAAGGCCTTCTTCCCGGGGGCTTGGACAGGTGGCCTCCATCTGACGGGCCTGTGACTTGGCAGCCTTGGTGCGCACCTCCAGGCACTCGCAGCGGATCCTCCTCCCTCGCCGCTCCTTGTCGAGCTGGAGGAGCTCCTTACAGCAGAACTCCTCCTGCCTCCGTGCTTCAGACTGGGTCTCCTGGAGGAAGCCCATCAGGTCGCCCCCCTGGTTGTCCCAGGTAAACTCTTCTGCCGCCGGGCAGGCGACCGGAGGTGAGGGGAGCGGCAATAGCGGGGATTGCAGCGGGCCCTCTATTGGTGTGGACCAGTCCGGGTGGGGGCAGGTGTACACCCAGGTTAGTGCAGGGGTCTCCGGGTCGGGAGTCGGGAGGCTTAGCAGGCCTCTGTGAGTAGCGGTAGCTTGGGCCTCGGCCTCCGGAGCCAAGAGTTGCTCCCAATCGATGGCGCCCGGGGAGAGGGGTGACGGCAGGAGATCTAGGAGGGCCTCGGTGCGTCCCGCGCCCGGGAAAGGGGTTTCAGCCTTACCCGCTGTAACGGGTCTGGGAGGCGGAACCTCTGAGCAACTATACAAGGGGGCAGTCCTTGTAAGGAAGCGGGTGGCTCCCAGGGAAGACGGGCAGGTAGTCACGGCAAGTGACAGGGACAGTCTCTGGGTAGAAGGGCAGGTAGTCGCGGCAAGTGACAGGGACAGTCTCTGGGTAGAAGGGCAGGTAGTCACGGCAAGTGACAGGGACAGTCTCTGGGTTGAAGGACGGGTACTCACGGCAAGTGACAGGGACAGTCTCTGGGTAGAAGGACAGCAGGCAGGTGGCTGGTGAGCGGGCGAGAGTCTTTGGACGGGCAGGTGGTCACGGCAAGTGACGGCAGAGCCTCCAGGTAGGCTAGCAGGCAGGTAGCAGGTGAGTGCTCCCAGGTGAGCAGGCAAGAGTCTCTGGACAGGCAGGTGGTCACGGCAAGTGACGGCGGAGCCTCCAGGTAGGCTAGCAGGCAGGTAGCAGGTGAGCGCTCCCAGGTGAGCAGGCAAGAGTCTCTGGACAGGCAGGTGGTCACGGCAAGTGGCGGCGGAGCCTCCAGGTAGGCTAGCAGGCAGGTAGCAGGTGAGCGCTCCCAGGTGAGCAGGCAAGAGTCTCTGGACAGGCAGGTGGTCACGGCAAGTGACGGCGGAGCCTCCAGGTAGGCTAGCAGGCAGGTAGCAGATGAGCGCTCCCAGGTGAGCGGGCAGGCTGGTCCATAGACAGACTGACAGGTGTCGGAAGGCAGACCGTCGGACCGCAGGCTTGCAAGCAGGTAAACGGATATCAGGCAGGTATCAAACAGGAATCTGACAGGTGACTGGCAGGTAACTGGTAACGGGACCTGAGGGCTGAAGCAGAGTGAAGGCTTTGCAACAACATTGCTCGGGCACCTCCATTTTGGAGGAGGTGCCTTATATATGGTGAGGTCCTCCGGCCATTGGCCGGGGACTCCTTAGGACGGCGCGCGCGGCCCCTTTAAGAGAGGGGGAGCGCGCGCGCGCGCGCCCTAAGCACAGTGGCCTGTAAGCAGCGCGCGCTGCCAGCAGAGCGGGAGGAGGACGCCGGGCACGGAGTGGAGAGGTGAGGGGAACAGCATCCCTGCCTAGCAGGAGGCAGGGACGCCGACGCTACAGTACCCCCCCCCTTTAGGCCCCCCCTTTTTTAGGCCAGACAGAAATTTATCAAGGATGAGAGGGGCATGGATGTTCTCCCGGGGCTCCCACGTTCTCTCCTCAGGACCAAACCCTTCCAATCTACTAGAAAAAAGGTTTTTCCTCTTACCCTTTTGGTGGCCAGAATGTTCTCTACCTCAAACTCGTTTTCAGCGGAAACCGGAGCAGGAGGCCTACCTGTAGACTTGGAAAAAGAGTTAAGTACCACGGGTTTGAGGAGAGATACATGGAAGGAGTTAGGAATCCGCAAGTTGGCCGGGAGTTTCAATTTATAGGCCACTGGGTTGATTTGTTTGATAACTTCTAGTGGGCCGATGAACCGAGGCCCTAACTTGTAGGAAGGAATCTTGAGCCGGACATACTTGGACGAGAGCCAGACTTTATCTCTAGGACAGAATTGTGGAGGATCCAGGCGTTTTTTGTCAGCGTGTTTTTTCATCCGCTCGGACGACTGAAGGAGTACGGATCGGGTACTCTCCCAAATGGAGGAAAATTTGCTAACGAGAGATTCCTCAGCCGGATTGTCCACCGAGGTGGAGACGGGAAATGGGATCCGAGGATGCTGACCGAAGACTACAAAAAACGGGGATCTGGAGGAAGATTCGCTCTCGTGATTATTGTAAGAGAATTCGGCCCATGGCAGGAGATCCACCCAGTCTGAATGGTGGGCATTAACGAAGTGCCGGAGTTAACTGGTCAGGATCTGATTGATCCGCTCCACTTGACCATTGGACTGTGGGTGGTATGCGGAGGAGAAGTCCAGGGTGACGTCTAGTAGCTTACATGTGGCTCTCCAAAAGCGTGAGGTGAACTGAACCCCACGATCCGACACTATGTGGAGGGGCAGGCCATGGAGACGGAAGATGTGGCGGATAAAGTCTTTAGCCAGCTCGGGTGCAGACGGGAGGCCTGGCAGGGGAATGAAATGAGCCATTTTGGAAAAGCGGTCAGCGACCACCCAAATGACCGTACAACCGGCAGAGACAGGGAGATCTGTTATGAAGTCCATAGCTATATGCTGCCAGGGGGCAGCAGGTACTGGAAGAGGAAGGAGGCGACCGGCTGGCAGGTGTCTCAGAACCTTGTTGCGGGCGCAGGACACACAGGCAGAAACAAAGTCTATTACGTCCTTGTGCAGGGTAGGCCACCAGTAGTGCCGGGTGATAAGCTGGAGGGTCTTTTTCTGACCGGCATGGCCAGCAAGCTTAGACGAGTGACCCCAGTGTAGGATCTTCTCCCGATCAGGTACCATTACGAACGTCTTACCGGGAGGGAGACGATTTAGACTCAAGGGGGCCACCTGCATTACTCTGGCGGGATCGATGATGTGTTTAGGTTCCTCCTCAAGATCAGACACCAGGAAGGATCGGGACAAGGCGTCAGCTTTGATGCTTTTGTCAGCCGGGCGAAAATGAAGAACAAAATCAAAGCGAGCAAAAAACAAGGACCACCGGGCTTGGCGCGGGTTAAGTCTCTGGGCACTCTGGAGGTAAGCCAAGTTCTTGTGGTCCGTGTAAATTATTACCGGGTGAAGAGCCCCCTCGAGCAGGTAATGCCACTCCTCCAATGCCAGCTTAATGGCCAATAATTCTCGGTCTCCTATAGAATAGTTGCGCTCGGAAGAGGAGAAGAGTTTGGAGAAGAAGCCGCAAGTTACCATTCTCCCGGAAGATGATTTTTGGGTAAGTACCGCTCCGGCTCCAGAGGAGGAGGCGTCAACTTCCAGGAAGAATTGCTTGTTGCCGTCCGGGCGATGCAGCACCGGGGCGGAAGAGAAAGCCTGTTTTAAGGAAAGAAAGGCTTCCTCAGCTTCGGGCGGCCATTCTCTGGGATTAGTGCCCTTACGGGTGAGCGCAGAGATTGGGGCAGTCCGGGAAGAGAAGTCCGGTATGAAGAGGTGGTAGTAGTTGGCGAAGCCCAGGAACCGCTGAATGGCCTTCAACCCCTCTGGTCGAGGTCACTTCTCGATGGCAGACAGTTTCTCAGGATCCATTCGTAGGCCGGTCTGAGAAATTATGTAACCCAAAAACGGAAGCGAGGTCTGCTCAAAGAGGCACTTCTCATATTTAGCGTAGAGGTGGTTCTGCCTGAGCCTGAGCAGAACCTGACGAACATCCCTCCGGTGTGTGGGGAGATCCGGAGAGAAGACCAAGATGTCGTCCAGGTACACCACTACGCAGGAGTAGAGAAGGTCCCGGAAGATGTCATTAACCAACTCTTGAAAGACGGCGGGAGCGTTACAGAGACCGAAGGGCATTACCAGGTATTCATAGTGGCCGTCCCGGGTGTTGAATGCCGTCTTCCATTCATCCCCCTGACGGATACGGACCAGGTTATACGCCGCACGGAGGTCCAGCTTGGTGAAGATTCTAGCCCCCCCTCAGACGGTCAAATAATTCCGGAATGAGCGGAAGGGGGTATTTATTCTTCACCGTGATCTGGTTAAGGCCTCTATAGTCTATACAGGGACGGAGTGAGCCATCCTTCTTTTTGACGAAGAAGAAGCCTGCTCCCGCCGGGGAAGTAGATTTCCGGATGAATCCCCGGGCCAGATTCTCCTCAATATATTCTGACATGGATCGGGTCTCAGCAGCGGACAAAGGGTAAATGCGCCCACGGGGAGGAGTAGCGCCGGGCATCAGGTCGATTGGGAAGTCGTATGGTCTATAAGGGGGTAATGTCTCTGCCTCCTTTTTATTAAAGACGTCCGCATACGACCAATAAGGAGCCGAAAGACCAGGTAGATTGGCTGGAGTAGGAGAAGGACGGACAGGATGGACGGGAACTAAACAAGTCTTATGGCAGTCCTGTCCCCAGCGAAGGACTTCTCCGGTCTGCCAATCAAGCACGGGTGCATGTTTCTGAAGCCAAGGTAGGCCTAGCAATAGGGCGTGAGAGAGTCCAGGCAGAACATGAAAGAAGATGGTCTCAGAGTGCAGCATTCCCACCTGCAGGGTTATGGATTCGGTGATGAGTTGGATGGGATGTGGTAAGAGGCCCCCATCCACGGCAGCAACAGATAAGGGTACAGCTAGAGGTTTGGTGGGAATGCGGTATTTCTCTACCAGAGACTGAGAAATGAGATTTCCGGCAGCTCCAGAGTCAAGTTGGGCTAGTTCAAAATAACGGTTCTCCCCGCAGATGATAGAGACCGACAGCAACAGAGATGGAGAGGGTTTACTCTTGTCTAGGATGACCTCTCTGAGCGATCCTAGACACAGGCGTTTCCCAACCTCTCCGGGCAGGAACGGATTCGGTGCTCCTTACTGCCACAGTAGAAGCAGCTCCCCTCGGCACGGCGTAATTCTTGACGGGTTTTGACCATCTTGGTCTGGTCGACCTGCATAGGCTCGGGTGAGTGCGCCTGGGGAGTAGCAGGAGAAGGGACAGGTTTCTGAAAGGTAGGGGCTAGACGTGGAAACCTCCTCTCACGGGTGACCTCTTTGGCGCGTTCCTGGAACCGGATGTCAATCCGGGTGGCAAGAGTTATTAAGTCATCGAGAGTGGTAGGTATGTCCCGACCGGCGAGTTCATCTTTAATACGGCCGGACAGACCCTCCCAAAAGACAGACACCAGGGCGTCGTTATCCCAGGCCAGCTCCGAAGCAAGGGTACGGAACCGTATGGCATATTGGCCCACGGTGAGATTTCCTTGATGGAGACGTAGCAGAGATGATGCGGATGAGGTCTTCCGTCCGGGTTCGTCGAAGACTTTCCGGAAAGCCGTGAGAAAGGCTGGCAGGTTGGACACCAGGGGGTCTCCTCTCTCCCATAGAGGATTTAGCCAAGCCAGTGCCTCCCCCATGAGATGGGACATGATGAAAGCTACTTTGGCCCGGTCGGAGATAAACTGGTGGGACAGGAGTTCAAAGTGCAGGGTGCACTGGTTTATGAAGCCCCGAGCTTGAGCGGGGTCGCCTCCGAAGCGAGGAGGTGCAGAAAGCCGGGGTCCGGGGCAGGATGCCATGGTATTGGTGGGCAGCGGCGCTGCCGGGCTGCGAGTCATGACACTAGCGGTGGTTGCTGGTGGAGCAGTCAGAGTGTCCAGGCGAGAGTTGACATTCCGCAGATGACTCAGGATGGACTCCTGTTGGGACCTCTGACGGGACAGTTCATGACATAGGTCCGAGAGCGAGGGAGCTTGGGTGCCACCGGGTTCCATGGCCCGAGCAAACTGTAACGGGTCTGGGAGGCGGAACCTCTGAGCAACTATACAAGGGGACAGTCCTTGTAAGGAAGCGGGTGGCTCCCAGGGAAGACGGGCAGGTAGTCACGGCAAGTGACAGGGACAGTCTCTGGGTAGAAGGGCAGGTAGTCGCGGCAAGTGACAGAGACAGTCTCTGGGTAGAAGGGCAGGTAGTCACGGCAAGTGACAGGGACAGTCTCTGGGTTGAAGGACGGGTACTCACGGCAAGTGACAGGGACAGTCTCTGGGTAGAAGGACAGCAGGCAGGTGGCTGGTGAGCGGGCGAGAGTCTTTGGACGGGCAGGTGGTCACGGCAAGTGACGGCAGAGCCTCCAGGTAGGCTAGCAGGCAGGTAGCAGGTGAGCGCTCCCCGGTGAGCAGGCAAGAGTCTCTGGACAGGCAGGTGGTCACGGCAAGTGACGGCGGAGCCTCCAGGTAGGCTAGCTGGCAGGTAGCAGGTGAGCGCTCCCAGGTGAGCAGGCAAGAGTCTCTGGACAGGCAGGTGGTCACGGCAAGTGACGGTGGAGCCTCCAGGTAGGCTAGCAGGCAGGTAGCAGGTGAGCGCTCCCAGGTGAGCAGGCAAGAGTCTCTGGACAGGCAGGTGGTCACGGCAAGTGACGGCGGAGCCTCCAGGTAGGCTAGCAGGCAGGTAGCAGATGAGCGCTCCCAGGTGAGCGGGCAGGCTGGTCCATAGACAGACTGACAGGTGTCGGAAGGCAGACCGTCGGACCGCAGGCTTGCAAGCAGGTAAACGGATATCAGGCAGGTATCAAGCAGGAATCTGACAGGTGACTGGCAGGTAACTGGTAACGGGACCTGAGGGCTGAAGCAGAGTGAAGGCTTTGCAACAACATTGCTCGGGCACCTCCATTTTGGAGGAGGTGCCTTATATATGGTGAGGTCCTCCGGCCATTGGCCGGGGACTCCTTAGGATGGCACGCGCGGCCCCTTTAAGAGAGGGGGAGCGCGCGCGCCCTAAGCACAGTGGCCGGGAAGCAGCGCGCGCTGCCAGCAGAGCGGGAGGAGGACGCCGGGCACGGAGTGGAGAGGTGAGGGGAACAGCGTCCCTGCCTTGCAGGAGGCAGGGACGCCGACGCTACACCCGCTCTTGGGCTGCACAGGGCTTCCTGGGCTTCCTCCGCTGGGCTGAGGCCTCTATATTCAGGTGCGACGAGCTCTGGCGGCGGGCTTTAATCTTCCACAGCACCTCTTCCCTCCAACCAGCGGCGGCCAGTCGTTGGGCCTCTTCGACCCTCCGGGTAAGATCCTGCGTTTCACCGCAGAGGAACTCGGCCTCCTCCGCGGTCAGGTGGATTCCCTCCATATTGAGGGAGGTAGCAGATGGTGGGCCAGCGACGGAGGGCATCTCCTTGGCTGTGTCCATCTCTGCTGCAGGGTGCGGTCTGCTTCTTCTCCTCTTTTCGGGGCGGCTCCAGGGCGGCTGGCTGACGGGCACTCCTTGGGACTTCCCATCCATCTCGACGGACACTACTATGCGGACAGTCTCTGCTGGAGGGGGCGGTCGGCTCTTTTGGCGCCATTGGGGAGCCAGGCCCATGATGGGAGGTCTTAGGTTGCTGTTGTTTTTGCACATAATGGCGTCCGTTCTTCTTGGGCAGGGGCCACATTGAGTGTGTAACGACAGTCTTTTGTGAAAGGCACGCAGTACCCGGCGGCAATGGGGATTATCTCCTTCCGTTGCGGCGGGCACGCAATCCTGCCGACTATGCCAGTTTTGTGACGCCCTCCCTGAGCGTTGGGGTTTTACTCGGTGCCGGACCAATGTATGGTGGTGGTGTGGGATGTCGTCATGGCCGTGACCCGGTCCGTGCCCAGGGCTGTCACATAAAAAAAATGGGCTTTTGGATGAGTGGTTGTTCGACTACGCCACCTGTGGTTTCCGGTGAAGATCACCAGCGCCGCTACAGTCCTCCGAGGCCGGTGTTCCGGCAGCTTGGTTGGTACTACTCCCCACAGGCGGAGTAGGCCTCAGGGCGTGTTAGATCTGGAGAGTAGTGGTGGGTACAGTGCCGCGCAGGAATGAACAAACGGAGGCAGTAAGTGAAGTCATCCAAGCTTTACTCACTTTGGTGAAGTAGCAGCTGCAAAGCTTCTCTCTCCTACACACGGCACGCTGCATCCACCAGGAAGGGGGTTCAGCACTTCCCAGGTAGATCAGGAGCACCTGTCAAGATCCTGTTGGTGTGTTCCTCTCCTTCTCCTTCCGCTTGTGTCCCCCTCTGGGATCCACTAAGCCGCTGGGATTTTCCCACTGTGACGTGAAGTAAACAGTCAGATATCGGGGGCCGGTCACCCCTCTTGCAGCAGGAATCCCTCTGGCTAGGCCAGAGTGAAGAATACAGGTGGCGACTCCGCTCCGTCCGTATCCCCCTGGGATCCTTTTGCCTGTGGAGCCTATCTCCTCTGCTCCCCTCCAAGGCCTTCTTAGAATGGGACCCTGACCGGGCAGAAACACTTGTTAACTCTGACCCGCTCCTCGTCTCGAGGCCTGAGAACGAGGACCGTGAATCTTCAGCCAGCTGCAGACTCTTGCTGGACCCTGACAGAAGACCACAATCAAAGGACCTTGATCTTAAGATGGCCACCTATTATAAATGATTCTATAAGTGCTTCCTGTAAGTGTTTCCTCCACCCTCACCCACTACTTGGTTCATCCTATCTTTTGCCCCCCCCCCATCTCCTCTATCCCGGAACGGAGCAGCACCCTGGTGCATTTAGGCCCCCTGCAGGACAGGAGTGGTGTAGTGTTGAGTGTGAAGTGGGGTCCTGGGTGATGCTCCATCCTTACCTGGAAGAGGAGATACCACACCTCTTAGTGAGGTGCAGTACCCCTGTGGCGACTGAACCCTCAGGGGCGCCACTTTAGCAGGACACACCATGGATATTAATAGACCTAAAAAGGACAACTAAATGTCCAAAATCTGCTCATAATATATAGAGGTGCTAAACTCACTATCACCATCTATTTCAAATCCCCAGCTGAAGAGAGAGGGCATTAGAAAAAGGGGGAAGTGGAAGGTAGAGGGGAGACTCCCTTCATAAAGTGCAACCAAAAATATATTGCACAATAGCCCAATTGCCTAAAGTAGAACCTTCACACAAAGGTCTCTAACCATTGATATAGCCCTCATTCATACAGAGCACCTTGAGGTTTAGTGCAGGTGACTCCCCCCGATAATACAGTCTATAACATAGGTTACTGCCTGGAAATTAAATTCTAACTCCTATATTTTCACTGCTTCATTGGTAGCCGGTGAATATTAATGCAGCTCACACTGCTTCATTCTTAGGAGGGGAGCACATTCATACCACACCACGACGCGGTGAGAGCATGAAACTCCCAGAAATCCTGAGAAAGGGACTCTGGAACCATGTCTTAAATGGAGTGGAGGTGTGCATGCTTGGCCTTCCCTCTACTGGTTACAGTGCTTGGCTGTTTCTGGCAGTCCCATTGACAATGAATGGAGCTGAGGCTGAGCAAGCACACCTCCATTCCATTCAAGACCAGGATCTGCAGACCCTCTGTTCCAGAGGTTTGTTATTGGGGTTCCAGACTGCTGTTCTTGGGATCCTAGGACCCCATTATGGCTCACCTATAAATTTATCTTGTTCGGATATTCAAGTTATTTTTACATCTTTTATATTTGTGATATTTGAGGCTTCATTTCTATGTCACTGTCATATTCTCTCTTTTTATTTTTGTTGCTGGTATCAGGTGATATCGGTGGAAAAATAAGAGAAATAAGTTTGTTTTTCCCATTTTTTTAATGTTCACACAGAATTACTAAAATTCATTTTAAAATTTGTTCTCTAATGTATTTTTTTTACCTGCTATTTTTTATTTATACAGTGATTTTTCATTTATTTTATGAATAAAATGAGGTCATAAAAGAACTTTGGGGGGCATGAAACGCTAAGAACTTCCAGATATGGGGTTAATCTGCAGGTTAATAATGTTGCAAAGATTTGAGGGCATTAAGAGAGATGTCCTGTAGAAATATATTGCAGAAAATAATGTAATAACTGACAACCAGCACGGATTTATGTAAGATAAGTTGTGTCTAACTAAGATGTTATGTTTCTATGAGGAGGTAAGTGCAAATCTGGATATTGGCCATGCAGCTGATGTGATTTATCTGGACTTTGCAAAGGCATTTGATACTGTACCACATAACAGCCTCATACTGAAGCTACAGAAACAAGGACTTGGGGGGAACTATATGCAGATGGGTAGGGAATTGACTAAATGACAGGAAACAAGTTGTCATAAATGGTACCTTCTCTAACGGCAATATAGTCAGCAGTGGGGGCCGCAGGGATTTGTGCCAGGAAAAGACAGAAAAACGGAATGTTGAAGACAGCGGAGGCCTGCAGCCTACAAGTGAGTGTGATGCTCCCCACACTTGACCGCGCACTGGGACTGGGACACTGTATTTTTGTAAAGTGCTGTAGTGTGACCGGACAGCAACTCGGTCATGACTACCGCTCTGCAGCACTTTACACACAGTGCTATTTTTCTATCCAAATGATGGACACCGCTATGAAATCCTGAAGGGTCAATTAGTTGCAAATGTCCATTGTGTGATAGAGTCAGCTCATTGTTGCAGCTCTTGTTTTACAGAGAAACCACCACACAGAGCTGTATTTTCTAATTTTATAGTAATGTGTATGGGAAGAGAGAAGAATGGCTGGCCAGGTCCCTAAGACAACTACATTTCTGTGCAAAAATTTATGTTTGGTGAAAAACCCAAAGTGTTGTTAAGCCACTCATTTTGCAAATGTACATCAAAGGCTGGATTTCACAAATTGCAAAAAGAAAAAAAAATGATTTGTTGAAAAACTTTTTAAATGTCTTTTGAACACAGTGTTCCAAGTGAATTTTTTTGAAAAAAGTAAAATAAAAATAATGGAAAGCTCTACAGCACAATAACAGTTTTTCCATAAAATACAAATGTGCTGGACACCAGATGGCGCCATAAAACGCATGTACTCTAGATTTTCTGAGAAATGTGACTGATTCTTCATGTTGTTCCATAGTTTATTGTTTACGTAATGATTTGTAGCATGTACAGAATGCATTCTAATATTGTTTTTTTTTTTTTTTTTTAAACGTTTACTTTAATCTATGACATTATACTATTTAACATGGATTCAAGTGTTTATAGTACAGAGTATGTAGGCAAATTCTAGATATAAGCAAGCACCACATTTCTTTTTTATACGTGCCAAAGTAAGCAGTCATACTTTACCAAGCACCACTTACGTAATCATATTTGTTAAATATTATGACTACATTTCCTATGAAAAGTATATCAGCATAGATCATAAGAATGTAAACTAGATGTTTACATAAAATAACACACAAATAATGAAATTGGGCCATTTGTGAAAGACTGTGTATAAAAGTATACAGCTCTGGCAAAAATTAAGACACCACTGCAAAATTTTCATTTTCTCTGATTTTTCTCTTTATAGGTATATTTTTGAGTAAAATGTACATTGTTGTTTTGTTCTATAAACTACTGACAACATGTCTCTGAAATTCAAAGCTAAAAATTTTGTATTCATTTGCAGCAAATGAATAATCGTCCAAATAATAAAAAAGAAACTGTGCTTTCAGACCTCAAATAATGCAAAGAAAACAAGTTCTTATTCATTTAGAAACAATAATACTCATGTTTAACTCAGGAAGAGTTCAGAAATGAATATTTGGTGGAATAACCATGATTTTTAATCACAGCTTTCATGCGTCGTGGCATGCTTTCCACCAGTCTTTCACGCTGCTTTTGGGTGACGTTATCCCACTCCTGGTACAAACATTTAAGCAGTTCTTCTTTGTTTGATGGTTTGTGACTATCCACCTTCCTCTTGATTACATTCCAGAGGTTTTCAATGGGGTTCAGGTCTGGAGATTGGGCTGGCCATGACAGGGTTTTGATGTGGTGCTCCTTCATCCACACATTGATTGACCTAGCTGTGTGGCATGGAGCATTGTCCTGCTGGAAAAACCAGTCCTCAGAGTTGGGGAACATTACTTGAGCAGAAGGAAGCAAGTGTTTTTCAAGGATAACCTTGTATGCCGCTTGATTCATACGTCCTTCGCAAAGATTAACCTGCCCAATTCCAGCCTTGCTGAAGCATCCCCAGATCATCACCGATCCTCCACCAAATTTCACAGTGGGTGCAAGACACTGTGGCTTGTATGCCTCTCCAGGTCTCCGTCTAACCATTAGATGACCAGGTGCTGGGCAAAGCTGAAAATTAGACTCATCGGAGAAGATTACCTTTCTCCATTCTCCTATGGTCCAATCCTTATGGTCTTTGGCAAACTTCAGCCTGGCTCTCCTTTGCTTCTCATTGATGAAAGGCTTTTTTCTAGCTTTACATGACTTGAGTCCTGCCTCTAGGAGCCTGTTACGAACTATTCTTGCCATGCACTTCTCTCCAGCTGCCATTTGCCATTCCTTTTGTAGGTCACTTGATGTCATCCTGCAGTTACTGATTGACATTCGAATAAGTTGACGGTCATCCCGGTCAGTGGAGAGTCACTTTTGCCCTCTGCCGGTCTGTAGCTTTGTTGTCCCCAAAGTCTGCTGCTTGACCTTGTTGTAATGGACGGCCATCTTCGAAGTTTTAAGGGTGGAGGCAACATGACGCTCACGGTATCCCTCTGCTAGTAAAGCCAGAATTGAGCCCTACTTTTCCTCACTCAAGACTTTTCTTTTCAACTCCTTTGCATGGTTAAAAGTTATTTTTTCATTCAAATTACTTTTGGGCTATTCCTAGCACTTGTTTTGCCATTCAGCTTGTCCTATTGCAAGAGGATTGTGAAGACCACAGCAGTGCTTTTTATACTTTCCTTCGTTACATAAGATTTGGTTCAGGTGATCACCTAATCAGAAACACATTAAGTAGAATGAGGTGTATTTTGGGTGGAATTCAACTGACACTGGAATGGAATGGCTGTCAGACATGTAGAGATGGTGATTTTTAGAAAACTGTGCAGTGGTCTCTTAATTTTTGCCAGAGCTGTATGCAATACTGATATGGTCGGCATTGTGGGAATTCATAAGCACAATGCCTTCATAGCACAACTTACATATGAACTGCAATGAACAGTTCAGCCGACTCTGTATGTACAAAGTGATTAGTAAGGTTCATTAAACCACAACCTTTGGACATGTTATCACAAAACTCATAAGCGTTTTATTTCATAATGCGTGACATTTAAATGTTGGCAGTACAGATGAGTTGATTCGGCTTCTCCGAATTGTCCCCAAAAATCGATTTGCAATGAATAAATTTACTGCAAATGACAATTGTGAAAAGCTTTTAGTTTCTTGCAAAATATATGCATAAAACTCTTAGCTTTTGTAAGGGGGAAGAGAGATGGAGAGAGGTGAGGGAGGGTGGAAGAAAGTCAGAATTTTAATTCCCATGTGATCTGTATAATCCATTACCTAGATAATATGGAGATGGAATCCAATTGTTGTATCTACGCCCAACTGTTCCTCACTGGGACCCCCTGATACTGTCCACCACCGAGTAAGGTATGATAATCCCCTGGGAGAAACAATGTGATGTGACAGCTGCAGGACACTCTGGGAAAGCAGCCATGCAAAACATCATTAGCCCGCTCTCTGATGCATCAGCAGTGTGGGAAATTGTGCGAGCAGTGGCGTACTGCCAATGGCAGCAGGCCACTCGACTGCTATGGGGCCCGTGAGCCAGGGGGGTCCCCATAGCAGTCCAGGGGCGGACATACCGCCGCTGGTGCAGCTGCGCTGGGGGGCCCGCCGGTGCAGCTTCTTCCTGCTAGCGGAGGACAGGGAGCGATCTCTGCAGCTCCGCTGCTGACAGAACAGAATGGCAGCGAAGCTGCAGAGATGCGTCCTCTGCTTCCTGCCCGATGCTTCCTCCCTCACACAGGCTGTGTGAGGGAGGGAGTTGCTGACAACAAAGATGCTGAGGCCTGCGGGGGAACGGGCACAGAGGTAAGTGTTGTTTTTTTTTTTTTACGGAAACGCTGGGGAGGGGAGGTGGGGGAGAGCAATGTTGGGGAAGGTGGGGCTGGGGAGAGCAATAATGGGGCTGATGGGGCTGGGGAGAGCAATAATGGGGCTGATGTGGCTGGGGAGAGCAATGGTGGGGCTGGGGAGAGCAATAATGGGGATGATGGGGCTGGGGAGAGCAATGGTGGGACTGGGGAGAGCAATAATGGGGTTGGGGAGAGCAATGATGGGGCTGGGGAGAGCAATAATGGGGCTGATGGGGCTGGGGAGAGCAATGATGGGGCTGGGGAGAGCAATAATGGGGCTGATGGGGCTGGGGGGAGCAATGATGGGGCTGGGGAAAGCAATAATGGGGCTGGGGAGAGCAATGATGGGGCTGATGGGGCTAGGGAGAGCAATGATGGGGCTGGGGAGAGCAATGCTGGGGCTGGGGAGAGCAATGCTGGGGCTGGGGAGAGCAATGCTGGGGCTGGGGAAAGGAATAATGGGAGTGATGGGGCTAAAGAAAGCAATAATGGGGCTAGGGAGAGCAATGATGGGGCTGGGGAGAGCAATAGTAGGGCTGGGGAGAGCAATGATGGGGCTGGGGAAAGAAATAATGGGACTGATGGGGCTGGGGAGAGCAGTGATGGGGCTGGGGAAAGCAATAATGGGACTGATGGGGCTGTGGAGAGCAATGATGGGGCTGGGGAGAGCAGTGATGGGGCTGGGGAGAGCAGTGATGGGGCTGGGGAAAGCAATAATGGGAATGATGGGGCTGTGGAGAGCAATGATGGGGCTGGGGAGAGCAATAATGGGGATGATGGGGCTGGGGAGAGCAATGGTGGGACTGGGGAGAGCAATAATGGGGTTGGGGAGAGCAATGATGGGGCTGGGGAGAGCAATAATGGGGCTGATGGGGCTGGGGAGAGCAATGATGGGGCTGGGGAGAGCAATAATGGGGCTGATGGGGCTGGGGAGAGCAATGATGGGGCTGGGGAAAGCAATAATGGGGCTGGGGAGAGCAATGATGGGGCTGATGGGGCTAGGGAGAGCAATGATGGGGCTGGGGAGAGCAATGCTGGGGCTGGGGAGAGCAATGCTGGGGCTGGGGAGAGCAATGCTGGGGCTGGGGAAAGGAATAATGGGAGTGATGGGGCTAAAGAAAGCAATAATGGGGCTAGGGAGAGCAATGATGGGGCTGGGGAGAGCAATAATAGGGCTGGGGAGAGCAATGATGGGGCTGGGGAAAGAAATAATGGGACTGATGGGGCTGGGGAGAGCAGTGATGGGGCTGGGGAAAGCAATAATGGGACTGATGGGGCTGTGGAGAGCAATGATGGGGCTGGGGAGAGCAGTGATGGGGCTGAGGAGAGCAGTGATGGGGCTGGGGAAAGCAATAATGGGAGTGATGGGGCTGTGGAGAGCAATGATGGGGCTGGGGAGAGCAGTGATGGGGCTGGGGAGAGCAATGATGGGGATGGTGAGGATGGGGAGAACAATGATAGGGATGGTGGGGATGGGGAGAGCAATGACGGGTTGCTGGGACAGAGAAATGATGGAGGTGCTGGGAGAGAGAAATGATGGCGGTGCTGGGAGAGCAATGATAGGGGTTGCTGGGAGAGAGCAATGTTGGGGGTGCTCGGAGAGAGCAATGACGGGGGTGCAGGGAGAGAGCAATGACATTGTTGCAGGGAGAGATCAATGATGGGCATGCTGGGAGAGAGCAATGACAGGGGTGCTGGGACAGAGCAATGATGGGGGTGCTGGGAGAGAGCAATAACACGGGTGCTGGGACAGAGCAAAGATGGGGTACTGGGAGAGATCAATGATGGAGGTGCTGTGAGAGCACAAGAATGGGGGTACTGGGAGAGATCAATGATGAGGGTGCTGGGAGAGAGAGCAATGATGGGGGTGCTGGGAGAGAGCAATGATGGGGGTGCTGGAAGAGAGCAATGATGGAGGTCCTGGGACAGAGCAATGATAGGGGTGCTTGTATATTTTCCATATGCACATAGCTTTACAGTTAATTGGGGAGAGTCACAGAGACTGAATAATTTATATTATTGGCCAGTGGCGATTATAGTTAATGGGGGGCACAGTGCTGCTTATCACTTTATATTTTGATTACTAAGTGGCTAATAGTATATTAATGAAGGGGAGGTACATATATGTATTTAGGGCCGCAGTGTGGGGGAGACAAGTATATATACAATATATGTGACCTTGTTATTTTCTGGGCTGGAGGATCATCGTGACAAGACGAGACGTGGCTGGGAGATGTCGACATGAAGGTCCGACCAGATGGAGAAGAAGCAGCAAAAACCTACTCTGATCAGATGAGACGTCAGCGGTAAGTACCTGGATGTAAATATTATTCTGTATCTGCACTGTGTGACTTGGATTGATAATGTTGTCTGTAAAATCCCTTAGGCCACATTCTCACATTTGTGTGAAATGTCCGTGTGCTGCCTGATTTTTTTTATCGGATGGTCCACGGACTCATAGAGTTTTATAGATCCATTCACACATCCATGAAAATCACGGATCTGAGAATGAGATCTGTGAGCGTCAGAGAATGTCATTTTCTGATCCGATTTTGAGGATTAGAATAGGACATGCTCAATGCGTCTGTAAAACAGGGCAGCACACCGACACTGCACACAGATGCAGGAATGTAACCATATTATGTATAGCATACTCCATTAGTAAATAGTGTACTCGCTTATTATGTATAGCGCCGTCCTTAGTTATATAGTTTCATCTTTTATTATGTACAACCCCTGGCAAAATATGGAATCACCTGGCTCGGAGGATGTTCATTCAGCTGTTTAATGTTGTTGAAAAAAAGCAGATCACAGACATGGCACAAAGCTAAAGTCATTTAAAATGGCAACTTTAGGGCTTTAAGAAACACTAAAAGAAATCAAGATAAAAAATGTGGTACTCAGTAAGGGTAATTTTTTTCAGATCAAGCAGAGGGAAAAAATTATGGAATCACTCAATTCTGAGGAAAAAATTATGGAATCACCCTGTAAATTTTCATTTCCAAAACTAACACCTGTATCAAATTAGATCTGCTCATTAGTCTGCATCTAAAAAGGAGTGATCACACCTTGGAGAGCTGTTGCACCAAGTGGACTGACATGAATCATGGCTCCAACAGGAGAGATGTCAATTGAAACAAAGGAGAGGATTATAAAACTCTTAAAAGAAGGTAAATCATCACGCAATGTTGCAAAAGATGTTGGTTGTTCACAGTCAGCTGTATCTAAAATCTGGACCAAATACAAACAACATGGGAAGGTTGTTAGAGGCAAAGGAAGACATCAAAGCGTCAGGACCGGAAACTTAAAGCAATATGTCTCCAAAACAGGAAATGCACAACAAAACAAATGAGGAACGAATGGGAGGAAACTGGAGTCAATGTCTGTGACCGAACTGTAAGAAACAGCCTAAAGGAAATGGGATTTACATACAGAAAAGCTAAACAAAAGCCATCATTAACACCTAAACAGAAAAAAAACAAGGTTACAAAAGCAATCGTGGACTGTGGATGACTGGATAAAAGTCATATTCAGTGAAGAATCGCGAATCTGTATTGGGCAAGGTGATGATGCTGGAACTTTTGTTTGGTGCCGTTCCAATGAGATTTATAAAGATGACTGCATGAAGAGAACATGCAAATTTCCACACTCATAGATGATATGGGGCTGCATGTCAGGTAAAGGCACTGGGGAGATGGCTGTCATTACATCTTCAATAAATGCCCAAGTTTACATTGATATTTTGGACAGTTTTCTTATCCCATCAATTGAAAGGATATTTGGGGATGATGATATCATTTTTCAAGATGATAATGCGTCCTGCCATAGAGCAAAAACTGTGAAAACATTCCTTGAAAGAAGACACATAAGGTCAATGTCATGGCCTGCAAATAGTCCGGATCTCAATCCAATTAAAAATCTTTGGTGGAAGTTGAAGAAAATAGTCCCTGACAAGGCTCCAACCTGCAAAGCTGATCTGGCAACAGCAATCAGGGAAAGTTGGAGCTAGATTGATGAAGAGTACTGTTTGTCACTCATTAAATCCATGCCTCAGAGACTGCAAGCTGTTATTAAAGCCAGAGGTGGTACAACAAAATACTAGTAATGTATTGGAGTGTTCTTTTGTGTGTTTTTTTTCTTGATTCCATAATTTTTTCCTCAGAATTGAGTGATTCCATAATTTTTTCCCTCTGCTAGGCCTGAAAAAATTACCCTTACTTAGTACCACATTTTTTATCTTGATTTTTTTTAGTGTTTCTTAAAGCCCTAAAGTTGCCATTTGAAATGACTTTAGTTTTGTGCCATGTCTGTGATATGCTTTTTTCAACAACATTAAACAACTGAATGAACATCCTCCGAGGCCGGTGATTCCATAATTTTTGCCAGGGGTTGTATAACACCCTCCCTTATTACCTACCATCCTCTCTAGCTCTAGGGCTCACAGTTGGGGGATCATACTGTGCTGGAGTCAGCATACTTTGCCCTGGGAGTTGAGGTGGGGTACAGTAGGGTCATACGCATGCGTACTATGCATGAGGAGGAATTCACCATGGGGGTATCATGCTGTGCTTGGGGGACACTTTTGTTGGCATCATACTTTATGGGCAATGAAAGAGGGATCTAGGACGTCAGCAGGAGGAAAATAACTATGTAAAGGCTGGAAAGTTGTGAGATCTTCTCTTATGTGACCCCGACAATTATTTACATTTTTTTTGGTGGGGTGGGGGGCCCAATTGCAAATTCTGCTATGGGGCCCTATGATTCCTATGTACGCCCCTGCTTGCGGGCAAGTTCTTTTTTAAATCCTCGCGAATTAACTGTAAAAGCTTTCAAATTTGCGGGGACCTGTGAATTTCAGGAAATCTGATTAAGTCGATCCTTCGCGGCACTGACGGACACAGACATATACAGTACAGACCAAAAGTTTGGACACACCTTCTCATTTAAAGATTTTTCTGCATTTTGATGACTATAAAAATTTTACATTCACACTGAAGGCATCAAAACTATGAATTAACACATGTGGAATTATATACTTAACAAAAAAGTGTGAAACAACTGAAAATATGTCTTATATTCTAGGTTCTTCAAAGTAGCCACCTTTTGCTTTGATGACTGCTTTGCACACTCTTGGCATTCTCTTGATGAGCTTCTTGTGGCTACTTTGAAGAACCTAGAATAAAAGACATATTTTCAGGAGGCACTAGAGTTCAAGTCCTCTTCCTCTCTAAAGAGGCAGTTTAGGCATGCTCTGTGATCAATGTAGAGGTCATTGTTAAGTGAGAGGGGATGAGATGATCTTTGACCATCACATATGGCGAATGGTGGATCCTGTGTTATCCACTGTATATAGAGGTGCAATCTGTCATTGTCATTATCCTGCATTTATTGATAATGACTTCTGAAATGTGATCTATAAAGAACATGAATTATTTGTCAGTTTTAGGCTTAGTGGCTAAGTTTGGACGTTTTTCTAAATAAAGATAATATAAAAAAGAATAGGGAAAAAATTAAAAACATTAAAAAAAAATACATTTAACAAGAAAACTGATTTAAAGTGAATCTGACAGCTTATACATGCTGCTCTATTCACGGGCAGCATGTATCAGACATTGGCTGTACAATCTCAGCAAGTGATGTTTTGACTCGGAAATGCTGCAGTCTTTCAGAGAAAAATATCCTTTTAAAGCTAATGTGGACCAAGCTGCAAATGAGACTAGTCAGACGAGGCGGGTCCCCAGTGGCTCTCCCTTCATGCGTGCGTATGGATTGGGCTTCATGTATCAGCTGTCAGGTTCCTTTTAAACAATAGGTCTTTTTTTATGGCATATTCCATTTAACAACTCATAAAAAATCATTGCCCCATCACCCAATGCCCTTTATGCCAGCGCTTAAAATTCAACTGAGAAAATGCTCCAACTTGGCTGTGGGATACAACAGTCTCTTCTAGACAATTCTAACCTGGTTTACATTCAACATGCAATTGCATCAACATGTCAGCAACAATAAAACACTAGAAAGGTTGCCAAATTCAGTGAGTCAGAACATGAATACAATTGGCTGAAATGAAGTCCTAATGTCACATCCCTACCTGGACCAGCTGCAGTGACATCTACTGCTATCGCCAGACGCCACAGTATTCACTCAGATGAACGAGGAGATGTCGGTGATAATATTATTGGGGAGCACAGGTGTGGTACAGCCAGAAATACTTGTGTGGCTTAGACTTGTTGTGCCCCCAGCCTGGCAGTATGGATGTGTGTGCTGTCCAGCAGGTCACCAAGTATAATTACCTCCCTGTTGTGTCCAATGGTGTAGTAAAGCACCTTGTTGGGAGTTGTCAATAATTGTGCTTGGATTACTCCTTGGACTCTGGTGCTTTTTCTTGTTATATTTACCCTGATCTTAACCCTGATTATATCCTGGCTAGATATGCCTCTGTGATTCCTCCTGACCTCATCCTGTCTGACTATGCTGCTAACCCTGACTATTCCTTTAACTAATTTTTGTCTTCTGAGTCTGTACTTTGATCTGTCTCTCAAGTTACTGACCCACCTAGTCTGACTATCCTTACCTCAAGCTCTCTTCTCTGGCCAGCTACTGGAAGGATGCAACACAGGGGCCCCATTGTAAGTCCAGATCCCTATGAAGATAAAAGATGAAGTCCAGAGTTCCTCTTGAACATGCTAGATGGAGCGGCGAGCACCAAGTCCGTCCAAGGTAATCTTTTTGAACTAACCACCTCT
The DNA here is from genome assembly GCF_046119375.1 of Phyllobates terribilis. Lineage (NCBI taxonomy): Eukaryota > Metazoa > Chordata > Amphibia > Anura > Dendrobatidae > Phyllobates > Phyllobates terribilis. Next base: position 528,076,960 of record NW_027362763.1, on the reverse strand, counting down.
AAAAAGAGCTTGACATTAAGTTAAAAAAAGCCAATCAGTGGGCTGATTATAATAATTATTATTATAATGATTATTATCAACAATTATTGATAGGTTACTGAATATAGGACAATGGAGTACCATGCTGTTGTCCTATGATAATCTTGTTGCCAAAACATAACATTTACCTGTATTGTATTTCTGCTCTTTTTTCCTTAATTTTTTTTATTCTGCGTTGACATTCTGGGGACCTTGGAACCAATTACATTTTTCCCAAGTTTTGGTCTCAACTGTTGTTCTATAAGAAATTCTCACTGTAAGTTGTGGGACCACTGTATTAGGATACTGGAGCACATCTGGCGCTCTGGCTCACGAGCTGTGTTTACATGCTCATAGAGAAACCCTTCTACTGCTGTAAAGGTATGCTACATTTGTATGACTTAATAAACATGCAGTAACTCTATTGCACATCCTGCCTTGCTTGAAGCTTTCTCTGCCTGTTTAATTACACGTACAAAGCATGAAGGATGATGGGAATTTGCTCCAAGTGACTCCGCACATGTGTTGTGTGCTCACTGCAGCAGATTAATGTTTTCCTGCTAAGTAGAACTGGCTGATTCCTTGTAGTTCAAGACTTAGAGTGTTATATATTAGTACATTTGCGACAGCTGTAAAGATGAATCAGGCAAAGTATTTGGACAACAGGAGCAAAAATATGTGATATAATCCAGTTAATAAAAAAAATAGTTTTGCGCTTGATAATCACAACTTGACATCTTTTTTATATAGACAAAAATAATCAAAAATATTTGGTAATAGACTTACATCTGGACAACTAATATCCAAAAACTTGTTATCTTTACATTCTAACATTAGATTAGTATCTATACAAAATATATATCCAAGATTACCTTTCATTCGTTTATTGTTTTATTGTCATCAGTATTTTGTACTAAATGAAGTTTGAAGACAAAATATACTTGCATTGACCAGTCAGCTCATGTCTTTTAGGGGTCCCTCGTATTTAGGCTTGGACTGGCCCACGGGAGAACAGGAGAATCCTCCGGTGGGCCCCTGTGCAGGAGTCTCTTATATGAGCAGCATCTTATTAATGTAACAGTCAGCCCAATTTATTGCCATAGAATTTTGTGATTGAGGATAATGTCACATTTGCATGTAGCTGAAAAGTGGGGCCCTGGAGTAGATGTTACTGGTGGGCCCCAGTACGACACTGCTCGTATTAGCTATTTCTAGAGGGTGAACTGCTATGTTTGTTTATATATATATATATATATATATATATATATATATATATATATATATATATATATAAAAAATGAATAGGGGTGAGAAAAGGAGTAGGCAGGTTAGGAAGTTGCCTATGGTGCTAGTGAAGAAGTTGAAAACAATAACCCTAAAAAAGTTGAAATATGACGTTAAGCAAAAGAGCTACAGAAGCCAGAGGGTTATATTACCAAAACATGTTATGCTGACCCTACATTTAGAACTGCACATGTATTGAAAGGATGGGGTAGAGGTAAATCCTGAGTATATATTATAAATAAAATGGCTAGAGACTGGTCGGAAATGGGATTCAACAAGTGCACTAATTAAATTATAAGTATCTTTTGATACAATAGCTTGCCCTATCCTAAGACTAAGAACACACCCTGTGATATCTAGGGCTGGTGAATAATATCAGTGGACAGGGCCGGCGTCAACACCCGGCGTACCCGGGCAAGTGCCGGGGCCCTGGACCATCAAGGGGGTCCACTTGCCATCGGGGCCTGGGCCGCTTCTCCAGCATCTGTGCAGGGTCGGCGGTGCTGCTCAAGCCCTGCTCTGCTTCATGCAGCAGCTGTGTGTGGTCAGTGTGCTGCTGCTCCACCAATCAGGCCCAGTGCTGTCAGTTTCCAGACATGGCCGGGCGCTGTGCGATGTGTGGCTGTGTCTGGTAGTAATGACACGCAGGGGTGACACTGTGCCATTAATTGTGCTTGTGTGTCGCACCTGCCATGTCATTACTACCAGACACAGTCGCACAGCACGCAGCGCGCGGCCATGTCTGGAAAGTGACAGCACTGGGCCTGATTGGTGGAGCAGCAGCACACTGACAGCACACTGACTGCTGCATGAAGCAAAACAGGACGAGTGGGCCCCCAATATGGTCCAGGGCCATGTGACATGCCAGAGGCCCTGCATTGCCACATGACTGAGGAGCTGGATGGGACACAGGCCGGGGGCAGGTGAGCGAGCTTCCTCAATCTCCATATTAAAAATATTTCTAATGTATGTGTGCATGTATGATGTGAATGTCTGTGTATGTCAGTGTATATGCATGTGTACATATATTTATGGCTGTTTTATATGTGTTTTTAAGAATGTGTTCAAATATGTATGTGTATATATTTGTGCGTGTCTGCGTATTGTGTGTGTATATCTGTGTACCATGCTCATGTGTGTATGTGTGTGCATGCCTGTATACCATGTGCGTGCGCATGTCTGCATACCGTGAGCGTTCGCTTGTCTGTGTACCGTGTGCATGTCTGTGTACTGTGTGTGCGTGTCTGCTTATTGTGTGCATGTCTGCGTATTGTGTGCGTGTCTGCATATTGTATGTGTGTCTGCGTATTGTGTGTGTGCGTGTCTGCTTATTGTGTGTGTGCATGTCTGTGTATTGTGTGTGTGTGTGCATGTCTACGTACTGTGTGTGCGTGCATGTCTGCATACTGTGTGTGCGCATGTCTACGTACTGTGTATGCGTGCATGTCTGCATACCGTGTGTGTGCGTGCATGTTTGCATATGTGTAGGATGAAGGGGCAGGCTGGGCCCTGTGGTGTATACCAATATTTCTCCGCCGTATTTGTGCATCATGAATCGTGGTATGTGCTAAAGGGGCCCACTGAGACTATTTCGTCCGGGGCCCACGAAAACCTGGAGCCGGCCCTGTCAGTGGATACCCTTCAATGTTAGCACACAGCTCTTGATTTAATTAACTTCTTCACGCTTTTCCATTTTTTTTGCTTTTGTTTTTTCCTCCTCTTCTTCCAAGAGCCATAACTTTTTTATTTTTCCATCCACATACCCATATGGAGGCTTGTTCTGTGCGGGACAAGTTGTACTTTTGAAAGACACCATTCATTTTATCATGTGATGCACTGGAAAGTGGGAAAAAAGTTCAAATTAGGTTGAAATTGACAAACAAGTGCAATTTTATGATTTTTTTTTTCATTTACCATGTTCATTATATGGTAAAACTGACCGGGCAATATGGTTCTCTAGGTCAGTATGATTAAGTAGATAACAAACAAGCATCATTTTTTTTAAGTAGTGAAAGCATTCAGAATTTTGTAAACAAAACAAACAAACTTTGCTTGTCACCATTTTCTGAGACCCGTAACGCAATAATTCTAGCATTTTGATTTTTTTTATCGTTACACCATTTACCGCTTGTAATTTGTTTACTTTATATTTTGATAGATTGAACTTTTACGAACCCAGCGATGCATATATTTTATTTATTTATTTCAATCACTTATATAGCGCCATTAATTCCACAGCACTTTACAGACATTATGGGCACTGTCCCCATTGGGGCTCACAATCTAAATTCCCTATCATTATGTCTTTAGAGTGTGGGAGGAAACCGGAGAACCTGGAGAAAACCCACACATACACGGGGAGAACATACAAACTCCTTGCAGATGTTGTCTTGGTGGGATTTGAACCCAGGACCCCAGTGCTGCAAGGCTGCAAGTGCTAACCACTGAGCCACTGTGTATTGTATATGTGCATTTTTTTTTTTTTTAATTGTTTTACTTTTAATGAAGCAAAAGGGGGGTGTTTTGAACTTTTGTGTTGTTTTTTTTAACTTTTTACTGTGTTTAAGGCTACATTCACACAGTCAGCATTTATTCAGTATTTTACATCAGTATTCGTAAGCTAAAACCAGGAGTGGGTGAAAAATGCAGAAGAGGTGAACTGTTTCTATTATACTATTCCTCTGATTGTTTCACTCCTGATTTTGGCTTACAAATACTAATGTAAAATACTGACCAAATACTGAACGTAAGAACGTGGCCTAATAGTCCCCTTGTGCTATACATAGCAATGCATCAAGCACTGCTATGTATAGTGAAAATCACGATCATCTACGAATGCCGGCCATAGGCTGGCTTTCACAGGAGAATGGGCATAACACGCACAGGGGTCTTCAGCAGACCCCTGACTGCCGGCACCTGTTGAATGGAGGGGAGGCATGGGAGAAGATCATGTGGTCAGATGAGACCAAAATAGAACTTTTTGGTTTCAACTCCACTTGCCATGTTTGAAGGAAGAAGAAGGATGAGTACAACCCCAAAAACACCGTCCCAACCGAGAAGCATGGTGGGGGAAACATCATACTTTGGGGGTGCTTTTCTTCAAAGGGGACAGGGCGACTGAACCGTATTGAAGGGAGGATGGATGGGGTCATGTATCGCAAGATTTTGGCCAACAACCTCCTTCCCTCAGTAAGAGCATTGAAGATGGGTCGTGTCTAGGTCTTCCAGCATGTCAATGACCTGAAACACACAGCCAGGGCAACTAAGGAGTGGCTCCGTAAGAAGCATTTCAAGGCCCTGGAGTGGCCCAGCCAGTCTCCAGACCTGAACCCAATAGAAAATCTTTGGAGGGAGCTGAAAATCTATGTTGCCCAGCAACAGCCCTGAAACCTGAAAGATGTGGAGAAGATCTGTATGGAGGAGTGGGCCAACATCCCTGCTGCAGTGTGTGCAAACTTGGTCAAGAATTACAGGAAACATCTGACCTCTGTAATTGCAAAGAAAGGTTTCTGTACCAACTATTAAGTTCTGCTAGCCAGTCGAGATTGCTGCACTGGACATAAAAACTGGATGAATATCCTCCACAGGGAAAAGATAAAAAGGATCCAAGGTGTACTGATCCACCATGACTAGTGTAGAAAAGCAGTTCTTTATTTACTAAAACATAACGTGGTTCTGAGCTGCTTGCTCCTATCTCAAATGACAAGACGGTTCAATGAATGAGAAATGAGCAAATTCTGAAGAAGGAGCAAGCAGCTCCGAAATGCGTTATATTTTAGACACTTAAATAAAGAACTACTTTTCTGCACAAGTCCTTCTGGATCGGAATGCCTTGGATCCTTTGTATCTTTTACCTTTGGAGAATATACATCTAGTTATAAAGTAGGAATGGTAACTAGTCCTTTTGTAACAGCACGATATGCAGCTGCTGGGAAATCTAGCTAGAAATGTAGCGATGCTTCTGAAGCATGCCTTAAGTGTATTAGCTGGCTGTTGCTTCAACAATTTTCCGTAAATTCATTTATTTTAAGCTATGACCAAACAGATCTGTTTTTCGTATTGCTGAGCATTACTGGGCCTGCATTCTCCAATAGGAGACTGCAATTAACGCCACGTTTTTCTACTGGATACAATATTGTCTGTTTGCAAATTAAGTCAAAATCGCTGGAGACTGATAAAAAAAATGTAATATCTATATGTCATATCTACAACCAGCTTTTACTTAGGAGATGATATTACTTGTATACCCACACCTTACCTTCTTTGTTTTAATGTTTAAAGATGGTCCACCTTTATCTAGTTTGTGACATGACACTCATAGAAAGATATGTTAATCCCAAAGTGATGCTGAATAGGCACCACCGAAGCCACTTACTCTTGAGTGAGAGGGTCTTATATTATACACCCTATCTTCTCATGTCTCATTGATATGTACAGTACATAGCTAGACACATGAATTTTTGCTTTTTTTAATTAAATATGAGCATTTAATTTATTCTGTGTACTGTATATCAAGGCTTCTCAAACTTTTTTTCTACAGGAGCTTCATCAGGCAAATGAAGGTGGTGCCCGAGCCTCACAATACAGACCAAGATCATGTCTGAACTTCATCATTTATAGTGGAAGTCCATACTAAAATTAAATATCTTTCAATTTTCCTTTTTTTGTCACTTAATGTAACATTCCAAAATGAGTCAACTGTGTTGTCAAGCTAAAGATTGTATGTCATTGAAAGGACTGTGTGCATATGATCACTTTTATGAACCCTGCCTCCTCACTGGGCCTCTCAAACATCTAGCAGAAGCAGGACAGCTGCACACTTTGAGTATCAATGCTGTATACCATTGTTCTAAATAGTCATGTTGAGTGTAATGCAGTAGATCTGTAGATTGAATGTAAATGGATCTTTTTGCAATATATTATTTATTATTATTTATTATTATAGCGTCATTTATTCCATGGCGCTTTACATGCGAAAAAGGGGGTATACATAGCAGAAACAATTACAAAAAACTTGAACAAAAAACGCAATGGCTAACTGGTACAGGAGGAGAGAGGACCCTGCCCGTGAGGGCTCACAGTCTACAAGGGTTGAGTGAGGACACAGTAGGTGAGGGAAGAGCTGGTTGTGCAGCGGTATGGTGGAGCGATGGTTACTGCAGGTTGTAGGCTTGTCGGAAGAGGTGGGTCTTCAGGTTCCTTTTGAAGGTTTGCACGGTAGGCGAGAGTCTGATGCTTTGGGGTAGAGAGTTACAGAGTAGGGGGGATGCACGGGAGAAATCCTGTATGCGATTGTGGGAAGAGGAGATAAGAGGGGAGTAGAGAATCTTGTGAGGATCGTAGTTGCATGTACGTATGTACCGGAAGACTAGGTCACAGATATATGGAGGAGACAGCTTGTGGATGGCTTTGTATGCCAAGGTTAGGGTTTTGAACTGGAGTCTCTGGGCAATGGGGAGCCAGTGAAGCATTTGACAGAGAGGAGAGGCTGGGGAATAGCGGGAGGACAGGTGGATTAGTTGGGCAGCAGAGTTTAGGATAGTTTGGAGGGGTGCGAGAGTGTTAGAGGGGAGGCCACAGAGCAGGAGTTGCAGTAGTCAAGGCGGAAGATGATGAGGGCGTGCACTAGTGTTTTTTCAGATTCGTGGTTGAGGAATGTGCGGATCTGGGAGATGTTTTTGAGTTGGAGTCGGCAGGAAGTGAAAAGGACTTGGAAATGTGGTTTGAAGGAAAGGTTAGAGTCCAGGGTTACCCCGAGGCAGCGAGCTTGTGGGACTGGGGAAAGTGGACAACCATTGATTTTGATGGATAGGTCAGATGAGGGGGCTGAGTGTGATGAGGGAAAGATGATGAATTCAGTTTTATCCATGTTAAGTTTTAGAAATCTAGCAGAGAAGATGGATGAGATAGTGGACAGACATTGTGGGATTCTAGTTAGTAAGTAAGTAGGTTATTAAGAAGGTGATATCAGGTCCAGAGAGGTAAATCTGTGTGTCATCAGCATAGAGATGATACTGAAAGCCGTGGGACTCTATGAGGTGTCCCAGGCCGAGGGTGTAGATTGAGAAGAACAGAGGTCCTAGGACTGAACCTTGACATGAGGAGGTGGTGTGAGAGTGAGAAACACTGAAGGTCCTGTCTGTTAAGTATGAGGAGATCCAAGAGAGGGCCAAGTCTTTGATGCCAAGAGATGAAAGAATCTATAGTAAGAGGGAATGGTCCACTGTGTCGAAGGCAGATGACAGGTCCAGGAGGAGAAGGACCGATTAGTGTTGCTTGGATTTGGCAGTTAGTAGGTCGCTGGTGACTTTAGTCAGGGCAGAGATTGTACCATTAGGTTGTTTCAGGGAAATGGATCAGCAGATGACATATACAGCAAGTAGAGATACTGTGCAGCAAGCAGAGATTGTACCATTAGGTTATTGTCACGGGTGTGTCGCCACGAAGATCGTCACGATTACACAGCCTGACTTCTCGCAGCTGACTTTTTGGTGCTTTGTGTTTTTCGGCAGTGAGGGAGTTAATTTTCTCTCTCTCTGTGCTAGACGAGGTCCAGCCTCGCCCAGCTGCAATCAATGCTGCTGTAGTGAGACTCCTTCAAATGCCTGCTGGTCTGTTAGGGAATTGTCGGTGAAAGCATTTCATGCAGACTAACAGAGCGGATCGTGGTATTTGGAGTTTCAGAGATAAGTGTATTCGGAGAGTTTTTTCCCTTCCTCGCTTTATCATTTATCTCCTTTCCCGTTGGTGTTCCCTCTGTTGTAGTTGTGTAGTTTTTGTATGCAAGGTGGTTTTGGTTTTTCCCTTGTACTGTCTCGTTCGTCTAAGTACTGTGTGTGGGCATATTATTACTTGTCCCCTTTTGTTGTGATCGGGGTCCTTCTCAGGACTAGATTACTTAGGTGCAGGGATCCTCAGGAGGTAGGGGTTACGCTGGCGGCCTGGACCTCTGTACCTTTAACAGTACCTCCAGGTTGAGGGATTAGTCAGGGCCCCAGCTTAGGGTCAGCTTAGGCCCCCTACCTCTAGTATACAGAGACAGCGTGACAGTTATTTCAGGGAAATAGATCAGCATATGACATATACAGCAAGTAGAGATATATATCATTTATTATTCATCATAGTTTTCCTATGGTAGGGAATCCTGGTGATTTTTACAAACTGAGTCCAACATTTGTAGAGTATGCATTTAGATTTTGGTTATATTAAAGAGTTGTTCTAACTTTAGCATCTTCAGCAGTAGGCTGATCCACATGGTCCTCCAGATTCCTGCTTTTCCGAGGCGGTTGGCTCCTGAAGATTTACATTGGTATGATTCACCATATGAGGAAGCAATGGCGAAATGTGTATAGAGTACATACGTGGTAGAGTACCATCCATATGTAGCTCAGGTAATTACTATATACTCTATCTACCTTGCGTGTGAGTCTTCTATGCCTGGTTTGTTGTTATACATGATCTATATTTAGTGATTTATTACTAGGCTATTGTTCTGGCTCATAAATCCTTACATTCCTTGTATCCTTTGCATGGTTTTCTATACATTAAAAAAGCAAAAGACTACCATTTGATTGGATCGAAAAATAGCCAGAATGTCAAAGGCTCAGCAAGTGATCAGCACCAGGATGATCAAAGACAGTCTCAAATTATCTGTGAGTACTGTGACAGTTCGAAGACGCCTGTGTGAAGCTAATCTCTTAGCAAGAAGTCTCCGCAAAGTCCCACTGTTAAAAAAAAAGACATGTACTGAAGCGGATACAATTTGCGAAAGAACACATCAACTGACCTAAAGAGAAATGGAGAAACATTTTGTGGACTGATGAAAGTAAAATTGTTATTTTTGGGTCCAAGGGCCGCAGACAGTTCATCAGCTGACCCCCAAACTCTGCATTCAAGCCACAGTGCACTCTCAAGGCAGTGAAGCATGGTGGTGCAAGCATCATGATATGGGCATGTTTCTCTTACTATGGTGCTGGACCTATTTACCGCATACCAGGGATCATGGACCAGTTTGCATACCGTGGCAACCAAAATTTTTGCATTTTTTTTAAAGTACTTCTGTCTGGTTGTTGCGGTCATTTCCGTGGTGATAAATTGAAAGTGCATGAAGATGTTGACACGCCCCCTGGGTACTCGGTAGCCGGGCCGGTCGTTGCTAGGGGAGATGTCACAGTGGCGGTGACCCGGTCCGTGACCCAGGGCGGTCAATAAAGGGGCTATTTATAGTAAGAGATTATAGTTTTTATGAAATGTTCGTGACGCCACCTGTGGTGTGTGGCAAAAGGGAGCCGCCGCTGCAGAGCAGGTCCTCTGGAGCTGATGTTAGTGCAGCAGAGTTGGTTTAGCTCTCCACAGGTAGAGCTTAGCTCCAGGGCGTTGCAGGGATGTTATAGATGAAGTAGGTGTGTAGGGTTGTGCAGGGGATGATGGCGCAGTAATAATTCACAGAGACAGTGGGGTGCAGTCTTCAGGGTTTTACTCACGATTTTTAGACTCCAAGTTACCAGGGCCAGGGTAACTTCCCGCGCCGTCCTGTGTTTACTCACGGAGGGGTTCAGTAAACTCCCAGGTACCTCCGGAGTACGTAACGAGACCCCTTTCTGTGTGTTCCTTCTGCCCGTCTCCCTGCACCTCACACCCAGTGTCCCAAGCAAGTGACCGTGGACCTTGTCGGGCGACGTTTTCTCTGTCCCCTGGGGCCTCTATGGCCACCTTTTTGGCGAGTTAGATGTGGCTTTTGGCTGCAGCACCTGAAATGCTGCACCCTCCGGTTAACTAGTTGAGACTTGAAGAACTCTGCTAGTTTAGGGGCCGGTACCCTCTCTGCGACCTGATCCTTCCACGTTTCTGCAGACTTGGGCGCAAGGGTGGCATCCGCACTGCCCGTGTCCCTAGGATCCTTTCTGTCTTACTGGAGCCTTTCTTCCTGCTCCTCTCCTCTCTTCAGTCTGTCCTGGGCCTCTCTCACTAGGCCCTCCTCCTGAGCACTTAGACTGTTCTGACTGACTGACTGACTGATTGACTGTCTGTTCCCCTCCGACTGGACTCACAAGATGGCTTCTCTTTTTATATCCTCCTTCTCAAGTGCTCCCCTGATCTTCTTCCTCCACCCACACCCACTACATGGTTCCCCCTCTCTTGGTTCCTCCCCACTCCAGCCAGGGTCAGGGCTCAGCAGTGCTGTAATGCATCTTGCCCCTCCTGCTGGTCTGGAGTAGTGTAGTGTTGGATGCAGGTGTTTGGGTCCCGGGCAGTACTCCATCCTTACCTGAGAGTGGAATACCACACCTCTGGGTGAGATGCAGTACCTCTGTGTCAACTGAACCCGCAAGGGCGCCACATTGTCATCATGCAAGACCTTAATTTTAACCAAAATGCTTTTGAATATAGATATGGTCATTTAATTAAAGAAAACTGCCAAAAGTTTTGCATATACTATTTATTGATCACAACATAGAGAGAAATTCATTGTTTACAATGCCATAACTTAGTATTTTGTAGCATAACCTCTTGCTTTAATTACTGCACTACCCTGACGGAGCATTGAAGCCACTAGGGTATTCAAGACATCTTGAGGAATCTTGCTCCATTCAATTTGCAAATTTGCCAACAATTCATCTTTATTGCTATGGGTACGGGCCTCAACTTGTCAGCCTAACTCATCCCAAAGTTTCTCTATAGGGTTTAAATCAGGTGATTGGCTCGGCCATTGCAACAGGCAAACATTTTTCTTTGCTAATCAATTTTTTAATAAATTGCATGTGTGCTTAGGATCATTTTCTTGCTGGAATTTATCATGTGGCAGTATTACATTCTCCAGTATATCCTTCTACATGGTTGCATTCATATTTCCATCAATTCCATGCAGAGGACCAATGGCAGATGCAGAAAACCAGCCAAAAACCATGACAATGCCACCACCATGTTTCACTGTTGGTGTTTGGTAGCTTACATCATTACGTTTTCAAATTGGGCAGTATATATAGTGCTTGCCATCTCTACCAAACAGATTGAACTTGGATTCATCCGACCACAACACCTTAGACCAATCTGTCTCTTTCCATTGGCTGTGTTCTTTGGCAAACTCTGGTTCTTTGCAGAGATGAAAGGCTTCTTGACTGGAACTCTTGCATTCAACTCTACTGCTCTTAGCCATCGCACCACAATTTGGCGACTCACTTTGACCCCATATTTTTCATTTTGTGCGAAATTTGTACAGCACTTTTATGGACATCAGATACTGACTTTTTTTAATAATGTGATCAACTCTGGAGGAAGTTTTATGTGGTCGTCCACTTCTAGGTTTGTCAGCTGTTCCATAACCTTCTTTTTATTTCTTTAATATATGTGACACTTGAACAGTTGAACAGTTGAATTCCATAGCTACCTCTTTTTGTTTTTTGCCTGACTTCACTGTCAGAATAATAAACTTCCTGACATCTGGTGATATATTTGGCTTTGTCTTTGCCATGTTTTAACCTAAAAACACACACACAAATTTTTTTAGCCAAAATTCGACGACCCATGACAAAATATGCAAAACATTTGGCCCAGCAAATGTTGAAAACTGACACATAAAGGGATAAAACAATGCCAAACACAATTTTCATCCCTATAGCTGACAACTAGTGTTGAGCGAGTATGTTCTATTAACCCTTTCGCCGAGTATGCTCGGGCCGAGCTCCGAGTATTTATAGCTGCTCGGTGATAAGGTTAAATCGCTCCCGTGTGCATGATTTGCGACTGTTTGACAGTTTTATTACATGTGAGGAATGTCTATTTCTTACACATTCCTCCCATGTAATAAAGCTGTCAAACAGTTGCAAATCATGCACACGGGAGTGAATTAACCTTATCACCGAGCAGCTATAAATACTCGGAGCTCGGCCTGAGCATACTCGGACAGAACATACTCGCTCAACCCTACTGACAACCATTTGATCCTTGTTTACTAAAATCACCATTAAAATGACATAACAACAACCAGACAGGAGTAATTACAATTTAAAAAAAAATGCAAAACTTTTGGTCGCCACTGTATATTAAAATACTTGAAGAGGTCATGTTGCCTTACGCTGAAGAGGATATGCCTTTGAAATGGGTGTTTCAACAAGACAACAACCCTAAACACACCAGTTAACAAGCAAAATGTTGGTTCCAGTCCAACAAAATTGAGGTTATGGAGTGGCCTGCCCAATCCCCGAACCTTAATCTGATAGAACATTTGTGGGGTGACATCAAAAATGCCATTTCTGAGGCAAAGCCAACAAATACCAAAAATTGTGGGATGTAATCAAAGCATCCTAGACTGGAATAACAGTTGGCAGGTGCCAGAATTGGTTAACTCTATGCAACATAGATGTGAAGCAGTTCTAAAAAACTGTTGGTATATATTAGGTTAGTGATTCATAGGAATGCTAAATCCTCAAAAAAAGAGGAGTACATATTGAGAGTTTGTAATGACAAATGCAGAGACTGCTATTTTTTTAAAAACAGCCCAATGTTCATTTTTTATTTTCTGTAAAGTAGTTAACAATTATATACATTTCTCTTCATGTTTTAAATTAGAAAACAGTGTGCAATGTTCCCAATGCATGGAAATAAAAACTAGTATAACGATTTTGTTTTTAACTCATGTTTTTGAACACACTGCTATTATTTTGAACACTACTGTATATGTAGTCACTTAGTACTAATAGATCTTGCATGTTTTCTCATGGATTATATTATTTTTGATAATTTGCAAGTATGCTTCTATAACTTATGTATCATGAGGAAGCTCTTAACTATATTAATGTAATATGCTATATGAGCTTTATTATCATGTTATTATTATGTAATTTTTTAACATGACTATTCTCTGTATTTTTAATTGGTTTTAATCATGTAAATAATACTACCATAAAGATTGATTATTTATATTGCATGTTTTTATCATCTTTGAAAGTGTCCCCAATTGCAGTTGCAAAAACCATCAAGCGCTACAAAGAAACTGGCTCACATGAGGACTGCCCCAGGAAAGGAAGACCAAGAGTCACCTCTGCTTCTGAGGATAAGTTTATCCGAGTCACCAGCCTCAGAAATCGCAGGTTAACAGCAGCTCAGATTAGAGACCAGGTCAATGCCACACAGAGTTCTAGCAGCAGACACATCTCCTCGACAACCGTTAAGAGGAGACTTTGTGCAACAGGCCTTCATGGTAAAATAGCTGCTAGGAAACCACTGCTAAGGACAGGCAAAAGGCAGAACAGACTTGTTTGGGCTAAAGAACACAAGGAATGGACATTAGACCAGTGGAAATCTGTGCTTTGGTCTGATGAGTCCAAATTTGAGATCTTTGGTTCCAACCACCGTGTCTTTGTGCGACGCAGAAAAGGTGAACGGATGGACTCTACATGCCTGGTTCCCACTGTGAAGCATGGAGGAGGAGGTGTGATGGTGTCGGGGTGCTTTGCTGGTGACACTGTTGGGGATTTATTCAAAATTGAAGGCATACTGAACCAGCATGGCTACCACAGCATCTTGCAGCGGCATGCTATTCCATCCGGTTTGCGTTTAGTTGGGCCATCATTTATTTTTCAACAGGACAATGACCCCAAACAGACCTCCAGGCTGTGTAAGGGCTATTTGACCAAGAAGGAGAGTGATGGGGTGCTACGCCAGATAACCTGGCCTCCACAGTCACCAGACCTGAACCCAATCTAGATGGTTTGGGGTGAGCTGGACCACAGAGTGAAGGCAAAAGGGCCAACAAGTGCTAATCATCTCTGGGAACTCCTTCAAGATTGTTGGAAGACCATTTCCAGTGACTACCTCTTGAAGGTCATCAAGAGAATGCCAAGAGTCTGCAAAGCAGTCATCAAAGCAAAAGGTGGCTACTTTGAAGAACCTAGAATATAAGACATATTTTCAGTTGTTTCACACTTTTTTGTTAAGTATATAATTCCACATGTGTTAATTCATAGTTTTGATGCCTTCAATGTGAATATACAATTTTCATAGTCATGAAAATACAGAAAAATCTTCAAATGAGAAGGTGTGTCCAAACTTTTGGTCTATACTGTATGTAAGGTGGCTGTTAGACACCTAGTGGTTGGGAGATAAACTTGAATGGTTTAATGCATATAGGACTAAAAGGGGTTAATTAACCATGACAGGTTGATTAGGCGCAGCTCAATGGCTGCTCACCAAATCTCCACCCCTGGGTGGGATTCACTGAGTAAATTAAGAGCTGTTTGTTTCACACATGCTGGACATATGGAGGTTGCAGGTCTCCTGGATTGAATGTCCTTTGCTAAAGGACATGGAAACTGGACTCTAAGCCAGGTGGGCTAACCAGCACTATTGTATGGAATTGATACTTTATGTTTTACCTTGTCCGCACAAAAGCTCTATTTAACTTTTCTGGTAACGTAGCTTATAAGGATTGCAGTAAACCAGCCGGACTTTTAATATAAACGGTTCCTGTGTCTACCTATATATATATAGCGATGTGAAAAAGTGTTTGCCCCCTTCCTGATTTACTATACTTTTGCATGTTTGTCACAATTAAATGTTTCAGATCACAAAACAAATTTAAATATTAGACAAAGATAACACAAGTAAACACAAAATGCAATTTTTATATGAAGGTCTTTATTATTAAGGGAAAAATAAATCCAAACCTACAGGGCCCTGAGTGAAAAAGTGATTGCCTCCCCTTAAAACATAAATTAACTGTGGTTTATCACATCTTTGGGAAGCTGAGTTCAATTTCCCTAGCCACATGCAGGCCTGATTACTGACACACCTGTTCTCAATCAAGAAATCACTTAAATAGGACCTGCCTGACAACGTGAAGTATACCAAAAAATCCTAAAAAGCTAGATATCATGCTTCGTTCCAAAGAAATGCAGGAATAAATAATAAACAAAGTAATTGAGATCTATCAGTCTGGAAAAGGTTATAAAGCAATTTCTAAAGCTTTGAGACTCCAGCGAACCACAGTGAAAGCCATTATCCACAAATGGCGAAGACATAGAACAGTGGTGAGCCTTTCCAGGAGTTGCCGGTCGACCAAAATTACCCCAAGAGCGCAGCGACGACTCATCAAAGAGGTCACAAAAGACCCCACAACAACATCCAAAGAACTGCAGGTCTCACTTGCCTCAGTTAAGGTCAGAGTTCCTCACTCCACCATTGGAAAGAGATTGGGCAAAAATGGCATGCATGGCAGAGTTCCAAGGTGAAAACCACTGCTGAGCATAAAGAACATGAAGGCTTATCTTAGTTTTGCCAGGAAACATCTTGATGATTGCAAAGACTTTTGGGATAATACTCTGTGGACTGATGAGACAAAAGTTGAACTTTTTGGAATTTGTATGTTCCATTTCATCTGGCGTAGAAGTAACACAGCATTTCAGAAAAGGAACATCATACCAACAGTAAAATATAATGGTAGTAGTGTTATGGTCTGGGGCTGTTTTGCTACTTCAGTACCTGGAAGACTTGCTGTGGTAAATGGAGCCATGAAGTCTGGTGTCTACCAAATAATCCTGAAGGAGAATGTCTGGCCATCTGGTCGTGACCTCAAGCTGAAGCGCACTTGGGTTATGCAGCAGGAGAATGATCCAAAACACACCAGCAAGTCCACTGCTGAATGGCTTAAGAAAAAGAAAATTAAGACTTTGGAAAATTAAGTCCTGACCTTAATCCGATTGAGATGCTGTGGCATGACTTTAAAAAGGCGGTTCATACTCGGAAACCCTCCAATGGGGCTGAATTATAACAATTTTGCAAAGATGAGTGGGCTAAAATTCCTCCAGAGTGTAGGTTTGGATTTCTTTTTCCCTTAATAATAAAGACCTTCATTTAAAAACTGAATTTTGTGTTTGCTTGTGTTATCTTTGTCTAATATTTAAATTTGTTTTGTGATCGGAAACATTTAATTGTGACAAACATGTAAAAGAATAAGAAATCAGGAAGGGGGCAAACTCTTTTTCTCACCACTTTATATATATTGTAGAGATTTTGCTCACTTGGGTGCGATGGGATTCAAACAGGAGGCATGTTCCTTTAAATCTTCATGTTGATTTATTACCTCATAAACCAGGTAACAGTAAAAGAATACAGAAAGCCTTTAGTTCAGGCAAAACAAAGTAAAATGTCTATTAGGCAAGTCTCTGCTTAAGCCAGTCCTGTGGGCACACAGGCTATGTAGCGTTCAGCTCACTGGCTCAGTCCAGCGAAACAACACACAGGAGGCCTTCTCCCTCCAAACACACAGACCATATGCCAAACAACGGCATCCATTTTAAAGGCTGTAAACCACACCCAGAGGTGAGGTATGTGGGTAGCTGGACCCGCCCAACTCTCCAATCTACCCATAACCCGGTCCCAGGTGCACCAAAAGAACCTCTCAGTGCTTACGTGCACTAGAGAAACACTCCGGGTTTCATCGCAGAGGACAGCCATCTCTGTGACACATACCTCCCATCGACTATGCAACATTAGCTACCTTACATACCTCCCCCCTCTGCCTAAAGCCGTGGGGCCTGGCACCTTCTACTACTAGACAGGGGCTTCTCGAGAGGGCATCGGCATTACCATGTAGCTTGCCTGCTCTGTGCTCTACATTGAAGTTGAAATCTTGTATGGCTAAGAACCAGTGGGTCACCCTAGCATTTTTCCCCTTTCTTTCCCTCATTATTCTAAGTGGGGCATGGTCTGACACCAATTTAAACTTTCGACCCAACAGATAGTACCATAGTGTGTCCACCTCCCACTTTATGGCCAAGCATTCCTTTTCTATGACCGAATAATTCCTCTTACATGAGGACAGTTTCCTACTCAGATAGAAAACAGGGTGCTCCTCCCCGTGAATCTACTGGGACAGGACTGTTAAGGGTCCGGGTGGTGGAACCTCTGTGCCGAGGTGCAAGGAGGGACCCAGAGGGGCGTGTCTAAGTATCCACCCAAACCAACCCTCGTCGTACGGCAGCTAACGACACCGTGACCAGGGAGGATCCTGGCAGAGGAACCAGGTGCTACTCTGGGGATGACCTTGTAAGAGAGCAGGTGGCTCCCACGGGTCAGAGGGCTGGGACTGACCGGTATGGTCGATGGACACGGCAAGCAGGCGGAAGTCTCTGGTAGCTGACAGGAGGTCACAGTTCGAGAAAGCAGGGCAAGTAGCAGTCTTTAGGTTTACCAGGAAGGTGGTCACAGCAAGTGATGGCAGGGTCTCCAGGCAGGCTGGCAGAAAGCAAGCAGGTGCTCCCAGGTGAGCGGGCAGACAGACGAGGCGGGTAACTGACAGGTAACTGGTGGGCGCTCCCAGGTGAGCGGCTGACGGACACAGCAGGTAACAGGCAGGTAACTGGTGGACGCTCCCAGGTGAGCAAGCAGACAGACGAGACAGGTAACAGGCAGGTAACTGGTGGATGCTCCCAGGTGAGCAGGCAGACAGACGAGACAGGTAACAGGCAGGTAACTGGTGGATGCTCCCAGGTGAGCGGTCTGACAGACGGGGCAGGCGGATGCTCCCAGGTGAGCGGGCAGATAGCCAAGGCAGGTAACAGGCAGGTAAGAGGTGAGCGCTCCAGGTGAGCAGGCTGGCAGGCTCGGCAGGTAACGGACGGATAACAGGCTGGCAGGCAGGATGAGAAGTCAGGCTAGCAGCGGAACCTGAGGGCTGAAGCACAGGTAAGACACAGTGCAAACAACTTTGCTCGGGCACCTCCATTTTGGAAGAGGTGCCTTAAATGTGGGAAGTCCTCTGGCCCCTGGCCGGGGACTCTTTAGGAAGACGCGCGCTGCCCCTTTAAGAGGTGGGGGATTGTGCACCCTAAGCACTCTGCTGGAGGAGGAACGCGCGCTGGCCACAGCAGGGAACGGAGCGCAGGGAGAAGCCGCGCCAGGAGCCGGGGGGCGGGAGAGAAGGTGTCCCTGTCTGACATGGGGCAGGGACACTGCTGCGCTGACAGAGACAGGAGCGCTGGAGGGACCCACGCGAGGAGCGCGGAGGTGAGAGGGACGGCATCCCTGCCTAGCAGTGGGCAGGGATGCCGATGCTACAGTACCCCCCCCCCACCTTACGCCCCCTCCTCTTTAGGCCAGAAAGAAATTTATCAAGGATGAGCGGGGCATGGATGTTCTCCCGAGGCTCCCACGTTCTCGTCTCACGACCAAACCCCTTCCAATCCACTAGAAAAAAGGTCTTTCCTCTTACCCTCTTGGTGGCCAGAATGCTTTCTACCTCAAACTCGTCTTCAGCAGAAACCGGTGCAGGAGGCGTACCTGAAGACTTGGAAAAAGAGTTAAGTACCACGGTTTGAGGAGAGATACATGGAAGGAGTTGGGGATCCGCAAGTTGGCCGGGAGTTTCAATTTATAGGCCACCGGGTTGATTTGCTTGATAACTTCCAGTGGGCCGATGAACCGGGGCCCTAACTTGTAGGAAGGAATCTTGAGCCGGACAAATTTGGACGAGAGCCAGACCTTATCTCCAGGACGGAATTGAGGCGGATCCAGACGTCTCTTGTCAGCCTGTCTCTTCATCCGCTCGGAGGACAGAAGAAGTGCGGATCTGGTACTCTCCCAAATGGTGGAGAATTCGCTAACAAGAGATTCCGCGGCCGGGTTGTCCACCGAGGCGGAGACGGGAAACGGGATCAGGGAATGTTGGCCGTAGACTGTAAAAAACGGGGATTTGGAAGAGGATTCGCTCTCATGATTATTGTAGGAGAATTAGCCCACGGTAAAAGATCCACCCAATCGGAATGGTGGGCATTAATAAAGTGCCGGAGGTAACTGGTTAAGATTTGGTTGATCCGCTCTACTTGACCATTGGACTGTGGGTGATAAGCAGAAGAGAAGTCCAAGGTGACCCCCAGCAGTTTACACGTGGCTCTCCAGAAGCGAGAGGTGAACTGAACCCCTCAATCGGACACGATGTAGAGAGGAAGACCATGGAGACGGAAAATATGATGAATAAAGTCCTAAGCCAACTCAGATGCAGACGGAAGACCCGGCCGGGGAATGAAGTGAGCCATTTTAGAGAAGCGATCAGCGACCACCCAAATGACCGTACAACCAGCAGAGACAGGGAGATCCGTTATAAAGTCCATGGCGATGTGTTGCCACGGAGCAGCAGGTACGGGAAGAGGCAGAAGGCGGCCGGCTGGCAGATGTCTAGGAACCTTGTTGCGGGCGCAGGACGCACAGGCCGAGACAAAGTCTATTACCTCCTTGCGCAGGGAAGGCCACCAGTAATGCCGGGCAATAAGCTGGAGGGTCTTCTTTTGGCCAGCATGGCCGGCTAGCTTAGACGAATGTCCCCAGTGCAGAACCTTCTCTCGATCAGGTACTGTCACGAACGTCTTACCAGGTGGAAGATGATTCAGATCCAAGGGAGCCACTTGCATTACCTTGGCGGGGTCGATGATGTGCTTAGGCTCCTCCTCTAGATCGGAGAACAGAAAGGATCGGGACAAGGCATCGGCTTTGATATTTTTGTCTGCTGGGCGGAAATGAAGAATGAAATCAAAGCGGGCGAAGAACAAGGACCACCGGGCCTGGTGCGGGTTAAGTCTTTGGCCACTCTGGAGGTAAGCCAAGGTTTTGTGGTCCGTATAAATTATTACCCGGTGAAGAGCCCCCTCGAGCAGGTAACGCCACTCCTCCAGTGCCAATTTAACGGCTAACAATTCTCGGTCTCCTATAGAATAATTGCGCTCAGACGAGGAGAAGAGTTTGGAGAAGAAGCCGCAGGTTACCATTCTCCCGGATGGCGACTTTTGGGTGAGCACCGCTCCGGCTCCGGAGGAGGAAGCATCTACTTCTAAGAAGAATTGTTTATTGCAGTCTGGACAGTGCAGCACAGAAGCGGAGGAGAAAGATTGTTTCAAAGAAAGGAAGGCCTCTTCAGCCTCGGGCGGCCATTCTTTGTGACTAGCGCCCTTACGGGTGAGTGCGGAGATAGGAGCAGTCCGGGAAGAGAAGTGCGGAATGAAGAGGCGGTAGTAATTGGCGAAGCCCAGGAACCGCTGAATAGCCTTCAACCCCTCCGGTCGGGGCCACTTCAGGATGGCAGAAAGTTTCTCAGGATCCATTTGTAGGCCGGTCTGGGAGATGACGTAGCCCAGAAATGAAAGCGAGGACTGCTCAAAGAGGCACTTCTCAAATTTTGCGTAGAGGTGGTTCTGCCTGAGCCTGAGCAGGACCTGATGAACGTCCCTCCGGTGTGTGGGAAGATCCGGAGAGAAGATCAAGATGTCGTCCAGGTACACCACCACGCAGGAGTAGAGAAGGTCACGGAAGATGTCATTGACCAACTCTTGAAAGATGGCGGGAGCATTACAGAGGCCGAAGGGCATTACGAGATATTCATAGTGGCCATCCCGGGTGTTGAATGCCGTCTTCCATTCATCCCCCTGGCGGATACGGACCAAGTTATACGCCCCACGGAGATCCAGCTTGGTGAAGATTCTGGCACCCCTCAGATGGTCAAATAATTCAGGAATGAGCGGAAGGGGGTATTTATTTTTCACCGTGATCTGGTTAAGACCTCTATAGTCTATACAGGGACGGAGTGAGCCATCCTTCTTTTTAACGAAGAAGAAGCCTGCTCCTGCCGGGGAGTTAGATTTCCGGATAAATCCCCGGGCCAGATTTTCCTCGATATATTGAGACATGGCCCGGGTCTCGGCAGCGGACAACGGGTAAATACGCCCACGGGGTGGAGTAGCGCCGGGTACCAGGTCGATTGGGCAATCGTATGGTCTATGGGGGGGTAATGTCTCTGCTTCTTTCTTGTTGAAAACATCAGCATAAGACCAATAAGGAGCCGGTAGGCCGGGTAGATTGGCTGGAGTAGGAGAAGGACGAGCAGGACGAACAGGAACTAAACAAGTCTTATGACAGTCCTGCCCCCAGTGAAGGACCTCTCCGGTCTGCCAATTCAGCACGGGTGCATGTCTCTGGAGCCAAGGAAGGCCTAACAAAAGGGCGTGAGAGAGTCCAGGTAGAACATGGAAGAAGATCCTCTCAGAGTGCAGCATTCCCACCTGCAGAGTCATGGGTTCGGTGATGAGTTGGATGGTTAGTGGTAAGAGCCCTCCATCCACGGAGACGACAGATAAGGGTTCAGCCAAAGGTTTAGTGGGAATGCGGTATTTCTCTACCAGGGACTGGGAAATGAGGTTTCCGGCAGCTCCAGAATCGAGTTGAGCTAGTTCAAAGTAGCTGTTCTCCCCGCAGATGATAGAGACCGACAGCATTAGAGATGGAGGGGGTTTACTTTTGTCTAGGACGACCTCTCCGAGCGATCCTAGACACTGGCGTTTCCCGGCCTCATCCGGGCAGGAACGGATCCGGTGCTCCTTACTGCCACAGTAGAAACAGCTCCCCTCGGCACGGCGTGACTCATGACGGGTTTTGACCATCTTGGTCTGGTCGAGCTGCATGGGCTCTGGCGAGTGCATCCGGGGAGTTACAGAGGAAGAGATGGGTCTCTGGAAAGTGGGAGCAAGGCGGGGAAACCTCCTGTCACGGGTGACCTCTTTGGTACGCTCCTGGAACCGGATGTCAATTCGGGTGGCAAGTGTTACTAAGTCATCCAGGGAGGTAGGAATGTCCCGACCGGCGAGTTCATCTTTAATCTGGCCGGATAGGCCTTCCCAGAAGACTGACACTAGGGCCTCGTTATCCCAGGCAAGCTCGGAAGCAAGGGTACGGAACCGTATGGCATATTGGCCCACGGTGAGACTCCCCTGGCGGAGGCATAGCAGAGAGGAGGCAGATAAGGTCTTTCGTCCTGGTTCGTCGAAGATTTTCCGGAAAGCCGTGAGAAAGGCTGGCAGGTTGGACACCAGGGGGTCTGCTCTCTCCCATAGGGGATTTAGCCAAGCCAGTGCCTCCCCAGTGAGATGGGACATGATGAAGGCCACCTTGGCCCGGTCGGAGGTGAATTTGTGTGCCAAAAGTTCGAAGTGCAGGGTGCACTGGTTAATGAAGCCTCGTGCCAGACCGGGGTCTCCACCAAAACGAGGCGGGGCGGATAGGCGGGGACCGGGAAGAGATGCCATGGTATTGATGGGCGGCGACGCTGCCAGGGTAGGAGTCGTGTGACTGGAAGCAGGTCCCGATGAAGCAGTCAGTGTATCCAGGTGGGAGTTAACATTATGCAGGTGGCTCAGGATGGACTCCTGTTGGGACCTCTGACGGGATAGTTCATGGCATAGGTCCGAGAGCGAGGGAGCTTGGGTGCCACCGGGTTCCATGGCCCGAGCAAACTGTTACGGGTCCGGGTGGTGGAACCTCTGTGCCGAGGTGCAAGGAGGGACCCAGAGGGGCGTGACTAAGTATCCACCCGAACCGACCCTGGTCGTATGGCAGCTAACGACACCGTGACCAGGGAGGATCCGGGCAGAGGGACCAGGTGCTACTCTGGGGACGACCTTGTAAGAGAGCAGGTGGCTCCCACGGGTCAGAGGGCTGGGACTGACCGGTATGGTCGATGGACACGGCAAGCAGGCGGAAGTCTCTGGTAGCTGACAGGAGGTCACAGTTCGAGAAAGCAGGGCAAGTAGCAGTCTTTAGGTTTACCAGGAAGGTGGTCACAGCAAGTGATGGCAGGGTCTCCAGGCAGGCTGGCAGAAAGCAAGCAGGTGCTCCCAGGTGAGCGGGCAGACAGACGAGGCGGGTAACTGACAGGTAACTGGTGGGCGCTCCCAGGTGAGCGGGCTGACGGACACAGCAGGTAACAGGCAGGTAACTGGTGGACGCTCCCAGGTGAACAGGCAGACAGACGAGACAGGTAACAGGCAGGTAACTGGTGGATGCTCCCAGGTGAGCAGGCAGACAGACGAGACATGTAACAGGCAGGTAACTGGTGGACGCTCCCAGGTGAGCGGTCTGACAGATGGGGCAGGCGGATACTCCCAGGTGAGCGGGCAGATAGCCAAGGCAGGTAACAGGCAGGTAAGAGGTGAGCGCTCCAGGTGAGCAGGCTGGCAGGCTCGGCAGGTAACGGACGGATAACAGGCTGGCAGGCAGGACGAGAAGTCAGGCTAGCAGCGGAACCTGAGGGCTGAAGCACAGGTAAGACACAGTGCAAACAACTTTGCTCGGGCACTTCCAACAAACACTGCATTACAGTCCTGTGTGCTGCTACTGCTCAAATTGCTAGACTTAGCCCCAGGTCTCAGTGGCTAAGTGCAAGCTAGCAGTATAGTATTGCAGCCTGCAGGTGGGTGGTTGGCTGCATATTTGCGCTTGCATTGCAAGGAATGGGGGAGGTACAATTGAACACTGCCCTGGGACAAGGACTTGCACGGGGATAGTTGCAAGTCTGCATCTTCTGATGCGGCAAAGATCACTTCTGATGGGCACACTTTTAGGCAGTGACCTGGGTGTCAGAGATGCTTCAAGGGGTCTTCCCCATGCTGTTCCCATGTCTTTTCAGCACTGTATGCATGTGTCATACAGCACATGGCCAGATAAGGTTGTAAAATGTTAAAATGACATTTCCCGGTGAATGCATTTGTCACGGTTGAAAGCAATACAAAAGTGCAAAAACGCATAAAAAATGCTACTTGTGAACATAGCCCAAGGTGTGGAGGAGTATTTTTGTTTTTGGTTATTTATTTTACCTTATACACCAGTCTTTACCCTGGAAAGGATGTTCCTTAACATATTTCACAGGAAAGCAGTTTCAATTTCGTTTTTGAACATTTTATTGTGAGCCCGTAAAAGTGGCTTAATACCTCTGACCACATTGTTGACAGCAGTGACCTGGGGGTCCGAAATGCTTCCTGGGGCGATCCCCATGCTGTCCCCATGTCATTTGAGCACTGTCACTATCATTTTGGGCACTTTTTAGGCTTTCTACAGACTGTCGGGGGTGTCGCCGCAAAAATGCTTAGGTCTGCCATACACTAACATTGTGCTCGCTGCTCGGGTCGAGCACCCGAGTATCACGGTGAGCTCGGCCTGAGCTTCGAGCACCCGAGCATTTTAGTGCTCACTCAACACTAGTAAACAGCAAGATTTTTTTTCCCTTAAAAATGCTTGTTTGTTATATTTTCGTTTGAGACCAAGGTCCTCTGGGAATGAATCACAGCGCATTGGTTTTATTATGTCACTTTTGCGCAAAGAACCATAGGGGTGGGCCTTTTCTCTCCAACCTAATGATCCATGTTTTAGGTCTGTAGAAGAATTTTTTTCGGCTATGGGTCTATTATATGATGATACTGATCGAATCTCATCTGCTGAGACAGAACTCAGGCGTTTGAATCAGGGGTCAGGTGATGTTGAAAATTATTGCACACACTTCAGAAGATGGGCCTCAGAAGTCAAATGGAATGATCCTGCTCTGAAATGTCTATTTCTTGCTGGTCTGAGTGAAAGGGTTAAGAATTTGCTAATTGCATTCCCCGCACCTGAGACTCTGCAGGATGCCATGCAATTAGCTGTTCCTGTGGATAGGAGACTGAGATTTAGACAGAATGATGTAAAGACTCCTGTAATACCACTGTCACAGTTCCTCCTGTGGTGGAAGACGGTGAATATGAAATTTCTCGTATCTTGAATTCTAGATGGCATAGAGGGAGATTACAGTATCTTGTCTCCTGGAAGGGTTTCCGTCCCGAAGATAACTCCTGGGTAAGGGCGGATGATGTCTCTGCTCCTAGGTTTGTTAGTGCTTTCCACAGGAGGTTTCCGGAGAGGCCTGGGCCTGGAGGATCCGGAGGATCCTCATAAAAGAGGGGGCACTGTTAGAACCCTCCTGTTTGTTTTTTTTTCCTTCTTGTGTTTTGCGGTCATGTGACCACCTGCCTTTATATTCCAGCTCTGCCCTTTTGGCTGTGCTGGACTACAGTGTTTGACTGTTTCTCTAGCCAGGTGCTTCTGTGCCTTTCTCTGTCAGTTCGCTTGGTCCTTCTGGGACCTCTAGTACCTTTTTGTCTGTTTGTCTTTTTGTGTTCTGCAACAACTTCTCTGTTTAGGAGGTGTCCCATTTTTGTTCCAGTCCTTAGTTCTTTTAGGGACCCCTCCCCTTATGCTATAGGTCTTCGTTCAGACTAGCCGAGGACTAAGGCGGGTCTGTTTGCTAGGAACAGGCAGCCCGCTACATTGTAGGGATTCAGCTTAGTCTTACTGTAGGAACAGTTTTCCCTTATCTTTTCTTAGCACATGTTGCAGATCATAACAGTAGAGGCCTGTGGAACCTCTCAGATAGAGAACAACAGATACTACATAGACAGTCCCAGTCTCTCCTGCCCTTTTCTATGGCCTTCCTCAGCATACTAGTCAGCGTTTTATTAAACCTTTCCACAAGGCCATCTGTCTGAGGATGGTACACTTAATTCCTCAGTTGGGAGATTTGCAGGACCTTGCATAACTCCCTCATCACCCTACTCATAAAACGTGTTCCCTGGTCAGTCAGGATCACCTTTGGTAAACCGGACCGGGATAAAACATGGACCAATTCGTGGACTATACTCTTTGCAGAGGAGTTTCTCAGGGGAATTGCTTCAGGATAGTGGGTGGCATAGTCCATGATGACCAATATGTATTGATGCCCACAAGCAGATTCAACCAGGGGACCGACCACGTCCATAGCAATCTCTCGAACGGCACTTCAATAATGGGCAATGGCATGAGGAGACTTTGAAAGTGAGAGATGGGGGCGGTTAACTGACATGTCAGGCAGGACCTACAATGCTTTAATATTTCCCGCTGACACCCGGGCCAATAGAACCTCTGCATGATCCGTTCCTGCGTTTTTTCCACTCCAAGATATCCCCCCATGTCCAACACCTTCCATCTATATGGGCCCAGCACTATTAATTGTTCCACAAGCTCCTTCCTCACTTTTGTGACAGTACAGCAACTTCCCACTCATCAAAAAATAGAGAAACCTTGTGAAACCCCATTTATGACGGTGTCATTATTAAAGACTTCCTTCAGAGTTAGGTCCCTATGTTGGGCAGATGCAAAATTCTCGCTGGTCACCCCTAACTCCAGAATGTTAAACTCAGGGGACACTACCTCCTCATCCCCCACAAGGACACAAAAGGGAAACCCATCTGAATCTGGGTATGGTGAAACCTCATTAAGGTTAACTGGCTTCCTATTCAAGCCAGCGAACCCAGAACCCTTCCCCCACAGATTCCAAAACAAAGAAAAGTCCCGGCCTATAATAATAGGTTGCAACAAGTCCTGAATGACGCCGACCTCGTGGGACTCAGTTATGTGAGCCGTTTCAATATCCACTCTGGCCATGGGGTAGTACTTAGCATCACCATGAATGCACCGTACCCCAACCTTTTTTCCCGGGATCAGTTGGAGAGGAAAGGTGGCCCTCACAAGGGTCACCAGACTCCTGGAGTCTAGCAATGCCGCTACCTGCCTCCCATTCACCTTCACAGGAAACACTTGTGGCTCCTCGCTGGGTGGACAGTTCACACTGCAGGCCGGAAACGCATAATATGAACAATGGCGTCCTATGCTGCAGTCCATCTGCTCAGGGGTCTAGGAACGATGGGTGGCTATATGGCCTGGGCTGTGGCTCCTCCAGCAAATGACATCACTCGTAGGGACCTTGGGCATTATATCCCCCACCCCATTGGACCTTGGATGACACACCCCCTTTTGGGACTCCACCCCCTGTTGGGACCCTCAGTATGGAGTGGGCTGCCTTCCCAAGGAACTCTCAAACTCCTGGTATCTCTCGACCAGTCCAACCAGTTCATTGGCATTCCGGGGATCTCCCTGGGCAACCCAAGTCTGTATTGACCTTGGTTGGGAGAGCACAAACTGGTCCATAACCACTCGCTCTACCACCTACCATCTACGCAGGCATAGAGGACTCCGGCTGCAGCCACTTCTGGACTAGGTGTAAAAGGTCAAACATTTGGGAGCAAGGGGGTGGTCCCGGGGATACGCCCAGAGGTGGACCCGCTGTGCCCTGACAGACCTCGTCACGCCCAAGCGTGCTAGAATCTCGATCTTTAGCTTGCCATACTCCTTAGTGTCATGCAAAGCTAAGTCATAGTATGCTTTCTGGGGCTCCCCTATCAGGTATGGTGCCAGAACCTCTGCCCACTGCTCTGGTGGAAGTTCCTCCCTCTCAGCAACCCTTTCAAATACAGTCAAAAAAGCTTCCACATCATCCCCAGGGGTCATCTTCTGCAAAGCCCGTCTTACCGCCTTCCGGACGTGGGAGTCATCAGCCGGACTTGGGGTTGGGGCACTCGTCCTGCCCTGGATACCAGTTGCCAGAAGCTGCATCTGCAGCAGCTGCTCCTGCTGATGCTGCTGGATCTGCTGTAACAACAGCCTTTTGGTCTCCTGCTGGTGCTGCGAGTGGACCAGGTGTTTCAGCAAGTCCTCCATCTTGCGTCGCTTGCTGACTTGTTGCAGACTTCACCCAGGACATTCACTCCTTCCTGTAGCAATCACACCAACTTTAGGGATTTTACTCACTTGGGTGCGATGGGAGGCAAACAGGAGGCATGTTCCTTTAAATCTTCATGCTGCTTTATTACGTCATAAACCCAGCAACAGTAAAGGAATACCGACAGCCTTTAGTTCAGGCAAAGCAAAGTAGAATGTCCATTAGGCAAGTCTCTGTTTAAACCAGTCCTGTGGGCACACAGGCTGTGTAGCGTTCGGCTTACTGGCTCAGTCCAGTGAAACAATGCACAGGAGGCCCTCTCCCTCCAAACAGACAAAGTGCCAAACAACGGCATCCATTTTAAAGGCTGTAAACCACACCCAGAGCTGAGGAATGTGGGTAGCTGGACCCGCCCAGCTCTCCAAGCTACCCATAACCCGGTCCCAGGTGCACCAAAAGAACCTCTCAGTGCTTACGTGCACTTGAGAAACACTCCGGGTTACATCACAGAGGACAGCAATCTCTGTGACACATACTTCCCATTGACAATGTGACCATTAGCCACCTTACAATACAGTTAGGTCCATATATATTTGGACAGAGACAAGATTTTTCTCATTTTGGTTCTAGACATTACCACAATGAATTTTAAACAAAACAATTCAGATGCAGTTGAAGTTCAGACTTTCAGCTTTCATTTCAGGGTATCCACATTAAAATTGTTTGAAGGGTTTAGGAGTTTCAGCTCCTTAATATGTGCCACCCTGTTTTTAAAGGGACCAAAAGTAATTGGACAGATTAAATAATTGTAAATAAAATGTTCATTTCTAGTACTTGGTTGAAAACCCTTTGTAAGCAATGACTGCCTGAAGTCTTGAACTCATGGACATCACCAGACGCTGTGTTTCCTCCTTTTTGATGCTCTGCCAGGCCTTCACTGCGGTGGTTTTCAGTTGGTGTTTGTTTGTGGGCCTTTCTGTCTGAAGTTTAGTCTTTAACAAGTGAAATGCATGCTCAATTAGGTTGAGATCAGGTGACTTGGTGACAGATGTTAGAACAGGAGCCTGTGAGCATGTGCAGTAGGAAGCTCCTTTGCTGTGACCTGCAGATACTTACATTGTTATTCAGAAAAACAGGGCACACAGGGGGCCTCTTCTTACCTCATCACCTCTGGTATCTAAAGTAATCTTAGTGGAGCACATCTCCCTACATATGAAGGAGGTCAGAGCTTCCTGCTGCTCATGCTGAAAGGCTCCTGTCCTAACATTCTAGGACAGATTTCTGTCTGTATAACAAGGTGATGGCCATTTAAATTCTATAGTGATTACCTCCTTTGACAAAACAATTGGGATTTGCTAACTAAATGTATTTAACAATTTATTTATAATGATGTTTCCTTAAGTTTTTCTATTCCTGGAAAACCCTTCTAAGCCGGTTATGCAGACAAATTATCTCCCTTTGCTCTATTTTCTGTCGAGATCTACAGTTGTCGTTACTCACGTTAGTTTCTTTTCACAATAGAATAGATGATATATGTATTCAGTGGAACAACCCTTTTAAAATTGAATATGGCTCCTTTCTGAAAGACTTCAATTGATGTCAAAGCTGTTTTGAGCTGCTTGCACTGGTTTGACAGAAACAGCTATTGCATATGTGGCGCCCTGCTGCGCTTGGTGCCACAGAACCTAGAAGGGTGCATAGCTGGATTTCTCCACAAGAGGCCCTCACTACATGCAAACACCTCCACCTTCCACCTCATACCAGCAGAGGGAGCCCTGATAGGGATATATAAAGGGAAGGTGGAGCCAGGCAGCTCAGTTTAGTGTTGCAGTGTGCTCAGGATGTAGCTGCTCCGAGGCTGCTGTGTGAGGCAAGCTAGGCCTCCAGCAGCCCTGAAGCCTAGTGAGGGCCCCGAGCATGGCCGACGGCGAGGAGGGAGAGAGTGGAACTAAGGGGGCAGAGGAGCATAGTAAGCTCACCCCGATTTATATACCTGACACCGGGTCCTCGCCTACAGGGATCTTTATGACCCGTAGGAACAACCGGAATCCCTGGAGAACTACAGGTCCCAGGTTAACCAACCGTTGACCACAGCAACAGGGTTAGGTACCACTAAGGCTCCAGCAACCAGGAATAGTGGGAACCAGGAGAAAACCCTACCACCAGGTCAGTAGGTACAAGAAGGAAGCAGTAAGCAAGCCAGGCCTAGCTCCAGGCAGGCCCGAAGCTTAGAGAGTAAAAGACACAGATTAGGAGGCCTTACACCCGCTCACTGGGGAGAGTCCAGAAATGTACCCTTCGCCCTGAGTGCCCTGGACCGTACCTGCATCACCACCAGTAAAGGTATTGAAGTTTACCCTTGTGTGTGTGCCTGTACTTCCTCTGGGACCGTCCTGCCGTCTCCCTCCTGCTTCCGCCATCTTTCTACATCTCTACACTGCCCTGAGGCCTGCTCCAACCTGTGGGGAGCCGTCCCATCATTGCTGCCCCTAACATCAGCCTCAGTGGACTGTCGCAGCGCTGGTAACCTCTTACCAGAATCCACAGGTGGCGTCACGACAATTTCCCCTATAAACATTCCCCACTTTTAAGTGACCGCCCTGGGCCACGGACCGGGCCAGCCACCGTGATATCCCCCGGCAACCAGAGGCCCGGCTGCCGAGTACCCCACGGCCCTGGGGGCGAGTCACATAATTGAACTATAACTGAAAAAATCCAATATGCAATATTCAACATGATGACTATTCCACTGATAGCCACCTCTGCTTGGTGTATATCATGCCCTATCATATTACAAAATTGTGGCATGAAATTATCTAGATCGACCTTGCTAAACTTGGCATGGTGTCAATGGCAACCAATTGTAGAATAGTTTTTTTTTACAGTAGGTTAAATAAAAAAAGAGCTGAGCCTTGATTGCTTACTATAGGCAACAAAGTGGGTTTTCTTTATTTTGATAAGAGGCATTTGTGTTCTTTTTTCATATTGTTTTTCAGTTATGACTTTTTAATATTGATTGAACTTGATAAAGTCACAGTTGGTGTTCAGTCTCTGATCAGCTAACTCAATATGGATGTACTTTTATTTTTTTTTCTTTTTCAGATTTTTTTTTAGTAATTTGCCACCTCTTGTTATGAGTAAGTGTATTCGTTACCTTTCGCTATTCGCACGGATAGTACGGTATTCGGGTTACTCGTTATATTGCGAGTGATTGTGTACTCGCCTCGCTATATTCGGATGTCCCGCCCTGCAGTTTTGGCGCCTCCTTTGCAGCCACTAAACATGCTGGACTTCTTAACCAATCACAGTAATGCCGTAGACATCTTGGTTGTGGCATTACTGTGATTGGCTGGCCGCCCGACGTCATAGGGTCTATTTAAGCCCTGCCGTCGCCATTTTGTGCACATTGCGTCCGGACCCTGTGTTCTACAAGCATAAAGACAGATCGCTGAGCTGCTAGGGAGAGTGTTTAGGTCTCTTGATAAAACAAAAGCCCTTTTAAGGGCTACCTGCAGTGTATACTAGTTCAGTTTTTAAAGGAGCCGACCACTAGCTCCATAATACCACCAAAAAATAGCTCTTTTCAGAGCTGAAGACTCACAACAAAGTCAGAGTACAGGGAGGGAGAGATTGCGTATTAGGTAAGGAGAGGTTAAAGTGTTCTTCCAGTGTCCATCTTAAAACAGCTCTTGTCAGAGGCAAAGCAATATTTTTCCAGCACATACAGAAGTAGCATTTTGTGCTGCCTTTTTTTTAAAAGCACTGGTCTATTTTCCCCGCTGTTTTAGGGGTCAGAGCCTGGCTTCTGCTGTCCACATTAGTCCACTTAAAAAGGCGTTTAGTGCCCTACACAAAGCAGTAGTCCAAACATTTCCTACTGCCTGCTACAAACCACACACCAGTCCATTTTAACCACTATTTTTGGGGTGACAGCCTTCCTTCTGTCCACATTAGTCCACTTAAAGCGTTTAGTGTCCTACACAAAGCAGTAGTCCAAACATTTCCTACTGCCTGCTACCTAGCACGCACCAGACCATTTTCCCCGCTGTTGTTGGGGTGACAGCTTGCCTTCTGTCCACATTAGTCCACTTAAAAAAGCGTTTTGTGCGCTATACAAAGCAGTAGTCCAAACATTTTCTACTGCCTGCTACAAAGCACGCACCAGCCCATTTTTCCCACTGTTTTTGGGGTGACAGCCTGCCTTCTGTTCACATTAATGCACGTAAAAAAGTGTTTAGTGCACTACACAAAGCAGCAGTCCAAACATTTCCTACTGGCTGCTACCAAGCATGCACCAGGCCATTTTCCCCACTATTTTTTGGGTGACAGCCTGCCTTCTGTCCACATTAGTCCACATAAAAAAGCGTTCAGTGCGCTACACAAAGCAGTTGTCCAAACATTTCCTACTGCCTGCTACAAAGCACGCTCCAGCCCATTTTACCCGCTGTTTTTGGGGTGACAGCCTGCCTTCTGTCCACATTAGTGCACTTAAAAAAGCGTTTAGTGCGCTACACAAAGCAGTAGTCCGAACATTTCCTACTGCCTGCTACCAAGCATGCACCAAGCCATTTTCCCCTCTGTTTTTGGGGTGACAGCCTGCCTTCTGTCCACATTGGTCCACTTAAAAAAGCGTTTAGTGCACTACACAAAGTAGTAGTCCAAACATTTCCTACTGCCTGCTACAAAGCACGCACTAGCCCATTTTCCCCGCTGTTTTTGGGGTGACAGCCTGCCTTCTGTCCACATTAGTCCACATAAAAAAGCGTTTAGTGCACTACACAAAGCAGTAGTCCAAACATTTTCTACTGCCTGCTACCTAGCACGCACCAGCCCATTTTCCCTGCTGTTTTTGGGGTGACAGCCTGCCTTCTGTCCACATTAGTCCACTTAAAAAAGCGTTTAGTGCGCTACACAAAGCAGAAGTCCAAACATTTCCTACTGCCTGCTACAAAGCATGCATCAGCCCATTTTCCCTGCTGTTTTTACGGTGACAGCCTGCCTTCTGTCCACATTAGTCCACATAAAAAAGTGTTTAGTGCGCTACACAAAGCAGTAGTCCAAACATTTCCTACTGCCTGCTGCAAAGCACGAACCAGCCCATTTTCCCCGCTGTTTTTTGGGTGACAGCCTGCCTTCTGTCCACATTAGTCCACATAAAAAAGCGTTTAGTGCGCTACACAAAGCAGTAGTCCAAACATTTCCTACTGCCTGCTGCAAAGCACGAACCAGCCCATTTTCCCCGCTGTTTTTGGGGTGACAGCCTGCCTTCTGTCCACATTAGTCCACATTAAAAGGCGTTTAGTGCGCTACACAAAGCAGTAGTCCAAACATTTTCTACTGCCTGCTGCAAAGCACGCACCAGCCCATTTTCCCCGCTGTTTTTGGGGTGACAGCCTGCCTTCTGTCCACATTAGTCCACTTAAAAAAGCGTTTAGTGCACTACACAAAGCAGTAGTCCAAACATTTCCTACTGCCTGCTACAAAACACCCACCAGCCCATTTTTCCCGCTGTTTTTGGGGTGACAGCCTGCCTTCTGTCCACATTAGTCCACATAAAAAAGCGTTTAGTGCACTACACAAAGCAGTAGTCCAAACATTTTCTACTGCCTGCTACAAAGCACGCACCAGGCCATTTTCCCTGCTGTTTTTGGGATGACAGCCTGCCTTCTGTCCACATTAGTCCACTTAAAAAAGTGTTTAGTGTCCTACACAAAGCAGTAGTCCAAACATTTGCTACTGCCTGCTACCAAGCACACACCAGGTCATTTTCCCTGCTGTTTTTGGGGTGACAGCCTTCCTTCTGTCCACTTTGGTCCACTTAAAGCGTTTAGTGCGCTACACAAAGCAGTAGTCCAAACATTTCCTACTGCCTGGTACCTAGCACGCACCAGGCCATTTTCCCCACTGTTTTTGGGGTGACAGCCTGCCTTCTGTCCACATTAATGCACGTAAAAAAGCGTTTAGTGTGCTACACAAAGCAGTAGTCCAAACATTTCCTACTGCCTGCTACCAAGCACGCACCAGGCCATTTTACCCACTATTTTGGCTGTGACAGCTAGCTTGGCTTGTGCCATTAACATCTGAAAATCTGTCAACAAAACCCAAAATGCCAAAAAAGCCTCTTGTTAAGGGACGTGGACGTGGTGTTGTCAGTGGTGCCCGAGAAGGCATGCAGTCTTTGTCAGGGTAGAAGAAGCTTGATGCATCCACTATGTTCCTGGAAAAATTTCCCGGTCTGGAACGTAAATGTGCGTGGAAGCCAGAAGAGCGAGAGCAGATTCTGTCTTGGATAGCAGACAAGGCCTCTACGCATTTGCCAAGCAGCAACAAATCTTCCACGATTGGTACGTATCCTTTGGTTGGCTCTGGCCTATCAATGTGCAGCATTGAAGAGGGACAAGAGGAGGTGGCGTGCGTTGATGCTCAAGTATTTGAGGACCTACGGCCAGAAGAAAGCTGCTTGGAGGAACGTCATTTACTGTCTCCAGAGGTGGAGCCTGGTGATGATGAGGAGACACAGTTGCCATCAGGTCAGCGTACAATGTCAACTGGGAAGGAGGATGAGATGGAAGATGAGGTGGTCGCTGATGAGTCCACTGATCCGACCTGGACTGTTGCCATGCATAGCCATGACAGCAACACAGAGGATGATGGATATGTAGCACCAACACAGGCACCAAGGGGTTGTAGTTTGCCCAGAGTGAGAACTGGGTCAACTGTTCCCAAGAGCACCCTCGCTGTGCGCCAAGTCAAGGCAAGGGGGCGGTCAGCTGCTGTGTGGAATTTTGTTCTGAAAGTCCTTCAGAGAAAAACATTGTAGTCTGTAGTGTCTGCCATACCAAGTTGAGCAGAGGCCAGGGCAAAGGCAACCTGGGCACCACCAGACGCAAAACCACATGGCAGCCAAGCACCCCAGTAGGTGAGCGGAACACCAGGTTACCAAATCTGCGTCTGTGGGTCAAACCAATGCCATGTCACCTGGGCTATGTCCTTCAGAATCTGCTGTTCAGGAAGCAGGTGCTCATACCTCCTGCCCACCAGCTGCGGTTGCTCACACACAGCAAACCTCAACCACATCCACTTCCTTGTCCCAGTGAAGCGTCCAATTGTCCGTGCCTGAGAGTTGGAAAGAAAGCATAAATACCCAGCCACGCACCCACAGGCACAAATACTAAACTCGCAGATTGCCAAATTGCTAGCTGTGGAGATGTTGCCGTTTAGGCTTGTGGGAACACAGTCTTTCCGTGATCTCTTGGCTGTGGCTGCCCCACGATACAGTGTTCCCAGCCACCACTATTTTGCCCGGTGTGCCTTCCCAGCGTTACACAAGCATGTGTTAAACAATCTGAACCGTGCTCTCACCAACATCTAACCTAGAAGGTCCACCTAACAACAGACACCTGGACAAGTTGTTGTGGACAGGGATGATACATTTCTGTCGCGGCACCCTGAGTGAACCTGATGGAGGGTGGGACAAAGGCGCAAACTGGAACATCACACATCTTACCCATGCCAAGAATAGCGGGCCCAACATCTGTCAGGGTTTCCGCCTCTTCATATTCCACTTCCTCTCTCCCCTCCTACTGCTCCTCATCCTCTGCTGAATTACCCTCCTTATCACTGCCAAGCTGGGACCTGTGCAGCAGCGCATCGGCAAAGTGGCAACATGCTCTGCTGAAGCTGATCTGTTTAGGTCAGAAAGCACACACTGCAGTAGAGCTGTGGCAAGCTTTAAAACAACAGACCGATCAGTGTCTCTCCCCGCTGCACCTCCAACCCAGTCTGGTCTTCTGCGATAATGGGCGTAACCTGGTGGTGGCTTTAAAGGTCGGCAAGCTGGTACACGTGCAATGCATGTCTCATGAGCTGAACCTAGCTGTTCAGAAATTTCTGAAAACTTACCGTGACTTGCCGTACCTACTTGAGAAGGTGCGCCATATTAGCGCCCATTTCCGCTATTCCTCTATTGCTTTTGCTGCTCTTACAGAGCTGCAAAAGCGGTTGAATTTGCCAAGTCACCGACTCATTTGCTACCTGCCCACGCGGTGGAACTCAACCTATCTTATGTTGGCGAGGATTAGTGAACAGCAGAGGGCAGTAGCTGAATACCAGCTTCAACATGCCCGTCAGACTGAGAGTCAGCCACCACACATAACAACTGTCGAGTGGGTGTGGATCGCTGACATTTGTGAGGTTCTTGAGAACTTTGAGTATTGCACCAACCTCGTGAGCGGTGAGCGATGATCAGGCTATTATCAGCGTAACCATCCCGCTGCTGTGTCTCTTGAAACAATCACTGCAAAATCTCAAAGAGGAAGCTTTGAGTGCCCAGCATGTTGGTATGGAGCCAGTTTTCCCAATGGGTGATACTACCCAGCCAAGCAAATATTCTGAGGCAACATTGGGTGATGAGGAGGAAGATGAGGAGGATGAGGAGGGAGAGGACTTGTTTTTCTGTGCTACCGAGGGGACTCGTAATGCTACAGAGGGGACACCCAACCCAAGCTTCATTTCTGTCCAGCCTGGGTGGGCTGGAGAGGAGGAGGTGGAGGAGGAGGAGGAGGCGAGTCAGCGTAAGGAGAGGATGGGTACTGTTTCTACTGTTGGGGACACAGAACATTTGCCTTTTTGCAGCTTGGTCCACATGGCACAGTTCATGTGCAAGTGTATGTGGCAAGACCCTCGCGTGATACACATTTTACCCAACAACCTATACTGGTTGGCCACCTTTCTTGATCCACGGCACAAGGAGAAATTTCCTTCTCTCCTTTTGGAGTCACCAAAGAGTTTTACAATGGAATTGTTCAAGAGGGCCTTTGTAGATCAGTTGCTGAAAACATCACCCTCAGACAATGCTGGTGTCAGAGGTACCGTCTCTTTTCAACACTAAGGGATAATGGGGAGAGACACGAACACCAGCTCCAACAGAAGTGGGGGGAAAATGTGCACAAATTGGGTAATTTTAAATAAACCAGCACAACAGCAAGGGCTATCTGTGCCTGTAACAATGCCAAGGAGGGATAAGTTGCAGAACATGGTCAAGAGGTACTTAAGTGACCATATGTGCATCCTTTCTGACGCTTCAGTTACCTTTAATTATTTTAATTATTGGGTGTCTAAGCTGAACACTTGGCCCAACCTCTCCTTATATGCCTTGGAGGTGCTGGCCTGCCCGACTGCTAGTGTGGTGTCAGAGCGTGTTTTCAGTTCGGCTGGGGCAATCATCACTGATAGGCGCACACGCCTATCCACGGAAAATGCAGACAGACTTACTGTGATTAAATTCAACAAGGACTGGATATCTCCACAGTTTGTAATCCCTCTAGATGACAGCAAGCCAACCTAAATTCACCAAAAATGCAGATTCATGCTACTGCTGTTAACGTCACCCCCTTCCCATAAAAACCTGTTTCCTTCCATTGTCAACCATGACTCAGCCCATAGGGCTAATTTTTGCAAACCCTATGCACATTGTGCAGTGGACAAACCAGGACAGTATTCCTACTCCAGCCTAACTACTATTTGTGATTGGAGGCCCTTGGGGTGGTGTCTTCCTACGTCAACCATGACTTAGCCCATAGGGCTAATTTTTACAAACCCTATGCACATTGTGCAATGGACAAATCTGGAATGTACAGTGGTCCTACCAAACTAATATTTGTCATTGGAAGCCCTTGTCACAGGTTGTGCCTTATTGTGACTGAGATAGGGGATACATATTCAATAGAAATGTACTGTCTGTCACCCTATTTGGCAAAAAAACATGCCTGGCTTGTGCCACATTGTAACTGAGATACGGGATACATATTCAATAGAAATTTACACTGACTGTTGATGACCGACTGATGGCCGTCTGAAAACTTGAATTGAGGGCCACAACTACTACAGTACTCCATTGTAGAAAATATTTGTAAAGGGAGGCTCTTGTCATTGAATCTTGCTGCACCTATGACACAGCCCCCAGGAGTAATTTTTGGAAATACGATGTACGTTCTGCACTGGACCAAGTAGTACAGTATCAAGAAGTCTTCTCTTCCTATATAATCTGGGGAATATTGACAATCAAAATCTCTGAGCCTTTTGGAGAAGCTTCTCCAACGCATCCTGGAGGGGGGGGGGGCACCATATATCCTTTGAGCTCGTCATCCAGTTGACTAGTGCAGCTTTATTTTTCCAGTTCACAGAATTCAGCCATACCTGAAGATTGCAGGCCGCACTCACTGCTACCTTCTAGTACTCCATGTCTCTTAGCCTTTTTCTCTGTAGTCTCTGCCCTTAAATGAGTTAAATAATAGAGTGAGGGCCCTACAATATGAATAAGTGAGGGCACTCTCAAATGTACATAAGAGGGACTTCCAAAATTTCTAGAGGAGTGCACTTCAAAATGTATGTTATAGGGCCACACGAGGGCTCTCACAAACCTCAGCTTTCCTGAATTTAGGGCCGCAGTATCACATGGTGGTGGTGGAGGAGGAGGAGGAGGAGTGTCAAGCCCAATGCTACAATGGGCACATTGTAAACTGCTATGGAATATGTATTCCACTGTCTGAGTGTCAATGATGGAAGGACCGCCCAAATGTCTAAGTAACAGCTGTCCCTCCAAAAAGCATCTGACAGAGCCACCTGAGGCCTCTCAGGTCAAATATCAACATACCTACTGGTGCGTTCTAGCTGTGCTTGTAAAGTGCTGGGCAATAGTGAACTAAAAATGATGTATGACAGAGGGACCTTCAAAATGTATAAGTCAGGGCCTTCCCAATTGTAAAAGGCGAAAAAAAGCCACAACAGTATGTGTGAACAAAGGCTAAAAAGGATATTTATTTGGTTTCTCTGGTTTATTTAGCCTTATATACAAGTGATTATGCAGGAAAAACTGTTTCTTACCTTTTTGGCCTGTTAAATGCAATTTAGGTTAGGTTTGGTAGTTGTTCTTGTGTGTCTGTAAAAGTGGCGTAATACTGCGACAAACTTATTCCCAGAAACCATATGTGAGTCAGAAATGCATGCAGGCATATTCTCCAGGCTCTTCCCATTCTGTTTCATCACTTTCCCATCCATTTCAGCCTTTTCCTCAGGCCCCCAGGCCCCTTTGTAGGATCCAGCAGAAAATTACTCACATTTCCCATTGACTTACATTGTACTCGCTATTCGGAATGAATACGCGATTATTGCAAAGTACTCGTTACGAGTATAGCGATTACGAATATTTCTGTACTCGCTCATCACTAACCACCACAGCTGGATATAAAGGTGCTATTTCCTCTGTAACACAATAAAATCTCATTTCTGATCTATATGTGTTAGAACCTTGCTGTTAGGTTTTTTTTCCTTTGCTGGTCACATGACCTTGTTGGCCTATTTAGTCCTGCTCCGCCCTTCTGGCTTTGCTGGACTTCATTGTATATCTACTTTCTAGCTAGCCTGTGCTCTGTATCTAACTCTGTTAGTTTGCTTGGTCTACGGACCTCTATGTTCTATCTATTTTGTTTGTTCGTCTGTCTGCTACTATTTCTGTTAGGAGGTGTCCCATATTCCTCCCAGTCCTTAGTACTTGTAGGGATTCCCTCCCCACATCTATAGGTCTTCGTACAGACTAGATTAGGACTTTAGCAGGTCTGATCGCAGGATCAGGTTCCCTGTTACATCGTAGGGATTCAGCTGAGTCTCATAGTAGGGACAGATCTCCTCTCTTTCCTTAGCTTTGGTAGCAGAACATAACAGTAAGTCCAGCCAGCAAATTCTCTAAGGAAAGATTTTTCTGTTCCATCATGGTGTCGGTTCAGGATTTGGCTCATCGCCTGCAGGGACTCTCTCTGGAGGTGGCCGAGCTCCGTCAGCACGTGAGTAACTGTCCTGGAGCACATTTCTTGGAGCCTAAGGTATGTTTGCCGGATTTGTTTTTTGGTGAACACCGAGAATTTTTTTCATTTAAAAATGCTTGCTTATTGTATTTTCGTTTGAGACCTAAGTCCTCTGGGGATGAATCCCAGCGCGTAGGGTTCATAATGTCACTTTTGCGCAAAGAGCCTCAGGAGTGGGCCTTTTCTTTGCAACCTAGTGATTCATGCTTCAGATCAGTGGATAGTTTTTTTTCTGCTTTGGGACTATTATATGATGATCCTGACCATGTCGCATCAGCTGAGACTGAGTTGAGACGTCTAAAACAAGGATCGGGTAATGTGGAAAAATATTGTACACATTTTCGTCGTTGGTCCACTCAAACAGGGTGGAACGATTCTGCTCTGAAAAGTCTATTTCTTGCTGGGCTCAGTGAAAGGGTTAAAGACCTGCTAATTGCTTATCCTACACCTGAAGATTTGCAACAGGCTATGCAATTAGCTATACGGGTGGATAGAAGACTGCGTGCTAGGGTTAATGAGAGCAAATCCTCTGCTATGTCAGTTTCTGGTTATGATAATGTGTGTACTAACAGTGGTGAACCGATGGAGATTGGATCGGTGGCACCTCGTTTTCAAGAAAAAGACCGTCGTTTTTCGCAAGGCTTGTGTTTCTACTGCGGAAAATCTGGTCATTTGATTAAAGGCTGTGAGCTTCGTATGAAGAAAGAAAAAAAAATGGTCAGTCACGCCCGTATTGCCTGTTTAAATTCCAAGGGTATATTTTTAGCTGCTTCCACGATTGCTCAGGAAAAATTAATGGAATTTCGGGTGTTTGTTGATTGCGGGTCTACACTGAATGTAATTGATGGGGGATTCGTGGAAAAACTCAATTTAAAACCTGAACCTTTGTCATCCCCCATTGCTGTGGTTTCTGTGGATGGCTCCCCTTTGAAGAATATTACTCTCAAGGTCAGTGAATTTCCTCTCACTATTAATGGTGTTCACCATGAGAAATTGGATTTGGTAGTGTTGAATAAC
Organism: Phyllobates terribilis; assembly: GCF_046119375.1. Classification (NCBI taxonomy): domain Eukaryota; kingdom Metazoa; phylum Chordata; class Amphibia; order Anura; family Dendrobatidae; genus Phyllobates; species Phyllobates terribilis. Next base: position 528,036,400 of record NW_027362763.1, on the reverse strand, counting down.
TTGCCTTCTCCAGTAATATTGGGTTTGCCCTGGTTAAAATTTCACAATCCTGTACTGGATTGGTCTACCAGTGAAATTAAATCCTGGAGCCATAAATGTTATGACAAGTGTTGTAACGGGCGTATTGCAGCTTTGGATAGGGGAGAATTGCCTGTTCCTATTCAGGATTTTTGGAGAGTTTTTTCTGAGAAGGAATCGCAGGTTTTGCCTCCCCATAGAGACTATGATTGTTCTATTGAATTTGTCCCTGGAGCGACTCTTCCTAAGAGTCGTTTATTTAACCTTACTATTCCTGAGAGGAAGGCTTTGGAGGAATACATACAGACAAGCTTGGCCGCCGGTCACATTAGGCCCTCTAAGTCTCCTGTGGCGGTTGGATTTTTTTTTGTAAAAAAAAAGGACGGCGGTTTACGTCCTTGTCTGGATTTTCGTGAGATTAACAAAATTACGGTACGCAATCCTTACCCACTGCCATTGATTCCTGATCTGTTTAACCAGTTATTGGGGGCCAAGTGGTTCTCTAAAATTGACCTTAAGGGGGCATACAATCTGTTGCGCATGAAGGAGGGTGATGAATGGAAGACTGCTTTTAACACTCCTGTGGGTCATTTTGAGAATCTGGTTATGCCTTTTGGTCTCACTAATGCTCCTGCATTTTTTCAGAATCTGATTAATGACATCCTTAGACCTTTGATCGGTAAAAATGTGGTTGTGTATTTGGATGACATTTTGATTTATTCGCCAGATCTGGAGTCTCATTGGCGGAGCGTGCGTGAGGTATTACAGTTATTAATGGACAATTCGCTTTTTGCTAAGCTGGAGAAATGTGAGTTCGCTGTACAGAGAATTAGTTTTTTGGGCTACATTATCTCCAGCAAAGGTTTTGAGATGGATCCGGTTAAGGTTCAGGCTGTGCAGGAATGTCCTAGGCCTATTGGTTTGAAATCGATACAGAGGTTTTTGGGTTTCGCCAATTACTATAGAAAGTTCATAAAAAATTTTTCTAGTATTGTCAAACCTCTGACTGATCTCACCAGGAAAGGTGCTGATGCGGTTCAGTGGTCTTCTGAGGCCATTGAAGCTTTTGTGTATCTCAAGGAGAGGTTCACCTCTGCTCCCATCCTTATGCAGCCTGATGTTACTAGGCCGTTTTTGGTTGAGGTTGATGCTTCCTCTGTGGGGGTTGGCGCAGTATTGTCTCAGGATAACGGGGATGGATTACATCCCTGTGCCTTTTTTTCAAAAAAATTTTCGGAGACTGAATTGAATTACGATATTGGTAATCGGGAATTATTGGCTATTAAACTCGCATTTGAACACTGGCGCCACTTCTTGGAAGGTGCGGAATTTCCCGTTCAGGTTCTTACGGATCATAAAAATCTGATATATCTTGATGCTGCCAAGCGCCTGAATGCCCGTCAGGCTAGGTGGGCACTGTTTTTCTCGCGGTTTAATTTCTCCGTTACTTACATCCCTGGTACTAAGAATGTTAAGGCGGATGCCTTGTCTCGCAGTTTTTCTCCCATAGTCGGTGCTGAGAAAGAGGAAAACATTTTACAAGAAGGTGTTGTGATAGCTGCTTTAGACTCCGTTTTGGAAGATGAGATTCTTAAAGCTCAGGAGAATGCCCCATCTAACACTTCTCATGGGAGGTTGTTTGTGCCTGAGACCTTTAGGAGAGATTTGTTTGTTGAGTGTCACGAATCTCGGTTGGCAGGTCATCCCGGAATCTCTGAGACCAAGAGACTGGTGGGTCGCAGTTTTTGGTGGCCTGGATGGCAGAAGGAAGTCATTAAGTGGGTGCGCCAATGTACTATATGTGCTAGATCTAAGTCCTCACATACTCCTGCTGCGGGGTTGCTTTGTCCTTTGGAGGTCCCCAGTGCTCCTTGGACACATTTGGCTATGGACTTTATAACTGACCTTCCCCCCTCTGAGGGTTTTACTGTCATCTGGGTGGTCGTGGACCGCTTTAGCAAGATGTGTCACTTGGTTCCCTTCGTCAAACTGCCCTGCGCTAAAACTCTCGCTAAGGCCTTTGTCAAGGAAATTGTCAGACTTCATGGCGTTCCTACTGACATTGTTTCTGATAGGGGTCCTCAGTTCGTGGCTCGTTTTTGGCGTGCCTTTTGTGACAGGTTGGGAATTCATTTGTCGTTTTCGTCCGGATATCATCCTGAATCTAATGGCCAGACAGAAAGGAAAAACCAGGATGTTGAGCAGTTCTTGCGTTGTTTTGTGGCAGACAATCAAGAGGGGTGGTCTGAGTTTCTGCCACTTGCCGAATTTGCTCTGAACAATCATACATCTTCTTCTGCTGGTTGTTCGCCTTTTTTTTGTTGTTCTGGGAGACATCCGTCGTTTGGGTCGTTCTCCAAGTTGGGATCTGCCGTGCCTGAGGAGGAGAATTTTTCCGGTGATTTGGAAAGAGTTTGGACGGATGTGCGTGGTAATCTTCAGGAGGCCAACAGAAAATCTAAAGACTACTTTGATAGAAAACGACAGGAGGTTTTGTTCGCTGTTGGTGACATGGTTTGGTTGTCCTCTAGGAATCTGCGGTTGAGGATTCCTTCTAAGAAATTGGGTCCCAAGTTTGTAGGGCCCTTTAAGGTGCTTCAGGTTGTCAACCAATCTGCTGTTAGGTTGGAGGTTCCTACCTCCTGGAGAATTAATCCGGTCTTTCATGTCTCTCTGTTAAAAAAAGCTGTTGTGTCGGATGGTGACGCCTCTGCCTCTGTTCCTCCGGTGGTGGAGGACGGGGAATATGAAATTTCTCGCATCCTTGACTCTAGACGGTATAGAGGTAGTTTGCAGTATCTTGTGGCCTGGAAAGGTTTCGGACCCGAGGATAACTCTTGGGTGAGGTCAGATGATGTTTCCGCGTCCAGACTTATCAGAGCGTTTCACAGGAGATTTCCTGATAAGCCTGGTCCTAGGGGATCCGGAGGATCCTCTTAGAAGGGGGGGTACTGTTAGAACCTTGCTGTTAGGTTTTTTTTCCTTTGCTGGTCACATGACCTTGTTGGCCTATTTAGTCCTGCTCCGCCCTTCTGGCTTTGCTGGACTTCATTGTATATCTACTTTCTAGCTAGCCTGTGCTCTGTATCTAACTCTGTTAGTTTGCTTGGTCTACGGACCTCTATGTTCTATCTATTTTGTTTGTTCGTCTGTCTGCTACTATTTCTGTTAGGAGGTGTCCCATATTCCTCCCAGTCCTTAGTACTTGTAGGGATTCCCTCCCCACATCTATAGGTCTTCGTACAGACTAGATTAGGACTTTAGCAGGTCTGATCGCAGGATCAGGTTCCCTGTTACATCGTAGGGATTCAGCTGAGTCTCATAGTAGGGACAGATCTCCTCTCTTTCCTTAGCTTTGGTAGCAGAACATAACAATATGTTTCTGATCGAAGTCCTCTTTAGAATTAGAAAATAGCTCTCTGTTTAACTCTATGATAAAAACAGTTATGTGCTTGTTTTTGAGGGATGATAAGGATAATTAGTCTTGTTCTCAAATTCTATCCTTTTAATGTGACCAAAAGAAAAAATAAAGTGAGTTTCATATTCTTTGTTTACTCTTTCAAGTACTCCACACTTTCATCTAACCCTTTAATTCACTTTACAAATGAATTGATAATGTAGTGTGCCCAAGTTTCAAAGAAATCCTATCAACACCTTTCAAACATATTTGGCTATTCAAACAAAACGTAGTTCAGTCAGTGTTTCCCACAAAGCCTGCATTCTGGGTTTGTTTTTGCAGGCGACATCAATTCCGAGATGAACTTTTTTCTTAGAAGTGGTAACTGTAGAGTGGAGCCCCATATAAATAAATAAAAAGGGGTGAAGAGGAGTATTACCATAACTCAAGGTAGACATGACAGTGCCAAATCTCTGGACACATGAACGTTGTATATTTATCAAAATGTTTCTCTTCATATTCGGAACATGGAAAACGAGTAATAGATTTATCATGGGAAACACCTCATTTTATTTAGTCAAGGAAATGCCACTACAAGTGATTGTAATTCTTTTAGCAAGAAACCTGAGACATACTTCCATAAATTATTTTATAAAAAACAATCTATAGAAGTGCTATAATCTTAAGTGCCAGAAACATGCTATTTAAAATGCTAACTATTTTTGAAATAATTATAGCTGTCATTGTAAGTTTTTGTCAAATCGAGTATATATTTAAATTTAGCTTAATCTTTTTTAAATATAGCGCTCCCTCTTAACGAATCGTAGGCCTTAGTGTGCAGTACTAGCAAAATGTATTGCTTTTTAGCAAATTAGTTGTTTTGGGAAACTTCTGCACCTATCCTGCAGATGACAAAACAACTTTGTATGTAATGCCAAGTTTTCAGGAATTACAGTACAGACCAAAAGTTTGGACACACCTTCTCATTTAAAGATTTTTCTGTATTTTCATGACTATGAAAATTGTACATTCACACTGAAGGCATCAAAACTATGAATTAACACATGTGGAATTATATACTTAACAAAAAAAGTGTGAAACAACTGAAAATATGTCTTATATTCTAGGTTCTTCAAAGTAGCCACCTTTTGCTTTGATGACTGCTTTGCACACTCTCGGCATTCTCTTGATGAGCTTCAAGAGGTAGTCACCGGAAATGGTTTTCACTTCACAGGTGCGCCCTGTCAGGTTTAATAAGTGGGATTTCTTTCCTTATAAATGGGGTTGGGACCATCAGTTGTGTTGTGCAGAAGTCTGGTGGATACACAGCTGATAGTCCTACTGAATAGACTGTTAGAATTTGTATTATGGCAAGAAAGAACAGCTAAGTAAAGAAAAACGAGTGGCCATCATTACTTTAAGAAATGAAGGTCAGTCAGTGTCCCCAAGTGCAGTTGCAAAAACCATCAAGCGCTACAAAGAAACTGGCTCACATGAGGACCGCCCCAGGAAAGGAAGACCAAGAGTCACCCCTGCTTCTGAGGATAAGTTTATCCGAGTCACCAGCCTCAGAAATCGCAGGTTAACAGTAGAGATGAGCGTTGTTCTACTCGAACTGTTCGCCAATCTCAAATTCGAGCTGTTTTGGGCGGTGTTCGAGCCGTTCGGCGAACACGAACAATTTGAGAAAAATTCGGCTGTTCGAGGTTATGTTCGATAACTGTTCATGCACCAAAATCATAACTGGATTTTTTCTCAGTAATGATGAAAATTAATGTTAATACGCAGTTTGAGTGTACAGCGGGGTGGGGGGAGGGGCAGGGGATGGATCTCTGCAGGAGCAATGAAGATCTCCATTTTTTTTTCTCTTTCCCGCATTTGCAGTGGGGAGGTGTAATCTGTCAGCCTATCAGCAGCGCACACACGGAGCGAAGTGCTTTTTTTCACACAAGCAACGGCATGTGTCATTGGCAGTGTATGTCACATGTCCTTGCCCTATAAGACCAAGCCATTTTCCCCGTCGCCACCATTTTCTCACTGCTGCAGCTGCGTGTTAGACGGCACCGCTGTTGCTGTGTGCGCTATACCTTGTTAATTTCAAGCCAATTTTCGCACAAATCTACAGATAGCTTGGGAGTAGGGAATAGTTGTGATTGCAGTCCTTTTAAGGACTAGGTTACAGCATTTCCTACGACTTTTATCAGGCAGGTCTGTGCTCTTAAATAGATTGTGGGAGTAAAGACTAATTGTAATTGGAGTCCTTTTCAGGACTAGGTTACATCAGTTCCTATCAGTTTTTGCCAGGCAGGTCTGTGCCAGTGCTGTGCAAGTTTTTTTCACAGCATTTGGCTGAATCTAGCAAAGCTAATCCTTTTTGGCCTATTGCAGAGTGTGTTAGTCAGTGGAGTAGCCTATCTGTATTGCAAGATATACCACCTGTGTATAGAATACCAATTTTTTTACTGCACCTAGTGAAGTAAAATCTTTTGGGCATAGCATCATTCTATTAGTCCATCTATACTGACCTCCATCAGGTTGCAAATTGAATATAATTTTTTTCTGCATCTAGCTCTGAAAAAATATTGGGCTTCTAGCTGTGTGTGGGACTTGTTCTATTAATCCATCTATACAGACCTCCATCAGGTTGCAAACTGAATATATTTTTTTCTGCATCTACCTCTGAAAAAATATTGGGCTTCTAGCTGTGTGTGGGACTTGTTGTATTAGTCCATCTATACTGACCTCCATCAGGTTGCAAACTGAATATATTTTTTTCTGCATCTACCTCTGAAAAAATATTGGGCTTCTAGCTGTGTGTGGGACTTGTTCTATTAGTCCATCTATACTGACCTCCATCAGGTTGCAAACTGAATATATTTTTTTCTGCATCTACCTCTGAAAAAATATTGGGCTTCTAGCTGTGTGTGGGACTTGTTCTATTAATCCATCTATACAGACCTCCATCAGGTTGCAAACTGAATACATTTTTTTCTGCATCTACCTCTGAAAAAATATTGGGCTTCTAGCTGTGTGTGAGACTTGTTGTATTAGTCCATCTATACTGACCTCCATCAGGTTGCAAACTGAATATATTTTTTTCTGCATCTACCTCTGAAAAAATATTGGGCTTCTAGCTGTGTGTGGGACTTGTTGTATTAGTCCATCTATACTGACCTCCATCAGGTTGCAAACTGAATATATTTTTTTCTTCATCTACCTCTGAAAAAATATTGGGCTTCTAGCTGTGTGTGGGACTTGTTCTATTAATCCATCTATACAGACCTCCATCAGGTTGCAAACTGAATATATTTTTTTCTGCATCTACCTCTGAAAAAATATTGGGCTTCTAGCTGTGTGTGGGACTTGTTCTATTAATCCATCTATACAGACCTCCATCAGGTTGCAAACTGAATATATTTTTTTCTGCATCTACCTCTGAAAAAATATTGGGCTTCTAGCTGTGTGTGGGACTTGTTCTATTAATCCATCTATACAGACCTCCATCAGGTTGCAAACTGAATATATTTTTTTCTGCATCTACCTCTGAAAAAATATTGGGCTTCTAGCTGTGTGTGGGACTTGTTCTATTAATATATCTATACAGACCTCCATCAGGTTGCAAACTGAATATATTTTTTTCTGCATCTACCTCTGAAAAAATATTGGGCTTCTAGCTGTGTGTGGGACTTGTTCTATTAATCCATCTATACAGACCTCCATCAGGTTGCAAACTGAATATATTTTTTTCTGCATCTACCTCTGAAAAAATATTGGGCTTCTAGCTGTGTGTGGGACTTGTTCTATTAATCCATCTATACAGACCTCCATCAGGTTGCAAACTGAATATATTTTTTTCTGCATCTACCTCTGAAAAAATATTGGGCTTCTAGCTGTGTGTGGGACTTGTTGTATTAGTCCATCTATACTGACCTCCATCAGGTTGCAAACTGAATATATTTTTTTCTGCATCTACCTCTGAAAAAATATTGGGCTTCTAGCTGTGTGTGTGACTTGTTCTATTAATCCATCTATACAGACCTCCATCAGGTTGCAAATTGAATATAATTTTTTTCTGCATCTAACCCAGCCAATAGTTTTGGCCTAATACCACAGTTTGGCCACTCAGCTCTGCTCGGTTCCCATCCATTGTTTTTTTGTGCAAACAACTCCAGAGTTGTGAATTAGTTAACCACCAAAATGAGTGGAAAAAGGCCTGCTGCTGGTGGAAAGGGGAATAGGCGTGTTGGGAAGGGGAAAAAAGGTTGTGTCCGTGGGGTAGGTGTTAAAGCAACAGTAACATCTGCAGAAGAAAGACCATCTTCCAGCCAAACTAAAATGTCTACTTCTTTTAGCGGACAATGTGATAAGATCCCTTTTTTACGGCCACGCCAATCGCTACAAATTCCAGATGAGGCACAAAAACAGCAGGTGCTTCAACGGATATCAAGTGCTCCTTTAAGTGGGCTCTCCTCCACATCAACTTCAACATCACAAATACTCCAGTCCTCAAAGGTGTCACCCCAATCGCACTTGCTTCCTCACAGCTCCCAAATCTCCAGCTGCCCGTCTGAGTATGAGGTAGAACAGATGGTTGAGTCTGCAGAGCTGTTTACTCATACTATAGCCTGGGAATCAGAGGTCGACTCCAGCGCTTCTGTGAATCCAGACGAGGAAATGATCTGCACTGATGCCCAGAATCTTTATGAGTCGGATCCAGGACCAGACGCAGAAGGTTCTGACCATAATGTAGACCCTCATTCCCAAACTGTAACTCCTGTTGGTGGAGACAATGAGGAAGACGATGATAAGACTCAAATACCTGATTGGAGCGACAACTTTAGTTTTTTGTCAGGGCAGGAACAGGTTGGCTCTGAGGACGACGGGTGTGATAACGCACAGGGTGATGATGATGAGGTTGGAGATCCCACTTACTGTCAACCCACAGTCAGCCAAGAGATGAGGTCAGCAGAGGAGGTGGAGGAAGATGCTAGTGACGACGAGGTCAGGTTGCGCCTTCCTGGACAGAGACGTAGTACTGGAAGCACGTCAACAACTGCATCCTCAAACACAACTCTGCCTCTCACCACAAGTCGTGGTGGCTCTTCAGGTCGCATGGGTGCTAAGCCTTGCATAGCCTGGGCATTTTTTCAGATCGATAAAGATGACCCAACTCGTGTTATCTGTAACATTTGTCAGCGAAAGCTAAGTAGAGGCCAAAAAATATATAGTTTGAGTACTTCATGCATGAACCGGCACATGGACATGAAGCATAAGTTGCAGTGGGAAGCTCAGTGTGCTACAATGCGGCCTAGCCGGCCGGGCCAACCACCGTCTGCCATATCTTGTGCATCCGCGGCCTCTTCATCCTCTGTGACTGGGGGGACAGCAGTCACACCTGTTTTGGGGCGCAGACCTGCCACCTCTTTACCCGCAACAGCCAGCGTGATTGGCAGGTCATCATTTTCTTTGGAGGTGGTAACACCAGCTGGTGTTGAGCGCTGTCCGACATCGATAGCACCACCTTTGGATCAAGGCAACCTAACATGTCCGCCTGCATCTTCCTCACAGACCGGCAGTTTGCCGGGGACACCCTTATCAACCCCGTCTAAGCACAATAGCCAGCCCTCGGTCCCTCAGATGTGGACAAGTAAAAGACCATTTCCTCCTAGCCATGAGAAAGCTAAGAGGTTGAATTTCACCATCTGCAAGCTCTTGGCTACAGAAATGCTGCCTTTCCGCCTGGTGGACACAGAGGATTTTCGAGACCTTATGTCCGTCGCAGTGCCCCAGTACCAGATGCCCAGTCGGCACTACTTCTCAAAGAAAGGTGTGCCTGCGCTCCACCAGCATGTCGCACACAACATCACCGCTTCTTTGAGAAACTCTGTGTGTGACAGGGTGCATTTCACCACAGACACTTGGACGAGTAGGCATGGACAGGGGCGTTACATGTCGCTGACTGGGCACTGGGTAACTATGGTGACAGCAGGACAAGGGGCTGCTGTCCAAGTCTTGCCGTCCCCACGAGTTGTGCGTCAATCCTCTTTATGTCAAAGTTCCTCCACTGCTTCTGCCTCCTCAACCTCCTCTCGGTCTTCCACCTGCACCCAAAGCCTGTCTGGTCATGCCACAAGCTAACTGCGCAGAAGGGATCCTGCACACCTCCTTACTATGCTGGCAGTAGGGCTCAACGTCATCAGGCGGTTTTTACATTGAAATGTCTGGGAAATGTGAGTCACACAGCTGAGGAGTTGTGGTCAGCTCTGGAGAACCAATTTCATGAATGGTTGTCTCCACTGGACCTGAAACCAGGGAAGGCCGTGTGCGACAATGCTGCAAACCTGGGTGCGGCCCTTCGCCGGGGCAATGTCACACACGTGCCTTGTATGGCTCACGTGTTGAACCTGGTTGTCCAGCAATTTTTAGCCCACTATCCCAGACTAGATGGCCTTCTGCAGAGGGCACGGTCGCTGTGTGCTCACTTCCGCCGTTCGCATCCCGCAGCTCAGCGACTTACATCTCTACAGAAGTCGTTGGGCCTGCCACTTCACCGGCTAAAATGCGATGTGCCTACCCGGTGGAATTCAACTCTGCACATGTTGCAGCGACTGTGGCAGCACCGACAAGCCCTGGTGCAATACGTTCTGACGTATAGCCTGGGCCAACGAGATTCAGAGGTGGGGCAAATCACGCTGGAGGAGTGGTCTCAGATCAGGGACCTATGCACCCTTCTGCACAGTTTTGAACGAAGATGTTTAGTGCTGACGATGCCATTATCAGCATGACTATTCCGGTGATTTACATGCTGGAGCACATGTTAAACAGAATTCGGAGTCAGGTGGTGGCACAAGACGAAGTGGAGGAAGTAGAGGAGGAGGAGTTGTATGCGGAAGGGCTAACATCTGCAAGGTCCAGACGGTCGGCAGCACCAAGGCGGCAGGCATGTGAGGGTAGGGGAGATGGTTTTACCAGGGCGCATGGTAGCAGCCAAACTAATGAGGAAGGTGCAGGAGCCCAGGAAGAAGTGGAGGACGAACTGATGGAAGACTCATCAGATGAGGGAGACCTTGATCACATTTCTGTTGTGCGAGGTTGGGGGGAGAGGACAGAGGAAGGAAGCATGATTGTTACCTCGCCACCAACACAACAGGGACTTGGTGCTCCTGGATGCGCAACACACATGAGTGCCTTCTTGCTGCACTACCTGCAACATGACCCTCGAATTGTGAGAATTAGAAATAATCCTGACTACTGGGTTGCCACACTGTTAGATCCCCGGTACAAAAGTAAATTTGCAGAAATTATTCCTGCCATAGAAAGGGATGCACGCATGCAGGAGTATCAGCAGAGACTGTTGCAGAATCTTACATGTGCTTTTCCACAAAATACCAGTGGTGCACGTAGTGAATCTCACAGTTCCAACTTGCCAACCGTGGGACCGTCAAGTGTTCAGCACTCAAACCGTAACAGAACCACAGTATCTGCTGGTAACATCAATTTTGCGGAATCATTTCACCACTTTTTTAGCCCATCCTTTGCAAGGCCACAGGAGACAAGAAGTCTGACACATAGTCAACGCCTAGAGACGATGGTACAGGAGTATCTCCAAGTAAACATTGAAGCCACGACTGTGTCACTGGACCCTTGCTCTTTTTGGGCTTCCAATCTGGATAAATGGCCGGAGCTAGCCACTTACGCCTTGGAGATCTTGTCATGCCCCGCAGCCAGCGTTCTGTCTGAACGTGTGTTCAGCGCTGCTGGTGGTGTGCTGACAGATAAGCGCACGCGGCTCTCCACTGATAATGTAGACAGACTCACGTTCATAAAGATGAACAAATCATGGATCCGAAACGACTTTTCTACCCCTGTGTCATCCTGGGGAGAGTAAAAGCTTGATGATTGGTTAAAATCACCCTACCAACCGTTTTAAGCTTTCAAATTACTAATCATGTTTATCTGTATCTTGACTGGAAAATAATTTGGGCTTTGTAGCAGTGTGCAGCACTGATCCTATTAGGCCATCTATAATAAGCTCCACCAGATTTAAAATTAAAAATAATTTTTAGCTGCATCTAGCCCGGAAAATAATTTTGGGGCTCCGAGATGCGCAAGACACATAAGTGCCTTCTTGCTGCACTACCTGCAGCATGACCCTCATATTGTCAGAATTCGAAGTAATCATGACTACTGGGTTGCCACACTCTTAGATCCCCCAAACTTTTCGATCAACCTTTTCATTTTAATAAAGACCAAAAAAATGGTCATTTTTGAAATTATAAGCATTAGCAGGTTGTTAGAAACTGAAATCAAACAGTTTTCAACTCAAAACTTTATTCTAGGTGATGTTACATTTTCACATAGGACCCCTTGTTCGAAAGGAGCTTCTGAACTCTCTCGTCCATTGAATTTGTCAGGTTTTGGATGGTTTCTGCTTCAATTGTTTTGCATGAGGACAGAATACCCTCCCAGAGCTGTTGCTTAGATGTGAACTGCCTCCCGCCATCATAGACACTACTTTTAATGATGCTCCAAAGGTTCTGAATGGGGTACAGGTCAGGGGAGCATGGGGGTCACACCATAAGTTTGTCCCCTTTTATGCCCATATCAGCCAGAGATGCAGATGTTTTATGTGCAGCATGAGATGGTGCATTATCATGCAGAAAAATGATCTTGCTGTGAAATACACGGTTCTTCTTCTTGAACCATGGCAGGAAGTGCTGTTTGAGAAAATCCACATACATTATGGAGTTCATCTTTAGCGCCTTCAGGGATCCTAAAGGGGCCGACAATCTCTCTCCCCATGATTCCAGCCCAAAACATTACTCCACCTCCTCCTTGTTGGCGCTGTAGCCGTGTTTGCGTGGGGTGTCCATCAACCAGCCATCCTCCACTCCATCCATCTGGACCATTGAGCGCTGCACGGCACTCATCCGTGAACAAAACAGTTTTGAAATCAGTCTTCATGTAATGTTTGGCCCACTGGAGCCGTTTCTGCTTGTGTGAAGTGGATAGAGGAGGTCGACAGGATGGCGTATGCACAGCTGCAAACCTCTGAAGGACCCTGCATCTTGTTGTTCGGGGGACGTTGGAGGCACAAGCAGCTTCAAAAACTTGTCTGCTGCTATGACAAGGCTTTTTTGCCGCTGCTCTTTCAACCTGACGTAATTGCCTGTAGGAAAGAGTCCTCAATTTGCCCTTATCAGCACGCACACGTGTGTACTGTGAATCAGCTACATACTTCTTGATTGCCAAGACACTTCATCCTGATCATCGCACAATGTTGATTGTAGTCATGCCTTGACCTAAACACTCCACAATTTGTTGCTTCTCAGCAGCCGACACATCCTTTTTCTTTCCCATTTTGGCAGAAAATGTAGGCTGCTTAATAATGTGAGACAGCCTTCTTAAGTAGTCTTGCCTTTCATTGGACACACCTGCCAAACTAATTAGCACAGGTGTCTGCAATTGCTTACAGTGATATAAAGAGCCCTGACACACATCACCATCAATGAGTTTAACTGACAAACAAACAAATTCTTCCCTTATCACTCCTAAACACTTTTTGCATAATAATTTGGAACGCAGTGTACATGTGCTTTTCCACAAAACACCAGTGGTTCACCTAGTGAATCTTACAGTTCTAACTTGCCAACCGTGGTCTGTATGGAGTTGTTCAATAAAGGGCCCAAAATTAAGATAACATAGATGGGAGAGGTCTCTATGAATAGGAATTCCTAAGTATTTGATACCCTGTGAGGGCCAGGCAAAGGGAAAGTTGGACTGGATGGAATCCTATATGGATTTGGGGAGGGAGACATCGAGGGCCTCAGACTTCGCTGCATTGATTTTAAAATTTGACCATGTAACAAAGTGATCTATTTCAGACATAACAGCATGGATGGATATATGTGATTGAGTGATATATACTAGGACATCATCAGCAAATAGAGAGCACTTGTACTCGGTGCCTCCCACCTCAATCCACCTAATATTGGGGTTATGGCGAATTGATGAGAGCAGGTGCTCCGTCACTAGGATGTATAAGAGAGGGGACAGAGGACATCCCTGCCTTGTCCCATTGGTGATTGTGAAAGGTGATGAAAATGTTCTGATGCACCCCCTGGGCCTTGGGACACCCGGAGCCGGACCCTTTTTGGTGGATGCTGGTGGTTGTAGTCTTCGTGGCGGCGACCCGGTTCCGTGGCTCAGGGTGGTCAAACCAGTGGCGGAACTATTTATGTGGTTTTGATGTTTAAATGTCCGACTACGCCACTCGTGGATTGCGGTCAGAGTGAACCGCCGCTGCAGGGCAGACCGCTGAGGCTGGTGTTGTGGGTGCAGCAGAGCGTAGCATAACTCCCCACGGGAGGAGTATAGCCTCAGGGCAGTGTATGCGGAGGATGGGGGTGATGGTGCAGGGCAGCAGCAGTAACGACACGGAGTCAGTGATGCAGTCCAGGGCCTTTACTCACAGTTCTTATTATCCAGACCACGTCTGCAGGTAACGGCTGCCCACGTCGTACTGTGCTCACCAGGTGAGGGGCTCAGACAACTTCCAGATAACTTTGGAGCGCTTCACAGGACCCCCTTTGTGTGTCCTTTGTCTGGCCTTTCTTACCAACCCTTCTGTCCGGCTGCCTCGGGCCTCCTCTTGGTAAACTTGGCGCCAGTTTCCCTGACCCTATGTGGTGCCTTCCTAGCGGGTGTAGCGAGGGGCTGCGCCACATAAAATGTCACAGCCTCCAGTTTCTAGCTGAGGGTCGTTTCCTGCCTCCACTAGTTTCGGGGACCGGTCTCCCCCTTTGGCCTGACCCCTCCACGCAGGTGGATTCGGGCGTGCGGTGGCGACTCACCCGTCCGCACCCCTGGGATCCCTTCATTCCTCGTTCCTGGAGCCTCCTCTTCCTTCCTTCTCCCTCTTCCAGGCCTGGGCCTCTGTTACTAGGCCCGCCTCCGGAGCAGAGCTCATGCAGAGCCCCTGCTCCCTGCCACTTCTGCTCAGACTTCTCTGCACTGAACTAAGATGGTGCCCACCTTTTATACTCCCTTCTCAATGCACCCAGGAACTGCTTCCTCCCTGCTCCTGCACTACAGGGTTCCCCTTCCTCAGTGTTCCCTCCCCCCACTCCAGCCAGGGACAGGGACTGTCGTGCCCATCTCAGAGGCATATTGGTCGCCCTGCCCCACGGCAATGTGGTGTAATGCATGCAGGTGTCGGGTCCTGATCCACACTCCATCCTTACCTGAGAGTGAGATATCACACCTCTGGGTGAGGTGCAATACCTCTGTAGCAACCGAGCCCTCAGGGTGCTACAGTTCCATTTATCTTCAGCCTAGGTGACGTATTGTGATACAGGGCCGTGATTTTGGCTATAAAAGGGTCCCCTAGACCCCTACCCCAAGCTTTTTAAGAGAATCATATATGGCGTGCCAGGAGACTCTATGGAATGCTTTCTCAGCATCCAACGAGAGTATCTAATTACAAATTTTTAACTGCATCTAGCCCAGGAAATACTTTGTGCCTAGTAGCAGTGTCTGCTAGTCAGCGGATTATCCCGGCTGTTAAGCAAGCTACACCACCTGTAGTTTAGACACTTAATTTTTTCAAAGGGAATGCTTCGGGACCATGAGATACTCAGTGAAGAGCATCAGGAGGCACCCCAAGGCATAGGGGCTGGGACTGGCAGTAGGATGCCTTGCGGTGGACAGCCGAGCTCGATCCTTATAAAAGCTTTTTAACTGCAGCAGCTTTAGTGGACGCTACTGGAGCTGGAATTACGCGGCTGCTGGCATGAGACTTGCCCTCCAATAGATCCTTGTAAATGGATTTAAAGTGTATTCATTCAAATTAGAGAGACAATTTAAATTAAAAAGCTTAGAGCTGCCTCCACCACAGGGGGGCTCGCTCGACCCACCAGCGGACAGGCACCAGTATTGGGAGAGGGGGGCTGGCCATCAGGGTTCACCGCGGCTCTGGCACAAACCCGGCGACACGGAGGTGGCACGGGCAGGAGCGGACTGGCCGTGTCGGCTTCTCACTTTTTGGATTTTAGAAGGGCATGACATGCCTATATCTGTGTCTCCCCCTCCTTTTACTCCTCCACCTCTTTTATTTTCGCATGACTATATGTACTTGTCACTTTTCCATGTGTTAGTTATGTCTTCTGAGCAGTTTGTCAGCTTTTGGACACCTTTGAAGGTGTTTTCTATGTGTTTCTATGTGTTTTTGTTTGCCTGCCATTGGTTTTAACGGTGTTCGAAGGTGTTCGACGAACAGTTCGATGAACAGTTCGGCGAACACACGGGTGTTCGACGAACCGAACCGAACTCGAACACTACGGGGGTGGCTCAACACTAGTTAACAGCAGCTCAGATTAGAGACCAGGTCAATGCCACACAGAGTTCTAGCAGCAGACATATCTCTTCAACAACTGTTAAGAGGAGACTTTGTGCAGCAGACCTTCATGGTAAAATAGCTGCTAGGAAACCACTGCTAAGGACAGGCAACAAGCAGAAGAGACTTGTTTGGGCTAAAGAACACAAGGAATGGACATTAGACCAGTGGAAATCTGTGCTTTGGTCTGATGAGTCCAAATTTGAGATCTTTGGTTCCAACCACCGTGTCTTTCTGCGACGCAGAAAAGGTGAACGGATGGACTCTACATGCCTGGTTCCCACTGTGAAGCATGGAGGAGGAGGTGTGATGGTGTGGGGGTGCTTTGCTGGTGACACTGTTGGGGATTTATTCAAAATTGAAGGCATACTGAACCAGCATGGCTACCACAGCATCTTGCAGCGGCATGCTATTCCATCCGGTTTGCGTTTAGTTGGACCATCATTTATTTTTCAACAGGACAATGACCCCAAACACACCTCCAGGCTCTGTAAGGGCTATTTGACCAAGAAGGAGAGTGATGGGGTGCTACGCCAGATGACCTGGCCTCCACAGTCACCAGACCTGAGCCCAATCGAGATGGTTTGGGGTGAGCTGGACCGCAGAGTGAAGGCGAAAGGGCCAACAAGTGCTAAGCATCTCTGGGAACGCCTTCAAGATTGTTGGAAGACCATTTCTGGTGACTACTTCTTGAAGCTCATCAAGAGAATACCAAGAATGTGCAAAGCAGTCATCAAAGCAAAAGGTGGCTACTTTGAAGAACCTAGAATATAAGACATAATTTCAGTTGTTTCACACTTTTTTGTTAAGTATATAATTCCACATGTGTTAATTCATAGTTTTGATGCCTTCAGTGTGAATGTACAATTTTCATAGTCATGAAAATACAGAAAAATCTTTAAATGAGAAGGTGTGTCCAAACTTTTGGTCTGTACTGTATGTATGACTCATTTCATCAGATTTCTAACACTTCCTAGCCTTATTGGATTGCCATTGTGAAAATATTGAACATCATGGTGCACTAAAATCATTGTGTGGTTGAATATACATTTTAATAATAAATTGTAAAACTAATTACATTTCATCAGCAATTAGAGATGAGGGAAAATTTTCAAATTTAAACTCAACAGCTTTGCAGAATTTTTACAGCAAATTTGGTTTGCAGCAAATTGATTGACCAGGAATTGAAAGTACTGTAAAACCTCCGATTGCCCTGAAAAGATGTGTATGACATTTTGAGGTCTCCTAGGACTGTATCCAATCTTTTCAAGTTCTTTAATGTAAATGAAGCTTTATTAATGTCAAACTGACTTCAGCTTATATGGCTGTTGGTAAATGGATGGTAATTGGTAACAAAGTCACTCTCATATTTTTCTATCCCTATCAATTCAATCTGTATTATTCTCTTTTTCCTCTTTTTATCACACATTAATCCTCACTGCTGTGCTGTCACAAAATTACTGCATGTGTACAATTTGTTTAGTGTTTTATGAATTTCTCTTCTTAGCCCTATGGCTAGGCTTTGAGTTGTGATGTCCTCTCACTATCCAAATTCATCACAAACTGGATGTTGTATTTCCTGCTTCTGCTTTTACATGGCTATGATAGTCCCTTCTGATTGGCTGTTCTATACCATGTGATGGTATAGCTGCAAGGAATAATGGGAAAGCCAACTCCACCTCTGTCTGATTGATGCAATCTTTTGCAATCGTAAATGGGCGGCAGCTATTTTTAGCAATTTACATGCTGTTGATCACAAATTGTGCAGCACAGTGGCTTAGTGGTTAGCACTGTAGTCTTGCAGCGATGGGGTCCTGGGTCCATCCTACTCACGGAAAACATCTGCAAGGAGTTTGAATGTTCTCCCCGTGTTTGCGTGGGTTTCCTCTGGGTACTCCGGTTTCCTCTCACACTCCAAAGAAATACTGAATTTAGATTGTGATCCACAATTGGGAAAGTGCTGTGGAATACATGGTGCTCTGTAAGTAAGAGCTTCTCATGATAAAATAGCAGCACAGATGCGGAGAAGATGGAGAACTTAATTTCTACATCTCCTCTATTGCCTGTCTCTGCAGATGTCGAACTGGACTCGGATTACATCTGAGTGCAGTCTGATGTTTCACAGGCACCCGTAGATTTGTATGGGTGCGTGACATCCGAATACCCGAGCCACTTGCAGCAGGCTGTGATTGTTTTCTCATGCTGAATAGGCATGAGAAAATAATCACAGATATGCATTGATCCATAGTATAACACTGGTCCGAGTGCTCTCTGATAAAATATCAGATAGGACTCGGCAGTGTTATATGCCAGTGTGAACGAGCCCTTAGCCATATTATCCTAAAGAGATGTACAAACATTATATCATTATGTGACAGCTTCCATGAAAAGTTTTCATTGTCGTGGAAGTCATGGTGTGAAGGTGGCAATACATATCAGATAGCTGTGGGCTCAATAAGTTATCTTTCCTGACCCTGTAATATACATTCGTACTCATTTCAGCCAGAACTACTTGCATTCTGCATGGGGAGAGGAGACTTAGCCAATGCTCAACTCCTTTGGCAGTGCATTATCTCTAGGGTGGACAAAAAGATTTGGAGTTTAAATTAAAAATACCTAAATCTAAAGAAGACGTCAGGAACACCCCATACACAGTTTGGAGGTACCTGCTACTCTAATATCTGTCTTGGCCTTTAATATCAATCCACCCCTTTTAACCCTAAAATATCAATTTCCAAAAAGGAAAAAAACAACATCCATATAGTCACACTAAATCACAGGCATTGATTGAAGTAAAATGGTTCTTTATTTTTCTTAAAATCACGTGGTTCCCATCATCGGGAACACAATTCTTTTGTTCTTAGACTTCTTAGATTTGTTTTATGGCACAATTTCTTTTTATTTAATGGGGATATCTTCCACCAACTCAAGGGTACTGCAATGGGGATGGTGTGTGCCCCTTCCTATGCTAATTTATTACTGGGTTGGTGGGAGGATCAATTTGTGTTTAATGAGGAACTTTCATTTTACACTAGGCATGTTTTACTTTGGGCATGTTTTATTGATGATATTTTGATTTTTGGGAAGGCTCTAAATTTCTTTTCCTTGATTTTGTCCATATTATAAACAAAAACAATTTGGGTTTGAGATTTACCTTTGAGATTAATGCTGCATCCATTAATCTGTGGGATCTTATCATTTGGATTGATCCAGCTGGCAATATTCAGACAAAATGTCATAGAAAGAAGCTTTCACCCATTATCTCTCAAGAAGGGTATTCCAACTGGGCAATACCTGAGAGCGAGAAGAAATTGCTCGAGAGATGAGATGCCGAGATTCCAGTGTGCACATGCGCCGTCTCTGGCGGCCATTTTCCTGTAGATCACGGGTTGAGGAAGATGGCCGCGGCCACTGGAAAGCAGTGCTCTCTGCCTCACCTCCTCACCGCTGACAGCCAGACATCGGCCCTGCAGCACCTCACCTCTTCTGCCGCTACTGTTAGAACCTTGCTGTTAGGTTTTTTTTCCTTTGCTGGTCACATGACCTTGTTGGCCTATTTAATCCTGCTCCGCCCTTCTGGCTTTGCTGGACTTCATTGTATATCTACTTTCTAGCTAGCCTGTGCTCTGTATCTAGCTCTGTTAGTTTGCTTGGTCTACGGACCTCTATGTTCTATCTATTTTGTTTGTTCGTCTGTCTGCTACTATTTCTGTTAGGAGGTGTCCCATATTCCTCCCAGTCCTTAGTACTTGTAGGGATTCCCTCCCCACATCTATAGGTCTCCGTACAGACTAGATTAGGACTTTAGCAGGTCTGATCGCAGGATCAGGTTCCCTGTTACATCGTAGGGATTCAGCTGAGTCCTATAGTAGGGACAGATCTCCTCTCTTTCCTTAGCTTTGGTAGCAGAACATAACAGTAAGTCCAGCCTGCAAATTCTCTAAGGAAAGATTTTTTTTTTTTTTTTTTTTTTTTTTGTTCCATCATGGTGTCGGTTCAGGATTTGGCTAAACACCTGCAGGGACTCTCTCTGGAAGTGGCCGAGCTCCGTCAGCACGTGAGTAACTGTCCTGGAGCATATTTCTTGGAGCCTAAGGTATGTTTGCCGGATTTATTTTTTGGTGAACATCGAGAATTTTTTTCATTTAAAAATGCTTGCTTATTGTATTTTCGTTTGAGACCCAAGTCCTCTGGGGATGAATCCCAGCGCGTAGGGTTCATAATGTCACTTTTGCGCAAAGAGCCTCAGGAGTGGGCCTTTTCTTTGCAACCTAGTGATTCATGCTTCAGATCAGTGGATAGTTTTTTTTCTGCTTTGGGACTATTATATGATGATCCTGACCGTGTCGCATCAGCTGAGACTGAGTTGAGACGTTTAAAACAAGGATCAGGTAATGTGGAAAAATATTGTACACATTTTCGTCGTTGGTCCACTCAAACAGGGTGGAACGATTCTGCTCTGAAAAGTCTATTTCTTGCTGGGCTCAGTGAAAGGGTTAAAGACCTGCTAATTGCTTATCCTACACCTGAAGATTTGCAACAGGCTATGCAATTAGCTATACGGGTGGATAGAAGACTGCGTGCTAGGGTTAATGAGAGCAAATCCTCTGCTATGTCAGTTTCTGGTTATGATAATGTGTGTACTAACAGTGGTGAACTGATGGAGATTGGATCGGTGGCACCTCGCTCTCAAGAAAAAGACCGTCGTTTTTCGGAAGGCTTGTGTTTCTATTGCGGAAAATCTGGTCATTTGATTAAAGGCTGTGAGCTTCGTATGAAGAAAGAAAAAAAAATGGTCAGTCACGCCCGTATTGCCTGTTTAAATTCCAAGGGTATATTTTTAGCTGCTTCCACGATTGCTCAGGAAAAATTAATGGAATTTCGGGTGTTTGTTGATTGCGGGTCTACACTGAATGTAATTGATGGGGGATTCGTGGAAAAACTCAATTTAAAACCTGAACCTTTATCATCCCCCATTGCTGTGGTTTCTGTGGATGGCTCCCCTTTGAAGAATATTACTCTCAAGGTCAGTGAATTTCCTCTCACTATTAATGGTGTTCACCATGAGAAATTGGATTTGGTAGTGTTGAATAACTTGCCTTCTCCAGTAATATTGGGTTTGCCCTGGTTAAAATTTCACAATCCTGTACTGGATTGGTCTACCAGTGAAATTAAATCCTGGAGCCATAAATGTTATGACAAGTGTTGTAACGGGCGTATTGCAGCTTTGGATAGGGGAGAATTGCCTGTTCCTATTCAGGATTTTTGGAGAGTTTTTTCTGAGAAAGAATCGCAGGTTTTGCCTCCCCATAGAGACTATGATTGTTCTAATGAATTTGTCCCTGGAGCGACTCTTCCTAAGAGTCGTTTATTTAACCTTACTATTCCTGAGAGGAAGGCTTTGGAGGAATACATACAGACAAGCTTGGCCGCCGGTCACATTAGGCCCTCTAAGTCTCCTGTGGCGGTTGGATTTTTTTTTGTAAAAAAAAAGGACGGCGGTTTACGTCCTTGTCTGGATTTTCGTGAGATTAACAAAATTACGGTACGCAATCCTTACCCACTGCCATTGATTCCTGATCTGTTTAACCAGTTATTGGGGGCCAAGTGGTTCTCTAAAATTGACCTTCAGGGGGCATACAATCTGTTGCGCATGAAGGAGGGTGATGAATGGAAGACTGCTTTTAACACTCCTGTGGGTCATTTTGAGAATCTGGTTATGCCTTTTGGTCTTACTAATGCTCCTGCATTTTTTCAGAATCTGATTAATGACATCCTTAGACCTTTGATCGGTAAAAATGTGGTTGTGTATTTGGATGACATTTTGATTTATTCGCCAGATCTGGAGTCTCATTGGCGGAGCGTGCGTGAGGTATTACAGTTATTAATGGACAATTCGCTTTTTGCTAAGCTGGAGAAATGTGAGTTCGCTGTACAGAGAATTAATCCGGTCTTTCATGTCTCTCTGTTAAAAAAAGCTGTTGTGTCGGATGGTGACGCCTCTGCCTCTGTTCCTCCGGTGGTGGAGGACAGGGAATATGAAATTTCTCGCATCCTTGACTCTAGACGGTATAGAGGTAGTTTGCAGTATCTTGTGGCCTGGAAAGGTTTCGGACCCGAGGATAACTCTTGGGTGAGGTCAGATGATGTTTCCGCGTCCAGACTTATCAGAGCGTTTCACAGGAGATTTCCTGATAAGCCTGGTCCTAGGGGATCCGGAGGATCCTCTTAGAAGGGGGGGTACTGTTAGAACCTTGCTGTTAGGTTTTTTTTCCTTTGCTGGTCACATGACCTTGTTGGCCTATTTAATCCTGCTCCGCCCTTCTGGCTTTGCTGGACTTCATTGTATATCTACTTTCTAGCTAGCCTGTGCTCTGTATCTAGCTCTGTTAGTTTGCTTGGTCTACGGACCTCTATGTTCTATCTATTTTGTTTGTTCGTCTGTCTGCTACTATTTCTGTTAGGAGGTGTCCCATATTCCTCCCAGTCCTTAGTACTTGTAGGGATTCCCTCCCCACATCTATAGGTCTCCGTACAGACTAGATTAGGACTTTAGCAGGTCTGATCGCAGGATCAGGTTCCCTGTTACATCGTAGGGATTCAGCTGAGTCCTATAGTAGGGACAGATCTCCTCTCTTTCCTTAGCTTTGGTAGCAGAACATAACAGCTACTGCCGCCGGCTTCCCGAAGGAGGGAGTGAACAGAGGGCTCTGCGATCCTGCTCCACCACCACCGCAACTATTCGGTAAGTTTTTGTTCGAACCATAAAACTCACCCCCCCATTTTCCTCCCATATTTGGGGGGAAAAAAGTGCGTCTTATGGTCTGAAAAACACGGTAATAGGAATATATTGGTCAGTTAGCGCTAATGAAGTAAATATCACTTAAACAATTATGTGCATTTTATACACAACATATAGAAAAGATCATAATGCTATAGATAAGAACACTAGTGGCAATGTGATGTATACATGATGTAAAAGTGAAAGAAATAAAAACACTTTACTAAATATTTCTTTATTGGCGTTATTTGATATGACCAACTAAATTAGTAAAATTTGCTGAAGTAAATAATAAATAATCTATCATTAATAAACAGTGCTAATAAATAAAACAAGTAAATATATACGGACCAACCAAATAATAATAATATAATAATGAGAGAAGTTGAATGGTAATATTAAGATGCGTCTGTTGCTATATCTAATTAGCAAGTAGAATATCACTATGATGCTACTATTGGAACATCCAATCGGAGTGAAGATCATCATCATGACGTGGCCGGGATGGCAACCAACCAGGGAGTTATACATTAGAATGACGCAGCCACTGCTGTGATACAATCAGAGAGTTAGACATCACTGTGCTTTGGTCGCTATTATAGCCAATCAGAATGCGCCACGTCAGTGTGACGTTATTGAAGACAAACTCCTATATGATTGGAGTCCTGGAGAGAGTGGACCTCTGTATTATATGAACATTTTCATGACAAGGGTAGGGTAAGATACATCTGAGTGTAGCCTTTCACTGTGTTTCTCTTATCAGGTTATCATGTAATGTGATTGGTACACTACTCTGACACTGTTTATTGGCCATTCTATGACTGAGGTCATCTCCTGCTCTTTGTTAAAGCTACTCACATTGGCTCTGAACTATACACAAAGGCTATATATAGGAGGCATGTGTGTCTGGCAGTCATTCATGACAGTGTCCCATCCTCTGATGATGCAGCACACGTGCTGAAACATGTTGGGGGGACTTGTTCTATAAGTACTAATTGTCCTACTCTGCTATATAGATGGTGGCACCCCGGGATGTCATCAAATGAATACATACAAGTGATAACCACTAAAAATTACTTAAGGCAGATTAGGGACAAGATTTTATACCCAAATGCATTTTAACATAAATAATAAAAGCTACGTTTTATGGCTTGATAGAGAGAGATTTCTATGGGGTTCTCCCCACTTTGTTAATTTATTGAGAAAAAATTATAAAACCTGAAATATGGAGCATTACGAAGTTGTAAACTCCTTTCTCAAATGATAAGATTTATTTGTGAAAAAAGATTGTTGCTCAGAAGCAAGTCATGTTTTAAATTTTATAATTTCTTATCAATAAAGGACTGTTTTTCTACAATTAATGCTTGCGATTTATTTTTTTTTTCCTTTGGAAAATTGATCATCTATTTCTTCACACATCTAAAGACGTCTGACTGCACATCATACATTCAATAGTGTTGTGCCAGTTGCAGGACAACTAAGTAATGTACAGTAAGCCTTATTAATCCATTTGTTGAATACTGCAATTATTTGTACATACTTCTCTCCTATTGCTTTAATGGTCCAACATACTCCACATTGGCTAGCTATTCTTCTGACTCTTCTCTTAAATCGACATTCAATGAATTAATTCCACATGGAACTGTTAGCTATATGTCAGACTTTATGATAAAAAATACATTGCATACATGAAAAAGAAAAGCTACAGCATTTGTGGCTAAGAAAGCATTGATTGATCTGTATCTTGAGATTCTCATTACTAATGAGAAGGCCAGCCAGTCTATTAGAACGTAAAATCACAATCCAATCTAAGTCATGCCAATACTGATGTATTATTCAACAATTCTGAAGAGGTTCTGGAATCTGAAGTACATGAATAATTAAAAAATTCCACTATGGGAGGAACTGCAATAATAAAACAGTCAAATCCTAACTATCACTTACAATTTTATACAGAATGGAGAGAATTAAAGAAAGAATAATGAGATATAACGAAAAAATAACAGCTCCAATGAAAAATAGTGAAATGACAAGGAATTTATTATCTATAATCTAAAAGTCAAAATGTTAAAAAAGGACTGGGACTAATAGTGGATTTTGGAGAACCTCAACAGATGACTGGGCTGTTATTGAAAATAATCTCTATACAAAGACCAACACTGATACAGTGCCTTGTGAAAGTATTTGGCCCCCTTGAACGTTTCTACCTTTTGCCACATTTCTGGGTTCAAACATAAAGATATAAAATTCTAATTTTTTGGGGAAGAATCAACAAGTGGGACACAATCGTGAAGTGGAACGAAATTTATTGGATATTTTAAACTTTTTTAGAAAATTAAAAACTGAAAAGTGGGGCGTGCAATATTATTCGGCCCCTTTACTTTCAGTGCAGCAAACTCACTCCAGAAGTTCAGTGAGGATCTCTGAATGATCCAATGTTGTCCTAAATGATTGGTAATGATAAATAGAATCCACTTGTGTGTAATCAAGTCTCCGTATAAATGCACCTGCTCTGTGATAGTGTCAGGGTTCTGTTTCAAGTGCAGAGAGCATCATGAAGACCAAGGAACACACCAGGCAGGTCCGAGATACTGTTGTGGTGAAGTTAAAAGCCGGATTTGGATACAAAAAGATTTCCCAAGTTTTAAACATCTCAAGGAGCACTGTGCAAGCGATCATATTGAAATGGAAGGCGTATCAGACCACTGCAAATCTACCAAGACCAGGCCGTCCCTCTAAACTTTCATCTCGAACAAGGAGAAGACTGATCAGAGATGCAGTCAAAAGGCCCATGATCACTGGATGAACTGCAGAGATCTACAGCTGGGGTGCGAGAGTCTATCCATAGGACAACAATCAGTTGTACACTGTACAAATCTGGCCTTTATGGAAGAGTGGAAAGAAGAAAGCCATTTCTAAAAGATTTCCATAAAAAGTCTCGTTTGAAGTTTGCCACAAGCCACCTGGGAGACACACCAAACATGTGAAATAAGATGCTCTGGTCAGATGAAACCAAAATCAAACTTTTTGGCCACAATGCAAAACGATGTTTGGCGTAAAAGCAACATAGCTCATCACCCTCAAAACACCATCCCCACTGTCAAACAAGGTGGTGGCAGCATCATGGTTTGGGCCTGCTTTTCTTCAGCAGGGACAGGGAAGATGGTTAAAATTGATGGAAAGATGGACGGAGCCACATACAGGACCATTCTGGAAGAAAACCTAATGGAGTCTGCAAAAGACCTGAGACTGGGACGGAGATTTATCTTCCAACAAGACAATGATCCCAAACATAAAGCAAAATCTACAATGGAATGGTTCAAAAATAAACGTAACCAGGTGTTAGAATGACCAAGTCAAAGTCCAGACCTGAATCCAATCGAGAATCTGTGGAAAGAGCTGAAAACTGCTGTTCTCAAACGCTCTCCATCCAACCTCACTGAGCTTGAGCTAATTTGCAAGGAAGAATGGGCAAGAATTTCAGCCTCTCGATGTGCAAAACTGATAGAAACATACCCCAAGTGACTTGCAGCTGTAATCGCAGGCAAAGGTGGCGCTACAAAGTATTAACTCAAGGGGGCTGAATAATATTTCACGCCCCACTTTTCAGTTTTGAATTTGTTAAAAAAGTTTAAAATATCCAATAAATTTTGTTCCACTTCACGATTGCGTCCCACTTGTTGTTGATTCTTCCCCCAAAAATTTGAATTTTAAATCTTTATGTTTGAAGCCAGAAATGTGGCAAAAGGTAGAAACGTTCAAGGGGGCCAAATACTTTCACAAGGCACTGTAATACTGCCATATGGTGACCATATAGTGGTAGATATCAGTCCTGCAGAACATATATGAGATTTCAGTACAGTTACAGTATATATATAGTAATTTACAGATGACATTCTTTCTGATGGAGCTGCTCACTTTTCCCATCTTTTCCATCTGGCCCAGACCAACATGACAACTTCTTGCAGCCAGGACTTGGCTGCAGAGATTACAACAAAAACACATATAACTTCTCACATTTCCAGAAGGTCCCCATCTATTTCCAACCTGCACAAACTCCTTATCCTGTTGATACTCCAATACTGAGCCACTAATGCCGTATGCGTCCCTATTACTGCACCTGCTGTGTAGTACTGTGTGCCTTCTAGATGTGTGCCTTCTAGATGGTAAAACAAACCTCTAGAATATAATGCCCTGTGCAAGTGCCCTAGAAAACAGTGCCGACATTTTTCCACATAGAAAGTAATAATGCCCTCTATGTGCCCTTTTGACAGTCACAATAACCTGAGTTCCCCTATAACAATAAGTACCCACTTAACATTTAATAATGTCCCAAGTCTCCCCCCTGTACAGCTCTCCTCTACATAGTATGATGCTCTCTTATACAGAGTTTAATGCCCCCTCACCGTATAGTACCCCCACACAGTATACTGACCCCTTAGTAGCCCCCAAACTCACTGTAATCCCCTCACTGTATGATGTCCCACTAAATAGCCTCCATATAGTATTCTGCACTCCTCATAGGCCTCTATATAGTATAATTCACTCCCCATAGTCCTCTATACAGTATAATGGACTCAACATAGGCCTCTATATAGTATAATGCACTCCCCATAGGCCTCTATATATAGTATAATGCACTCCCCATAGGCCTCTATATAATAATAATCTTTACTTATATAGTGCCAACATATTCCACAGCACTTTACAATTCAAAGGTTCATATATAACAGTCATAAGTGTTCTGCCTTCCTCCACGTATGATGCTGTGGGGGATTTAGCATACAGCTTAACCCTCATTCATACCCAATTAAATAGACTGTAGCGTTCTGTAATCTTGATGTGACTCGCCCCCTGGGCCTAGTGTGGACGTGTGTGGGATACCCGGAGCCGGGTCTCTGGGGGTTATAGAGTCCGTGGCGGTGACCCGGTCCCGTGGCTCAGGGTGGTCAGGCCGATGGCGGTATTTTGTGGGGGTTTTAGGTTAATTGTCCGACTACACCACCCGTGGATTGCGGTCAGCGCGGACCGCCGCTGCAAGGCAGACCGCTGGGGCTGATGGTGTGTGCAGCTGAGGTAGTGTGACTCCCCACGGGAAGAGTGGAGCCCCAGGGCAGTGTAGTTGATGGTGAGGGTGATAGTGCACGGGAGTCCCAGCACTAGTAGTGCTGGTGCGGCGATGAAGCAGGAACGACTCAGAGTCTTTGCAGTGCAGTTCAGGGTCTTTACTGGTGATATTAAGGCAGACCCTCCCGGGAGTACTGGATAACATAAGGGGCCTGGTCAGTCTGCGAGCAAACAGGAGTTCCCCTGGCCAGGTGGAGTTGTAGGCCTCCCCGTCTATCTGCACTCTTTCTGGCTACCTTGCTGTAAGCGGGTAGAAGTAGCCCACGTCCCTGAGTATACCGTGTGGTGCTCACCCGTATGGCTGGTGACTTGGGGCCTTCTGTTAGCCTCCGCTCCTGGATGGCGGTGCTGGTCCCTTCCTTGTGGATGAGCCTCCGGGCTTCTATGGCCAGAGGACCTGGAATCCCCTGCCGGCTGGTTTCTGCTGCTGGGTGAATATCAGTCCCCACAGCCTCGGACTCCTGTGTCCGGTTCCTAGAGTCTTCTGCCAGGGCGAGCTATATCTCTGCTTAGCTTCCAGCCCCTGGTCTTCTGCTCCTAGCTCCTACAGAGCTCCTGCTGTAACTCTCCCTGTGTCTGGAACTGTCTCCAGGCTCTGACTCAACTCACTAACCCCGCCCCAGACCCAGTTTATAAGGGCAGATTCCTCCCCTCCCAGGTCTGGGCAGGAAGTGTTGCATGCTTAAGGGCTCCTGACCAGAGAAACCTCCCACTTGCTCTCAGACGTAATATTTCTATTACTGTGGTAACCAGACCCCTGTGGTGCCACATTCCCCCCTAGTGAATTTTAGTACTCAAGGACTAAACACATTTTTAAGAAAACACAAATACAGGGTATAAACAATAATACAATAACATATATACAAGAAGCTTTAGTCTTTAGAGGTCACGGCGTGTCCATAACCGGGTGTCCATATCACCCAACAAGGTGAAGTCTTGGCACAGAGTAGGGGACCTGTCCAAAGCAAACCCCAAGCGTTGGCCCTGGGCGTGGCTGCAAGGCTGAGGCTAGCTACTTTGGGCCACAAGTAGACAGACAGACAGGTTTTCTCTTCCGCGGCCATCTTCGCAAGAGGCACCAAGGTGCAACTATCTACAATGTAGTTCCGGTTACTCAGCGTCCATAACCTCTCAGTCCAAATAAACCTGCAGGGTAACTAGAGAAACATAATCAATGAACAGCCAACAAAAACATAAACTATTTTCAACATTTGCAGTTTACAGGTATCACAGTTTAGATTATCCAGCGAGCGGGCATCTGTCCTCTAGTGCTCCTGGTGGACCTACGTAACCCACTATCTGGTTCTGCACTACAGGGTGTAGAAGGTGTTACGGGCAGGTCTGGCAGCTTTATGCGTACTCTTTGGCTTACTAGGGGCACTGCAGGTTCACTACTAGCAGAGGGTTGATTCTCCTGGGCTGCTGGTATGGATTCTTCTGCCTCCTGAGCTGGCTGCTCTTCCGACACTACCTGTTCTTCTGTAGGCCCTTGAGGGGCTGGCTGGAGAAAGGTGAGGACGGGTACCACGACTGCGTTGTTGATTTGAGTCCAGGACCGGGGAAAGTCTCCGAGTACGGTACTGATCATTTCTTCCCTTTCCTCTGCGGGTTGAGGGTTCTCTTGATCTTCGTCAGGGCTTTGCAGCTGCTCGGGACACTTTTTCAGGTGGTCTCTGGAAACAATGGCTGTGGTTTCTCCTCCATCCTTACTGATTACACAGACTTTTGGATTGTCATGGCTTGAGGGCAGTACGGTGTACGGGTCCGTCTCCCACTGGTCGTCCAACTTGTGGAGCTGCCTCTTTCTCTTCAAGACCTGCTCTCCAGGCACCAGGGGAACAGCGGGAGCATACTGGTTATAAGTCTTCTCTTGCCTTTCTCTTGCTTGAGACAGACTTCGCTCGACGCTCTCCTGTACTTTCCGATACTGCTGCTGCCGTTCTGTATCCCAGTCTGTCTCTGGCGAGGTGTCCTTAGGTGTCAGGACTCCCATATCCAGGTCAATAGGCAGCTTACCAGGTCTTGCTCTCATTAGGTAAGCCGGGGTACAGTTGGTGGAGCCTACGGGGATGTGATTGTACAAGTCCACCAAATCAGGCAGTTTTTCAGGCCACAGACTGCGTTCCTCCAGGGGCAACGTTTTCAGCAAGTCCATCACCACCTGGTTCATTTTCTCACATATTCCGTTGGTCTGAGGGTGAAAGGGTGTTGTTCTTATCTTCCTGCAGCCATACAGATTGCAGAACTCCTGGAAGACCTCCGCTTCGAAGGCTGGTCTTTGGTCCGTCAGCACCTGCTCCGGATACCCGTGTGGACGGCAGAAGTGCAGCTGGAAGGCCCTGGCTGCTGTTTGGGCCGTTAAGTCCTTGACAGGGACCACCACCAGGAACCGGGAGTAGTGATCTATGATGGTGAGGGCGTAGACGTACCCAGATTTGCTTGGAGCCAGTTTCACATGGTCCAGGGCTACCAGTTCCAGTGGCAGCCTGGTGATGATGGGCTGCAGGGGACTCTTCTGGCTGGCACGGTCCTTTCTTCTTAGGTTGCACGGGCCACAGTCTCTGCACCACCTCTCAATGGCTCTTCTCATGCCTACCCAGTAGAACCGTTCACGCAACAAGAACTCCAGCTTTTTCCATCCGAAGTGTCCGGCTCCGTTGTGGTACGCCTCCAGAACCATAGCCGCGTCTCGTCTTGGGACCACTACCTGCCAGGTCAGCTCATGTGTTCTAGAGTTGACCATTCTCCGGCACAGCTTCTCCTTGTAAAGAAACAGCCTGCTTTTCTCCTTCCACAGTTGCTTGGTCTCCTCCGGAGCATCTGGGTCAAGACGGGCATCAGCCTGTGTCAGCATTTCCTTCACCAGACGGACTGCGGGATCACTGTCTTGTGTCTCCGCCCAGCTGTAGTGGGGTAAGGGATTGAACGTGGCAGAGCGCCTGTCCCTTATACGGTGGGAATACAGGGTAATCCCATGACGGTGGAACGCAGGGAGTTCGACTTCTTCCAGTTCTTCTGGATCTTCCCCTATGTCCGGTAAGTTTGGCATTCTGGACAGGGCATCCGCGTTGGCATTTGAGCTTCCCGCCCGGTATTTGATGGTGAATTCATAGTTGGACAGGCGGGCCATCCATCTCTGCTTCAGGGCACCAAGTCTTGCAGTGTCCAGGTGTGTCAATGGGTTGTTATCCGTGTACACGGTGAACTTGGAAGAAGCAAGGTAATGCTTGAAGCGTTCGGTCACTGCCCACACCACTGCCAGGAACTCTAGCTTGAATGAGCTATAATTCTCAGGGTTCCTCTCCGTGGGCCGTAGTTTTCGGCTGGCGTAAGCGATTACCCGTTCTTTCCCCTGCTGGATCTGGGACAGTACGGCTCCTAGCCCGATGTTGCTCGCGTCCGTGTGGAGGATAAAGGGCTGGCTGTAGTCAGGGTACGCCAGGATTTCATCCCCCGTGAGGGCCATCTTCAGCTCGCGGAAGGACTCCTCTTCCAGCTTTTCCCATCTGAAGGGCGGCTTCTGGTTTTTGGCCTTCCTGGATTGACCTATCAGGAGGTCCTGCATAGGGGCTGCCATTTTGGTGAAACCGGGAATGAATCTTCGGTAGTAGCCTACCAACCCGAGGAACTGACGCACTGCCTTTATGCTGGAGGGTCTTGGCCAGTCCTTAATCACGGTGATCTTATCGGGGTCGGGAGCCACTCCGTCAGCACTCACCACCTGTCCCAGGTACTGCACCTTTGGTTTCAGGAGGTGACACTTGGAGGGTTTCACCTTTAGGCCGTAGCTTGCCAGGACGTCAAACACTTCTGCCAGGTGTTTCAGATGGTCCTCGTAGGTTTTGGAATAGACGATGACATCGTCCAGGTATAACAGGACCGTCTCGAAATTCCGGTGTCCCAGACAGCATTCCATCAACCGTTGGAAGGTTCCTGGTGCGTTGCAGAGCCTGAACGGCATACAGTTGAACTCGCTGAGGCCCATCGGGGTGGTGAATGCAGTCTTCTTCTTGTCTGCCTCTGCTACAGGAACCTGCCAGTACCCGCTAGTAAGATCCAAAGTGGAGAAGAAGTTAGCAGATTTTAATGCAGCTAAAGATTCTTCTATCCTAGGCAACGGGTACGCATCTTTGTGTGTGATACGGTTGACCTTTCTGTATTCTACACACATTCTCATTGTGTTGTCCTTCTTTTTCACTAGAACTAGTGGAGCTGCCCAGGGGCTACAGCTGTCCCTGATTACCCCAGCCTCCTTCATGTCCCCCAACATCCCCTTTGCATGCTGATAGTGTGCAGGGGGTACTGGTCTGTATCTTTCCTTTATGGGTGGATCGTCTCCTGTTGGGATGTGATGTTCTACCCCCTTTACTCGCCCGAAGTCTAGCGGGTGTTTACTAAAGACTCTTTCGTACTCCTGAACCACCCGGTAGACTCCCTGTTTTTGGTGTGAGGGAGTGGAGTCAGTACCCAAATGCAGTTGCTGACACCAGTCCTCCATTTGTTTCTTAGAGCCGTTACCTTCCTGTTGTTGAGATGTAGGCAAGGGTTCTACGGCCTTTACAGAATTTTGGTTTATGGTGAACAATTTGGCTAGCGTGGCATACCGGGGCAGGTATACTTCTCTCTCCCGGATATTTATGATACGGATGGGCACCCTCCCATGGCGTACATCGACCACCCCCCGTGCTGTCAAAATGGTGGGCCTACTGTCTGAGTAGATGGGTTCTACCATTGCTTGGTAGTCTCTACCTCTTAGACCAATAGCTGCCCGGCACCAGATCATCATCTCACTTTTCGGGGGCATGGCAATAGGGAACGGGTCACACATTCTCACGCTACCTATCTCACCACCAGATAGTTCCACTTGTTGCCGTTTCATCAGCGCCCGGATCTCTTTTTGGAGAACACGCTGCTGGCTGGAACTGGCGTTCTTGGCAACCTGCAGTAAAATGAGAATCACCTCTGCAAGACAATTTTTAATCACGTTAGTTCCCAAGGTGATTTTAGGGTGGCTCTCATGACGGTCTATGTTCACAATAATCAGTCCTTGTGCCGCCAGTTCGACTTTACCGACCTTAATGGTCACCTCCTTGAATCCCACCTGCAGCACGGGCTGACCATTGCTGGCGATGATACTCAGGTCGTCATCTGGGTAGCGGGTTATGTCCGAGTCAGTCCAGTACCGCTTAAAGAGCACGTACGGGATGGTAGTCACTTGTGACCCAGTGTCTAGTAGGGCACTCATAGGAATGCCATCCAGGACCACAGGCAAGATCGGACATCCCCCTATGTATTTATCACACCAGTTCGATGGGCCTGATGATCTTATGCCTGGGGGTTGGCCCTCTGCCCCAGGTTGCGCCCGTTTAAATGACAGTACCTTGCCATATGTCCGGGTTGATTGCAGCGGCGGCAGATGGGTTGTCCGTCCTCATTGTATCTGTCGCTGGGTCTTCCTCTGGACGTTGGGATCCTCCTCTGTCGGCGCCACGGGGCGTCCTCCGGTCCGGATGCCAGCTGGATCTTCCCTGGAGGAGAGACCTGTAAAGACTGCACAGTTCGAGTTAGCGCGGCTACACTTTTGGTTAGCTCTTGGACCTGATGGTGCAGGTCGGTTGCCGGGTTGGTATCCAAAGCCTGTGCACCAGCTCCTACAGACTCTGTAGACAAGGGCGCCACCTCCTGGTGATAGGTAATAGCAGGACGCCGGTGGGTTACAGCGCTACCCGGTGCCGGTTCTCGGAGCACCCGGATGGCCCTGTCTTTGAACTTTGCAAAGTCTAAACCAGGGTTCTGCAAGGCCATTGCACGTAACTGGGTTCGGTGGGCGTTGAACAGCAGACCATAATGAATTGCTCAGTTAACAGTCCATCTGCATTCCGCACACTGTCAGGGTCTGCCTGTTTAATGGCTCCCAGGGCCTCTTGCAAATTCAAAGCATAGTCTCTTATACTGTCTTGGGCCCGCTGCTTGCACCCATAGAATTTCATTTTGATCTCTGCTGAGGTACGGGTATCAAAAGTGTCCCTCAGACGGGTTAAGATTTCTTTTACAGTCTCCTTGTCCCGGACTGACCAGGACTTTACTTCACGTTGGGCTGCCCCGGTTAGCTGGCCTACCAATATGCTCACTTTTTGTCCTTCTGTCAGGGGGTATACCTTAAACAGGCTGTACAGTCTCTCTTTAAAGTCGCTTAGGGTATGCGACTCCCCTGAGTACTGGGGCTGCCAGGCCGTTCCGGGGATATAGGGCATTGTAAATGGCATTACTGCGGCAGCGGCCGCGCTGGTGGTAGAGGGTCCCTCCGTATCCGTCATCTTCCTCCCCCCTAGTTAAGTGTGGCCTACCTTCTGTGGTTTCTTCTCCGTAGGCCGCAGCTCCGCAGACGATCGTCAGGGTGGAGGACCTTGCGTCGCGTCCTGATGACGTCAGCGTCACTCTCTCTCCCTTCCAGGACCTTGTGCAGCGTCGGTGCGTGGGGCAGAGCTTTGGGTCTTGCGCACTTTCGGCGTCCACGCCCTCTTCTTTCCGCGCGGCGTCCCGAAGAAGGCGTCCGATGGCGGGAAAACAACTGCAGATGGCGGGAAACTTTTGAAGATGGCGGGAAACTTTTGAAGATGGCGGGAAACGGCTCTGGATGGCGGGAACCTTCACCACGGCAGGTAGGACAGTCTTTTGAAGGCACGCAGTACCCGGTGGTTACGGGCACGAGATCCTGCCGACTACGCCAAAGCTGACTCGCCCCCTGGGCCTAGTGTGGACGTGTGTGGGATACCCGGAGCCGGGTATCTGGGGGTTGTAGAATCCGTGGCGGTGACCCGGTCCCGTGGCTCAGGGTGGTCAGGCTCAGGGTGGTATTTTGTGGGGGTTTTAGGTTAATTGTCCGACTACGCCACCCGTGGATTGCGGTCAGTGCGGACCGCCGCTGCAAGGCAGACCGCTGGGGCTGATGGTGTGTGCAGCTGAGGTAGTGTGACTCCCCACGGGAAGAGTGGAGCCCCAGGGCAGTGTAGTTGATGGTGAGGGTGATAGTGCACGGGAGTCCCAGCACTAGTAGTGCTGGTGCGGCGATGAAGCAGGAACGACTCAGAGTCTTTGCAGTGCAGTTCAGGGTCTTTACTGGTGATATTAAGGCAGACCCTCCCGTGAGTACTGGCTAACATAAGGGGCCTGGTCAGTCTGCGAGCAAACAGGAGTTCCCCTGGCCAGGTGGAGTTGTAGGCCTCCCCGTCTATCTGCACTCTTTCTGGCTACCTTGCTGTAAGCGGGTAGAAGTAGCCCACGTCCCTGAGTATACCGTGTGGTGCTCACCCGTATGGCTGGTGACTTGGGGCCTTCTGTTAGCCTCCACTCCTGGATGGCGGTGCTGGTCCCTTCCTTGTGGCTGAGTCTCCGGGCTTCTATGGCCAGAGGACCTGGAATCCCCTGCTGGCTGGTTTCTGCTGCTGGGTGAATATCAGTCCCCACAGCCTCGGACTCCTGTGTCCGGTTCCTAGAGTCTTCTGCCAGGGCGAGCTCTATCTCTGCTTAGCTTCCAGCCCCTGGTCTTCTGCTCCTAGCTCCTACAGAGCTCCTGCTGTAACTCTCCCTGTGTCTGGAACTGTCTCCAGGCTCTGACTCAACTCACTAATCCCGCCCCAGACCCAGTTTATAAGGGCAGATTCCTCCCCTCCCAGGTCTGGGCAGGAAGTGTTGCATGCTTAAGGGTTCCTGACCAGAGAAACCTCCCACTTGCTCTCAGACGTAATATTTCTATGACTGTGGCAACCAGACCCCTGGGGTGCCACAGATGTAATGGTGATGGTGTGAACTTGATAGTGGTAAAAACTATAACACAATACAGAATGATGACAGTCAGTACTGGGTACATTAAAGAAACTAGCACTAACATAGTGATAATACAGATTACAGTAAACAGGAGTAACTGGGGTAGATCACTACCACAGGCTCTATTCTATACAGAATGCATCAACCTGAGTACAGTGCAAGAGGCATTAACTAATTGATGTATCTCAGAGCACAATACACTTCACTTTACAGTATTTCACACAAAACATGTAACTGTATTTGCTCTTACCGGAATCATCTGACAAGATAAAAGTTGCAGAGAGTGTAGAGCCAGACACATGTCTTATCTGCTTCCCTGAAAGCCTGGGAAAAATTGATTACAGGAACTCTTTCTCCCTGAGGAAGGAGGGGGGCGGTCCCTCTGCACATATTATTCTTAAAGGGGACAGACTCTTGTGACTATGAGAGTATTACTAGATGATATGCAGCTTCTAAACAACATAAACAGACAACTGGTGACCTCTACAGGTCGCAACTAGAATAACTCTATGAACATTTCCTTTGCTGCTCATGAGTAGACAGAACACTCCCCGCTTGGCATCAACGGATGCCACCATTTGACTCTATCGGGGAAAGCAGCAACATGAGTTTGGTGAACGGTCTGAGGAACAGTTTGTTTTCTCCAAGCTTACCCACTCTAACCTCCACTTTGTGTACTTTCCCATCCTTGCTGGGAAAGGGTTTGGTGACTAGGCCGAGTGGCCACTTGTTTCGATGCGATTGACTGTCTTTCACGAGTACAACATCGCCGGGTTTGATGTTAGGATGGTCTTTCTGACACTTTGTCCTGGTTTGCAGAGTGGAGAGATACTGTTTTCTCCATCTGTCCCAAAAGGCATTAGACATGCTTTGTACTTGCCTCCATTGTCTTCTGTAGAGGTCTTTGTCGTTGAACTCTCCAAGTGGAGCACTTGGGACACAGCTTTTCTGTGTAAGCAATACTGCAGGAGTAAGGACTATTGGGTCTCCGGAATCGCTGGAAAGTGCTGTCAGCGGCCTGTCATTTATGATAGCTGAGACCTCAGCCAAGAACGTAATCAAACTCTCATGTGTGAGTCTGGTGTATGCTTGCAAGAAGATAGATTCTAGTATTTTGCGTGCTATCCCTATTATCCTTTCCCAGGCACCTCCCATGTGCGAAGAATGTGGTAGGTTGAAAGTCCAAGTGCATCCTTGCTCACCTAAGTACCTTTCTACATTAGCAACTTTTAGATTGGAAGGTATTTGGAGTTCTCTGGCTGCTCCGATGAAGTTCGCCTCTGATCGCGATGAAGCGTCGAAGTGCATTTATGAAGCTCAATGTGTCCATAGATTCGATTACTTCAATATGGACAGCTCTGATGGACAGACATGTGAATAGAACTGCCCAACACTTTGCTTCGGCATGGACTTTCCTAGTGCGTCGTGTAGCCACGGACCAAGGGCTGAACATGTCTAGTTCGACGTTGGTGAAGCGGGGTTCAGTACTAAGTCTGTCGGGTGGAAGATTGGCCATCTTCTGCTTTTGAAACATGCCACGAAGTTTGCTTACTCTTCTCTTCGCTCCAATTATCCATAGTCCGGCTGTGCGTAGGTTCCCTTTGGTAAACAAACGTCCTTGGTGTCTCACTAGGACATGATGATATAAAACCTAAAATAGACACATCAACAAAAAAGTATGTATAATACGTGATAAAGTTTATTAGATACTCAAGATAAAAACATAGAATATCGCAATGCGGGAAAGGGACTAAAAACTGAATAAGAGAACACACACAGGGGTATATATATATAGATAAATAACATTCATGTAAATAAAAAACTTAATGGGTGACAATATAACTTAGTGATGAAATGGTGGGTGGTGATTAGTGTTGAGCCACCCCCGTAGTGTTCGAGTTCGGTTCGGTTCGTCGAACACCCGTGTGTTCGCCGAACTGTTCGTCGAACTGTTCGTCGAACACCTTCGAACACCGTTAAAACCAATGGCAGGCAAACAAAAACACATAGAAACACATAGAAAACACCTTCAAAGGTGTCCAAAAGCTGACAAACTGCTCAGAAGACACAACTAACACATGGAAAAGTGACAAGTACATATAGTCATGCGAAAAGAAAAGAGGTGGAGGAGTAAAAGGAGGGGGAGACACAGATATAGGCATGTCATGCCCTTCTAAAATCCAAAAAGTGAGAAGCCGAGACGGCCAGTCCGCTCCTGCCCGTGCCACCTCCGTGTCGCCGGGTTTGTGCCAGAGCCGCGGTGAACCCTGACGGCCAGCCCCCCTCTCCCAATACTGGTGCCTGTCCGCTGGTGGGTCGAGAGAGCCCCCCTGTGGTGGAGGCAGCTCTAAGCTTTTTAATTTAAATTGTCCCTCTAATTTGAATGAATACACTTTAAATCCATTTACAAGGATCTATTGGAGGGCAAGTCTCATGCCAGCAGCCGCGTAATTCCAGCTCCAGTAGCGTCCACTAAAGCTGCTGCAGTTAAAAAGCTTTTATAAGGATCGAGCTCGGCTGTCCACCGCAAGGCATCCTAGTGCCAGTCCCAACCCCTATGCCTTGGGGTGCCTCCTGATGCTCTTCACTAAGTATCCCGTGGTCCCGAAGCATTTCCTTTGAAAAAATTAAGTGTCCAAACTACAGGTGGTGTAGCTTGCTTAACAGCCGGGATAATCCGCTGACTAGCAGACACTGCTACTAGGCACAAAGTATTTCCTGGGCTAGATGCAGTTAAAAATTTGTAAGTAGATACTCTCGTTGGATGCTGAGAAAGCATTCCATAGAGTCTCCTGGCACGCCATATATGATTCTCTTAAAAAGCTTGGGGTAGGGGTCTAGGGGACCCTTTTATAGCCAAAATCACGGCCCTGTATCACAATACGTCACCTAGGCTGAAGATAAATGGAACTGTAGCACCGAGGGCTCGGTTGCTACAGACGTATTGCACCTCACCCAGAGGTGTGATATCTCACTCTCAGATAAGGATGGAGTGTGGATCAGGACCCGACACCTGCATGCATTACACCACATTGCCGTGGGGCAGGGCGACCAATATGCCCCTGAGATGGGCACGACAGTCCCTGTCCCTGGCTGGAGTGGGGGGAGGGAACACTGAGGAAGGGGAACCCTGCAGTGCAGGAGCAGGGAGGAAGCAGTTCCTGGGTGCATTGAGAAGGGAGTATAAAAGGTGGGCACCATCTTAGTTCAGTGCAGAGAAGTCTGAGCAGAAGTGGCAGGGAGCAGGGGCTCTGCATGAGCTCTGCTCCGGAGGCGGGCCTAGTAACAGAGGCCCAGGCCTGCAAGAGGGAGAAGGAAGGAAGAGGAGCGGAGAAGGCTCCAGGAACGAGGAATGAAGGGATCCCAGGGGTGCGGACGGGCGAGTCGCCACCGCACGCCCGAATCCACCTGCGTGGAGGGGTCAGGCCAAAGGGGGAGACCGGTCCCCGAACTAGTGGAGGCAGGAAACGACCCTCAGCTAGAAACCGGAGGCTCTGACATTTTATGTGGCGCAGCCCCTTGCTCCACCCGCTAGGAAGGCACCACATAGGGTCAGGGAAACTGGCGCCAAGTTTACCAAGAGGAGGCCCGAGGCAGCCGGACAGAAGTGTTGGTAAGAAAGGCCAGACAAAGGACACACAAAGGGGGTCCTGTGAAGCGCTCCAAAGTTATCTGGGAGTTGTCTGAGCCCCTCACCTGGTGAGCACAGTACGACGTGGGCAGCCGTTACCTGCAGACGTGGTCTGGATAATAAGAACTGTGAGTAAAGGCCCTGAACTGCATCACTGACTCCGTGTCGTTACTGCTGCTGCCCTGCACCATCACCCCCATCCTCCGCATACACTGCCCTGAGGCTATACTCCTCCCGTGGGGAGTTATGCTACGCTCTGCTGCACCCACAACACCAGCCTTACCGGTCTGCCCTGTAGCGGCGGTTCACTCTGACCGCAATCCACGGGTGGCATAGTCGGACATTTAAACATCAAAACCACATAAATAGTTCCGCCACTGGTTTGACCGCCCTGAGCCACGGAACCGGATCGCCGCCACGAAGACTACAACCACCAGCATCCACCAAAAAGGGTCCGGCTCCGGGTGTCCCAAGGCCCAGGGGGTGCGTCAGAACATTTTCATCACCTTTCACAATCACCAATGGGACAAGGCAGGGATGTCCTCTGTCCCCTCTCTTATACATCCTAGTGACGGAGCACCTGCTCTCATCAATTCGCCATAACCCCAATATTAGGTGGATTGAGGTGGGAGGCACCGAGTACAAGTGCTCTCTATTTGCTGATGATGTCCTAGTATATATCACTCAATCACATATATCCATCCCTGCTGTTATGGCTGAAATAGATCACTTTGTTACATGGTAAAATTTTAAAATCAATGCAGCGAAGTCTGACGCCCTCGATGTCTCCCTCCCTAAATCCATATAGGATTCCATCCAGTCCAACTTTCCCTTTGCCTGGCCCTCACAGGGTATCAAATACTTAGGAATTCCTATTCATAGAGACCTCTCCCATCTATGTTATCTTAATTTTGGGCCCTTTATTGAACAATTCCATACAGACCACGGTTGGCAAGTTAGAACTGTAAGATTCACTACGTGAACCACTGGTGTTTTGTGGAAAAGCACATGTACACCGCGTTCCAAATTATTATGCAAAAAGTGTTTAGGAGTGATAAGGGAAGAATTTGTTTGTTTGTCAGTTAAACTCATTGATGGTGATGTGTGTCAGGGCTCTTTATATCACTGTAAGCAATTGCAGACACCTGTGCTAATTAGTTTGGCAGGTGTGTCCAATGAAAGGCAAGACTACTTAAGAAGGCTCTCTCACATTATTAAGCAGCCTACATTTTCTGCCAAAATGGGAAAGAAAAAGGATGTGTCGGCTGCTGAGAAGCAACAAATTGTGGAGTGTTTAGGTCAAGGCATGACTACAATCAACATTGTGCGATGATCAGGATGAAGTGTCTTGGCAATCAAGAAGTATGTAGCTGATTCACAGTACACACGTGTGCGT
Source organism: Phyllobates terribilis (assembly GCF_046119375.1). Classification (NCBI taxonomy): domain Eukaryota; kingdom Metazoa; phylum Chordata; class Amphibia; order Anura; family Dendrobatidae; genus Phyllobates; species Phyllobates terribilis. The sequence goes on along the minus strand of NW_027362763.1, from coordinate 527,995,829 downwards.
GCTGATAAGGGCAAATTGAGGACTCTTTCCTACAGGCAATTACGTCAGGTTGAAAGAGCAGCGGCAAAAAAGCCTTGTCATAGCAGCAGACAAGTTTTTGAAGCTGCTTGTGCCTCCAACGTCCCCCGAACAACAAGATGCAGGGTCCTTCAGAGGTTTGCAGCTGTGCATACGCCATCCTGTCGACCTCCTCTATCCACTTCACACAAGCAGAAACGGCTCCAGTGGGCCAAACATTACATGAAGACTGATTTCAAAACTGTTTTGTTCATGGATGAGTGCCGTGCAGCGCTCGATGGTCCAGATGAATGGAGTGGAGGATGGCTGGTTGATGGACACCCCACGCAAACACGGCTACAGCGCCAACAAGGAGGAGGTGGAGTAATGTTTTGGGCTGGAATCATGGGGAGAGAGATTGTCGGCCCCTTTAGGATCCCTGAAGGCGCTAAAGATGAACTCCATAATGTATGTGGATTTTCTCAAACAGCACTTCCTGCCATGGTTCAAGAAGAAGAACCGTGTATTTCACAGCAAGATCATTTTTCTGCATGATAATGCACCATCTCATGCTGCACATAAAACATCTGCATCTCTGGCTGATATGGGCATAAAAGGGGACAAACTTATGGTGTGACCCCCATGCTCCCCTGACCTCTACCCCATTCAGAACCTTTGGAGCATCATTAAAAGGAGTGTCTATGATGGCGGGAGGCAGTTCACATCTAAGCAACAGCTCTGGGAGGGTATTCTGTCCTCATGCAAAACAATTGAAGCAGAAACCATCCAAAACCTGACAAATTCAATGGACGAGAGAGTTCAGAAGCTCCTTTCGAACAAGGGGTCCTATGTGAAAATGTAACATCACCTAGAATAAAGTTTTGAGTTGAAAACTGTTTGATTTCAGTTTCTAACAACCTGCTAATGCTTATAATTTCAAAAATGACCATTTTTTTGGTCTTTATTAAAATGAAAAGGTTGATCGAAAAGTTTGGGGGATCTAAGAGTGTGGCAACCCAGTAGTCATGATTACTTCGAATTCTGACAATATGAGGGTCATGCTGCAGGTAGTGCAGCAAGAAGGCACTTATGTGTCTTGCGCATCTCGGAGCCCCAAAATTATTTTCCGGGCTAGATGCAGCTAAAAATTATTTTTAATTTTAAATCTGGTGAAGCTTATTATAGATGGCCTAATAGGATCAGTGCTGCACACTGCTACAAAGCCCAAATTATTTTCCAGTCAAGATACAGATAAACATGATTAGTAATTTGAAAGCTTAAAACGGTTGGTAGGGTGATTTTAACCAATCATCAAGCTTTTACTCTCCCCAGGATGACACAGGGGTAGAAAAGTCGTTTCGGATCCATGATTTGTTCATCTTTATGAACGTGAGTCTGTCTACATTATCAGTGGAGAGCCGCGTGCGCTTATCTGTCAGCACACCACCAGCAGCGCTGAACACACGTTCAGACAGAACGCTGGCTGCGGGGCATGACAAGATCTCCAAGGCGTAAGTGGCTAGCTCCGGCCATTTATCCAGATTGGAAGCCCAAAAAGAGCAAGGGTCCAGTGACACAGTCGTGGCTTCAATGTTTACTTGGAGATACTCCTGTACCATCGTCTCTAGGCGTTGACTATGTGTCAGACTTCTTGTCTCCTGTGGCCTTGCAAAGGATGGGCTAAAAAAGTGGTGAAATGATTCCGCAAAATTGATGTTACCAGCAGATACTGTGGTTCTGTTACGGTTTGAGTGCTGAACACTTGACGGTCCCACGGTTGGCAAGTTGGAACTGTGAGATTCACTACGTGCACCACTGGTATTTTGTGGAAAAGCACATGTAAGATTCTGCAACAGTCTCTGCTGATACTCCTGCATGCGTGCATCCCTTTCTATGGCAGGAATAATTTCTGCAAATTTACTTTTGTACCGGGGATCTAACAGTGTGGCAACCCAGTAGTCAGGATTATTTCTAATTCTCACAATTCGAGGGTCATGTTGCAGGTAGTGCAGCAAGAAGGCACTCATGTGTGTTGCGCATCCAGGAGCACCAAGTCCCTGTTGTGTTGGTGGCGAGGTAACAATCATGCTTCCTTCCTCTGTCCTCTCCCCCCAACCTCGCACAACAGAAATGTGATCAAGGTCTCCCTCATCTGATGAGTCTTCCATCAGTTCGTCCTCCACTTCTTCCTGGGCTCCTGCACCTTCCTCACTAGTTTGGCTGCTACCATGCGCCCTGGTTAAACCATCTCCCCCACCCTCACATGCCTGCCGCCTTGGTGCTGCCGACCGTCTGGACCTTGCAGATGTTAGCCCTTCTGCATACAACTCCTCCTCCTCTACTTCCTCCACCTCCTCTTGTGCCACCACCTGACTCCGAATTCTGTTTAACATGTGCTCCAGCATGTAAATCACCGGAATAGTCATGCTGATAATGGCATCGTCAGCACTAAACATCTTCGTCGCCATTTCAAAACTGTGCAGAAGGGTGCATAGGTCCCTGATCTGAGACCACTCCTCCAGCGTGATTTGCCCCACCTCTGAATCTCGTTGGCCCAGGCTATACGTCAGAACGTATTGCACCAGGGCTTGTCGGTGCTGCCACAGTCGCTGCAACATGTGCAGAGTTGAATTCCACCGGGTAGGCACATCGCATTTTAGCCGGTGAAGTGGCAGGCCCAACGACTTCTGTAGAGATGTAAGTCGCTGAGCTGCGGGATGCGAACGGCGGAAGTGAGCACACAGCGACCGTGCCCTCTGCAGAAGGCCATCTAGTCTGGGATAGTGGGCTAAAAATTGCTGGACAACCAGGTTCAACACGTGAGCCATACAAGGCACGTGTGTGACATTGCCCCGGCGAAGGGCCGCACCCAGGTTTGCAGCATTGTCGCACACGGCCTTCCCTGGTTTCAGGTCCAGTGGAGACAACCATTCATGAAATTGGTTCTCCAGAGCTGACCACAACTCCTCAGCTGTGTGACTCACATTTCCCAGACATTTCAATGTAAAAACCGCCTGATGACGTTGAGCCCTACTGCCAGCATAGTAAGGAGGTGTGCAGGATCCCTTCTGCGCAGTTAGAAAGCTTGTGGCATGACCAGACAGGCTTTGGGTGCAGGTGGAAGACCGAGAGGAGGTTGAGGAGGCAGAAGCAGTGGAGGAAAAATGACATAAAGAGGATTGACGCACAACTCGTGGGGACGGCAAGACTTGGACAGCAGCCCCTTGTCCTGCTGTCACCATAGTTACCCAGTGCCCAGTCAGCAACATGTAACGCCCCTGTCCATGCCTACTCGTCCAAGTGTCTGTGGTGAAATGCACCCTGTCACACACAGAGTTTCTCAAAGAAGCGGTGATGTTGTGTGCGACATGCTGGTGGAGCGCAGGCACACCTTTCTTTGAGAAGTAGTGCCGACTGGGCATCTGGTACTGGGGCACTGCGACGGACATAAGGTCTCGAAAATCCTCTGTGTCCACCAGGCGGAAAGGCAGCATTTCTGTAGCCAAGAGCTTGCAGATGGTGAAATTCAACCTCTTAGCTTTCTCATGGCTAGGAGGAAATGGTCTTTTACTTGTCCACATCTGAGGGACCGAGGGCTGGCTATTGTGCTTAGACGGGGTTGATAAGGGTGTCCCCGGCAAACTGCCGGTCTGTGAGGAAGATGCAGGCGGACATGTTAGGTTGCCTTGATCCAAAGGTGGTGCTATCGATGTCGGACAGCGCTCAAGACCAGCTGGTGTTACCACCTCCAAAGAAAATGATGACCTGCCAATCACGCTGGCTGTTGCGGGTAAAGAGGTGGCAGGTCTGCGCCCCAAAACAGGTGTGACTGCTGTCTCCCCAGTCACAGAGGATGAAGAGGCCGCGGATGCACAAGATATGGCAGACGGTGGTTGGCCCGGCCGGCTAGACCGCATTGTAGCACACTGAGCTTCCCACTGCAACTTATGCTTCATGTCCATGTGCCGGTTCATGCATGAAGTACTCAAACTATGTATTTTTTGGCCTCTACTTAGCTTTTGCTGACAAATGTTACAGATAACACGAGTTGGGTCATCTTTATCGATCTGAAAAAATGCCCAGGCTATGCAAGGCTTAGCACCCATGCGACCTGAAGAGCCACCACGACTTGTGGTGAGAGGCAGAGTTGTGTTTGAGGATGCAGTTGTTGACGTGCTTCCAGTACTACGTCTCTGTCCAGGAAGGCGCAACCTGACCTCGTCGTCACTAGCATCTTCCTCCACCTCCTCTGCTGACCTCATCTCTTGGCTGACTGTGGGTTGACAGTAAGTGGGATCTCCGACCTCATCATCATCAACCTGTGCGTTATCACACCCGTCGTCCTCAGAGCCAACCTGTTCCTGCCCTGACAAAAAACTAAAGTTGTCGCTCCAATCAGGTATTTGAGTCTTATCATCGTCTTCCTCATTGTCTCCACCAACAGGAGTTACAGTTTGGGAATGAGGGTCTACATTATGGTCAGAACCTTCTGCGTCTGGTCCTGGATCCGACTCATAAAGATTCTGGGCATCAGTGCAGATCATTTCCTCGTCTGGATTCACAGAAGCGCTGGAGTCGACCTCTGATTCCCAGGCTATAGTATGAGTAAACAGCTCTGCAGACTCAACCATCTGTTCTACCTCATACTCAGACGGGCAGCTGGAGATTTGGGAGCTGTGAGGAAGCAAGTGCGATTTGGGTGACACCTTTGAGGACTGGAGTATTTGTGATGTTGAAGTTGATGTGGAGGAGAGCCCACTTAAAGGAGCACTTGATATCCGTTGAAGCACCTGCTGTTTTTGTGCCTCATCTGGAATTTGTAGCGATTGGCGTGGCCGTAAGAAAGGGATCTTATCACATTGTCTGCTAAAAGAAGTAGACATTTTAGTTTGGCTGGAAGATGGTCTTTCTTCTGCACCTACCCCACGGACACAACCTTTTTTCCCCTTCCCAACACGCCTATTCCCCTTTCCACCAGGAGCAGGCCTTTTTCCACTCATTTTGGTGGTTAACTAATTCACAACTCTGGAGTTGTTTGCACAAAAAAACAATGGATGGTAACCGAGCAGAGCTGAGTGGCCAAACTGTGGTATTAGGCCAAAACTATTGGCTGGGTTAGATGCAGAAAAAAATTATTTTTAATTTGCAACCTGATGGAGGTCAGTATAGATGGACTAATAGACCAAGTCCCACACACCGCTAGAAGCCCAAATATTTTTTCAGAGCTAGATGCAGAAATTTTTTTTATTCAATTTGCAACCTGATGGAGGTCAGTATAGATGGACTAATAGACCAAGTCCCACACACTGCTAGAAGCCCAAATATTTTTTCAGAGCTAGATGCAGAAAAAAATTATTTTTAATTTGCAACCTGATGGAGGTCAGTATAGATGGACTAATAGACCAAGTCCCACACACTGCTAGAAGCCCAAATATTTTTTCAGAGCTAGATGCAGAAAAAAATATTTTTAATTTGCAACCTGATGGAGGTCAGTATAGATGGACTAATAGACCAAGTCCCACACACTGCTAGAAGCCCAAATATTTTTTCAGAGCTAGATGCAGAAAAAAAATTATTTTTAATTTGCAACCTGATGGAGGTCAGTATAGATGGACTAATAGACTAAGTCCCACACACCGCTAGAAGCCCAAATATTTTTTCAGAGCTAGATGCAGAAAAAAATTATATTTAATTTGCAACCTGCTGGACGTCAGTATAGAAGGACTAATAGAACACGTCCCACACACTGCTAGAAGCCCAAATATTTTTTCAGAGCTAAATGAAGAAAAAAATTATTTTTAATTTGCAACCTGATGGAGGTCAGTATAGATGGACTAATAGACCAAGTCCCACACACTGCTAGAAGCCCAAATATTTTTTCAGAGCTAGATGCAGAAAAAAAATATTTTTAATTTGCAACCTGATGGAGGTCAGTATAGATGGACTAATAGACCAAGTCCCACACACCGCTAGAAGCCCAAATATTTTTTCAGAGCTAGATGCAGAAATTTTTTTTATTCAATTTGCAACCTGATGGAGGTCAGTATAGATGGACTAATAGACCAAGTCCCACACACTGCTAGAAGCCCAAATATTTTTTCAGAGCTAGATGCAGAAAAAAATTATTTTTAATTTGCAACCTGATGGAGGTCAGTATAGATGGACTAATAGACCAAGTCCCACACACCGCTAGAAGCCCAAATATTTTTTCAGAGCTAGATGCAGAAAAAAATTATATTCAATTTGCAACCTGATGGACGTCAGTATAGAAGGACTAATAGAACAAGTCCCACACACTGCTAGAAGCCCAAATATTTTTTCAGAGCTAAATGAAGAAAAAAATTATTTTTAATTTGCAACCTGATGGAGGTCAGTATAGATGGACTAATAGACCAAGTCCCACACACTGCTAGAAGCCCAAATATTTTTTCAGAGCTAGATGCAGAAAAAAATTATTTTTAATTTGCAACCTGATGGAGGTCAGTATAGATGGACTAATAGACCAAGTCCCACACACCGCTAGAAGCCCAAATATTTTTTCAGAGCTAGATGCAGAAATTTTTTTTATTCAATTTGCAACCTGATGGAGGTCAGTATAGATGGACTAATAGACCAAGTCCCACACACTGCTAGAAGCCCAAATATTTTTTCAGAGATAGATGCAGAAAAAAATTATTTTTAATTTGCAACCTGATGGAGGTCAGTATAGATGGACTAATAGACCAAGTCCCACACACTGCTAGAAGCCCAAATATTTTTTCAGAGCTAGATGCAGAAAAAAATTATTTTTAATTTGCAACCTGATGGAGGTCAGTATAGATGGACTAATAGAACAAGTCCCACACGCTGCTAGAAGCCCAAATATTTTTTCAGAGATAAATGAAGAAAAAAATTATTTTTAATTTGCAACCTTATGGAGGTCAGTATAGATGGACTAATAGACCAAGTCCCACACACTGCTAGAAGCCCAAATATTTTTTCAGAGCTAGATGCAGAAAAAAATTATTTTTAATTTGCAACCTGATGGAGGTCAGTATAGATGGACTAATAGACCAAGTCCCACACACCGCTAGAAGCCCAAATATTTTTTCAGAGCTAGATGCAGAAATTTTTTTTATTCAATTTGCAACCTGATGGAGGTCAGTATAGATGGACTAATAGACCAAGTCCCACACACTGCTAGAAGCCCAAATATTTTTTCAGAGCTAGATGCAGAAAAAAATTATTTTTAATTTGCAACCTGATGGAGGTCAGTATAGATGGACTAATAGACCAAGTCCCACACACTGCTAGAAGCCCAAATATTTTTTCAGAGCTAGATGCAGAAAAAAATTATTTTTAATTTGCAACCTGATGGAGGTCAGTATAGATGGACTAATAGAACAAGTCCCACACGCTGCTAGAAGCCCAAATATTTTTTCAGAGATAAATGAAGAAAAAAATTATTTTTAATTTGCAACCTGATGGAGGTCAGTATAGATGGACTAATAGACCAAGTCCCACACACTGCTAGAAGCCCAAATATTTTTTCAGAGCTAGATGCAGAAAAAAATTATTTTTAATTTGCAACCTGATGGAGGTCAGTATAGATGGACTAATAGACCAAGTCCCACACACCGCTAGAAGCCCAAATATTTTTTCAGAGCTAGATGCAGAAAAAAATTATATTCAGTTTGCAACCTGATGGAGGTCAGTATAGATGGACTAATAGAATGATGCTATGCCCAAAAGATTTTACTTCACTAGGTGCAGTAAAAAAATTGGTATTCTATACACAGGTGGTATATCTTGCAACACAGATAGGCTACTCCACTGACTAACACACTCTGCAATAGGCCAAAAAGGATTAGCTTTGCTAGATTCAGCCAAATGCTGTGAAAAAAACTTGCACAGCACTGGCACAGACCTGCCTGGCAAAAACTGATAGGAACTGATGTAACCTAGTCCTGAAAAGGACTCCAATTACAATTAGTCTTTACTCCCACAATCTATCTATTTAAGAGCACAGACCTGCCTGATAAAAGTCGTAGGAAATGCTGTAACCTAGTCCTTAAAAGGACTGCAATCACAACTATTCCCTACTCCCAAGCTATCTGTATATTTGTGCGAAAATTGGATTGAAATTAACAAGGTATAGCGCACACAGCAACAGCGGTGCCGTCTAACACGCAGCTGCAGCAGTGAGAAAATGGTGGCGACGGGGAAAATGGCTTGGTCTTATAGGGCAAGGACATGTGACATACACTGCCAATCACACATGCCCTTGCTTGTGTGAAAAAAAGCACTTCGCTCCGTGTGTGCGCTGCTGATAGGCTGACAGATTGCACCTCCCCACTGCAAATGCGGGAAAGAGAAAAAAAAATGGAGATCTTCATTGTTCCTGCAGAGATCCATCCCCTGCCCCTCCCCCCGCCCCGCTGTACACTCAAACTGCGTATTAACATTAATTTTCATCATTACTGAGAAAAAATCCAGTTATGATTTTGGTGCACGAACAGTTATCGAACATAACCTCGAACAGCCGAATTTTTCTCAAATTGTTCGTGTTCGCCGACCGGCTCGAACACCGCCCAAAACAGCTCGAATTTGAGATTGGCGAACAGTTCGAGTAGAACAACGCTCATCTCTAGTGGTGATGTGATATAAAGATTAAATGGATATGTATATAGGTAAATAAATAAATGAATAAATATTTAAAGTGCACAATATACCAATTCAATCAAAGTGTTAAAGTATCAAAATATCAAAAAGACATAAAAATAAGACTATCCAATACTCAATAGTATAGCAGAAACCACCAAAGTCATAATAGATGAATGATAAATAAATAAATAAATAAATACATCAATGTACAGAATAACAGTTCATATAAACAAACACGTGTACTGACCCCAAGTGTGTCTCACATCCGACGCGCGTTTCGCTATTGCTTCTTCAAGGATATGGAAAGACCGAATGGATGGGAATATATATGTATAGAGCAAGTAGCTCATTAGTATACACCGTCTGATGGTCTGGGTTTTGTGCGCGATTATCCAGTGAAATCACCATTCTATGTCAGTTTCCAGCTCGGATATGGAGGAATCTTGCACCATGCACTTTCTTATATTATGCACTTTTTTATTTTATTTTATTTTGTTTGTGTTTCACTTTATATTGATGTGTGGTTCTATTTATGTATTGTCATATATATATATATATATATATATATATATATATATATATATATATACCCCCTTTTTTATTCTATTTTTATAATACACATTCCTCTCCGTTGTTGTTATTTGGAGAGGTCCTCTCTCTAGTAGTGTTGAGCCAACCCCGTAGTGTTCGAGTTCGGTTCGGTTCGTCGAACACCCGTGTGTTCGCCGAACTGTTCGTCGAACTGTTCATCGAACATCTTCGAACACCGTTAAAACCAATGGCAGGCAAACAAAAACACATAGAAACACATAGAAAACACCTTCAAAGGTGTCCAAAAGCTGACAAACTGCTCAGAAAACACAACTAACACATGGAAAAGTGACAAGTACATATAGTCATGCGAAAAGAAAAGAGGTGGAGGAGTAAAAGGAGGGGGAGACACAAATATAGGCATGTCATGCCCTTCTAAAATCCAAAAAGTGAGAAGCAGACACGTTCAGTCCGCTCCTGCCCGTGCCACCTCCGTGTCGCCGGGTTTGTGCCAGAGCCGCGGTGAACCCTGACGGCCAGCCCCCCTCTCCCAATACTGGTGCCTGTCCGCTGGTGGGTCGAGCGAGCCCCCCTATGGTGGAGGCAGCTCTAAGCTTTTTAATTTAAATTGTCTCTCTAATTTGAATGAATACACTTTAAATCCATTTACAAGGATCTATTGGAGGGCAAGTCTCATGCCAGCAGCCGCGTAATTCCAGCTCCAGTAGCGTCCACTAAAGCTGCTGCAGTTAAAAAGCTTTTATAAGGATCGAGCTCGGCTGTCCACCGCAAGGCATCCTACTGCCAGTCCCAGCCCCTATGCCTTGGGGTGCCTCCTGATGCTCTTCACTGAGTATCCCGTGGTCCCGAAGCATTTCCTTTGAAAAAATTAAGTGTCCAAACTACAGGTGGTGTAGCTTGCTTAACAGCCGGGATAATCCGCTGACTAGCAGACACTGCTACTAGGCACAAAGTATTTCCTGGGCTAGATGCAGTTAAAAATTTGTAATTAGATACTCTCGTTGGATGCTGAGAAAGCATTCCATAGAGTCTCCTGGCACGCCATATATGATTCTCTTAAAAAGCTTGGGGTAGGGGTCTAGGGGACCCTTTTATAGCCAAAATCACGGCCCTGTATCACAATACGTCACCTAGGCTGAAGATACATGGAACTGTAGCACCCTGAGGGCTCGGTTGCTACAGAGGTATTGCACCTCACCCAGAGGTGTGATATCTCACTGTCAGGTAAGGATGGAGTGTGGATCAGGACCCGACACCTGCATGCATTACACCACATTGCCGTGGGGCAGGGCGACCAATATGCCTCTGAGATGGGCACGACAGTCCCTGTCCCTGGCTGGAGTGGGGGGAGGGAACACTGAGGAAGGGGAACCCTGTAGTGCAGGAGCAGGGAGGAAGCAGTTCCTGGGTGCATTGAGAAGGGAGTATAAAAGGTGGGCACCATCTTAGTTCAGTGCAGAGAAGTCTGAGCAGAAGTGGCAGGGAGCAGGGGCTCTGCATGAGCTCTGCTCCGGAGGCGGGCCTAGTAACAGAGGCCCAGGCCTGGAAGAGGGAGAAGGAAGGAAGAGGAGCGGAGAAGGCTCCAGGAACGAGGAATGAAGGGATCCCAGGGGTGCGGACGGGCGAGTTGCCACCGCACGCCCGAATCCACCTGCGTGGAGGGGTCAGGCCAAAGGGGGAGACCGGTCCCCGAAACTAGTGGAGGCAGGAAACGACCCTCAGCTAGAAACCGGAGGCTCTGACATTTTATGTGGCGCAGCCCCTCGCTACACCCGCTAGGAAGGCACCACATAGGGTCAGGGAAACTGGCGCCAAGTTTACCAAGAGGAGGCCCGAGGCAGCCGGACAGAAGGGTTGGTAAGAAAGGCCAGACAAAGGACACACAAAGGGGGTCCTGTGAAGCGCTCCAAAGTTATCTGGGAGTTGTCTGAGCCCCTCACCTGGTGAGCACAGTACGACGTGGGCAGCCGTTACCTGCAGACGTGGTCTGGATAATAAGAACTGTGAGTAAAGGCCCTGGACTGCATCACTGACTCCGTGTCGTTACTGCTGCTGCCCTGCACCATCACCCCCATCCTCCGCATACACTGCCCTGAGGCTATACTCCTCCCGTGGGGAGTTATGCTACGCTCTGCTGCACCCACAACACCAGCCTCAGCGGTCTGCCCTGCAGCGGCGGTTCACTCTGACCGCAATCTACGGGTGGCGTAGTCGGACATTTAAACATCAAAACCACATAAATAGTTCCGCAACTGGTTTGACCACCCTGAGCCACGGAACCGGGTCGCCGCCACGAAGACTACAACCACCAGCATCCACCAAAAAGGGTCCGGCTCCGGGTGTCCCAAGGCCCAGGGGGTGCATCAGAACATTTTCATCACCTTTCACAATCACCAATGGGACAAGGCAGGGATGTCCTCTGTCCCCTCTCTTATACATCCTAGTGACAGAGCACCTGCTCTCATCAATTCGCCATAACCCCAATATTAGGTGGATTGAGGTGGGAGGCATCGAGTACAAGTGCTCTCTATTTGCTGATGATGTCCTAGTACATATCACTCAATCACATATATCCATCCATGCTGTTATGGCTGAAATAGATCACTTTGTTACATGGTCAAATTTTAAAATCAATGCAGCGAAGTCTGAGGCCCTCGATGTCTCCCTCCCAAAATCCATATAGGATTCCATCCAGTCCAACTTTCCCTTTGCCTGGCCCTCACAGGGTATCAAATACTTAGGAATTCCGATTCATAGAGACCTCTCCCATCTATGTTATCTTAATTTTGGGCCCTTTATTGAACAACTCCATACAGACCACGGTTGGCAAGTTAGAACTGTAAGATTCACTACGTGAACCACTGGTGTTTTGTGGAAAAGCACATGTACACTGTGTTCCAAATTATTATGCAAAAAGTGTTTAGGAGTGATAAGGGAAGAATTTGTTTGTTTGTCAGTTAAACTCATTGATGGTGATGTGTGTCAGGGCTCTTTATATCACTGTAAGCAATTGCAGACACCTGTGCTAATTAGTTTGGCAGGTGTGTCCAATGAAAGGCAAGACTACTTAAGAAGGCTGTCTCACATTATTAAGCAGCCTACATTTTCTGCCAAAATGGGAAAGAAAAAGGATGTGTCGGCTGCTGAGAAGCAACAAATTGTGGAGTGTTTAGGTCAAGGCATGACTACAATCAACATTGTGCGATGATCAGGATGAAGTGTCTTGGCAATCAAGAAGTATGTAGCTGATTCACAGTACACACGTGTGCGTGCTGATAAGGGCAAATTGAGGACTCTTTCCTACAGGCAATTACGTCAGGTTAAAAGAGCAGTGGCAAAAAAGCCTTGTCATAGCAGCAGACAAGTTTTTGAAGCTGCTGGTGCCTCCAACGTCCCCCGAACAACAAGATGCAGGGTCCTTCAGAGGTTTGCAGCTGTGCATACGCCATCCTGTCGACCTCCTCTATCCACTTCACACAAGCAGAAACGGCTCCAGTGGGCTAAAAATTACATGAAGACTGATTTCAAAACTGTTTTGTTCACGGATGAGTGCCGTGCAGCGCTCGATGGTCCAGATGGATGGAGTGGAGGATGGCTGGTTGATGGACACCCCACGCAAACACGGCTACAGCGCCAACAAGGAGGAGGTGGAGTAATGTTTTGGGCTGGAATCATGGGGAGAGAGATTGTCGGCCCCTTTAGGATCCCTGAAGGCGCTAAAGATGAACTCCATAATGTATGTGGATTTTCTCATACAGCACTTCCTGCCATGGTTCAAGAAGAAGAACCGTGTATTTCACAGCAAGATCATTTTTTTGCATGATAATGCACCATCTCATGCTGCACATAAAACATCTGCATCTCTGGCTGATATGGGCATAAAAGGGGACAAACTTATGGTGTGACCCCCATGCTCCCCTGACCTCTACCCCATTCAGAACCTCTGGAGCATCATCAAAAGAAGTGTCTATGATGGCGGGAGGCAGTTCACATCTAAGCAACACCTCTGGGAGGGTATTCTGTCCTCATGCAAAACAATTGAAGCAGAAACCATCCAAAACCTGACAAATTCAATGGACGAGAGAGTTCAGAAGCTCCTTTCGAACAAGGGGTCCTATGTGAAAATGTAACATCACCTAGAATAAAGTTTTGAGTTGAAAACTGTTTGATTTCAGTTTCTAATAACCTGCTAATGCTTATAATTTAAAAAATGACCATTTTTTTGGTCTTTATTAAAATGAAAAGGTTGAGCGAAAAGTTTGGGGGATCTAAGAGTGTGGCAACCCAGTAGTCATGATTATTTCGAATTCTGACAATATGAGGGTCATGTTGCAGGTAGTGCAGCAAGAAGGCACTTATGTGTCTTGCGCATCTCGGAGCCCCAAAATTATTTTCCGGGCTAGATGCAGCTAAAAATTATTATTAATTTTAAATCTGGTGGAGCTTAGTATAGATGGCCTAATAGGATCAGTGCTGCACACTGCTACAAAGCCCAAATTATTTTCCAGCCAAGATACAGATAAACATGATTAGTAATTTTAAATCTGGTGGAGCTTATTATAGATGGCCTAATAGAATCAGTGCTGCACACTGCTACAAAGCCCAAATTATTTTCCAGTCAAGATACAGATAAACATGATTAGTAATTTGAAAGCTTAAAACGGTTGGTAGGGTGATTTTAACCAATCATCAAGCTTTTACTCTCCCCAGGATGACACAGGGGTAGAAAAGTCGTTTCGGATCCATGATTTGTTCATCTTTATGAACGTGAGTCTGTCTACATTATCAGTGGAGAGCCGCGTGCGCTTATCTGTCAGCACACCACCAGCAGCGCTGAACACACGTTCAGACAGAACGCTGGCTGCGGGGCATGACAAGATCTCCAAGGCGTAAGTGGCTAGCTCCGGCCATTTATCCAGATTGGAAGCCCAAAAAGAGCAAGGGTCCAGTGACACAGTCGTGGCTTCAATGTTTACTTGGAGATACTCCTGTACCATCGTCTCTAGGCGTTGACTATGTGTCAGACTTCTTGTCTCCTGTGGCCTTGCAAAGGATGGGCTAAAAAAGTGGTGAAATGATTCCGCAAAATTGATGTTACCAGCAGATACTGTGGTTCTGTTACGGTTTGAGTGCTGAACACTTGACGGTCCCATGGTTGGCAAGTTGGAACTGTGAGATTCACTACGTGCACCACTGGTATTTTGTGGAAAAGCACATGTAAGATTCTGCAACAGTCTCTGCTGATACTCCTGCATGCGTGCATCCCTTTCTATGGCAGGAATAATTTCTGCAAATTTACTTTTGTACCGGGGATCTAACAGTGTGGCAACCCAGTAGTCAGGATTATTTCTAATTCTCACAATTCGAGGGTCATGTTGCAGGTAGTGCAGCAAGAAGGCACTCATGTGTGTTGCGCATCCAAGAGCACCAAGTCCCTGTTGTGTTGGTGGCGAGGTAACAATCATGCTTCCTTCCTCTGTCCTCTCCCCCCAACCTCGCACAACAGAAATGTGATCAAGGTCTCCCTCATCTGATGAGTCTTCCATCAGTTCGTCCTCCACTTCTTCCTGGGCTCCTGCACCTTCCTCACTAGTTTGGCTGCTACCATGCGCCCTGGTAAAACCATCTCCCCCACCCTCACATGCCTGCCGCCTTGGTGCTGCCGACCGTCTGGACCTTGCAGATGTTAGCCCTTCCGCATACAACTCCTCCTCCTCTACTTCCTCCACCTCCTCTTGTGCCACCACCTGACTCCGAATTCTGTTTAACATGTGCTCCAGCATGTAAATCACCGGAATAGTCATGCTGATAATGGCATCGTCAGCACTAAACATCTTCGTCGCCATTTCAAAACTGTGCAGAAGGGTGCATAGGTCCCTGATCTGAGACCACTCCTCCAGCGTGATTTGCCCCACCTCTGGATCTCGTTGGCCCAGGCTATACGTCAGAACGTATTGCACCAGGGCTTGTCGGTGCTGCCACAGTCGCTGCAACATGTGCAGAGTTGAATTCCACTGGGTAGGCACATCGCATTTTAGCCGGTGAAGTGGCAGGCCCAACGACTTCTGTAGAGATGTAAGTCGCTGAGCTGCGGGATGCGAACGGCGGAAGTGAGCACACAGCGACCGTGCCCTCTGCAGAAGGCCATCTAGTCTGGGATAGTGGGCTAAAAATTGCTGGACAACCAGGTTCAACACGTGAGCCATACAAGGCACGTGTGTGACATTGCCCCGGCGAAGGGCCGCACCCAGGTTTGCAGCATTGTCGCACACGGCCTTCCCTGGTTTCAGGTCCAGTGGAGACAACCATTCATGAAATTGGTTCTCCAGAGCTGACCACAACTCCTCAGCTGTGTGACTCACATTTCCCAGACATTTCAAAGTAAAAACCGCCTGATGACGTTGAGCCCTACTGCCAGCATAGTAAGGAGGTGTGCAGGATCCCTTCTGCGCAGTTAGAAAGCTTGTGGCATGACCAGACAGGCTTTGGGTGCAGGTGGAAGACCGAGAGGAGGTTGAGGAGGCAGAAGCAGTGGAGGAACTTTGACATAAAGAGGATTGACGCACAACTCGTGGGGACGGCAAGACTTGGACAGCAGCCCCTTGTCCTGCTGTCACCATAGTTACCCAGTGCCCAGTCAGCGACATGTAACGCCCCAGTCCATGCCTACTCGTCCAAGTGTCTGTGGTGAAATGCACCCTGTCACACACAGAGTTTCTCAAAGAAGCGGTGATGTTGTGTGCGACATGCTGGTGGAGCGCAGGCACACCTTTCTTTGAGAAGTAGTGCCGACTGGGCATCTGGTACTGGGGCACTGCGACGGACATAAGGTCTCGAAAATCCTCTGTGTCCACCAGGCGGAAAGGCAGCATTTCTGTAGCCAAGAGCTTGCAGATGGTGAAATTCAACCTCTTAGCTTTCTCATGGCTAGGAGGAAATGGTCTTTTACTTGTCCACATCTGAGGGACCGAGGGCTGGCTATTGTGCTTAGACGGGGTTGATAAGGGTGTCCCCGGCAAACTGCCGGTCTGTGAGGAAGATGCAGGCGGACATGTTAGGTTGCCTTGATCCAAAGGTGGTGCTATCGATGTCGGACAGCGCTCAACACCAGCTGGTGTTACCACCTCCAAAGAAAATGATGACCTGCCAATCACGCTGGCTGTTGCGGGTAAAGAGGTGGCAGGTCTGCGCCCTAAAACAGGTGTGACTGCTGTCCCCCCAGTCACAGAGGATGAAGAGGCCGCGGAAGCACAAGATATGGCAGACGGTGGTTGGCCCGGCCGGCTAGGCCGCATTGTAGCACACTGAGCTTCCCACTGCAACTTATGCTTCATGTCCATGTGCCGGTTCATGCATGAAGTACTCAAACTATGTATTTTTTGGCCTCTACTTAGCTTTTGCTGACAAATGTTACAGATAACACGAGTTGGGTCATCTTTATCGATCTGAAAAAATGCCCAGGCTATGCAAGGCTTAGCACCCATGCGACCTGAAGAGCCACCACGACTTGTGGTGAGAGGCAGAGTTGTGTTTGAGGATGCAGTTGTTGACGTGCTTCCAGTACTACGTCTCTGTCCAGGAAGGCGCAACCTGACCTCGTCGTCACTAGCATCTTCCTCCACCTCCTCTGCTGACCTCATCTCTTGGCTGACTGTGGGTTGACAGTAAGTGGGATCTCCAACCTCATCATCATCACCCTGTGCGTTATCACACCCGTCGTCCTCAGAGCCAACCTGTTCCTGCCCTGACAAAAAACTAAAGTTGTCGCTCCAATCAGGTATTTGAGTCTCATCATCGTCTTCCTCATTGTCTCCACCAACAGGAGTTACAGTTTGGGAATGAGGGTCTACATTATGGTCAGAACCTTCTGCGTCTGGTCCTGGATCCGACTCATAAAGATTCTGGGCATCAGTGCAGATCATTTCCTCGTCTGGATTCACAGAAGCGCTGGAGTCGACCTCTGATTCCAAGGCTATAGTATGAGTAAATGTAGCACCCCGAGGACTCGGCTGCTACAGGGGTATTGCACCTCAAACCAGAGGTGTGGTATTCCACTCCCGGGTAAGGATGGAGTGTGGGACCAAGCTCAGTTAGCTGCATGCACTACACTCATCCCATTTCCGGGGGACAGAACAACGGTACTCCCACCAGATAGATGTGCAGGTACGACAGCGTCTGTCCCTGGCTGGAGTGGGAGGGGGGGAGGAACATCCCAGTAGTGTAGGAGCAGTCAGGGGAGGGACTCTGGGCATAGGAAGGAGCCCATTGGGTGCTAGTCACCTGGGCTCGGGTGTCAGAGGGAGTATAAGAGGTGGGCACCATCTTAGACAAGGTCCTGTTCAGAGGAGAGCCTGTGCAGAGAGGAGTTCAGCCAGAGAGGGCTGACAGGGAGCTGTGGCTCCGGCTGGGCCCAGCTCCAGGGCCAGGCCTGAAGCGCAGAGAAAGAGGAAGAAGAGGAAAAACCCAGTGAAAGGCCCAGAGACACAAGCAGAGGGAACCCTGAGATCCCACAAGTGAACTTAGACGGGTGAAGGGTTGGCAGCAGAGGGTACCGGATCCCAAACTGGTAGAGGCTAAACATCCTTAGCCAGGAACCGGAGGTCGTGGACAAGTTTTGGCGCGACCCCTCACCATATCCACCAGGAAGGCAAACCACGCATAGGGTCAGGGAAGCCGGGAAAGGTTTCGCCACCAAAAGACCGGAGCCGGACAAATGGGGGTCCCTGGTGAGGACGGCCCGTAGGAAGGAATAGAGGGGAGCTTGGGACCACGCTCTGGAACTGCCTGGGAGTTGGCCGAGTCCCGCACCTGGTGGACGCAGCACGGCTCGGGTGGTCACTGCTGGCCGAAGTGACCGGAGCAACACCTGTGAGTAAAAGCCTTGAAACTGCACCACACGTCTCTGAGCTTCCTTGCTGCACCATCACTACCACTATCATCCACATCTGCTGCCCTGAGGCCATACCCCTCCCGTTGGGGGTTATACCATCCACGCTGCACATCCGTACCACCGGCCTCAGCGGTCTGCCCTGCAGCGGCGGCTTCATAGCCGCATTCAATGGGTGGCGTAATCGAACATTCTAACATCTACTGCTAAGACTGCCACTCAGTTTGACTCCCTGGGCACGGACCGGGTCACCGCCACGAGACTACTACCCCCATCTGATCCGGCTCCGGGTAAGCCCCCGTGCGCGCGATGCCGCACGACACAGCAGGCCCAGGGGCGCGTCAACTTTGGCGTAGTCGGCAGGATTACGTGCCCGCAACCGACGGGTACTGCGTGCCTGAAGAAAAGTTCATATTTACCGTAAAAAGGAGTCTCCCGCCAATTCCAGAGGGTTCCCGCCATCGGACGTCGTCCGGAGTCGTTTCCCGCCGTTTGCCCGCCATTTGCAGCCTTTGCCCGCCATCCACGGAGTTTCCCGCCATAAAGAGACGATTCCCGCCATCTGAGACGATTTCCCGCCCTGGCAGAGCGGACTCCATTATGGGCGTGCCAGAGGGTGGCAAGAGGCCACCTCCCATCGTGGGCCAGGTCCAGGAATGGCGCCAAAAGCGGAAACCGCCTCCACCAGCAGAGACTGCAATGATAGAAATGTCCATCAGCGTGAGGGGGCTGCCCCTGGAACTGACGATCACTAAGTTGCCCCGGGACCACCCTCAATGGGGGCGGATACAGAACAAAACAGAGAAGATGGGTGCGGCCTGGAGGAGTCTGGACAGATCGCACCCGGAGATGGAGGGAGAGTCGATCAGCACCGACCCTGTGGTCCGGAACATGTTACAGGCTGCCACCCCAGAAGGCCTGGTGGAGATCCTGGCACAGCTCCCCAGAAATCGGGAGTGTGCACAGACCGCGCTGGAGGCCTTGGCCCGGAAGATGGCACGGGTACAGCAAGAAGCGCTGGCCGAGTGGAGGAGAGAGATGATCCAGCAGGCTGGAACCCGCCAGCAGAGGATGCCACCCGCAACGTGGAGCGTGTCTGCCCCTGAGGATGGTGCAGGAGGAACGGAGGCCGGAGACGACGCCGCGGAGGGAGCCGCAGAGATGGAAGCAGGTAATGGGGACGTCATCACCCCGTGCCCCGTAGCCGTAAGCCTGCCCCAGCTCCCCGTCGCAGAGCCCGAAGTTCCACTCACCGTGCCCGTTGCCGCACCGCCGCTGCTTCCAACTAGGCCTCAAGCGGCAGGAGCCGCGGTCGCGCCCTCTGTTATGCCACGCCCCTTGACCCTGAGCGCGACAAAAGAGGAAGTGCCCCCGGCCTGGTCGCAGGGCCGAGTACCCCCGGGCGCCGCAGTCTCCACAGCGCCCTCTACCTCCACAGCGCCACCGTCCTGGTCGCAAGGCCGAGTACCCCCGGGCGCCGCCGTCTCCACCGTACCCTTCACCTTCAGAGTGCCACCGGCCTGGTCGCAAGGCCTGGCGCATCTGGGCGCCGCTGCCCCCACCGCGCCCTCAACCTCCACAGTGCTGCCCCTGGGCGAAGGTCTGTTTGCGCAGCATACTAGCCCGGACGGGCTGCCTTTCGCTTGGCCACCGGAGTACGTCAACCCCCGACTCCGGAAGGAATGGCCTCTGTGTGAGCCTCTGATCCCGGCTCCAGCACCCGCCAAAATTGTTCTGCTCCCGCTGGAGGAGGCCCAATTTGCGTGGGACCCCACCGGCGAAGACCTCATGGGGTTCACCCAAGAGACCCGGGCGGCCGCAGCCCAACGTGAGGAGTGTTGCCGACAACAACTGGAAGTCTTTCAGAGGGAACGGCGAGAGAGGCGGGTTCGCGAGGAGCGGCTGCAGGTCCAAAGCGCGGAGCAGAAAAGCCGGACCCGACGAAGCCGCCGTGCGGCCCACGGTCCCCGCGCCACCGGGACTGTAATAAAGTTTCAAATGGAGCACGGCTGGGGCTTTATCCGGGATCACAGAACCCCCGGCGACGTCTTTGTCACCCGCAGGGATGTCGAGTCTCACCTGCCGGAGGGACACCGAGGACGTGACCTCTACCCGGGTGATGAGGTCACCTTCACCCGGCACCAGTGTGCCAAAGGACCATACGCCCTTCACGTGCACCGGTTGACGGAGGAGGAGTTGCAGTATGGGGAAGATCAAGAGGACCCGGATGGGTCTGAAGACTACCCTCAGGAGGAGCCAAGGAGAGGATACTGCTACTGAAGGGAAGTAGCATAAGCCAGGAACTGTATATAGTTACCCGTAGGGGTACCTAAGTTGTTGCTAAGAGAAGTGTGGTCCCCGTTGGGACTAGTGTGGAACTGTTTAAAAGAACTGTTTCCTGTGTGCCCCTATCCCTTACCAGGCTGAGGACTGTGAGCAGCCATTTCCCTATTCCCCACTGGCCGAGGACTGAGAGCGGCCATATCCTGTAAATAGTTGCGCTTCCTAAAGCGCCCCCTTCTGGGTTTATAAAGAACTGTTTTTCTACTAGTGACTGTTGCACTTTACCCGGTCACAAGTTGCACCGTGGCCAGAAGATAAAGAATGTTTTATATGAAAAAGTTTTTATGATGCTAAGAGAGTTAATGATGTTTTCTGATAATGTTTTCGTAATGTTTTATACCCGTAAAGTTAGAAGAGAAAAGTACCTCCCATAAAGGGATGAGTTCATAGTTGATATCTTATGTGTAAGTGCACTTTAAAAAAAAAAATTTTTGTATGTTTTGTTTTATTCTTTTACAGCCCGAGGACGTGCTGTGGTTTACCGGGGGGGAATGTAGCACCCCGAGGACTCGGCTGCTACAGGGGTATTGCACCTCAAACCAGAGGTGTGGTATTCCACTCCCGGGTAAGGATGGAGTGTGGGACCAAGCTCAGTTAGCTGCATGCACTACACTCATCCCATTTCCGGGGGACAGAACAACGGTACTCCCACCAGATAGATGTGCAGGTACGACAGCGTCTGTCCCTGGCTGGAGTGGGAGGGGGGGAGGAACATCCCAGTAGTGTAGGAGCAGTCAGGGGAGGGACTCTGGGCATAGGAAGGAGCCCATTGGGTGCTAGTCACCTGGGCTCGGGTGTCAGAGGGAGTATAAGAGGTGGGCACCATCTTAGACAAGGTCCTGTTCAGAGGAGAGCCTGTGCAGAGAGGAGCTCAGCCAGAGAGGGCTGACAGGGAGCTGTGGCTCCGGCTGGGCCCAGCTCCAGGGCCAGGCCTGAAGCGCAGAGAAAGAGGAAGAAGAGGAAAAACCCAGTGAAAGGCCCAGAGACACAAGCAGAGGGAACCCTGAGATCCCACAAGTGAACTAAGACGGGTGAAGGGTTGGCAGCAGAGGGTACCGGATCCCAAACTGGTAGAGGCTAAACATCCTTAGCCAGGAACCGGAGGTCGTGGACAAGTTTTGGCGCGACCCCTCACCATATCCACCAGGAAGGCAAACCACGCATAGGGTCAGGGAAGCCGGGAAAGGTTTCGCCACCAAAAGACCCGAGGGAGCCGGACAAAGGGGGGTCCCTGGTGAGGACGGCCCGTAGGAAGGAATAGAGGGGAGCTTGGGACCACGCTCTGGAACTGCCTGGGAGTTGGCCGAGTCCCGCACTTGGTGGACGCAGCACGGCTCGGGTGGTCACTGCTGGCCGAAGTGACCGGAGCAACACCTGTGAGTAAAAGCCTTGAAACTGCACCACACGTCTCTGAGCTTCCTTGCTGCACCATCACTACCACTATCATCCACATCTGCTGCCCTGAGGCCATACCCCTCCCGTTGGGGGTTATACCATCCACGCTGCACATTCGTACCACCGGCCTCAGCGGTCTGCCCTGCAGCGGCGGCTTCATAGCCGCATTCAACGGGTGGCGTAGTCGAAC
Organism: Phyllobates terribilis; assembly: GCF_046119375.1. Lineage (NCBI taxonomy): Eukaryota > Metazoa > Chordata > Amphibia > Anura > Dendrobatidae > Phyllobates > Phyllobates terribilis. The sequence continues at coordinate 527,973,822 of NW_027362763.1, read as the reverse complement.
ATTCTAACATCTACTGCTAAGACTGCCGCTCAGTTTGACTCCCTGGGCACGGACCGGGTCACCGCCACGAGACTACTACCCCCATCTGATCCGGCTCCGGGTAAGCCCCCGTGCGCGCGATGCCGCACGACACAGCAGGCCCAGGGGCGCGTCATAAACAGCTCTGCAGACTCAACCATCTGTTCTACCTCATACTCAGACGGGCAGCTGGAGATTTGGGAGCTGTGAGGAAGCAAGTGCGATTGGGGTGACACCTTTGAGGACTGGAGTATTTGTGATGTTGAAGTTGATGTGGAGGAGAGCCCACTTAAAGGAGCACTTGATATCCGTTGAAGCACCTGCTGTTTTTGTGCCTCATCTGGAATTTGTAGCGATTGGCGTGGCCGTAAGAAAGGGATCTTATCACATTGTCCGCTAAAAGAAGTAGACATTTTAGTTTGGCTGGAAGATGGTCTTTCTTCTGCAGATGTTACTGTTGCTTTAACACCTACCCCACGGACACAACCTTTTTTCCCCTTCCCAACACGCCTATTCCCCTTTCCACCAGCAGCAGGCCTTTTTCCACTCATTTTGGTGGTTAACTAATTCACAACTCTGGAGTTGTTTGCACAAAAAAACAATGGATGGGAACCGAGCAGAGCTGAGTGGCCAAACTGTGGTATTAGGCCAAAACTATTGGCTGGGTTAGATGGAGAAAAAAATTATATTCGATTTGCAACCTGATGGAGGTCAGTATAGATGGACTAATAGAACAAGTCCCACACACAGCTAGAAGCCCAAATATCTTTTCAGAGGTAGATGCAGAAAAAAAATATATTCAGTTTGCAACCTGATGGAGGTCAGTATAGATGGACTAATAGAGAAAGTCCCACACACTGCTAGAAGGCCAAATATTTTTTCAGAGCTAGATGCAGAAAAAAATTATATTCAGTTTGCAACCTGATGGAGGTCAGTATAGATGGACTAATAGAACAAGTACCACACACAGCTAGAAGCCCAAATATTTTTTCAGAGGTAGATGCAGAAAAAAATTATATTCAGTTTGCAACCTGATGGAGGTCTGTATAGATGGATTAATAGAACAAGTCCCACACACAGCTAGAAGCCCAAATATTTTTTCAGAGGTAGATGCAGAAAAAAATTATATTCAGTTTGCAACCTGATGGAGGTCTGTATAGATGGATTAATAGAACAAGTCCCACACACAGCTAGAAGCCCAATATTTTTTCAGAGGTAGATGCAGAAAAAAAATTATTTTTAATTTGCAACCTGATGGAGGTCAGTATAGATGGACTAATAGAGAAAGTCCCACACACTGCTAGAAGGCCAAATATTTTTTCAGAGCTAGATGCAGAAAAAAATTATATTCAGTTTGCAACCTGATGGAGGTCAGTATAGATGGACTAATAGAACAAGTGCCACACACAGCTAGAAGCCCAAATATTTTTTCAGAGGTAGATGCAGATAAAAATTATTTTTAATTTGCAACCTGATGGAGGTCAGTATAGATGGACTAATAGAGAAAGTCCCACACACTGCTAGAAGGCCAAATATTTTTTCAGAGCTAGATGCAGATAAAAATTATTTTTAATTTGCAATCTGATGGAGGTCAGTATAGATGGACTAATAGAGAAAGTCCCACACACTACTAGAAGGCCAAATATTTTTTCAGAGCTAGATGCAGAAAAAAATTATATTCAGTTTGCAACCTGATGGAGGTCAGTATAGATGGACTAATAGAACAAGTCCCACACACAGCTAGAAGCCCAAATATTTTTTCAGAGGTAGATGCAGATAAAAATTATTTTTAATTTGCAACCTGATGGAGGTCAGTATAGATGGACTAATAGAGAAAGTCCCACACACTGCTAGAAGGCCAAATATTTTTTCAGAGCTAGATGCAGATAAAAATTATTTTTAATTTGCAACCTGATGGAGGTCAGTATAGATGGACTAATAGAGAAAGTCCCACACACTGCTAGAAGGCCAACTATTTTTTCAGAGCTAGATGCAGAAAAAAATTATATTCAGTTTGCAACCTGATGGAGGTCTGTATAGATGGATTAAAAGAACAAGTCCCACACACAGCTAGAAGCCCAATATTTTTTCAGAGGTAGATGCAGAAAAAAAATATATTCAGTTTGCAACCTGATGGAGGTCTGTATAGATGGATTAATAGAACAAGTCCCACACACAGCTAGAAGCCCAATATTTTTTCAGAGGTAGATGCAGAAAAAAAATATATTCAGTTTGCAACCTGATGGAGGTCAGTATAGATGGACTAATAGAGAAAGTCCCACACACTGCTAGAAGGCCAAATATTTTTTCAGAGCTAGATGCAGAAAAAAATTATATTCAGATGGAGGTCAGTATAGATGGACTAATAGAATGATGCTATGCCCAAAAGATTTTACTTCACTAGGTGCAGTAAAAAAATTGGTATTCTATACACAGGTGGTATATCTTGCAACACAGATAGGCTACTCCACTGACTAACACACTCTGCAATAGGCCAAAAAGGATTAGCTTTGCTAGATTCAGCCAAATGCTGTGAAAAAAACTTGCACAGCACTGGCACAGACCTGCCTGGCAAAAACTGATAGGAACTGATGTAACCTAGTCCTGAAAAGGACTGCAATTACAATTAGTCTTTACTCCCACAATCTATCTATTTAAGAGCACAGACCTGCCTGATAAAAGTCGTAGGAAATGCTGTAACCTAGTCCTTAAAAGGACTGCAATCACAACTATTCCCTACTCCCAAGCTATCTGTAGATTTGTGCGAAAATTGGCTTGAAATTAACAAGGTATAGCGCACACAGCAACAGCGGTGCCGTCTAACACGCAGCTGCAGCAGTGAGAAAATGGTGGCGACGGGGAAAATGGCTTGGTCTTATAGGGCAAGGACATGTGACATACACTGCCAATGACACATGCCCTTGCTTGTGTGAAAAACAGCAGTTCGCTCCATGTGTGCGCTGCTGATAGGCTGACAGACTGCACCTCCCCACTGCAAATGCGGGAAAGAGAAAAAAAAATGGAGATCTTCATTATTCCTGCAGAGATCCATCCCCTGCCCCTCCCCCCACCCCGCTGTACACTCAAACTGCGTATTAACATTAATTTTCATCATTACTGAGAAAAAATACAGTTATGATTTTGGTGCACGAACAGTTATTGAACATAACCTCGAACAGCCGAATTTTTCTCAAATCGTTCGTGTTCGCCGAACGGCTTGAACACCGCCCAAAACAGCTCGAATTTGAGATTGGCGAACAGTTCGAGTAGAACAACGCTCATCTCTACTCTCTAGCCACCCTATTCCACTTTTGTGGTCCTGTACCTTTATCTTTATGCATTACATTCACTCTACACCTTCTTCTCTCTTTACATCCGATCAGGACCTCCCTCGTCCACTAACTGTTATTCTGTACATTCATGTATTTATTTATTTATTTATGATTCATCTATTATGACTTTGGTGGTTTCTGCTATACTATTGAGTATTGGATAGTCTTATTTTTATGTCTTTTTGATATTTTGATACTTTGACATTTTGATTGAATTGGTATATTGTGCACTTTAAATATTTATTCATTTATTTATTTACCTATATACATATCCATTTAATCTTTATATCACATCACCACCCACCATTTCATCACTAAGTTATATTGTCACCCATTAAGTTTTTTATTTACATTAATGTTATTTATCTATATATATATACCCCTGTGTGTGTTCTCTTATTCAGTTTTTAGTCCCTTTCCCGCATTGCGATATTCTGTTTTTATCTTGAGTATCTAATAAACTTTATCACGTATTATACATACTTTTTTGTTGATGTGTCTATTTTAGGTTTTATATTTGTTATTGACACATAAACAGTTAGTATTTTTGCTTGGTCAGCTAATCGTTGTGGTTAGGACATGATGATGTTGAATAAGAAGGGTCGTGACATGATGACGTCCCAGAACTATTACCAGGTGTTTCTCTGAAACTTCTACCTTGGCTTCTTGAAGGGCCACCTATTCTCAACAGTCCGTTTTGGTCGACTATCAGGTCGAGCTTCTTCAGCACGCTGTCTCTAACAACAGGTTGTCCCTTGTTGAGGTTGTCTATTTCTTTGTCGTAGACTTCCCTTTGTACTGCACGAAGTATCGTAATCTTTGCCTTTTCTAGGTTGGGGGCAGTGAACGCATGTTTGCAGTGATGCCAACCTTTACAAGGTCTCTGACTCGTAGGTATTGCAGACTTGTAGGACTGAGTCATGTGAAGTAGGCAAGCAATGGCTCGAACGAGTGACTTCCAGGTTGAGAACCTGCTGAACCGATGAGATTCAAGGTGATGACCTGAAATCACTGATGTAGGGCAGACACTTGAGGACGAAGCTCTTTGTCGGCATCCGGATCCGCTATTTCAAATGTATCAGGCTTGCTGCTATGGGGCGTCAAATAGTACAAGGAGGAAGGGCCTGTGAACCACGTAGTGTCCTTAAGATGACTGGGTGCGACGGATCTAGTCGAATATTCTGCAGGATTGTGGTGAGTAGACACGTAGTGCCACTGATTAGGGCAAGTGGATCCTCTATTCCTCAGTACCCGAATGCTAATGTAGACGTAGGTAACGTCGCGTCTCGTTGCAGATGTATCCCAGTACCACCTTGCTATCCGTGTAGAATTCAGCATTTTTGATCTGCAGATTCAACTCATCCGAGATAAGTTCGGCCAACTCAACTGCAAGGACGGCAGCACAGAGTTCCAGTCTGGGTATCGTGTGTTCACGGAGTGGCGCTAGCTTTGTCCGACTCATGACGAACCTGATATGGCTTTGTTCGTTCACGTCTGTGGTCTTGAGATAGGCTACTGCTGCGATCGCTTTGACTGATGCGTCACAGAAGATACAAAGTCCTTGAGTCTTGACTTCTGTGGATGGCACGAGAGCATAGGGCCGTTTCACACGAAGGTCGGGCAAGGCTTCAAGAGACTTCCTCCACTCTGTCCACAAGTCTGCCTTTTCTGCTGGGAGTGGATAGTCCCAATCAAACTTCCCTTGGGTGAAGTCTCTCAGCATCATTTTGCCTTGGATGGTTAATGGAGTTACGAACCCCAAGGGGTCGTACAGGCTATTCACGAAGGAAAGAACACCTCTGCATGTGAAGGGTTTCTCGTCTTTGTTGATCTGAAAGGTGAAGGCATCTGTCTTCAAATCCCAAAGCAATCCTAGGCTCCACTGCATGGGAAGGGAGTTGATGCTTAGGTCTAAGTCCTTCAGATCACTGGAATAGTCTTGAGAAGGAAAGGCTTCCATCAATTCTCTGCTGTTGGAGGCGATCTTATGTAGCCTCAGGTTAGACAGAGCGAGCATTTCTTGAGCCCTCTTCAGGAGGCTGATTGCAACCTCGTTTGTTGGTGTGGACTTCAGACAGTCGTCAACGTAGAAGTCCTTTTCTACGAAGGATCTGACATCTGATCCGTACCTTTCCTCGCCCGCTTAGGCAGAATTTCTGAGGCCATAGATAGCGACTGCTGGGGAGGGACTGTTCCCGAAGATGTGGACCCTCATCCTGTACTCTGTGATGTCCTTATCGGGGTCGTTATCGCGGTACCAGAAGAACCTCAAGTAGTTTCTGTGTTTCTCCTTGACGAGGAAACAGTGGAACATCTGTGGTATGTCAGCCATAAATGCCACCGTATCTCTGCGGAAACAGAGTAGCACCTCAAGGAGCCTGTTGTTGAGGTCTGGGCCTGACAGTAGGACATCGTTCAATGAGACGTCTTCACAATTAGCACTTGAGTTGAATACCACTCTTATCTGACCTGGCTTCTTAGGATGGTACACTCTGAAGATGGGTAAGTACCAACACTCCTCTGAATGCCGAAGAGCAGGTGCAATCTCCACGTGGTTGTTCTGGAGTATCTTCCCCATGAAGGTAAAGAAATGTTCCTTCATCTCAGGCGACTACCGAAGCTTGTGTCCGAGGGAGATGAATCGACTGCAGACTAGTTCCCTGTTGTTGGGTAGACGTCTTCTCCGGGGTCGGAATGGTAGAGGTGCGACCCAACTGTTTGACTTGTCTTTGACTATCTCTCGATCCATGACGCCCAAGAACATCCTGTCTTCTATGGACATTGCTGTCTTGTCGTCTTCCTTTGTCCTGCGGAAAACTGCACATCATATGTGGTCTTGTTCACCTTCACAGGCATGGTCTTCGTTGGAAGGAGATGAGAAAGGGCAAGGCAGGTGAGTGTTGCTCGGTAACTCCTTTACCAGCAGACTATTTGGACATGGTTTGAACAGAGATGGACATCCATTTTCTAGCGCGCTGGTGAGCATACTGTTGACTGAGGTCGGCTTGTGTGCTCCTCCTAGACAGACATCTCCTATTATGACTCAACCAAGGTCAAGCCTCTGTGCGTACGGAGCATTCTGGAGCCATTGATAGACTCTCTAGACTTGTGGACTCTTAGTATATCTCTCTCCAGGAGTAAAGCTATTGGAGCTTCTGGGTCCAACTCAGGTATCAGGTGAGCTACACGCTTCAGATCGGGGTGATGTATCGCCACCTCCGGTGAAGGTATCTCGGACCTGTTGTTGGGAATTTGGTTGCACTCCAGGATGGTCGGTAGCGATAGGCCGGTCTGGCCATCTAAGGACTCCACTTTGTATCCGGTAGCTTTCCTCCCCGTCTTCTCAACGGTACCTGAACACGTCTTCAGGGAGTAGGGAGAACCGGGGCCTACAACGCTGAAGTTGTCAAAGAAGATGGACTTGGCTAAAGCCCTGTTACTTTGGTCATCCAGGACCGCGTATATCTTGATCGCTTTGTCCCTGCGGCCTGCTGGGTATATTCGGACAACGCAGATTTTTGAACAGGATCTTCCTCCCACGAGCCCTCCGCAGATCTCTGTACATTTAGAGGTGACCTTGGGGGTGCCTTCGTCAGTGTTCTTCTGTCTCCCATCATGCTCCTCTGGCTGCGACAACACTCGAGGGGGTGGTCCAGGGTGCAAGGCTGTATTGGGGTCTGTGCTGCTGCATTCTGCACATTTCACGCTAGCTTCACAGTTCCTGGCAAGGTGAGAGGTTGTGGCACAACATTTGAAGCAGATATTATTTTCTTTGAGTAACTCTTTGCGATCCTCTAAAGACTTTTTCCTGAAGGCTCTGCATTTTGGGTGAGGATGTGGTTTCCTGTGTAGAGGACACTGCTTACTGACATCTTGAGGTTTATTCTCTTCTGGAGGGGACCTATTCGCCTTGTGAGGAGGACCTGTGGAAGTAATGTTAGTTTTGTGGACTGCCACTGGTGTTCTACTAGCTTTGACACCGGGGGCAGTGGGACATGACAAAGTGAAGTCGAAGCTAGGGTCATTTCTGATTTTAGCTTGTTGGGCGACAAAATCTACAAACACTGTAAAAGGGGGGAACGGTACGTTATGAGTCTGTTTATAACGCGAACCATATGTGACCCACTTATCTCGTAGGTTGTCAGGAAGTTTTTGAACAATCAGATTGACACCCCTGGCGTTGTCCAGGAATGCCAATCCAGGTAAATCTCCTTCCACCTGAGCCACCTGTAGCTCCGCTAACAAATTGCTTGGTTCCCTGAGCTTTTGGTAACCCTTAGACACTATTTTGGGAAAATCATCAATTCTCTTATATAAAGCATTTTCTATTGCTTCTATTGACCCATAACACTCATAAAGTCTTTCCTACACCTTGTGTAGACCTGTGTGTGGATGCTTTATATTAATGTCTCTGATTCTTTTGGCATGTTCAGCGGACTCGCTTCCAAGCCACTTTACTAGGAGGTCTAACTCCTCGCTGTAAGAAAGGTCCAAACCTCTGATGGCATTCTGGAACGAGGCTCGCCATGACCTATAGTTCTCAGCTCGATCAGTGAACTTTACAAGTCCCTGTGCGATCAGCTCCCGGCGAGCAAGGAGCTTTACAAAGTCCATGGTGTCTTGGTTATCGCTAATACGAGCTGGTGTGTTATAGTCAATTCTAGTGTGCGGTGTATCACCATACCTGTCGGACGTTTCTGGCTTTGGATAGTCTGTATGATACCTCTCTGAAGAGGAAGGTGTCTCTTTGAGGCGGGACAGGTGCTGTACCTTCTGCTCGGGGGAACTGTGGCTGTGGCTGACATCTCCATGCTGGATGTCTTCTCATTTGTAGTAGCTAAGTTCGGGGTTGGATCGTTGGTAATCGGCATAGGCTGGTCGATGTAATGCGTGAGGGCTGTCATCTCTTCCGTGATGTCGGTTGACGTACTCTGAGAAGTGCTGCACTGGATCCTGCTGATCTAGATCTGCTCCCAGAACGTTGCTGCGTTTCTCATAGTCAGGATACTCCATTGCTTCCAAGTACTCTGCCTTGGCTATTGTGGCCGCTGCCTCTCTGTCGGTGGCAAGTCTTTCCAGAGACACTCGCAGACGTGCACTCACTGCTTCTTGCTCTGCTTGTCTCAACTTTAATTGCATCTCTTGTGCGGCGAAGGAGGATCTCGCTTTGGCCGCCTCGGGTTTGACGCGAGCGACTGCAGCAAGCTCTGCTATTGATGACTTGCTAGAGCCTGCTCGTGACCTCGTTTTGAGTGAGGATGTAGCGCTTCGAGATATGGCGCGCTTAGCTGTAGACTGCTGAATACTTTGGCGGGAAACTGAGTCTATATGCGGACGGGCTTCCGCGTGGCGGGAATGGCGTCGTGCTTTCTGGGGGGGAGCTGGGCTCTTGTTCTCTGTGGCTGTATGGCGGCTGCTGTAATGTCCATATGTGGTGCAGCGTGGGCGTTAGTGGTCCCGTACACTCTGTTCAACCACCGCCTGCGGCCAGGGTCCTTTTTACTGTTCTGCCATCCCCCACAGCATCATACGTGGAAGAAGGCAGTACAATAAGTAACAGTTAAAGATAATGCAATAATTAAATCAAAAATAATGACGACCCTGCTCGTAAGATGGTCCAGCCATCTTGGACGAATGAGGGATAGATAAAGACTGCATGAGGTAGTCACCAGCTAATATTTGTAGTGCTTTTGGGTGCGATGGAGAATTATGTTTGGAGAAATAGTGAATGGGCTATATATAAAAGGACTTTGATTAGGGAACGTGATAGGCTGCCCTATGTGTTTTTAGGGTGCGTCTAAAACTGTGTAAGTTGTGCTTAGTCCTAATTTCTTCGGGAAGAGCATTCCAAAGAATTTGTGCAGCTCGGGAGAAGTCTTGGAGCCGGAAGTGTGAGGTATGGATTAGTGCGGATGTTAGTCAAAAATCGCTTGATGAGCATAGAGAAAGGATAGGCTGATAAACAGAAATGAGGGAGGAGATGTAGGGGGGGTGCCACACTGTGGATAGCTTTGTGGGTGAGAACAAGCTATTTAAATTGGATCCTACAATGTATGGGCAGCCAATGCAATGACTGGCACAGAGCTGAAGAGTCCGAATTACGATTAGCCACATAGATGACCCTGGCTGCTGCATTAAGGATGTACTGGAGAGGGGAAAGGCGAGTGAGCAGGAGACCAATTAATAGAGAGTTACAGTAGTCAAAGTAGCAGTGGATGAGGATGACAGTGAGGGTTTTTGGTGTTTCCATGGTCAGAAAGGGGCGGATTCTTGAGATGTTCTTCAGGTGCAAGTGATAAGAGCGGGCAAGAGATTGTATATGGCAGGTGAAGGAAAGATTGGTGTCAAACACAACACCCAGACAGCGAGCCTGCTGGCTCGGAGTTATTGTGGTGCCACACATGGAGAGGAAGATGTCAGATATAAGGAGTTAAGTAGACGGCGGGAGCAGAATAAGTTCAGTTTTGGAAAGGCTGAGTTTCAGATAGAGAGCGGACATGATGTTGGAAACTGCGGACAGTTACTGGTGTTTTGTAGTACAGTAGGGGTGAGGTCAGGGGATGAAGTGTATAGTTGTGTGTCATCGGCATAAAGATGGTACTGAAAGCCAAATTTGCTGATTGTCTGTCGAATTGGTGCCAGGTAGAGAGAGAAGAGGGCCAAGGACTGGACCCTGACTGACCCCAACAGCGAGAGGGAGAGGATAAGAAGTGGAGCCAGCAAATAATACACTGAAGGAGTGGTCAGAAAGATAGGAGGAGAACCAGGAGAGAGCAGTGTCCTTTATGCCGATTGAGTGGAGCATAGAGAGTAGGAGATGGTGGTCAACAGTGTCGAAAGCTGCAGAGAGGTCAACAAGAATGAGCACAGAATAGTCACTGTTACGTTTTGCTGTCAACAGGTCATTGGTCACTTTCATGAGTGCAGTTTCTATAGAATATAGGGGGCGATAGGCAGACTGTGATGGATCTAGAAGAGAGTGAGTGGAGAGGTAACGGGTAAGGCGGGAGTAGACCAGGCACTCCAAGAGTTTAGAAATGAAGGGGAGATTGGAGACTGGTCTGTAGTTGTTTGTGCAGGTAGGGTCAAGAGAGTTTTTTTTTAATAATGGAGTAATGATGGAGTGTGTGAAGGAGGAGGGGAAGATGCCAAAAGAGAGGGAGAGGTTGAAGATTTTAGTTAGGTGAATAGTGATGACTGTAGAGAGACACTTTAGCAGGTGTAAGGGAATGGGGTCAGTAGTGCATGTAGTAGGACGAGAAGAAGAGAGGAGTCTGGAGACTTCTTCTTCTGTGACTGGGTAAAATGTGGAGAGTGAGCTAGAGGAGATGTGAGGAGGGATGGGAGTCACAGCTCTTTGAGGCTGGGAGCTGATTTCCTGACAGATATTTTCTATTTTCTCTGTAAAGTAGGGGGCCAGATCCTTAACAAAAATGTCGGTGATAGGGGCCTGCGCAAGTGAAAGATGTCGAAGAATTTTTTTTGGGTTGTTGGATAGTAAGGAGATTAGGGTGGTGAAGAAGGACTTTTTGGTGAGGTGAAGGGTAGAGTTATAGGTTTTTTACATAAATTTATAGTTGATAAAGTTTTCTGGTATGCAAGTTTTCCTCCATAGGCACTTGGCACTCCTAGAGCATTACTATAGAAATCAGGTTTGCGAGGTGAGCCAGGGCAGTTTTACTCTGTGTTTGGAGGTTCTGAGGGTGAGGGGCGCTACTTGATCCAGGATGCTTTTGAGAGTGTCGTTGTAGTGATATGCAGCCAGATCAAGACAAGAAAAAGAGGAGATTGGGGACAGTGATGAGTGAAGGGAGTCTGTAAGTGTATGAGGTTTAATGGCTTGTAGATTTCTGAATGCATTATAGGTAGGAGTGTGCTGGGGTGGATGAAGATTTGTGAGCATGAATGAGAGAATGTTATGGTCAGAGAGGGGAAGAGGGGAGTTATCTAGGTAGGTGATTGAACAGAGTCGGACAAAGACCATATCAAGGGTGTTACTGTCTTTGTGTGTCTACAGAAGCTACGATGTAGATGGGGAGGTGGTGCTGTTTATGGGGATGTTGAAGTCTCCCAGGATAAGGGTTGGTAATTCTGAGAACACGAAGTGCGGCAGCCAGGCTGAAAAATGGAATGATCAAAGAACTGGGTGGATGAGCCTTGGGGACGGTATACGACCTCTATATAGTATAATGAACTCCCCATATGCCTCTATATGTAGTATAAACCAGGGGAGGAGTCCTGAGGAGATAATTTGCATATTCCCACTGCATTTTGGGGTAAGTGAAGAGTCCCCGCGAGCTCAAAGAACACTGGATTTTGGCTGTTGGAGCTGAAAAGAGGACATCGGTAAACCAGGGGAGGAGTCCTGAGGAGATAATTTGCATATTCCCACTGCATTTTGGGGTAAGTGAAGAGTCTCCGCGAGCTCAAAGAACACTGGATTTTGGCTGTTGGAGCTGAAAAGAGGACATCGGTAAACCAGGGGAGGAGTCCTGAGGAGATAATTTGCATATTCCCACTGCATTTTGGGGTAAGTGAAGAGTCTCCGCGAGCTCAAAGAACACTGGATTTTGGCTGTTGGAGCTGAAAAGAGGACATCGGTAAACCAGGGGAGGAGTCCTGAGGAGATAATTTGCATATTCCCACTGCATTTTGGGGTAAGTGAAGAGTCTCCGCGAGCTCAAAGAACACTGGATTTTGGCTGTTGGAGCTGAAAAGAGGACATCGGTAAACCAGGGGAGGAGTCCTGAGGAGATAATTTGCATATTCCCACTGCATTTTGGGGTAAGTGAAGAGTCTCCGCGAGCTCAAAGAACACTGGATTTTGGCTGTTGGAGCTGAAAAGAGGACATTGGTAAACCGCGCGCCTACCGGCGCGCGCATTTTGAAGCTTTTTTTTTTAAGCTTTTTTCACTGTTTTCAGAACATTAACAATAAGAACATGGAAGAGTCCAGGAGCCATTTGGTGAGCTGCATATCCTGCTACATGTTCACAGACTTGCCAGTGGAAAAGCCAAACTTCACATGCCAGAAATGCAAGCTTGTGTCCCTGTTGGAGGAAAAGTTGCGAAATCTAGAAGAGAGGTTAACTACCTTGAAAATCATTAAGGAAGGTGAAGAGTTCTTAGACAGAGCAGAATTATCTCTTCATGATTCAGAAAGAGAAGAAATTCGAACTGCACCTGACGAAACAGAGGAATGGAAGCATGTGACCCACAGAAGCAGGAGGATCGAGAGGCAGTCAGCACCCATACTGCTCAGGAACCAGTACCAGGCTCTCACGCAGGAGAACCATGAAGAAATACAGCAAAATAAGACTTTGCCAGCAATGAATAACCTTGTAAGCCCTCAGAATCCTCCTGGATGGAGAAAGAAGAATGTTGTGAAGAAAAAACGGAGAGTGGTGGTCATGGGGGATTCCCTGTTAAGAGGAACAGAGGCCGCTATCTGCAGACCAGACATAACCTCAAGAGAAATGTGCTGTCTTCCAGGAGCAAAAATTAAAGATGTGTCTGACAGGATATCAAGACTCTTCAGACCTACAGATCACTACCCATTCCTGTTAATACATGTGGGGACAAATGACACCGCAAGAAAGGACCTGGAAACCATCTGCAGTGACTTTGAAGACTTAGGCAAGAAAGTGAAAGAATTGGGAGCGCAGGTGGTCTTCTCATCCATCCTCCCAGTGGATGGCCATGGAACAATGAGGTGGAATAAGATTCTACAGGTGAACAACTGGCTACGTCGATGGTGCCGTCAGCAAGGATTTGGATTTCTGGATCACGGAATGAATTACCTATACGATGGACTACTTGCTAGAGATGGGGTGCACCTTACGAAGACTGGAAAACATGTATTTGGAAGTCGCCTTGCTACACTCATCAGAAGAGCTTTAAACTAGAACAATGTGGGAAGGGAAGCAAAAGGCCAGAAAAAGCCATACAGCTGACAAATACTATTGAGATCTCTGCTACTGGAAGTGGAAAGGAAGAACAAAGACAAAACAATTTAAATAATAAAAATATGGGAGGAAGAGAAACCAATCACAAACTAAAATGTTTTTATACAAATGCACAAAGCATGGGCAACAAACAAGGAGAATTGGAACTACTAATGCAGGAAAAGGAATATGATGTCATTGGAATCACTGAAACTTGGTGGGACGATACACATGATTGGAATAAAAGGCTAAAAGGATACAACTTATTTGCAAGAAACAGACTTGATAAACGAGGAGGAGGTGTTGCATTGTATGTTAGAAAAGCGTATATCTGCACAGAGATTGAAGCTTCAGAGACTGGGAGTTCTGTGGAAACTGTTTGGGTAAGAATACAAGGAGAGAACAACGGAAAGGACACCATTGTAGGCATTTACTACAGGCCACCTGGGCAAGCTGAAGATATGGATGAACTCTTTATGTATCAAATGACCAAGTTCTCCAAAAAATATGACGTAGTGGTCATGGGAGATTTCAACTATCCAGACATTTGTTGGGAATCTCTCTCAAGTAAAACTAACAGGTCAAGCAAATTCTTATCGTCTCTTGCTGACAACTTTATCTTCCAAAAGGTAGGGGAGAAAACAAGGGGATCTGCTACTTTGGATCTAATCCTTATAAACAGGGAGGAAATGGTTGAGGAGGTAAAGGTGGCTGGGACCCTAGGAGGCAGCGATCATGCTATTATAGAATTTTGGATAACTAGAGGAGGAAGACATGTGAAGACTCAGACTTCAAGGTTAGATTTTAGAAAGGCAGATTTTAAGAGACTCAGAAAGAGAATAGGAGGGATCCAATGGCTGGATGTCCTTAAGGACAAAAATGTCCAGGAAGGATGGGAAATTTTTAAAAATGAGATTCTCAAAGCACAATCGTTAACAATCCCGAAAAGTAGGAAGAATGGGAAGCATTTAAGGAAACCAGGATGGATGAACACAGAACTTAAACACATGCTAAAAAGAAAGAAAGAAATGTTTATTAAATGGAAAGAGGGAGGCATATCTAAAGAAGATTATAATGCAGTCTGCAGATCCTGTAGGGCACGTATCAGGTTAGCTAAAGCTGACAATGAATTAAGGCTTGCAAGAGATGTCAAAAGCAATAAAAAAGGATTTTGGGGGTATGTCAAAAGTAAAAGAAAAGTCAAAGATGCTATAGGATTTTTACAGGATGAAAATGGAGAAATGGTAAGAGAGGATGTTGAGAAGGCCGAACTTTTTAATTCCTATTTTGCATCTGTTTTCTCTCAGAAAGAAAATGTAACATCAACTGATCTTCACTGTCCTTTTAAAGGAATAGAGGAATCCAAGTTATCTGTAAACAGAAAGATTGTGAGGGAATATTTAGCTAACATAAATGAGTTCAAGTCTCCAGGTCCAGATGAATTACACCCCAGAGTACTGAAGGAGATCGTAGAAGAAATTTTAGAACCACTCTCCATAATCTTTGAAAATTCTTGGAGAACAGGAGAAGTCCCAGAAGACTGGAGAAGAGCAAATGTTGTTCCTATCTTCAAAAAGGGGAAGAAGGTGGACCCAGGGAACTATAGGCCAGTGAGTCTGACTTCTATACCAGGAAAGATCTTTGAACAAATTATTAAACAACATGTATATAAGTATATGGATAAGAATGAAGTGATTAACCAGAGTCAGCATGGGTTTGTAACTAACAAGTCATGTCAGACTAACTTAATTTCCTTCTATGACAGAATCACTGACTGGGTGGATCAGGGAAATGCTGTAGATATAGTATATCTTGACTTCAGCAAAGCATTTGACAAAGTATCTCACACCATCCTTATTGAAAAAATGACCAAGTATGCAATGGACCAGGCAACTGTTAGGTGGATTCATAACTGGCTTAGTGATCGGACTCAAAGGGTGGTTGTAAATGGCTTCACATCCAGCTGGATGAATGTCTCAAGTGGGGTACCACAGGGCTCCGTCCTGGGACCTGTATTGTTCAACATCTTTATCAATGATTTAGATGAAGGAATTGAGGGTAAACTGATTAAATTTGCTGATGACACAAAGCTAGGAGGGATAGCTAATACTAGAGAAGAGAGAGAGAGGATTCAAAAAGACCTAAATAAACTGGAGCAGTGGGCAGCAACCAACAGAATGGTTTTTAACAGGGAAAAATGCAAAGTACTACATCTGGGCAATAAAAATGAAAAAAGCATATACAGAATGGGAGGAATAGAGCTAAGCAACAGTACATGTGAAAAAGACTTAGGTATACTAATAGATCATAGACTGAACATGAGTCAACAGTGTGATGCAGCAGCAAAAAAGGCAAATACAATTCTGGGATGTATTAACAGAAGCATACAGTCTAGATCACGTGAAGTCATTATCGGTCTTTACTCCTCTTTGGTCAGACCTCATCTGGAATACTGTGTACAGTTTTGGGCACCACATTTTAAAAAAGACATAGACAAACTGGAGCAAGTTCAGAGAAGAGCGACCAGAATGGTGACTGGTCTGCAAACCATGTCCTATGAGGAACGGTTGCAGGATTTGGGAATGTTTAGCTTGCAAAAAAGAAGACTGAGAGGAGACTTAATAGCTGTCTACAAATATGTCAAGGGCTGTCACATTGTCGAAGGATCATCTTTATTCTCATTTGCACAAGGAAAGACTAGAAGCAATGGGATGAAACTAAATGGGAGGAGACACAGATTAGATATTAGAAAAAACTTTTTGACAGTGAGGGTGATTAATGAGTGGAACAGGCTGCCACGAGAGGCGGTGAGTTCCCCTTCAATGGACGTCTTCAAACAGAGGCTGGACAGACATCTGTCTGAGATGATCTAGTGAATCCTGCTTTGAGCAGGGGGTTGGACCAGATGACCCAGGAGGTCCCTTCCAACTCTACCATTCTATGATTCTATGATTCTATGATTCTATGATTCTATAATGCACTCACCATAGGCCTCTATGTAGTAAAATGCACTCCCCATAGGCCTCCATACAGTATGATGCACTCCCAATAAAAAAAATACATTACTCACCTCTACTCCTCGTTCCCCCGCTGCTCTGAGCGCCCGCACATCTCAGCACAGCAGGCACCATGTACTGACGTCATCGCACCCGCTGTCAGTGTTTGCGTCAGTGATGCAGAGGGGGAATGATGAGAGAGGGAGCGCGATGTTCCCTCTCTCAACATTGCTTTCAACTGTATTGGCATCAAGCTGGCATCCGTGTTCCACCCCCCCCTCTCATGGGCCCCCTAGTGGCCAGGAGGCAGTACAGGGAGTCTCCCTGCTTTGCCGCAGAATTTAACTGTAATTCTGATACAGTTTACAGTAGTGTAGCTCCAGGTGGGCCCCTCAGTAAGCGTGTTCAATACTTTTCCTTATGTAATTTCTCATTATTACACATAACTTAATTATCAATATGTTTTGCAACAATAAGGTTGCAAAGGTTTTGAGACAGCTCACTGGTATTACCCATCATGAGAGGTTTCTTGTATGGCACCTTGGTAATGAGACACCTTTTTATAGGCCATCAGTTGAACCAGCTGTTGTTATTTTTCACTAAGTGGCAGGATTTCTTTCTAATTACTGATAGATTTCAGCTGGTGTCATGACTTTCCATGACTTTTTGCACCTCTCTTTATTCATGTGTTCAATACTTTTTTCCTTGCGTCATTTCTCATTATTTCACATAACTTAATTTATGGGCATCTATTGTTTGATTTCTTTGCCTGTGTGGATTGGATGGGTTATTACCAATATCTGGTGAGAATTTCATGTCAATAGCACCTTTAGAAACATATTTACTGAGAAAATTGATGACTTAATACTTATTTCTCCTACTGTATTTGAGCTGCTAAATATAGCCTATTTTATTTAGATTTTTTGGGATGCAAGGTCAACTACTCTGAATTGTATTGTTATCCCTTAGATGTTGTTCCAGGACAGTTTGCACTGAATGAAAATATAATAACTTAGAATTACACTGCTCAGAAAAATAAAGGGAACACTCAAATAACACATCCTAGATCTGAATGAATGAAATATTCTCATTGAATACTTTGTTCTGTACAAAGTTGAATGTGCTGACAACGAAATCACACAAAAATCATCAATGGAAATCAAATTTATTAACCAATGGAGGCCTGGATTTTGGGTCACCCCCCAAAATTAAAGTAGAAAAACACACTACAGGCTGATCCAACTTTGATGTAATGTCCTTAAAACAAGTCAAAATGAGGCTCAGTATTGTTTGTGGCCTCCACGTGCCTGTATGACCTCCCTACAACACCTGGGCATGCTCCTGATGAGGTTGCGGATGGTATCCTGTGGGATCTCCTCCTAGACCTGGACTAAAGCATCCGTCAACTCCTGGACAGTCTGTGGTGCAATGTGACATTGATGGATGGAGCGAGACATGATGTCCCAGATGTGCTCAATCGGATTCAGGTCTGGGGAACGGGCGGGCCAGTCCATAGCTTCAATGCCTTCATCTTGCAGGAACTGCTGACACACTCTAGCCACAAGAGGTCTGACATTGTCCTGCATTAGGAGGAACCCAGGGCCAACCGCACCAGCATATGGTCTCACAAGGGGTCTGAGGATCTCATCTCGGTACCTAATGGCAGTCAGGCTACCTCTGGCGCACACATGGAGGGCTGTGCGGCCCTCCAAAGAAATGCCACCCCACACCATTACTGACCCACTGCCAAACCGGTCATGCTGAAGGATGTTGCAGGCAGCAGATCGCTCTTCACAGCGTCTCCATACTCTGTCACGTCTGTCACATGTGCTCAGTGTGAACCTGCTTTCATCTGTGAAGAGCACATGGCGCCAGTGGCGACTTGGCCAATCCTGGTGTTCTGTGGCGAATGCCAAACGTCCAGCATGGTGTTGGGTTGTGAGCACAACCCCCATCTGTGGATGTTGGGCCCTCATACCACCCTCATGGAGTCGGTTTCTAACCATTTGTGCAGACACATGCACATTTGTGGCCTGCTGGAGGTAATTTTGCAGGGCTCTGGCAGTGCTCCTCCTGTTCCTCCTTGCACAAAGGTGGAGGTAGCGGTCCTGCTGCTGGGTTTTTGCCCTCTTACGGCCTCCTCCATGTCTCCTGGTGTACTGGCCTGTCTCCTGGTAGCGCCTCCAGCCTCTGGACACTACGCTGACAGACACAGCAAACCTTCATGCCACAGCTCGCATTGATGTGCCATCCTTGATGAGCTGCACTACCTGAGCAACTTCTGTTGGTTGTAGAGTCCGTCTCATGCTACCACGAGTGTGAAAGCACAACCAACATTCAAAAGTGACCAAAACATCAGCGGGAAAGCATTGGTACTGAGATGTGGTCTTTGGTCCCCACCTGCAGAACCACTCCTTTATTGAGTGGGTCTTGATAATTGCCAATAATTTCCATCTATTGTCTATACTATTTGCACAACAGCATGTGAAATTGATTGTCAATCAGTGTTGCTTCCTAAGTGGACAGTTTGATTTCACAGAAGTTTGATTTACTTGGAGTTATATTCTGTTGTTTAAGTGTTCCCTTTATTTTTTTGAGCAGTGTATATTTAACAAGATCAGAGTTAACTTTGTCTAAGGATTTATCCAGATTTTTTTAGGAATTAGATTATGAGAATGGGATTAAGGTGGCCACACATTAGACAGCTGTTGGGAGAACGATTGACTGACAGCTATATCTCCCCTGCCTCCCTATATACAGTTGAAACCAGAAGTTTACATACACTATATAAAATGACACATATGCATGTTTTTCTCAATATATGACATAAAATCAAAGTAAACCTTTCTTGCTTTAGATCAATTAAGATTACCATCATTTTTAATAATTGCCAAATGCCAGAATAATGAGAGAGAAAGAATGTTTTAAGGCATTTTTATTACTTACTGCAAAGTCAAAAGTTTACATACATTTCATTGGTATTTGGTATCATTGCCCTTAAACTGAATGACTTGGGTCAAACGTTTGGGATATCCTTCCACAAGCTTCGCACAATAGTTGGTTGGAATTTGGGCCATTTCCTCCTGACAAAACTGGTGTAACTGATCCAGGTTTGTAGGTCGCCTTGCTTGCACCTGCCTTTTCAGCTTTGCCCATAAATTTTGCGTTTAGTTGGACCATCATTTATTTTTCAACAGGACAATGACCCCAAACACACCTCCAGGCTGTGTAAGGGCTATTTAACCAATAGGGAGAGTGATGGGGTGCTACACCAAATGACCTGGCCTCCACAGTCACCAGACCTGAACCCAATCGAGATGGTTTGGGGTGAGCTGGACCACGGAGTGAAGGCAAAAGGGCCAACAAGTGCTAAGCATCTCTGGGAACTCCATCAAGATTGTTGGAAGACCATTTTCGGTGACTACCTCTTGAAGCTCATCAAGAGAATGCCAAGAGTGTGCAAAGCAGTCATCAAAGCAAAAGGTGGCTTCTTTGAAGAACCTAGAATATAAGACATATTTTCAGTTGTTTCACACTTTTTTGTTAACTATATAATTCCACATGTGTTAATTCATAGTTTTGATGCCTTCAGTGTGAATGTACAATTTTCAGAGTCATGAAAATACAGAAAAATCTTTAAATGAGGTGTGTCCAAACTTTTGGTCTGTACTGTATGTATGACTCATTTCATCAGATTTCTAACACTTCCTAGCCTTATTGGATTGCCATTGTGTACTGTATATTGTATAGTGGTTATTCATATTTGTTGGAAGATTGCATTTCAGAATGGTTTGTCATGCATTATCTGCAATGTTTTCCCAGTTTAAAGGTTGAACAGATGTGATGACATAATGCAGCCCTGTGGAAAGTGCTTGTTTAAATAGAAAATACCATAACATCTTTTTCATAGCTGGCTTGGACTAGGCATTGGAAGAGCTTTTATGCGGGACATTAATCCAAAAAGCTAATTCAGCTATGATCAGTTTTCCCAAATAGTAAAGTGTAAAAGCTGTGTAGACAGACAAGATGTTACAAAGTAATGACTGTTTAAACCACATTATTTTAGACTCTCATGGATAAACTGAACTGAAAACAGCAATCCTCATCTGAACTTTTCTATAGGAGACTTCAAATCTTTGATTATGTACATTCAAAAGAGACCTAGATTCACGTACCAATCATTTTAATCCCCACTCCACATACATAAATATTGCTGTATGTAGCACAAGTGGTCTCACGAACGCAAGTTCAAGTCCCCTAAGGGAACTAACAAATACAGTAAACAGTAAAAAAAAAATATTTAACAATATTAGAAAACAAACACATATTAATATTTGACCCACCTTTTCCCCCACTAAAATTGAAAATATAAAAAAATATACAAATTTGGTATCACTACATCCATAAAAGAACTACCTATCAAAAAAAAATAATAATTAACCAATTCACCCAATCTGTCAATACCAGAAACAGAAAAAAATTAAAAACAACAAAATTACTGATCTTTGGTCCCCGCAATGCGTAAAGAATGAATTAAGAAGTGATTACAACATTTACTTCCCCTCCAAAAAAAAGGTCTGCATACAACTCTATAAGCTGAGAAATGATAACGTTATGGGTTTTGAAAAATTGCAACAGAAAACAAAAAACAACATTTTTTCACAAATTTCAGATTTTTATTCACCACTCAAATAATAAAAAAAATGGAAAAGGTTGGAATCTCCATAATCATAAGGACCTGTACTGGAGAATCATGGTGCCAGGTCCTTTTTAACTACTTAAGTAACACCATAAAAACAAACCCCAAAAAGTATGTCAGAATTGCATTTTTTTTTCAAAAATTCGCTGCACTTGGAATTTTTTTCCCATTTTCCAGAGCATTATATAAAAAAAAAGTGGTTTCATTTAAAAGTATAACTTGTCCTGTCAAAAATAAACCCTCATATGGCTATATCAAAGAAACAAAGAAAAACGTTATAAAACAGGGAGGAAAAAACAAAAACTCAAAAACAAAAATTGGTCTTGGTGGGACGGGGTTAAAAGCAAAATTAATAATCTTGCAATTTTTACAGCCACCATTAGGGCTTATTTAGACTCAAGCTTATAGTATTTTCAAGAAGCATTTTCAGAGGCACATTTACAACCATTAGAGGTAGAAATACAGTGACAGGTAACACGTCTACAGTGTATAGAGCTGATAACACAGGACCCACCAATCACAATAGGGGATGTGACAGCTGACCCTGTTCCCCTCCCTTCATAATGACTTTTGCACACACTCATTAGATACTTCATTATAAAAGGTAAAGTTGGATTCTGTTTATTGCGGCTAATATTCAAGTGTTGTGTCCTGAAACAACAGGGAGTTATTCCCCAATTCATTAAGACACCTGTTTTAAAGGGGTTGTCAGGTCTGCAGTCACACTGCGTGCTGTGAGCATTTTCTAACTTCCAAAGCAGACGATCATGTGACTGCAAGTAAGTAATATACATATTCCCAGCCACATTCCGACTAAATGGGCACTTGCATTGAGCGAGTCCAGAAACATTCTAGTCGGAATGTGGCCGGGAGAATTCTCGCAGTGTGTGTGATTTGAAGATTCACAAGTCTGGATTCACTTTTTAGCTTTAGACTGGACAACCCCTTTAATGAAAGGTGTGCTAGCTTAAGATGCACCAAATTCATGCTTTCATTGATACCAACTTTGGGTGCACATGACAATTTGATTAATGTTCATTGCACCTTTTTAGGTAAGTGTTGCGACCAAAAAAATTTAAATTCTAGCATTTTGATTTGATATTCTCTTTATAACATTTACTGTATAGTTTAATTTATTGAATATTTTGATAGACCATTGTGGATGCAGGGATACCAAATATCCTTTTTTAATTATTTTATTTATTTATTATTAATGGGGAAAAATGAGGGCTGATTTAAATTTTTATGTTTATTTTTTTTTCTATTTTTAAAACTTTTTTAACATTTTTACCTTACTTTTAGTCATTTTAGAGGACTCTAACCTGCGATCATCTGACCACTTATAATTAGTGTTGAGCGATACCTTCCGATATCAGGAAATATCGTATCGGATTGGATCGGACCGATACCCAAAAAGTATCGGATATCGCCGATTCCGATACCGGAAACCAATGCAAGTCAATGGGACACAAATATCCGAATGAAAATAAACCCTTTCTTTCCTTGTAGGCTAATTCTACATGAAGTAAAACAACTAAGAATAATGTAGAATGTATTACACGAAAAGCCGGCAATTCATAAGCGGCATACACCGGTACCCGACAATTTAGAACAGAAAGAATAGAGCTTCACACATAGATTAGATAGATAGAAACATGTCAGTCACATATATATGAAGTACAGTGACAGTGTTGATTACTGTACTTGTCATTTAGTGTAAAGGATTTATAAAAAAAAATAATAGTGTTTTCATGCACCGTCTCTTTAAAAAAGCCGGCCGGCAATTCAGCAGCGATACCCGACAATTTAGAATAGAAGGAATAGAGAATCACACATAGATTAGATAGATAGAAACATGTCAGTCACATATATATGAAGTACAGTGACAGTGTTGATTACTGTACTTGTCATTTAGTGTTAAAATAAAGGATTTATTTAAAAAAAAATTGGCGTGGGGTTCCCCGTAATTTTAGTCTCTAGCGGAGGTTAAGCAGACGGCTGGGGCAGATGTCCCTCGGCTCATCTTTATGCCGTCACAGCCAGACACTGAGGAGCGCAAGCATGCCTGCGCTTCTCAGTGTCTGCGGGTTGACAGGCTGGATGGCAGCGTTCTGCTGCGGTCCAGCCTGTCATCTCAATGTAGCAGAGCTGGAGCCGTCCTGGGAACCATGGAACGGTAAGGATGATGTTGCTTTATTATTTTTCTTTTATTGCAGGAGATCGTTGGCTTCAGCTGGAATGGGCGTGATAGTAAGTATGGTTTAATTTAGAACAATAAAGAATTGTGTGTTTATTTCAATTAAAGGACTTTATTCTGGGTGTTTGTGTTTTTTTTAAATACTTTACTAGAAATTCATGGTGGTCATGTCTAATATTGGCGTGACCCCATGAATTTCGGGCTTAGGGCCAGCTGATAATGCCAAGCTGGCCCTAACCCCTTTATTACCCAGTGAGCCACCACACCAGGGCCCTGGATGAGTTGGGTACAGCGCCAGAAGATGGCGCTTCTATGAACGCGCCATTTTGCGGGGTGGCTGCGGACTGCAATTTGCAGCGGGGGTGGCCCAGAAAGCTTGGGCCTCCCTGCGCTGCGGATTCCAGCCCCCAGCTGCCTAGTTGCACCTGGCTGGACACAAAAATAGGGCGAAGCCCCACGTCAATTTTTTTAAAATTATTTCATGAAATAATAAAAAAAAAGGGCTTCCCTATATTGTTGTGTCCGGCCAGGTACAAATAGGCAGCTGGGAGTTGGGGGCAGCCCGTTCCTGGATGCTGTACCTGGCTGGCATACAAAAATATGGCAAAGCCCACGTCAAAATTTTTGGGAAAAATTAATTAAAAAAGAAATAATAATTTAGGGACTGCATCTTTATTAACTCCTCAAGTGTCATTTAGTGTTAAAATAAAGGATTTATTAAAAATAAAATTGGCGTGGGATCCCCCATAATTTTAGTCTCTAGCGGAGGTTAAGCAGACGGCTGGGGCAGATGTTTGAAGCCTGGGAAGGGGGTAATACCCACGGAGCTTCCCAGGCTACTTATATCAGCCCCCAGCTGAATACCTAGCCTTTACTAGCTATTAAAATGGGAGACCCCTCAAAAAAATGACGTGGGGTCCCCCCTATTTTAATAGCTAGCAAAGGCTAGGCAGACAGCTGGGGGCTGATATTAATAGCCCAGGAAGGGTGCCATGAATATTGGCCCCCTCCCAGGCTAGAAACACCAGCCGTCAGCCGCCCCCAATTCTGGCACTTAGCCTCGCTTTTCCACACTGCCCTGGTGTGGTGGCAGGGGGTAATAGTGGTGGGGTTCATGTCAGTGCCAGCTGCCATGAAGCCCAGGTTAGTAATGATGGGAGTCTATAAGACACCCCCATTACTAACCTACAAAGTGTTAAAAATAAAAAACACACACTACACCCAGAAAAAAATAATTTATTTGAAATAAAACACACCATTTTATTTAATTCTTAGTTTACTAAAAAAAAAATAGTTACCTGTCCACGTTCCTGCGCTGATCTCCCATGCACAGCTGTCACATCTGGAGATGGTGACAGCTGTCATGGCTGCTGTAAGCTCACACTGCCGGGAACACGTCCGCTCCCGGCAGCGGGAGCCACTGACTGAGGTCACCGGAGTGCATTCAGGCAGCGCAGCTCCAGAGACCTCCTTTACGGCACTGCTGTACCGTGGGAATTTCTCACGGTACAGCGGGGCCGTAAAGCAGCTAACCGGAGCAGCGCTGCCTGAACTCCGGCGAACCCGCTTATGCAATGACGGGGCTGCTTTACGGCCCCATCATTCTAGCGGCGGCAGCGGTTCAGAGCGGTCACATTCTATGTGGCTGCTCTAAACTGGAGATCTTCGTGGGACACTCGTGGACTACTACGGAGGGCTAAGGATAAGGTTGTGGTTAATTATTTTATATTTTATTACAGGAGATCGATGGCTTCGGGGAATTAGGTGTCTAGGTGAGTATAGGTGTAGTTTTTTATTTTTTACTTTATTTTAGGTGGCGATCGGCGGGGACAGGTAATGTATAAACTAATTTATTGTAGGTAACCACTGGCCACCAATGAAATGTATTTAAAATTTATTGGGGACACAGTAGGGCAATTTAAATAGCAGGATCAGGCTGATGGAAACTACTGCTCCCATCGAGCTGATCCTGCTGGCACGAGTGGACGGGGGACAGACATAGGCCGATGGGAGTAGTAGTGTCACATCGGCCTATGTTTGCCTGCACGCAGACATCGCACAGACACAGCGCACACCCGCACAGACACCGCTCACACGCCCGCAGACATCGCAGAGACACCGCACACACCCGCAGACATCGCACAGACACCGCGCACACCCGCAGACATCGCACAGACACCCACACACACCAATCATGACTGGATGATGGTCTGCGAGGTGAGGCTGACCTGTGCGGCCGTGGGAAAGTTCATGTGAGTTCATGCTGTCAAGCATGAACTCACATGAACCCTCGGAGGGCACCGCGGCTACTTCAAATGAACAGCTGATCAGCATCACCTGATACCTCAGCTGTTCATTTGAAATAACCGGCGGGAAAGCGCAGCACAGAACGGGAAAGCCGGCGGTGAAGTCTTTTCACTGCCGGCTTCCTGCCCGGGTCCTTCTCTCCCCTCTCCTTGGTGCTGCGCTCCCCGCCCGGTCCTAACTTACGATCGGGATGGGAGGTGGCGAGGGGAGCAGAGCATCGGGGTGGGAGGCTGCGGGGAAGCAGTATGGGGCTGTGTGATTGTTTAAAAGCCGGCGGCTTTTTACCGCCCGCCGGCTTTTAAACAATCAGGAGAATTCTCTCATGCTGCGATGGCATTCTGATGACAGGCTGGATCGCAGCTGAGCGCTGCCATCCAGCTTGTCATCCTTCAGAGACACTGCGGAGCGCAGACATTATGAGAACTTCCGATTCCGGTATTCGATATTGTAAAAGTATCGGAATTAAGTATCGGAATTCCGATACCGCGAATATCGGCCGATACCCGATATTTCAGTATCGGAATGCTCAACACTACTTATAATATATAGTGCAGTATTAAAAGTGAAAAATTGAGATCATAGAATCATAGAATCATAGAATGTAGAGTTGGAAGGGACCTCCTGGGTCATCTGGTCCAACCCCCTGCTCAAAGCAGGATTCACTAAATCATCTCAAACAGATGTCTGTCCAGCCTCTGTTTGAAGACGTCCATTGAAGGGGAACTCACCACCTCTCGTGGCAGCCTGTTCCACTCATTGATCACCCTCACTGTCAAAAAGTTTTTTCTAATATCTAATCTGTGTCTCCTCCCATTTAGTTTCATCCCATTGCTTCTAGTCTTTCCTTGTGCAAATGAGAATAAAGATGATCCTTCTACAATGTGACAGCCCTTGACATATTTGTAGACAGCTATTAAGTCTCCTCTCAGTCTTCTTTTTTGCAAGCTAAACATTCCCAAATCCTGCAACCGTTCCTCATAGGACATGGTTTGCAGACCAGTCACCATTCTGGTCGCTCTTCTCTGAACTTGCTCCAGTTTGTCTATGTCTTTTTTAAAATGTGGTGCCCAAAACTGTACACAGTATTCCAGATGAGGTCTGACCAAAGAGGAGTAAAGTGCGATAATGACTTCACGTGATCTAGACTGTATGCTTCTGTTAATACATCCCAGAATTGTATTTGCCTTTTTTGCTGCTGCATCACACTGTTGACTCATGTTCAGTCTATGATCTATTAGTATACCTAAGTCTTTTTCACATGTACTGTTGCTTAGCTCTATTCCTCCCATTCTGTATATGCTTTTTTCATTTTTCATTTTCATGATCTTCTATCAGGAGTACCAATTTGGTAGCAATGGGGGCATTCAGCTTGCCCCCAACTTCCCTGGTAACTTCCCTGGTAATTTGCACTGACAACCTCTCTATTTAAATGCTGCTATCAGAGATTGTGCTAGATTTGCAGAGGGGCATAATAACATGCTGAGCAGGACGACTAGTCTGAGAAAACAACGCTTCATTGACTAGTCAAAGAGTCCATTTGTATATGATAAACGGACTTAAATACTTTTTCTAAAGATCTTTTAATGTGTCCACCATAATAAAAGAACTGTTAGGCTGAGAGTTTAAACAGGAATATACCACAGCTGGTGGTTTGGGGGTCATAGAGGACCTTAATGTATGAAACAGCCTTAACCCCTTACCCATGTGGCGCGTAATAGTAGGCATCACGACGGTACCCCCGGTTCAGTGCGGGCTCCAGCTCTGAGCCTGCACTGAACCAGGCGCATGCCAGCTGATTCTTACAGCTCATATGTGCCTGCAACAGCCACGGATGGAATCGCGATCCACCCGCGGCTGTTAACCAGCTGACAGCGGCAGTTAACTCACGCTTCCGGGAAGCGCGTCACTGATTCCGCCCATTGGTGACCCACGATCACGATGGCCATGACAACAACCCAGGGTCTGCAGCAGACCCCTGTGGTTGTCATGTCTAGATTGCTTTGAGCGCCGCCCAGTGGTCGGCGCTCATTGCAAGTGAGCCTTTCTGCTACACAGAGGCGATCTGCTCTTCGCCTGTGTGTAACAGAAATGATCAGATAACTGCAGCTTCTAGTCTCCTATGGAGACTATTGAAGCATGCAAAAAGTATAAAAAAAATGTTTTAAAAAATATTAAAAAAATAAAAATATATAAAAGTTGCAATCACCCCCCTTTTACCCCATTCAAAATAAAACAATAAAAAAAAAATCCACATACACATATTTGGTATTGCCGCGTTCAGAGTCGCCCGATTTATTAATATAAGAATTAATCCAATCGGTAAACGGCGTAACAAGAAAAAAATTCCAAATGCCAGAATTACGTTTTTTTGATTGTCGCAACATTGCAATAAAAAGTAATAACAGGCGATCAAAACATCGGATCTACCCCAAAATGGTATCAATAAAAACGTCAGCTCGGTGCGCAAAAAATAAGCCATAACCCAGCCCTAGATCCCCAAAAATGGAGGCGCTACGAGTCTCAAGAAAATGGCGACTTTTTTTTTAGCAAACTTTGGATTTTTTTTTTCACCACTTAAATAAAAAAGAACCTATACATGTTTTGTGTCTACGAACTCGTAATGACCTGGAGAATAATAATGGCAGGTCAGTTTTAGCATTCAGTGAACATGGTAAAAAAAAAAACAATTGTACTTTTTTTGCAATTTCACAGCACTTGGAATTTTTTTCCCGTTTTCCAGTACATGATATGGTAAAACCAGTGATGTTGTTCAAAAGTACAACTCATCCCGCAAAAAATAAGCCCTCACACGGCCATATTGACCGAAAAATAAAAAAGTTCTGGCTCTGGGAACAAGGGGAGTAAAAAACGAAAACGCAAAAACGTAAAATGCTCCGGTCATTAAGGGGTTAGATAAAAAAATTGGTGCGATCTGTTTGGATGAAGCAGATACTAAGCAGTTTATCATTATAAGGCCATGGCCCCACTATCAGTGTTTGGTCAGTAGTTTTTCTCAGGAGTGGGAGCCAAGACCAGGAGTGGGTGATAAATGCAGAATTGGTGACTTGTTTCTATTATATCTTTTCTCTGATTGTTCCTCACCTGGTTTTGGCTCCCACTCCTGAGAAAAAATACTGACCGAATACTGACCAAATACTGATAGTGGGGCCGTAGCCTAAGGCTTAGACTGTCATGGATTGAGCACTAAATTCTATTAAATAGTCACTAATATTACAGCAGGACATACTGTAAGTAGCAAACCTACGAAAGATGAAAGTAAAGTCACTGGTACAATACATTCACTGCATAAATCAAATCTTTGCAAAAAAAATAAAATAAATAAATAAATAAACATAGTAAGTAAGATTGGCAGGAATTTTGGTAAACAATTTGAATATTATTGGTTATACCCAGCATACTGTATATGGACGCTGGCAATAAGTAACCTATGAATCCCTCCCTTGGCATGACTTTTTCTTGTTTACCTGCATTTTCATTGTATATGCATAATAACTGCTAGCAAAATGGCAAGTACAAGCTGTATTTAATTTTTTTTAAATCATTTCTCTTAATGTAAATATGTTTTATTTGATTATAATAATGTTATTATTTTTTATTTATTTTTCTATATCTTGTTAGTCTTTACTTTTATAGATACACTAGAGTGGACATTTTCAAATCCATCAGCACCAAACGAAGCTCACAGACTTTCTATAAGGGAGTTTATATGCTTTGTTACTAGGAATGCGCTGACTTTCTGTTAGGTGAGTGAGTGGGGGCAATGTAGGATGTTAACTAAACAAGAAATCTGAAAGTCTCTGTCCGATATTAATTAAATGATGTAGGATGTTATTATGTATTACCCTTGTCTATGGGTAATAATTAGCAGTGAGAAATAAAGTGCAATGAAGATAGGCAAAATGCTGGGCACAGTCTAAACTGGCTTCTTGCCAAGAGGTATGTCAGATATTAGGGAAAACAGGGCCCAGCTGTTCTGGGATTAGAGTCTTTTTACAAGCACTGTAACAGTCTTTTAGTAGGACAGGGCATTTACAGCCGAGCAATTTAGCAATTAAGATTCATGTTACATGCAAAAACAATAGTATAAGAAAAAGGATACCTTTTGTAGCTATCCCAGTATTCTGTTAATTCACTTTCACCCATGTAACTAAAATTATAAGCACTATCATCCAATGACAACTGAGCTTTGCTGGACTGGATTACAAATTGTCAGTTTTCAACGGTTCTAAACCATTATTTTTTATTTATATCTTACAAAATGTATCAGATTTCTGATATGTATTGTGGGGTTGAATTTAATAGGCAGACAACACTATAAAGTATTTCCCCAAATACCAAGTGTTTTCAATTAAATGGAGTCATCCAATTATAAAGGTTATTATAGTGCTTATTCACATGGTGCATTTCAGTGGAAACATAAAGGAGCAGGTACAGTTTATAGAAAAACATTGAACTTAGATTTATGTAAATACATGCATAGCATCAGATTAGTTTTAGGCTACTTCAATAGCACAAACATATTTTGTAGTGCTGTACAAAGATTGTCATTAGTGATGAGTGAACGTGCTCGCCACTACTCGGTACTCGCCCGAGCATCACTGTGCTCGACATGCTTTGTACTCGGCGAGTATTTCCGGGGTTGCTTGGCGGGAGCTCGGGTCCCCTCCCTGCATGTTTGGCGCTCTTTAGAGAGCCAATCAACATGCAGTGATTGCCTGCCATGCACTGTAATGCCGTAGCCATGTTGGTTGCGGCATTACAGTGATTGGCTGGTCGCACAGCAGCATCAGGTCTATATCAGACCTGGTGCCCCTATGCTCATCATAGTCTAACGTGGAACCAGGCAGAGTAGGGAGAGGTGCTGCTCCGTGAGGGAGAGATTTGCTTGTTTATTAATTAGTGTAGGTATTCCACAACATATCTATATTTCCATCTGAACTAACAGTCCTTCTGAGGACTAATCCAGCTGCATATATTCAGTGGTGATAGCAGGAGTGAGGCAGGCAGAGAAACTTGTGAACACTTTACAGCACAATAGTGTCCATTGCATGTTCTGTTTGCTCCTGCTGTTACAGATATCTGTAGACATAGCCCCAGATATCAGGGGCTAGGGTTAATTTTTTTTATCTTAATCCTGATTATTTGCTTAAAAAGCAATCCAGAGTACACCATTTTTCTGCTCCATTTGCTTGTTAGCACTGCAGAATAAAGACAGATCTGTTCCATATTACAGCGATAAAAATCCAGAAATTTGTTGTGAACGTGGAAAATATTGGCCTCCATTTACAGTTTGTTGCAGTGTGTCAGTGAAGCTATTCACACATGGTCGCTGTGAAGAATAGTAAACTACAGGGCCGCTATTTAAAACCGTGGTTGTCCGTCAGACGTATCACATATAACTGCGGTCCAAATTCAGCCATTTCTGTCTTCCATTTACAGTTTATTGCAGTGTGTCAGTGAAGCTATTCACACGTACTCGCTGTGAAGAATAGTAAATTACAAGGCCGCTATTTGAAACTGTGGTTGTCCTTCAGACGTATCACATATAACTGCGGTCCAAATTCAGCCATTTCTGTCCTCCATTAACAGTTTGTTGCAGTGTGTCAGTGAAGCTATTCACGCATGTTCACTATGAAGAATAGTAAACTACAGGGCCGCTATTTAAAACCGTGGTTGTCCGTCAGACGTATCACATATAACTGCGATCCAAATTCAGCCATTTCTGTCCTCCATTTACAGTTTGTAGCAGTTTGTCAGTGAAGCTATTCACATGTGGTCGCTGTGAAGAATAGTAAACTACAAGCCCGCTATTAAAAACCATGGGTGTCCATCAGACGTATCACATATAACTGCGGTCCAAATTCAGCCATTTCTGTCCTCCATTTACAGTTTGTTGCAGTGTGTCAGTGAAGCTATTCATACGTGCTCGCTGTGAAGAATAGTAACCTACAGGCCTGCTATTTAAAACCGTGGTTGTTCGTCAGATGTATCACATATAACTGCGGTTCAAATCCAGCCATTTGTAGTAAACGTGGAAAATATTGTCCTCCATTTAAAATGGGCAAGGCGCATGGCAAGGGACGGGGAAGTGGACAGGATGGTGATGGTGCATGCAGAGACCGAGGCCTTGGGCAAGCTGAAATTGTGCCACAACAAACACCCACATCTTGTTGCTCGAGCTTCCTGTCCCAATTGCTATGGGACCACAGAACACCATTATTTAACACAGAGCAGTGTCAAAAGGTTGTTGGTTGGATAGCAGATAATGCTTCCAGTCACTTTGCCACCACCACCACCACCCTGTCTTCCAAATGGTCAAGTCTCAGTAGCCGTGAGTCTGGATCGCATATTCCTCACCCTCATCCTCCTTCCTCCCACCATGCAGAGTGCCTAGAGACAACTGATCCAACACTTGGACACTCAGAAGAGTTGTTCACTTTTCCATTTATAGATTCGGGCCTCTCGCCCGGCCAGCTTCAAGCGGGTGAAGAGGAGAACGTGTGTAGCAATGCCCAAATATTTGAGCAGCCACGGTCACATGAAGGCAACTGTGGGAAAGTGCAAGTATTGTCGCAAGAGGTGGATGATGATGAGACACAATTGCCAGAAAGTCAGGAGGAGGACCAGGATGAGGAAGTGGAAGACGAGGTGGTGGATGATGAAGTCACTGGCCCAACCTGGCAGGGGGACATGCAAAGCGAGGACAGCAGCACACAGGGAGAGGGAGGCGTAGCACCACAACAGGCAGGAAGAAGCAGTGTGGTGGCCACAGACACAAGGCGGGCAACTGCTCCCCGGAACACCAACACGACGGAAGTTGCCAGTACAACTGATAGGTCTTCCGAGTCTGGTTGTTTTTTAAAGACTCTGCAGATAACCACAAAAAGGCAATTTGCACCACCTGCCAGGCCAGCATCAGCAGGGGTAACAAAAATAGCAGCCTGACCACCACCAGCATGATCAGGCACATGACAGCAAAGCACCCTATTAAGTGGGCTGAACGCCAGGGTCCAGAAAAAGTGTCTGCGGGTGACAAAACTGCTTGCTCCTCTGTTGTGCGTGCACGCCAATCCTCGGTCCATGGCGCATGCCAAGATGTCTCCCGCCCTGCATGTGTCGTTGCACACTCTCAACTAGCACCATCAGAAACCACGTCCATTTCCTTGTCCCACCACAGCATACAGTTGTCCTTACCCTAGTCCTTGGAAGGCAAGCACAAATACACAACCAATACCCCACATTCCACACTACTAAACTCACACATTTCACGAATGCTTGCACTCGAAATCTTGCCTTTTAGGCTTGTGGAGATGGAAGCTTTCCACAACCTGATGGCGGCAGCCATCTCTCGGTACTCAGTCACCAGCCGCCACTATTTCTCCCGGTGTGTCATCACCACATTACACAAGCACGTGTCCCACAATATTAGCCATGCCCTCAACAACGCAGTAACTGGGAAGGTCCACCTAACCACAGACACGTGGACAAGTGCTTGTGGTCAGGGACGGTACAGCTCACTGATGGCACATTGGGTTAATATAGTGGAAGCCAGAACCCAGTCGGACTTTGGGACGGAACACATCCTCCCGACGCTGAGGATTGCGGGCCCTGGCTCAATCAGGGTTGCCACCACATTCTACAGCTCCTGAACCTCCTCCTCTTCAGCCTCCATCTCGGAAATGACCACATCAGTCTCAAGCTGGAAGTACTGCAGCACTGCCTCGGCCAAGCGGCAATAGGCTGTGCTGAAGCTACTATGCTTAGGTGACAAACCGCACACCGCTGAAGAGTTGTGGACAGCTCTGAAAGAGCAGGCAGATCTGTGGCTGACACCGCTAAACCTACAGCCAGGCATGGTCGTGTGTGAAAATGGCCGGAATCTGGTGGCGGCTCTGAAGTGAGGCGAGCTCACACACGTACTATGCCTGACCCATGTGTTTAACCTCGTGGTTCAGCAGTTTCTCAAAACCTACCCGCATCTTCCAGATCTGTTTGTCAAAGTATGCCACGTGTGTGCCCATTTTAGAAAGTCAGCTACAGCTTCCACTGCTCTTGCCATGCTTCCAGCTCACCGACTGGTGTGCGATGTCCCGACATGTTGGAACTCTACATTGCAGATGTTGGGAAGGATTTGTGAGCAGCAGACGGCAGTTGTTGACTTCCAGCATCAACACGGCCGTCGGTATTCAGGTCAGCCTCCACACATAAGACCTCAGGGGTGGGCATGGATGTCAGACATCTGTGCAATACTCCAAAACTTTGAGGACTTCACCAAGATGGTAAGCGGCGATGACGCCATAATTAGCATCACCATCCCGCTTCTCTGTCTTCTGAAATGCTTGCTGCTCACAATTTAAGAGGAGGCATTGCAGGTTGAGTACGATGAGATGGAGCAAGGAACCATACAGGGTGATTCCATACAGCCCAGCCTCATCTCATCCCAACCTGAATTGGGTGACAATGAGGAAGAGGAAGAGGAATGAGGGAGAGTAGGAGGAGGTGACGGAGGAAGAACAGGAGCTAGTTTCCTGCGCTATAGACGGTACTACCTGCACAACTGTCAGACTGTCTGTTCAGCGTGGATAGCCTGAGGAGAGGGAGGAGGAGGATGAGGAGGAGAGCATGGTCAGTCGTCCTCTTGGTGAGGACATGGAAGTCTTGCCTGTTAGCAGTCTGGCACACATGACTGAGTTTATGTTATGCTGCCTTTCCCATTACCCTCGGGTTCTCCAAATTTTGGGTGACAGTCATTACTGGTTGGTGACACTTTTAGATCCATGCTACAAGGAGAACTTTCTATTTATTATATATTTATTCCCGTGGCGAACAGGTCTGCTAAAATGGGGCAGTACCAGAAGGCACTTGTTGCGGAATTATTAAAATAATTCCCATCTGAAAACGCTGGCGGCAGAGGTCACAGTTCGTTGGACAACCAAGGAGTACAGGCGAGAGAGACACAAATCCAATCAAGCAGAGGTAGGGGAACACTGTCAAAGTTCTGGGACAGTTTTCTCCGACCCTACCATCGCACAAGCCCTGATGCATGGGGTAGTCTCACAAGGAGGAAAAAATTTGGGAATATGCTGAAAGAGTACCTTTCCGACCGTACCAATGTTTTCTGTGATTCCTCTGTGCCTTATAATTATTGGGTATCCAAGCTGGATACGTGGCATGAACTGGCTCTTTACGCCTTGGAGGTCCTGGCATGCCCTGCCGCTAGCGTTTTGTCAGAGCAGGTTTTTAGTGCCGCTGGAGGAATTATAACTGATAAGCGCATCCGCCTGTCAACTGAAAATGCTGACATGCTGACTCTTATAAAAATGGGCTGGATTGGGCCAGACTTTTCAACACCACCGAATGATAGCAGCGTAACATAAACTCAAATACAGTGTCTTTTTTTTGGAAGGTCTAACTCTATTCCCATGCACCTCTGTTTTCACACTCAGACATGGGTATATGCTTCCTGAATTTGTCTATTTGCTCTTGTCCTCCTCCTTCTCCTCATCCTCATACTCCACTACCATATCACCACCATATCTACAATATCACCATATCTACGTCTCATGCAAGGGGCATTGGAGTGCATCCAAATTTTTGGAAGCCATTGCATTCACTGCATAGACAAACAGTATGGGAAACCCACTTCCTAATAATGGGAAAACATTTTTTCATGAGGCCCTCCTCTACATCTCTTGCAAGGGGCATTGGAGTGCCTCCAATTTTTTGGCAGCCGTTGCTTTCACTGCACATGCAAGAACAGTATGGGAGACCAGCTCCTTTCTAATGCAAATATGTTGTTACTGAGGCCCTCCTCTACGTCTCTTCAAAGGGGTATTGTGATGCCTCGAAAATTTAGGGAGCCGTTGCAGTCACTGCATACGTAATAACTGTATAGCAGAGCCGCTCCTTTCTAATGGGAACATGTCGTTACTGAGGCCCACCTCTACGTGTCTTTAAATTGGTATTGGGGTTTTTCCCAAATTTTGGCAGCCGTTGAACTCACTGTATGCCCTATAACTGTATAGCAGAACCACTCCTTTCTAATGGGAACATGTTGTTACTGAGTCCCACCTCTATGTGTCTTTAAATTGGTATTGGGGTTTTTCCCAAATTTTGGCAGCCCTTGCAGTCACTACATATGCAATAACAGTATAGGAGACCAACTCATAAATAATGGTAACAACAAAGCATAGCCAGCTGATGACTCTCTAACAATAGTGAGGGCCGACTGCTGGCCCTTTAAGAATAGTAAGGGTCACCTGATGGCCCTATAAAAATAGGCTTTGTGACTTTCAGAGTCCCTCCTTCATAAATAAAACAGGATGTGTCTGATCATGTCTCACACACAACATGGCTAGATAAGGTAGTAAAATGTTAAAATGACATTTACCGGTGAATAATTTTTTCACCCTTAAAAGCAATGCAAAAAGTGAAAAAACTCATCAAAAATGCTACATGTGAACATAGCCCAAGGTGTGGAGGAGCATTTTTGATTTTGGTTATTTATTTTACCTTAGATACAAGTCATTACCCTGGAAAGGATGCTCCTTAACATTTTTCCCCAGGAAAATCCATTTTGGTTTCTTTCTTGTATGTTTTATTGTGAGTCCGTAAAAGTGGTGTAGTACTCTGACAACGTTGTTGACAGCAGTGACCTGGGAGTCAGAGATGCTTCCAGGGGTCTTCCCCATGCTGTTCCCATGTCATTTGAGCACTGTTCCCATCGATTTGAGCAATTTTTAGACCCTCTGGAGACCGCTGGAGGTGCGGGGGGCCGCCGGAAAAATGCTTGAGTTTCCTATAGACTTACATTGGGCTCATTGATCGAATCGAGCACTCGAGCATTCCAATTTGCTCGACTCGAACAACAAGTACCCGAGCATTTTAGTGCTCGCTCATCACTAATTGTCATTACTTCTATTTGTCCTTTACCTCGGTTTCACGTTGTAATAGACATTGTAGACTACTTTCAATATAGATTCCTGATTGCTCATCACGGAAGATACCATCAATAGAGATACAAGTGGGTGACATATAGTTTCGTTTGTGTTTGAATCCTAGCTTACAACCTCTGCAGCTACATGGTGCTGCTGTTGCACTGCTGATACCATTGGCATTGGGGGATGCAAGTGCAGTCCTGTTTTACAATAGTCTGACTTGGACTTGTGGTTGTGGTCTCACTCAAACAGTGATTCAATGTCTCACTCACGGTGCTGATTATGTGTTGTAATCAAATTTCTGCTGTGAGCCTTAGGTTAGGCCAGTCACTACTTAAACCCCCAACATCTAACTTCTAGTTATAAGTTATTCTTACCCTACTTCATATTCCTGCAACTTAGATAAGATTCTGTCTATTTGATTTCCTTCCCTGACCTAGGCTTATATTGGACCACACAAATTATTCTTGATTTTGACCCTGACTTGGCTTGATGGCCCTTTTCTCTGCCAGCTGCCTCCACCGGTCAGCAGCCATTCTATAGAGGTAACCCAGGTGATCCTGTATAAGTACAGAATTCCTGTATAGGTATTAAAGAGTGATTGCCATTGTTCCCTTGGGAGCTGCTAAATGGAGTGGCTTGGGCAAAGCCTGTCTGTGAAATCCTTATTTAGAGCTGACAGTCTTCCTCAGATAGTGCACTGTTACACATATTTTTGTCATGCTTTGCGTAACATCTTAAGAACTTTATAATATATACGCATGAATTTGCCCTATAATAAATATAATGCTAAGCTGGCATTAATGAGTTATATTTATGAACATTTAACAAAGAATTTAAATCACCTGATGTGATCTGTGGTTCTCTGCTAAAAATCTGTACAATATATGAACGTAGCCATGAAATACATTCAGAATAACTACTGTCTGCATGCTGCCTTCGGCGGCCATTTTCCCAAAGTCCACCGTAGTGAGAACAATGGGAAATGCAGGGACTCCACCAACATTCTCTGAAAGCTCAGAGCCTGCCGCAGTCTTGCACTACCAAACACCTCCTCCTCCCAGCTCCACTCCTGCCGCTGCCTGCTTCCTGCAGCAGCAACCCTGCCTGCTGGGACCCCACTCTACTGCAGCCGCGCCCCCCGGTAAGCTACATTCGGATTATAAGACGCATCACAATTTTACCCAATTTTGGGGGAAAAAATGCGTTTTATAATCCGAAAAGTATGGTAAGTCTCAGCCTGAAAATTTACAGACATCACTTCTCAGTACTGAGGCCCACCCAGAGGACTGGAATTGCAACAGGAACATAACATTATTTGCTGTCTTTTACTCGGGCTACTACCTTCATCCTTTTTTTTAAAGCTAAGAGCATGTCCTACACTGCCCTGCCTAGAATTCTGTGATGACAGATTCCCTATGGGCTTGATCACATGTTGCATTTGTGCTGCTTCTTTTTGTATTTTTTCACCACAGAAAAAAATGCAGCATTTTACAAAGTGAATGAGATTTCTGAAATTTCATGCTCACTCTGCTTATTCTTTCCTTGAGGATTTGAACCTTCAAAATGTGTTTTTTTTTTTGTTGTTGAAATCTGCAGCGTGTCAATTCTTTCAGTGTTTTTTGCTGCATTTTCAACCAACTCAAATGAATGTGAAAAAAATGTATGTAAAAATATAGCAAAAATGCTTGTAAAAAATGCTTCAAAATACTGAGGTAAAAAGCTTGCCAAATACTAAACGTGTGCACATGGCCTCACTGTCTCTATGCCCTGCCTAGCCCCACCGCCTCAGCTTGATTGAGAGCTCACTGGCTTGAATACTTATGGCTTACTGCTGGCCTGGCCCATCTGGTATTTGCCTGTGGCAATGAAAGCCTGAGTTCAAAGATTAAGAGCTGTGTCCCAATACTTTCGTCCATTTAGTGTATATCTGGATATGCCAATATATACCTGTAAAAAAAGTATATTATTTAGGTTTTAGGCAGCTTGTGACTCCTTGTTACAGCTTCTGCCTTCCATACCAGAGGTCCCGAGTTTTGAGTCCCGGAAAATAGGAACCTTGAGAAAAATCTGAGAGCTAGGCCATGGCCCCACTATCAGTATTCGGTCAGTATTTTTTCTCATGAGTGGGAGATAAAACCAGGTGAAGAACAATCAGAGAAAAGGTATAATAGAAACACGTCACCACTTCTGTATTTATCACCCACTCCTGGTTTTGGCTCCCACTCCTGAGAAAAAATACTGACCAAATATGGATAGTGGGGCCGTGGCCTTAATTTAATATATAAGTCAGATGGTAATGGGGCCCCTCCATTAGTGTTCTGTACTTTGATTTTTATAGGCCAAGATAAAGAGAGACCAACATCAAAGTATTGACACAGATCAGCTACCTGGCTGGGCGCCTGTCTTCTATGGAACGTGATGGTGCTGAACCAACTGCACTTAGTTTATCCTTTCCTGATTTATTATGAGCTTTTGGCACAGAATGGTACTACGTACATGGTCACCACAAGCTTCTGAGTGGTCTATTTCTTATTTGGAGTTCCCAATAATGTATTGTATATTTGGAATATGCAAATTTTTATATTCAATGTACTGAAATCCAGATAATTTGATATGACATGCTTTGTAACTATTCAGAACAGAACCACTTGTTTGAACCTTATGCCCAAATATAATCAAGACCATAAATATTCTAAATACACGTAATGTGGCACCCCAGGGGTCTGGTCTCCACAGTAATAGCAATGTTATGTCTGAGAGCAGGTGGGAGGTCTCTTGGTCAGGAATCCTATGCATGCCACACCTCCTGCCCAGTCCTGGGAGGGGAAGGACTTCCCCTATATAAAGCTGGGGCTGAGGCAGGGTTAGTGAGAAGAGTAGAGCTGAGAAGAAGAGAAGCAGCTAAAGGAAAGAGAGATCAGGAGCTCTGGGGAAGTCGTGCTAAAAGGAGTCAGGGGCTGGCAGCTGTAGAGCTCGCCCTGATTGAAGAGTTACCACCGGACCCGGAGTCCGAGGCTGTGGGGATTAACCCAGACCCAGCAGCAGAAACCGCCCGGCAGGGGATTTCAGGTCCTCTGGCCAAGAAACCCGAAGGCACGGTCACACGCGTGGGACCAGCACCGCCGTCGTGGAGCGGAAGCCACTAGAAGGCCCCGAGTCACCGGCCATACGGGTGAGCACCACACGGTACACTCAGGGACGTGGGCTACCTTTGCCCGCCTCTAGCAAGGTAGCCAGAAGAGTACAATTAGTTGGGGAGGCCTACAACTCCGCCTGGCCAAGGGGGATCCCATCAGCTCAAGGACTGACCAGGCCCCGACCGCTAGCCAGTACTCCGGGAGGGTCTATCTTTGTCACCAGTAAAGACCCTGAACTACACCGCATCGTCTCTGAGTGATTCCTGCTACCTCCATCATCCACGTCGGCTGCCCTGAGGCCATACCCCTCCCATTGGGGGTTATACCATCCACGCTGCACCATCCTTCCACCGGCCTCAGCGGTCTGCCCTGCAGCGGCAGCTCCATAGCTGCATTCAACGGGTGGCGTAGTCGTCCTACATCTACTGCTAATATACCGCCACTTAGTCTGACTCCCTGGGCACGGACCGGGTCACCGCCACGAGACTACTACCCCTATCAGATCCGGCTCCGGGTAGTCCCTGCGTGCGCAACGCTACATCACATAGGCCCAGGGCGCGTCAACTTTTGGCGTAGTCGGCAGGATTTCGTGCCCGCAACCACCGGGTACTGCGTGCCTGAAAAAGACTGTTCAAACTTACCAGTGGTGAAGATTCCCGCCATCTTCAGCCTTCTTCCCGCCATCCGTGAAGATTCCCGCCATCCGGCGCCATCTTCAGCCTTCTTCCCGCCATCCATGAAGATTCCCGCCATCCGGCGCCATCTTTTGCCTTCTTCCCGCCATCCGTGGAGTTTTCCCGCCGTTGGACGCCATCTTGAAGACGCCGCGCGGGAAGAAGAGGGGCGTGGACTCCGAAAGCGCGCGAGAACTGAAGCTCCGCCTCACGTCCAGACGTCGCGTAAGGTCCTGGAAGGAGCCCAGCAGACGCTGACGTCACAGGAGCGCGACGGAAGGTCCTCAACCCTGACGATCCACTGCGGAGCCGCGGCCTACGGAAGAGGATCATCGCAAGGTAGGCCACGGTCCACTAGGGGGGAGGAAGATGTCGGATACGGAGGAGAGCTTCACTGCCTCAACCCCCGCCAGCGCCACCGCTGCTGCAGTCATGCCTTTCACCATGCCCTATATCCCGGGGGCAGCCTGGCTACCCCAGTACTCAGGGGAGTCACATACTCTGCATGACTTTAGAGAAAAGCTGGAGAGCCATTAAGCAGACCGACCCTGACGGCGTGGGAAACGAGGACAGGCTGTTGACCGAACAATTTATAGAGGGACTATATTGCAATGCCCACCGAACCCAGTTGCGTGCAATGGCCTTACAGGATCCTCATCTGGACTTTGCACAGTTCAAGGACAGAGCCATCCGGGTGCTCCGAGAACCGGCACCGGGTGGCGTTGTGACCCACAGGCGCCCTACTACCGCTTACCACCAGGAGGCGGCGCCCTTGTCGACAGGGCCTGTGGGAGCTGACGCGCAGGCTTTGAACAATGACCCGGCTCCGGACCTGCACCATCAGGTCCAAGAGCTAGCTAAAAGCGTTGCTGCGCTAACCCGAACTGTGCGGTCTTTACAGGTTTCCACTCCAGGGAAGATCCAGCTGGCATCCGGACCGGAGGACATCCCGTGGCGTCGACCAAGGAGGACCCCACCGGCCAGAGGAAGACCCAGCGACCGGTACAACGAGGACGGACAACCTATCTGCCGCCGCTGCAATCAACCCGGACATATGGCAAGGTACTGTCCTTTAAACTGGCACAACCTGGGGTAGAGGGCCAACCCCCAGGAAAAAGATCACCAGGCCCATCGAACTGGCGTGACAAATATGTGGGAGGACGTCCAGTCTTGCCTGTGGTACTGGATGGCATTCCTATGAGTGCCCTACTGGACACTGGGTCACAGGTCACCACCATCCCGTACGTGCTCTTCAAGCAGTACTGGAATGACTCGGATATAACCCGCTACCCTGACGACGACTTGAGTATCATCGCCAGCAATGGTCAGCCTGTGCCACAGATTGGATTTAAAGAGGTGACCATTAAAATCGGTAGAGTCGAGCTGGCAGCCCAGGGACTGATCATTGTGGACATTGACAAGCGCGAGAGTCACCCTAAGATAACTCTAGGAACTAATGTAATTGAAAATTGTCTTGCAGAGGTGATTTTTATTTTACAGCAGGTTGCCAAGAACGCCAGCTCCGGCCAGCAGCGAGTGCTCCAAAAAGAGATCCGGGCACTGATGCGACGGCAACAGGTGGAACTCTCTGGCGGTGAGATTGGTAGCGTGAGAATGTGTGACCCTTTTCCTATTGCCATGCCCCCAAAAAGTGAAATGATGATTTGGTGCCGGGCGGCTATTGGTCTGAGGGGTAGAGATTACCAGGCAATGGTAGAACCAGTTTACTCAGACAGTAGGCTCACCATTTTGACAGCACGGGGGGTGGTCAATGTACGCCATGGGAGGGTGCCCGTTCGCATAATAAATATCGGGAAGAGGGAAGTGTACCTGCCCCGGTATGCCACCCTAGCCAAATTGTATACTATCAATCAGAATTCCATACAGTCCGTAGAACCCTTGCCTCCATCTTCTCCGGAGGAAGGTAACGGCTCTAAACAACAAATGGAGGATTGGTGTCAGCAACTACATTTGGGTACTGACTCCACTCCCTCACACCAGAAACAGGGAGTCTATCGGGTGGTTCAAGAGTATGAGAGAGTGTTTAGTAAACACCCGTTAGACTTCGGGCGAGTCAAGGGGGTAGAACACCACATCCCCACGGGAGACCATCCTCCCATAAAAGAGAGGTATCGACCCGTACCCCCTGCACACTACCAACATGCCAAGGGGATGCTTAGAGACATGAAGGAGGCTGGGGTAATCAGAGATAGCTGTAGCCCCTGGGCAGCTCCACTAGTCTTGGTCAAAAAGAAAGACAACACCATGAGAATGTGTGTAGATTACCGGAAAATCAACCGTATCACACACAAGGATGCGTACCCCTTACCAAGGATAGAGGAGTCTTTGGCTGCTTTAAAATCTGCTAACTTCTTCTCTACCTTGGATCTCACTAGCGGGTACTGGCAGGTTCCTGTAGCAGAGGCGGACCGGGAGAAAACTGCATTCACCACCCCGATGGGACTTAGTGAGTTTACCTGCATGCCGTTCGGGCTCTGTAACGCACCAGGAACCTTCCAACGATTGATGGAATGCTGTCTGGGACACCGAAACTTTCAGACGGTTTTGTTGTACCTGGACGATGTCATCGTATATTCCAAGACTTATGAGGAC
This sequence comes from Phyllobates terribilis, assembly GCF_046119375.1. Lineage (NCBI taxonomy): Eukaryota > Metazoa > Chordata > Amphibia > Anura > Dendrobatidae > Phyllobates > Phyllobates terribilis. The sequence continues at coordinate 527,930,945 of NW_027362763.1, read as the reverse complement.
CACCTGAAACACCTGGCGGAAGTGTTCGAAGCTCTGGCAAGCTACGGCCTAAAGGTGAAACCCTCCAAGTCTCACCTCCTGAAGCCAAAGGTGCAGTACCTGGGACACGTGGTGAGTGCGGACGGAGTGGCTCCCGACCCTGATAAGATCACCGCAATTAAGGAATGGCCAAGCCCCTCCAGCATAAAGGAAGTGAGGCAGTTCCTCGGGTTGGTAGGCTACTACCGAAGGTTCATTCCCGGTTTCACCAAAAAGGCAGCCCCTATGCAGGACCTCCTGATAGGCCAGTCCAGGAAAGCCAAGAACCAGAAGCCACCCTTCAGATGGGAGAAGCTGGAAGAAGAGTCCTTCCGTCAGCTGAAGATGGCCCTCACGGGGGATGAAATCCTGGCGTACCCTGATTATAGCCAGCCCTTTATCCTCTACACCGACGCCAGTAACATCGGGCTAGGAGCCGTACTGTCCCAGATCCAGCAGGGGAAAGAACGGGTAATTGCTTACGCCAGCCGAAAACTGCGACCCACCGAAAGAAACCCTGAGAATTACAGCTCATTTAAGCTAGAGTTCCTGGCAGTGGTGTGGGCAGTCACCGAACGCTTTAAGCACTACCTCGCTTCTTCCCGGTTCACCGTGTACACGTATAACAACCCGTTGACACACCTGGACACTGCAAGACTCGGTGCCCTAGAGCAGAGATGGATGGCCCGCTTGTCCAACTATGAGTTTACAATCAAATACCGGGCAGGATGCTCCAATACCAACGCGGACGCCCTGTCCAGGATGCCAAACCTACCGGACAAGGGTGAGGATTCAGAAGACTTGGAAGAGGTCGAACTCCCTGCGTTCCACCGTCATGGGACTATCCAGTATTCCCACCGTGTAAGGGGTAAGCAAGCCGCTACGTTCAACCCCTTACCTCACTACAACTGGGCGGAAACGCAAGACAGTGACCCTGCTGTCCGGCTGGTGAAGGAGATGCTGACTCAGCTAGAAGCTCGCCTTGACCCAGACGCTCCGGAGGAGGCCAAGCAACTGTGGGCAGAGAAGAGTCGACTGTTCCTTTACAAGGGGAAGTTGTGCCGCAGAATGGTTAACTCCCGGACGCATGAACTGATCTGGCAAGTAGTGGTGCCAAGAAGGGACGCAGCTATGGTGATGGAGGCATACCACGACGGGGCTGGGCACTTTAGATGGAAGAAGCTGGAGTTCCTGCTGCGCGGGCGGTTCCATTGGGTAGGCATGAGAGGAACCATCGAGAGGTGGTGCAGAGACTGTGGCCCATGCAACCTAAGAAGGAAGGACCGTGCCAGCCAGAAGACCCCCCTTCAGTCCATCGTCACCCGGCAGCCGTTGGAACTGGTCGCCTTGGATCATGTAAAACTGACCCCAAGCAGAAGTGGCTACGTCTACGCATTAACCATCGTGGATCACTACTCCCGGTTCTTGGTTGTCGTCCCCGTCAAGGACTTAACGGCTCAAACAGCAGCTAGAGCCTTCCAGCAGCACTTCTGCCGTCCACACGGCTACCCAGAGCAGGTGCTGACGGACCAGGGACCTGCCTTTGAAGCGGAGGTCTTCCAAGAGTTCTGTACTCTGTATGGCTGCCGGAAGATCAGGACGACACCCTATCATCCGCAAACTAATGGACTTTGTGAGAAAATGAACCAGGTGGTGATAGATCTTCTAAAAACATTGCCCCTGGAAGAACGCAGTCTGTGGCCTGAGAAGCTGCCCGACCTGGTGGACCTATACAACTACATCCCTGTAGGTTCCACCAACTGTACCCCGGCTTACCTAATGAGGGCAAGACCCGGTAAGCTACCTGTTGACCTGGAGATGGGAGTCCTGACATCCGAGGACACTTCACCGGAAGCAGACTGGGACACAGAGAGGCAGCAGCAGTACCGGAAAGTACAGGAGAGCGTGGAGCGAAGTCTCTGTCTAGCTAGGGAAAGACAAGAGAAAACTTACAACCAGTATGCTCCCGCTGTTCCCTTGGTACCCGGAGAGCAGGTCTTGAAGAGGAAAAGACGGCTCCACAAGTTGGACGACCAGTGGGAGAAGGACCCGTACATCGTACTGCCCTCAAGCCACGACAACCCAAAGGTCTGTACCATCAGTAAAGACGGAGGGGAAACCACAACCATTGTATCCCGGGATCACCTGAAGAAGTGTCCCGAACAGCTACGGAACCCTGAAGAGGAACAAGAAGACCCTCGACCCGTAGAGGAAAGGGAAGATGTGGTTAGTACTGTGCTCGGAGACTTCCCTCGGTCCTGGACTCAAGTCAATGGTGCAGTTGTGGTACCCGTCCTCACGTTCCTCCAACCAGCATCCCAAGTACTTACGGAGCAACCGGTAGAGCTGGAAGAACAGCCGGTCCAGGAGGCAGAAGACTCCACACAAGCAGATCAGGAGGATCAACCCTCTGCTTATAGTGAGCCTGCCATACCCCTAGTGAGCCAAAGAGTCCGTAAACGGCTGCCCAGTTTACCCTTGACAGCTCCTATACCCTGTAGCTCAGGACCAATCAACCAGCTCCGTAGGTCCACTAGGGTCACTAGAGGCCAGCTGCCCATACGGTGGAGGATCTAAATGTTCAAGCTATTTTATTAATGTTTACCTGTTTATTGTTGCTTGTGTATAATTATGTGTTTCTAGTTATTTATAGGAGTCTTTGGTGGATTTACCGGGAATCCTTTGTGCATATAGTTGGAGCGTAACCCAGGACGGACTGAAAGACTGTTAAGGACTCGGGGCAGGACAGACCGCTACCTGGTTACGTCTCCCTGTGTTGGTGAAATGGACACCCTTGTTTTCCTCAAAAGTTACACCCGGTTGCGGACACGCCGTGACCACCTTATGTGTTGTCTCTATTGGAATGTTATTGTTTGCACCTTGTTATGTTTACAAAAGTATGTTTAGTCCCAGAGTACTAACTTTCACTAGGGGGAATGTGGCACCCCAGGGGTCTGGTCTCCACAGTAATAGCAATGTTATGTCTGAGAGCAGGTGGGAGGTCTCTTGGTCAGGAATCCTATGCATGCCACACCTCCTGCCCAGTCCTGGGAGGGGAAGGACTTCCCCTATATAAAGCTGGGGCTGAGGCAGGGTTAGTGAGAAGAGTAGAGCTGAGAAGAAGAGAAGCAGCTATAGGAAAGAGAGATCAGGAGCTCTGGGGAAGTCGTGCTAAAAGGAGTCAGGGGCTGGCAGCTGTAGAGCTCGCCCTGATTGAAGAGTTACCACCGGACCCGGAGTCCGAGGCTGTGGGGATTAACCCAGACCCAGCAGCAGAAACCGCCCGGCAGGGGATTTCAGGTCCTCTGGCCAAGAAACCCGAAGGCACGGTCACACGCGTGGGACCAGCACCGCCGTCGTGGAGCGGAAGCCACTAGAAGGCCCCGAGTCACCGGCCATACGGGTGAGCACCACACGGTACACTCAGGGACGTCGGCTACCTTTACCCGCCTCTAGCAAGGTAGCCAGAAGAGTACAATTAGTTGGGGAGGCCTACAACTCCGCCTGGCCAAGGGGGATCCCATCAGCTCAAGGACTGACCAGGCCCCGACCGCTAGCCAGTACTCCGGGAGGGTTTATCTTTGTCACCAGTAAAGACCCTGAACTACACCGCATCGTCTCTGAGTGATTCCTGCTACCCCCATCATCCACGTCGGCTGCCCTGAGGCCATACCCCTCCCGTTGGGGGTTATACCATCCACGCTGCACCATCCTTCCACCGGCCTCAGCGGTCTGCCCTGCAGCGGCAGCTCCATAGCTGCATTCAACGGGTGGCGTAGTCGTCCTACATCTACTGCTAATATACCGCCACTTAGTCTGACTCCCTGGGCACGGACCGGGTCACCGCCACGAGACTACTACCCCTATCAGATCTGGCTCCGGGTAGTCCCTGCGTGCGCAACGCTACATCACATAGGCCCAGGGCGCGTCACGTAGCACAATCCAAATTAAAATTTTGAACGTTTTTTTCTTTTTTTCTTAAAAATGACCACATTATCTTAGTAGATCACTTCTAAAGAATAATGAAAACGCTATATATAAATGATGTATTCTGATATTCCTGTTTTCTGTCACTTTATATTAGCCGACAGTTTTTGGATATTCCACAGAATACGCTCTCCTAAACAATATTACTTAATGTCTCTTTGTCATAATACTTCCCAACAATGTTTTCTTTTGCTTTACTTATCAGGCCAGTACACTTTTGAGATAACTAATCAGAGAAACTTCCTAAAGGGAGTATGTCCATGCACATCTTAATTATCATGTGAAGTGGGCCCTGGTTTATTTCAAGCCTCTCAAATAAATTATTAATGTGTAATAGCATGTTGTATGTATTTAACTGTAAAGCAGAAATATTTCAGTGTAATGAACATGAATTAAAACATTGCCAGAGAGACAGTGTTAGCGTATGTTCACACATTGAATTTTTGCAGCTTTTTTCCATGTTTTTTAGTTGAGAAAAATGCATCATTTTACTCTCCTAGCAAAATGAATGAGATTTTTGAAATCTCAAGCACATATTGCTTATTTTGTACTTGCAGATCTGCAGCATGTCAAGTTTTCAAATGAATGGGAAAAGACACATCAAAAACACACGCAAAATGTGGAAAAAACATGCATTTTTGTTGCAGTTTTTCCTGCCAAGAGTCACATATTGATGTAGAAACATGTGCAGTAAATACTTAACGTGTGCACACACCCTTATTGTCTTTGTGTATTCACACATGGAATGTCTGAATAAAGTGGTGCATATTTATCAAATACGCCAGAAGTCTTTGCTCCAAAAAAAGTTTTTCATAACTTGCGCCATATTTATGATGTGTTTTAGATACTTATTAGTGATAAGCGAGCATGCTCGCTACTGCTCGGTGCTCGCTCGAGCATCTCACTGCTCGAGATGCTCGGCCCTCGCCGAGTATTTCCGGGTTGCTCGGGTGGGAACTCGGGTCCCCTCCCTGCATGTTTGGCGCTCTTTAGAGAGCCAATGAACATGCAGGGATTGCCTGCCATGCACTGTAATGCCATAGCCATGTTGGTTGTGGGCATTACAGTGATTGGCTGGCTGCACAGCATCATCAGGTCTATATCAGACCTGGCGCCGCCATGTTCGTCACAGTCACTCCAGATCAGACAGTGTAGGGAGAGGTGCTGCTGTGTCAGGGATAGATTTCATTGTGTACTCTCACAAGGAGTGCAAAGTTTGGGAAGATGCTGAGGCAGTACCTTGCCGACCGTACCAACGTCCTCCGTGATTCCTCTGTGCCTTATAGTTATTGGGTATCCAAGCTGGATACGTGGAATAAACTGGCTCTCTATGCCTTGGAGGTCCTGGCCTGGCGTTTTATCAGAGCCGGTTTTTAGTGCCGCTGGTGGAATTATAACTGATAAGCGCATCCGCTTGTCAACTGAAGATGCTGACAGGCTGACTCTTATAAAAATGAACAAGGGCTGGATTAGGCCAGACTTTTCAACACCACCGAATGATAGCAGCATAACACAAACTGAAATCCAGTGTCTTTTCTAGAGAAGTGTATTCCCATGCATGTTTTCAAACCCACACATGGGTATGCGCTTCCTGATTTTGTCTATTTGCTCTTGTCCTCCTCCTTCTCCTAATCCTCCACCACCATATCACCAGGGTGACCATGATCCTTGATGCAACACCCACATAATTTTTTTAAATGGTGTTTATGATGCTCGCAAAAATTTTTTTTATACAGTATGTTCATGTATACCTACCCCCCAGGGGTAAATGTTTGTCAGCCCATACACTTAGTGCATGGGCATTACAAGTATACAAGGGCCGCTCCTTTCTAATGGGAACATTTTTTTACAAGGCCCTCCTCCATACCTTTTCCAAGGGGCATTGAAGTGCCTCCAAATATTTGGCAGCCCTTGCATTCACTGCATAGGCCAACACTATGGGAGACTCTTTCCTTTCTAATGGGAATTTGTCGTTACTGTGGCCCTGCTCGGTGTGTCTTTAAATTCTTAGCGGGGTTTTTCCTAAAATTGGTCAGCCGTTGGACTCACTGCATACCCTATAACAGTATAGCAGACCCTCTCCTTTCTAATGGGAACATGTCGTACCTTGTTACTGTGGCCCTGCTCCATGTGTCTTTAAATTCTTAGTGGGGTTTTTCCCAAATTTTGGCAGCCCTTGCAGTCACAGCATGGGCATTACCACTATAGGAGATCCGCTTCTTTATAATGGGAATTTTTTTTTTACTGAGACCCTCCTATATGTCTCTTCAAAGGGGTATTGGGTTGTGTTCAAATTTTTGTCAGCCCTTGCAGTCACTGGATATGCGATAATAGTATAGGAGATCCACTTGTTAATAATGGGAACAACAAAGCACAGCCGGCTGATGGCTCTCTAACAATAGCTAGGGCCGACTGCTGGCCTTTTAAGAATAGTAAGGGCCGTCTGATGTCCCTATAAAAATAGGCTTTATGACTTTCAGAGTCCCTCCATCATAAATAATAAAGGATGTGTCTGATGCTGTGTCACACACCACATTGCCAGATAAGGTTGTAAAATGTTAAAATGACATTTCCCGGTGACTGCATTTCTCTTAAAAAATAACGTAAAAAAACCCAAAACAATAGGATCTTTCTTTAATATAAAAAACAGCGTCATCAATTTAACCTCAATGTAATCACATTGTTCAGCTCATGTACCTCCTCCTCCATCTCCGAAATGACCATATCAGTCACAAGCTGACTGCACTGCAGCACTGCCTTGGCCAAGCGGCAACAGGCTGTGCTGAAGATAACATGCTTAATTGACAAACCACCCAGCGCTGCAGAGTTGTTGAAATCTGTAACACAGCAGCCTGATCTGTGGCTCTCACCGCTGAACATACAGCCAGGCATGGTGGTGTGTGACAATGGGCGGAACCTGGTGACAGAGAAATGACAGCCGGGGTAGATACGGTTTCTCTCTATGCCAGTCCTTTCACCGAGCTAAAGAATATGGCTGTGGTGAAATACAACTCCCACTGAGAAGCTGTTTCAGATTGAAAAACATTGTGCCCACCAGAGGATTTGATTCTGAGGGCTAACCTTTCTCACCCGCTTAAGAGCCCCATAGCAGCTGCAAAGTAAGCGCTAACATGAACTCTCCTAAGGTAGAAGCCAAGGCACACCAGAGGATTCTCTGGTGGGACCATCCAACCCTGCCGAGAAGCAGTCCTGGCAAAGAAAAGTGTGTGGGAAGGTTCCCGGACACTCTATGGCTGCTTTTTTACTGAGGAGGAAACACACGCAAACACGGGGAGAACATACAAGGTCCTTGTAGATGTTGTCCTTGCTGGGATTTGAACCCTGGATCTCAGCGCTGCAAGGTTTCAGTGCTAACCACTGATCCAATGTGCTGCCCTTCACCCTCTAATATCTAACAGGCTGGAGAAACTTGCACCTACTGCCACTCTATGTTCAGCTCCTTTGTGAGAAAATATATTTGGGCAGCCTATCAGTCTACCAAATAAAATTCCTGAGAAGGAAATTGGAGATGGCTTCGCTATTGGTACTGGGGGCAGCACTAATACCATGGCGTCGTACAATAGTTTGCTGGAAATATTCCAGGCTGGTAGGAGGCAAGTAAATTCCCACAGAAAAGTGCCAGCAGTAATGTTCAGGCCACATTTCAAGTGCAAGCAGCTTTAGAGGACTTCCTGGGAGAAATGACACGCAGGGTAGATACGGTTTCCCTCTATGACAGTCCTTTCACCAAGCTAAATACAACTCTTAGCAAAAAAAGTTGTGGACTGGCTCCGTACCGTCCCTGGCCACATTCACCTGTCCACGTGTTTGTGGTTAGGCGGTCCTTCCCAGTAAGTGCACTGGGGAGGGTACGGGTAATGCTGTGGGACCCGTGCTTGTGGAAGGCGGAGGCGATACCAGAAAATATAGTGGCGGCTGGGGACCGAGTATGGACACTCGGCCTGTGCTGGTATGAGGTTGTGAAAAGCTTCCACCTCCACGAGCTTAAAAGGCCATATTTCAAGTGCAAAGAGCTGCCTAGAAATCAGGCAGTTTAGTGTTGCGGCCTGTGGGTGGGTGGCTGGCTGCATACTTGCATTCCAAGTAACAGCAAACGAAGCAGATGGTGGCCTCTATAATCATCATGGCCTTACCTCGGCACTATGAACTCTCCTAAAGGAGAAGCCAGGGCCCGCTGGAGGAGTCTCCGGTTCTCTGGTGGGCCCGTCCAACCCTGCCGAAAAGCAGCCCTGGCTAAGAAAAGTGTGGGGGAAGGTTCCCGGACATTCTATGGCTGCTTTTTTAATGTGGATCGGCCATGACTATGCATGTTATTTCTCAAAATGCATTACAGATCAGACCATTGTCCAACTCTGTATTAAAGAAATTAAATGCGCAAAGAAAGATGTGTGTGTGTCAAAGCACCACCGACAAGTGTGAGTTGATGTTGGACGGGCTGCCATTGCTTCTGCAACAAGCTCAATTACAGGACTTTCTGGGAGAAATGACACGCAGGGTAGATACGGTTTCCCTCTATGTCAGTACTTTCACCGAGCTAAATACAACTCTCAGCAAAAAAAGTTGTGGACTGGCATGAGGTTGTGAAAAGCTTCCGCCTCCACGAGCCTAAAAGGCCACATTTCAAGTGCAATCAGCTGTCAAAAATTTGGCAGTATATTATTGCAGCCTGTGGGTGGGTGGGTGGCTGCCTGCATACTTGTGCTTGCATTCCAAGGAATCGGGTAGGGACAACTGAACGCTGCAGTGGGACTAGGACGTGGACGGTGATTGTTGCAAGTCTGCAACGACATGTGCATGGCGGGAGGCATCTTTGCATGCGCCAAGGATCACTTATGATGGGCACACTTTTAGGCAGTGACCTGGGAGTCAGAGGTGCTTCCAGAGCTCTTCCCCATGCTGTTCCCATGTCTTTTCCGCACTGTATGCATGTGTCTGATGATGTGTCACACACCACATGGCCAGATAAGGTTGTAAAATGTTAAAATGACATTTCCTGGTGAATGCATTTGTCTTGGTTGAAAGCAATGCAAAAGTGCAAAAACGCATCAAAAACGCTACATGTGAACATAGCCCAAGATGTGCAGGAGTATTTTTGTTTTTGGTTATATATTTTGCCTTATATACAAGTCATTACGCTGGAAAGGATGTTCCTTAACATATTTCCCAGAAAAATCCATTTTGGTTTTCGTTTTTGTATGTTTTATTGTGAGTCCGTAAAAGTGGCGTAATACTCTGACCATGTTGCTGACAGCAGTGATCTGGGAGTCAGAGATGCTTCCATGGGTCTTCCCCATGCTGTTCCCATGTCATTTGAGCACTGTTCCCATCGATTTGGGCAATTTTTAGGCCCTCTGCAGACTGCCAGCGGGAGCCGCCTGAAAAATGCTTTAGTTTCCCATTGACTTACATTGGGCTCGTTGCTCGGGTCGAGCACCCGAGTATTCCAGTTTGCTCGACCCGAGCAACGAGTACCCGAGCATTTTAGTGCTTTCTCATAACTAATACTTATCTGACTAATGAGTGTGGCTTAAAAGGTTATGGTTAATAAAAAGGGGTAACTATGGTGTCACAATGCATCAAATAATACAAAAAAATTGTTGCGCACATTTCTGACACAAAGTAATCCAACCAATAGGTGGTGTAAACTTAGAGTGGATGCGACACCCCAGGGGTCTGGTTGCCGCAGTAATAGAGATATTATGTCTGAGAGCAAGTGGGAGGTTTCTCTGGTCAGGATCCCTAAACATGCAACACGGTCCGCCCAGACCTGGGACGGGAGGAATATGCCCTTTTAAACTGGGTCTGGGGCGGGATTAGAGCAGTCAGAGTGAAGCTGCAGACAGAGTTCAGTTCCAGACACAGGGAAAGCAAGATCAGGAGCTCTGGAGGAGCAGTAGCAGAAGTCCAGGGGCTGGAGCTGAGCAGAGTTCGCCCTGGACGAAGACACTAAAACCGGACACAGGAGTCCGAGGCTGTGGGGACTGATATACACCCAGCAGCAGAAACCAGCCAGCAGGGGATTCCAGGTCCTCTGGCCATAGAAGCCCGGAGGCTCAGTCACAGAGAAGGGACCAGCGCCGCCATCCAGGAGTGGAGGCTAACAGAAGGCCCCAAGTCACCAGCCATACGGGTGAGCACCACACGGTATACTCAGGGACGTGGGCTACTTGTAACCGCTGACAGCAAGGTAGCCAGGAAGAGTGCAGATAAACGGGGAGGCCTACAACTCCACCTGGCCAGGGGAACTCCTGCTTGCTCGCAGACTGACCAGGCCCCTTATACTAGCCAGTACTCCCGGGAGGGTCTGCCTTGTACCATCAGTAAAGACCCTAAACTGCACCTCCCGTCTCTGTGATTCCTTGCCGCTCCTGCACCATTAGCACTGGGACCCTCACACCATCACTCCCATCATCTTCCACATTAGCTGCCCTGAGGCAATACTTCTCCCGTGGGGAGTCATCCCATACTCAGCTGCGCAAACAACATCAGCCTCAGCGGTCTGCAGCGCAGCGGCGGTCCCCACTGACCGCAATCTACGGGTGGCGTAGTCGGACACTTATTACCATACAAATAGACTGCCACTGGTTTGACCACCCTGGGCACGGACCGGGTCACCGCCACACGGAGACTACAACCCCCAGCATCTCAGCGATCCGGCTCCGGGTATTCCCCTGCACAGCACAGGCCCAGGGGGCGCGTCAACTTTGGCGTAGTCTGCAGGATTTCGTGCCCGCAACCACCGGGTACTGCGTGCCTGAAAAAGAGACTTTTATACTTACCTGTGGTGAAGTTTCCCGCCATCCGGAGCCGATTCCCGCCATCAGACGCCATCTTGGACTGTTTCCCGCCGTCTTCTGCCTTCTTCCCGCCATCCGCAGCTGCTTCCCGCCATCGGACGCCATCTTCGGGACGCCGCACAGGAAGAAGAGGGGCGTGGACGCCGAAAGCGCGCGAGATCCGAAGCTCCGCCCCACGCTGACGCCGCGCAAGGTCCTGGAAGGAAGGAAGAGCGACGCTGACGTCATCGAAGTGCGACGCCAGGTCCTCAACCCCGACGATTGACTGCGGAGCCGCGGCCTACGGAAGAAGAGCATCGCAAGGTAGGCCACGGTCCGCTAGGGGGGAGGAGGATGTCGGATACCGAGGAGAGCTCCACCGCCACAGCCACCGCCAGCGCCACCGCTGCTGCGGTCATGCCATTCACCATGCCCTATATCCCGGGGGCAGCCTGGCTACCCCAGTACTCAGGGGAGTCACATACCCTAAATGACTTTAGAGAAAGACTGGATAGCCTCTTCCAGGTGTACCCTCTCACAGAAGAGCAAAAAGTGAGCATCCTAGTGGCCCAATTAATCAGGGCAGCCCAAAGGGAGGTAAAGTCCTGGCCACTTGGGAGGAAGAGGACTGTCAGAGACATATTAGCCCGGCTGAAAGACACATTTGACACCCGCACCTCAGCCGAAATAAAGCTCAGATTTTACGGGTGCAAACAGCGAGCACATGAAAGTATAAGAGACTATGCTCTAAACCTACAAGAGGCCCTGAGAGCCATTAAGCAGGCAGACCCTGACAGCGTGGGAAATGAAGATAAGCTGTTGACTGAACAATTTATTGAGGGTCTACTGTGCAATGCCCACCGGACCCAGTTGCGGGCAATGGCCTTAGAGGACCCTGACCTGGACTTTGCACAGTTCAAGGACAGAGCCATCCGGGTGCTCCGAGAACCGGCACCAGGTGGCGCTGTGACCCACAGGCGCCCTGCTATCACTTACCACCAGGAGACGGCGCCCTTGTCTGCAGGGCCTGTGGGAGCTGATGCGCAGGCTTTAAACAGTGACCCGGCTACAGACCTGCACCATCAGGTCCAAGAGCTGACTAAGAGCATTGCCGCGCTAACCAGAACTGTGCAGTCTTTACAGGTCTCTTCTCCAGGAAAGATCCAGCTGGCATCCGGACCGGAGGACGTCCCGTGGCGCCGACTGAGGAGGACCCCACCGGCCAGAGGAAGACCCAGCGACAGATACAACGAAGATGGACGACCCATCTGCCGCCGCTGCAATCAACCCGGACATGTAGCAAGGTACTGTCATTTAAACGGGCACAACCTGGGGTAGAGGGCCAACCCCCAGGCATAAGACCATCAGGCCCATCAAACTGGCGTGATAAATACGTAGGGGGACGTCCAATCTTGCCTGTGGTACTGGATGGCATTCCTATGAGTGCCCTACTAGACACCGGGTCACAGGTCACCACCATCCCGTACGTGCTCTTCAAGCAGTACTGGAATGACTCGGACATAACCCGCTACCCAGATGACGACCTGAGTATCATCGCCAGCAATGGTCAGCCCGTGCCGCAGGTGGGATTCAAAGAGGTGACCATTAAGATCGGTAAAGTCGAACTGGCGGCACAAGGACTGATAATAGTGGACATAGACCGTCATGAGAGTCACCCTAGAATAACCTTGGGAACTAATGTGATTGAAAATTGTCTTGCAGAGGTGATTCTCATTTTACAGCAGGTTGCCAAGAACGCCAGTTCCAGCCAGCAGCGTGTGCTCCAAAAGGAGATCCGGGCACTGATGAAGCGGCAACAGGTGGAACTATCTGGTGGTGAGATAGGTAGCGTGAGAATGTGTGACCCGTTCCCTATTGCCATGCCCCCAAAAAGTGAGATGATGATATGGTGTCGGGCAGCTATTGGTCTAAGAGGTAGAGACTACCAAGCAATGGTAGAACCCGTCTACTCAGACAGTAGGCCCACCATTTTGACAGCACGGGGGGTGGTCGATGTACGCCATGGGAGGGTGCCCGTTCGCATCATAAATATCGGGGAGAGAGAAGTACACCTGCCCCGGTATGCCACGCTAGCCAAATTGTTCACCATAAACCAGAATTCTGTACAGGCCGTGGAACCCTTGCCTCCATCTCAACCAGAGGAAGGTAACGGCTCTAAGAAACCAATGGAGGACTGGTGTCAGCAACTGCATTTGGGTACTGACTCCACTCCCTCACACCAGAAACAGGGAGTCTATCGGGTGGTTCGAGAGTACGAGAGAGTGTTTAGTAAACACCCGCTAGACTTCGGGCGAGTAAAGGGGGTAGAACACCACATCCCCACGGGAGACCATCCTCCCATAAAGGAGAGATACCGACCCGTACCCCCGGCACACTACCAACACGCCAAGGGGATGCTTAGAGACATGAAGGAGGCTGGGGTAATCAGGGACAGCTGTAGCCCCTGGGCAGCTCCACTAGTCTTAGTGAAAAAGAAAGACAATACCATGAGAATGTGTGTAGACTACAGGAAGGTCAACCGTATCACACACAAAGATGCGTACCCGTTACCAAGGATAGAAGAGTCCTTAGCTGCATTAAAATCTGCTAACTTCTTCTCTACTTTGGATCTCACTAGTGGGTACTGGCAGGTTCCTGTAGCAGAGGCGGACCGGGAGAAGACCGCATTCACCACCCCGATGGGTCTCAGTGAATTTAACTGCATGCCGTTCGGGCTCTGCAACGCACCAGGAACCTTCCAACGGTTGATGGAATGCTGTCTGGGACACCGGAACTTCGAGACCGTCCTGTTATACCTGGACGATGTCATCGTCTATTCCAAGACCTACGAGGACCACCTGAAACACCTGGCAGAAGTGTTCGAAGCTCTGTCAAACTACGGCCTAAAAGTGAAACCCTCCAAGTGTCACCTCCTGAAACCAAAGGTGCAATACCTGGGACACGTGGTGAGTGCTGACGGAGTGGCTCCCGACCCTGATAAGATCACTGTGATTAAGGACTGGCCAAGACCCTCCAGCATAAAGGAAGTGCGGCAGTTCCTCGGGTTGGTAGGCTACTACCGAAGATTCATTCCCGGTTTCACCAAAATGGCAGCCCCTATGCAGGACCTCCTGATAGGTCAATCTCGGAAAGCCAAAAACCAGAAGCCGCCCTTTAGGTGGGAAAAGCTGGAAGAGGAGTCCTTCTGCCAGCTGAAGATGGCCCTCACGGGGGATGAAATCCTGGCATATCCAGACTACAGCCAGCCCTTTATCCTCCACACGGACGCAAGCAACATCGGGCTAGGAGCCGTACTGTCCCAGATCCAGCAAGGGAAAGAACGGGTAATCGCTTATGCCAGCCGAAAGCTACGGCCCACGGAGAGGAACCCTGAGAATTATAGCTCATTCAAGCTGGAGTTCCTGGCAGTAGTGTGGGCAGTGACCGAACGTTTCAAGCATTACCTTGCCTCCTCCAAATTCACCGTGTACACGTATAACAACCCGTTGACACACCTGGACACTGCAAGGCTCGGTGCCCTGGAACAGAGATGGATGGCCCGCCTGTCCAACTTTGAATTCACCATCAAATACCGGGCAGGACGCTCAAATGCCAACGCGGATGCCCTGTCTAGAATGCCGAACTTACCGGACGTAGGGGAAGATCCAGAAGATCTGGAAGAAGTTGAGCTCCCTGCGTTCCACCGTCATGGGATTACCCTGTATTCCCACCATGTGAAGGACAGGCGCTCCGTGATGTTCAATCCCTTGCCCCACTACAACTGGGCGGAGACGCAAGACAGTGATCCCGCAGTCCATTTGGTGAAGGAAATGCTGACCCAGGCCGATGCCCATCTTGACCCAGATGCTCCGGAGGAGACCAAGCAACTGTGGAAGGAGAAAAGTAAGCTGTTCCTCTACAGGGAGAAGCTGTGCCGGAGAATGGTTAACTCTCGAACACATGAGTTGACCTGGCAGGTAGTGGTCCCAAGACGAGACGCGGCTATGGTTCTGGAGGCATACCACAACGGAGCAGGGCATTTCGGATGGAAGAAGCTGGAGTTCTTGTTGCGTGAACGGTTCTACTGGGTAGGCATGAGAGGAGCCATCGAGAGGTGGTGCAGAGACTGTGGCCCGTGCCACCTGAGAAGAAAAGACCGTGCCAGCCAGAAGACTCCCCTGCAGCCCATCATCACCAGACAGCCACTGGAACTGGTAGCCCTGGACCATGTGAAACTGGCTCCAAGCAGATCTGGGTATGTCTACGCCCTCACAATCGTAGATCATTACTCCCGGTTCCTGGTGGTGGTCCCGGTCAAGGACTTAACGGCTCAAACAGCAGCTAGAGCCTTCCAGCAGCACTTCTGCCGTCCACACGGGTACCCGGACCAAGTGTTGACAGACCAAGGACCAGCCTTCGAAGTGGGGGTCTTCCAGGAGTTCTGCAACCTGTATGGCTGCAAGAAGATAAGAACAACGCCCTATCACCCTCAAACCAATGGACTCTGCGAGAAGATGAACCAGGTGGTGATAGATCTGCTAAAAACATTGCCCCTGGAAGAACGCAGTCTGTGGCCTGAGAAACTGCCCGATCTGGTGGACCTGTATAACCACATCCCTGTAGGTTCCACCAACTGTACCCCGGCTTACCTAATGAGAGCAAGACCTGGTAAGCTGCCTATTGACCTGGATATGGGAGTCCTGACGCCTGAGGAAACCTCGCCAGAGGCAGACTGGGATACTGCTGCTGCCGTTCTGTATCGGAAAATACAGGAGAGCGTCGAGCGAAGTCTGTCTCAAGCTAGAGAAAGGCAAGAGAAGGCTTATAACCAGTATGCTCCCGCTGTTCCCCTGGTACCTGGAGAGCAGGTCTTGAAGAGGAAGAGGCGGCTCCACAAGTTGGACGACCAGTGGGAGTAGGACCCGTACACCGTACTGCCATCAAGCCATGAGAACCCAAAAATCTGCGTAATCAGTAAGGATGGAGGAGAAACCACAGCCATTGTCTCCAGAGACCACCTGAAGAAGTGTCCCGAGCAGCTGCAAAGCCCTGAAGAAGATCAAGAAAACCCTCAACCCGCAGAGGAAAGGGAAGAAATGATCAGTACCGTACTCGGAGACTTCCCCCGGTCTTGGACACAAGTTAACGGCGCTGTCGTGGTACCCGTCCTCACCTTTCTCCAGCCAGCCCCGCAAGTGCCTACAGAGGAACCGGTAGAGCTGGAAGAGCAGCCGGCCCAAGAGGCAGAAGAGTCCACACCAGCAGTACAGGAGGATCAACCCTCTGCTAGTAGTGAGCCTGCTGTGCCCCTAGTGAGCCAAAGAGTGTGCAGAAAGCTGCCCAGCTTGCCCATAACACCTCCTACACCCTGTAGTGCAGAACCAGTTAGTGAGCTCCGTAGGTCCACTAGAGTCACTAGAGGTCAGATGCCCGCTCGCTGGAGAATCTAAGCTAATGCACTGTGAATTTATCTGTTAACTGTTTATGGTTCATGTTGGTTGCCTGTTACTAATTGTTTCTCAGTTACCCTGCAGATTTATTTGGACTAACAGGTTATGGACACTGGATAACCGGAACAGTTTTGTAGATAGTTGCACCTTGGTGCCTCTTGCGAAGACGGACGCGGAAGAGAAAACCTGTCTGGCGTGGCCTCCTTGCGGCCCAAAGTAGTTAGTCTACCCTTGCAGCCACGCCCAAGGACAACGCAAGGGGTTTGCTTTGGACAGGTCCCCTATTCTGTGCCAAAACTTCACCTTGGGTGATATGGACACCCGGTTGCGGAAACGCCGTGACCTCTACAGACTAAAGCTTCTTGTAAATATGTTGTCTTGTTATTGTTATACCCTGTATTTATGTTTCTTTAAAAATGTGTTCAGTCCCGTAGTACTAAAATTTACTAGGGGGGAATGCGACACCCCAGGGGTCTGGTTGCCGCAGTAATAGAGATATTATGTCTGAGAGCAAGTGGGAGGTTTCTCTGGTCAGGATCCCTAAACATGCAACACGGTCCGCCCAGACCTGGGAGGGGAGGAATCTGCCCTTTTAAACTGGGTCTGGGGCGGGATTAGAGCAGTCAGAGTGAAGCTGCAGACAGAGTTCAGTTCCAGACACAGGGAAAGCAAGATCAGGAGCTCTGGAGGAGCAGTAGCAGAAGTCCAGGGGCTGGAGCTGAGCAGAGTTCGCCCTCGACGAAGACACTAAAACCGGACACAGGAGTCCGAGGCTGTGGGGACTGATATACACCCAGCAGCAGAAACCAGCCGGCAGGGGATTCCAGGTCCTCTGGCCATAGAAGCCCGGAGGCTCAGTCACAGAGAAGGGACCAGCGCCGCCATCCAGGAGTGGAGGCTAACAGAAGGCCCCAAGTCACCAGCCATACGGGTGAGCACCACACGGTATACTCAGGGACGTGGGCTACTTGTAACCGCTGACAGCAAGGTAGCCAGGAAGAGTGCAGATAAACGGGGAGGCCTACAACTCCACCTGGCCAGGGGAACTCCTGCTTGCTCGCAGACTGACCAGGCCCCTTATACTAGCCAGTACTCCCGGGAGGGTCTGCCTTGTACCATCAGTAAAGACCCTAAACTGCACCTCCCGTCTCTGTGATTCCTTGCCGCTCCTGCACCATTAGCACTGGGACCCTCACACCATCACTCCCATCATCTTCCACATTAGCTGCCCTGAGGCAATACTTCTCCCGTGGGGAGTCATCCCATACTCAGCTGCGCAAACAACATCAGCCTCAGCGGTCTGCAGCGCAGCGGCGGTCCCCACTGACCGCAATCCACGGGTGGCGTAGTCGGACACTTATTACCATACAAATAGACTGCCACTGGTTTGACCACCCTGGGCACGGACCGGGTCGCCGCCACACGGAGACTACAACCCCCAGCATCTCAGCGATCCGGCTCCGGGTATTCCCCTGCACAGCACAGGCCCAGGGGGCGCGTCATGAACAATCATGAAAATAGACAAATTTATCAAACAGCATGAACCACTTTGATAAATCTGGTGCATTTTAACCAGTTCAGGACTGCCCACTGTACATAAACGTCGGCGCTGCCTGGGCTCTGTGCAGCGCCGATGTTTAAAAACGGTGGGTGGTCCCGCAGCCCTCAGGACCCCAGAGACCTGCAAGCGTTGCGGCTCCAGTGCAGAGCGATAGCTCTGAGAGGGGACATCATCAGGACCTGATTGGATCAGGTCCCAGTGATGTTAACCCTTTCCTATCTTCTATATGCCGCGATCTATAGTGATCGCGGCATATAGAAGATAGTGAGAGGAGAGGAGGTCGTCAGCTTACCTCTCCGACGGCCCCCTGATGCCTTCCAGGACCTGCCATTGTTATGGCAGCTGGAGGTCACATGAACGCCTCCAGATCTGCCATATATGGTGTCCTGCTAGGCTCAGCCTGCAGCTCAACTCTAGCAGGAGACAGACAGTGTAAAACTGTCAGCAAACATCTCATCCAATGCAATACATGTCTATTACATTGCATGAGACCAGTGATTAGAAAAATAAAAATTAATGTCCCATACAGGGACTAAGTAAAAATGTAAAAAAAAGTAAAAAAAAATGTTTTCAAACTGTTACAAAAAAAATCACAAAATAAATAAAAATAAATAAAATATTAAACTAATAAATCCGTATATTTATGCAAAAACAAAAAAAGTACACATATTTGGTATCTCTGAAAAATAAAAAAGTTATAGCTCTCAGAATAAAGCGATGCAAAAAAAATATTTTTTCTATAAAATTGTTTTATTGTGTAAAAGCGCCAAAACATAAAAAAAAATACAGTAATGTAGTATCGCTGTAAACGTACTGACCCGAAGAATAACGCTGCCTTATCACTTTTACCACACGCACAACGGCATAAAAAAGACATCAAAAAACAATTCCTGAATTGTTGTTTTTTGTTAATTTTACTTCCCAAAAAATGAAATAGAAAGCGATCAAAAAATGTCACATACCCAAAAATTGTACCAATAAAAATGTCAACTCGTCCCGCAAAAAACAAGCCATCACATGACTCTGTCGGCCGAAATATGGAAAAATTATAGCTCTCAAAATATGGCGATGCAAAAACTAGATTTTGCAAAAAAAAGTGTCTCTTAGTGTGTGACAGCTGTCAATCATAAAAACCCGATATAAATCTGGTATCTTTGTAATCGCACCGATCCAAAGAATAAAGTAATCTCATCACTTATACCGCATGAGGAACGGCGTAAAAAATAAATAAAAACAATTCTTCACCTGCTACTGATTTGTTTATTATGTCTCCCAAAGATCGCAGTAAGGCTCTGCTCACATTTATCCTGCGCTGTGCGCTGAGCACTTACACCAGAGTTTCCGTGTAAATCTCTGAAATACGTGATTCGGACGGAACCCATGACAGAAGATTCCCTGTAATGAGGCAGATATAGGCCACTGTGGATGCCGTCTAGCCTGTGATCCCACGGTGTCAGTTTTTTTAGGCGTGCATAAAAGTGCGGTTGGCCACAGTTTTGTGCACTTCTGAAAAAAAGGACACCGCTAAACAGAGGCCAGATGGAGTCCAGAGTAACTCTGCTGCCTCATTACAGTGAATGGATCGCACAGAGGTTTCATCTGAATTACATCACTTGGAAATTTAGATGGAAACCCCAATGTAAGTGCTCAGGCTCGAGCGCCGGATAAATGTTACGTAAAATGTTCCCAATAAAAGCTTCAACTCAGTCCTCAAAAAAAGCTAGTCCCCACTCAGGTTCGTCATCTGTTAAAAATATTCCAAGTTACTGGTAGCAGAAAGGCTCTGGAAAAGTGAAATGGCCCTTGCCCCTAAAAGAAATTCAGAAAATGTTGTGCTCCCAAATCCAAATGCCTATTCTACAATAATTTGTTCTCCAATTGTCAAATAGCGCTCTGTCCCTCCCATATCTCGCCGTATGGCTAAGCGGTATGATACAGCCACATAAGGGGTACTGCCACTTTTAGAAGAAATTGCGTGACACATTTCGGCACCATTTTTACCCATTGCCCTGTGTGAAAATGTAAAATCTGAGGGTAAAACATTTTTTTGTGGTAAAAATATAATTATGTTTTCTTCACCTCCCAATGGTATAAATTAAAAAAATAAAAAATACTCACTACTTCCCTAGATGAATTCCTTGAGAGGTGTAGTTTACAAAATGGGGTCACTTTTGGGGGTTTCTGCTGTTTCGGCATGTCAGCGACTCTTCAAATGTGACATGGTGTCTGCAACCTATCCCAGCCAACATAGCGCTCCTTTCTCTTCCGAACCCTGCCGTACACCAAAGCAGTGGTTTTCCCCCACATATGGGGTATCTGCGTACTCAGGAGAAATTGCACAACAAATTTCATGGTGCAATTTCTCCTGTTATCCTTATGATAATGCAAAATTAGAGAATGAAAAACATTTTTTGTGGGAAAAATTAGAAAATTTTATTTTTACGGCTCAATATTATAAACTTCTGTGAAGCACCTGGGGGTGCAAGGTACTCACCACACATCTAGATAAGTTCCTTAAGGGGTCTAGTTTCCAAAATGATGTCACTTGTGGGGGGTTTCCACTGTTTAGGCACATCAGGGGCTCCCCAAATGCAACATGGCGTCTGCTAATTATTCAAAAAATTTTACATTCAAAAAGTCTAATGGCGCTCCTTCCCATCCGAACCCTGCAGTGGGCCCAAACAGTGGTTTTCCCTTACATATGGAGTATCATGAGAAATTGCACTACAAATTGTGTATTCCATTTTTTCCTGTTACCCTTGTGAAAATAAAAAAATTGGGTCTAAAGTAACATTTTTGTGAAAAAAAGTTAAATGTTCATTGTTTTCTTCCACATTCCAAAAATTCCCTTTAAACACCTGAAGGGTTAATAAACTTCTTGAATGTGGTTTTGAGCACCTTGAGGGGTGCAGTTTTTAGAATGGTGTCACTTTTTGGTATTTTCTGTCATAAAGGCCCCTCAAAGTCACTTCAAATAAGATGTGGTCCCTAAAAAAATGTCTTTGTAAATTTTGTTGGAAAAATGAGAAATCGCTGGTCAACTTTTAACCCTTATAGCTTCCTAACAAAAAAAATTTTGGTTCCAAAATTGTGCTGATATAAAGTAGACATGTGGGAAATGTTATTTATTAACTATTTTGTATGACATCTCTCTGATTTAAGGGCATGAAAATTCAAAGTTTGAAAATTGCAAAATTTTCAAAATTTTCGCCAAATTTCTGATTTTTTCACAAATAAACGCAAGTGATATCGAAGAAATTTTACCACTGTCATGAAGTACAATATGTCTCGAAAAAACAATCTCAGAATCAGGGGAATCCGTTGAAGTGTTCCAGAGTAATTACTTCATAAAGTGACAGTGGTCAGAATTGAAAAAATTGGCACGGTCACGAAGGCAAAACCAGGCTCTGGCGCGAAGTAGTTAAAGGGAACCTGTCAATAGGTTTTTGTACCCCAAACTGATATAATTTATGTTAGGTCGCAATACCCTGCACTCACAGCTCTCAAGCCTGCTGCCAACTTCCTGTCATTAAATGGTCACTCTACTCTGTGACCTACTCCCTTGGACAACATCTCACGCAAGTACTATTTTCAAGGATATAAAAAAAATACTTACTGTATACTCACCTCACTGTTCACCTCTGTAGCCCCTCCGCTCTTCACCATTACCTGTCAGGTTTATGATTGCCAAATTCCCTCTCAGACTAGTTAGGGACTTCATGCTCTGATGAGGCCTGGGACGGTTCTCTGCATGTGTGCGTCAGGTAACAGCTCGCGTCGTGATGTCTTGAGCTTTTGTGCACTTGAGCAGAAACCTACTGGGCCTCTTTATAGCTGGAAGTCCTTGTTCTGTGGAAGCATGTGTAATGTCACTATGTGTGCTATGACCTTGCACATGCATGCAGAACCAGGGATTTCAGCACGAGTAGCGGTAATAAGACGATGCATCGAAGACTGGACTGGTAACAGTAAGGAACGTAGACAGGTGAGCAGTTAAAAAGTTTTTATTAACACCAGGAATGATGGTATAGTCTGTATACTGTCTGTATAGACTTCAAAAAGTAATAAGAGCTTTCCAGTTTCTTTTATTTACTGGTTTCTGGCATTGCAGACTCTCCTCTTTGAGTGACAGTTCTGTTGAGTAGTAAAACTGTTGTTTTTGTAGAACATTAAAGCTCAGCACAAGTTCTGCTGTAACACATTCAGCTAACAGTGGTTTGTTCTGAGCCTACACTGTTTTCACTGTATTTACACATAGAGATTACAGGGCATTTGCAGAAGCACACAGCTCCGGACAGTGAAAGCCATAATTAGGAGACCTGTTCTGAAAGCAGTCCATTGCAAAATATGTAACAGCAGCATGTCAGGAGCTGAGAGGGAGGAAGAAGGAGAAGGAGGTGAGCTGCTAATTGCTGTATACACTGTGTGCAGAAATATTAGGCAAGTTGTATTTTAGAGGATTATTTTTATTATTGATCAACAACTATGTTCTCACTCAACCCAAAAGGCTCATAAATATCCAAGCTTAATATTTTTGGAAGTTGGAGTGGGGTTTTTTAGATTTTGCTATCTTAGGAGGATATCTGTTTGTGCAGGTAACTATTACTGTGCAGAATTATTAGGCAACTTAATAAAAACCAAATATAATCCCATCTCACTTGTTTATTTTCACCAGGTAAGCCAATATCAGTGCACAAAATTTAGAAATAAACATTTCTGACATGCAAAAATGTAGCACCCTGAGGATTCGGCTGCTACAGGGGTATTGCACCTCAACCCAGAGGTGTGATATTCCACTCCCGGGTAAGGATGGAGTGTGGAACTGAGCTCGGTAGGCTGCATGCACTACATACATCCCATTTCCGAGGAACAGGCCGACGGTACTCCCACTTAGAAATGTGCAGGTACGACCGAGTCTGTTCCTGGCTGGAGTGGGAGGGGGGTGGTACATCCCAAGTAGTGTAGGGGCAGATAGGGGGAGCAGCCTGGGTAAAGATAGGAGCTCATTGGGTGCTGGTCACCTGAGCTCACACATAGAGGGTGTATATAAGGTGGGCACCAACTAAGAACAGGGTCAGTCAGTCTTTGCAGAGAAGTAAGAAGCAGAGGAGCAGAGCAGCCCCAGAGAGAGAGGAGAAAGCAAGAGAGACCCAGAGGGGGAAACAGAAGAGAGGACTCTGAGACCCCAAATCCAATCCACGGGTGAAGAGTCGGCATCAGGGTACCGGAACCCAAGCTGATGGGGGCAAAAACACACCCCAGCCAGAGACCGGAGGCCGTGGGCAGCGTCTGCCACGGCCACCCACCACATCCACCCCGAAGGCATACCACGTGGAGGGTCAGGGAACCCAAGGCCAAGGGTCTCCCAACAGAAGGCCCGAGGGAGCTGGACCTGGGTGGATCACTAGTGGGGACGGCCAGAGAAAGGACAGAAGGAGAGCTCAGGGTCACGCTCCGGACTCGCTTGGGGGTTGGCTGGATCCAGGACCTGGTGGATGCAGCACGGCTCGGGAGGTCACTTGAAGCTGGAGTGACCGGAACATCAGCAGTGAGTAAATACCCTTAACTGCATAACCCGACTCTGTCTTCCTTTAACATCTATGCTGCACCACCACAACCCCCATCCTCTGCACCTGACCCCCTGAGGCTATACCCCACCCGTTGGGGGTTATACCATCAAAAGCTGCACCTACACCATCAGCCTCAGCGGACCCTGCTGCAGCGGCGGCCATAGTGACCGCAATACAACGGGTGGCGTAGTCGACATTAAGAACTTATTAACATCTGTAGGACTGCCACATACAACTGAGTTTGACACCCTGGGCACGGACCGAGTCACAGCCACTCGGAAGACTACAACTCCCATCTGATCCGGCTCCGGATATTCCCCCTAAAGAATATGGCCCAGGGGGCGCGTCAACTTTGGCGTAGTCGGCAGGATTACGTGCCCGCAACACCCGGGTACTGCGTGCCTGAAGAAAAGAATGAGTTTACCTCAAAAAGAAGTCTCCTGCCGGTTCCGGAGGGTCCCCGCCATCGGACCCCATCACCAGTCGATTCCAGCCGGTTGTCCGCCATTAACCGCGTTTTCCCGCCATCTGCAGAGTTTCCCGCCACTGGGAAGCGATTCCCGCCATTTCCAAAGGTTTCCCGCCTTGGAAGAGCGGACGCCATTATGGGCGTGCCAGAGGGTGGCGAGAGGCCACCTCCCATCGTGGGCCAGGACCGAAAATGGCGCCAAAAGTGGAAACCGCCCCCACCAACAGAGACTGTGATGCTAGAGGTGTCTGTCAGCGTGAAAGAACAGCCCCTGGAGCTGACAGTCACCAAGTGGCCCCGGGACCGCCCTCGAGGTGGGAGGAGACGAAAGGAGAGAGAAAAGATGGGTGCCGCCTGGAGCAGTCTAGAGCGAGCGCACCCGGAGGCAAGAAGCCTGGAGAAGAGTATCGGAGGAGCTTACCCGGAGATGGCGAGAAAGCAGAGCAGCACCGGCCCGCTGGCCAGGAGCCTGCTGGAGACGACTGTAGGAGAGCAGAGCAGCACCGACCCGTTGGTCAGGAGCCTGCTGGAAACAACGACCCCACTAGGCCTAGTGGAGGTCCTAGCACAGCTCCCCCGAGACCGGGAGTGTGCACAGACCGCTCTGGAGGGCCTCGCAAGGAGGATGGCCCGGGTGCAGCGAGAGACGTTGGCGGAGTGGAGCCGTGAGATGGCCCAGCAGACCGAGACCTGTGAGCGGAGCACGCCACCCGAGACGAGGAGACAGACCGCCTCTGAGGATGGCGCGGGAGGACTGAAGGCCGGAGACGGCGCCGAGAAGGGAGCCGAACGAGTGGAGGCAGGTAAAGGGGACGTCTATACCCCAGACCGGGAAACCGCGTACCTGCCCCAGCTCCCCGTCGCAGAGCCCGAAGTCTATCCTGCCGTGCCCGTCGCTGCAACGTCACCGCCGCAGACTAGGCCTCAAACGGGAGCCGCGACCCCTGTGACGTCACACGCCTCGACCCCGAGCGTGACCAAGCAGGAAGTACCACCAGCCTGGTCGCAAGGCCTAGTAGCCCAGGGCGCCGCAATACCAACAGCGCCCCCTACCTCCGCGGAGCCCCCGGCCTGGTCGCAGGGCCAAGTAGCCCAGGGCGCCGCCGTCCTTACGGTGCCCTTTACCTTCCAGATACCCCAGGCCTGGCCGCAAGGCCCGGGCAACCCGGGCGCTAACACCACCGCGCCCATAAGACCAAGAGTGCCGCATCTGGGAGAGGACCTGTACGCCCAGCATACGTGCCCGGATGGGCAGCCATTTATATGGCCACCGGAGTTCCACCATCCCCGACTCCGGAGAGAGAGACCCCTGGATGAACCCCTGATCCCGGCTCCAAAGCCCGTAAAGAGGATCTCGCCCCCGCTAGCGGAAGCACAGTTTGAGTGGGACCCCACCGGAGAAGATCTTATGGGATTCACTCAAGAGACTCGGGCAGCTGCAGCGGAGCGTGCTGAGTGCTGCCGCCAACAGCTCGAGGACTTCGAGAGGGAGCGGAGAGAGAGGCGGGTCCGGGAACAGCAAGCTCAAGTAAAGAGCGCGGAGCAGAAGAGCCGGGCCAGGAGAGACCCCCGTGCAGCGCATAGTCCCCGCACCACCGGGACTGTGATAAAGTTTAACCTGCAGCATGGGTGGGGCTTCATCCGAGACCACCACACCCTAGGCGACGTCTTCGTAACCAGGAGAGACGTTGAGTCCCACCTACCGGAGGGACACAGAGGTCGTGACCTTTACATCGGGGACGAGGTCACCTTCACCCGGCACAAGTGTGCCAAAGGTCCCTACGCCCTCCATGTGCATCGCCTGACGGAGGAAGAGCTGCGGTGTGAGGAGGAAGAGCAAGAGGACCCGGACGGGTCTGAAGCCAAAGGTAACCATAAAGCAAGAGCAGGAGGACGCCGTCGCTAAGGACAGCGAAGCAGAAGCTGTATATAGTTGCCCGTCGGGGCACCGTGAAACTGAAACCGTGAACTGAAACTGAAACTGAAACTGAAACTGTTGCTGTTGCTAATATAGTCCCCGTTGGGACCAGCATGTGTGAACTGTTACCCGTATTTCCCTAAATCCCACTGACCGAGGACTGAGAGCGGTCATTCCTCCCTAATACCTGGCCGAGGACTGAGAGCGGCCATATCCCTGTATATAGTTGCGCGTCCTAAAGCGCCCCCTACCGGTTTTATAGGAAAACCAGTTTTCCAGAGAGACTGTCGCACTTTACCCGGTCACACGTTGCACAGTGACCGGAGGAGGAGCCAGAGGCGACGAGAATGTTTTATATTGATATATATATATATATATAATGTTTTATATGTTTTATATGTTTATGCAAAAATTTGTATGTTTTTGGTGTTATGTCTTACAGCCCGAGGACGTGCTGTGATTTACCAGGGGGGAATGTAGCACCCTGAGGATTCGGCTGCTACAGGGGTATTGCACCTCAACCCAGAGGTGTGATATTCCACTCCCGGGTAAGGATGGAGTGTGGAACTGAGCTCGGTAGGCTGCATGCACTACATACATCCCATTTCCGAGGAACAGGCCGACGGTACTCCCACTTAGAAATGTGCAGGTACCACCGAGTCTGTTCCTGGCTGGAGTGGGAGGGGGGTGGTACATCCCAAGTAGTGTAGGGGCAGATAGGGGGAGCAGCCTGGGTAAAGATAGGAGCTCATTGGGTGCTGGTCACCTGAGCTCACACATAGAGGGTGTATATAAGGTGGGCACCAACTAAGAACAGGGTCAGTCAGTCTTTGCAGAGAAGTAAGAAGCAGAGGAGCAGAGCAGCCCCAGAGAGAGAGAGAGGAGAAAGCAAGAGAGACCCAGAGGGGGAAACAGAAGAGAGGACTCTGAGACCCCAAATCCAATCCACGGGTGAAGAGTCGGCATCAGGGTACCGGAACCCAAGCTGGTGGGGGCAAAAACACACCCCAGCCAGAGACCGGAGGCCGTGGGCAGCGTCTGCCACGGCCACCCACCACATCCACCCCGAAGGCATACCACGTGGAGGGTCAGGGAACCCAAGGCCAAGGGTCTCCCAACAGAAGGCCCGAGGGAGCTGGACCTGGGTGGATCACTAGTGGGGATGGCCAGAGAAAGGACAGAAGGAGAGCTCAGGGTCACGCTCCGGACTCGCTTGGGGGTTGGCTGGATCCAGGACCTGGTGGATGCAGCACGGCTCGGGAGGTCACTTGAAGCTGGAGTGACCGGAACATCAGCAGTGAGTAAATACCCTTAACTGCATAACCCGACTCTGTCTTCCTTTAACATCTATGCTGCACCACCACAACCCCCATCCTCTGCACCTGACCCCCTGAGGCTATACCCCACCCGTTGGGGGTTATACCATCAAAAGCTGCACCTACACCATCAGCCTCAGCGGACCCTGCTGCAGCGGCGGCCATAGTGACCGCAATACAACGGGTGGCGTAGTTGACATTAAGAACTTATTAACATCTGTAGGACTGCCACATACAACTGAGTTTGACACCCTGGGCACGGACCGGGTCACAGCCACTCGGAAGACTACAACTCCCATCTGATCCGGCTCCGGATATTCCCCCTAAAGAATATGGCCCAGGGGGCGCGTCAAAAACAAAAACCCAAAAAATTAGTGATCAATATAGCCACCTTTCTTTATAATGACACTCAACAGCCTTCCATCCATAGATTCTGTCAGTTGCTTGATCTGTTTTCGATCAACATTGCGTGCAGCAGCCACCACAGCCTCCCAGACACTGTTCCGAGAGGTGTACTGTTTTCCCTCCATGTAGATCTCACATTTTATGATGGACCACAGGTTCTCTATGGGCTTCAGATCAGGTGAACAAGGGGGCCATGTCATTATTTTTTCTTCTTTTTGACCTTTACTAGCCAGCCACGCTGTGGAGTAGTTGGATGCATGTGATGGAGCATTGTCCTGCATGAAAATCATGTTTTTCTTGAACGATACCAACTTCTTCCTGTACCACTGCTTGAAAAAGTTGTCTTCCAGAAACTGGCAGTAGGTCTGGGAGTTGAGCTTCACTCCATCCTCAACCCGAAAAGGTCCCAAAAGTTCATCTTTGATGATACCAGCCCATACCAGTACCCCACCTCCACCTTGCTGGCGTCTGAGTCGGAGTGGAGCTCTCTGCCCTTTACTGATCCAGCCTCTGGCCCATCCATCTGACCCATCAAGAGTCACTCTCATTTCATCAGTCCATAAAACCTTTGAAAAATCAGTCTTAAGATATTTCTTGACCCATTCTTGACATTTTATCTTATGTTTCTTGTTCAAAGGTGGTGGTTTTTTAGCCTTCCTTACCTTGGCCATGTCCCTGAGTATCGCACACCTTGTGCTTTTTGATACTCCAGTAACGTTGCAGATCTGAAATATGGCAAAACTGGTGGCGAATGGCATCTTGGCAGCTTCACGCTTGATTTTCCTCAATTCATGGGCAGTTATTTTGCGCCTTTTTTGGCCAACGCACTTCTTGCGACCCTGTTGGCTATTTGCCATGAAACGCTTGATTGTTTGGTGATCACGCTTCAAAAGTTTGGAAATTTCAAGACTGCTGCATCCCTCTGCAAGACATCTCACAATTTTGGACTTTTCAGAGCCCGTCAAATCTCTCTTCTGACCCATTTTGCCAAAGGAAAGGAAGTTGCCTAATAATTAAGCACACCTTATATAGGGTGTTGATGTCATTAGTCAACACCCCTCCTCATTACAGAGATGCACATCACCAGATTTACTTAATTGGTAGTTGGCTCTCAAGCCTATGCAGCTTGGAGTAGGACAACATGTAGAAAAAGTATCATGTGATCAAAATACTAATTTGCCTAATAATTCTGCACGCGGTGTAGAAATCAATGGTCTGGAAAGAGGTAGCTGGGATAATAGGAGTTATTCCCTTCCCTGCAATGTAACTACTACACTTTTTTAAGTTAAAGGGAATCTGGCAGCAGGTTTTGCTATGTAATATGAGGACAGCATGAGGTAGGGGTTAAAACACAGATTTCAACAATATGTCACTTCAAGTTGTGTACTGTTGTTTCCTTACAATGAAGGTTTAATCACTAAGACATTATCATTGCTGTGAGTAGCTGTCCCATGAGCACTGGTCAGACTCCGCCCTCTCCTAAGATCAGCAGCTCAATGTCAATAGACAATGTAAATACAGAGCCTGGTGTGGATGAATGAAGCTTTCTCAGCTCTGTTTCATGCTAAATCTATAAACTTTGAATGTGTCAGAACAGCAGCACCCAGTGAACTAAGTGATACATTGTTGGATTCAGGGTCTCTGTCTCTACATTACACTGCTCTCAGATGAGGTGGCAAAACGATGACAGATTTCTTTTAATGATATTGGGTGGTAAACCTGATTACAGTCTCACTGTATGATATCTGGTAAAGCCAGCACACAAGTCCCAATGGTCGTCATGGCAACCCAAGGTTGTCATGACGACCTCCATGTCTGCCAGCTACAGTGGCGTGTTTGGACCATGCCCAGAGCATGGTCTAAGAGGCTTCTTTCAGTGTGATACTGACAGGCATAATGCATTGCAATGCATTATACCAGCGAGCAAAGTAATAAAAGTTAAAGTCCCATAGAGGTACAAAGTAGAAAAAAAGTAAAAAAAAAAATGGTAAAAATATTTTTTTAAAAATCACAAAATAAAAAAAATGAAAAAATATGTTATGCCCATAATTACGTATCTTTATGTAAAAATACAAATAAACAAAAAAAGTACACATATTTAGTATTGCTGCATCTGGAACGGCCTCATCTATAAAAATGTCACACTAGTTAAACCTTTCAGTAAACACCGTGAAAAAAAAAAGTTGCAAAAAACTATGCTTTTTTATCATATTGCCAAAAGAAGTGGAATAAATGTGATCAAAAAGACAAATGTAAGCAAAAATGGTATTGCTGAAAATGTCATCTTGTGCCGCAAAAAAAAAGCTGCTGTACAGCTCCGTTAGTCGAGAAATAAAAAATCTATAGCTCTAAGAATATAGTGGTGCAAAAACAATTATTTTTCCTATGAAACAGTTTTTATTGTGTAAAGGCGGCAAAACATAAAAAAATTATATAAATGAGGTACTGCTATAAATGTACTGATGTGAAGAATAAAGCTGCCTTATCACTTTTACCATACGGTGAACGGTATTAAAAAAAAAAAGACCAAAAACAATTCTGAATTGCTGGTTTTTGTTCATTCTGTCTCTCAAAAATTGGAATAGAAAGCGATCAAAAAATGTTATGTGCCTGAAAATGGTACCAATAAAAACGTCTACTCGCCCAATAAGAAACAAGCCCTCGTGATTCTGTCAGCAGAAATATAAAAAAATTATAGCTCCAAAATATGGCATGCAAAAGCTTGTTCTTGCAAAAAAAGGTGTCTCTTAGTGTGTGACAGCTGTCAATAATAAAAAATACAATATAAATGTGGTATCGCTGTAATCACACAGACTCGAAGAATAAAATCATTTAATCACTTATACCAGACGAGGAATGGCGTAAAAAATAGACAAAAGCAATTCTCGACTTTCTTGTTCATTCTGCCTCACAAAGATAGCAAAAAGGTTTGGCGCATCTCTATTTTGCACTCTGTGCTGAGCTCTTACGGCAGGATTTCCATGTAAATCTCAGAAATATGTGATTCAGTTGGAACCCCTGGAGGAAGATTCATTATAATGAGGCAGACGGAGTCACTATGGACTCTGTATGGTGTGTAATCTAGCGGTGTCCCTCCTTTTAATTGTGCATAAAAGTGAGGCTGGCTACAGTTTTGTGCACCTCTGAAAAGAAGGACACCGCTGAACAGAGGCCAGACGGAGTCCAGAGTAACTCTGCTGCCTCATTATAGTGAATGGATCCCTCAGGAGTTTTATCTGAATCACATCATACGGAGATTTAGATGGAATCCCCGATGTAAGTGCTCAGCGTAAAGCACAGGGTAAACGTGATCCAAAATGTTATGTAAAATATTCCCAATAAAAGCTTCAACTCAATCCACAAAAAACATGTCCCCACCCAGATCTGTCAGCTGTCAATGGAAATATAGGGGGCTTCCACATTACTGGTAGCACAAAGGCTCTAGAAAAGCATTATGGCTGCTTGTCCCCCAAAAGAAATCCGGCAAATTCTGCACTCCCAAATCCAAATGCCCTTATTTGGATTTGCTCCCTTATGAGCCCCACAGTGTGCCTAAACCACATGTTTGGCATTTCTGTAGCAAAGAGAACTCGCTTAATTTATGGGTCCGTGTCTCCCAAAACACGAGCTGGGCATAATGTATGGGCACTATAATGTACTGGGCACTACAATGTATGGGCACTGCAATGGCAGATTTTGCAATTTTCACTCGGCAACATCCACTGCTGCTTGTTTCTGGAAAAAACTGATAGAGTCAAAATCATCACTACACCTGCAGATAAATTCCCAGACAGATCTCATTTTCAAAATGGGGTAAATTGATGGGTGATTCTGCTCTTCTGGCACTTAAGGGTTCTGTATATGGAGTCTGCAAACTATTCTACGATAATTTGTTCTCCAAGAGTCAATAAAGTTCCTCCCCCCCCCCCCCGAGTCTTGCTGTGTGGCTAAGCAGTATGTGCAGCCACATATGGGGTATTGCCACGTTCAGCGGAAATTGTGGGACAAATTTTGCTGCCATTTTTACCCATTTCCTTGTGTGAAAATGTAAAATCTGGGGCTAAAACAACATTTTGGTGGTAAAAATGTAATTATTTTTTCTTCACTGCTCAATGGTATAAAATTCTGTGCCACACCTGTGGTGTTAATATGATCTCTGCACCCTTATATGAATTATTGAGAGATGTAGTTTGTTAAAAGGGGTCACTTATGGGGGGTTCTGCTGTTTTGGCACCTCATGGGCTCTTCCAGTGGATCATTGCACCTCCAAACCATAACAGCAAAATCTGAATTCCAATATGTCACTGCTTCCCTTCTGAGCTTTGTACTGTGCCTCAAAAGTCATTTTTGATAACATATGGGGTATTGGCATACTCAGTAGACATTGCAAAACAAGTGGTTCCATTAATTTTCTCCTGTTATCCCTTTTGACAATTAAAAACTTGGGGCCAAAGAAACATTTTAGTGGAAAAAATGGAAATTTCCATTTACTCAGACTAATATTATACAATTCTGTGAATTGCCTGAAGGTTAAAAATGCTCAGTACATCCCTAAATTAATTTCTCAAGAGGTGTAGTTTCCAAAATTGGGTCACTTGTGGGGGTTTCTGCTATTTTAGCACGATAGGGGCTCTTCAAATCTGACACGCCATCAGCAATCTATTCCAGCCAAAATTGAGCTCCAGAATTCAGTTGGTGCTCCTTCCCTTCCGAGCCCTGCCGTGTGCCCCAACAGTATGTTTCCACATATGGGGTATCAGCATACTCAGGAGAAATAGCACAACAATTTTTATGGTCCACTCTCTCCTGTTCCCCTTGTAAAAATGAAAAAATTGGAGCAAAACGAATGTTTTTGCAGGAAAAAGTATTTTTTTTATTTTCAAGGCTCAACGTTATAAAATTCTGTGAAGCACCTGTGGGCTCAAGATGCTCACCTCAGCTCTAGATAAGTTCGTTGTGCAGTATAGTTTCCAAAGTGAGGTCACTTGTAGGGGTTTCTGTTGTTTTAGCACGTTTGGGGCTCTTCAAATGTGACACGGCATCCGCAATCTATTACAGCCAAAATTAAACTCCAAAATTCAGTGGGTGCTGCTTCCATTCTGAGCTCTGCTGTGTGCCCAAACAGTAGTTTTCCACCACATCTTGGGTATTGTTGTACTCAGGACAAATTGCACAACAAATTCTATGGTCTACTTTCTCCTGTTACTTTTGTGAAAATGAAAAATTTGGGGCATTTTTGCAGGAAAATTTTTTTAATTTTTTATTTTCACGTTATAATATTCTGTGAAGCACCTGTGCTGACCACATCTCTAGATAAGTTCCTTGAGGGGTATAGTTTCCAAAATGGGGTCACCTGTGGGGGTTTCCATTGTTTAGGCACATCAGGGGCTCTGCAAATGCGACATGGCATACGCTCTGTATTCCAGACAATTTTGAACTCCAAAAGTCAAATGGTGCTCCTTCTCCTCCGGGCCCTGCCGTGCCCCCAAACAGTAGTTTTACACCGCATATGGGGTATCGGTGTACTGTTCTGTATCGGAGAAATTGCAGAACAAATTGCATGGTTTAGTTTCTACTTTTACCCTTGTAAAAATGCAAACTTTGGGATAAAGCTAAATTTTTGTGGGAAAAAGGAAAATTTAATTTTTTTCCGTCCACATTGCTTTAATTTCTGTGAAGCACCTGAAGGATTAATAAACTTCTTGAATGTGGTTTTGAGCACTTTGAGGGGTACAGTTTTTAAAATGGTATCACTTTTGGGTAATTCCTGTCATATAGGCCTCTTAAAGTTATTTCAAATGTGATGTGGTCTTTAAAAAATAGTTTTGTAAATTTTTCTGGAAAAATGAGAAATTGTTGATAAACTTTTAACCCTTCCAACTTCTTAACAAAAGATAATTATGTTTCAAAATTCAAGCTGATGTAAAGTAGACGTGGTAAATGTTATGTATTAACTATTTTGTGTGATATAACTCTCTGGTTTAAGGGCAAAAAAAAAAAAGTTTGTAATTTGCAAAATTTTCTAAATTGTATCAGAAATTCCGATATTTTCATATATAAATGCAAAAAATATTGATCTAAATTTACGACTATCCTAAAGTACACTGTGTCATGAAAAAAATATCTCCGAACCACTTGGATATGTTGAATCGTTCCAGAGTTAATACTTCATAAAGTGACACTGGTCAGAATTGTAAAATTTGACGATATCAGGAAGGTGAAAACAGGCTTGGGGGGTGAAGGGGTAAAGAGAATCTGTAAACAGGTTAGTACTACGTAATCTGAAGACAGCAGGGTATAGAGGCTGAAACGCAGAATTCAGGAATGTGTCACTTGTCAAAGCGCATGCTGTTGTTTACTAGCTGTTAAAGATTTATCACTAAGAGATTAATATTGCCGGACGAGTCCGGCATCTAAACAGCTCACTGTCTATGGACTTTGTACATGGAGAGCCTTTTGTGGGTGGGGGAAGCTTTCTCAGCTCCGCTTCATTCTAAATCTGAAAGCTCTGATTGTGTCAGAACGGCTGCACCCAGTAAACTAAGTGATACATGGTTGGATTCAGGGTCTCTCTTCCTACATTATGCTGTTCTCATATGAGCTAGCAAAAAACTGCCGACAGATTCCCTTTAATACCTCTGTTTGTCCTTTACAGTTATATTCCTTTAGTCATAAGGAATATTAATAACAATAATATTATCTTTTTATATACTAAGAAAAATTTTATAAATTTTAATATTATTGGCAATTTGCTTTTCTTTGGTTAGCTTTGCTAAATTTAATTTTTACATTTCCTATTATGATGTTTGCATTCCTAGAACGTTTTTTTCTGAACCTTTGAAACCTTAGAGCCTTAAATGTTTTTGCCTTATTGTACTTAATATTAAGCTTATTTTCCATTTTTATTCCTGGCCTTTTTTTTTAACCAGAGAGTATGAACTTACTGAAGGATTTTTGTAATATAACTCTAAAAAGTCTCCAATTACCTTGATTTGGCCACGGCCCCACTATCAGTATTTGGCCAGTATTTGGTCCTTATTTTTTCTCAGGAGTGGGAGCCAAAACCATGAGTGGGTGATAAATGCAGAATTGGTGACTTGTTTCTATTATACCTTTTCTCTGATTGTTCCTCACCTGTTTTTTTCTTCTACTCCTGATAAAAAATACTGATTGAATACTGACCAAATACTGATAGTGGGGCCGTGGCCTTATTCCCAGTATTTACCAGGATGTGATTC
Organism: Phyllobates terribilis; assembly: GCF_046119375.1. NCBI lineage: Eukaryota > Metazoa > Chordata > Amphibia > Anura > Dendrobatidae > Phyllobates > Phyllobates terribilis. Next base: position 527,896,216 of record NW_027362763.1, on the reverse strand, counting down.
TAGTTTACAAGATTAACATCTTCCTTTAATCTAAAGTTGTAAAGTTTTTCAGGTTCAGGTTTTTATTTTAAAAGTTTCAAGTTCAGGTTTTTATTTTTCCTGTTGATGATATTTTATTTCATTAATTTAATAATATCTTGAAATTTAGCATATTATGATCAATTCTGTGCTAACGGACCTGCAAATTTCATGTAGTATTTGGATTATTTGACAGGACTTGATCCTATTATGGGCTCACCTGGTGAGGTGGATTCTTAAGCTACAGGTAAGGGTAGACAACACGGGCCAAAATCAGTGGCACAGGAAGCATGACTTAATCTATGAAACCTAGAACAGTAAGGACCAGGTAAGCAGGGTATGCTGGGTGGCAGGCAGACAAATGGAGCAGGGAACACCAGAAGACAGAAAGTGTGACACCCCAGGGGTCTGGTTGCCACAGTAATAGAGATATTATGTCTGAGAGCAAGTGGGAGGTTTCTCTGGTCAGGAGCCCTAAGCATGCAACACGGCCCACCCAGACCTGGGAGGGGAGGAATCTGCCCTTATAAACTGGGTCTGGGGCGGGATTAGGTTGGACAGAGCCTGCAGAACAAGCAGAGCAGTCAGAGCCTGGGGAGGGAAAGTGAGAACAGGAGCTCTGTAGGAGCAGCAGCTGAAGGCCAGGGGCTGTGAGCAGAGATATAGCTCGCCCTGGCTGAAGTTACTAAAACCGGACACAGGAGTCCGAGGCTGTGGGGACTGATATATACCCAGCAGCAGAAACCAGCCGGCAGGGGATTCCAGGTCCTCTGGCCATAGAAGCCCGGAGGCTCAGTCACAAAGATGGGACCAGCGCCGCCATCCAGGAGAGGAGGCTAACAGAAGGCCCCAAGTCACCAGCCATACGGGTGAGCACCACACGGTATACTCAGGGACGTGGGCTACTTGTAACCACTGACAGCAAGGTAGCCAGGAAGAGTGCAGATAAACGGGGAGGCCTACAACTCCACCTGGCCAGGGGAACTCCTGCTTGCTCGCAGACTGACCAGGCCCCTTATACTAGCCAGTACTCCCGGGAGGGTCTGCCTTGTACCATCAGTAAAGACCCTGAACTGCACCTCACGTCTCTGTGATTCCTTGCTGCACCAGCACCATTAGCACTGGGACCCTCACACCATCACTCCCATCATCTCTCACATTAGCTGCCCTGAGGCAATACTTCTCCCGTGGGGAGTTATCCCATACTCGGCTGCGCAAACAGCATCAGCCTCAGCGGTCGGCAGCGCAGCGGCGGTCCCCACTGACCGCAATCCACGGGTGGCGTAGTCGGACATTTGCTATACATTAAGACTGCCACTGGTTTGACCACCCTGGGCACGGACCGGGTCACCGCCACACGGAGACTACAACCCCCAGCATTCTACAACAGGCCCGGTTCCGGGTTCCCCTGCACAACACAGGCCCAGGGGGCGCATCAAAAGCAAGGAGTGAAACACACAGGAATTAAAGATGAATAGTCAATTCAGGACTTGCAGCAGTGTTAATATTGTGAACAGCTCCAGAGAAAAGTTTGTTATGCTTATAACAGAGAAAGGGTTAATTAGCAAACAAATGGATAGCTGCTGACAACAGTTGTGAACAGGCAAACTTGTTTGTAAAAACAATACACTTTGATGCAGCAGCATTGTAGTGTGAAGAAGTCCATAGATAAGTTAGTTATACTTAAAGCAGATAAAGTTTATTTGCAAGTCTGAGCCAATAAGTAAATTCTGAGATGATTGCCTGCTGAAAGAACTGAGGACTCGGAGGCCAACTACAATGCACAAGGTAACTGAACACAAAGCTACTAAATACTCAGAGGCACGTGAGTGTATGAGTTGGCCTTAAAAGGTCTTGGGTGATGATGTCACTGGAGTTTGCCGGCAACTTGTGAAACCAGAAGTGGAGCACAGCAAAGGGTGGCATCTATAGGGTAAGTGAGCAGAGCTAATTTCTGAAGCTGAGAAGCTGAGTTGCATTACAGATCCAGCAAATTATCTCCTTTGGTTGGTTCATTAATTAACGGGAAAGTCTGTCTTCATTGAATACAGATTTTACCCATGTACTGAGAGTGAAGGATCAGTTCAGGAGGAGAAAGCAGCAACCTTTATGGGGTTCGTCACGTTATGGGTTATGCTATCAAATGCATGTTATAGATGAATAAATCCAACTATTGTTCTGATTTCTATATTGGTTAAGCCAAGCCCCATTTGATTGGTAAGCCTGTTTTCTTGTCTGTACGCTGCTTTTGTTAATAAGATGGCTGAGGATGAAGGGGCATGTGATGAGCCATGTTGTTGAGCATCCTCTATTGAAACATACTACCCCCTATTCCTGACATCCGGGACATGCACAAGCATAGACTGCAGGTGAAGTGTCTTTCAATCAACAATTGAAAGTAAAAAAAGTGAACAACAAAAGATATTGTTCAGCTAGTTTATAGTTCATGAAGAGAGAAAAATAGGTGACACTCACCATCCCTTAACCCCTTTATCCCCGAAGTTTGCATGTTAATGACCAGGTCAATTTTTACAATTCTGACCACTGTCACTTTATGAGGTAGTAACTCTGGAATGCTTCAATGGATCCCGCTGATTCTGAGATTGTACTTCATGATATTGGTAAAATTTATTCAATATGACTTGTGTTTATTTCTGAAAAAATCGGAAATTTGGCGAAAATGTTGAAATTTTCAAATTTTGAATTTTCATGCTCTTAAATCTGAGAGATATGTCACACAAACTAGTTAACAAATAACATTTCCCACATGTCTACTTTACATCAGCACAATTTTGGAACCAAAACTTTTTTGTTAGGAAGTTATAAGTGTTACAAGTTGACGAGCGATTTCTCATTTTTCCAACAAAATTTACAAAACCATTTTTTTTGGGACCACATCATATTTGAAGTGACTTTGAGGGGCATTTATGACAGAAAATACCCAAAAGTGACACCATTCTAAAAACTGCACCCTTCAAGGTGCTCAAAAACACATTCAAAAAGTTTTTTAACCCTTCAGGTGCCTCACAGGATCTAAAGCCATGTAGAACGAAAAAATCATTTCACAAAAATTCTACTTTAACCCCAAATTGTTTTATTTTCACAAGGGAACAGGATAAAATGGAACACAAAATTTGTTGTGCAATTTCTTCTTAGCATGCCAATACCCCATTTGTGGGGAAAAACTATTGTTTGGGTGCACGGCAGTGCTCGTCAGGGAAGGAACACTGTTTTGACTTTTTGAATGCAAAAATAACTGGAATCGAGAGCGGACACCATGTCGCGTTTGGAAAGCCCCTGTTGTGCCTAAACAGTAGAAACCCCCCACAAGTGACCCCATTTTGGAACTAGACCTCTCAAGGAATATATTTAGATGTGTGGTGAGCACCTTGAACCTCCAGGTGCTTCACAGAAGTTTATAACGTATAGCGGTGAAATTAAAAAATCAAATTTTTCCCACAAAAATGTATTTTTAGCCCCACAAGTGACCCCATTTTGGAAGCTACACCCTCATGGGGTATAGTGAGCATTTTTAACCCACAGGTACTACACAGATTTTGAAAACATTAGGTCTTCATATGGAAAATTTTAATTTTTTTTTTACAAAAATGTTTTAGCCCCAAATTTGTAATTTTCACAACGGATAATAGGTGAAAACGGACTCTATAGTTTGTTACACAATTTCTCCCAAATGCGATAATACCCCATATGTGGTCAAAAACTTATGTCTGGGCACATAGCAGGGCTAGGAAAGGAAAGAGCACTATTTGTCTGGAATAGATTGTAAATGTCATGTCGCATTTGCGAAGCCCCTGATATGCGAAAACAGCAGAAACCCCCCCACAAGTGACCCTATTTTGGAAACTAGACCCCTCAAATTCATCTAGGGGTGTACTGAGCATTTTAACATACAGGTAATTCATGAAACTTTATAACATTTAGATGTGAGAACAAAAAATATATATTTTTTCCACTAAAGTACTATTTTAGCACCAAATTTATAATTTAAACAAAGGGTAATGGGGGAAATTTGACCCCACAATTTGTTATGCAATTTCTCCCGAATGTGGCAGTACCCCATATGTGGTTTGTACACTATTGTTTGAGCACACAGAATTGATTGGATGTGAAGGAGTGCTACTTGGCTTTTAGAACGCAGATTTTGTTTGAACAGATTGTGGGCTCCATTAATTGAGCCCCTGAAGTGCCAGTGCAGCAGAACCCCCCCCCAGGTGACCCCATATTGGAAACTTCACTGCTTAAGGAATTAATCTATGGGTATAGTGAATATTTTGAAAAAATAGATGATACATAGAAATATTAAATTTTAGTGGTAAAAATGTAATTATTGTGTTTGCTGCAAATTTTTCAGGTACACAAAGGTTAATAGGTGAAACAGGACCCCATTATTTATTGCACAATTTCTTCTGAATGTGGTGACGCACCATATATTGGCAGAAATTACTGTTAGGCCACACGTCAAGATTGAGACAGAAGGAGTTTTATTTGGCTTTTGAAGCACAGATTTTGCTAGAATAGTTTGCGGGCGACATTTGCGGAGCCCCAAAGTCAGAACAGCAGAATAACCCCATTATAGAAATTGCACCTCTCTGCACATCTGCGCCATGCTTTTTAATGGAGAATTGCAAATATGCCAGTTTAGTGCCCATACATTGTGCCCTCATTAGTGTTGAGCCACCCCCGTAGTGTTCAGGTTCGATTCGGTTCGTCGAACACCATCGAACACCGTTAAAACCAATGGCAGGCAAACAAAAACACATAGAAACACATAGAAAACACATAGAAAACACCTTCAAAGGTGTCCAAAATCTGACAAACTGCTCAGAAGACACAACTAACACATGGAAAAGTACATATAGTCATGCGAAAAGAAATGAGGTGGAGGAGTAAAAGGAGGAGGAGACACAGATATAGGCATGTCATGCCCTTCTAAAATCAAGATAGGCTGGAGTAAAAATCTAAAATCAGCCTACCAACACCCAGACGTCGTGACAAGAAAATTAAAAAAGGTAGAATGGCGGTTCCATTCAGAACACTTTCCTTACAAGATGTAGTGGTATCCCCGTTGGGAGTCGTGCCAAAAACGGAACCCAATACATTCGGATTAATCCACCATTTGTCATATCCAAGGGGCAGGTCAGTAAACAACAACATCGACGCGGAACCAAGTACAGTAGTATATACTGTACCTCCTTTGACAAGGCAATCAGGCCGGTCAAAAAGTTGGGAAGGGGCACCCTAATGGCCAAAACAGACATTGAGGGGGCGTTCCGGTTACTTACTACCTGTGCCTCCGAATAGTGTCTGCCTATTGACCTGCTTCTGGGAAGGAGCATACTATATAGATCGCTGTTTGCCCATGGGGTGCTCCATATCCTGCTCACTATTTGATTCATTTAGTTGCTTCCTCGAATGGCTCGTCATGGACGTTTCTAAGGGGGCACATATTATCCATTACCTCGACGACTTCTTATGCCTGGGCCCAAAAGATTCGCCACAGTGTGAATACACGCGGTAGTCCACCTGTGAGAAGCAGAGAGCTGGAGGGAGAGCGTACACCACAGAGCCGAGGGGTTATATGGAGAACGGAAGAAGGAAAGAGGGCGAGGGAGGTAAGGGAGTACGGTGGAAGGCCGACCTGAGCTCCCCCATGTTCCTGCTGGGCGGGGAACAGCCCTGGGAAGAAAAGCCACTTGCACATCCCTTTGAGGTTACGGGCACGAGTGGGCAGAGGGACTACGCTGGAGTGTGAAGCCGACAGGGCCAGGCCGTTCCTGCCCGTGCGACCTCCGTGTCGCCGGGTTTGTGCCAGAGCCGCGGTGGACCCTGCCGGACAGCCCCCCTCTCCCAATACTGGTGCCTGTCCACTGGTGGGTCGAGACCCCCCGCGGTGGAGGCAGGTCTAAGCTCTGTAATTTAAATTGGCTCTGTAATTTGAATGAGTACACTTTAAATCCTTTTACAAGGATCTATTGGAGGGCAAGTCTGCTGCCAGCAGCCACGGTAGCAGGAAGAGGAAGAGGCAGAGCCTGCCGTGTGCTGCTGTGTTTGGTGTGTGGAGAGAGCTCCTGGGAAGGGAGGTTTTGTTTTTCCATCTGGGACTTTTTGTCTGCCCCCTTCCCAGGAAAACAGACTTGCTGTGGGATTGGCCTCCGGGGCTGGGCCCCCGGCTCCTGCACCCCAGTCCAAGCCGGTGGGGGGCGGGAGGAATACCATCGTGGCTGGGATGACCAGGTCTGGAAAAGGCAAGGGGTCCGACATGAAGACCAGAGGGACCCCCGAGGCGACGGCCGCAGCGGCTCCTCCCCCCGGAGGTAGGCCGAGTACGAGCAGGGGTGCTGCAGCGGTGCCCCTTCATTGGTGCACCAAGGTGGCGAAGGAGTCCACGGTCAGCTATGGCTCCCGCATCCATGCGCACCTCTGCGAGTATGAGGACGCCTCTAGGAAGCTAAAATCCCTCTGGGGGGAGTTGAGGGTAGCTCAGGAGAGGTCTGACAGGGCCTCTAGCAGCAAAAAGCCTGAGCTATCCGCCGCGGTCAGAAGGATAAAGAAAACCATCCAGGAGGTGGAGAGCCGGCGGTGTGTCATCCTGGCCGGCAGCGGGCCATTCAAAGAAAAGCTGGAGAACAATGACCGGTTCAGGGCCATGGCCGGTGGATCTCTGGAGGGGTCACGAAGCTCCAGCCAGGTGGTGGCAGTGGAGGATGAGGAGGAGGAAGAGGAATGCAAGGAGGAGGTGGTGCCCTGCCTGCCATCTGGTGGCCTGGTAAGTGATCTCCAGGCATCGCATAGCGGGATAGCCCCTGAACAGATGGCTCTCCCGTCTGATTCTAGCCCTTCAGAGGGCAGCGGGAGCGAAGGGGAGGATGAGGATTGCGGCAGTAGCAGCAGTGAGGGGGGTTGCCTCGTCATGAAGCAGATCAGGCAGATCGAGTCCCCGGTACGTTATGAAGAGCTGATGTTCGGTGACGAGATCTGCGAGGACGAGGCAACTCGGAGGGGGACGAAGAGGAAGAAAGCAAAGAAAAAGAAAAAAACATCTGTGGCACATAAATTTGTGTTTGTCCCCCTCTCTGGGGCCCCCCAGTCCCGTTATGCGACACCCGCTAACCACCCCGGCTCGGGCTCTGTTGTGGGTCCGCAGCGAGGGAGCAGGGAGACTGTAGGCCATGGCACTCAGAGCGCCGCCTCTGTTTGTAGTAACAAAGGTGGCGTGTCGGATGTGTCTGACATGGAGCATGGCACGGAGGGCGCCCCGGCAGCGGGCAAAATCTATGGTGTTGGTCAGGCTGGGTCCCTTGTGAGAGAGGGGGCTGGCCTGGCACCTGGTGTGCTTGCTGGCGTGCGGGCGGCGGCGAGTGTAACTGCCGCTGCAACCCGCACTGCTGGCGGTCCACCGGCAGCCGGGGCCGCATCTTCGTCGGCGTGTGCTGGGAAGGTGTCTGGGTCCCCCACTCACTGATCCGTTAAAAAAACTGGATCACCTTTGGGGACCCAGGCATCTGGCAATGCACCTGGTAAAGCAAAGAGTGCGGGGCCTGTGGATCCGGCAGAGCAGGCTCGTAAAAAGAAGGTGGTGGGGCCCGCTCCCCTGGCGGGGTCCGTGGCGAAGTCGGGGCCCCCGGCGCAGGGACCCAGTATTGGATTGGCACCGGGGGGTCCTCCGCTGGTGGATGCCGAGGGGGAGTGGCCTAGCCTGGGGCCGGCTGCCTTAGTTGCTGTGGCCAAGCTCTTTGTGGCCAAGGAGGTGACGGTGGGGGTTGCTGTGCCCCTGGGAACTGGTGCTGCTAGACCTGGGACCCCTGAGAGTAGACCCAGCTCTGGGTCGGCTCTGGGGTCCCGGCGTGGCCAATTTCAGGGGGCATGGCCCCCTTGGCATCCCCCGCCCATGTGGAAGTGGCCTCAGAGGGCCGCACTGTGCTGCCAGGTGCAGGGGGCGTGGTTTCACAGGCGGGACCCGCCCATGTAGGAGGAGCTCCGGGGAGCGGTGCTGCTGGGTGCTGGGGGCGTGGCTTCCCAGACCGGGTCCACCCCATGTGGGCGTGGCCACACCAGGTGGGCTGGGCTTAGTGCCGGCTGCCGCTCCTGGAGTAACAGGGACCGCATCTGCGGTCAGCACCAGTGTGGGGGCAGCTGCTGCGGCTGATGTGGGTGCCTGCGTGTCGGGGTCCCCTGTGTCTGGGGGCTTACCTGGGGCAGGGGCTCCGGCAGTGCGGGTGTCAAGGAAAGCTGCAGCAGGGCTGGATTGTACAGGGGGAGGAGCTACACCTGGCTCTCTTCCTTCCAGTAAAGCAGGAAGCTCCAGGAATACTGGGAGCAGTAGTGCTGCACTACTTAAAGCAGCACATAGTGTGCTCAGTGTACAAAACCCCCCGGCAGGGAAGGCGCCGCCAGCAGGTGGCAATACCAGCAACACCGGTAATGTGGAAAGTGGAACTACAGCAGTGCATAAAAAGTGTGCCCAGAAAACAAAACACGTCGACCCCAAAATGCATGGGAGTGGGAGTGGGGTGAGTGGGGTGATTGTGGATATAAATGGGAATGGTGTGGGTACGGACGTGCTTGTGGCTGAGGATGCGAATGGGGGTGTGTCTGCGGTAGGGTGTGCGAGTGGAGTGTCTGTTGGTAGCGGGGAGCACAGGGAGGGGGCTAGCCCACCAACACCCCCCGGCCACGGGCCCCCAGAGTTTTGCGGGGGGTAGTGGCCGGGGCCTCCGGGTCCTCTCGAGGGGTTTCCTCGCCTCTGGACCTCAGGGACAGTGACTTGCGACGCCGTTTTCTGGAGGCCCTCAAGAAGGGAGAACGGACGATCACGGTAGAGGGAAGAGAGGTGGATCTGGCTTTTTGGCTGGACAGGCATGGCCAGGCTGCCTTCCAAGATAAAAGGGAGGGGGAAACAGTGTGGTCCCTCCTGACAGCCAGGCAGGGGGTGGCCAGGAGGAATGTGGTCTGTCTTCGGTGGAGGGGCAGTGAAGCGTGCCCACCTAGAGCGAGGGTCGTGGAGCTCCTCCTGAAGATGGACTTCAGGGCGATAGACATCTTTGCCCTGATCCATCCTTTTGGTACCTCCATCTTTGACATCAGTTTTGTTCGTCCAGAGGGCTTAGAGCTTTTCTGGTCGAATTTTGAACTGGTGAAGGGGGAGTCCGGCTGGCGAGACTTTGCCGTACAGGCGGTGTCTCGCCCAAATGGCATAAAGAGGGTGACCATTCTAACAAATAAAGAGTCACTCTCTGGGATCGATATTATGACGTGGCTTTCTAGTTATGGGGAAATCACGGAGGTCCCAAAGAAGAACAGGGACGAGTTCGGCATTTGGTCAGGGGGCTGGACCTTCATGATGAAATTGAAGGTTTCAGGTGGTACTGTCACCCACATCCCCTCCTCGGCATTCCTGGGGAGGGACAGGATCCTGATCTTCTACCAGGGGCAGCGCGGGCTGCAAGGTGCAGAAATGTGCCTTGTGTGGCGGGGTAGGTCATCTGGCCGTGGCCTGTGGTGACATTAGGTGTCACCTGTGTGGTGTTCTAGGTCACCCGTATAGCCGCTGCCCCCCGTTCCATCACTGGTCAGGCAGAGGAGGGCCGTGGGGGGGTTCCCCAGTGGTTCATCCTCTGCTGGAGGTGGGGGCAGGAGGGGAGCTGAGGGGTCAGTGAGGAAAGGCGAGGCGAATACATCTGTCCACCAGTGGCAACAGGTGGGGCGCCGAAGGGACAGGGGGCAGGATAAGCCTCAGGTGACTGGGGTGATGACTGTCCCCTCCCCAGAGGTTGCATCCGGAGCCTCTGAGGCCCTGGGGGAAAAGGCGGAGAGCGAGGAGATCAGGAGGATGGAGAGGGAGGAGGTGGCTGCTTCCGATAAGGCGAGGAAACCTGTGCCGGGAAGGAGGTGTCCGATGCTGGAGGGGCGGGCATGGACACCTCGGTATCTCTAAAGAGGAGGGGTGACTCGGTCTTCTCCTCAGAAGGCAAGAGGAAGAAGGGGGGTATGGTGAAAAATAAGGCCATCTAACTCAATCACCCATGATGGCGGAACCTACCCCGTTGACTCTGGCGTCAATTAATGTCTCCAGTATAAAGTCAGATGCGGCCAGATTTACGGCCTTTGATTTTTTCACCCGAGTTGAGGCTGACATTTTATTTTTGCAGGAGACCAGACTAACGGACATGGGGGCCATTTATAAAGCAAAGAGGGAGTGGAGGTGTGGGCCCTCATACTGGTCTCTTGCGGCCGAGCCATATAGCAGGGTAGCGGTCCTTTTTAAGGCCGCTTCGGTGGAATGCAGACGGGTGATTGAGGTAGAAATGGGGAGGTGCTTGGTTCTTGACGTCTTCATGAGGGGACAGGAGCTCCGGCTCATTAATATCTACGGCCCACAATGTAAGTGGGACCGTAAATGTCTCTTCCTGAAGGTCAAACCCTATCTTTTTACAAGCCGGCAGGTGGTCTTCGGTGGGGATTTTAACACTGTAACTAGATCCCGTGATAGGGGAGGCCCCAGAGACCGGCTGGCTTATGATAGCATAGCCCTGAATAGCATAGCAAGTGAAGCTCGCCTGGTGGATGTCCACATCCGGCACACCCCAGGTCACGGGTGTTTCACCTTTCATAGGGGTAGCAGTAGGTCTAGGATAGATAGGTTTCTTTTAAAGGAGGAGGTTGTCTCTTCTGCAGTGTCCGCTGTTGAGGTGGAATTCTCCGATCACTGTTTCATTTTCTTTTCCTTGAATGTTACAGAGACCCCCCGGATGGGGAGAGGCCTATGGAAGCTGAATTCATCCCTGTTGGAAGAAGCTGATGTAAGACAATCCTTTGAGGAATTTCTTCAGAGCCAGGTACCTCTCTTGGGTCTTTGTAGTACTAAGTCTGAGTGGTGGGAGATCTTCAAAAGAAGGGTTGCAAGGTTCTTCCGACAGCTCTCGAGCCTTAGGGGCCTGAACAGGCACCGCCTGAATCGGGATCTGGGGAGGAAACTCGAGCAGCTCGTCTCGACTGGAGGGGACCGTGAGGAAATCTCCAGGGTGAAGGCCTTGCTCAAGGGGTGCCAGTATGATAGGCACACATCCTTGGTTTTTGAGAGGGATTTCGGGAGGTACCGCTCGCCCGACCCTTACAGGAACTGCAGGATGTCAGTGAGTTGTAAGGTGGTAACAGGACTGATCGACAGTATGGGGTCCCTGAACAGCTCCAAATCAAGGATCCTGGAGGTGGTCAGATCCTTCTGCTCGCTCCTCTTGGGGAGGAGGGAACCTGATCGGGATGAGATGTCGGCTTTCCTGGCTGAAACCATCCCTGAGCCAAGGGATGACCCCTCTCTTCATGTTTTGGCAGAAGCAATCAGGGAAGAGGAAGTGAGACGGGCGATTGATGGGCTCTGGCCCAAAAAGTAGCCTGGTCCAGATGGCTTAACATCTGAGTTTTACAAGACTTTTAGGGACTCCTTGGTCCCCCTCTTGGCTGAGGTGTTTAATGAGTGTCTCTCCTCGGACGCTCTGCCCAGTTCAATGAGGAAGTCAGCCCTGATTATTCTGTCAAAAGGTAAAGATTCGTCCCGTATTGAGAATTGGCATCCCATAGCACTTCTCAATACGGACCGAAAGATTCTGGCAAAGGTGCTTTTTATCGGTTGGTGAAATTTGCACCCCGGCTCCTTTCGGGGGCCCAGCACTGCTTTGTTCCAGGCCGCAGCACATTTAGTGCTGTGCTCGGTGTCCGAAAGGCAGTGGAGCAGAGCAGGGCAGTTCACTGGAAGGGGTACTTGCTGTCCTTAGACCAGGCGAAAGCCTTTGACCGGGTTAACCACGAGTACCTCTGGTCTGTCCTTCTGAGGTACGGTCTACCCGGGAGGTTTGTTGATTGGTTGAGAGTTTTATACAATGGGGCAGAGACTTTTCCGCTTGTGAACGGTTGGGTCGGACCCCCTTTTGAGGTGAAGTCTGGTGTCCGCCAGGGCTGTCCTCTGAGCCCACTGTTATACGTGTTTGCGATCGACCCCCTTCTAAGGAGGGTGGAGCACGGACCGTTGGTGGGAGTCGGGATGGACCAGGCGAAGCCAGATGCCACCTTGAGGGTAGTGGCGTACGCCGACGATGTTTCCCTTTTTGTAACCTCGAGAGGGGAGGCAGATTGGGTCATGTCTGAGGTTGAGAGCTACTCGGTGGCATCCGGGTCCATGATCAACCGGGATAAGTATGAAAGTCTCTGGCTGGGAGGTGGAGATCCTAGTTTTGATCTCCCGGACACCCTTCCAGGGCCTCAGGCCACAGCAAAAATACTAGGCATGAGTTTCGGCCCGGGGGACTACCCCCAACAAAACTGGGAGGGCAGACTTAAGATTGCCGCTCAGAAGGTGGATCAGTGGAAGGGTTGGTCCCTGACCCTGAGGGAAAGGGTTAGCCTGGCCAAAGGGTATTTGCTCCCTTTACTAATATACCTGGGCAGCATCTGCATCTTGCCAGAGCCTCTTTGGACACGGGTCTACAGCCTGTTCTTCCAACTATTATGGGGGAATAGGCTGAACCTAATCAAGAGGGAGGTCACGTACCGCATGAGGAGACTAGGAGGGTTGGGTATGGTCAACCCTGTGGTGTTCCTAGTAAACACCTTTATTAAGGCAAACATCGCCAACCTCTGGTTAGAGAGGGCTCCTCCATGGGTATTCTCCTGTAGGGGGTGCTTTCGGCCTTTCTTCCAGGAATGGGAGACAGGAGGGCAGGTGAAGGACCTTCGAACGCCTCATGGGCATCTTCCGGCTTATGCTACCCCGGTTCTGAAGGTGATCCGTCGGTGGGGTCTGGGAGTGTGGGAGATCAGGACCTTGTCAAGGAGGTTACTTGACAATAGGGTCCTGTAGACCCACTTTCAGAAGCCCCTGGCGCTCAAGGATTGCCTGAGCCGGGATCTGGAGGTAGGGCTTGGGTTATTGAACTCTAAACGGATCCCCTTGAAGTTTTGGGACTTGGCTTGGCGCTGCTTCCTTGGGAGACTGTATGTGAGGGACAACCTGAAGTACAGGAACTCTGATGACCGGGATTGTCCCCGCGAGGAGTGTGGCTGCATGCTTGAGAGTATGGAGCACTTCCTGCTTCGGTGTCCCTTTAATACAGAGGTCTACAGTAGGATGGGTGCTTCCATTGGCTGGCCCAGGCTGGCAGGCCTTTCCTATGCGGAGTGGGCCTATGGGGCATTCAGGTCCCTTGGTGGCCGAGATTGGGGCACTGTTTTCTTAGTTAGCTTAGTGACTAGGTTTTACACGTGGAACGCACGTTGCTTAGTTTCCACCCAGCAGAGAGCCCTCCCCGGGAAGAGGTGATTAGGAACATCCTGGGTGACCTGGCAAAAGTGCGCTCGCTGGAGTATGAGAGGCTGGGTGCAGGGAGGGCTTCCCTTCTATGGAGGGGGTTCTCATTTAATGTGTCCTAGGGAGAGTTAGGTTACGTGTGTCTGTGATAGGGTGGGTTAGTCCCCTTCTATATTTTATATTTATTTGTAGGGTCAGGTAGTTGTGTAGGGTCAGGGAGGGACAGACAGGGACAGTCGTCAGGGATAGGTAGTTTAGTATTAGGTTGGTAGTGAGGGTCAGTAAGGGACAGGTAGGGACAGATAGGGAAAGATTGGTAGGGAGGTAGGGACAGGTTTTTTCTTTTCTTTAATAGGGAGGGACAGGGTGTTGTGTGTTAGATTAGGGTGAGAGCCTCTGTAGTCTCCAGTTTCCTGGTGGTGGGCTGCTCCCCTCACATTGTAGTTTTTTGTTTTGCGGTATCGGAATCGGAATATAGAGCTTGCAAGCACTGAACTTGGGTCTGATTTTTGATTTATGGTTGATTCTTTGTGGTTAGTTTATATTATCATGTCACAGCTAAGTATATTGTTAAAACAGACTTGTTATGTTGTGTATTGTATGTATATGTGTATTGTATGTATATGTATGTGCATTGCACGTGGGGGGGTGTAGTTTTAGGTTGGGTGGGGGGTTTCCGGGGGGGGGGGGGGAAGGGGTGTTTTGTAAAAAAAAAAAAAAGAAAAATGGACGTCCTGCGGGATGCGGGAAAAATGACCCTTTTTGCGTGTATATGGCCACAAACTTTCGTGGGGCCTTGTTGGTGTTAAGAGGCCACAGACTTTCGTGGGACCTTGGGTGTTTAAAAATGGTGGTGGGGAAAAAAAAAATTGTGTGTGTAGAGTGTTAGTTTTGGCCAGGTGGCCGATCTCTTATTTTGGGCGGTGGGTTAGGTGTGAATGTGCAGGTATGAATGTTGCGGATGTTAGGGGTCTTGTGTGCTTTAGGGCGTGGCCTGGCTGGTAGGTATGGAAGGTCTTCCCTTGCTCGGGGGTCTTTGGAAAAATGAGGACATTTTGTGTCTTGTGTTTAGTGTCAAGTGTCATGTGTTAGTTTGTTGGACTCTGTATAATTTTGGATTTGGGCTTGTCTTGCTGGGGTTTTTGGTTTTTCTTGTATAATGTCTGTATTTGTGGTTTGTATTTGTGTTTTGTTTTTGTGTTTTTGTACTTTTATAAATAAAAAAAGAGTTCCAGTTCCAGTAATGTCCACTAAAGCTGCTGCAGTTAAAAAGCTTTTATAAGGAACGAGCTTGGCGGTCCGCCGCAAGGCGTGCTACCGCCAGTCCCAGCCCCTTTGCCTTGGGGCGCCTCCCCAATGCTCTTGACTGAGTGTCCCAGGGGCACGAAGCGTTTCCTTTGAAAAAATTAAGTGTCCAAAGCACAGGTGGTGTAGCTTGCTTAACAGCTGGGCTACTCCACTGACTAGCAGACTCTGCTACTAGGCCCAAAGTATTGCCTGGGCTAGATGCAGTTAAAAATTTGTAATTAGATCTACAGGCGGTGAAGCTTGCTTAACAGCTGGGCTACTCCGCTGACTAGCAGATACTGCTACTAGGCCCAAAGTATTGCCTGGGCTAGATGCAGTTAAAAATTGTTGTTAGATACAAAGGCGGTGTAGCTTGCTTCAGATGGGCTACTCCTCTGACTACGAGACACTGCTACTAACCCAAAATGATTGGCTGGGTTAGATGCAGTAAAAATTGTTATTAGATACACAGGTGGTGTAGCTTGCTTCACAGCTGGGCTACTACGCTGACTAGCAGACACCGAAGTTTTGGAGCAGACCTCTGATTCCCAGGCTATAGTATGAGTGAACAGCTTTGCAGACTCAACCAGCTGTGTTACCCCAAGCCATAGTGTATGTAGTTTCTTACGGTTAAAAGGGGGGAGGGAGCGACCCGACCCACCTGGAATTGACTATGCCAACGTCATGTAAAACACAGCAAGGGGACTATAAAGAGAGTCTCCATTTTTTCCAAAAATTGTGCCACAGACACCACTTAAGTGGCATCAATTGCCCCAGAGTTGCTTAAAATGGTTGGTGAGGTGATTTTCCAAAATCCTCAAGCTTTTAGTCTCACCAGGATGACACAGGGGTAGAAAAGTCCTTGCGGATCCATGTTTTGTTCATCTTTATGAATGTGAGTCTGTCTACATTCTCAGTAGACTGCCGCGTGCGCTTATCTGTCAGCACACCACCAGCAGCGCTGAACACACGTTCAGAGAGAACACTGGCTGTGGGGCACGACAAGATCTCCAAGGCGAGAGAGGCGAGCTCAGGCCATTTTTTCAGATTGGAAGCCCAAAATTAGCGTCCAGTGACACAGTCATGGCTTCAATGTTCACTTGGAGATACTCCTGTACCATCGTCTCTAGGCGTTGACTATGTGTCAGACTTCTTGTCTCCTGTGGCCTTGCAAAGGATGGTCTAAAAAATTGGTGAAATGATTCCACAAAATTGCTGTTACCAGCAGATACCGTGTTACTGTTACGGTTTGAGTGATGAAGACTCGACAGTCCCACGGTTGGCAAGTTAGAACTGTGAAATTCACTACGTGCACCACTGGTGTTTTGTGGAAAAGTAGATGTAAGATTCTGTAACAGCCTCTGCTGATACTCCTGCATGCGTGAATCCCTTTCTATGGCAGGAATTACTTTGGCAAATTTACTTTTGTACCAGGGATCTAAGAGTGTGGCAACCCAGTAGTCGGGATTACTTCGATTTCTGACAATCTGAGGGTCATGTTGCAGGTAGTGCAGCAAGAAGGCACTCATGTGTCTTGCGCATCCAGGAGGACCAAGTCCTTGTTGTGTTGGTGGCGAGGTAAGAATCATGCTTCCTTCCTCTGCCCTCTCCCCCCAACCTCACACAACAGAAATGTGATCAAGGTCGTCCAAGTATCTGTGGTGAAATGCACCCTGTCACACACAGAGTTTCTCTAGGAAGCGGTGATGTTGTGTGCGACATGCTGGTGTAGCACAGGCACAGCTTTCTTTGAGAAGTAGTGGCGACTGGGCATCTGGTACTGGGGCACTGCGACGGACATAAGGTCTCGAAAATCCTCTGTGTTCACCAGGCGGAAAGGCAGCATTTCTGTAGCCAACAGCTTGCAGATGGTGAAATTCAACCTCAGATTTGTCATGGCTAGGAGGAAATGGTCTTTTACTTGTCCACATCTGAGGGACCGAGGGCTGGCTGTTGTGCTTAGACGGGGTTGAGTAGGGTGTCCCCGGCAAACTGCCAGTCTGTGAGGAAGATGCAGGCGGACATGTTATGTTGCCTTGATCCAAAGGTGGTGCTCTCGATGTCGGAGAGCGCTCAACACCAGCAGGTGTTTCCACTTCCAAATGAACTGACGACCTGCCAATCACACTGGCTGTTGCGGGTAAAGAGGTGGCAGGTCTGCGTCCAAAAACATGTGTGACTGCTGTACCCCCAGTCACAGAGGATGAAGAGGCCACGGATGCACAAGATGGGGCAGACGGTGGTTGGCCCGGCCCGCTAGGCCGCATTATAGCACAGTGAGCTTCCCACTGCAACTTATGCTTCATATCCATGTGACGGTTCATGCATGAAGTACTCAAACTATGGATTTTTTGGCCTCTACTTAGCTTTTGGTGACAAATGTTACAGATAACATGAGTTGGGTCATCCTTATCAATCTCAAAAAATGCCCAGGTTATGCAAGGCTTAGAGCCCATGCGACCTGAAAAGCCACCACGACTTATGGTCAGAGGCAGAGTTGTGTTTGAGGATGCAGTTGTTGACGTGCTTCCAGTACTCCGTCTCTGTCCAGGAAGGCGCAACCTAACCTCGTCATCACTAGCATCCTTCTCCACCTCCTCTGCTGACCCCATCAACTGGCTGACTGTGGGTTGACAGTAAGTGGGATCTCCAACCTCGTCATCATCACCCTGTGTGTTCTCACACCCGTCATCCTCAGAGCCAACCTCTTCCTGCCCTGACCGAAAAGTCAAGTTGTCGCTCCAATCAGGTATCTGAGTCTCATCATCATCTTCCTCATTGTCTCCACCAACAGGAGTTACAGTTTGGGAACGAGGGTCTACATTATGCTCAGAACCTTCTTCATCTGGGCCTGGATCCGACTCATAAACATTCTGGGCATCAGTGCAGATCATTTCCTCGTCTGGTATCACAGAAGCTCTGGAGCAGACCTCTGATTCCCAGGCTATAGTATGAGTAAACAGCTCTGCAGACTCAACCATCTGTGTTACCCCATACTCAGATGGGCAGCTGGAGACTTGGGAGCTGTGAGGAAGCAAGTGCGATTGGGGTGACACCTCTGAGGACTGGAGTGATGTTGAAGTTGAGGTGGAGGAGAGCCCACTTGAAGGAGCACTTAATATCCTTTGAAGCACCTGCTGTTTTTGTGCTTCATCTGGAATTGTAGCGATGGGCGTGTCCGTAAGAAAGGGATCATATCACATTGTCCACGAAAAGAAGTAGACATTTAGTTTGACTGGAAGATGGTCTTTCTTCTGCAGATGTTACTGTTGCTTTACCACCTACCCCACAGACACAACCTTTTTTTCCCTTTCCAACACGCCTATTCCCCTTTCCACCAGCAGCAGGCCTTTTGCCACTCATTTTGGTGGTTAACTAATTGGCAACTCTGTAGTTGCTTGCACAAAAAATGATGGATGGAAACTGAGCAGAGCTGAGTGGCCAAACTGTGGTACTAGCCCAAAAGGATTGGCTGGGTTAGATGCAGTAAAACAATTTTATTATATACACAGGCGGTGTAGCTTGCTTCACAGATGGGCTACTCCACTGACTACCAGACACTGCTACTAGGCCCAAAAGGATTTCCTGGGTTAGATGCAGTAAAAAATTAGAATTAGATACACAGGCGGTGTAGCTTCCTTCATAGGTGGGCTACTCCGCTGACTACCAGACGTTGCTACTATTCCCTAAAAGATTTCCTGGATTAGATGCAGTAAAAAATTAGAATGAGATACATAGGTGGTGTAGTTTCCTTCACAGGTGGGCTACTCCGCTGACTACGAGACACTGCTACTAGGCCCAAAAAGATTTCCTGGGTTAGATGCAGTAAAAAATTAGAATTAGATACACAGGCGGTGTAGCTTCCTTCACAGGTGGGCTACTCCGCTGACTACGAGACACTGCTACTATGCCCAAAAGGATTTACTGGGTTAGATGCAGTAAAAAATTGTTATTAGATACACAGATGGTGTAGCTTGCTTCAGATGGGCTAGTCCACTGACTACCAGACACTGCTACAGGACCAAAAGGATTGGCTGGCTTAGATGCAGTAACAAATTGATATTAGATACACAGGTGGTGTAGCTTGCTTCAGATGGGCTACTCCACTGACTACCAGACACTGCTACAGGCCCAAAAGGATTGGCTGGCTTAGATGCAGTAAAAAATTCGTATTAGATACACAGGTGGTGTAGCTTGCAACACAGATAGGCTACTCCAATGACTAACAGACACTGCTACAGGCCCAAAAGGATTGGCTGAGCTACATTTCGCCAAATGCTGTGAAAAACACTTGCACAGCACTGGCACAGACCTGCCTGGCAAAAAGTGCTATGAACTGCTGTAACCTAGCCCTCAAAAGGGCTGCAATTAGAACTAGTCCCTATTCCCTAAACCTATCTCTCTATGTAACTGGAAATTCGCTTGCAATTCACACAGTTATACTGTATAGCGCCCACAGCAGCAGCAGTGCCGTCTAACACTCAGCTGCAGCAGTGAGAAAATGGTGGCGACGGGGAAAATGGCTGGGTCTTAGAGGGCAAGGACATGTGACATACACAATGACACATGCCCTTGCGTGTGTGAAAAAAAAGCACTTTGCTGCGTGTGTGCGCTGCTGATAGGCTGACAGACTGCACCGGTCCACTGTAAATGCGGGAAAGAAAAAAAAAATGGAGATCGGCATTATTTCTGCAGAGATCCATCCCCTGCCCCTCCCCCACCCACTCTACACTGAAACTGTCTATTAACATTGATTAACAGTATTACTGTGAAAAAATCCAGTTACGCTTTTGGAGCACGAACAGTTATCGAACATAACCTCGAACAGCCGAATTTTTTGCAAATTGTTCGAGTTCGTCGAACGACTAGAACACCGCCCAAAACAGCTCGAATTTGAGATTGGCGAACAGTTCGAGTCGAACACCGCTCATGTGGCGCCCTGCTACGCACAGGTGCCACAGAACCCAGTAGGGTGCATGGATGGACTTCTCCACAAGAGGCCCTCATTACATTCACACACCTCCACCCTACCACCTCAGACCAGCAGAAGGAGCCCGTAGGGACATACAGTATTTATAGGGAGGGTGGAGCCAGGCTGCTCAGTTAGTTTAGTGTTTAGTCTGAGAGCGTGCTGGCACTTAGACCAGTGAAGACGCAGCTCATCTGCTGCTGAGTAGTGAGGGCCCCGAGTGTGGCCGACGGCAAAGAGGAAAGGAGAGAGGAGTTGAGGGGGCAGAGGAGCGTGCCAGGCTCACCCCGAAATATACACCGGACACCGGGTCCGTGCCTACAGGGACCCTTTATACCCAGTAGGACCACCGGATACCTGGAGGACTACATGTCCCAGGTCAACCAACGCTGACTACTGTACCAGGGCTAGAAGTCACAGAGGCCCCTGCGTCCAGGGAGAGTGATTTCCAAGAGAAGGCCCTACCACCAGGTCAGCAGGTGCAAGAGAGAGAGAGAGACAGTAATCAAGCCAGGCCTAGCTCCAGGCAGGTCAGAAGCTTAGCAAGTGAAAGCAACGGATCAGGAGGCCCTATACCCGCTCACTGGGGAGAGTCCAGAAGTGCACCCTGTGTACCGAGTACCCTGGACCATACCTGCATCTACACCAGTAAAGGTACCGAAGCGAATCCCCGTGTGAGTGTCTGTCATTTCTCCCTGAACCGTCCTGGCCGTCCCTCACCTGTTCCACGATCCATGCTCCCACGCTGCCCTGAGTCCCGCTCCACCTGTGGGAGCCGTTCCATCATAAGCTGCCCTAACATCTGCCTCAGAGGACTGCTCCGCAGCGGCGGCTCCCTTTACCCACATTCCACAGGTGGCATCACGAACTTTACAAATCCCCTATAAATAATCCCCCCCTTTTTTGTTGACCGCCCTGGGCCACGGACCGGGTCAGCCACCGTGATATCCCCCACCGGCATCCAGAGGCCCGGCTGCCGAGTACCCCATGGCCCTGGGGGCGCGTCACTCATTTCTAGCCTCATACAGTGTAGTGCCCCTATATATTGTAGTGCCCCTATACATTGTACTCAACTTTTGCTTCTTAAGTGCTCTCTGCACACTACAATAATGCCAAACATGTGGCTGCTTACTGTGGTTTAGGCACAGTGGGGCTCAGAAGGAGAGGGCATTTTGATTTGGGAGTGCTGATTTCACTGAATTTTATTTGAGGGGGACAGGAGCCATTGCTTTTATAGATTCTTTGTTTTGCCAGTAATGTGGGAACCCCCTTTAGTTGCAGTGAAAGATGAGTGGGGACTGGTTTTGTGTGGGATGAATTAGGGTTTTATTGGTAACATTTTGGGGTACATAATATTTTTGATCGCTTACAGAATAAGACTGGGATCCCAATCTTGTGTTCTTCGCTGAGCACTTACGTAAGGGTTTCTGTGTAAATTCCACAAAAATGCGATTCAGACAAAACCCCCAATTGAACCACCCACAATAGTGAGGCAGATGGAGACATTTTGGAGTCCGATTGGCGTCTTCTCCGGTGGGGTCCATCTTTTTTGGTGTGCACAGATCTGTGGTCACCAATAAGTTGTGCCGTAAAAAAGATGCCTAAAATGATGGGACACTGCCAGAATACAGACCAGTCCAAAGTGCCTCCATCTGCCTCATAAGTGAGTGGTTCAGTTTTGTCTGAATCACGGTTTTGGAGAATTTACACGAAAACTTCGACATAAGTGCTCATTGGAGAGCGCAGGTTAAATCTGAGCCGAGCCTTATTCCGATTTTTGGCAGCTATAATGAACATATAGACAGCAGTGCAAGAATAGTTCTTATTTTTATTTTTGCGCTGTTCACCATGCGGTATAAGTGATCAGGCGGATTTATTCTTCCGGTTGGTGCAATTTCAGTGATACCAGATGTATATGGCCATTTTTTTAGGTTTTGCTGCTATTACAAAATATATATATTTTTTCCGTCGCCATATTCTGAGAGCTGTAACTTTTTTTTTTTGGCAAGCAGAGCTGTGGGGCTTATTTTTTGCGGGACGAGTTGCAGATTTCTTTGGTACCATTTTGGGGCACATAGTAATTTTTGATCGTTTTTTATTCAGATTTTTCAGACGCAGAATGAACAAAAACAGGAATTCAGTTATTGTTTTTATTTTTTATTTTTTCCGCCGTTCACTGTGCGGTAAAAGTGATAAGACCAATTTGTTTGTCGGGTCGGTACGATTACAGCGATACCAGATTTTTATTGTTTTTTTTTGCTATTTTTTCTGACTAAAAACAATATTTTACAAAAATGAATTTTTTGCATCTCCGTATTTTGAGAGCTTTAACTTTTTTAGTATTTTGCGGGGCTTGTTTTTTGTGGGAAGGTTTGGTGTTTTCATTTATACAATTTTTTTAACATATGAATTAAGAATTGATTTTTAGTTACTTTTTTGAGTCAGTATGATGAAAAAGCGACATTTTTGGCGTGTTTTTTATTATTTTTTGATGGCGTTTGCCAAATGGAATAAATAACGTGCCAGTTTTATAGAGCGGGTTGTGCCGGATGCGGTGATACCAATTATGTGTACTTTTTTTTTTTTTTTGTTTTATCACAAACGTTGCGTTTTGAGTGGCAAAATGGCTTTTTGGGATTTGTGTGCTCTTTTTTCTGTGTGTTTTTTTTTTTTTACATATTTTATTTCAATTTTTATCACTTTTTTACTCTTTTTAACTATGGGACATATATAATTTCGTCCAGCTTATTGCTGGATCTCACAGGCCAATGTACCCAGGGGTCATCACATGACCTCAGTGTACCATGGTATTCATCGGGACCCGCAATTCTCGTCACAGAGTCCGATGGTTACTAAGGGGGTCTTGTGACCCCCTTGCAACAACTTAAATGTCGCTGTCGCAATTGATAGCCATATTTAAGGGGTTAATTGGCCCCGATTGATCGCAAAACCTGCCGGGACCGATACTGCAGGGTGTCAGCTGTCACATACAGCTGACACCCGCAGGAACTGCTACTGCCGGGCGGCGTTATTCCCTTATTTGGCGGTGAGGGAATAAGGCCCCTTAACGACCGCTGTTTTAATGCGTATCAGTTGTCGTTAAGGAGTTAATGGTCTGTCTAACAGCAATTTTTTTTTCCAAGAGTTAAATAGTCCTTGTATAAAATAAATGTAACTATACTTCATAGTTCTCAGTTTTTTATCTCACCATGCAATAACCTTCTTTTAGTGTTCTGTAAGAATAAAAGAGTAGTTCTGAGGTTTACTCATACTTTATGAAAATTATGCCAGTTTCTCAAACTCTAAAATAAAAAAAATATTGCTTGTCAATAAATATGTTGCATATTAAGACAATTAGTGAAGATGAGCTAGGTCACCAGAGGGACACACTTTGATGCAGCACCTCTCTTCAACCTTCATGTTCTAGAAGTCAGTTTACTTTGATGCAGGCTTTTTTTAACAGTTACTAATCCTTTAAGTTGAAAGTATCTTAAATATTTGTATAATCGTGGATTCCATCCAAGTTTTTATTTTTGCTAATAAATGCTGCAGCCTTCCACATCTACATTTACACTGTAACTTATAAGACAATAAAGGAAATCTCACATGATTGACATCCTCCAGAGCTTTATTCGGGATCTGTACTCCTTTTAAACACCTTTCACATCAAATACATGAAAAATTGGTAATAACTTTGAAGTTGTCTTATCTCAATTTATATTGGAAGAGGCACAGTATAAAAGCAAGCTGTGATTTAATCTTAATGCTTTGTACATCAATCATTTACTTTTTCATATTATTTTTTTAAATTATGTTCAATACTAATCCAAACTTAAGCTTTGCCACATTATCATTCTCTTACACTATTAATGGTGTATCAGTTACAGAGACGAATACAAAAATATATACACTTCATCATATCTAAACAGCAGACTACAATATTAGGATTTAAAGGTCTTTTGTTATATATATATCCCAAGACATAAAAGATGCATTGAGACTAAGTCAAATAATTAAGTAAAAAGCAAAACATTTGAAGGAGGTTTAAGATCAGAGTCATACCCTTAGGCCAGAGTCACACTAAATGTATAAAAGATCATTCTGATTTTCAGTGCCAAGAGTCGCATGAGTGTTGTCCATATGGTAATTCGTGTGTAATGCGATTGCAATGCGATGATGTGATATTTTCTCACCTATGTATCCCTATGACATCCGTATGGCCTCACATTTCACACACATTTTTCCAATGTAACATCAAATTTAAATTTAAGTGCCTCAATGGTCTGAAACTTATAAAAACCTAATGAACAAACCCATACACTGGGTCCACGAAAAAATTTGTCTTCAAATCTTTGACGTATACCCCTGTTGCTGTTGTCCTGGTTTGCTTATTTATAACATGTCTGACAGGCTTACCTTAAATACAACTGAGCGAGTTCTTTTACATTGGGTCTAGTCTCAACGGTTTGGGGAGCCGTACCCAGTTATTGTTGATGCTAGGATCCAGGGGCGGACACAGACTGTAGTGGGCCCCTGTGCAAGAATTTTTTTGGGGCCCCCCCCCTGCCCTTCATAGGGGGCATGAAGGGCCCCCCCACGTGCATCTCTCATCCCCCGGTGCATCTCTGATTCCCCCCACTCCTAGTTAATTAATTGTTTTTTAAAAAAATAAAACTTGTTATACTTACCCCAAGGGCCGGCTCCTGGTTTTTGTGGGCCCTGGGCGACAGAGTTTCAGTGGGCCCCTTTAATACATACCATGATTCATGATGCACAGAGACCACAGAGAAATATATATATATAGTACAAGGCCAAGGATTTCACTTACTACATTACATGAGCGATATCTATTGTAAATTCTACAGTAGACAGTATAGTCCTCCATACAGTATTATGGGCACCATATAATGCTCCATACAGGATACTGGTCCCCATATAATGCTCCATACAGGATACTGGTCCCCATATAATGCTCCATACAGGATACTGGTCCCCATATAACGTTCCATACAGGATCCTGGTCCCCATATAACACTGCATACAGAATACTGGCCCCCATATAACGCTCCATACAGAATACTGTCCCCCATATAACGGTCCATACAGAATACTGACCCCCATATAACGCTCCATACAGAATATTGGCCCCCATATAACGCTCCATGCAGGCTGTTCACCCCTTATAATGCCCCATTACACGAGCGATATCTATTGTAAATTCTACAATAGCTCAGAAACCGGTGAATCCTCACAGCGCACAGTGCAGACCGGACAGTATTGTCCTCCATACAGTATTATGGGCACCATAAAATGCTCCATACAGGATACTGACCCCCTTATAATGCTCCATACAGGATACTGGTCCCCATATAATGCTCCATACAGGATACTGGTCCCCATATAATGCTCCATACACGATATTGGTCCCCATATAATGCTCCATACAGGATATTGGTCCCCATATAACGCTCCATACAGGATACTGGTCCCCATATAACACTGCATACAGAATACTGGCCCCCATATAATGCTCCATACAGAATACTGTCCCCCATATAACGCTCCATACAGAATGCTGACCCCCATATAACGCTCCATACAGAATACTGACCCCCATATAACACTCCATACAGAATATTGGTCCCCATATAACGCTCCATGCAGGCTGTTCCCCCCCTTATAATGCCCCATGCAGGATGACACCCCCCTTTTAATGCCATATGCAGGATGGCACCTCTACCCCCCATAAAATGCCCCATGCAGGATGTCACCTCTCCCCCCCATATAATGTCCCTTGCAGGATGTCACTTCCCCCCTTCCCCTCTTATAATGCCCCATGCAGGATGTCACACTCCCCCCCACCCCCATATAATGCCCCATGCAGGATGTCAATTCCCCAATTCCCCCCTCTTATAATGCCCCATGCAGGATGTCACCCCCCCTCCCTTATAATGCCCCATGCAGGATGTCACATCCCCCCTCCCTTATAATGCCCCATGCAGGATGTCACACCCCCTCCCTTATAATGCCCCATGCAGGATGTCACTTCCCCCCCTTCCCCTCTTATAATGCCCCATGCAGGATGTCACCTCTCCCCCCATATAATGCCCCATGCAGGATGTCACCCCCCCGTATGATGCCCCATTCAGGATGTCACACCATCCCCCCATATAATGCCCCATGCAGGAGGTCACCCTCCCATATAATGCCCCATGCAGGATATCACACCCACTCTCCCCCCACCATATAATGCCCCATGCCCCCATACATAAAAAAAAAAAATCAAATACTCACCTCACTTCTCACCTGATGCTGATGTGTCTTCCCGCTCTCTGGTGTGACAGCTCAGGAGAGATCGCGCCCTCTGACCTGTGACGTCACAGTCAGAGGACGTGGAAGACGCTGTGGAGGCACGGGGAGGGGTAAGTATTGTGCCGGCGCCGTCACATGACCGGAGCTGTCCCTGCGCTCAGCAGGCCGACCGGCCGGCCCCCATGCTGGAGTCAGGGCAGTCAAGCCCTGATGGCGGCCCTGCTGGAGGCTGGAGGGGCCCCCTCTCCCTCGGGGGCCCCCATTCAATGAACCGGCTGCACGGGCGGTAGGTCCGCCCCTGCTAGGATCTGGAGACGAATGTGGATCCATCTGCTTTTGATGTGACGGGCCATTAAAGGACATTTCCACCGTCTATATGGGGCTCTACGCAGCCATCCTGACAAGTTTTATGGCTACTGTTGGATGAACATCTCCACTTTTGATATTCTTTTGGAGGCTGTGTGACCTGGGATAATATTCAAGGACACAAAGATGCGCAAATGTATTTTACAAAAGGAGCGTCTTTTACTTACATTACGGTATGTATTTATTCAAAATGTGTTGATCTATTCATTGACCTTTTTTAAACACGTTCCGCCCATACGTTGTTAGAAAGTCTTGTGTGCTAGCTTATTGCATCCACGTCGTCAGCCCTCTGGTCTCAAAGTTCGGGACATCTTTACAAATTATTTTGTCTCACCACAGGGATCTACTTCTTGGCAAGACTATGCTGTGGCTATGTTATAGTATCCTTGCTTTTTTTTCTTTAATTAAAATAAAATGTTCTTGTCAAAAATGTATGATGCCTGTTTTTGTCACAATGTATACCTTCTATATCTGAGGCATATTGTGACGATGAGTCACTTTTCATGGCCAGGCTGTGAGACGGGATAGTCAAGGAGTCCAAAGTCAAAGCCAAGAGGGTACGTCATAAACAGAGGGAAGAGGCAAAGGCGTGGTCAGGTAACATTCCGTAGATCAGAATACCAGGAGGAAAGCAGAGCAGAGCAGAAGGGGTTAAACAGACGGATGGTCAGAACAAGGTCCAAGGTCAGGCAACAGAAGATCAATAAACAGAACTCAAGGCACAGAGAACAAACCTCACACTAGCTGAATGTACATCTCGCAGAGATCTGGGGGAAACAGCCCAGTTAAGTAGCCAGGCATTCAATTGGAATAATGAACTCCTGAAGATAGCCAGTGCCTCACAGTCTCAGGTTGGACAGCCGAGCTGTCAATCACTGCAGTGATAGCTCTTGCACGTCCCTGTACCAGATTGGATGGTCGAGCTGTCAATCACAGTACTGACAGCTCCAGCACACCCCTGTACAAGATTGGACTGCTGAGCTGTCAGTAACTGCATCCCACACACAGTGAGGGGTGGAACCGTGACACATAAATTAAAAATATCAACACTCATATAAGTAAAACAAATAATTTTATTACAAACAAGGTTTAATTTTCTCCAAACAGGCATATTTCAATCATATGCCAAATTTGGCTAAACTTAAATTTCAACATGAAAAAAACTAAAAAGGATAATAGTCCTGAATACACTATTTCTTACAAATTTTGGTATGAAGGTGGTGATTATGTCAGAGGAATAGCATGACTTGTTTGTTGAGTTTGGCTTGGTGGGTTATTTTGCCCCTGAGAGGTGGATGAGGCAGGATTATGGGTCAAGGGAGGAATTATTTGTGTGCCCTATTGTGGGATATGGTATTGGCTACTTGGGTAATGGTAGCCAAAATCATGCAGATTTTGGTTTGGCATTTGGCTAAACCCCCTAGAATGGCCATGTTGACCATACTAATGTTGAGACCACTCTCCTACAGTGGGTATGTTCAAGTGGCTATATTGGGAAGATCCAGATGGATTTTGAACTTAAGGTTTTGGTGGTTGGGTTTGGAGCTATTCGTAAAATCTTTGTTGTGGTTGAGGTGATGGGATTCGTGGTGGAGGTGGTTCTGGGTGGACTATAGGCTCTTCATCCACACTTCCAGACAGGTGTAGGTGGTTGGCGGTGTACCTCTACCATCTCTCAAGGTAGTTGAAAACGAGTCTTGGATTGTTAGGTGCTGTGCAGGAATCAATGACAATCTGCAATGCACATCTGGCACGCAGCCTCACCTCTCGGGGAATTGTGCGCAAATACTGAGCCAGGCTCCGTGCATATGCCTCCTCCCCATCATCGTTAACAGTGCGCCCTAGGTATTGCAAAACACCAATGTCTACTTGCCGCTTGTTACAGGTGGTGGGGAGCTCCCTCCTGCGCCGGCCACGGCATGGGATGGCTGCAGCCTGTGGTGAGGTATCCAGGGGGAGCGTAGGACTACTGCTTCATCCACGGTCATCATCATCTAGGTTGGCCTCATGTCCTGCCGAATGTGGTGGTGGTGGTCATTCTGGCGCTGACGGGGCAGAAGAAGATCCGGCCTCCTCATTGACTTCTCCAACAGGGTCCAAGATCACTTCAGAATCCGATGCTGTCTCCCTTTCTCGTAGGTTGGATTCAGTTCTGTTGTGCTTTAAAAAAAAAAAAAAATGTATTTACATATTTGAAGAGCCAAGACAAGCATGCATTTACTGTCGGAATTCCAGAATGGGAGCTAGAAAATTCAAGTGGTCAAAATAAATGTACTTCCGCTTTCTTGAGGCTGCTGCGCCACTCCTGGAACAATGCTGCCGCTCACGACTTTTTGTCACATCTGCCACTGCAAAATAGAAAAAAAGGTGAACACCTTGCTTGGGTGTTGATTGCTAGATTACATTGTCAACATGCGTACAGTTTGGCAAGTGGATTAGCAAACATGTATTGAACAAAACAACATGTTCATGAATGCTTTATGTACATCTACAGACACAAATGCAGTATGTAAATGTTTTGCACTTACTAATTTCCTGCTGAAACTCTCGGGTACTTTCCTCAAAATCGGGGTACATCTGGCAGCATATGCGTCTCCAAGCTAAATCCTTTTTATTGCGGTCTGCATAGTTGGCATCGCGAAGGTCCCAGATTTCTGGCCTCTCTTGCACCAGGACAATCAACATTTCCACAGTGATATGTCTGGCCATGTTGCAGGTATCCGTGGAGGAGTGTTCAGGGTTTTTTATAGGTTGCGAGGTCATTCTGCATGAGAAGCTTCCAGTTCTTAACTGATGCAATTTCCTGGCTTCAGGGAATTGTGTGCGTATTTGTTGCATGCTATACGGATGCTCCGTGTGTTGTCCGATTTTTCCTCACACCCATAGGCTTGCATTAGCGAGTCTCTCGCGATATACGCATACAATTACAGCATGCTGCAATTTTGCACACACGCCGAATACGCCTGACAAATTAAGCGATGATCTGAGCTGGCCCATAGAATAACACTGGGCCTAGTGCTATGCGATGTTTTATCGCATAGCACTCGCCCGTGTTATATGGTAGTATGACTCCGGTCTTAAAGGGAATCTGTCAGCAGGTTTCGCTATATAATCTGGCAGCAGCATGGGGTAACAACAGAGACCCTGATCACTTAGTTTACTGGGTGCAGCAGTTGTGATAAAATCACAGTTTTCTCTGCTGCAGATCTAGCAGAGCTTCGTTGTTGACCTGTGTATAACCCAGCCTACATCACAATTTTACATGTACATTGTATAATGACAGAAAGCTGCTAATCAATGCTGGATGGGGTTGGCCCAGGAGGCATGAGGCAGCTTATCCTGTAGTTATAATCTCCTGCTGATAAAACAATTATATATTGAAACCGGAAGTCACAGCCTAGTAAGTGATACATCATTATAATCGGTGTCTTTTCCCCTATATCATGGTGCCCTCGATTACATAACAAAAACCTGCTGACAGATTTGCTTTAATTGCCTGGACCCTATATGTTATGGGGCCCTTACTATTTGCCATTTTAATACTATTCCCTATGTACAAGATGGGCATTCTGGCTCTTCAAGAATCAGGGCAGTTCAAAAATCCATCTAGCTTTCTATAAAAACAAAAACATTTAAAAGGGTTCTCCAAGCATATAATATTGATGATGTATCCTTTGGATAGGTTATTAGTACTAGGCCGGTTGGGTCTAACAACCGGGGCTATCCCAGTGATCAGCTAGTATTTGCTCTGCTGACAGCCAGATATGTAGATTGAATAACGCTGTACTGCACAGCTCCGTTTAATGTGCAGCATCAATTGCTATGTTCTGCAGATCGATCAGTTGAACTGATTCAGTTCCCATTAACAACTGATCGTTTTTGCAACCCCCACTGATATGATATGACCGGCATCCTTTTAAGTAATTTGACTGCAAACCTTCCAAAGATAACATCTCCAACTGTAGGAAAGTTTTAAACATTGGACCCATTTACAAACAAGGCCCAATTTTATGCAAATTTGCCTAAGACCTGTTTGGACAATCTCGTGAAAACAGGATGGTTGAGTATAGGCTATTGTGTCTTCCTTACTATAACCCAGATAAAATGGGGGAGGGGTAACAAGTTTTTATAGCAAAACTTTAAATATGGCAGTACGGCAGCTCAGTGGTTAGGTTCAAATCTCACCAAGGACAACATCTGCAAGGAATTTGTATGTTCTCCCCGTGTTTTTGTGAGTTTCCCCCGGTTTCTCCAGTTTCCTCCCTCATTCTAAAGACAAACTGATAGGGAATGTAGATTGTGAGACAATGATGATAATGTATGTAAAGTGATGTGGAATTAATGGCGCTATACAGTATATGTGAGTAAAATAAATAATTGAATAAAAATGTGCTCCACTTCCATATGACCACTTTAAAGGGGTTGTCCGGTCTAACTTTTTGAAGAGTTATGCATCTTCCCAGCGCATGTACTGTACTGTGCACTGTGAGGAGTCGCCAGTTTCTGACCCAGGACCGGAGGGCATGTATAAAAAGGGCCAGGGCCTGTGTAGTGGGTGTGGCCTCACTCCATACACTTGTATGGAAGCGAGGCTGCGCCCACTGGCCAGGAGTATGTATAACTCATACATACCCTCCTGTCCCGGGTTAGAAACTGGCGAACCTCACAGATCATTAATTATTTCATTATTTTCTTCTCCTTACAATATATTTTTTGGGTTGATTTCTACTCTACCTTCTACACTAGTATGAAAAATATATATTTTTGTACCTTGCTACAATAGTAGTAAAGTCAGTACTAATAGGTGATTTTTTTATCCCTACATGGTGGTCATAAAAAATTGGCACTTGAGGTAAATGTAGGGAAAAAACATAAACTATATGCAACTCTAGTAGAAGTTTACAATAATGAATGGTGAAATGCTGACTTTATTCTGTGCCTTCAACTAAGTAGCCTTTAGAAACAGTATGGCTGCTAATAAGAACATGAACAATTGAACAAACTGGATCCAAATCAGTGATGCTGAATATGACACGTACGAGTCTATGAGTCTACAAGACTACAATGATAAGTACAAATCACTGGGGATATAACTTTGTGGGAAGAACTTTAAACACAGACATTTTGTTTATCAGCTTCCAGTTATGACCTACGTCTGAAAGACATTTCCATGATAAGAAGAAACAGGCAGATTGTCTTCACACAGAGTTGAAAGTTATGTTATTTGTCATCCTCGGCTTTAATAAAGACCAGAGATTTAGAGGTATAGTTTTACTTTAATCAGCAGCAATTATGTAAAGTATTAGATTATACAGAGTATGAGGTTATCACAGATAATGTGCATGTCAGTCAGCAA
This sequence comes from Phyllobates terribilis, assembly GCF_046119375.1. NCBI lineage: Eukaryota > Metazoa > Chordata > Amphibia > Anura > Dendrobatidae > Phyllobates > Phyllobates terribilis. The sequence continues at coordinate 527,864,587 of NW_027362763.1, read as the reverse complement.
ACACGCTCCGAAGATATCCTATGTGAATATGTGCAGAGTTTCCAGAAATGGCTGTGTATATATTTAAACATTTTATTCAGTTTATTGTACCAGTTCATCACTCTCTGATTGATGTCAGGAAACTTAGATATCAATCTGTAATACATCTCTATCAAGTTGTATTGTACAAAACACCTTACAGGACACAAAGCCTACCTGAGACCCTTTGGGTTGTAACGGATTTGGCTTAGGACTAAACTAAGGAGAGAGGCTTAATGGGAACCTGTCACCAGCTTTTTGCTACCTCATCTGAGAGCAGCAATATGTAAGAAAAGAGGCCCTGATTCCAACGATGAATCACTTACTTTACTGTTTGCAGCACAATCAAAGTTTTTAAATGTAGCAGAGCTCAGAAAGCTAACCCCGCCCACGCCACAGCTTTCTATGTGCATTGTCTATTGACTGTGAGCTGCATATCAGAGGAGGGGGCGTGGTCAAAACCAGTACTCACACAAGTTGTTGGCAGTGATAATCTACTGGTAATAAAGCATTCATTGTTATAAAACAACAGCACACAGCCTAATAAGTTACACATCCCTGAAATCCGTGTCTCAGCCCCTGCTTCATGCTGTTCTTTGATTACATAGCAAAAACCTGCTGACAGAATCCCTTCAAGAGATTCCATAGTTTTCACCCTTTGATCCATTTACAATGATGTAAACTTAGTGGTAGGGACCCCCTAGGTCACTATCCTCAGAATTGCTAAAATATGGTGGATTCTAATGCATGGTACCAGAGAAGCAGATGGGATACATAGCCAAACAGGCAAAGGTCAGGGCAGGCAAAGCTTATCACAAAGGTATGTAAACAGGAGATTAGGTCAAGCAGTCAGGTAGATGCAGCCAGGTATCGAGCAATGGGATAGGGCCTTGAAAAGGATACTTCCATCAATTTTGTTCCTCATATTAATGAGCAGTATATGACAGACAAAAGTCATAGCAGGCAGAGTTTTTTCACATAGGGAAATAAGCAGATCATGGCAAGTAAGCAGGCAGATGTAGTCATATAACAAGCAATAGGGGCAGGGTCCTAAAAGGGATAGTTCTTTCAATTTCTATTTTCATCCAAGTCGCTCCATGTAAACTACTTTGTGTTTATTTTCTTCAACTTCCTTCCTGTATGCTCGTTTACTGCAGAAGAGAGCAAATTGCTTTATAGATCTTTACGCTTATTAGCCCCCATTAAAATTAGATAAAGTTCTCCAAAACTGTCAATTTTACCGGGAATGGTCATCTGATGTTTGGGAACCTCCCGAAATTATGTAAAGAAGAGGAAAAGGCTGTTGGATTGTCTATTTTCAGTGATAAACCACTGACAAGCGTGTATGGCAGCAACTTTCCCCTCTCTCCCCATTGTAAATACATAAATATTTGGCAGAATCAAGCGTCCTTCTATGAGTGAGTCAGGAGATATAGCTGTCTGTTTGTTTGGCCAATAACTTTCCTTTTCTTCATGGAGAAAATGCTCTTAGTCATATCCTGTTAATTTTCTGTTACATTCTGATTTTGTGTTGGCTCTCCGTTAGTTTAATAATTTCATAGATTTTAGTTTGAAAGAAGACACAAGCCCATTGAGTCCACCTACTGTATAACCTAACATGTTGATCCAGAGGAAGGCAAAAACCCCATGAGGCAGATGCCAATTGGCATATTAAGGGAACAAAACCCTTCCCAATTCCACATGCTACAAACAAACTAGTTCCCTGGCTCAACATACAATCTTGTACCCATAACTTATAATAATATTATAATAATATATGCTTCAAGAAAGACATCCAGGTTCCTCCATTAACTTTTTTAGTAAATGAACCTTTACAATATCATGTGGCAGAAAGTATCATAGTCTCACTGCTTGCACAGCAAAGAATCACAGTCTGTTATAATGATTAAACCTTTCCTCTACACCAGGATTGAACATACTGCCAGTACAGCTGCACCAGGGCCCAGAGGTGGAGAGGGGGTCCGCCTCCACCTGCACCTATTTCAGCTGAATGTGTGTCTGAGAACCGCTGGTTCTGTGTACTTCAATACACGCCGCCAGCCAATCAGAGGCCGACAGTTGATGAAGGCATATCCATCATAGGTGGCGCATGGCAGTAATGTCATGCGCATTGGACAGGCAAGCCTAAGTCAGCTGTCATCTCCTATGCCGGCTATAGAAGAGGACGCTGCACACTGTGGAAGTGGAGGAAGGTCAGTAGAATCTTATTTTTTTTGAGGTGTTGGAGAAGAACAGAACAGGGAACATTATTAATGAAAGGGGAACAGGATGGAGGACATTATACCATGAAGGGGCCAAGATGGGGAATATTATACCATAAAGGGGCACAGGATGGGGAACATTATATCATGAAGGAGTCCAGGATTGGGGACATTAAACCATATAAGGGGGCAGGATGGGGGACATTATACCATGAAGGGGCCCAGGATGGGGGACATTATACCATGAAGGAGCTCAGGATGGAGAACATTATACCATAAAGGGGCACAGGATGGGGGATATTATATCATCAAAGAGTCCAGGATTGGGGACATTATACCATGAAGGGGCCCAGGATGGGGGACATTATACCAGGGAGTGGCCCAGGATGGGTGTCATTATACCAAGAAGGAGCTCATGAAGGGTGGCATTATACCAGGAAGGGGCTCAACGATGGCACAATTTATGCCAGGAAGGGGCTTAAGATGGAGGACATTTTTACAGGAAGAGGCAAGGATGGGTAATATCATTATATGGGGGGTGAACACATATGTTTTTATACAAGGACCCATACATCTGACAAACATCTAGATGGGATCCAAGTTCAAATTTTGCTAAGTACTTGATAGCATCCTCTTCCACCCCCAATTCATTTAAGAGCCATATAATAATATAATTTATTTTAAGAGCCATATGATGTCTTTTCCCACCCCCTGATTCAATATGACACTATACTTATAATGATGAGATGTGGTTGGAAGATGTCGATGTAAAGGTCTGACCAGATGGAGAGGAAACAGAAAACTGCTCTAATCAGATGTTATGTCAGAGGTAAGTAACTAGATGTAAATATAATTCTGTATCTATAGTGCATGACTTGGAGTAATACTGTTATTTGTAAAATGACCTTCCTTAGGCCACAGTCTCACATTTATTTGATAGGTCTGTGTGCTACCAGATTTTTTATTGGACAGCACACAGACTCAGAGTTTTATAGATCCATTCACATATCCGTGAAAATCACAGTGGGATCTGGAAGACTCAGAGCATGTCTATTTCTGATTCGATTTTGAGGATTAGAATGCGACAAATTTACTGCTTCTCTGTGTTTCCAAAGAAAAAAATCAGGCAGCACATTGATACTTCACATAGATGCAGCAATGTAGCCTTATTATGTATAGCACAGTCCCTTAGTATATAGTATACTTTCTTAAAATATACAGCGACATCCGTAATTACATAGTTTCCTCTCTTATACAACACCGTCCATATTACGTAGCATCCTCTCTAGTTATGTATGGCATTCTCCCTTATTATTTATCATACTCTCCTGTTATGTCTAGCGCCGTTCCATTATTACATAGGATCATCTCTTGTTATGTATAGCACCATCCCTTACATTGCAAATTCTCATTTTTTTTTGTTATACACAGCGCTCTCCTTATTACATAGCCCTCTCTTATTAGATATAAAATAAAATGACTACTGATAGAGCAACATGTGATCAGAGAACCAGTCCATTAGCCTTCTCCATTAGAAAAGAAGCTTTATTATGTTCCATCAGCAGTCATTTCATTTTGTATCTAACAAGAGAGGGCACTACGAAATAAAGGCAGGGAGATATGAATAACAAAAATAACATAGGTCTAAGGGGTAGCGTTTCTCCTTATGGAGAGTGACACACCAGCTCTGGCACGTCAAGGTAAGGAGGCTTATTCGCCATGCAATGCTCCTTTGGGAAATTTAATATGCAAATTGCCTCTTCAGAGAAAAAGAGGACTTGTACTCTATAGCGCCACCTATTGGAAGTAGCAATCCTACAAGTCACAATCAACCCTTTAACGAGTCTTGCAATATGACTTAGGATAAAAGCCAAATCAGAATCTCAATTTGCAGACACGGTGTTTCGGGCTGTTGGCCCTCGTCAGTGCAAAGTATGAGAACTGATTTGGCTAGGTGAGAGGTGTGTCACTCTCCATAAGGAGAAACGCTACCCCTTAGACCTCAGTCCAGAGCCTGTACATTATATGTCCTCCACATAAATGCATGACTTTACAATTATCTACATTTAACTTGAATTTCCATTTATCATCCCTAGCCTTCCCCATACATAAATCCCTCTGTAGTATTAAATTATCATCCCCATCTTGATAACCTTGCATAGCTTAGTATCATAAGAAAATATTGAAATTCTACCCTGTATGCCCTCTACAAGGTCATTTAGGAGTATGATAAAAAGAAGAGGGCCCAAAACCGACCCCTTGGTTATCCCATTGTTAACTCTGACCTAATCAGTCTGTGTTTAAGTAATAACCACTATCTGTTTCCTATCACTGTGTCAGTTGTTAACTTAATTACACATATTTTCCCTTTGTCACATTGTTCTCATTTCATATACTCACCTGTTATGTGGAATTGTATTCAATGCCTTTGAAAAGTTTACTGATAGTCTGTTTCTCTTCCATTGAGAGCTCCTTTGCCTGCATGTTGTAGGTTTATAGCAACAGCTTCCAAATGCAAATGCCACATCTGGAATCAGCACCAGACCTCTTACCTGCTTAATTCATGGATTAATGAGGGAATAGCCCTTGCTATAAAGAGATTTTTTTTACCACAAATTATTCAATAATTTGTATACCCCTTACCCAAACAGTGTTCTGCAGTGGTCTTCTATCAGTGACTTTCCAGGTTTTTGTAGTTCATGATGGGAGTTTCAGTTTCCTAACATGTGAAAAGCCATGACTCTTTCTACACAGCATAGTTGGTATGTTTTTCTCCAAATTATGATTCCTTGACAGGTTGTGCTGTAGCATATGGTGTGTGTTGGGCTTTATTGGTGCATATAGGAATTTTCAGCTCCTCTCCTTTGGCTGCTTCCTATCCTCCAGTAACCTTTGGTCCCCTGCTTTACAATTTTTACAATTCTGACCACTGTCACTATATAAGGTAATGTTTCAATGGATCCCTCTGATTCTGAGAAGGTATTTTCGTGACATATTGTACTTCATGATAGTGATAACATTTCTTCAATGTGACTTGCGTTACTTTGTGAAAAAATCAGAGAGATATGTCACACAAAATAGTTAATAAATAACATTTCCCACATGTCTACTTTATGTCAGTACAATTTTGGAACCAAAATTTTTTTTGTTAGGAAGTTATAAGGGTTAAAAGTTGACCAGCGATTTCTCATTTTTCCAACAAAGTTTACAAAACCATTTTTTTAGGGACCACATCACTTTTGAAGTAACTTTGAGGGGTCTTTATGACAGAAAATACCCAAAAGTGAGACCATTCTAAAAACTGCACCACTCAAGGTTATCAAAACCACATTCAAGATGTTTATTAACCCTTCAGGTGCTTCACAGGAATTTTTGGATGTGGGAGAAAACAATGAACATTTAACTTTTTTTCACAAAAATGTTACATTAGACCCAATTTTTTTTATTTTTGCAAGGGTAAGACGAGAAAGTGGATGCAAAAAACTGTTGTGCAGTTTCTCCTGAGTATGCCAATACCCCATATGTGGGGAAAATACACTTTTTGGGTGCACAGCAGGGTTCAGAAGGGAAGGAACACTGTGTGACTTTTTGAACGCAAAACTGGCTAGAATCGAGAGCAGACGCCATGTCGCATTTGGAGAGCCCCTGATGCACCTAAACAGTGGAAACCCCCCCACAAGTGACCCCATTTTGGAAACTACACCCCTCCAGGATTTTATCAAGGTGTATAGTGAACATTTTACATCATGTAAAATAAGTTGTCATTAGTCTTGAGCGCAAGTGTTCGCTACTTGAGTTTGCATCGGGTACTCAGGTATGCATCATGTATCGCGGTGCTCGAGTGACATGCTTGAGTCCCCGCCCCGCATGTTTCATGGTTGTTAGACACCGAAAAATTAAACTTGCGGGGATTGCTCGCGCATGGCAGGCAATCGCTGCGTGTATTTTTGGCTGCATAACAGCCGCAAAATAAATGGGACAGAGACTCGAGATTGTCACTCGAGCACCGTGATACTCGGTGCATACCCGAGCATCGGATGAAAACTCAAGTAGCGAGCTCTTGTGCTCAACACCAGTTGCCATATCGCCATCATTTTTTTCTTTACTTTTGAAAAAATCCCAACCCCAACACAACCCTAACCTTAACCCTAATACAACCCTAACTCTAACACAACCCTAACTCTAACACAACCCTAACTCTAACACAACCCTAACATAACCCTAACCCTAGTACAACCCTAATCCTAGCACAACCCTAGCACAACACTAACCCTAGAGGTTATTTTTTACGCCGTACCTCATGCGGTATAAGTAATTAGATGACTTTATTCTTCAGGTCGGTGCGATTACAGCGATACCAGATTCATATTGGGTTTTTAGGTTTTTATGTTTGGCAGGTGTCACACACTAAATAAGTAAGGGCTTGTTTTTTGTAGGACAAGTTGACGTTTTTATTGGTAGCATTTTCAGGAAAATGTAATTTTTTAATCGCTTTCTATTCCGATTTTTTGGAGGCAGAGTAAACAAAAACCAACAATTCAGGAATTTTTTTTTATGCCGTTCTGCGCGTGGTAAAATTGATAAGGTAGCTTTATTCTTTAGGTCAGTATGTTTACAGCGATACTATATTTATACAGTTTTTTATGTTTTGGTGCATTTACACAATAAAAACTATTTTATAGAAAAAGTAATTTTTTTTGCATCGCTTTATTCTGAGAGCTATAACATTTTTATATTTCAGCTGATGGAACTGTATGATAGCTTGTTTTACGCGGGACAAGATGACGTTTTCAGCAGTACTATTTTTATTTACATTCGTCTTTTTGATCATGTTTTATTCCATTTTTTTGTTTGGTGGTATGATGATAAAGCATTGCTTTTTGCTTCGTTTTTTTTTTACCGTGTTCACTAAATGGGTTAACTAGTGGGACAGTTTTATAGGTCAGGTTGGTCTGGATGTGGCGATATCAAATATGTGTACTTTTATTGTTTTTTTTTATAATAATATTTATTTATGGGTACAGTATATTTTTTCTTTTTTTTGGATTATTTTTTAATTTTTTTAAACATTTTCCCAATTTTATTATTATTTTTTTCACTTTCTGACACTGCGCACGATCTATCTAACTTCCTGATGCCATGGCAACGATCGGGACCTCACGCTAACAGCGTGGGATTTCCGATCCAAGGTAAGAGGGGCGCTCTTACCTCTGCTTGCCCTGGAAATGCTGTAATTAACTTTGATCACAGCATTTTGGGGGTTAGTGTGCCGCTCCTGGCACATTGTACCGGGTGTCAGATGTCAAAATCAGCTGACACCCGGCGGCGATTGCGCCTCTATGCGGTCGCGATCACATTGTCGTAATAGTACATACCTGGTCCATAAGGCCCAGGGCACAGGAACGTACTATTACTGACAATGTCAGAAAGGGGTTAAATTTATTAAGATAATTCATCAGCGCAATGATGGAGGAAGAAAAATAAATTCTATGGTTGATGGCTCCCGCCTTTCATCTACTTGCGCTGTGGGAACCATACTGACAGCTGTCAGGGTGATCCCCTCAGATGTGATAGTGACCCACGGGAATCGGGCTGTTACCAGCGGTAACATAGCTACCTCCGGTAACAGCGCTGTGGGGACCATACTGACAGCTGTCAGCGTGATCCCCGCAGCTGTGACAGTCACCCACGGTAAAAAGCTTATACAGTAGCTTAAAGCACATAACCTGTTTTTTTTGCAGAATAGGGGTATGTTCACACATTGCGTTTTTGCCACGATTTTGATGCATATTATTGCCTGCGTTTTTGTCTCGGTTTTACCGCGATTTCGATGCATTTTATTGCCTGCAATTTTGCAGCGGTTTACCGCAATTTTAATGTGATTTTCATGCGTTTTATTGCCGTGTTTTTGCAGCGGTTTTACCTTGATTTTGATGCATGTTATTGCCTGTGTTATTTGCTGCGGTTTTAAGCGATTTTGATGCATGTTATTGCCTGCGTTTTTTCCCGTGATTTTACCGCAATTTTGATGCATTTTATTGCCTGTGGTTTTCCCGTGGTTTTCCCATGATTTTGATGCATGTTGTTGCCTGTGTTTTTGCCGCGGTTTTACAGAGATTTTGATGCATCTTATTGCCTGCGGTTTTGCCTCGGTTTTGCCTCGGTTGTACCACGATTTTACCACGATTTTGATTCGTTTTATTGCCTGTGTTTTTGCCGTGGTTTTACAGCAATTTTACCATTATTTTGATGCATTTTATTGCTTGTGTTTTTGCTGCGGTTTTACAAAGATTTTACAGCGATTTTGATGTGTTTTATTGCCTGTGTTTTTGCCCCAGTTTTACAGCGCTTTTACCGTGATTTTGATATATGTTATTGCCTGCGTTTTTTGCCACGGTTTTACAGCGATTTTATCCCGATTTTGATACATGTTATTGGTGCGTTTTTTGGATGCGTTTTTGTAAAGAAATGAATGGTTTTGGACCTAAATACAGATATTTGAAAAGAGAAACGTGGGACATCGCTTTAAGGGTATGTGCACATGATCAGGAGCCGCTGCTGGTTTGAAGCTGCGTGCTTATGCAACGTCAAAACCCCAGCGGCCAGATGTTACAGCATAGTGGATGAGATTTGTTGAAATCCCATGTCCACTATGCGTTCATCTGTGGCTGCAGATCACTCGCGGACACGGACATGCGATGCGTCTTTCCAGACCGCAGCATATAAATTTCTCTTGTGGAGTCGCTGGTGTCCGCAAGAGAAATCTGATCAGTACAATGTACTGAATGCGGTGAATCCACATGGTTCAATGAACACATGCGGATTCACCTGCGTTCAATAGAACGCAGCGCTTTTGACGCAGCATAAAGTATACTGCGTCCAAAGCGCTGCTTGTCCGGATCGTGTGCACATACCCTAACCCTTGGATTACCGTCTGACCAGGGGTGAGTATATTCGCTGCGTCTGAAATGCTGCGTTCTAATGCGGCACTTGTTTTGTCAGTACATGCGGATACAGTGCATGTAATGACATTTCAGTCGGTCAAATTCTGCAGCGGAGAGTTGCATCTCCACTACAGAAATTGACATGCTATGGGTAAGTTTACACAGAGTGAAAAAAAACAAGCACAGTGGGCATGGGATTTCTTATAAATGAAATAAAATGAAGAATTAAATAAAAAAAAATGGCATGGGCTCCCGTGTCATTTTCATAACCATCAGAGGGAAAGCTGACTGCTGGGGGCTGATATTAGTAGCCGGGGAGGGGGCCATTAGCCAAAAGATGTTCCCTGGCTATTAATATCTGCCTGCAGCTGTCTGTTTAGCCTTTACTGGCTATATTACAGGGGACCCCAGAAAATTTTTTACGCAGGGTTCCCCTAAAAAAATCTAACCAGCAAAGGCTAAATAGACAGCTGCGGGTTGATGTTAATAGCCAGGGAAGGGGCCATGGATGATAGCCCCCTCCATGGCTATTAATATCACCCCTCAGCAGTCCCAGAAATGGCGCATCCATAAGATGCGCCAAATCTGGCGCTTTGCCTCCGCTCTTCCCACTGCCCTGTAGCGGTGGCGAGTGGGGTAATGGGGTTGGGGTTCAGGTCAGCCTTGTTTTGGCGACTGACATGAAGCCCAGGTTAGTAATGGGGGCGTCCGGGTCACTTCTACAACAGTGACATCAGCAATCACTGATGTCACTGCTGTAGAAGACAGCACTGTATACACTGACAGGGGTGTAATCATTCCTGTCAGTGTATAGGCTGTGCTTCAGGGTGAGGTCACTTGAGTACAAACAGCTGATCATCAGCTGAAAGCTTGAATGATCTCACTTTACGGCATTAAATGCTGTGTGGGAAAATTCCCACAAGGCACTAATGCCGTAAGTGAGATCACCGGAGCTCTCAGCTGATGATCAGCTGTTTGAACTCAGGTGACCCCCAGCCAGCAGCTTCTCGTGATACACTGCGGGAACCATAGAGCTCTCGTCAGTGTATCGCCGGCTGCTGGCTGCCGGCTGCCGGATAGCACGGTCACATCTCTGGATGTGACGGTGCTATCACGGAGATGGATGTGGGACACTCGTTATATGGACTGCGGCGGACAGGTGAGGATGAGGTTGGTTTGTTATTTTACTTTTATTGCAGGTGAACATGGGCTTCGGGGACTAGGTGTAAGGTGAGTATACAGTGGGTACGGAAAGTATTCAGACCCCTTTAAATTTTTTACTCTTTGTTTCATTGCAGCCATTTGGTAAATTCTAAAAAGTTTATTTTTTTCTCATTAAAGTACACTCTGCACCCCATCTTAACTGAAAAAAAAACAGAAATGTAGAAATTTTTGCAAATTTATTAAAAAAGAAAAACTGAAATATCACATGGTCATAAGTATTCAGACCCTTTGCTCAGACACTCATATCAGATCGGGTCCTCAGGTCTTGACCGGCATTTGGTGTTGTACGGAATCCATGTACAAGCGGCCAGCACCCTGCTGGCACATGGTTCCTGTTGCGGGATGTCACTCTGGCTGCAGCATCTTCTCCTGTGCACATCTGCACCTTACACTCTCTTGGCCCAAAAGCCCCTGCATTTTGGTGCTCAGGGTTTTTATATTCTGGAACTCTGTTGTCCAAGGCACCTGACCTGGTCTTGCAGTTGAACTTGTTCCCCATGCAATTCTTCTGGTGCCAATTGGTTCCGCATTGTCCTGTCAAGCCAGTAGATGGCAGCTTTCCCGCTCTAATGACACATCACACAGGGACTTTTCAGAGGTACCATCGTCTCCTCTTCCATATCAGCTGTAAAGCTCTCCTTATTCTCAAATAATCTCCTATTATTTAGTATGAAAAAAGGTTTTCCTCCTTCTCCTTCCCTCTACTCCTCTTCACATCCCCTCCACTGTATCTGCATTTTTGCATTAGTTTTATGATAGTTTTTCTACTTTTAAATATATTTATATATGCTACAGAACATTAAATGAAATATCTCATAGTAAATGTCAATATTATATAATTACAGAAAATAATTCTTAAGAGATATCACATATCAATGTAGCTGTAACCAACAAATTTAATATTACAACTGTAGAAATGACAGACAACGGGTAATAATAATGTAATTCAAATTAATTCAAATGATTTACAAATGGCCATTATTAATATCAAGACAGGTCAATTGTCTTACTGATTGTGGTGATAAGATGTTTCAGTAATTGAGCTTGTAAGGTACACACACAAACAACCAAAAACGTCTTCCTGTAGACAATTAGAGGGGCCAAAGGTAGAATAGTGTTAAACCAAACAACCTCATGGGAAGCTTTGTAGGGACTGACAAAAAAGCAGCCTTTGGGATTACATTGTTTCATCTCCAGTATCCAGTGTCTCCCTGAAGGACATTCAGTGGGAGGAAGGAGGAAGCAAGAGGTTAAGAACTTGAATGGATTAGACAGATAGTCAAAGAACTTGGATATTCAGCCTGTAACTCATTATAGGAGAGGTAACCCCATGGGTTTGCTCATGCTAATACATGTAGACTTTTAGTGTGGTTAAAAAAGTAAGTAATTTGACGCTTGCAGTGTGGGATAAAGGAAATGTACATTATAACATGAGGCTGAAGTCAAATCAACAGAAAATGCTGTGCACTGTCGGAGTATTGAAGCAAAGTAACAATGAAGAACAAATTATTTAAAAAAAATGACTAGAATAAGCAGAAAGCCCATCATGTGCTGGAATGACTGTGAGCAGTTTTGGCAGTTTCTTCTTGTACACTTTGTTCTTGCTACGGTCGTGAAATGTTGACATTTGTTTAAAAAAGTATGGTGAGACAAAAAACAATCACCACTATGAAAATTGGCAAATTTCATTATTTTGCAGTATAAAATCGGAAGTCTAGATAAACAATGCTATTTTACATGATGTCTTGTTGACACATTGTGCATGTTCAATGTCTACTAATGTGTTGTCACTGGCAGAGATTATCACAATTGACCTATTGATCATTATTTTGCCATGTCTGTTTTAAATGTAACTATTAATTCTCCAAATGAGAACATATGGGTCATATCGAAGGCTTGACTCAGCTTAAATGATGTTCGGTAAATACCCTTTATGTCGCCAGTAACGAGTGATTTAAAAAAATTCTTTGGCTTCACATTGGTTCTACCTCAGATTAAGCCAAAGACTCAGTAGGCTGAATCTGAAGTGTCACTTTGTATCCAAACATACAGCTTGGTCTCCAACATTGGGATTTGTATGACCATTTAGATGATAAATAATAAAGGAATTGTTCACCCCTGAATTTTTTTCACTGACAATACAGCCCGTGATAAAATGCTAAAACAAAGCATTCTCGCCTTACAAATCCCCAGTAGTTAATGTTCCAGCACTGCCCAGGTCCCTGCTGGTCTCCCATGCTTTCTACTATGGCTGTACAGACATGTAATTGCTGCAGCCAATCATGGGCTGCAGCAGTGACCAACAGATTATTGCCAAGGCCAGGGCCGGATTTTAGTGGTCACTTATACACACAACCAGAACAGGATGTACTGAGACCAGCTCTTTACACCTTGCTCTGGCTGTGTGGACATGTGACATATGAAAATTTGCTCTAAGTATATAAATGTTTGATGAAGACCATACGTACCTAAACAGGATGACTTAGTTGAGAGTCCTATTTTTGGATACTCCGTGTCCAAAGTATCAGCATTGTACTATTTATTATTACTACAGTCTTAGAATTATTGTATTTTTATGAAATTGATTGTATACATACTATTTTGGCTAAGTGATATCCAAGTACATAGAGTCAATAAATTCTGATATCTAAGCGAACAAATTGTTTACATGGGCCTATTATCTACTATAAATGGTGTACAGGTATCTGTTTTATCTAGTGCTGTGGGTTTCCTCGAAACACCAGTGAATTTTCATTTTTTACTTAAGTATATAAAATAGACTACAATTTATATTAAGTAAAATTTAACTCAAGATATATTATGTTATACTGACTCTGACTCTGTTTTGTGAACCTATCAGACCTATTAGAATTATGGAAAAAAAAATCTGTTACTCAAATTTCCATATGTAAATAGCCTCTTTAGAGAGGAAGAGATCTGGAACCTTATTGCCACCTATTGGAGGTAGCAATCCTAAAAGTTAAAATTGACCCTTTGAGGGGCCAAACAAAAAGCTTCATTTTCAGACACATGTTTTAAGGTTTTTCATCAGTGCAAAACGGAAAAAAACTGACTCTCCATGCCAATTTGGCATTCTCCACAAGAAGAAAGTTTTATACATTATGCCCTGGATCAAAGCAACCACTGACGAGGTTCAAACACTCCAAAACACGTATCTGAAAATTAAGTTTCTGGTTTGGCTTCCTAGCCAAAATCATATGGAATGTCCATTTAAAGGGTCTGTGTTGATAATAAGAGTCTTGTAGCATATTTAAAGCTAGCAGTGCTTATGTTCATTATTTTAATTGCTTCTTTAGCGCTTTTCAGGTGAGTTTCTGAGCTAACCAGTATGAAAAAAGCAAACATTGTGTTCACATACCCTTAGAATCACCTTTCCATGGTACAATATTTAAATTTTATCACAGTAGTAGCCACTAAAAGGTTGCCAAGGTGGTTAAAGATAACTTTTATGATTAGGATAAAAAAACGTAACATATTGCAGGGCTTCTTAAGCCTTGATATTTGTACCTACAAAATTAAGAAAATTGCATTAAAGACATTCATATTATACTTAAAACTTATAGAAACTTGCTTTGAGACAAGTTGAAACACAAGTTAAATTTGCGCTTATGGGATCCAAGCAGCTTTCGCCAGTTTTCTGGTGTAAAACGCTTTGAAACATGACAGAATTTTTGTGCAACCCATTCTAAAATATGGTGACTTTTTGTGTTTTTATGCCAGTCGTGTACAGCTTGGTCTCCTGTTTGAAAAGTGGTTAGATCTTGTAGATCTTAGATGGGAGGGAGTAACCAAGAATGGGCAATACATTCATGATAATTTGCCCCCAAAAAGCAGCATAAATTGCAAAACAATTGTACTCCATTCCCTGATAAGAGTAACATTTCTTGCTGTGGCTGGCAATCAGCAGCTGAAAAATACTCAAAATTCATTATGAGGCACAAGTCTCCTAATTAGTGATGAGAAAGCACTAAAATGCTTGGGTACTCGTTGCTCAGATTTAGCAAATTGGAATGCTCGAGTGCTCAGTATGCAGAGCGGTCTGCAGAGGGACTAAAAATTGCCCAAATCGATGGGAACAGTGCTCAAATGACATGGGAACAGCATGGGGAAGAACCCTGGAAGCATTTCTGACTCCCAGGTCACTGCTGTCAACAACGTTGTCAGAGGTATTACGCCACTTTTACAGACTCACAATAAAACATACAAAAACAAAACCAAAATGGATTTTCCTGGGAAATATGTTAAGGAGCATCCTTTCCAGGGTAATGACTTGTATATAAGGCAAAATAATTATGCAAAAACAAAAATGTTCCTCCACACCTTGGGCTATGTTCACACTTAGCATTTTTGATGTGTTTTTGCACTTTTGCATTGCTTTCAACCAAGACAAATGCATTCATCGGGAAATGTCATTTTAACATTTTTTCTCTGATTCCCAGGGCACTGCCTAAAACTGTGGTCATGTCATCAGACATGATTCTATATTACTGCGGTAATAATACAGACATTTTTGGCAACGTGACAAATCTTAAACTCCATTAAAAATGGGCAAGGTGTGTGTAAAGAGACGGGGAAGTGGACATTATGGTGATGGTGATAGTGCACACAGAGGCCGTGGGCAAGATGAAACTGTGCCTGCTGAGGGAGCACAACAAACACCCACATCATGTCGAACTACCTTCCTGTCCCAATTTCTAGGGGGCCACGAAACACAACTATTGAAACCAGAGCAGTGTGAAAAGGTTGTTGGTTGGAGAGCAGATAATGCTTCCAGTCACTTTGCCACCACCACCACCCTGTGTTCCACATGGTCCAGTCTCAGTAGATGTGAGTCTGGATCACATTATTATTATTACTTTATCGCCATTTATTCCATGGCACTTTACATGTGAAAAAGGGGTATACATCGCAAAAACAATAACAATAATCTTGAACAAAACTGTAACAGCGACTAGTACAGGAGGGGAGAGGAGAGGACCCTGCCTGCGAAGGCTCAGTCTACAAGGCATGGGTGAGGATACAGTAGGTGAGGATAGAGCTGGTCTTTCAGCGGTATGGTGGAGCGAAGGTTACTGCAGGTTGTACGCATGTCGCAAGAGGTTGGTCTTCAGCTTCCTTTTAAAAGTTTCAACAGTAGGCAAAAGTCAGAAATGGTGGGGTACAGAGTTCCAAAGAAGGGGGGATGCACAGGAGAAATCTTTTATGCGATTGTGGGAAGAGGAGATAAGAGGGGAGTAGAGAAGGAGATCTTGTGAGGATTTGAGGTTGTGTGCAGGTAAGTACCGGGAGACTAGGTCACAGATGTATGGAGGAGACAGATTGTGGATAGCTTTGCATTCCAAAGTTAGGGTTTTGAACTGGAGTCTCTGGGTAATGGGGAGCCAGTGAAGGGATTGACAAAGAGGATAGGCTATGGAATAGCGAGGGGACAGGTGGATTAGTCGGGCAGCAGAGTTTAGGATAGATTGGAAGAATGCGAGAGTGTTATAAGGGAGGCCACAGAGCAGGAGGTTGCAGTCGCAAAGGGAGATGATTAGCGCGTGCACTAGTGTTTTTGTAGATTCATGGCTGAGGAATGTGCGGATCCGGGAGTTTTTTTTTACTTGGAGTCGGCATCTTCCTCACCCTGATCCTCCTTCCTCCCACCATTCCAAGTGCCCTGAGACAACTGATCCCACATTTGGACACTCCGAAGAGCTGTTTTGTTCATCTTTCCATTTATAGATTCTGGCCTGTTGCTTGGTCCACTCGGAAGTGGAAAGAGCTTGGATATGTGGTTTGAAGGAGAGATTAGAGTCCAGGGTTACCCCAAGAGCTGTTCACTTTTCAATCAATCAATTTGGGCCTCTTGACCAGCCAGCTTCGAGCAGGGCAACAGAAAATCACATATAGCGATTTGAGGAGCCAAGGTCACCCGAAGATGATGGTGGGAAAGTGCAAGTACTGTCACAAGAGGTGGATAATGATGAGACACAATGAACAGAAAGTCAGGAGGAGGACCAGGGTGCGGAAGTGGAAAACGAAACGGTGGACGATTAAGTCACTAACCCAACCTGGCAAGGGGACATGTAGAGCGAGGACAGCAGCACACGGGGAGGGAGGTGTGGCACCACAACAGGCAAGAACAAGCAGTGTGGTGGCCACAGACACAAGGCGGGCAATTGGTTCTCGTAACACCAACACGACAGAAGTTGCCAGTACAACTGTTAGGTCTTCCCGAGTCTGTTTCTTTTTTTAAAGACTGTTTAGATTACCCCAAAAAGGCCATTTGCAACATCTGCCAGGCCAGCATCAGCAAGAGCACCAAAACTACCTGCCTGACCACCACCATCATGCTGAGGCACATGACAGCAAAGCACCTGACTTGCTGGGCCGAACACCAAGGTTCAGAAACCATGTCTGCGGGTGACACCACTGCCTGTTCCGCTGAGGTGCGTGCACGCCAATCCCCTGTCCATGGCGCATGCAAAAGATGCCTCCCGCCCTGCAACTGTCATTGCAGACTTGCAACCATCACCGTCCATGTCCTTGTCCCTTTGCAGCGTTCAGTTGTCCCTACCACAGTCCTTGGAATGCAAGTGCAAGTATGCAGCCAGACACCCACACACAGGCCGCAATACTAAACTGCCGCATTTCTGGACTGCTTGCACTTGAAATGTTGCGGAAGCTTTCCACAACCTCATGGAGGCGGCCGAGTGTCCATACTCGGTCCCCAGCCGCCACTATTTCTCCCGCTATTGTCTCCGCCTTCCACAAGCGTGAGTCCCAGAACATTACCCGTGCCCTTTCCAGTGCACTTAAGTGGGAAGGACCACCTAACCAGAAGCAAGTGGACAAGTGAATGTGGCCAGGGATGGTACATCTCACTGACGCATGTCACTGAGTTAATATTGTGCTCCGGCTCCTAGACTATGACCAAATTATTCATGATGGTTGGATCATCCATCTCCTTAGCTTTGTGTTACTTGGAATACAAGTGCAAGTATGCAGCCAACCACCCACCCACAGGCAGCAATACTAAGCTGCCACATTTCTGGACTGCTTGCTTACACTTGAAATGTTGTCTTTTGGGCTCGTGGAGGTGGAAGCTTTTCACAACCTCATGCCGCGGCCGGCTGGGTGTCCTTACTCGGTCCCCAGCTGCTACTATTTCTCCCGGTATCGTCTCCGCCTTCCACAAGCGCGGGTCCCAGAAAATTACCTGTGCCTTCCCCAGTGCACTTACTGGGAAGGAACGCATAACCACAAACACGTAGACAGGTGAATGTGGCCAGGGACGGTATGGAACCAGTCCACAGTAAAAAAATAAACAGCCATAGAGTATGCAGGAAGGTGGGAACCTTCCCACACATTTTTCTTAGCAAGGGCTGCTTCTCGGCAGGGTTGGACGGGCCCACCAGAGAACCAGAGACTCCTCCGGTGGGCCTTGGCTTCTCCATCAGGAGAGTTCATAGTGCCGAGGTGAGGTCATGATGATGATAGAAGCCACCATCTCCCTAGCTTGCTGCTGGTACTTTTCTGTGGGAATCAGCTTGGCTCCAACCAGCCTGGAATATTTCCAGTGGTTTGGTATTGGCACCCAGTACCAGAAGCGAAGCCATCCACAATTTCCTTCTCAGCAATTTTATTTGGTAGACTGAGTGGCTGCCCAAATACATTAGTTTCTCACAAAGGAGCTGAAGATACTGAGTGGCAGTAGGTGCAAGTTTCTCCAGCATGTTAGATATCAGAGGAATAACAGAGAGGGCAGCACAGTGGCTCACTGGTTATCACTGAAGCCTTGGAGCTCTGGGGTCCTTTGTTAAAATCCCACCAAGGACAACATCTGCAAGGATTTTGTATGTTCTCCCTGCGTTTGCGTGTGTTTCCCCCTCAATAAAACAGCAGCCATAGAGTGTTCAGGAACCTTCCCACTAGAGATGAGCGGTGTTCAACTCAAACTGTTCGCCAATCTCAAATTCGAGCTGTTTTGGGCGGTGTTCGAGTTGTTCAACGAACTCGTACGATTTGCAAAAAATTTGGCTGTTCAAGGTTATGTTCGATAAGAGTTTGTGCACCAAAAGCGTAACTGGATTTTTTCACAGTAATATTGTTAATTAGTGATGAGCGAGCGAGTACTTGCGCGATGCTCGGGCGGGAGCTCGGGTCCCCGTCCTGCATGTTTGGCGATATTTAGTGCACCAATCATGCAGGGATTGTCTGCCACTCACTGTAATGTCACAGCCATGGTGGTTGTGGCATTACAGTGATTGCACAAATCGATGGGAATGGTGCTCACAGTGAAACATGAAAATCCGGCAATTCATCAGCGGCATATATCAGTACCCGACAATTTAGAACAGAAAGAATAGAGCATCACACATAGATTAGATAGATAGAAACATGTCAGTCACATATATAATAAGTACAGTGACAGTATTGGTTACTGTACTTGTCATTTAGTGTTAAAATAAAAGATTTATTTAAAAAAAAATTGGCGTGGGATTCCCCGTAATTTTAGTCTCTAGCGGAGGTTAAGCAGATGGCTGGGGCAGATGTTTGAAGCCTGGGAAGGAGGTAATACCCACGGAGCTTCCCAGGCTACTAATATCAGCCCCCAACTGAATACCTAGCCTTTACTAGCTATTAAAATGGGGGACCCAAAAAAAAAAATGACGTGGGGTCCCCCCTATTTTAATAGCTAGCAAAGGCTAGGCAGACAGCTGGGGGCTGATATTAATAGCCCAGGAAGAGTGCCATGAATATTGGCCCCCTCCCAGGCTAGAAACACCAGCCGTCAGCCGCCCCAGAAATGGCGCATCCACAGGATGCGCCAATTCTGGCACTTAGCCTCGTTCTTCCCACTGCCCTGTAGCGTTGGCAGTGGGGTAATAGGGCTGGGGTTGATGTCAGCTTATAATGCCAGCTGACATCAAGCCCAGGTTAGTA
Organism: Phyllobates terribilis; assembly: GCF_046119375.1. Lineage (NCBI taxonomy): Eukaryota > Metazoa > Chordata > Amphibia > Anura > Dendrobatidae > Phyllobates > Phyllobates terribilis. The sequence continues at coordinate 527,845,230 of NW_027362763.1, read as the reverse complement.
ATGGAGAGGCGTCTATGAGACGCCCCCATTACTAACCCCATAGTGAAAGTTAAAAAAAAGCACAAACACCCAGATTTAAGTCCATTAATTGAAATAAAGACACAATTCTTTAATGTTCTAAATTAAACTCTACTTACCGTCACGCCCATTCCGGCTGAAGCCAGTGTCTTCTGCAATAAAAGTAAAATAATAAACCAACCTCATCCTTACCTTTCCATGGTTCCCAGGATGGCTTCAACTATGCTACATTGACATGACAGGCTGGATCGCAGCAGAAAGCTGCCATTCAGCTTGCCATGCTGCAGACACTGAGAAGCGCAGGCATGCTTGCGCTCCTCAGTGTCTCGCTGTGACGCCAACCAGATGAGCCGAGTTCATGTCCAATGAACTCAGCTCACCTCATGCACGACACTAACAGCATGGGAGAATTCTCCTGCGCATGCGGTGCTGGCAAATGATGTCACCGCTTGAGCAGGAGAATTTTCCCACGCTGGGATGGCATTGAGATGGCAGGCTGGATGGTAGCAGAATGCTGCCATCCAGCTTGTCATCCTTCAGAGATATTTCCTGCGCTCCGCAGTGTCTCTGAAGGATGGCATGCTGGATGGCAGTGTTCTGCTACAGTCCAGCCTGCCATCTCAATGCCGTCCAAGCGTGGGAAAATTTTCCTGCTCAAGCGGTGACGTTTGCATTCTGTGCAATTTAAGGGTGTGGCATCCCCTTTGTTGAGCTGACTGGTATATATGTAGCTTACCACGGGCCTGGGTGGTCTGGAGTTGGGACCCGGTCCTATTTGTCTACCCTTTTATATGCATTACTTCAACTTTGATATACAGTAAGGTTTTTAATATAGGCAGTATAGGTACCGTCCCAATTTAGGGTCACCTTGCCGCTGGTGGGACGGCTTGTATACTTTTTTTGATCAAAAATAGTTCACTAAGTACCCTATATTTATTATGCAACTTTGCTTTACATTTATATATAATGATGGTAGGGTATGAGATATATTTTTGTCTTTTGTCTTTTGTAGGTTATGTTTCTTTTTGCTAGTGTGAACATGCTCCTATTTCTTGCATGTCTACCATCTTAGACCTCAGTTCACATTGCTTGGTTTTTTGTCTTGTTTGCATTCTGTGCAATTTAAGGGTGTGGCATCCCCTTTGTTGAGCTGACTGGTATATATGTAGCTTACCACGGGCCTGGGTGGTCTGGAGTTGGGACCCGGTCCTATTTGTCTACCCTTTTATATGCATTACTTCAACTTTGATATACAGTAAGGTTTTTAATATAGGCAGTATAGGTACCGTCCCAATTTAGGGTCACCTTGCCGCTGGTGGGACGGCTTGTATACTTTTTTTGATCAAAAATAGTTCACTAAGTACCCTATATTTATTATGCAACTTTGCTTTACATTTATATATAATGATGGTAGGGTATGAGATATATTTTTGTCTTTTGTCTTTTGTAGGTTTTGTTTCTTTTTGCTAGTGTGAACATGCTCCTATTTCTTGCATGTCTACCATCTTAGACCTCAGTTCACATTGCTTGGTTTTTTGTCTTGTTTGCATTCTGTGCAATTTAAGGGTGTGGCATCCCCTTTGTTGAGCTGACTGGTATATATGTAGCTTACCACGGGCCTGGGTGGTCTGGAGTTGGGACCCGGTCCTATTTGTCTACCCTTTTATATGCATTACTTCAACTTTGATATACAGTAAGGTTTTTAATATAGGCAGTATAGGTACCGTCCCAATTTAGGGTCACCTTGCCGCTGGTGGGACGGCTTGTATACTTTTTTTGATCAAAAATAGTTCACTAAGTACCCTATATTTATTATGCAACTTTGCTTTACATTTATATATAATGATGGTAGGGTATGAGATATATTTTTGTCTTTTGTCTTTTGTAGGTTTTGTTTCTTTTTGCTAGTGTGAACATGCTCCTATTTCTTGCATGTCTACCATCTTAGACCTCAGTTCACATTGCTTGGTTTTTTGTCTTGTTTGCATTCTGTGCAATTTAAGGGTGTGGCATCCCCTTTGTTGAGCTGACTGGTATATATGTAGCTTACCACGGGCCTGGGTGGTCTGGAGTTGGGACCCGGTCCTATTTGTCTACCCTTTTATATGCATTACTTCAACTTTGATATACAGTAAGGTTTTTAATATAGGCAGTATAGGTACCGTCCCAATTTAGGGTCACCTTGCCGCTGGTGGGACGGCTTGTATACTTTTTTTGATCAAAAATAGTTCACTAAGTACCCTATATTTATTATGCAACTTTGCTTTACATTTATATATAATGATGGTAGGGTATGAGATATATTTTTGTCTTTTGTCTTTTGTAGGTTTTGTTTCTTTTTGCTAGTGTGAACATGCTCCTATTTCTTGCATGTCTACCATCTTAGACCTCAGTTCACATTGCTTGGTTTTTTGTCTTGTTTGCATTCTGTGCAATTTAAGGGTGTGGCATCCCCTTTGTTGAGCTGACTGGTATATATGTAGCTTACCACGGGCCTGGGTGGTCTGGAGTTGGGACCCGGTCCTATTTGTCTACCCTTTTATATGCATTACTTCAACTTTGATATACAGTAAGGTTTTTAATATAGGCAGTATAGGTACCGTCCCAATTTAGGGTCACCTTGCCGCTGGTGGGACGGCTTGTATACTTTTTTTGATCAAAAATAGTTCACTAAGTACCCTATATTTATTATGCAACTTTGCTTTACATTTATATATAATGATGGTAGGGTATGAGATATATTTTTGTCTTTTGTCTTTTGTAGGTTTTGTTTCTTTTTGCTAGTGTGAACATGCTCCTATTTCTTGCATGTCTACCATCTTAGACCTCAGTTCACATTGCTTGGTTTTTCATGTATACTGTGTGCAGCACTATGCGGGGTCATGTATACAGTACGGAGCAGTATGCGGGGCCATGTATACGCTACCGAGCACCATGGGGCCATGTATACAGTACGGAGCAGCATGCAGGGCCATGTATACAGTACGGAGCACCATCCGGGGCCATGTATACAGTATGGAGCACCATGCGGGGTCATGTATACAGTACCAAGCACCATGCGGGGCCATGTACACCGTGCAGAGCACCATGCGGGGTCGTGTATACAGTACGGAGCACTATACGGGGCTGTGTATACAGTACAGAGCACCATGCGGGCTCATGTGTACAGTACGGAGCACCACGTGGGGTCATGTATACTGTACCGAGCACCATGTGGGGCCGTATATACAGTATGGAGCACCATGCGGGGCCTTGTATACAGTATGGAGCACCATGCGGGGCCGTGCATACAGTACGGAGCACTATGCGAGGCCGTGTATACAGTACGGAGCACTATGCGGGGGCCCATTATTCTGTACGGAGGACTATGTGGGACCCATTATACTGTACGGAGGACTATGTGGGGCCCATTATACTGTACGGAGGACTATGTGGGGCCCATTATTCTGTATGGAGGACTATGTGAGGCCATTATACTGTATGGAGGACTATGTGGGGCCCATTATAATGTATGGAGGACTATGTGGGGCCCATTATTCTGTATGGAGGACTATGTGGGGCCCATTATTCTGTATGGAGGACTATGTGGGGCCCATTATTCTGTATGGAGGACTATGTGGGGCCCATTATTCTGTATGGAGGACTATGTGGGGCCCATTATTCTGTATGGAGGACTATGTGGGGCCCATTATTCTGTATGGAGGACTATGTGGGGACCATGATTCTGTATGGAGCACTATGCGGGGCCCATTATACTGTATGGAGCACTATGTGGGGCCCATTATACTGTATGGAGCCCTATGTGGGGCCCATTATACTGTATGGAGGACTATGTGGGGCCCATTATACTGTATGTAGGACTATGTGGGGCACATTATATTGTATGTAGGACTATGTGGGGCCCATTATACTGTATGGAGGACTATGTGGGGCCATTATACAGTATGGAGGACTATGTGGGGCCCATTATACTGTATGGAGGACTATGTGAGGCCATTATACTGTATGGAGGACTATGTGGGGCCATTATTCTGTATGGAGGACTCTTTGTAGCCATTATACTGTATGTAGGACTATGTGAGGCCATTATACTGTATGGAGGGCTGTGTGGGGATTACAGTTGGAGAATCATACTGTGATGGAGTCACCATTCTTTGTTGGGGGATTGAGGGAGAGGGGTACAGTAGGGTCATCATACTGTGAGTGTGGAGGAATTCACTGTGGGGGTATTATACTGTGTTTGGGGGCACTTTTGTTTGGATCATACATTATTATCTGTTTCATTCAAGAAGTTTTATCCTCTTTTAAATTACATATTTAAATTAGGCCATTGAGCCATATGCTTTTTACTGTTTTTACATAACATGTTATAATATTCCACTATAATTTTTAAGTTAATCGTTATATTTGACTAGATGGTGGCCCGATTCTAATGCATCGGGTATTCTAGAATATGTATGCGGCCGACCGGGCGCGACTAATCAGCGAAGCAGTGTTTAAATGGGTTGTGCACTACTTTAAATTAACCCCCCAATGTATCCCCCCGGGGCCCCTAATGAATTTTGTAATTACGTCATGTTGTCAATACTACTTGTGACAACATTGCTGACCACACACAGCCAGCACGTAATTCCCCCGGCTGCGGCCGCGAGCAATCAGCAGAGCGATGTTTAAATTTGGCGCCAATATCGCTGATTGGTCGCGGCCGGCGGCAGTGAACCGTGTTAGTGAGGACCGGGGAGCGGCGCTACCTGTGCGGGTACTTCCGCTGCTAGCGCCGGTCACCTCCCGGCTGCATCGCCGCTGACCTCCATGCGGCTACCGTCGGGAGATCAGCGGCTAGGGCCGCTGATCTCCCGACAGCAAGTGTGAAGGGAGGACCGGGGAGCAGCGCCGCCTAGGCCGCCGGTCAGGGTACTTCTGCTGTCAGCAGCCGGGAGATGACCGGCTAGCACCGGTAATCTCCCGGCTGCATCGCCGCTGACCTCCGTGGGACAGATGAGCCGCTAACGGCCACCATCTTGTTCTGAAATCCCGCATCGCTGATTGGCCGCGGCCAGACCAATCAGCGACGCGGGATTTCCTGGACGGACAGACAGACAGGATAAGCCGATTATATAGTAGATAAAGAAAAACTTCCTCAATTGTAAACATATTTTTTAATAAATATCAAGGTTGGTCAGCGACTTTGTCCAAGCTTTGAACTTTGGCCCTCTGTGTATTTGAGCTTGACATTCCTGGCTTTAAAGGGAACCTGTCACGTCCTAGCTACTATCTACACTGCCCCCATTGCTTTGTTAGTGATGCAATGTGCATCACTAACAAGCTTTTTTCATTTAAATTGGTGGTGTTCTAATGATTTTATAACATTATATATACTTTGTCCTACCTGCTCGTTTTCAGTCATAGGGTTGTGATTCTCACATTCAGTCAGGGGCGGCACCGCATCCAGTCACTGCTGGCGCCGCCCATGTATTTGAATATTGCTCCCGGCAAGCGCTATTATTGTGGGGCGCATTTCTACATGTCCTGCGCTGGTCCTGCGCCAGCGCAGTGAGGCTGTGCCGCTGCTCATGGGCCACTGCTGTATGCTTGCCCCTTAAGCCAAAATTTGCCAGCCAGCCCATGGGAATACCTATACTAACTATAAAGAAGCAAATCTCTCCCTGACGCAGCAGAACCTCTCCCTACTCTGTCTGATTCCGGGGTAGACTGTGATGAGCATGGCGGCGCCAGGTCTGATATAGACCTGATGACGCTGTGCGGCCAACCAATCACTGTAATGCCCACAACCAACATGGCTACGGCATTACAGTGCGTGGCAGGCTATCCCTGCATGTCCATTAGCTCTCTAAAGAGCGCCAAACATGCAGGGAGGGGACCCGAGCTCCCACCGAGCAACCCCGGAAATACTCGGCGAGCGCCAAGATTGTCGAGCAGTGATGCTCGGGCGAGTACCGAGAAGTGGCGAGCACGTTCGCTCATCACTACTCCTAATGACTTTACTGCATCTTACTACAGAGTGCTCTTTAAACACCAGTCTTAAATAATTGTGGCCTATATATTTTCATAGAAATATAGGAAAATGTTGAGTGAAGAAGAATTCAGAGAAAACTAAACAATAACAAATATAACATTCTTTTTATAGGATTTATAGAAAATGACCTTTTTCCATAAACATTTGTTATCACATTTTTCAAGGATTGTATGCATTTATAATAGGCCAGTCATAAACATAATGTTAGTTTTCCAGTGTTAAGTGCTGATTCTAATAGGTTGTGTGTGGCTATACTCAAACAACATATTTTTAAGGGACTTCTTGTAGTTCCTTACTGACTTTTAGTAGGCAGCCAGCACCTGAGATGTCTCCAAATGCAGAGTTTCTAGTTAATGGTGACTCAGTGGTTAGCACTATAGTCGTGTATCACTGGGGTCCAGGATTCAAATCCCACCAAGGACAACATCTGCAAGGAGTTTGTATGTTCTCCCCGTGTTTGTGTGGGTTTCCTCCAGGTTCTCCGGTTTCCTCCCACACTCCAAAGACATACTGATAGGGAATTTAGATTATGAGCCTCATTGGGGACAGCAATTATGATGTCTGTAAAGAGCTGTGGAATAGGAGAATAGGATGGCGCTATATAAGTGAGGAAAGTAAATTAAAAGAACTGGAAAGTGCAAACTGTGTCTTTAATGAGGCTGTTTCCTACAAAAATTTATTCGTAAAGGGCAGATGCTAGAACTACTGAAACAAGTGTTGTCACTGTATAGATTATTGGGCAACAATAAAAATGACAATACAATTAGTACCAGCATTAACAAGTCAGAATTTGAAGGCACATACACAATAGCCTTCCTGCTTCATGGTAAGTGATTGGCAGCTCTGCTCTCAACTACTTCAGGTGTTTGGGCAGTTGCCATTTTTTTTAGCTTGGATATAGCTATGTTAAGGCTTTCTTTTTTTGCGTAAGTTGTAATTCTTAATTGCAGAATTTAATTTACCACGTATTGTACCTCATGTCAATCACTGTGTGGTAAAAGTAAGATTTTCCCTCTTTACTGCAGGTCGGTAGTATATCAACACCAAGTTTATATAGTTTTTATGTTTAAAAAAATAAAAACCTTTAAAAAAAAATCTTGGTTTCTGTCACTCTATTTTGTTATACAAATAGCCTTTTTAGAGAGGAGGAGAATTGGAACCCTAATGCCACCTTTTGGAAGTGACATTCCTAAAATCCTATTTAAATTCCCGGATGAGCATTGCATGACTTATAAGTCTCCTTATGCCGACTTGCGCATTCCACAAAGAGAAACTTTATCCCAAAACGTTGTGAATTTCCTGGCAGAAACACTTTGATGAAAATAGTATAAATACTCCCAAAATCATGTTGAGCCTAAAAGAGGAATGTTTTCTATTATGACAAATACAATACTCTGAGCAGCAACAACTGCAGCCAAGTTACAGGCTATATACAATAAAATTCAAGGTTTGCATACATCTTAGAGCTTACAGAGTGCTGCTGTATTCTTTTGTTTGTATATTATGCAGTCATAGCAGCTTGCACCTGTTCACTCTTGTTTCATTCTGTTCGGAGGTGCAGGTAATTTTTTTTTAGGGGCTTATTTGTATATATATATGGTGTAATGACTATTTTGAACCCACAAGTACTTCACACAATTTTATAATACAGGGCCATGAAAATGAAATATTTGGTTTTTTCATGAAAAAAAATTGCTTTAGCTCCAAATGTCTTATGTTCAAAAGGGTAATAGGAGAAAATGGACCCCACAATCTGTTGTGCAATTTCTCCTGAGTATGCCGAAAACCGACGTGGTTGGAAACTACTGTTTGGACACACGGTAGAGCTTGGAAGGGAATGAGTGCAATTTAATTTTTTGAACTCATTCACTTTGTGGAATAGATTGCGTAAACCAGAGTACTACAGCAGAAACTCCCCACAAGTCACCTCATTTTGAAAACTGCAGCCCTTTAAAAATTCATCACAGGGTGTAGTGAGCATTTTGAACCCACAGGTGATTCACAGAATTTCACATCATTGGCCTATGAAAATGAAAGATTACATTTTTTTTTACTAAAAATTTCAATTTTTAAAAGGGCTAATAGGAGAAAATAGACCATATAATTGTTTTCACAATTTCTTGTCTACGTCAATACCCCATATGTAGTCAGAAACTACTGTTCAACCACAGTGCAAAGCTCAGAATGGAAGGAGCGCCATATTGCAAGGCAAAGATATCTGCAGTGGTTTCCGGGTGCCATGCCAAATTATCAGAAGCCTCGAGGTGCCAGAACAGCAGAACCTCTCATAAGTGACCCCATTTTACAAAGTACATCCCTCTTGAATTCATCTAAGGGTGCAGTGATCATATTGACTCAACAGATGTCTCACAGAATTTTATACCATTGGGCAGTGAAGAAAAAATAATTACATTTTTACCTCTAACATGTTGTTTTTGCCCCAGATTTTACATTTTCAGAAGGGAAAATAGGTATAAGTGGCCTCATAATTTATTTCACACTTTTTCCCAAATGCAGCAATATCCAATATGTGGTTATACAGTACTGATTTGTCACACTGCAGGGCTTGGGAGAGAGCACTATTTGACTTTTAGAGTTCAGATTTTCCTGGAAGTCTGCGGACTTCATTTGCAGAGCCCCTTATGTGTTAGAACAGCAGAACTTCCCACTCATGTGACCACTCTGGGAATTCACCTATGGATACAATGATGATATTCTGACTCCACAGGTATTTTCAAGAATTAAGCATGCAGTTCGGGTTGCAGAATGAAAATTGATGTAAATACTTTTATACCCAAAAATGACAAAAGTATTCTCGGAGTGATACCTTTATTGGCTAACCAGAAAATATATATTTGCAAGCTTTCAGAGCACAGAGGCTCCTTTTTCAGGCAGGATTGCAGATGAATTGATAAGACAAAGGCACAACATTCAGGCCTTGTGCCCACATAACGTTTTTGTAGCTTTTTTGCGGCGTTTTTACGGCCGCGAAAACGCTTGTAAAACAGTCTGCCATGCAAAGCAATGTGAATTCGGATGTGCTGTGCACATGATGCGCTAATTTGCACACCGAATTCGCATTGCATTGCAAAACGCAGCATGACCATTTCTACCGCGATTACGCTGCAAATTCGCGGCCATTGAGGAACATTGAAACGCAGCAAACCCGCAGGTATATGTGGATTTGCTGCATTTCAATTACATTCAATGGCCGCGAATTTGCAGCGTAATCGCGGTGCGTGTGGTACCTGGGATGAAGAGGAGACTACAACTCCTCTTCATCCCGGATACCACGCGGTGAAAAAAAGAAATAAAAAAGTTACAAATAAGCAAAACCTGTATATTCACCTCTCCGGTGGCCATCGGTCTGCTCTCCAGTCTCCTCCGGTCTGCTCCCGGCCGCGTCTTCTCTCTTCAGCGTCCCGCAGTGTACTGTCAAGGCCTGCGGTGATGTCATTTAGTCACCTGATGGTCACACGACCGCTGACGGTCGGCGGTCAGGTGATGGTCGCGTGACCATCAGCTGACTAAATGACGTCACCGCAGGTCCTGACAGTACACTGCGGGACGCTGAAGAGAGAAGATGCGGCAGGGAGCAGACTGGAGGAGACCGGAGAGCAGACCGGGGTCTGCCGGAGAGGTGAATATACAGGTTTTTTTTTTATTTTTAATGTTTTAATTCTTTTTTTTTTTACTATAGATGCTGCATTTAAAGCATCTAAGTTGTTCACACATTATAAATCCATGCCGGTTGCATGGATTTATATTGTGTGATCAACTTGTCAAGCACTTGCCAAGTGATGCTCAAAATCGCTTGGAAAAGTGCTTGAAAAAATGCATGCGAAAACGCATGTAAAAATGCTGAAAAAACACTTCTCTCTGGCAGAAAAAACGCATGTAAAGCTGCATGCGTTTTTTTCTGCCAGAGTGAGGCAAAAACGCTCTGCATCAAATCTGCTACGTGGGCACATAGCCTTAAGAGATATTACAGCAGGACATTTGTTCATGAGGTGTAAGGGGTGATGCCTCCTAATGATAAGCCAAGGAAATCAAAGTAGGGTTTTTCGTTACAAAGGCTTTGGGGGGATATCTAGTTATCTTTAGTCCTCCTGGTGGAAGTGTGAATTGTATCCGTATAGTGAGTCATAAATCCAGGTGTTAAATTGAGTCCTATTGTCAAGAAATTGAACATTCTTATCAGTTTGATTTCCCAATTTTTTCTCTCTCTGTCATCCTTAACCCCTTAAGCCCCGGAGCATTTTTCGTTTTTGCATTTTCGTTTTTGCTCCCCTTGTTCCCAGAGCCATAGCGTTTTTATTTTTTGGTCAATATGGCCATGTGAGGGCTTATTTTTTGCGGGACGAGTTGTACTTTTCAACGCCATTACTAGTTTTACCATATCCTGTACGGGAAAACGGGAAAAAAATTCGAAGTGCGGTAAAATTGCAAAAAAAGTGCAATACCACAGTTGTTTTTTATTTTTTTTTTTTACCACGTTCACTGAATGCTAAAACTGACCTGCCCTTCTTATTCTACAGGTCATTACGAGTTCATAGACACCAAACATGTATAGGTTCTTTTATATTTAAGTGGTGAAAAAAATTCCAAAATTTGGTAAAAAAAAAAAAAAAAATAGCGCCATTTTCTAAGACCCGTAGCGTCTCCATTTTTCGGGATCTGGGGCCGGGTGAGGGCTTATTTTTTGCGCGCCGGGCTGATGTTTTTATTGATAACATTTGGGGTAGATCCGATGTTTTGATCGCCCGTTATTGCATTTTATTGCAATTTTGCGGCGACCAAAAAACGTAATTCTGGCGTTTAGAATTTTTTTCTCGTTACGCCGTTTACTGATCGGATTAATTCTTTTTTTATATTGATAGATCGGGCGATTCTGAACGCGGCGATACCAAATATGTGTATGTGGGGTTTTTTTTATATATTTTATTTTGAATGGGGCGAAAGGGGGGTGATTTAAACTTTTATATTTTTTTATTTTTTTTTATATTTTTAAAAACTTTTTTTTTTTACTTTTTGCATGCTTCTATAGTCTCCATAGGAGACTAGAAGCAGCAACTATCCGATCGCCTCTGCTACATACAGGGGACGAGCAGGTCCCCTGCATGCAGCAGAAATGGTCCTGTGCTATGAGCGCCGACCACTAGGTGGCGCTCATAGCGACAAGATCATGACAACCACAGGCGTCTGCTGCAGACCCTGGGTTGTCATGCACGCCCATCGGCGACCCGCGATCACGTGACGGGGTCGCCGGTGGGCGGGGCTTATGACGCGCTACCCGGAAGCGCGCGTTAAATGCTGCTGTCGGAGATTGACAGCAGCATTTAACATGTTAACAGCCACGGGTGGATCGCGATTCCACCCGCGGCTGTTGCGGGCACATGTCAGCTGTAAGAATCAGCTGACATGTGCTCCGTTCAGTGAGGGCTCAGCGCAGCAGCCCTCACTGAACGGGGAGATCGCAAATATGCGTACTAATACGTCCCCGGTAAGTAAGGGGTTAAAATTACCATTTAGTATTAAGGCTTAAATCTGTCATACAGTGTCCATGTCCAGAGAAGTTTTTACCCACAGGCGTGTCCAGGTCATTCTTAATTGTGTTTATGTTTAGTGTTTAGTTCTGTTTAGATTCATCCTTGTTTGTAGTTTTTGCATGGTTTCCCCAATATAGACACCTTCAGGATACCTTGTAAATTGTATCATGTACACCACATTGGAGGATGTACATGAAAAGACATCCATTATTTCACAGTCCTGATTTGTGTTTGGTATGCAGACTGTATTTGTTGGTAATATGTGGGTACAAGTTTTGCATTTTTTATTGTTACAGGGGAATGTGCCCATCACTGATGGTGATTAGAGGACACTTCTGACAAGGAGAATAGGAGATTCCTTAAGTTAGGGGGCTGTTTGCAGGAGAGAAGTTGTTGTTCTGGGAATATTCCTTTCAGTCTGTGGTCTCCGTGGCATATGGGTTGGAGATCAGCACCAATTTTCCTTAGGATGTTCATGTGGGGGTTGTATGTGACTACAAAAGGCATTCTGTTGTCCTCCTTCTGTCTGTAATCCAGGAGACTGCTTCTTGGGATCCTTGTAGCTCTGTGGATCTGTCCATCTAATACCAGTAGATGGTATCCTTGTTGTGGAAATGTATTCCTCAGTGATAGCAGCTGTAGTTTTCTGTCCTTACTGTCTGAACAGATTCAAATGTACCTCAGAGTTTGACTGTAGATGATGGATTTTTTTGTGTGTCTTGGATGGAAGCTGTTTCATCTAAGATATGTCGGACATCCTGTGGGTTTATGGTAAACTGATGTTTTTTGGTGTTGTCTTTGATGTATATGGTGGTGTCCAGAAAATGTATTTGGGACTTTGAAAAGTTGAGGGTGAGCTTGATGGTTGGATGGAACTTGTTGAAGTTATTGTGGAAGGTGAACAACTGAACACCGCCCCAACAGAGCCCAAATGGAGCCCAAAGTGACTCCATCTAACTCATTACAGTAAACATTTTGTAGGGTAAATGAAGTTTTGTCTGAATCGAATTTTTCGAAGATTTAGGTGAAAACCCAGATGTAGATACTGAGCATAGAGCTCAGGATAAATGAAAACTGAGCATTGCTGCGATTCTTGGGAAACAGAATTAACAAGTCACAATTTTTGTTTTGCTACTATTACCCACTAAAAACCATTTAAAAAACTAACATTTTTGTAACATCAATTACATGTTGAAAGCTAAAATTTTCCTATTTTTCTTCCAACAGAGCTGTAAGAGGGCTTGTTTTTTTGCAGAACCCTCTGGCAAACCTAGAGGTCATTCTTGACGTTAGGGTGCCAAGACAACTTCCCCATGATTACATTGTGGGGGAGAATGATGGTGTGAGACTGGGAGCCCCCTCCCTCTCACAACTTCCTAAATCCTATTGATCACATCATCTTGAGGGTTAAACAGTCAGTGATGGTGCTGCCACCATCCTTGGCTGTTATTGCTGGAGCTCAGCTGTTAATTAAGCCCTTCAGGACAAATGACGTATATTGCCACCATCTAATATGTCCTTGACTTTGATCCAGGCTCCTATGCTGAGCCCTCATCTTTTTCCACACATGTGATGAAAGCCGGCCGGTGGGTGCAGCTCTCTGGCGCCCCCTTACCTCTCAGGTCAGTCAAGGTACTGCACCTAGAGAAAGTAGTGCCAGGTAGCTGCAACCAGCGCAGGGAACACGGTAGTGTGTTATCCCTTCAACGTCACTACACAGCACAACTCGCTAGCGCCCTCTTAGCCTCAGGTCAGTCAAGGAACTGCACCTAGGATAAGCGGTCGCCAGAGAGACTGTCCTGTAACCTACTGGGTATCGGGGCCCTCTGTAGTGAGGGCGGTATATATATCTTCCTTGGCCGCGCCAGGAATATATATATCTGAACCTCCGACCGTCACTACCAGCCTTCCCCAATCCCCAGTTGGTATGCTGCCACCAGTCCCTATTTTAGATATACGCCCAGTCCGTGAATGGGCCTATATCGGGTCAGGAACCAACCCTGGGTAGCGTTTTTGGCTTGAGCCGAGCTCACACGGACGTGCGTTCGTTATGCAGAATAAAAGGCAGGCCCACAATTACTTGAGGTAATTGATTATAATAATACACTAGATACACGATATACAACTAAATATACACAGGTATAAGGTCAGGCTAAACTATACAACAATGGAATACAACACACAGAATCACCACAGCATATCAGTTACCGGTTTCTTGATTTTCTTGTGACGCAGGGAGAGGATTCTGCGATCGCAGGCACGGTTCTTTGTTACAGGCTGAGGCCTACCACCGCATGGTCAAACTGCTCCTCCCCTTGGTGGCCTCAGCTGGTGCTCAGATGTTCAGCACACCACTCTTGGGTCAAGACTGACTTGTCTCTTGTCTGTCCTGCTATCTTACCTGCCCTGTCCCGCCCACTGCTGGTGAGGTCAGCTGACTCAGTCTCCACCCTCAGGTCTAACTTCGATCAGAAGCCCAAATTCTATGGAACCCAATAACTTCTTCTGGGATGGTCTCATGATACCCCCAGGGGTTCCCATGGATTCGGGCCGCCGTAACCGACCTTTTGATATCAATTATGATACCATACGGTCCTCAGGAATGGCTCCGCGCTATATCTTGGCTTCCAGAGCACGTACAAACGTCTACCGCGGAGGCTTGTGTGCGCAATGGCTCCGGGACGCCGTGATATTTTTTTATTGGCCCATCCCACGCAACATGCGTGTACTATTCATGTTTCTATATCTTATGCCTCCATGCTTGTGACAGACAAAGAAACTAGTCCTATGGGACAAATGGTCAGGTACAGATAGACGAAGCACCCCCCCCTGCTGGCTGTGTTTCCTCTCGAAGTCTTTGAAGCTCCTAGCATTCAAGTGTTAAGTAGGCTTCTTATCTTACAGGAGCCTGGATGGGGGGAAACTATCTAGTTGACGTTTTAACAGAAGGTCCCAAGGGTGGGGGCTGCTGAAGTGTGGCCATCCCTGGATATGATTTATCATTACCAAGATGGCGGCTACAGGTTCATCACACCTCCCCCTATACGAGGGCGCGAGGGGGTAGCACATTCCTGTGTTCCCCCGTGCGTCCTTCTGCACCCTCCCCTTGCCGGGATAACCCGTCAGCGTTACCGTGGTCACGGCCTCTTCTGTGGCGAATGGAGAAGTGGTACTGCTGGAGAGCGAGGCTCCAGCGTAGCAACCTGCCATTCGACCCAGAGACCGTGTGTAACCAGCTGAGGGGGTTGTGGTCCGTCTCCACGGTGAAATGGCTCCCGTACAAGTAGGGCTGCAGACGCTGCAGGGCCCATACAATTGCCAGGCATTCTTTTTCCACCGTGGAGTAAGCCACCTCCCGGGGCAGTAGCTTCCTGCTCAGGTACAAGACAGGATGTTCCTGGCCTGTCGTGTTGACCTGACTTAGCACAGCACCGAGGCCAAAGTCACTGGCGTCGGTCTGTACCACAAACGGCCGGTCGAAGTCGGCAGCTTGCAGTACAGGGGAGCTACTTAGGGTGGCCTTGAGTGCCCCGAAAGCTGTCTCGCAGGCGACTGTCCAGTCGACTGCGACGGGCAGCTTCTTCTTGGTGAGGTCCGTCAGGGGCTTGGCCAGGGTGCTATAGTGAGGGACGAACCTCCTATAGTACCCGGCGGTCCCCAAGAAGGACATCACCTGCTTTTTGGTCCTAGGAGTGGGCCAGGATGCGATGGCATCCACTTTCCCCGGTTCTGGCTTCAGAACCCCCCCGCCTACCCGGTGACCCAGGTAGAGGACCTCACTCATGCCCAGCTGGCACTTTTCCGGCTTGATGGTCAAGCCTGCCCGGTGGATCCGACCGAGCACCTGCCGCAGGTGCTCTAGGTGATCCTCCCAAGTGGGACTGAAGACTGCAATATCGTCCAAGTACGCAGCCGCGTACCCTTCAAGTCCCTCAAGCAGCGTATTGACCATCCGCTGAAAAGTGGCAGGGGCATTCTTCATGCCGAATGGCATCACTGTGGACTCGTACAGTCCAAAAGGGGTGATAAAGGCAGAGCGTTCCCTTGCCGCGGGGGTCAGAGGAATCTGCCAGTACCCCCGGCTCAGATCCATGATGGTCAGGTACTTAGCCCCGGCCATCCGATCGAGCAGGTCATCGATGCGTGGTATGGGGAACGCATCGGTGGCCGTTACAGCGTTGAGCCCCCGGTAGTCCACGCAGAACCGTGTAGTTCGGTCCTTCTTTGGTACGAGGACTACAGGCGAGGCCCACGCGCTGCTGGATGCCTGGATCACCCCCAGCTTCAGCATCTCGTCTATCTCTTGGCGCATGTTTCCCTGCACCTCGAAAGAGACCCGATATGCTGAACGCCGGATCGGCGGGTGATCGCCAGTGTCCACGTCGTGGACAGCCATCTCAGTCCTTCCGGGCAGGCTGCTGAACAGCCCCCGGAAGGGGTGCAGGGTGGTCCCCAGCTGGGACCGTTGGTCCTCCGTGAGCTGGTGGCCAACCCCCACATCCTCGATGGACCCACCCGCCTTGGCTTGGGTGAGCAGATCCAGGAGGGTTTCTACCTCTCCTTCCTCGGGAAGGTTGCACACTGGGTGGGCAGTCGCTTCCCGCTCATGATGAGCCTTCATCATGTTCACGTGGAAGGCCTTCCTCCTTCCACGGGCGTGATCCAGGGTGACCAGATAGGTGACGGCATTGAGTTTCTGGTGCACGAAGTAGGGACCTTCCCAGGCTGCCTGAAGCTTGTTCTGTGGTACGGGGACCAGTACCCACACCTTTTGACCCACCTGGTAGGTCCTCTCACAAGCATTCTGGTCGTACCACCGCTTCTGGTCGGCCTGGGCCTGGGCCATATTGTCCTGCACCAGCTTTGCCAAGGCCATCATCCTGTCCCGGTGGCGCACGACATACTCGATGACCGACACCTCGGGGGTGGCCAAATCCCCTTCCCATGCTTCCTTCACCAGAGCCAGGGGGCCCCGTACCCGTCGCCCGTACAGGAGCTCAAAGGGGGAGAACCCCGTTGAGGCCTGCGGAACCTCACGGTAAGCAAATAGGAGGTGTGGGAGGTAACGCTCCCAGTCTCTCCCGTGGGAGTCGACCAACATCTTAAGCATCTGCTTTAAGGTGCCATTGAACCGCTCACACAGGCCATTAGTCTGTGGGTGATACGGGCTGGCCACCAGATGTTGCACCTGCATTTGCTTACAGAGGGACTCCATCAGCCGCGACATGAACTGGGTCCCTCGGTCGGTGAGCATTTCTTGGGGGAAACCCACTCTGGAGAAGATCTCCAGTAAGGCGGTAGCCACCTTGTCGGCCCGAATGGACGACAAAGCTACCGCTTCCGGGTACCGGGTGGCATAGTCCACTACCGTGAGTATGAAGCATTTCCCGGAGTGGCTGGGAGTGGACAGAGGTCCAATAAGATCCACAGCAACCCTCGAGAAAGGCTCTTCGATGATTGGCAGAGTTACCAGTGGGGCTTTGGGGCGCGGCCCCGCCTTCCCCACCCTCTGACAGGTGTCACACGAACGGCAGTAGGCACCCACCGCGGCTCCCATCCCAGGCCAGTAGAAATGCTGAGCTATCCTGGCCTTGGTTTTAGCGATCCCTAGGTGTCCGGCCATCGGAATCTCGTGTGCGATCCGCAACAATTCCGCCCTGAACGGATAGGGTACCACTAACTGTCGGTCCCTGGGCCACGCCTCCGGTGAACCCTGCTGGACCGTTACCCGGTACAGCCGTCCCTGGTCCCAGACCACCCGCTCGCAGTCTGACTCCATGGGAGGCTGTGCCGCCTGTTCCTTGAGAGCTTTCAGGCTGTCGTCTGCTTCCAACGCAGCCTGAAATTCCTGACTTGATGTGGCCAGAATCGACGAAACTGCCACATCCTCCGTCAGCCCCTCCGGGCATGTCACCTGGCCGCTGTCTGACCCGGAAGACACTTGGTCAGAAGTGGGGAAGCCGTCGGACCTCTGCAAGGCTCCTTGGGCTCCGGCGCTCCCACTCCTGGTGACAGCGGCTATGACCGCTGTGACCGTGGGTAGTGCCCGCTTCCCCTCTGTTTCTGACCAAGCCGCCCGATCAGGCAGGCTTCCTAGGCCTTTGGACATCTCGGATGTGGGGAACTCCTGCCCTGGGGTCTTACCTGGCGGCTCCTCTCTTGGGACACCCCCACCTCCCATGGCCTGTTCCTCCCCCTGCAGTGGGCCTATACTCAGCAGCCTGGATACCCCTGGGAGCCCTACACTGCCGGTAGCTGCCCCCCTCTCCATCCCTGAGCTTCCCTCTACAGAATCCTGCCCGCCCCCTCCCTCACCGGAGGACAAGAGGTCACGGCACGCCGGCTGAGCACCTCTGCGGGCATCCCCACACTCCCCACCTGCTTTCACTAACCCTGTTTGTGTTGTGTCTGTGCAGGTGTTACCCTCAGGTTTCACTCCCTCCTCCTCAGCAGGACGCACACTACATACAACATGGTTGGCATTAGCAGCAGACAAATCAATACACTCTTGGGGGGCCGAACTTGGGGGTTCAGAGGGTACATACTGCGATACTAGACGCCCCAAGTCGGTCCCTAATAAAACATTTGCGGGAATATTTGGCGTTACTCCCACCTCCCGCATCCCCCTTCCGGCACCCCAGTCCAAATACACCATGGCAACGGGAAGTGCCGGCTCCACGCCTCCAACCCCGGAGACGGAAAGAGTCTTTCCTGGTACCAAGTCCTGGGGGGACACCACCTCAGGCCGTACCAGTGTTCGTTCAGCGCCCGTGTCCCGCAGTCCCATGACCGCAGAACGGCCTATGGTGACGGGTTGGATGTTGTCCAGGGACCTACCACCACCCCCTCCCACACACAAAACATTGGGCGCTCTCTGGGACTGGGATGGGGTCTTTTGGCGCTGGGGACACTCAGCCCTAAAGTGTCCTGGTTTGTTGCATAGATGACAACGTCTTACGTCTGGTCCTTGCCTGGAGAGGGCAACAGGGGGATACACCCCTTGTGTTCTAGGGGCCGGGGAAACAGGGGCATGACTGGGCTTACCCCCTCTCCAGGTGCTGCTGGCAGACTTCTTCAGCTCAGGCGCCCTGTTATTGGCATACTCGTCTGCCAGGGCGGCTGTAGCAGAAGCCCCTGTTGGTTTTCGGTCACGGAGGAACTGTCGGAGGTCCTCTGGGCAGTTCCACAAGAACTGCTCCGTGACGAACAGTTCCTGGACCTCCTGGCGGGTAGTAAGCGCTAGACCCGAGGTCCAGTGCTCTGCGGCTCTCAACAGCGCCCGCATATGATCGGTCCAGGTGTCCTTGGGGCCACGCAGCAGGCTCCGGAACTTCTGGCGGTACGACTCGGGAGTGAGGTTGTACTGCCGGATCAGGGCCCGCTTGATGCAGTCGTAGTTCTGTACCTCCCCGGCAGGTAAGTCCCCCAAGGCATCCAGGGACTTACCCCTCAAACGGGGGGTCAGGTATCTGGCCCACTGATCCCGGGCCAGATGGTGCTGAAGACAGGTCCGTTCAAATGCCACCAGAAAGGAGTCCAGGTCCCCATCCTTCTCCAGTAGAGGGAAGTCCTCAGCTCGGACTTTGGACGACTTGGTCTCCTGATGGGTTGGTTGCTCTAGCGGAAGCCCCCGCTGGGCCAGGTCCAGTTGGTGCTGGCGCTCCGCAGCTCGCTCTGCACGCTCCGCAACCTCCCGGCGCTCTGCAGCTTCACGCTCCGCAGCCCGCTCCGCAGCCCGCTCCGCAGCCCGCTCTGCACGCTCCTCCTCCGCTGCCTTCTCTGATGCTGCCAGGAGGGTTTTGTAGACGGCATCGCCATGAGACTGGAGACTTGCCATAGCCGCTTGTAAAAGGGCTTGTGATCTGGACAGGCTGGGCTGGGTAGGTGGTGGGCAGCCCACTGCGGGACCGTATACTGGGGACTGGCTCCCTGAGGTGCCCGGGCTGGACTCCTCCTCGCCATGAGTAACAATGTCCTCCCCTCCTGCCACACGGACCGTAGCATTATCCTCTTGCAGGGTCTTGCTCCTGGTGCCGTCTGCCATCTTGGTAACCGACACCGCTGCAACCCTGAGTTTGCACACACCTTGTTATACTTTTAGCCTGACCGTCTAACGTTGGGCTGACCTTAAGACTCCAGCAGTGGAAGTTACCACTGGCAGTCTTTAGTGCCTGGGAGTAGGGGTCCCACAACACTATTATTCTGCAATCCCACCGCTCTGCCACCAATGTGATGAAAGCCGGCCGGTGGGTGCAGCTCTCTGGCGCCCCCTTACCTCTCAGGTCAGTCAAGGTACTGCACCTAGAGAAAGTAGTGCCAGGTAGCTGCAACCAGCGCAGGGAACACGGTAGTGTGTTATCCCTTCAACGTCACTACACAGCACAACTCGCTAGCGCCCTCTTAGCCTCAGGTCAGTCAAGGAACTGCACCTAGGATAAGCGGTCGCCAGAGAGACTGTCCTGTAACCTACTGGGTATCGGGGCCCTCTGTAGTGAGGGCGGTATATATATCTTCCTTGGCCGCGCCAGGAATATATATATCTGAACCTCCGACCGTCACTACCAGCCTTCCCCAATCCCCAGTTGGTATGCTGCCACCAGTCCCTATTTTAGATATACGCCCAGTCCGTGAATGGGCCTATATCGGGTCAGGAACCAACCCATGGTAGCGTTTTTGGCTTGAGCCGAGCTCACACGGACGTGCGTTCGTTATGCAGAATAAAAGGCAGGCCCACAATTACTTGAGGTAATTGATTATAATAATACACTAGATACACGATATACAACTAAATATACACAGGTATAAGGTCAGGCTAAACTATACAACAATGGAATACAACACACAGAATCACCACAGCATATCAGTTACCGGTTTCTTGATTTTCTTGTGACGCAGGGAGAGGATTCTGCGATCGCAGGCACGGTTCTTTGTTACAGGCTGAGGCCTACCACCGCATGGTCAAACTGCTCCTCCCCTTGGTGGCCTCAGCTGGTGCTCAGATGTTCAGCACACCACTCTTGGGTCAAGACTGACTTGTCTCTTGTCTGTCCTGCTATCTTACCTGCCCTGTCCCGCCCACTGCTGGTGAGGTCAGCTGACTCAGTCTCCACCCTCAGGTCTAACTTCGATCAGAAGCCCAAATTCTATGGAACCCAATAACTTCTTCTGGGATGGTCTCATGATACCCCCAGGGGTTCCCATGGATTCGGGCCGCCGTAACCGACCTTTTGATATCAATTATGATACCATACGGTCCTCAGGAATGGCTCCGCGCTATATCTTGGCTTCCAGAGCACGTACAAACGTCTACCGCGGAGGCTTGTGTGCGCAATGGCTCCGGGACGCCGTGATATTTTTTTATTGGCCCATCCCACGCAACATGCGTGTACTATTCATGTTTCTATATCTTATGCCTCCATGCTTGTGACAGACAAAGAAACTAGTCCTATGGGACAAATGGTCAGGTACAGATAGACGAAGCACCCCCCCCTGCTGGCTGTGTTTCCTCTCGAAGTCTTTGAAGCTCCTAGCATTCAAGTGTTAAGTAGGCTTCTTATCTTACAGGAGCCTGGATGGGGGGAAACTATCTAGTTGACGTTTTAACAGAAGGTCCCAAGGGTGGGGGCTGCTGAAGTGTGGCCATCCCTGGATATGATTTATCATTACCAAGATGGCGGCTACAGGTTCATCACAACACAAGACAGCTGAATTCATGTGCCTTGAACTGTTATGTGCCTTTAACAGCCATGGGTGGCTCGGAGCTGTTAACCTGTTAAATCCCGCTGTCAATCATAGAATCATAGAATGGTAGAGTTGGACGGGACCTCCTGGGTCATCTGGTCCAACCCCCTGCTCAAAGCAGGATTCACTAAATCATCTCAGACAGATGTCTGCCCAGCCTCTGCTTGAAGACGTCCATTGAAGGGGAACTCACCACCTCTCGTGGCAGCCTGTTCCACTCATTGATCACCCTAACTGTCAAAAAGTTTTTTCTAATATCTAATCTGTGTCTCCTCCCATTCAGTCTCATCCCATTGCTTCTAGTCTTTCCGTGTGCAAATGAGAATAAAGATGATCCTTCTACAATGTGACAGCCCTTGAGATATTTGTAGACAGCTATTAAGTCACCTCTCAGTCCTCTTTTTTGCAAGCTAAACATTCCCAAATCCTGTAACCGTTCCTCATAAGACATGGTTTGCACACCGGTCACCATTCTGGTCGCTCTTCTCTGAACTTGCTCCAGTTTGTCGATGTCTTTTTTAAAATGTGGTGCCCAAAACTAGACGCAGTATTCCAGATGAGGTCTGACCAAAGAGGAGTAAAGTCCGATAATGACTTCAAGTGATCTAGACTGTATGCTTCTGTTAATATATCCCAGAATTGTATTTGCCTTTTTTGCTGCTGCATCACACTGTTGACTCATGTTCAGTCTATGATCTATTAGTATACCTAAGTCTTTTTCACATGTACTGTTGCTTAGCTCTATTCCTCCCATTTTGTATATGCTTTTTTCATTTTTATTGCACAGATGTAGTACTTTGCATTTTTCCCTGTTAAAAACCATTCTGTTAGTTACTGCCCACTGCTCCAGTTTATTTAGGTCTTTTTGAATCCTCTCTCTCTCTTCTCTAGTATTAGCTATCCCTCCTAGCTTTGTGTCATCAGCAAATTTAATCAGTTTACCCTCAATTCCCTCATCTAAATCATTGATAAAGATGTTGAACAATACAGGTCCCAGGACAGAGCCCTGTGGCACCCCACTTGAGACATTCATCCAACTGGATGTGAAGCCATTTACGACCACTCTTTGAGTCCAATCACTAAGCCAGTTATGAATCCACCTAACAGTTGCCTTGTCCATTCCATACTTGGTAATTTTTTCAATAAGGATGGTGTGAGATAATTTGTCAAATGCTTTGCTGAAGTCAAGATATACTATATCTACAGCATTTCCCTGATCCACCCAGTCAGTGATTCTGTCATAGAAGGAAATTAAGTTAGTCTGACATGACTTGTAAGTTACAAACCCATGCTGACTCTGGTTAATCACTGCATTCTTATCCAGGTACTTACATACATGTTTAATAATTTGTTCAAAGATCTTTCCTGGTATAGAAGTCAGACTCACCAGCCTATAGTTCCCTGGGTCCACCTTCTTCCCCTTTTTGAAGATAGGAACAACATTTGCTCTGCTCCAGTCTTCTGGGGCTTCTCCTGTTTTCCAAGAATTTTCAAAGATTATGGAGAGTGGTTCTAAAATTTCTTCTATGATCTCCTTCAGTACTCTGGGGTGTAATTCATCTGGACCTGGAGACTGGAACTCATTTATGTTAGCTAAATATTCCCTCACAATCTCTCTGTTTACAGATAACTTGGATTCTTCTATTCCTTTAATAGGACAGTGAAGATCAGTTGATGTTACATTTTCTTTCTGAGAGAAAATAGATGCAAAATAGGAATTAAAAAGTTTGGCCTTCTCAACATCCTTTCTTACCATTTCACCATTTTCATCCTGTAAAAATCCTATAGCATCTTTGACTTTTCTTTTACTTTTGACCTACCTCCAAAATCCTTTTTTATTGCTTTTGACATCTCTTGCAAGCCTTAATTCATTGTCAGCTTTAGCTAACCTGATACGTGCCCTGCAGGATCTGCAGACGGATTATAATCTTCTTTAGATATGCCTCCCTCTTTCCATTTGATAAACATTTTTTTCTTTCATTTTTTTTAGCATGTGTTTAAGTTCTGTGTTCATCCATCCTGGTTTCCTTAAATGCTTCCCATTCTTCCTACTTTTTGGGATTGTTAACGATTGTGCTTTGAGAATCTCATTTTTTAAAATTTCTCATCCTTTCTGGACATTTTTGTCCTTAAGGACATCCAGCCATTGGATCCCTCCTATTCTCTTTCTGAGTCGCTTAAAATCTGCCTTTCTGAAATATAATCTTGAAGTTTGAGTCTTCACATGTCTTCCTCCTCTAGTTATCCAAAATTCTATAATAGCATGATCTCTGCCTCCTAGAGTTCCAGCCACTTTTACCTCCTCAACCATTTCCTCCCTGTTTATAAGGATTAGATCCAAAGTAGCAGATCCCCTTGTTTTCTCCCCTACCTTTTGGAAGATAAAGTTGTCAGCAAGAGAGGATAAGAATTTGCTTGACCTGTTAGCTTTACTTGAGAGATATTCCCAACAAATCTCTGGATAGTTGAAATCTCCCATGACCACTGCGTCATATTTTTTGGAGAACTTGGTCATTTGATACATAAAGAGTCCATCCATATCTTCAGCTTGCCCAAGTGGCCTGTAGTAAATGCCTACAATGGTGTCCTTTCCGTTGTTCTCTCCTTGTATTCTTACCCACACAGTTTCCACAGAACTCTCAGTCTCTGCTTCAATCTCTGTGCAGATATACGCTTTTCTAACATACAATGCGACACCTCCTCCTCGTTTATCAAGTCTTTTTCTTGCAAATAAGTTGTATCCTTTTAGCCTTGTATTCCAATCATGTGTATCGTCCCACCAAGTTTCAGTGATTCCGATGACATCATATTCCTTTTCCTGCGTTAGTAGTTCCAATTCTCCTTGTTTGTTGCCCATGCTTTGTGCATTTGTATAAAAACATTTTAGTTTGTGATTGGTTTCTCTTCCTCCCATAATTTTATTATTTTAATTTTTTTGTCTTTGTTCTTCCTTTCCACTTCCAGTAGCAGAGATCTCAATAGTATTTGTCAGCTGTATATCTTTTTCTGGCCTTTTGCTTCCCTTCCCACATTGTTCTAGTTTAAAGCTCTCCTGATGAGAGTAGCAAGGCGACTTCCAAATACATGTTTTCCAGTCTTCGTAAGGTGCACCCCATCTCTAGCAAGTAGTCCATCATATAGGTAATTCATTCCGTGATCCAGAAATCCAAATCCTTGTTGATGGCACCTGTAGAATCTTATTCCACCTCATTGTTCCATGGCCATCCACTGGGAGGATGGATGAGAAGACCACCTGCGCTCCCAATTCTTTCACTTTCTTGCCTAAGTCTTCAAAGTCACTGCAGATGGTTTCCAGGTCCTTTCTTGCGGTGTCATTTGTCCCCACATGTATTAGCAGGAATGGGTATTGATCTGTAGGTCTGAAGAGTCTTGATATCCTGTCAGACACATCTTTAATTTTTGCTCCTGGAAGACAGCACATTTCTCTTGAGGTTATGTCTGGTCTGCAGATAGCGGCATCTGTTCCTTTCAACAGGGAATCCCCCATGACCACCTCTCTCCGTTTTTTCTTCACAACATTTTTCTTTCTCCATCCAGGAAGATTCTGAGGGCTTACAAGGTTATTCATTGTGGGCAAAGTCTTATCTTGCTGTATTTCTTCATGGTTCTCCTGCGTGAGAGCCTGGTACTGGTTCCTGAGCAGTATAGGTGCTCACTGCCTCTCGATCCTCCTGCTTCTCTGGGTCACATGCTTCCATTCCTCTGTTTCGTCAGGTGCAGCTCGAATTTCTTCTCTTTCTGTATCATGAAGAGATACAGTAATTCTGCTCTGTCTAAGCACTCTTCACCTTCCTTAATGATTTTCAAGGTAGTTAACCTCTCTTCTAGATTTCGCAACTTTTCCTCCAACAGGGACACAAGCTTGCATTTCTGGCATGTGAAGTTTGGCTTTTCCATTGGCAAGTCTGTGAACATGTAACAGGATATGCAGCTCACCAAATGGCTCCTGGACTCTTCCATGTTCTTATTGTTGATATGTTATGAAAACAGTGAAAAACGCTCCAAAATTCGCGCGCCGTTCACGTCCTGACAGCAGGATTCAACACGCGCCTGCCAGTAGTATTTCATTCCGGCCACCCATCGGCACCCTTGTCACATGATTGCGGGGCACCAAAGGGTGGTCATGACAACCAGGGTTCTGCAGAAGACCCCCGTGCCTGTCATTGTGATAGGAGTGCTGAAGCACTCCTATGTATAGCACAGGTGATTGGGTGATCGCAGCTTCAAGTCTCCTAAGAGGACTATTAAATAGAGTAAAAAGTGAAAAAAAAAACGGTTTTTAAAAATATGAAAAAAAATAAAAAAAACATAAAAGTTCAAATCACACCCTTTTTGCCCCATTGAAAATAAACAATAAAAAAAACTCTCAAACACATATTTGGCATCACTGCGTTCAGAAATCGAAATATAAACTTAATTAATTTGATCGGTAAACAAACAGCGTAACTAGAAAAAAAATCAAAATGCCAGAATTATGGCTTTTGGCCGTCGCAGAATTGCAATAAAATGCAATAAGAGGCGATCAAAAGATTGTATCTACCCCAAAATGGTAAAAATAACACCGTCAACTTAGGGCGCAAAAAATAAACCATGAAACATGTCTCAGATGCCGGAAAATGGAAAGGGTCTCGGAAAATGGTGACAAACGCAAAAACTTTTTTCATACATATTTTGTAATTTGTTCTCATCACTTAAATAAAAAAAAAGTATAGATATTTGGTATCTGCGTACTGGTGCCGACCTGGAGAGTCACATTGCCAGGTCAGTTTTACCATATAGTTAACATGGTAAACAAAACAATTGAGGAATTGCACTTTTTCAAAATTTTATTTCACTTGAATTTTTTTCCTTTTTTCCAGTACACTATATGGTAAAATCAATACTGGCATTCAAAAGTACAACTCATCACGCAAACTACAAGCTCTAATGAAAAAGCTATGGCTTTTGGAGAAAGGGGAGGAAAAAACAAAAATGAAAAAAAAAAAAAACGGAAAATGGTCATAGCATGGGTGGGGGTTAAGCCAAGCTCCTGTATTGACTGCGCCGATTACAATCTTCTGTGCTCGCATGATCAACAGGACTAATTGATACATCAGTTTGCGGGGAACACCATGCAAAATAGGATGTACTTGTATGTCCATCGCCGAGAAGAGGTAAACCATTAAGCAACAATGAAATTGAAATAATATTTTTTAAAACTTTCAGCATTCATAGACATGTTGTATATTAGCTAAAATTGAAGGGGTTGCCTCCTTCCAGAAAACTATTCCTTATTTGCATACTTTATTGTAAAAAAACAAACTGTGTCATACTTACCCTCCCAGTATCTAGCTCAATGTTTTTGGCGTTGCCTCTGTCTTTGTTATTTTGCTACAGCGGTGATTTCAGATCGCTGCTACCAATCACTGATCTTACAAAACCCAAGGTAAAAGCATAAGCAAACACCCTGCATTTTTTTTTATAAAAATTATGTTAACTTAGCTCCCTATATTATTTTCATTAACTACTACTGTTTATTTACGGCAGGGTATTTGCACGCTGCATGCATACCAACCTATATTCCAGTTAATCTCTTTAGGTTTTTTGTTTCAGTTTTTTTGCACTCTGTTCAAATAAAGGCACGTCCTGCCTTTCTTTTGAGCTGGACATTACATTCATGTAGTTCCCCATGGCTGCATGTCCACTGGCTAGGTTTCAGTCCTACTCAGCCCTTATCCACATTACGTCACTTGACAAATAGTAAGGTTTTAATTTTAGAGGTTAGGACCATCCCGAATAGAGTCACTGTGACGTGGTGGAATGGTTTTTACATTTTTGTTAATCAAAATTATGTTAACTAGGCACCCTATATTATTTTCATGCACTATTGCTGTTTATTCATTTACTGCAGGGTATTTGCTTATTATGTTTTTATCTTGGATTTTGTTTGTTTAGTGGCCAGTGTGAACATGCGCTTACACGATGCATGCACACCAACTTATATTCCAGTTCATCTCTTTAGTTTTTCAATCACTAAGCTTAGCAGCATGTAGTGGCTTATGCCTTCTTAATGGGCAAAACCACCTAGCTCAGCTCAAATAATGAAAACCGAGGCAGTGTTGGAGACAACTCAGTTCTGAACCTGGGGAGGGTAAGTTATCCCAGTTTTTCAAAAAAGTGTCTGAAAGGGACAACCTCTTTAATCCCCTTTACATTTTCACACTATTTACACTATTTTAGTTAAAGTCTTCTTCAGTGTTATACAATATTTAAACAAAGCATCAGTGACTATAACTCCCCTATATCTGGGTTGTACCACAATTAAAAAGGAGGAGGCTGAAAATTTGCCATGTTTTCAATGTATTATACTGCACCATTTAGAACAATGACTAATTACTTTTACTCTCTAGAAAAAAATGCAACTTTTCATATTGTTTGTTTAATGAACAGATGTTCTCGCCTAGTGTGCCAGAACTCCTGATATTAATGTAGAAAACATAGCCCAAGCATTCCATATGGTCTGTTAAAAAAATAGACAAGTTGGTTGTGTTTTTAACATTGTTTCTATATCCCAATGGAGATCAGCCATTTATTGTAACTTAAGTAAACTATAGAATAGGTTTAATAAATAGCTCTATTTTAGTAAAGTGTTAGGTAATCTCAATATTTGTAGAATATGGCATATTCTGCTATGTTCAACTATCTTCCTACTTTCAAGTCCTCCACTACTAAATTATGACTACATATGAAGACATCTGGTCTAAATAAATACAACCATTAATATCAATGTAGAAATTTATAAGCAAATGTGTCTGATGAGAAATGTTACATTCTTCACCATGAACTTTATGTCCAATCCTGCCTGCCTGACTAAGGCTAGGTTCATGTCGGTGTACTTCAGTTTACATAGTAGCTTTAACGTTTTATTTTTATATCACCAAATACTCATTGTGGGCACTTAAAGCTTTCTGCCTCAAAGTGTAATAGTACTTTGCTGTAAGCGAGCCATACCAACATTTCACCATCAAAAACTACTTCCTAATTAGTAAAAAGTTAATCACTGCAAGTATAGACCCATAACCATACTGTATACACCAACATCTTTGCTACATACATGTCACAAATTATTACTTAATTAATTACATGAGCTGTTTTGACAATCCAAATATGTATTCAACATCTTCTCTAACACCATTAAACCACTAAAAGACTAAGCTATTTTGGGCCTCGAGGATATAGCGATTTTTTTAACACATCCAATAGTGAAACTCATTATTATTCCAGGATCCATTGATTAAAATGTACTTTGTTCATGAGACAACTCATTTAAGAGTGCTAGTCTGGCATCTCTGTTCTTTGAGACCATGCTACTCAGTCACTTACAGTTGTGCTCAAAAGTTTACATACCCCAGCAGAATTTTTCCTTTCTTGGCCTTGCTTCAGAGAATATGAGTGATAACAAAAAAACTTTTTCTCCACTCATGGTCATTGGTTAGGTGAAGCCATTTATTGTCAAACTACTGTGTTTTCTCTTTTTAAATCTTAATGACAACCAAAACATCCAAATGACCCTGATCAAAAGTTCACATACGCCAGTTCTTAATACCGTGTATTGCCCCCTCTCTAACATCAATGACAGCTTGAAGTCTTTTGTGGTAGTTGTGGATGAAGTAATTTATTTTCTCAGATGGTAAAGCTGCCCATTCTTCTTGGCAAAAAGCCTCCAGTTCCTGTAAATTCCTGGGCTGTCTAGCATGAACTGCGCACTTGACATCTCCCCAGAGTGGCTCAATGATATTGAGGTCAGGAGACTGAGATGGCCGCTCCAGAACCTTCACCTTGTTCTGCTGTAGCCAATGACAGGTCGACTTGACCTTGTGTTTTGAATCGCTGTCATGTTGGAACGTCCAAGTATGTCCCATGCATAGCTTCTGGACTGATGAGTGCAATTTTGCCACCAGTGTTTGCTGATAACGTGCTGCATTCATCTTTCCTTCAACTTTTACCAAGCTTCCTGTGCCTTTGTAGCTCACACATCCCCAAAACATCAGCCATCCACCTCCGTGCTTTACTTAAGAATGGTGTTCTTTTCATCATAGGCCTTGTTGACCTCTCTCCAAATGTAACGTTTATGGTTGTGGTCAAGAAGTTCAGTTTTGGTCTCATCACTCTAAATTACGTGGTACCAGAAGTTTTGAGGCTTGTCTTTGTGCTGTTTGGCTTATTGTAGGCAAGATACTTTGTGGTATTTGCGCACTAATGGCTTTCCTCTGTGCCAAATTCTGTGCATGTTATCATGCCAAATTCACCTGGGTATGTGAACTTTTGATCAGGGTCATTTGGATGTTTTTGATTGTCATTAAGATTTAAAAAGAGAAAACACAGTAGTTTGACAATAAATGGCTTCACCTAACCAATAACCATGAGTGGAGAAAAAGTTTTTTTGTTATCATTCATATTCTCTGAAACAAGGCCAAGAAAGGAAAAATTCTGACTTGGTTTGTAAACTTTTGAGCACAACTGTATAGATAGGGATGAGCGGAGTCGTGGGAGTTCGGGTTCTGGTACCGACCCGGACTTTATTCCAAAGTTCGGTTCGGGTACCAGAACTGTACCCAAACTTGAACCACAACCTGAACCCCATTGAAAACATTGAATACCCGAACTTTTGATCTGGAAAATTTCTCTCTCTCTCTCCTTCGGAATTCCCTTGAAACACTGAACACTAACTGTCCGGTACAAACTCAAAACTTTTAAGTTTGGGTTCGCTCATCTCTACTTATAGACAGTTTGAAATTTCTGTGTTTGAAAAAATAAATGCTTCAAGATAAAGAAATTAAGCAAATAGGACAAATATAAAAATCAGTTTGAGACAATCGTTCAAACATACAGCGAAAATTGTTTTCCCTTGAGTTGTCTTCTCAAAGGATAAAGCATACAGAATAATAGGTAAAGATTAGTGTTGAGCCACCCCCGTAGTGTTCGAGTTCGGTTCGGTTCGTCGAACACCCGTGTGTTCGCCGAACAGTTCGTCGAACTGTTCGTCGAACACCTTCGAACACCGTTAAAACCAATGGCAGGCAAACAAAAACACATAGAAACACATAGAAAACACCTTCAAAGGTGTCCAAAAGCTGACAAACTGCTCAGAAGA
Organism: Phyllobates terribilis; assembly: GCF_046119375.1. NCBI lineage: Eukaryota > Metazoa > Chordata > Amphibia > Anura > Dendrobatidae > Phyllobates > Phyllobates terribilis. The sequence goes on along the minus strand of NW_027362763.1, from coordinate 527,814,731 downwards.
CACAACTAACACATGGAAAAGTGACAAGTACATATAGTCATGCGAAAAGAAAAGAGGTGGAGGAGTAAAAGGAGGGGGAGACACAGATATAGGCATGTCATGCCCTTCTAAAATCCAAAAAGTGAGAAGCCGAGACGGCCAGTCCGCTCCTGCCCGTGCCACCTCCGTGTCGCCGGGTTTGTGCCAGAGCCGCGGTGAACCCTGACGGCCAGCCCCCCTCTCCCAATACTGGTGCCTGTCCGCTGGTGGGTCGAGAGAGCCCCCCTGTGGTGGAGGCAGCTCTAAGCATTTTAATTTAAATTGTCCCTCTAATTTGAATGAATACACTTTAAATCCATTTACAAGGATCTATTGGAGGGCAAGTCTCATGCCAGCAGCCGCGTAATTCCAGCTCCAGTAGCGTCCACTAAAGCTGCTGCAGTTAAAAAGCTTTTATAAGGATCGAGCTCGGCTGTCCACCGCAAGGCATCCTAGTGCCAGTCCCAGCCCCTATGCCTTGGGGTGCCTCCTGATGCTCTTCACTAAGTATCCCGTGGTCCCGAAGCATTTCCTTTGAAAAAATTAAGTGTCCAAACTACAGGTGGTGTAGCTTGCTTAACAGCCGGGATAATCCGCTGACTAGCAGACACTGCTACTAGGCACAAAGTATTTCCTGGGCTAGATGCAGTTAAAAATTTGTAAGTAGATACTCTCGTTGGATGCTGAGAAAGCATTCCATAGAGTCTCCTGGCACGCCATATATGATTCTCTTAAAAAGCTTGGGGTAGGGGTCTAGGGGACCCTTTTATAGCCAAAATCACGGCCCTGTATCACAATACGTCACCTAGGCTGAAGATAAATGGAACTGTAGCACCGAGGGCTCGGTTGCTACAGACGTATTGCACCTCACCCAGAGGTGTGATATCTCACTCTCAGATAAGGATGGAGTGTGGATCAGGACCCGACACCTGCATGCATTACACCACATTGCCGTGGGGCAGGGCGACCAATATGCCCCTGAGATGGGCACGACAGTCCCTGTCCCTGGCTGGAGTGGGGGGAGGGAACACTGAGGAAGGGGAACCCTGCAGTGCAGGAGCAGGGAGGAAGCAGTTCCTGGGTGCATTGAGAAGGGAGTATAAAAGTTGGGCACCATCTTAGTTCAGTGCAGAGAAGTCTGAGCAGAAGTGGCAGGGAGCAGGGGCTCTGCATGAGCTCTGCTCCGGAGGCGGGCCTAGTAACAGAGGCCCAGGCCTGCAAGAGGGAGAAGGAAGGAAGAGGAGCGGAGAAGGCTCCAGGAACGAGGAATGAAGGGATCCTAGGGGTGCGGACGGGCGAGTCGCCACCGCACGCCAGCTGCGTGGAGGGGTCAGGCCAAAGGGGGAGACCAGTCCCCGAACTAGTGGAGGCAGGAAACGACCCTCAGCTAGAAACCGGAGGCTCTGACATTTTATGTGGCGCAGCCCCTTGCTCCACCCGCTAGGAAGGCACCACATAGGGTCAGGGAAACTGGCGCCAAGTTTACCAAGAGGAGGCCCGAGGCAGCCGGACAGAAATGTTGGTAAGAAAGGCCAGACAAAGGACACACAAAGGGGGTCCTGTGAAGCGCTCCAAAGTTATCTGGGAGTTGTCTGAGCCCCTCACCTGGTGAGCACAGTACGACGTGGGCAGCCGTTACCTGCAGACGTGGTCTGGATAATAAGAACTGTGAGTAAAGGCCCTGAACTGCATCACTGACTCCGTGTCGTTACTGCTGCTGCCCTGCACCATCACCCCCATCCTCCGCATACACTGCCCTGAGGCTATACTCCTCCCGTGGGGAGTTATGCTACGCTCTGCTGCACCCACAACACCAGTCTTAGCGGTCTGCCCTGTAGCGGCGGTTCACTCTGACCGCAATCCACGGGTGGCGTAGTCGGACATTTAAACATCAAAACCACATAAATAGTTCCGCCACTGGTTTGACCGCCCTGAGCCACGGAACCGGATCGCCGCCACGAAGACTACAACCACCAGCATCCACCAAAAAGGGTCCGGCTCCGGGTGTCCCAAGGCCCAGGGGGTGCGTCAGAACATTTTCATCACCTTTCACAATCACCAATGGGACAAGGCAGGGATGTCCTCTGTCCCCTCTCTTATACATCCTAGTGACGGAGCACCTGCTCTCATCAATTCGCCATAACCCCAATATTAGGTGGATTGAGGTGGGAGGCACCGAGTACAAGTGCTCTCTATTTGCTGATGATGTCCTAGTATATATCACTCAATCACATATATCCATCCCTGCTGTTATGGCTGAAATAGATCACTTTGTTACATGGTAAAATTTTAAAATCAATGCAGCGAAGTCTGAGGCCCTCGATGTCTCCCTCCCTAAATCCATATAGGATTCCATCCAGTCCAACTTTCCCTTTGCCTGGCCCTCACAGGGTATCAAATACTTAGGAATTCCTATTCATAGAGACCTCTCCCATCTATGTTATCTTAATTTTGGGCCCTTTATTGAACAATTCCATACAGACCACGGTTGGCAAGTTAGAACTGTAAGATTCACTACGTGAACCACTGGTGTTTTGTGGAAAAGCACATGTACACCGCGTTCCAAATTATTATGCAAAAAGTGTTTAGGAGTGATAAGGGAAGAATTTGTTTGTTTGTCAGTTAAACTCATTGATGGTGATGTGTGTCAGGGCTCTTTATATCACTGTAAGCAATTGCAGACACCTGTGCTAATTAGTTTGGCAGGTGTGTCCAATAAAGGCAAGACTACTTAAGAAGGCTCTCTCACATTATTAAGCAGCCTACATTTTCTGCCAAAATGGGAAAGAAAAAGGATGTGTCGGCTGCTGAGAAGCAACAAATTGTGGAGTGTTTAGGTCAAGGCATGACTACAATCAACATTGTGCGATGATCAGGATGAAGTGTCTTGGCAATCAAGAAGTATGTAGCTGATTCACAGTACACACGTGTGCGTGCTGATAAGGGCAAATTGAGGACTCTTTCCTACAGGCAATTACGTCAGGTTGAAAGAGCAGCGGCAAAAAAGCCTTGTCATAGCAGCAGACAAGTTTTTGAAGCTGCTTGTGCCTCCAACGTCCCCCGAACAACAAGATGCAGGGTCCTTCAGAGGTTTGCAGCTGTGCATACGCCATCCTGTCGACCTCCTCTATCCACTTCACACAAGCAGAAACGGCTCCAGTGGGCCAAACATTACATGAAGACTGATTTCAAAACTGTTTTGTTCACGGATGAGTGCCGTGCAGCGCTCGATGGTCCAGATGGATGGAGTGGAGGATGGCTGGTTGATGGACACCCCACGCAAACACGGCTACAGCGCCAACAAGGAGGAGGTGGAGTAATGTTTTGGGCTGGAATCATGGGGAGAGAGATTGTCGGCCCCTTTAGGATCCCTGAAGGCGCTAAAGATGAACTCCATAATGTATGTGGATTTTCTCAAACAGCACTTCCTGCCATGGTTCAAGAAGAAGAACCGTGTATTTCACAGCAAGATCATTTTTCTGCATGATAATGCACCATCTCATGCTGCACATAAAACATCTGCATCTCTGGCTGATATGGGCATAAAAGGGGACAAACTTATGGTGTGACCCCCATGCTCCCCTGACCTCTACCCCATTCAGAACCTTTGGAGCATCATTAAAAGGAGTGTCTATGATGGCGGGAGGCAGTTCACATCTAAGCAACAGCTCTGGGAGGGTATTCTGTCCTCATGCAAAACAATTGAAGCAGAAACCATCCAAAACCTGACAAATTCAATGGACGAGAGAGTTCAGAAGCTCCTTTCGAACAAGGGGTCCCATGTGAAAATGTAACATCACCTAGAATAAAGTTTTGAGTTGAAAACTGTTTGATTTCAGTTTCTAACAACCTGCTAATGCTTATAATTTCAAAAATGACCATTTTTTTGGTCTTTATTAAAATGAAAAGGTTGATCGAAAAGTTTGGGGGATCTAAGAGTGTGGCAACCCAGTAGTCATGATTACTTCGAATTCTGACAATATGAGGGTCATGCTGCAGGTAGTGCAGCAAGAAGGCACTTATGTGTCTTGCGCATCTCGGAGCCCCAAAATTATTTTCCGGGCTAGATGCAGCTAAAAATTATTTTTAATTTTAAATCTGGTGAAGCTTATTATAGATGGCCTAATAGGATCAGTGCTGCACACTGCTACAAAGCCCAAATTATTTTCCAGTCAAGATACAGATAAACATGATTAGTAATTTGAAAGCTTAAAACGGTTGGTAGGGTGATTTTAACCAATCATCAAGCTTTTACTCTCCCCAGGATGACACAGGGGTAGAAAAGTCGTTTCGGATCCATGATTTGTTCATCTTTATGAACGTGAGTCTGTCTACATTATCAGTGGAGAGCCGCGTGCGCTTGTCTGTCAGCACACCACCAGCAGCGCTGAACACACGTTCAGACAGAACGCTGGCTGCGGGGCATGACAAGATCTCCAAGGCGTAAGTGGCTAGCTCCGGCCATTTATCCAGATTGGAAGCCCAAAAAGAGCAAGGGTCCAGTGACACAGTCGTGGCTTCAATGTTTACTTGGAGATACTCCTGTACCATCGTCTCTAGGCGTTGACTATGTGTCAGACTTCTTGTCTCCTGTGGCCTTGCAAAGGATGGGCTAAAAAAGTGGTGAAATGATTCCGCAAAATTGATGTTACCAGCAGATACTGTGGTTCTGTTACGGTTTGAGTGCTGAACACTTGACGGTCCCACGGTTGGCAAGTTGGAACTGTGAGATTCACTACGTGCACCACTGGTATTTTGTGGAAAAGCACATGTAAGATTCTGCAACAGTCTCTGCTGATACTCCTGCATGCGTGCATCCCTTTCTATGGCAGGAATAATTTCTGCAAATTTACTTTTGTACCGGGGATCTAACAGTGTGGCAACCCAGTAGTCAGGATTATTTCTAATTCTCACAATTCGAGGGTCATGTTGCAGGTAGTGCAGCAAGAAGGCACTCATGTGTGTTGCGCATCCAGGAGCACCAAGTCCCTGTTGTGTTGGTGGCGAGGTAACAATCATGCTTCCTTCCTCTGTCCTCTCCCCCCAACCTCGCACAACAGAAATGTGATCAAGGTCTCCCTCATCTGATGAGTCTTCCATCAGTTCGTCCTCCACTTCTTCCTGGGCTCCTGCACCTTCCTCACTAGTTTGGCTGCTACCATGCGCCCTGGTTAAACCATCTCCCCCACCCTCACATGCCTGCCGCCTTGGTGCTGCCGACCGTCTGGACCTTGCAGATGTTAGCCCTTCCGCATACAACTCCTCCTCCTCTACTTCCTCCACCTCCTCTTGTGCCACCACCTGACTCCGAATTCTGTTTAACATGTGCTCCAGCATGTAAATCACCGGAATAGTCATGCTGATAATGGCATCGTCAGCACTAAACATCTTCGTCGCCATTTCAAAACTGTGCAGAAGGGTGCATAGGTCCCTGATCTGAGACCACTCCTCCAGCGTGATTTGCCCCACCTCTGAATCTCGTTGGCCCAGGCTATACGTCAGAACGTATTGCACCAGGGCTTGTCGGTGCTGCCACAGTCGCTGCAACATGTGCAGAGTTGAATTCCACCGGGTAGGCACATCGCATTTTAGCCGGTGAAGTGGCAGGCCCAACGACTTCTGTAGAGATGTAAGTCGCTGAGCTGCGGGATGCGAACGGCGGAAGTGAGCACACAGCGACTGTGCCCTCTGCAGAAGGCCATCTAGTCTGGGATAGTGGGCTAAAAATTGCTGGACAACCAGGTTCAACACGTGAGCCATACAAGGCACGTGTGTGACATTGCCCCGGCGAAGGGCCGCACCCAGGTTTGCAGCATTGTCGCACACGGCCTTCCCTGGTTTCAGGTCCAGTGGAGACAACCATTCATGAAATTGGTTCTCCAGAGCTGACCACAACTCCTCAGCTGTGTGACTCACATTTCCCAGACATTTCAATGTAAAAACCGCCTGATGACGTTGAGCCCTACTGCCAGCATAGTAAGGAGGTGTGCAGGATCCCTTCTGCGCAGTTAGAAAGCTTGTGGCATGACCAGACAGGCTTTGGGTGCAGGTGGAAGACCGAGAGGAGGTTGAGGAGGCAGAAGCAGTGGAGGAAAAATGACATAAAGAGGATTGACGCACAACTCGTGGGGACGGCAAGACTTGGACAGCAGCCCCTTGTCCTGCTGTCACCATAGTTACCCAGTGCCCAGTCAGCGACATGTAACGCCCCTGTCCATGCCTACTCGTCCAAGTGTCTGTGGTGAAATGCACCCTGTCACACACAGAGTTTCTCAAAGAAGCGGTGATGTTGTGTGCGACATGCTGGTGGAGCGCAGGCACACCTTTCTTTGAGAAGTAGTGCCGACTGGGCATCTGGTACTGGGCACTGCGATGGACATAAGGTCTCGAAAATCCTCTGTGTCCACCAGGCGGAAAGGCAGCATTTCTGTAGCCAAGAGCTTGCAGATGGTGAAATTCAACCTCTTAGCTTTCTCATGGCTAGGAGGAAATGGTCTTTTACTTGTCCACATCTGAGGGACCGAGGGCTGGCTATTGTGCTTAGACGGGGTTGATAAGGGTGTCCCCGGCAAACTGCCGGTCTGTGAGGAAGATGCAGGCGGACATGTTAGGTTGCCTTGATCCAAAGGTGGTGCTATCGATGTCGGACAGCGCTCAAGACCAGCTGGTGTTACCACCTCCAAAGAAAATGATGACCTGCCAATCACGCTGGCTGTTGCGGGTAAAGAGGTGGCAGGTCTGCGCCCCAAAACAGGTGTGACTGCTGTCCCCCCAGTCACAGAGGATGAAGAGGCCGCAGATGCACAAGATATGGCAGACGGTGGTTGGCCCGGCCGGCTAGACCGCATTGTAGCACACTGAGCTTCCCACTGCAACTTATGCTTCATGTCCATGTGCCGGTTCATGCATGAAGTACTCAAACTATGTATTTTTTGGCCTCTACTTAGCTTTTGCTGACAAATGTTACAGATAACACGAGTTGGGTCATCTTTATCGATCTGAAAAAATGCCCAGGCTATGCAAGGCTTAGCACCCATGCGACCTGAAGAGCCACCACGACTTGTGGTGAGAGGCAGAGTTGTGTTTGAGGATGCAGTTGTTGACGTGCTTCCAGTACTACGTCTCTGTCCAGGAAGGCGCAACCTGACCTCGTCGTCACTAGCATCTTCCTCCACCTCCTCTGCTGACCTCATCTCTTGGCTGACTGTGGGTTGACAGTAAGTGGGATCTCCGACCTCATCATCATCACCCTGTGCGTTATCACACCCGTCGTCCTCAGAGCCAACCTGTTCCTGCCCTGACAAAAAACTAAAGTTGTCGCTCCAATCAGGTATTTGAGTCTTATCATCATCTTCCTCATTGTCTCCACCAACAGGAGTTACAGTTTGGGAATGAGGGTCTACATTATGGTCAGAACCTTCTGCGTCTGGTCCTGGATCCGACTCATAAAGATTCTGGGCATCAGTGCAGATCATTTCCTCGTCTGGATTCACAGAAGCGCTGGAGTCGACCTCTGATTCCCAGGCTATAGTATGAGTAAACAGCTCTGCAGACTCAACCATCTGTTCTACCTCATACTCAGACGGGCAGCTGGAGATTTGGGAGCTGTGAGGAAGCAAGTGCGATTTGGGTGACACCTTTGAGGACTGGAGTATTTGTGATGTTGAAGTTGATGTGGAGGAGAGCCCACTTAAAGGAGCACTTGATATCCGTTGAAGCACCTGCTGTTTTTGTGCCTCATCTGGAATTTGTAGCGATTGGCGTGGCCGTAAGAAAGGGATCTTATCACATTGTCCGCTAAAAGAAGTAGACATTTTAGTTTGGCTGGAAGATGGTCTTTCTTCTGCACCTACCCCACGGACACAACCTTTTTTCCCCTTCCCAACACGCCTATTCCCCTTTCCACCAGCAGCAGGCCTTTTTCCACTCATTTTGGTGGTTAACTAATTCACAACTCTGGAGTTGTTTGCACAAAAAAACAATGGATGGTAACCGAGCAGAGCTGAGTGGCCAAACTGTGGTATTAGGCCAAAACTATTGGCTGGGTTAGATGCAGAAAAAAATTATTTTTAATTTGCAACCTGATGGAGGTCAGTATAGATGGACTAATAGACCAAGTCCCACACACCGCTAGAAGCCCAAATATTTTTTCAGAGCTAGATGCAGAAAAAAATTATTTTTAATTTGCAACCTGATGGAGGTCAGTATAGATGGACTAATAGACCAAGTCCCACACACCGCTAGAAGCCCAAATATTTTTTCAGAGCTAGATGCAGAAATTTTTTTTATTCAATTTGCAACCTGATGGAGGTCAGTATAGATGGACTAATAGACCAAGTCCCACACACTGCTAGAAGCCCAAATATTTTTTCAGAGCTAGATGCAGAAAAAAATTATTTTTAATTTGCAACCTGATGGAGGTCAGTATAGATGGACTAATAGACCAAGTCCCACACACCGCTAGAAGCCCAAATATTTTTTCAGAGCTAGATGCAGAAAATTTTTTTATTCAATTTGCAACCTGATGGAGGTCAGTATAGATGGACTAATAGACCAAGTCCCACACACTGCTAGAAGCCCAAATATTTTTTCAGAGCTAGATGCAGAAAAAAATTATTTTTAATTTGCAACCTGATGGAGGTCAGTATAGATGGACTAATAGACCAAGTCCCACACACTGCTAGAAGCCCAAATATTTTTTCAGAGCTAGATGCAGAAAAAAATTATTTTTAATTTGCAACCTGATGGAGGTCAGTATAGATGGACTAATAGACCAAGTCCCACACACTGCTAGAAGCCCAAATATTTTTTCAGAGCTAGATGCAGAAAAAAATTATTTTTAATTTGCAACCTGATGGAGGTCAGTATAGATGGACTAATAGACCAAGTCCCACACACTGCTAGAAGCCCAAATATTTTTTCAGAGCTAGATGCAGAAAAAAATTATTTTTAATTTGCAACCTGATGGAGGTCAGTATAGATGGACTAATAGACCAAGTCCCACACACCGCTAGAAGCCCAAATATTTTTTCAGAGCTAGATGCAGAAAATTTTTTTATTCAATTTGCAACCTGATGGAGGTCAGTATAGATGGACTAATAGACCAAGTCCCACACACTGCTAGAAGCCCAAATATTTTTTCAGAGCTAGATGCAGAAAAAAATTATTTTTAATTTGCAACCTGATGGAGGTCAGTATAGATGGACTAATAGAACAAGTCCCACACGCTGCTAGAAGCCCAAATATTTTTTCAGAGATAAATGAAGAAAAAAATTATTTTTAATTTGCAACCTGATGGAGGTCAGTATAGATGGACTAATAGACCAAGTCCCACACACTGCTAGAAGCCCAAATATTTTTTCAGAGCTAGATGCAGAAAAAAATTATTTTTAATTTGCAACCTGATGGAGGTCAGTATAGATGGACTAATAGACCAAGTCCCACACACTGCTAGAAGCCCAAATATTTTTTCAGAGCTAGATGCAGAAAAAAATTATTTTTAATTTGCAACCTGATGGAGGTCAGTATAGATGGACTAATAGAACAAGTCCCACACGCTGCTAGAAGCCCAAATATTTTTTCAGAGATAAATGAAGAAAAAAATTATTTTTAATTTGCAACCTGATGGAGGTCAGTATAGATGGACTAATAGACCAAGTCCCACACACTGCTAGAAGCCCAAATATTTTTTCAGAGCTAGATGCAGAAAAAAATTATTTTTAATTTGCAACCTGATGGAGGTCAGTATAGATGGACTAATAGACCAAGTCCCACACACTGCTAGAAGCCCAAATATTTTTTCAGAGCTAGATGCAGAAAAAAATTATTTTTAATTTGCAACCTGATGGAGGTCAGTATAGATGGACTAATAGACCAAGTCCCACACACCGCTAGAAGCCCAAATATTTTTTCAGAGCTAGATGCAGAAAAAAATTATATTCAGTTTGCAACCTGATGGAGGTCAGTATAGATGGACTAATAGAATGATGCTATGCCCAAAAGATTTTACTTCACTAGGTGCAGTAAAAAAATTGGTATTCTATACACAGGTGGTATATCTTGCAACACAGATAGGCTACTCCACTGACTAACACACTCTGCAATAGGTCAAAAAGGATTAGCTTTGCTAGATTCAGCCAAATGCTGTGAAAAAAACTTGCACAGCACTGGCACAGACCTGCCTGGCAAAAACTGATAGGAACTGATGTAACCTAGTCCTGAAAAGGACTCCAATTACAATTAGTCTTTACTCCCACAATCTATCTATTTAAGAGCACAGACCTGCCTGATAAAAGTCGTAGGAAATGCTGTAACCTAGTCCTTAAAAGGACTGCAATCACAACTATTCCCTACTCCCAAGCTATCTGTATATTTGTGCGAAAATTGGCTTGAAATTAACAAGGTATAGCGCACACAGCAACAGCGGTGCCGTCTAACACGCAGCTGCAGCAGTGAGAAAATGGTGGCGACGGGGAAAATGGCTTGGTCTTATAGGGCAAGGACATGTGACATACACTGCCAATCACACATGCCCTTGCTTGTGTGAAAAAAAGCACTTCGCTCCGTGTGTGCGCTGCTGATAGGCTGACAGATTGCACCTCCCCACTGCAAATGCGGGAAAGAGAAAAAAAAATGGAGATCTTCATTGTTCCTGCAGAGATCCATCCCCTGCCCCTCCCCCCGCCCCGCTGTACACTCAAACTGCGTATTAACATTAATTTTCATCATTACTGAGAAAAAATCCAGTTATGATTTTGGTGCACGAACAGTTATCGAACATAACCTCGAACAGCCGAATTTTTCTCAAATTGTTCGTGTTCGCCGACCGGCTCGAACACCGCCCAAAACAGCTCGAATTTGAGATTGGCGAACAGTTCGAGTAGAACAACGCTCATCTCTAGTAAAGATAAGAAGACAGTCTATACATTTGTACAGTTTTCAAAATAGTAGTTAGGGCATTAGGGCATCGTACTTTGTAGTATTAATGATGTGTTAGTAGCATTACAGGTAAGGCACTGGGGCAGTGAACATCACAATCTTAATGATATCCATTTTTTTGTCAAAAAAATAAAAGAATAGTAGTTAGTATTTACTTAGTAGCTTTTTAGGTAAGGCATTAGAGCAGTGGACTTCAAAGTGTTAGTGATGTCCATTTTTTTGTAAAAATAAAAAAAAATAGTAGAACCTGGTAGCTTTATAAAAATAGGGCATTTGAGAAGCGGATGTCACATGCTAGTGATGTCAGAATTTTTTGTAAAAATAAATAGTAGTAGTTAGGGCTTAGTAATTTTATAGGTAGGGCATTAGGGCAGCATACTTTACAGTGTTAATGACATTCTTTTTTGTAAAATAAAATAGTAGTTATTGCATTAGGGGAGCAGATGTCGCAGTATTAGTGATGTGCATTAAAAAAAAAATACTAGTTAGTACTTGATAGATTTATAGATAGGGCATTGTGGTAATAAACACCACTAATGTTTTATACAATTTTTTTTTATTTCTTCTCATTTTTTTCTTCTAATTGTTTCTTCTAAATTTTCTTTTCTATGATTTCTTTTTTCTTTTTTTTTCCGTACATTTTATAATAAATAGTACATATGTAAAAGTACTACTTCCCTCTTCCCCATGCTTAGTAAAATAAAATAAAAATGTCATCACAAAGAGGAAGGAGTAACAGTATGCTTACTATGTAGTGAGTGCTCATTGTTCACTGTCCTATCACTGCCCTGATGATTGTGAGTGGCTGCAGGGAGAATATAACTTATTTTTTTTCTGCAACCGCACATAACATGTACAGGATGTGTGAAAGGAGCCTAAATGCTGGTTAGTTTTGCTGACAAAATACCTAATGCAATGCAATCTTCTAAAGGGCACAGTACCATTTAGTATATTTATAAAACAGCAAAAAGAATGCAAGAAATTAAAACTCATCTTTATGATATTACAGATCCTATGTGATCTGCCACAAAGTGATATTTAAGCACACAAAACTGCAGCATGCAATACCATCAGGGAGGCATCTGATTGGCTCCAAATGTATTTTGCAGCAAGCCAATAGCCACAAAACATACGGTCACTATATTGATCCCTGGAAGTCATAATATGGCCCCACAGAGCCCTAATCTCAACATCTTCAAGTCTGTGTGAGATTAGAGGAAGAGACCGTGCAAATCTACATCCACAGAAGATCTAAGGTTAGTTCTTTGAGATGTTTGGAACAAAGCTCTGTGTGTGTTGCTTCAAAAACTATGTGAAAGTGTCCCTAGAAATGTGATATTGAGTTGCTATTCTGAAAGCAAAGGTGGTCACATCAAATATTGATTTGATTTAGATTTCTCTTTTGTTCAATTATCTTGCATTTTTGAAAATATTCTTACTTTGTAGCATTTTTGTAAATCGTTTTCACTGTAACTTTGGTTCTCCTTCGTATATATATATATATATATATATATAAAAGAAAATGTACCTGATAAAGTTGAATATTCATTTTAAGAGTGTCAAGGATGACACCAGAGAGATCACACAGCATCCCACCACTGCCACCAATTGTCAAGGATGATACCACAGAGATCACACAGAATCCCACCGCTGCCATAAATTTGTCAAAGATCGCAGCTAGGTCAGTCATATCTCAACCCACCCACAATTACTCGATTGACCGACGATTAGCAGATGAGTCGCAGGCTGTTTCCACTAATAGGCCTGTTATTGGAAAACTACCAGTGGGCATATAGTTTATACACCTCTGATCCCAATGCATGGAATATATGTATATACTTCTGATACGGTTACTATGAACTCCACAACCCAAGAAAGATTATTAGCTGCCAGCACCAGTCATTTTTATATACAGGCGAAATGGACACCTGGTAGTTAGGGTATGGCTTTGAGGAGCGGTTTACAGAAAAAAGGAACAGAACTATTACATTTTATATTTAATCCAAAATGATAGGCAGTGGGTTTTTTTTGACTACAGGAACACAGATCATAATTTGCCTTGACGTTTTATCAGCACCTGAGTTACACCCACACACCCCCCCTTAATAACCTCACGTGGACCGGGTTGTGAATTATTCTCAGCCCTTCAGGATTTTATAAAATTCTCAACTTATGACATATCTTTACTCCTCATGACCACAGAAGTTCGAGATCACCGCCATATTTTTTATTGGGATTTTACCTTTCCCCAGAGACCAAACATAACATGGTTGTTGTCATTTATCTGGTCACTATTGATTTGGGGCTTATAGGCAGGTGTCACAGTTATGAAGAAATATGCATATTTTTCCCCTATTAGCCCTGAAGCTAAAAATGTATGTCCCATCACTATTGTATTTATACAACCTCCAATATTCAAAATTTTCTTTCGGAGACATACATCTGGGCTGGCTATTGTAGCATTTCCCTTGCAGAAAGCCACAGTGCCACTTGAATTCAGAATGCATTTCCTGGGGACAAAGACACTTCCGCTTTGCTATTTATGTGTAAACACATGTATCCTATTGTTGTCCAGTCCTCTGAAAAGACTTCTGCTGCCCAAATTACCTGTCTATTCTAAATCTCAATCTCCCTCACAAAAGACAACCTCTTTCAGTCCTTTGGCCTTACAAAGGACATTTAATTAGATTTGTTACTTCCCTATGTCCACTGTGCCATTCTACATAAAGGCTGCTAGATTGCCAGCTCTTGTCTTACTGCAAAACAGAGAGGGGAGGGAGGTGAATGTCCCTTCACTGCAGTGGTTTTAAGGATCTTAATATTTTCTATGTAGTGCGGCGGTGTTCACACAGTGCGATTTAACAGGCAGTGACCCAAGAAATGTCCAACTTAAAGGTTTTATTGTCCAAAAAAACTCACAAATTAAAGGCAGTGTTATCCTCCGGATCGCAGCCGGGTCCTCTAATACCGTCAGTATAGCACAACCTCGTTACCGTGGGCGACTGCACCACCGTGTTACTCAAGGTGCATCAGGTACGATGCCTTCACAGGCCTGTGTTCAGCTTCACACAGGCTGGTAGTGCAGAGCCACATGCAAGACCCGGGCTGGAAGGAGTGAACCACCCCACTGCCATCCTGTAGTTCACTCCAAAAATAAAAGCCCATGCTTTACTTTTATTTTGTACTACAACCACAGCTGTGCCTGTGACTGCAATGCGCTCCAGTGGATTCAATATGCCTCTATGCGCATCCTGGTGATACATACCATCCCTCACATATGATCCCCCTCACTGCCTCACATCTATGACAAAGAGTATCATTAATTTCAGGATCTTAATATGGCCATACAGTGTGGGTAGTTTTGGGGGAATGTAAGCTTGTCATCTTGCAGGGATTTTTTGTACAGAAAATGAAAGAAACAGGTTTTGGAAGTCAACCTGCACGATCATTCATCTGATGTTTGGGGAGGCATACATATTGAATGGTCAGCCAATCCTATTGAAATTGACTAGTTTGGCTGTCTTTAATCTCATGTGTATGGCAAAGTTAACCCCTTGGCAGCATAGCCAGTTTTGGCGTTTATGCGAGATCATTTTTTTTTACTTTTCTATCGTCGCTTTCCAGGAGCCATAACGTTTTTATGTTTCTGACGACATAGTTATATGATGGCTTGTTTTTTTCTGGATGAGTTTTTTTTCCTCATTGGCATCATTTTGGAGTTCATTGCACTTATAACAAAGTTTTATTAACTCTTCATGGGAAGGAATATTAACAAAATAATAGTTCTGTCACCTTTTTTTTTCTTTGCTTTAAATTTTCTGCTGTGGTTCAGAGCGACAAATTTACATAGTTTTATTTATATTTCATTACTTTTGCACAATTAATGTACCTTTCGAAAAAAAAAAAAAAATTGTTTCGGGTATTCATATTCTGAGATTGATAAGTTTCACAAATTTGCATCAGCAAAGCTGTAGTGAGGGCTTATGACGCGCCCCCTGGGCCATATTCTTTAGGGGAATACCCGGAGCCGGATCAGATGGGGGTTGTAGTCTCCGAGTGGCTGTGACCCGGTCCGTGCCCAGGGTGTCAAGCTCAGAGTATGTGGCAGTCCTACAGATGTTACAAAGTTCGTTATGTCGACTAAGCCACCCGTTGGATTGCGGTCACTACGGCCGCCGCTGCAGCAGGGTCCGCTGAGGCTGATGGTGTTGGTGCAGCTTTAGATAGTATAACCCCCAACGGGAGGGGTATGGCCTCAGGGGGTCAGGTGCAGAGGATGGGGGTTGTGGTGGTGCAGCGTAGATGATAATTAAAGACAGAGTCGGGTTGTGCAGTTCAGGGTGTTTACTTACTGCAGATATTCCGGTCACTCCGGCCTTGAGTGACCACCCGAGCCGTGCTGCGTCCACCAGGTCCTGGATTCAGCCAACCCCCAAGCAAGTCCGGAGCGTGTCCCTGAGCCCTCCTTCTTGTCCTTTCTTCTGGCCGTCCCCACCAGGGATCCACCTAGGTCCAGCTCCCTCGGGCCTTCTGTTGGGAGACCCTTGGCCTTGGGTTCCCTGACCCTACACGTGGTTTGCCTTCAGGGTGGATGTGGTGGGTGGCCGTGGCAGATCCTGCCCACGGCCTCCGGTCTCTGGCTGAGGTATGCTTTAGCCCCCACCAGTTTGGGATCCGGTACCCTGTTGCCAACTCTTCACCCTAGGGTTGTCCTTGGGTTCTCAGAGTTCCTTCTGTCTCCCCCTCTGGGTCTTTCTTGCTCTCCTCTCTCACTCTTGGGCTTGGGCTGCTCTGCTCTTCTGCTTTCCTCCACTGCTCTGCAAAAGGCTGACTTCTCTCAGACTGACCCTGATCTTAGATGGTGCCCACCTTAAATACTCCCTCTATGTGTGAGCTCAGGTGACCAGCACCCAATGAGCTCCTAACTTTACCCAGGCTGCTCCCCCTATCTGCCCCTACACTACTGGGATGTACCACCCCCCTCCCACTCCAGCCAGGAACAGACTCGGTCGTACCTGCACATTTCTAAGTGGGAGTACCGTTGGTCTGCTCCTCGGAAATGGGATGTGTGTAGTGCATGCAGCTTTCTGAGCTCAGTTCCACACTCCATCCTTACCCGGGAGTGGAATATCACACCTCTGGGTTGAGGTGCAATACCCCTGTAGCAGCCGAATCCTCAGGGTGCTACACTTATTGTTTTGCATACAAGATTTAGTTTTTATTGGTTCCATTTAGTGATACATGTGACTTTTTGATACATTTTTATTAACTCTGTGGGATACGAAAAAAAACAAAACAGCAATTCTATTTTTTTTAAACACCATTCACCGTTCGGTATAATTAACATATTTTCTTTCTTCTGCAGTTACGATCACACTTAAACCAAATTTATATAGTATTTTTTTATGTTTTGCTATTTTTGTAGAAGAAATTATTTTTTAAAACAAATCTTTTTTGGTCACCATATTCTGACACTCGTGACTTTTATTTTTCTGTAGATAGAGCTCTATGAGGGATTGTTTTGTGTGGTATAAGCTGTGGTGTTTACTGGCATTACAGTTTTTATCACAGCGTAGTATCATTTACATGCAGTATTGTTACTCTGCAGGTCGTTATAATTACATTGGTACCCAAATGAATAACGTTATTAATATTTAACTACTTTTTAACAAGAACATTTTTTTTGTCACATATAGTAAGAGCACTACTTTTTTTTTACTATTCTCTTTACCGGAGTGATTTAGGGCTCATTTACACGTACGTGTTTAAACACGTACATGAAAAAATAGTACCGGTGTCATCAGTGTTTTGGATCAATGTGTTATCAGTGTGTGGTCTCTGTGCCCATTTTTACCATTATTGTGTCATCAGTGTTTTTTACCAATGGATAAATAAATAAATTACAAAGCTTTTCTATACATTGCAATGCCATCCGCGCGCTGTACTTGTTTTTCAAGGACCCATAGACTTGTATTGGCTTTTTCATCCATGATACTGGAAAAAAGCAGACATGACTCCATGAGTTTTGCATGGACACAAGGTCTTTTAAAAAACACAGATATGTGAATAGCACTGTAGATTATAATGGGTACGTGTTGTAGCCATGAAAAACATGGTTACAACACTTACTCGAAACATGGACATTAGTGATGAGCGAGCACTAAAATGCTTGGGTACTCGTTGTTCAAGTCGAGCAAATTGGAATGCTTGAGTGTTCGGACCGAGTGTCAAGCCCAATGTAAGTCTAAGGGAAACTCAAGCATTTTTCCGGTGGCTCCCCCCAGCGGTCTGCAGAGGGAATAAAAATTGCCCAAATCGATAAGAACAGTGCTCAAATGACATGGAAACAGCATGGGGAAGACCCCTGGAGGCATTTCTGACTCCCAGGTCACTGCTGTCATCAATGTTGTCAGAGGTATTACGCCACTTTTACAGACTCACAATAAAACATACAAAAACGAAACCAAAATGAATTTTCCTGGGAAATATGTTAAGGAACATCCTTTCCAGGGTAATGACTTGTATATAAGGCAAAATAAATATACAAAAACAACAATTCTCCTGCACACCTTGGGCTATGTTCACAAGTAGAGTTTTTGATGCACTTTTGCATTGCTTTCTACCAAGACAAATGCATTCACTGGGAAATGTCATGTTAATATTTTACAACCTTATCTAGCCATGTGGTGTGTGACACATCATCAGACACATGCATACAGTGCTGAAAAGACATGGGAACAGCATGGGGAAGACCCCTGGAAGCATCTCTGTCTCCCTGGTCCCCACCTAAAAGTGTGCCCATTATAAGTGATACTTGGCGCATGCGAAGATGCCTCCTGCCATGCACCTGTCATTTCAGACTTACAACAATCACCGTTCACGTCCTTGTCCCAGGGCAGCGTTCAGTTGTCCTTACCCCATTTCTTGGAATGCAAGCGCAAGTATGCAGCCAGCCACCCACCCACAGGCTTCAATACTATACTGCCAAATGTTTGACAGCTGCTTGCACTTGAAATGTGGCCTTTTAGGCTCGTGGAGGCGGAAGCTGTCCACAACCTCATGGCGGCGGCCAGGTGTCCATACTCGCTCCCCAGCCACCACTATATCTCTCGGTATCATCTCCGCCTTCCACCAGCAAGGGTCCCAGAACATTACCTGTGCCTTCGCCAGTGCACTTACTGTGAAGGATCACCTAACCACAAACACGTGGACAAATTAATGTGGCCAGGGATGGTACTGAGCCAGTCCACAGCTTGTCGGTGAAAGTTGTATTTCACCGTAGCCATAATGTTTAGCTCGGTGAAAGGACTTGGGAAACCGTATCTACTCCAGCTGTCATTTCTCCCAGAAAGTCCTCTAATGCAGCTTGTCGCATAAGCAATGGCAGCCCATCCAACATCAGCTCACACTTGTCAGTGGTGCTTCGACACACAAACATCTTTCTTTGCGCATTTAATTTCATGACTATAGAGTTGGGCAATGGCCTGATCTGCAATGCGGTTTGAGAAATAACATGCATAAGCACGTCTAATCCACATTAAAAAAGCTGCCATAAAGTGTCCGGGAACCTTCCCACACCCACACACTTTTTTTAGCCAGGACTGCTTCTCGGCAGGGTTGGATGGTCCCACCAGAGAATCCTTGGGTGGGCCCTGGCTTCTGCATCAGGAGAATTCATTATAGCACAAACTTTGCAGCAGCTATGGGGCTCTTGAGCGGGGGAGAAAGGTGAGCCCTCAGAATCAAATCCTCTGGTGGGCCCAATGTTTCGGAGATGGAGACCGAACTGGAGGAGTAGGTGCCAGAGATGAACAATGTGATTACATTGAGGTTACATTGGCGAGTCTCTTTTTTATACAAAACAAATATCCTGCTCTATTTTTATTTTTTTTATTTTTTATTTCTTTTTACGTTATTTTTTAAGACAAATGCATTCACCGGGAAATGTCATTTTAACATTTTACAACCTTATCTGGCCATGTGGTGTGTGACACATCATCAGACACATCCTGTTTCATTTATGATGGAAGGACTCTGAAAGTTACAAAGCCTATTTTTATAGGGTCATCAGGCAGCCCATACTATTTTTAAAGGGCCAGCAGTTGGCCCTTGCTATTGTTAGAGAGCCATCAGCCGGCTATGCTTTGTTGTTCCCATTATTAACTAGTGGGCCTCCTATACGATTATTGCGTATGCAGTGACTGCAAGGGCTGCCAAAAATTTTGACGCAACCCAATACCCCTTCGAAGAAACACAGAGGAGAGTCTCAGTAAAAAAACTTCCCATTATAAAGGAGCGGGTCTCCTATAGTGATAATACCCATGCTGTGACTGCAAGGGCTGCCAAAATTTGGGAAAAACCCCACTAACAATTTAAAGACACATAGAGCTGGGCCACAGTAATGACATGTTTCCATTAGAAAGCAGAGGTTCTGCTATACAGTTAAATGGTATGCAGTGAATGCAACGGCTGCCAAAAATTTGGAGGAACTCCAATGCTCCTTGCAAGAGACGTAGAGGTCGGAGGGCCTCCTGAAAACAATGTGCCCATTATTAGGAAGTGGGTCTCCCATACTGTTTGCCTATGTAGTGAAGAAACGGCTGCCAAAAATTTAGAGGAACTCCAATGCCCCTTGCAAGAGACATAGATATGTTGATTTGGTACATATGGTGGAGGAGGATGAGGATGCGGAGAAGGAGGAGGACAAGAGCAAATAGACAAAATCAGGAAGCGTATGTCCATGTGTGGGTGTGAAGAGGTGCATGCGAATACACCTCCCAAAAAAATACACTGTATTTGAGTTTGTTACGCTGCTATCATTTGGTGGTGTTGAGAAGTCTGGCCCAATCCAGCCCTTGTTCATTTTTATAAGAGTCAGCCTGTCAGCATTTTCAGTTGAAAGGCGGATGCTCCTATCGGTTATAATTCCACCAGCGGCACTAAAAATCTGCTCTGACAAAACGCTAGCGGCAGGGCAAGCCAAGACCTCCAAGGCATAGAGAGCCAGTTCATGCCACGTGTCCAGCTTGGATACCCAATAATTATAAGACACAGAGGAATCACTGAGGATGTTGGTACGGTCGGCAAGGTACTCTCTCACCATCTTCCCAAACTTTGCACTCCTTGTGATAGTTCTCCGTGCCTCAGGGCCTGTGTGATGGGAGGGTCTGAGGAAACTGTCCCAGAACTTTAACAGTTTTCCCTTGCCTCTGCTGGATTGCATTTGTGGCTCTCTCGCCTGTACTCCTTGGTTGTACAACAAACTGTGACCTGCACCATTTTATTAGGCCTGTCCTGCACGGGAATAAGAGACAGAAAGTTCTCCCTGTAGCATGGGTCTACAAGTGTCACCAACCAGTAATGACTGTCACCCAAACTTTGGACAATGCGAGGGTCATGGGAAAGGCAGCGTAACATAAACTCAGCCATGTGTGCCAGACTGCAAAGAAGCAAGACTTCCGTGTCCTCACCAAGAGGACGACTGACCATGCTCTCCTCCTCATCTTCCTCCTCTTCCTCCTCCTCCTTGTCCTCAGGCCATCCACGTTGAACAGACGGTATGACAGTTGTGCAGGTAGTACCTCTATAGCGCCGGAAACTAGCTCCTGTTCTTCCTCCTCCTCCTTTTCCTCATTGTCACCCAATCCACGTTTGGATGAGATGAGGTTGGGCTGTGTGGAATCACCCCGTATGGTTCCTTGTTCCGTCTCATCGTGCTCCGCCTACAATACATCCTCTTTAATTGCAAGCAGAGAGCATTTCAGAAGACAGAGAAACGGGATGGTGATGCTAATTATGGCACCACTCACCATCTTGGTGGAGTCCTCAAAGTTTTGGAGGATGGTACAGATGTCTGACATCCATGTCCACTCCTGAGGTCTTATGTGTGGAGTCTGAACTGAATGCGGGCTTGTTGATGCTGGTAGTCAACAACTGCCCTTTTCTGCTCACAAATACTTCCCAACATCTGCAATATAGCGTTCCAAACATGGGGACATCGCAGATCAGTTGGTGAGCTGTAAGATAAATACACTACTGAAGCACGGCAAGGGCGGCGAAAGCTGTAGCTGACTTTCTAAAATGGGCACACAGGGGGTGTACTTTGACAAGCAGATCCAGCAGATCTGGGTAGGTTTTGAGAAACTGCTGAACCACGAGGTAAAGCACATGGGCAAGGCATGGTACGTGTGTGAGCTCGCCTTGCCTCAGAGCTGCCAGCAGATTCCGGCCAATGTCACTCACGACCATGCCTGGCTGTAGGGTCAGCGGTGTCAGCCACAGATCTGCCTGCTCTTTCAGAGCTGTCCACAACTCTTCAGCATTGTGTGGTTTGTCACCTAAGCATATTAGCTTCAGCACAGGCTGTTGCCGCTTGGCCGACCCAGTGCTGCAGTGATTCCAGCTTGCGACTAATGTGGTCATTTCGGAGATGGATGCTGAAGAGGAGGAAGAGGTGCAGGAGCTGTAGAATGTGGGGACAACCCTGATTGACCCAGGGTCCGCAATCCTCAGCGTCGGGAGGACGTGATCCGTCCCAAGGTCTGACTGGGTCCCGGCTTCCACTATATTAACACAGTGTGCCGTCAGCGAGAAGTACCGTCCCTGCCCACAAGCACTTGTCCACGTGTCCGTGGTTTGGTGGACTTTACCAGTAACTGCGTTGCTGAGTGCACGTCTAATATTGTGGGACACGTGCTCGTGTAATGCGGGGACGGCACACCGGGAGAAATAGTGGCGGCAGGGGACCGATTACCGAGGGATGGCTGCTGCCATCAGGTTGTGGAAAGCTTCCGTCTCCACGAGTCTAAAAGGCAACAATTCGAGCGCAAGCATTCGTGAAATGTGTGAATTTAGTAGTGTGGCCTGTGGGGTGTTAGCTGTGTATTTGCACTTGCGTTCCAAGGACTGGGGTAGAAACAACTGAATGCTGCGCTGGGATAAGACATGGACGTGCTTGCTGATGGTGCTACTTGAGAGTGTGCAACGACAGGTGCAGGGCGGGAGGTATCTTGGCATGCGCCATGGACAGGGGATTGGCGTGCATGCACAGCAGCGGAAGAAGCAGTGGTGTCACCTGCAGACACTGTTGCTAGACCCTTAGGTTCAGCCCACTTAGTCGGGTGCTTTGCTGCCATGTGCCTGATCATGCTGGTGGTGGTCAGGCTGCTAGTTTTGCTATCCCTGCTGATGCTGGCCTGGCTGCTGGTGCAAATGGCCTTTTTGGGGTTATCAGCAGAGTCTTTAAAAAATGACCAGACTCGGGAAGACCTAACAGTTGTACTGGCAACTTCCGTTGTGTTGGTGTTACGAGGAACGCTTTCCCGCCTTGTGTCTGTGGCCACCACACTGCTTCTTCCTGCCTGTTGTAGTGCTATGCCTCCATCCCCCTGTGTGCTGCTGTCCTCGCTCTGTGTGTCCCCGTGCCAGGTTGGATCAGTTTCTATATCATCCATATCATCCATATGTCTTCCACTTCCACACCCTGGTCCTCCTCCTGACTTTCTGGCAATTGTGTCTCATCATCATCCACCTCTTGCGACAGTAATTGCACTTTACCACCGTCGCCTTTGTGTGACCATGGCTGCTCCAATATTTGGGCATCGCTACACGAGTTCTCCTCTTGACTCGCTTGAAGCTGGTCGGGCGAGAAGCCTGAATCTACAAATGGAAAAGTGAACAGCTCTTTTGAGTGTCCAAGTGTGGTATCAGCTGCCTCCGGGCACTCAGCATGGTGGGAGGAAGGAGGATCAGGGTGGGGAATATGCGGTCCAGACTCACGGCTACTGAGACTTGACCGTGTGGAAGACAGGGTGGTGGTGGTGGTGGCCAAGTGACTGGAAATATTATCCGCTATCCAACCAATAACCTTTTCACATTGCTCTGTGTTCAATAGTGGTGCTCTGCGGTCCCCTAGTAATTGGGACAGGAACGTCGAGCGACAAGATGTGGGTGTTTGTTGTGGCACAATTTCAGCTTGCCCATGGCCACGTCCTCGGCCTCAGCATGCACCATCACCATCACGTCCACTTCCCCATCCCTTGCCACGCACCTTGCCTATTTTAAATGGAGGACAATATTTTCCACGTTCACGAGAAATGGCTGATATTGGAACGCAGTTATATGTGATACATTTGACAGAGAACCACGATTTTAAATAGCAGGCCTGTAATTTACTAAATTATTGAATGAAAATGGAAAAAATGTATAATTTTAGTAGTCTTTTTGGTGATGTGTCTGACAGAGAACCATGGCTTTAAATTGTAGGTCTGTAATTTACTAATATTATTCTACACGGAGACCTAGTGTGAATAGCTTCACCGACACACTGCAACAGAATGGTAAAAGGAGGCCAATAATTTCCACTTTCAGTTCTAATTTCTAGAGTTTTATCGCTGTAATATGGATCAGATCTGGCTTTATTTTGCAGTGAGCAGAAAAATGGTGTACTCTGGATTGCTTTATAACCCCTTTACCCCCGTGGGTGGTTTGCACGTTAATGACCAGGCCAATTTTTACAATTCTGACTACTGTCAATTTATGAGGTAATTACTCTGGAACTCTTTAACGGATCTCCATGATTCTGAGAGTGTTTTTTCATGACATATTGTACTTCATGATAGTGGCAAAATTTCTTCGATATGACTTGTGTTTATTTGTGAAAAAAATGGAAATTTTGCAAAAATATTGAAAATTTTGCAATTTTCAAACTTTGAATTTCCATACCTTTAAATCAGAGAGATATGTCACACAAAATAGTTTATAAATAACATCTCCCACAAGTCTACTTTACATCAGAACAATTTTGGAACGAAAATTTTTTTTTGTTAGAGCTATAAGGGTTAAAAGTTGACAAGTGATTTCTCATTTTTACAACAAAATTTACAAAACCATTTTTTTAGGGACCACATCACATTTGAAGTGACTTTGAGGGACCTTTATGACTGAAAATACCCAAAAGTGACATCATTCTAAAAACTGCACCCCTCTAGGTGCTCAAAATCATATTCAAGAAGTTTATTAACCCTTCAGGTGCTTCACAGGAATTTTCAGAATGTGGAAGAAAAAAATTAACATTTAACTTTTTTCACAAAATTGTTACTTTAGACCCCTTTTTTATTTTTGCAAGGGTATCATTAAAAAATGAACCCCAAAATTTGTTGTGCAATTCCTTCTGAGTAAGCAGATACCTCATATGTGCTGGAAAACCACTGTTTGGGCGCACGGCAGGGTTTGAAAGGGAAGGAGCGCCATTTGCCTTTTTGAATGTAAAATTTGCTTGCATAATTAGTGGACGCCATGTTGTGCTTGGAGAGCCCCTGATGTGCCTAAACAGTGGAAACCCCCCAACAAGTGACCCCATTTTGGTAACTAGACCCCTCAGGGAACTTATCTAGATGTGTAGTGAGCACCCTGAACCCCCAAGTGATTCACAGAAGTTTATAACATTGAGCTGTAAAATTAAAATGTTCACATTATTATTGAAGGCCAACCTGGAACAGTCTGAGGTCATGGTTTCAACAAGTACCATATGCCACACACTAAACCAAGCAAAGCTTTATGGGAAAAGGCCAAGGAAGAAACTATTGCTGAAGTAAAGACATAAAAAGGAACAACTGATTTTTGGGAAAGAGTACTTTGACAAACCACAATTCTTCTGGGAAAATATTTTGTGGACAGATGAAACAAACATAGAGCTTTTTGGCAATGCAAAGCAACAGTTTGTTTACAGACAGCACAATGAAGCCTATAAGAAAAATAACACCTTACCAACAGTTAAGCATGGTGGAGAATCCATAATACTATGCCTTGCTGCATCTGGTCCTGGAGGCCTTGACCATATTAAAGGAATCATGAAATCTGAGAATTATCAAGAGATTTTAGAGCGAAATGTCCTACCCAGTGTAAGAAAACTTGGTTCGAGTTGAAAATCATGGGTCCTCCAGCAAGACAATGATCCAAAGCACACATCCAAAAGTACACAAGCAGGTTGAAAAAGAAAAAATGGACTGTTTTAAAATGGGCAGAAATGAGTTCCGACTTCAATCCTATTGAAAATCTTTGGGCTGAGCTGAAATCTTGAACAAACTGCAAGGGAAGAGTGGGAGAAAATTCCAGCTGGGAAGTCCAAGAAGCTTATAGATGGCTACAAGAAATGTTTAGAGGCTGTCATCAATTCCAAAGGGTGTGCAACCAAGTATTAATTAGAGGTGCCTTTATTGCTGCACATGCTGTTTATTCTATTTCTTCTTTGAAATTGCAACATGAAAGTTGAAAAACAATGTCTTATTGTTGTATTACTTTGGACCACTAATAAAAAATCCCGAGGATATAACTTTGGTATATTTCCATTTATTTCTGATGATATTGTACAGTCTATGAAAAAATGAAGGGGTGCCAATAATGGGGACCAGCAATGTACCTGTTGCGAAAGCAATAGATCAGCACCCCGCAATTGCACTTTACAGTGGCATGTAAAAGTTTGGGCTCCCTTAGTCAAAATTACTGTTATTGTGAACAGTTAAGCAAGTTGAAGATGAAATGATCTCTAAAAGGCCTAAAGTTAAAGATGACATATTTACTTTGTATTTTAGAAAAAAAAAAATCTTTTAAACATTTTACATTTTAAAAATTACAAAAAGGAAAATGGGCCAATGCAAAGGTTTGGGCACCCACATGGTTAGTTCCTAGTAACACCCCCTTTAGAAACTATCAAAACTTGTAAACACTTTTTGTAGCAGACAAAAGTCTTTCAATTCTTGTTTGAGGGATTTACATCCATTCTTCCTTGGAAAATTCTTCCCATTCTGTGAGATTCCTGGGTTGTCTGTCATGCACTGCTATTTTGAGGTCTAGCCACAGATTTTCAATGATGTTCAGATCAGGAGACTGTAAGGGCTATTGTAAAACCTTAAGCATGCATCTTTTGAGGTAGTCTATTGTGGATTTTGATGTGTGTTTAGGTTCATTATCCATTTGTAGAAGCCATCCTCTTTTCAACTTCAGGTTTTTTACAGATGGTGTTATGCTTTCATCAATAATTTGTTGAAATTTCATTGAATCCATTCTTACCTAAACCCGTGAAATGTTCCCGTGCCATTGGCTGCAACACAACCCCAAAGCATGATTGACCCACTCCCATGCTTAATGGTTGGCGAGATGTTCTTTTTCTGAAATTCTGTGCCCTTTTTTCTCCACACATGCCTTTGATCATTGTGGCCAAAGAGTTCTATTTTATCATCAGTCCACATGATTTGTTTCCAAAATGCATCTGGCTTGTTTAGATGTTCTTTTGCATACTTCTGATGCTGAATATTATGGGGAGGACGCAGGAGACATTTTCTTCTGATGACACTTCCATGAAGGCCATATTTGTGCAGGTGTTTCTGAACAGTAGAACTATGTATCCCAACTCCGAAGTCTGCTAAATCTTTCTGAAGGTCTTTTGCAGTCAAGCGGGGGTACTGATTTTGCTCTCTAGCAATCCTATGAGCAGCTCTCACTGAAATTTTGCTTGGTCTTCCAGACCTCATCTTGACCTCCACTGTTCCTTTTAACTGCCATTTCTTAATTACATTTCGAACTGAGGAAAGGGCAACTTGAAAGCGCTTTGCTAATTCTTATAGCCTTCTCATGCTTTGTGGGCTTACACCATTTTCATTTTCAGAGTGCTAGGCAGCTGCTTAGAATAACTCATGGCTGCTGTTTTTTGGCACAAGGTTAGAGGAGACTGGGCTTTTATAAAGCTGGGAAATCTGCATCACCTGGCCTTTCCTAACGATGATAGTGATCAAGCCATAGCCCTAACAAGCTAATTAAGGTCTGAAACCTTAGTCAAAGTTATCTGAGTACACAAATCTCCAAGAGAGGCTAAACTTTTACATCGACCCATTTCCCTTTTTGTAATTTTTTAAAATGAAAAAAATGACAATATTTTTTTTGCCTAAAATACACTGCTTAAAAAAATAAAGGAAACACTTAAACAACACAATGTAACTCCAAGTCAATAGCACTTCTGTGAAATCTACCTGTCCAGTTATGAAGCGACACTGATTGTGAATCAATTTCTCCTGCTGTTGTGCAAATGGAACAGACAACTGGTAGAAATGGGAGGCAATTAGAAGGTTGTCCCCTATAAAGGGCATGCTCCTGATGAGGTTGCAGATGGTCTCCTGTGGGGTCTCCTCCCAAACCTGGACTAAAGCATCTGCCAACTCCTGGAGGTGGATGGAGCGAGACATGATGTCCCAGATGTGCTCAATTGGATTCAAGTCTGGGGAACGGGTGGGCCAGTCCATAGCTTCAATGCCTTCAACTCCAGCAACATGAGGTCTGGCATTGTCCTGCATTAGGAGGAACCCAGGGCCAACCGCACCCGCATATGGTCTCACAAGGGGTCTGAGGATCTCATCTCGGTACCTAATGGCAGTCAGGCTACCTCTAGCGAGCACATGGAGGGCTGTGCGGCCCTCCAAAGAAATGCCACCCCACACCATTACTGACCCACTGCCAAGCCGGTTATACTGAACGATGTTGCAGGCAGCAGATCACTCTCCACGGCGTCTCCAGACTCTGTCACGTCTGTCACATGTTCTCAGTGTGAACCTGCTTTCATCTGTGAAGAGCACAGGGCGCCAGTGGCGACTTTGCCAATCTTGGTGTTCTGTGGCAAATGCCAAGCGTCCTGCATGGTGTTGGGTTGTGAGCACAACCACCATCTGTGAACGTCGGGCCCTCATACCACCCTCATGGAGTTGGTTTCTAACTGTTTGTGCAGACACATGCAGATTTGTGGCCTGCTGGAGGTCATTTTGCAGGGCTCTGGCAGTGCTCCTCCTGTTCCTCCTTGCACAAAGGAGAAGGTAGCGGTCCTGCTGCTGGGTTCTTGCCCTCCTATGGCTCCTTCCACATCTCCTGGTATCTGCTCCATGCTCAGGACACCGTACTGACAGACACATCTACCCTTCTTGCCACAGCTCACACTGATGTGCCATCCTGGATGAACTGCACTACTTGAGCAACTTCTGTGGGTTGTACTGTAGACATCGCCTCATCCTACTGTACCTCTAGGGGTGAGAGCAATGGCAAAATGAAAAAGTGATCAAAAAAACAGCCAAAAAGGATGAGAACAGAGAAATGGTCTGTGGTCACCACCTGCAGAACCACTCCTTTATAGGGGACATCTTTCTAATTGCCTACCATTTCTATCAGTTGTCTATTCCATTTGCACAACAGCAGGAGAAATTGATTCACAATCAGTGTTGCTTCATAACTGGACAGGTAGATTACACAGAAGTGTTATTGACTTGGAATTACATTGTGTTGTTTAAGTGTTCCCTTTATTTTTTTGAGCAGTGCATATATAAGTATAAATGCTGCACATTTCATATCTTGATGGTATGGTGTGGTATTTGGGGTACAAAGATAGTGGGGCCATTCTTCATCAATGGAAACCTCAATGCCACTGGATATCTGAAGTTGCTACATGATGATGTGTTGCCCTCTTTATGCACTGAAGATGGCACGTTCCCTGAGTTTTTCCTCACATTATGGGTGTCAGGCCTGAGCATTCCTACATGAACAGTTTCCTGGAAAGTGGATTGGTCGTCGTGGGCCAGTTGAATAGCCACCAAGGTCTCCCAATCTGACCCCCTTAGACTTTTATCTTTGGGGTCATCTGAAGGCAATTGTCTATGCTGTGAAGATACGAGATGTGCAGCATCTGAAACAACGGATACTTGAAGCCTGTGCTAGCATTTCTTCTGCGGTGTTGCTATCAGTGTGCCAAGAGTAGGAGAAGAGGGTTGCATTGACAATCCAACACAATGGGCAGCACTTTGAACACATATTATAAGTGGTCCTAAACTTGTAAAAAACTCATGAAAGAATAAAGTTATGTTAAAACCAAGCACACCATTGTTTTTCTTATGAAATTCTCAATAAGTTTGATGTGTCACATGACCCTTTTCCCATTGAAAAAAATAAAGTTGGATCCAAAATGGCCAACTTCAAAATGGCCGCCATTGTCACCACCCATCTGGAAAAGTTTTCCCTCTCCCATATACTAATGTGCCACAAACAGAAAGTTTATATCACCAACCATTCCCATTTAATTTCGGTGTAGCCATATAAATAGCCCACCCTGTATATATACACTGCTCAAAAAAATAAAGGGAACACTTAAACAACAGAATGCAACTCCAAGTAAATCAAAGTTCTGTGAAATCAAACTGTCCATTTAGGAAGCAACACTGATTGACAATCAATTCCACATGCTGTTGTGCAAATGGAATAGACAATAGATGGAAATTATTGGCAATTATCAAGACACCCTCAATAAAGGAGTGGTTTTGTAGGTGGGGACCACAGACCACATCTCAGTACCAATTCTTTCTAGCTGATGTTTTGGTCACTTTTGAATGCTGGTTGTGCTTTCACACTAGTGGTAGCATGAGACGGACTCTACAACCCACAGAAGTTGCTCAGGTAGTGCAGCTCATCCAGGATGGCACATCAATGCGAGCTGTGGCAAGAAGGTTTGCTGTGTCTGTCAAGAGTAAATAAAAATCTTCTATGCAAAAGTAAGGCGAATGGAGGTATAGCTTTACCCAATATTTGCGCGTATTACGAGACTAATATCGTATTACAAAGCAAGAAATGGCTATTAAAAAACAACATACACAATTGGATCTCTTTAGAAGAATATTCAAACAGAAATATCCCTTTATCTTCCCTAATCCTAATTCTTTTATTAATCCCAAATCTATCATTACCATCTCATCCTCTTTTAAAATCCACCATTACACAATGGAAAAGACTTTACAAACTATCTCTTGACAAAATTTGTCCCTATCCCCCTGAAAAAGTTCCTTTAAATACTTTCAGTCTAATTATTCCAAAATTTCCAACTGGTAAATGGACTAAATTAGGAATTAAAGACTATTCTCATATTCTTACAGGCCCAAATAAAGACAGAATACTAAACTTTTATACTTTAAAAACTGTTTACGGTCTACCAGAAGAGGAAACTCATAAGAAATAAAATATCACTACCTTTGGCCTTACCACGAACCATCATTACTTAATTAGACCAACCTTCTTCAGATAAAATATGGAATACGAAAAATATATATTCCCTATTCAACTCGGACCTTGAATTCTCCAAATCTAAACAAATCTTAAAATGGGAAGCTAACTTTCACAAGAATTTTTCCAAAAGTGACTGGCAACATACACTAAAATACACATATACATTTTTTATTAATGCAAATATTCAAGAAATTTTTTTCAAAATAATTTCCCGATGGCATTTGACTCCTGTCAGACTAAAAGAAGCCTACCCAGACTATTCCGACCGATGTTGGAGAAAATGCGGGAGCAAATGCAACATAATGCATATTTTTTGGACCTGTCCAAAAATAAAAATATTATGGAAAGAGATTTATGACTTTCTCTACATCTTGGGGAAGGAAAAACTACATATGACTCCACAATTATCTCTTTTATCTTTAGAGAAAGATTCCCTCCCCCAAAAAATCAAACATTTTGCAGTAGCTAAACTTCTTATCACTGCTAAATGGAATACCTACCATAAACGATATTTTGGAAAAGGTCACTCATCATAATACCTTTGAACTTACTTTTGCCCTAAAAAACAACTCTATATTAAAATATCAATCTAAATGGTCACTATGGAATTCTCACTTTTCTTCCCATGCGGAATTAGCTACTCAAACTTTACATTGAAATTCTTCCAGTATGATCAAATTACTACATAATCTGATCTTCTATCCTTGTTATCAATAGTAAGTTTTATACTAGGATTCTTTATGTGTGAAATATAATCTCAGAAGACTAACTTCTGTTTCCCACTTTAATTTCCTTGCTGTTCTTACCGCTATCTTCTCTCCTATTTACCCTTCCCTATATCCCTCTCCCCCTCCCTTTACTCCAAGTTTTGTTTTCTCCCTTCCCATATCCTTCCTTTCTTCTCCGTGTCCTTTATTGTCCTCATCCTAATATTATCTTCCTTTTTTCTCATTCATAATTATAGCGTGGCTTAACTTTGAAGTAAGTTATTATGTTTTTGTTTCAAATAATAAGTCTCATTGTTTGTAACCTTATTATATTTGTAAATTACATATATTGTTGTTTATTTGAAGATTTGGATGGTAGTTTCTCCCCTCCCTAGAATGTTAAAAACCCCTTAATAAAAATTATTGAAATAAAAAAAGACAGACACCGTGGGATCACATGTGAGACAGCGTCCACGGTGCCTCCATCTGCCTCATTATAGGAAATCTTCCTCCGGGATTTCTGTCTGAATCACGTATTTCAGAGATTTCCACAGAAACCTCGGTGTAAGCGCTCAGCGCAGAGCGCAGGATAACTGTGAGCAGAGCCTTACTGCGATCTTTGGGAGGCAGAATGAACAAATCAGCAGCAGGTGAAGAATTGATTTTATTTATTTTTTATGCTGTTCCTTGTGTGGCATAAATGATTAGACGACTTTATTCTTTGGGTCGGTGCGATTACAGCGTTACCAGATTTATATCGGGTTTTTAAGTTTGGCTGCTGTCACACACTAAAATATGCTTTTTTTTTTCAAAAACAAGTCTTTGCATCATCATATTTTGAGAGCTATCATTTTTACATATTTTTCCATACATAATTCCATACATTTATATTGCTTTTTTTTATGTTTTGGCGCTTTTTACACAATAAAAACTATTTTATAGAAAATATATATTTTTTTTGCATCGCTTTATTCTGAGAGCTATAACTTTTTTATTTTTCGGCTGATGGAGCTGTATGGCAGCTTGTTTTTGCAGTACAAGATGACATTTTCAGCGGTACCATTTTTATTTACATTCGTCTTTTTGAACGCGTTTTATTCCACTTTTTGTGCGGTATGATGATAAAGCATTGTTTTTTGCTTTGTTTCATATTTTTATTTTTTTACCGTGTTCTCTAAAGGGGTTAACTAGTAGGACAGTATTATAGGTCAGGTCGTTCCAGACGTGGCAATACCAAATATGTGTACTTTTATTGTTTTTTTTCCATAATAATATTTATTTATGAGTACAATATATACAGTGGGTACGGAAAGTATTCAGACCCCTTTAAATTTTTCAATCTTTGTTTCATTGCAGCCATTTGGTAAATTCTAAAAAGTTCATTTTGCTTCTCATTAAAGTACACTCTGCACCCCATATTGACTGTAAAAAAACAGAAATGTAGAAATTTTTGCAAATCATATATGTATGTATGTAAGTGTGTGCATATATATATATATATATATATATATATATATATATATATATATATATATATATATACAGTACAGACCAAAAGTTTGGATACACCTTCTCACTTAAAGATTTTTCTGTATTTTCATGACTATGAAAATTGTACATTCACACTGAAGGCATCAAAACTATGAATTAACACATGTGGAATTATATACTTAACAAAAAAGTGTGAAACAACTGAAAATATGTCTTATATTCTAGGTTCTTCAAAGTAGCCACCTTTTGCTTTGATGACTGCTTTGCACACTCTTGGCATTCTCTTGATGAGCTTCAAGAGGTAGTCACCGGAAATGGTCTTCCAACAATCTTGAAGGAGTTCCCAGAGATGCTTAGCACTTGTTGGCCCTTTTGCCTTCACTCTGCGGTCCAGCTCACCCCAAACCATCTCGATTGGGTTCAGGTCTGGTGACTGTGGAGGCCAGGTCATCTGGCGTAGCAGCCCATCACTTTCCTTGTTGGTCAAATAGCACTTACACAGCCTGGAGGTGTGTTTGGGGTCATTGTCCTGTTGAAAAATAAATGATGGTCCAACTAAACGCAAACCGGATGGAATAGCATGCCGCTGCAAGATGCTGTGGTAGCCATGCTGGTTCAGTATGTCTTCAATTTTGAATAAATGCCCAACAGTGTCACCAGCAAAGCACCCCCACACCATCACACCTCCTCCTCCATGCTTTACGGTTCCCTCCATGCTTTACGGTGGGAACCAGGCATGTAGAGTTCATCCGTTCACCTTTTCTGTGTCACACAAAGACACGGTGGTTGGAACCAAAGATCTCAAATTTGGACTCATCAGACCAAAGCACAGATTTCCACTGGTCTAATGTCCATTCCTTGTGTTCTTTAGCCCAAAGAAGTTTCTTCAGCTTGTTGCCTGTTCTTAGCAGTGGTTTCCTAGCAGCTATTTTACCATGAAGGCCTGCTGCACAAAGTCTCCTCTTAACAGTTGTTGTAGAGATGTGTCTGCTGCTAGAACTCTGTGTGGCATTGACCTGGTCTCTAATCTGAGCTGCTGTTAACCTGCGATTTCTGAGGCTGGTGACTCGGATAAACTTATCCTCAGAAGCAGAGGTGACTCTTGGTCTTCCTTTCCTGGGGCGGTCTTCATGTGAGCCAGTTTCTTTGTAGCGCTTGATGGTTTTTGCAACTGCACTTGGGGACACTTTCAAAGTTTGCCCAATTTTTCAGACTGACTGACCTTCATTTCTTAAAGTAATGATGGCCACTCATTTTTCTTTACTTAGCTGCTATTTTCTTGCCATAATACAAATTCTAACAGTCTATTCAGTAGGACTATCAGCTGTGTACCCACCAGACTTCTGCACAACACAACTGATGGTCCCAACCCCATTTATAAGGCAAGAAATCCCACTTATTAAACCTGATAGAGCTCACCTGTGAAGTGAAAACCATTTCTGGTGACTACCTCTTGAAGCTCATCAAGAGAATGCCAAGAGTGTGCAAAGCAGTCATCAAAGCAAAAGGTGGCTACTTTGAAGAACCTAGAATATAAGACATATTTTCAGTTGTTTCATACTTTTTTTGTTAAGTATATAATTCCACATGTGTTAATTCATAGTTTTGATGCCTTCAGTGTGAATGTACAATTTTCATAGTCATGAAAATACAGAAAAATCTTTAAATGAGAAGGTGTGTCCAAACTTTTTGTCTGTACTGTATATATATACACATATATATATATATATATATATATATATATATATATATATATATATATATATATATATATATATACAGTGGGGGAAATAAGTATGTGATCCCTTGCTGTTTTTGTAAGTTTGCCCACTGACAGACATGAACAGTCTATAATTTTAAGGGTAGGTTAATTTTAACATTGAAAGATAGAATATGCCAAAAAAATCAAGAAAATCACATCGTATAAATGAAATATTTTTTTTGCATTTTGCAGCGAGAAATAAGTATTCGATTCCCTATAAACCATTTTGTTGGCCATTTATAAAATTAAGCATATAAAAAAATATATATACTATTTTTGACTAATTTCTTTTTCTATTCTCTTTATCTACTTTTGGACTTATGTAAAATTGTAAGCAGAAATATGGTAAATTCTGAAGGGCATCAAGCATCACTGTGTGTGCAGCCCAAGTTTCCCTAATATTCAATCGGCCATCTATTAATAAGAAACCCTAAATATGTGGGATTAAACTATAAATGGATTCCATATCTAAACAGCCTTAAAGGGAATCTGTCAGCAGTGTTTTTGCTATGTAATCTGAAAGAAGCATGATGTATGGGAAAGAGCCTGATTAAAGTGATGTGTCAGCTATTGGGCTGTGTATTGCAGTTTAAATTCAATCAGTGTTTTATCAGCAGGAGATTATCACTATATGACAACTGGCCTTGTGCATTTTGGTCCAACCCCACCCCCAGCACTGATTAGCAGCTTTCTGTCACTATGCAATGTACACAGAAATCTGCTAATCAGTGATCTGGGTGGGGTTATACAAAGCTCAGTATCTCAGTTCTGCAAGATCTGTAACAGACAAATGCTGCACCCAGTAAACTAAGTGATACATCTCTGGAATCTGGGTCTCTGTCCTAACCTTATGCTCCTGTTGGATTACATAGCAAAAACATACTGATAGATTCACATTGTCACCAAAATTGCTGGCAGTATATTATGGAGCAGAAGTAGCAAAGTAGATTGATAAATAGATTTGTGAGAAAAGATTCAATATAGTCTTTAATTTATTCATTTAGATTCAGCCTTGGTTCAAAAGTACATTGGGTAGTGTTATTCAGTAAATGACAATCTTCCCTGTATGAGCATGCATACATTAATTCACTGAATTGGATCGCCAACTGGACCTCTGAGCCGTAAATAATTTGGGATTTAACTGAATACATTACAAATTATAATGAGTCATGAAAGGTTCTCTTTAAATAGTATTTCCACCATCTTCCAGTGTCATAAACATATGTTCTTGATTTAGATTATATGGAAGAACCTAAGCTAAAAACAAAATGAACAAATACCCTGTGGTAAGTGAATAAATAGTAACAGTACATATAACTAACTTAGTTAACATTGTTTTGATCAAAAAATGTAAAAACTATTCTATTATAACAAGGTATACCCCAATCGTAACTCTACCTATCTCATGTCATTTACTTCACTATGTGTCAGCAGATTTACTGCAGGGTATTTGCTCATTTTGTTTTATCCTGTGCTGTTTAGATAGCCACATTTACATCAATATATGCTCTGACTCCATTTTTTCCTATTAGCCCTTATAAAAATTAAAAACTCGGGGCTACAACAACATTTTAGTGGTAAAAATGTAATTATTCTTTCTTCACCGCCCAATGGTATAAAATTCTGTGAGGCACATGTGGTTTCAAAATGCTCACTGCATCCCTATTTGAATTCATTGAGAGGTGTAGCTTGTAAATTGGGGGTCACTTATGGAGGGGTTCTGCTGTTATGGCAACTCATGGGCTCTGCTAATTTGACACGCCACCCTCAAACCATTTCAGCAAAATTTGAACTCCAATATGGTGCTTCTGTGAGATGTGTGTCAATCCATCCGGGTTATATAGTTGTTTATACCTGTATTCATACCAGTGTTACACTGTACTTGTTGTAAATAGATAATACTATCTGGCCACAAGGTGTCACTGTTGCCTAAGTATTGTTCAAAGACTGCGTAATGCATATGAAGTGTCAAAGAAGGGGTTACAATCTGACTCATGAGACACAGAAAGGGGAAGTGTGATCATCTTGTGTTCAGTATAGAGATGGCCTAAACAGTGAAAGGACCTGCTGGGAAGGGATCCAGCAGCATCTGCATCTGGGAGCATCCCACAGACAGCAGAGAAGCGACATATAGGAGCTGAACGTGCTCGTCACAAGAAACTGTCCAGATCTGAGGAGATTTCTGTTAGGAACAGTGTTAAAAGATGATAAAGGCCAGAACCCACAGTGAGAGGTGAAGGACTCTGCTGAGGACTCAAGCCACAAGCATCATTGGTACTGTTGATTGGTTGGAAGGGCCCCGCAGTGAGTAACTGTGCACGCATCACATAACATTTTGGCACCAAAATATCTAAGGCTGAGATATAGCCTGTAGTTAGATAGTTAAGTAAATTGATTGATGCAAGATATGTTTAATGCTATCTTAAGCCTTCAGGACTTGCGGATCTGCTGCCAGGTTTTCTGTTTGTTTAATAGCTAAAAAGACAAATCCACTCTCAGGTGCCATCGCGGCACAAAACGGACTCCGGACCAAAAATTGAACTTCATTCTGTTTCAGGAGAAAGTTTCTGAGCTGCATTATATTAGTGGACAGTTATTTAACTGCGATAGACTTCACTCACGGCTAAATCGCCGTCACAGTCATTTTTGGGGTATTTTCTATGCAATTGAGGATGGAGTATTCCTCCAAATTCACTGAAGACATTATGGGAAGGGAGAGGGAGATTTGGTTGGTAAAATACATGAAAATGTTAAGTTTGTAAACTCCGGTGCTGTACCGCAGGCTACTCTCTACGTTGAACTCGTACAATTAACCTAATTCTCAGGGTGAAAGCTGGTAATAGCGGGCCGGTTTAGACAGGCATGCCAATAGGCAAATTTGTAGGGAAAAGAGTAAATACAGATCTCTGGAGTGTCACTCTGTATAGCACAGAAGTTCCAGCCATTTGGCAAATGTAAGTGGAATGTTATGAATGTTTTTTATTGTCTGATTAAAATAGTTTTTCTTGAGAATGAACTGTATAAGAGTCAGTTTTCTTCATCCGTAACTCCGCCGTGTCCTGAAGAACACCACTGGTACACGACTTACACTTCTTCCCTTCTGAACTTTGCATTGTGCCTCAAAAGTAGTTTTTGAGGCACAATTTTTCTCCTGTTATCCTTTTTTAAAATTAAAAACTTGTGGCCAAAGTAACATTTTAATGGAAAAAAAATGTAATTTTCCATTTAATCAGCCTAATGTTATATAATTCTGTGGATCGCCTGAAGGTTAAAAATGCTCACTACACCACTAGATAAATCCTCAAGAGGTGTAGTTTCCAAAATGGGATAACTTGCAGGGGTTTCTGCTCTTTTGGCTTGTCTGGGTCTCTTCAAATGTGATATGGCATCTGCAATCTATTCCTGCCAAAATTGAGCTCCAGAATTCAGTTGGCACTCCTTCCCTTCCAAACCCTGCTGTGCATCTAAACAGTAGTTTTCCACCATGGGGTTATCAGTGTATTGAGGAAAAATCACACAACAAATTGTATGGTCCATTTTCTCCTGTTACCATTGTGAAAGGGAAAAATCTGATCACCTCTGTGTAGCAGAGGCGATCAGACAGTTGCTGCTTCTAGTCTCCTATAGCGACTATAGAAGCATGCAAAAAGTGTAAAAAAAATGTTTTTAAAAATATTAAAAAAAATAAAAAAATAAAAAAGTTTAAATCACCCCCCTTTTGCCCCATTCAAAATAAAATAATAAAAAATAAACTCCACATACACATATTTGGTATCGCCGTGTTCAGAATCGCCCAAACTATCAACATAAAAAAAGAATTAATCTGATCCGTAAACGGCGTAACGAGAAAAAAATTCCAAACCACCAGAATTACGCTTTTTTGGTTGCCGCAACATTGCAATAAAATGAAATAACGGGCAATCAAAACATCGGATCTACCCCAAAATGGTATCAATAAAAATGTCAGCCTGGCGCGCAAAAAATAAACCCTCACCCGGCCCCAGATCCCAAAAAATGGAGACGCTACAGGTCTCGGAAAACGGCACTATTTTTTTTTTATTTTTAACAAACTTTGGATTTCATTTTTCACCACTTAAATAAAAAAGAACCTGTACATGTTTTGTGTCTACAAACTCATAATGACCCGGCAAAACGGAAAAGAGCGGCAGAATCAGGAGAGCTCAGGAATTTTTACTAGGTATTTAACTCAATTCTTTAAGCAAATGACAGCTTCTCTTTAAGGATCTGTTAATGCTTTTTGCAGGTCCTTTAGATGTATAATTCAGATATATGCTATCAAGATTATAAGCTTAATGCAACTGACTTAATAAAAATAGTGTCGTTTAGGGCGCATTCAGACAGCCATATTAAGCGGACCGAGATCGGACAGCCGTGTTCAGACTAGCTGGTGGCTCTCCCAAACCGAGCTTGACAGCTTCACATATTTTAAGCAGTTGTTACGGTCGGGTCAGGAGAACCACCAGCCAGTCCATACATAGTGGTCCGATCTCGATCCGATTTATGCAGCCCTCTGACTGCACCCTTAGTCATATGCTGGGTCAGTATATGTTGGCATACCTTTTTTTCACTTTTTAAAAGAGTGTGGTCTATCATGATTTTTTATGTTGTGGGGCATAATAATAAAAAGTATACCATGTGGTTTATGTTGTTTTTTATAATATGAGTCATTGGCTAACATGTCATACAATGGATGGTTTAGAAGAATACTTTGGAGGCAGATAATAAATGCAGAAAACGTGACTTACTTTCTACCCTATACAGGCAACAAATTACAGCTTTATTTCATACTTTTACAAGCTGTGAAGACACAAACAATGTTGTAGAATTTGGTTGATATATAAATATTGTACATTGGAAATATATAAATTTCTGGTTTATCTGAGCACATACTAGTTAAATATTTAAAAATAGTCCATAATACAAGAAAATGGTCACATGAATCTCTCTGGCTATTCTGGTTCAAAATCTAATATCCCTCCTCCTAATGTCTTAGTCATGCTACTTGAAGTTCCTATAAGGGTAGAGCACTTTTGCTATTAATTAAACCTAGTGAGCGTCATAACTAGTAAATGTATTGGATGTATTTTTTGCTTCAGTGTTCAGATTAAATTACTCTAAACTGAGAACCAAGTTCTGCTTTTAAAGCCTTTTTGTATAAGATAAAGAATAGGACTATTCTTACTTTCTGCCGTTTTTCATTTCAGATTTCTGAATCTCTAACTTTTTAACTTCTTTTCACTTTTGAATGAATTTCAAAACAAATCAAGAGACACATATAGACTAGTTATTTTTGGCTAGTGTTAGGTAAATTAATAGCCCAAAAGCTTTTGTCACCGTGCCAAGTTTTTCTGAAACTGCATTTAAGGAGTCAGTTTCCTGGAACCCTTGAAGTTAGTGGAGATTTATTCCTTTTATATTGTCTTCCATTACTGTATTCAAAGGAACTGTCTGCATGAAGGTTGATAGAGGGCAGTCAAATCTTTTCACTCTGCAAAAATTATATCATTAGGTGTCTGCCCATAGGGTCGACTTGTTCTCAAGCCCTTAAAAACTAAACACAGCTGAGATCTAAATCCCCTGACAAATGGAGATTGTATGCAGGCATCAAGAATAGCGTATGGCAAAAGGAATTTCTAAACACCATCCCATTATACCATATACACCTGATAAATGAACATTGTAAATCATGTAAAGAGGGGCACTGTACGGTATGCTTCAAACATAAAGCAGCATTAGAAATCGAGGGATTGAGGACCTTACTGAATTATTGTGAGGGTATCACTCTTTTGATGAGCATTCTTGGCCCAACATATAAATTTTACTGATAATCTACTATGCAAATGAAATGTAATGAAAAGGAATTATATCTACAAATTCTAGTATTAAATTGTAAAGTCCGGTGAAATTAACTAAATGACTGATGACTAGATAGACAGGTGTAGAGCAATTAGCCACAACAGTATTTTCATGCAATCCCACAGCGCCAGTTCTGCTTACCAAATGTGGCCCATTGGGCGCGCATTCTACAAACAAAACTTTCTCCTTCTTTGCACAATATTTTTATATGAAATCGAGATGTTAAAAAATATCCAGTGTAGTTAAAATACACCTACTTATAGAAATGAATTGCAAAGGCACCGAACCTAATAATATTAAACGCACATGCAGAGTTACGAGAGATACCGCATATAGCAGACTACACATTATTCATTGCATAGCCAAATATATAAAACATCCTTACTGCACTAAA
Organism: Phyllobates terribilis; assembly: GCF_046119375.1. Classification (NCBI taxonomy): domain Eukaryota; kingdom Metazoa; phylum Chordata; class Amphibia; order Anura; family Dendrobatidae; genus Phyllobates; species Phyllobates terribilis. Next base: position 527,774,458 of record NW_027362763.1, on the reverse strand, counting down.
ACAAAGTGCAAAATAATAAAGTGGCATATGTGCCATTAAGGTAAACTTGTTGTCAAGCATTATAATGAATTGCACAGATCCAAAAGCTCACAAAATACATGCAAAAGGTAATATCATGATGCATATACATATTGAGCCCAGGTGCCAACCGCATCTGATGCATATTTCACATCCAACAAAGTGTCTTTTTTTATTTTACACTACCGTTCATTAGCAATGCCACTTTTTCGTCTATAATACATTTTGTAAAATACTATAATTAATTTTTCAACGCCAAGTATTCAAACTTTGCCAAAAAGGATGTAATAAAATGTTATAAATGCAGGTACAGAAAACAAAATGTGGCAGCAGGTTTCGGTATAGTTGTGGCTTGTACGGTTGTCAAAGTGGACTAGTGAAGCAGGTGTGCAGTAACAGACATGCTCAGTTAAGTGTCTACATATTTTTTCAGGTTTTTTTCCCAACAAAATGTAACCTGTTTCCAAAAATGACAAAATAAAAAATGCTTGGTAGGTACATCACTGCAGCAGGGAATTGGTTTGGCATGAATGGTTGTAAAATTTCATTAGTAAAAACAAATATAAAAATAAAATTGCTTGCGACAAGCACACTTTGTGTAGTAGACAGTTGCAGTTAAATGTCTGTGTTTTAGGGAATTTTCTTTTGTAGTTTTAGAAAAACAATTCTTCCTCTCTTCATAAATAGGAATGCTCAATGAACAAGCACATCATCTGACACTGATTTCAGATTTAATTTTCTGTAATAAATATTTTGCTTCTTGTTGCTGCAGCTTTCTAGTGCATTAAGAATGATATTTTGCTTCTTGTTGCTGCAGCTTTCTAGTGCATTAAGAGTGAAGGAAAAAATCAGTAATATTAACTAGAGATGAGTGGATCAGGAAAAATTAGAATCTGTCTGTTCACACGCTTTTTCCCTGGAAAATTTGATTCACAGAGAAGTTATTCTTCCTAATTTTAATGTCTCTTATTAGTATCAAAGGTCTCTTCAGTACCCAAAGTATAATATATGTAAAAAAAAATTAAAATTGTTATACTCATGGTATCACTTAACTCTTGGGCTCTTCTGCATCTTACTGCCACCTGTACGGTCCTCACCGCATCTTCAGATCCCCTACAATTCGCAATGAATTCTTCATGTCTCCTGCACTGTGCTAGGACTTCCAGGTGTCAAGATGCCTGGAAGGATCCTGTGCATGTGCATGGTAGATCATTAGCATCATGACAAAAGTCGTGACCACATGCGCAGGGATTCTGAAGCTGTGACGAGGAATGGGCAGGTGGTGGTGAGTAGCGGGTGGGCTGGAGAGGTCAGCATTGAGAGATATAGGAGGTCACAGAGCACAGCTTATTCCACATCAAGATAGAAAAAAGTCAAAATTGTTTTTTGTACTTTTGCAATAGTGTTGAAACATATTGAAAATGGGAGTTGTAATCATTATGTAATCCAAAACTTCAAGTGAGGTAGGGAGTTGATGTACCTTTATAGTCACTGTGACTGTGAATTTATTGATCTGTGATATACTGCAGAAACAGCATAGCACCAAAAATAACAGCATTATTTTAAATCTTCACACACTGCAATTGCAACTGGGTGGTTAGTTTAATAGCCTTTATCATAATTTTGCTAATAAAGAAGAATCATGAAATGTAGGCTTGTGAGTCACAGACAGAGAATCCATATTTTTTTTAATTTATTTATTTTTTTTACATTTTTGCATACCTCTTTCCTGTACAAATAGTCCAATATTAGATACCCAAATATAGTGGCTTATTGCAGGTGCTCGCTTTTAGAAAACCAAAGCAATAAGCTTTCCTTATCCCATTCTTTAAAAAAAATTGTAATTTTTTTTTTAGATTTAATGACAGATTTCAATTTTTTGAATACTTGTTTGAGTACTCCAATTTATCAACCGTACACTCTTTGGCCATACTGCATGCTGATACTGCATTTTCATTTCCAGGTGTGAATCTACAAGTACCTACTTTGCATTTTGGGATACATTGCATTTTAACTCAAGGGGAGATAACTATGAAAAAAACAGTTGGGTTTTACAATTGTTTTAATAATGTGCTCCAGCAATACTGTTGGCTGTTGCCACAAATTACATGTCATATTACTTACTGGTTGCCAACTGCATGTCTTACCAGGAGAACGCTCTCCACTCCTTGCCGAGTCTATGCTTCCCCTGCACAGAACTGGGGCACAAGGGGCAAAATTGTAAATAATCAAAACAAAATTCTAGGAATTCTATAGAGCAATATTCCTTAACAGAACTTTTTATTTTGATTTTTTTAAATTCTCTTGATTAAAATTCACTTTTTGTTGCAATTGTTAATGAATTTTTGGGTCAAGTGAATTAATTATTACCAGAATAAGCTGTATGCTTGGTGAAGTTTTTGCAGAGCAGACAGTTGACTACCCACATGTCTGATGAGAAGAACACTCTACACTCCCTAGAGCAGGGGTCTCAAACATGCAGCCCGCGGGCTGCATGCGGCCCTTCAGGCTGCTTCATGTGGCCCGTAGACACCATAGACCCCGATTGCAGCCCGGTCCAGGAGCTGCCAGCAGGTGCGCTTCAGTACAGTGTATTGCCGCGCAGAGACCGGCTCTCTGCACAGCAATACCAGTGCCAGCCGCCGGCCTATCAGAGGCCAGCAGCTGACATCTGCATCCCAGCGCAGCAGCATATGACGTCACTGACACGCGCAGATGTCAACTGCTGGCCTCTGATAGGCCGGCGGCTGCCACTGGTATTGCTGTGCAGAGAGCCGATCACTGCGCGTCAATACACTGAACTGCAGCACAGCTGCTGGCAGCTCCTGGACCGGGCCGCGATCGGGGTTTATGGTACCTGTGGGCCACAGGTGCAGAAATGACGCCGAGGGAACAGAGGGCAGGTGAGAAGAATCTTTTTTTTTCTCTTGTATGTGTAGAACGGCACAAGGGACAGTCCTCCAAGATGGGGACCAGGCTGGGGACAGTCCTCCAAGATGGGGGACCAGGCTGGGGACAGTCCTAAAAGATGGGGACCAGGCTGGGGACAGTCCTAAAAGATGGGGACCAGGCTGGGGACAGTCCTAAAAGATGGGGACTAGGCTGGGGACAGTCCTAAAACATGGGGACCAGGCTGGGGACAGTCCTAAAACATGGGGACCAGGCTGGGGACAGTCCTAAAACATGGGGACCAGGCTGGGGACATTACTACAAGAGGGGGACCAGGATGGGGACATTCCTAGAAGATGGGGACATTACAACAAGATCGGGACCAGGATGGGGCATTACTACAAGACGAGGACATATGTAAAATATAGGGACTGGTATGTGACATTACTACAATATGGGGCCCAGGATGGGAGACATTACAACAAGATGGGGACCAGTATGGAATATTACGACAAGATGGGGACAAAGATGGGGGACATTACAAGATGCAGACCAGGGTGGGGCACATTACTACAAGATTTTGGCAGAAAAACTTCAAAATAAAGCATGAAAAAATATTTTGCCACTAAAAATGCTGCTTTATATCTAAACTAAAGTAAACAAAAAAGTGCATGTTTTATTATCGCCACATCCATAACGACTAGTGTTGAGCGAGCACTAAAATGCTCGGGTGCTCGATGCTCGGGCCAAGCTCGCCGTGATACTCGGGTGCTCGACCCGAGCAACGAGCCCTCGACCCGAGCAACGAGCCCAATGTTAGTCTATGGGAGACTCGAGCATTTTTGCGGTGGCACCCCCGGCAGTCTTTTAAAAGCCTAACAAGTGCCCAAAACGATAGTGACAGTGCTCAAATGACATGGGGACAGCATGGGGATCGCCCCAGGAAGCATTTCTGCCCCCCAGGTCACTGCTGTCAACAACGTGGTCAGAGGTATTAAGCCACTTTTACAGGCTCACAATAAAACGTTCAAAAACGAAAGTGAAACTTTTTTCCTGTGAAATATGTTAAGGAACATCCTTTCCAGGGTAAAGACTTGTGTATAAGTTAAAATAAATGACCAAAAACACAAATACTCCTCCACACCTTCGGCTATGTTCACAAGTAGCATTTTTTATGCGTTTTTGCACTTTTGTATTGCTTTCAACTATGACAAATGCATTCACCGTGAAATGTCATTTTGACATTTTACAACCTTATCTGGCCATGTGCTGTGTGACACATGCATAAAGTGCTGAAAAGACAAGGGAACAGCATGGGGAAGACCCCTGGAAGCAACTCTGACTCCCAGGTCACTGTCTAAAAGTGTGCCCATCATAAGTGATCCTTACCGCATCAGAAGATGCAGACTTGCAACTATCCCCATGCAAGTTCTAGTCCCAGGGCAGTGTTCAATTGTACCTCCCCCATTCCTTGCAATACAAGCTCAAGTATGCAGCCTGCCACCCACCCACCCCCAGGCTGCAATACCATACTGCTTGCTTGCTTGAACTTGAAATTGGGCCTTTTAGGCATGTGGAGGCGGAATCTGGCCACCACGTCATGGCTGTGTTGGCGGCCTGGAATCCATACTCAGTCCCCAGCCGCTCGGCGGCCGGGTGTCCATACTCGGTCCCCAGCTGTCCCGTGGCCGGGTGTCCACACACGGTCCCCAGCCGCCTGGGGGCAGCCAGGTGTCCATAAACGGTCCCCAGCCGCCCCTATTTCTCCTTGGAACATCCCCCTACACACTTTTCTTAGCCCGGCCTGCTTTAGGCAGCATTGGACGAGCCCACCAGAGAACCAGACTCCTCCGGTGGTCCCTGACTTCTCCATCGGTGGAGTTGAGAGTGCCAAGGTGAGGAGCATGATGATGATGACAGAAGTTAGCATCTGCTTTGTTTTGTTGTAATGCAAGCGCATGTATGTAGTAGCGGCTAGGCCTGAGGTGGTCAGCGTTTTGGCGCATATCCTACCTCCGAGGATTGCTGGATGTTTTCCTGCTACTATCCAAGTTCTATGACTCCCGTTAAAACAAAGCTTCAGGTGATAAATGATGGATGAGGTAGTGGCAAAGGAGAAAGAGCAGGAGGAACAGGGACCATTCACATCAATATCAGGCCAGTCAACCAGATATGTCTTGTAGGATATGTTTCTGTAACAAAAGGAGCGGTTCGGCTACACAGTTATAGGGCATACAGTGAGTGCAATGCCTACCAAAAATTTCGAGCCACTCCAATGCCCCTTGGAAATGACATGGAGGTCAGAGGGCGTTAACTAAGCCTTTTTTTCCATTTATAGCAACTGGGTCTCCCGTGCACTGTTGGCCTAAGCAGTTAATGGAAGGCTTTCCAAAAATTATGAGGAACTGCAATGCCCCTTACAAGAGCCATGTGTGGCACCCCAGGGGTCTGGTCACCACAGTAATAGAGATATTACGTCGGAGAGCAAGTGGGAGGTTTCCTGGTCAGGATCCCTTAAACATGCAACATCCTCCTGCCCCAATCCTGGGAGGGGAGAATTCTGCCCTTATAAACTGGATCAGGGGTGGGGTTGAGTGAGTCAGAGAACAGTCAGAGTCAGAGTGAGAGCAAGGGAAAGTAACAGCAAGGAGCTCTGTAGGAGCTAGGAGCTAAAGACCAGGGGCTGGAAGCTGAGCAGAGCTCGCCCTGACAGAAGACAATAGGAACCGGACACAGGAGTCCGAAGCTGTGAGGACTTATATATCCAGCAGCAGAAACCAGCCCGCAGGGGATTTCAGGTCCTCTGGCCATAGAAGCCCGGAGGCTCAGTCACAAGCAAGGGACCAGCACCGCCGTCGTGGAGCGGAGGCTAACAGAAGGCCCCAAGTCACCAGCCATACAGGTGAGCACTACACGGTACACTCAGGGACGTGGGCTACTTCTACCCGCTTACAGCAAGGTAGTCAGGAAGAGTGCAGACAGACGGGGAGGCCTACAACTCCACCTGGCCAGGGGAACTCCTGCTTGCTCACAGACTGACCAGGCCTCTTATGCTAGCCAGTACTCCCGGGAGGGTCTACCTTATAATCATCAGTAAAGACCCTGAACTGCACTGCAAAGACTCTGAGTCATTCCTGCTGCGCTCGTGCACCATCACCCCCATCATCCACACTCACTGCCCTGAGGCTATACTCCTCCCGAGGGGAGTTATCCCATTCTATGCTGCGCACACAACACCAGCCTCAGCGGTCTGCCTTGCAGCGGTGGTACTCCTTGACCGCAATCCACGGGTGGCGCAGTCGGACAATTAACCTGAAAACCTAAGAAAGACTGCCACTGGTTTGACCAGCCTGAGCCACAGGACCGGGTCACCGCCACGGAGACTACAGACCCCAGAGATCCGGCACCGGGTATCCCACACACGTGTACACACGGCCCAGGGGGCGCGTCACATGCAGTACAGCATATTACAAACATAAGTCCCATTATTGGGGAGTGGGTGTCCCATAGTATTTGCTTATGCTTTCCAAGCAAAAGCTGCCAAAAATTAGGACGGAGCAACTTGCAATGCCCCTTACAAGAGCCAATGCAGTACAGCATATTACAAAAATAAGTCCCATTATTGGGGAGTGGGTGTCCCATAGTATTTGCTTATGCTTTCCAAGCAAAAGCTGCCAAAAATTAGGACGGAGCAACTTGCAATGCCCCTTACAAGAGCCATGCAGTACAGCATATTACAAACATAAGTCCCATTATTGGGGAGTGGGTGTCCCATAGTATTTGCTTATGCTTTCCAAGCAAAAGCTGCCAAAAATTAGGATGGAGCAACTTGCAATGCCCCTTACAAGAGCCATGCAGTACAACATATTACAAACATAAGTCCCATTATTGGGGAGTGGGTGTCCCATAGTATTTGCTTATGCCTTGCAAGCAAAAGCTGCCAAAAATAAGGACGGAGGAACTTGCAATGCTGGCACCCTGGTGGTATAGTGGTGGTGGAGGCTAAGGATAAGGAGAAGAAGATTAAACAGCCGAAACGAGGAAGCGTATACCCATGTGTGGGTGTGAAGCGGTGCATGTGAATACACCTCCCGAAATAACACAGTGGATTTGACTTTATGTTACTCTGCTGTCATTTGGTGGTGATGAGAAGTCTGGCCCAATCCAGCCCTTGTTCATTTTGATAAGGGTCAGCTTGTCAGCACTGTCAGTTGACAGGCGAGTGCGCTTATCAGTTATAATTCCCCCAGCGGCACTAAAAACACGCTCCGATAACACGCTAGCGGCAGGGCAGGCCAGGACCTCCAAGGCGTACAGAGCGAGTTCATTCCAAGTGTCCAGCTTGGATACCCAATAATTAAACGGCACAGAGGAATCACGGAGGACGTTGGTATGATCGGCAAGGTACTCCCTCACCATCTTTTGAAACTTTCCACTCCTTGTGAGAGTACCCCGCGCCTCGGGGCCTGTAAGCTGGGCGGTGTCAGAAAACTGTCCCAGAACGTTGACAGTGTTCCCCTGCCTCTGCTGGATTGGAATTGCATCTCTCTCGCCTGTACGCCTTGGTTGGGCAACGAACTGTGACCTCTGCCGCTAGCGTGTTCAGATGGGAATTTTTTTAAGAGTTCTGCAGCAAGGGCCTTCTGGTATTGCCCCATTTTTGTAGACCTCTCCACCTCAGGAATAAGAGAGTGAAAGTTCTCCTTGTAGCGGGGGTCTACAAGTGTCACCAACCAGTAATGACTGTCACCCAACATTTGACAACGTGAGGGTCACGGTTAAGGCAGCGTAACATAAAGTCAGCCATGCGTGCCAGATGGGTAACGGGCAAGATTTCCGTGTCCTCACCAAGATGACGACTGACCATGCTCTCCTCCTCCTCCTCTTCCTCCTCCCCCCTGTCCTCAGGCCACCCACGCTGAACCGACGGTATGACACTTGTACAGGTACTACCGTCTACAACGCATGATAGCAGCTCCTGTTCTTCCTCCTCCTCCTCCTCCTCTCCCTCATTGTCCCCCAATGCACGTTGGGATGAGATGAGGCTGGGCTGTGTGTAATCGCCCGCTACGGCTTCTTCATCCATCTCATCATACTCTGGCTGCAATGCCTCCTCGTTAATTCTCTGCAGAGAGCGTTGCAAAAGACAGACAAGTGGGATTCGGACACTAATGATGGCGTCATCGCCACTCACCATCTTGGTGGCCTCCTCAAAGTTTGTCAGGATGGTACATATGTCAGACATCCAGGTCCACTCCTGAGGTCTTATGTGTGGAGTCTGACCTGAATATCGACGGCCTTGTTGCAGCTGGTACTCCACAACTGCTCTCTTCTGCTCACAAATCCTTTGCAACATGTGGAGGGTAGAGTTCCAACGTGTGGGGACATCACACACCAGTTGGTGTGCCGGAAGCTGCAAACGCTGCTGCAACACAGCAAGGGTGGCGGAAGCTGTAGCCGACTTGCGAAAATGAGCTGACAGGCGGCGTACTTTCACGAGCAGATCTGGCAACTCGGGGTACGATTTAAGAAACCGCTGAACCACGAGGTTAAGCACATGAGCCAGGCATGGTACGTGTGTGATCTCACCTCGCCTCAGAGCCGCCACCAGGTTACGGCCATTGTCACACACGACCATGCCGGGATGTAGGTTCAGCGTTCTCAGCCACAGATCTGCCTGCTCTTTCACAGCTGTCCACAACTCACAAGCAGTGTGAGGTTTATCACCTAAGCTTATGAGTTTCAGCACAGCCTGTTGCCCCTTGGCGGAGGCAATACTGCAATGCTTCCAGCTTGTAACTGATGTGGTGATATCTGAGATGGAGGCTGAACATGAGGAGGAGGAGGAGGAGGATGCGAAGGAGCTGTACACAGTGGGGGCAACTCTGACTGACATAGGGCTCGCAATCCTCGGTGTGGGGAGGATGTGTTCCGTCCCAAGGTCCGACTGGGTCCCGGCTTCCACTATGTTTACCCAGTGTGCCGTCAGAGAGATGTACCGTCCCTGGCCACAAGCACTTGTCCACGTGTCCGTTGTCAGGTGGACTCTCCCAGTAACTGCTTTGTTGAGGGCACGGCAGATGCTTTGGGACACGTGCTTGTGTATTGCGGGGATGGCACACCGGGCAAAATAGTGTCGGCTGGGGACCGAGTACCGAGGGACGGCCACCGCCATAAGATTGCGGAAGGATTCCGTCTCCACCAGCCTAAAAGGCAGCATTTCCAATACAAGCAGTCGTGAAATGTGCGAATTTAGGACTGTGGCCTGTGGGGCGTTAGCTGCGAATTTCCGCTTTCGTTAAAAGGTCTGGGATATGGACAATTGAACGCTGCGGTGGGACGTGGACGTGGACGTTGATGCTGTTTCTTGAGAAACTGCCATAACAAGTGAAGACTGAGAGGAGGGGGCATCTTTACATGCAGTATGGACATGGGATTGCCTTGCACACACAACAGGGGGTTCTATTGCATGCACAACAGTGGAAGAAGCAGTGGTGACACCCGCTGACACTGGTCGTGGACCCTGGGTTTCGCCCCACAAAGTCGGGTGCTTTGCTACCATGTGCGTGATCATGCTGGTGGTGGTCAGGCTGGTAGTTTTGTCACCCCTGCTGATGCTGGCATGGCAGGTGGAACATATGGCCTTTTTGGAGTTATCAGCAGAGTCTTTAAAAAAATTCCAGACTCTGGAAGACCTACCGCTTGTACTGGCAACGTCCCTCGTGTTGGTGTTACGGGGAACGGTTGCCTGCCTTCTGTCTGCAGCCACCACACTGCTTCTTCCTGCCTGTTGGGGTACTCTGCCTCCCTCCCCCTGTGTGCGGCTGGCCTCACTCTGCATGTCCTCCTGCCACTTTGGGTCAGTTACTAGATCATCCACCACCTCCTCCTCTTCCACTTGCGCACCACGATCCTCCTCCTCACTTCCTGGCAATTGTGTCTCGTCATCGTCCACCTCTTGTGACAGATTGCCAACGTCGACTTCCTGTGGCCGTGTCTGTTCAAATATTTGGGCATCACAACATGGGATCTCCTCTTCCACCACTTCAAGCGTATCAGGCGAGGGGCCCAAATATGGAAATGGACCAGTGAACAGCTCTTCAGAGTGTCCAAGTGTGGGATCACTTGCTGTCTGACGACACTCGGCATGGTGGGAGGAAGGAGCATCAGGGTGAGGAGGAGTATGCGGTCGAGACTCACGGCTACTAAGAGTTGACCGTGTGGAAGACTGACCGGAGGTGGTTGTGCCCAGGTAACTGGAAGTATTATCTGCTATACAATTAATAACCTGTTCACACTGATCAGTTCTCAATACTGGTGTTGTTCTGTGCTTCCCTAGTAATTCGGTCAAGAAGTGGGAGTGAGAAGATGTGGCTGTTGGTTGTGGCACATTTTCACCTTGGCCACGGCCCCGTCCTCTGCACGAACCATCACCAGAACGTCCACTTCCACGTCCCTTGCCACGCGCCTTGCCCATTGAAAATGAAGTAAAATAGCTTACACTTGCACTATCAATGGAAAAAGGGTAATAAAGAGGAGATTAGGACCGTGGAAGAGGAAAACCACAGTTATTGTTTACTGGGATATACCACACTTTTTTAAATAGAGATATTTGCGGCTGAACAGTGAGCAACACACTCAAACTGCTTTTTTTTTAGATACCAAAGGCCCAAAACTGGATAGTACAGCGATTTGACCCGTGGAACTGCGAAACCACACTGGGATGTCGGGCCTACACAAGACTATTTTCAACAGATATATTTTTGTGTCACAACAGTCAGGAGACACTACTGTTTTTCTTTACGGAAAAAACGACCAAAACCTGAATAATAGAGATTTTTTACTGTGGGATAGCAAAACCACAGTTATTGTTTACTGGGGTATACCACACTTTTTAAAATAGAGATATTTGTGGCTGAACAGTGAGCAACACACTCAAACTGCTTTTTTTTTAGATACCAAAGGCCCAAAACTGGATAGTACAGCGATTTGACCCGTGGAACTGCGAAACCACACTGGGATGTCGGGCCTACACAAGACTATTTTCAACAGATATATTTTTGTGTCACAACAGTCAGGAGACCCTACAACTGTTTTTCTTTACGGAAAAAACTACCAAAACCTGAATAATAGAGATTTTTTACCGTGGGATGGCAAAACCACAGTTATTGTTTGCTGGGGTATACCACACTTTTTTAAATAGAGATATTTGCGGCTGAACAGTGAGCGACACGATCAAACTGTTTTTTTTTAGATACCAAAGGCCCAAAACTGGATAGTACAGCGATTTGACCCGAGGAACTGCGAAACCACACTGGGATGTCGGGCCTACACAAGACTATTTTCAACCGATATATTTTTGTGTCACAACAGTCAGGAGACACTACTGTTTTTCTTTACGTAAAAAACTACCAAAACCAGAATAATAGAGATTTTTTACCGTGGGATGGCAAAACCACAGTTATTGTTTACTGGGGTATACCACACTTTTTTAAATAGAGATATTTGCGGCTGAACAGTGAGCGACACACTCAAACTGCTTTTTTTTAAGATACCAAAGGCCCAAAACTGGATAGTGCAGCGATTTGACACATGGAACTGCGAAACCACACTGGGATGTCGGGCCTACACAAGACTATTTTCAACAGATATATTTTTGTGTCACAACAGTCAGGAGACACTACTGTTTTTCTTTACGGAAAAAACTACCAAAACCAGAATAATAGAGATTTTTTACCGTGGGATGGCAAAACCACAGTTATTGTTTACTGGGGTATACCACAATTTTTTAAATAGAGATATTTGCGGCTCAACAGTGAGCGACACACTCAAACTGCTTTTTTTTAGATACCAAAGGCCCAAAACTGGATAGTACAGCGATTTGCCCCGTGGAACTGCGATACCACACTGAGATGTGGGGCCTACACAAGACTATTTTCAACAGATATATTTTTGTGTCACAACAGTCAGGAGACACTACTGTTTTTCTTTACGGAAAAAACGACCAAAACCTGAATAATAGAGATTTTTTACCGTGGGATGGCAAAACCGCAGTTATTGTTTACTGGGGTATACCACACTTTTTTAAATAGAGATATTTGCGGCTGAACAGTGAGCGACACACTCAAACTGCTTTTTTTTAAAACACCAAAGTCCCAAAACTGGATAGTACAGCGATTTGACCCGCGGAACTGCGAAACCACACTGGGATGTCGGGCCTACACAAGACTATTTTCAACAGATATATTTTTGTGTCACAACAGTCAGGAGACACTACTGTTTTCTTTACGGAAAAAACTACCAAAACCTGAATAATAGAGATTTTTTACTGTGGGATGGTAAAACCACAGTTATTGTTTACTGGGGTATACCACACTTTTTTAAATAGAGATATTTGCGGCTGAACAGTGAGCGACACACTCAAACTGCTTTTTTTTTAGATACCAAAGGCCCAAAACTGGATAGTACAGCGATTTGACCTGTGGAACTGCGAAACCACACTGGGATGTCGGGCCTACACAAGACTATTTTCAACAGATATATTTTTGTGTCACAACAGTCAGGAGACACTACTGTTTTTCTTTACGGAAAAAACTACCAAAACCTGAATAATAGAGATTTTTTACCGTGGGATGGCAAAACCACAGTTATTGTTTACTGGGGTATACCACACTTTTTTAAATAGAGATATTTGCGGCTGAACAGTGAGCGACACACTCAAACTGCTTTTTTTTAAAACACCAAAGGCCCAAAACTGGATAGTACAGCGATTTGACCCGCGGAACTGCGAAACCACACTGGGATGTCGGGCCTACACAAGACTATTTTCAACAGATATATTTTTGTGTCACAACAGTCAGGAGACACTACTGTTTTTCTTTACGGAAAAAACTACCAAAACCTGAATAATAGAGATTTTTTACTGTGGGATGGTAAAACCACAGTTATTGTTTACTGGGGTATACCACACTTTTTTAAATAGAGATATTTGCGGCTGAACAGTAAGCGACAAACTCAAATTGCTTTTTTTTTATATACCAAATGCCCAAAACTGGATAGTACAGCGATTTGACCCGTGGAACTGCGAAACCACACTGGGATGTCGGGCCTACACAAGACAATTTTCAACAGATATATTTTTGTGTCACAACAGTCAGGAGACACTACTGTTTTTCTTTACGTAAAAAACTACCAAAACCTGAATAATAGAGATTTTTTACCGTGGGATGGCAAAACCAGTTATTGTTTACAGGGGTATACCACACTTTTTTAAATAGAGATATTTGCGGCTGAACAGTGAGCGACACACTCAAACTGCGTTTTTTTTAGATACCAAAGGCCCAAAACTGGATAGTACCGCGATTTGACCTGTGGAACTGCGAAACCACACTGGGATGTCGGGCCTGCACAAGACTATTTTCAACAGATATATTTTTGTGTCACAACAGTCAGGAGACACTACTGTTTTTCTTTACGGAAAAAACGACCAAAACCTGAATAATAGAGATTTTTTACCGTGGGATGGCAAAACCACAGTTATTGTTTACTGGGGAATACCACACTTTTTTAAATAGAGATATTTGCGGCTGAACAGTGAGCGACACACTCAAACTGCCTTTTTTATAGATACCAAAGGCCCAAAACTGGATAGTACCGCGATTTGACCTGTGGAACTGCGAAACCACACTGGGATGTCGGGCCTACACAAGACTATTTTCAACAGATATATTTTTGTGTCACAACAGTCAGGAGACACTACTGTTTTTCTTTACGGAAAAAACGACCAAAACCTGAATAATAGAGATTTTTTACCGTGGGATGGCAAAACCACAGTTATTGTTTACTGGGGTATAGCACACTTTTTTAAATAGAGATATTTGCGGCTGAACAATGAGCGACACACTCAAACTGCTTTTTTTTAAAACACCAAAGGCCCAAAACTGGATAGTACAGCGATTTGACCCGCGGAACTGCGAAACCACACTGGGATGTTGGGCCTACACAAGACTATTTTCAACAGATATATTTTTGTGTCACAACAGTCAGGAGACACTACTGTTTTTCTTTACGGAAAAAACGACCAAAACCTGAATAATAGAGATTTTTTACCGTGGGATGGTAAAACCACAGTTATTGTTTACTGGGGTATACCACACTTTTTTAAATAGAGATATTTGCGGCTGAACATTGAGCGACACACTCAAACTGTTTTTTTTTTTGATACCAAAGGCCCAAAACTGGATAGTACAGCGATTTGACCTGTGGAACTGCGAAACCACACTGGGATGTCGGGCCTACACAAGACTATTTTCAACAGATATATTTTTGTGTCACAACAGTCAGGAGACACTACTGTTTTTCTTTACGGAAAAAACGACCAAAACCTGAATAATAGAGATTTTTTACCGTGGGATGGCAAAACCACAGTTATTGTTTACTGGGGTATACCACACTTTTTTAAATAGAGATATTTGCGGCTGAACAGTAAGCGACACACTCAAACTGCTTTTTTTTTAGATACCAAAGGCCCAAAACTGGATAGTACAGCGATTTGACCCATGGAACTGCGAAACCACACTGGGATGTTGGGCCTACACAAGACTATTTTCAACAGATATATTTTTGTGTCACAACAGTCAGGAGACACTACTGTTTTTCTTTACGGAAAAAACGACCAAAACCAGAATAATAGAGATTTTTTACCGTGGGATGGCAAAACCACAGTTATTGTTTACTGGGGTATACCACACTTTTTTAAATAGAGATATTTGCGGCTGAACAGTGAGCGACACACTCAAACTGCGCTTTTTTTAGATACCAAAGGCCCAAAACTGGATAGTACAGCGATTTGACCCGTGGAACTGCGAAACCACACTGGGATGTCGGGCCTACACAAGACTATTTTCAACAGATATATTTTTGTGTCACAACAGTCAGGAGACACTACTGTTTTTCTTTACGGAAAAAACGACCAAAACCAGAATAATAGAGATTTTTTACTGTGGGATGGCAAAACCACAGTTATTGTTTACTGGGGTATACCACACTTTTTTAAATAGAGATATTTGCGGCTGAACAGTGAGCGACACACTCAAACTGCTTTTTTTTTAGATACCAAAGGCCCAAAACTGGATAGTACAGCGATTTGACCCGTGGAACTGCGAAACCACACTGGGATGTCGGGCCTACACAAGACTATTTTCAACAGATATATTTTTGTGTCACAAGAGTCAGGAGACACTACTGTTTTTCTTTATGGAAAAAACGACCAGAACCTGAATAATAGAGATTTTTTACCATGGGATGGCAAAACCACAGTTATTGTTTACTGGGGTATACCACACTTTTTTAAATAGAGATATTTGCGGCTGAACAGTGAGCGACACACTCAAACTACTTTTTTTTTAGATACCAAAGGCCCAAAACTGGATAGTACAGCGATTTGACCCATGGAACTGCGAAACCACACTGGGATGTCGGGCCTACACAAGACTATTTTCAACAGATATATTTTTGTGTCACAACAGTTAGGAGACACTACTGTTTTTCTTTACGGAAAAAACGACCAAAACCAGAATAATAGAGATTTTTTACCGTGGGATGGCAAAACCACAGTTATTGTTTACTGGGGTATACCACACTTTTTTAAATAGAGATATTTGCGGCTGAACAGTGAGCGACACACTCAAACTGCTTTTTTTTTAGATACCAAAGGCCCAAAACTGGATAGTACAGCGATTTGACCCGCGGAACTGCGAAACCACACTGGGATGTCGGGCCTACACAAGACTATTTTCAACAGATATATTTTTGTGTCACAACAGTCAGGAGACACTACTGTTTTTCTTTACGGAAAAAACTACCAAAACCTGAATAATAGAGATTTTTTACTGTGGGATGGTAAAACCACAGTTATTGTTTACTGGGGTATACCACACTTTTTTAAATAGAGATATTTGCGGCTGAACAGTAAGCGACAAACTCAAATTGCTTTTTTTTTATATACCAAATGCCCAAAACTGGATAGTACAGCGATTTGACCCGTGGAACTGCGAAACCACACTGGGATGTCGGGCCTACACAAGACAATTTTCAACAGATATATTTTTGTGTCACAACAGTCAGGAGACACTACTGTTTTTCTTTACGTAAAAAACTACCAAAACCTGAATAATAGAGATTTTTTACCGTGGGATGGCAAAACCAGTTATTGTTTACAGGGGTATACCACACTTTTTTAAATAGAGATATTTGCGGCTGAACAGTGAGCGACACACTCAAACTGCGTTTTTTTTAGATACCAAAGGCCCAAAACTGGATAGTACCGCGATTTGACCTGTGGAACTGCGAAACCACACTGGGATGTCGGGCCTGCACAAGACTATTTTCAACAGATATATTTTTGTGTCACAACAGTCAGGAGACACTACTGTTTTTCTTTACGGAAAAAACGACCAAAACCTGAATAATAGAGATTTTTTACCGTGGGATGGCAAAACCACAGTTATTGTTTACTGGGGAATACCACACTTTTTTAAATAGAGATATTTGCGGCTGAACAGTGAGCGACACACTCAAACTGCCTTTTTTATAGATACCAAAGGCCCAAAACTGGATAGTACCGCGATTTGACCTGTGGAACTGCGAAACCACACTGGGATGTCGGGCCTACACAAGACTATTTTCAACAGATATATTTTTGTGTCACAACAGTCAGGAGACACTACTGTTTTTCTTTACGGAAAAAACGACCAAAACCTGAATAATAGAGATTTTTTACCGTGGGATGGCAAAACCACAGTTATTGTTTACTGGGGTATAGCACACTTTTTTAAATAGAGATATTTGCGGCTGAACAATGAGCGACACACTCAAACTGCTTTTTTTTAAAACACCAAAGGCCCAAAACTGGATAGTACAGCGATTTGACCCGCGGAACTGCGAAACCACACTGGGATGTTGGGCCTACACAAGACTATTTTCAACAGATATATTTTTGTGTCACAACAGTCAGGAGACACTACTGTTTTTCTTTACGGAAAAAACGACCAAAACCTGAATAATAGAGATTTTTTACCGTGGGATGGTAAAACCACAGTTATTGTTTACTGGGGTATACCACACTTTTTTAAATAGAGATATTTGCGGCTGAACATTGAGCGACACACTCAAACTGTTTTTTTTTTTGATACCAAAGGCCCAAAACTGGATAGTACAGCGATTTGACCTGTGGAACTGCGAAACCACACTGGGATGTCGGGCCTACACAAGACTATTTTCAACAGATATATTTTTGTGTCACAACAGTCAGGAGACACTACTGTTTTTCTTTACGTAAAAAACTACCAAAACCTGAATAATAGAGATTTTTTACCGTGGGATGGCAAAACCACAGTTATTGTTTACTGGGGTATACCACACTTTTTTAAATAGAGATATTTGCGGCTGAACAGTGAGCGACACACTCAAACTGCTTTTTTTTAGATACCAAAGGCCCAAAACTGGATAGTACAGCGATTTGACCCGTGGAACTGCGAAACCACACTGGAATGTTGGGCCTACACAAGACTATTTTCAACAGATATATTTTTGTGTCACAACAGTCAGGAGACACTACTGTTTTTCTTTACGGAAAAAACGACCAAAACCTGAATAATAGAGATTTTTTACCGTGGGATGGCAAAACCACAGTTATTGTTTACTGGGGTATACCACACTTTTTTAAATAGAGATATTTGCGGCTGAACAGTAAGCGACACACTCAAACTGCTTTTTTTTTAGATACCAAAGGCCCAAAACTGGATAGTACAGCGATTTGACCCATGGAACTGCGAAACCACACTGGGATGTCGGGCCTACACAAGACTATTTTCAACAGATATATTTTTGTGTCACAACAGTCAGGAGACACAACTGTTTTTCTTTACGTAAAAAACTACCAAAACCTGAATAATAGAGATTTTTTACCGTGGGATGGCAAAACCACAGTTATTGTTTACTGGGGTATACCACACTTTTTTAAATAGAGATATTTGCGGCTGAACAGTAAGCGACACACTCAAACTGCTTTTTTTTTAGATACCAAAGGCCCAAAACTGGATAGTACAGCGATTTGACCCATGGAACTGCGAAACCACACTGGGATGTTGGGCCTACACAAGACTATTTTCAACAGATATATTTTTGTGTCACAACAGTCAGGAGACACTACTGTTTTTCTTTACGGAAAAAACGACCAAAACCAGAATAATAGAGATTTTTTACCATGGGATGGCAAAACCACAGTTATTGTTTACTGGGGTATACCACACTTTTTTAAATAGAGATATTTGCGGCTGAACAGTGAGCGACACACTCAAACTACTTTTTTTTTAGATACCAAAGGCCCAAAACTGGATAGTACAGCGATTTGACCCATGGAACTGCGAAACCACACTGGGATGTCGGGCCTACACAAGACTATTTTCAACAGATATATTTTTGTGTCACAACAGTTAGGAGACACTACTGTTTTTCTTTACGGAAAAAACGACCAAAACCAGAATAATAGAGATTTTTTACCGTGGGATGGCAAAACCACAGTTATTGTTTACTGGGGTATACCACACTTTTTTAAATAGAGATATTTGTGGCTGAACAGTGAGCGACACACTCAAACTGCTTTTTTTTTAGATACCAAAGGCCCAAAACTGGATAGTACAGCGATTTGACCCGTGGAACTGCGAAACCACACTGGGATGTTGGGCCTACACAAGACTATTTTCAACAGATATATTTTTGTGTCACAACAGTCAGGAGACACTACTGTTTTTCTTTACGGAAAAAACGACCAAAACCTGAATAATAGAGATTTTTTACCGTGGGATGGCAAAACCACAGTTATTGTTTACTGGGGAATACCACACTTTTTTAAATAGAGATATTTGCGGCTGAACAGTGAGCGACACACTCAAACTGCCTTTTTTATAGATACCAAAGGCCCAAAACTGGATAGTACCGCGATTTGACCTGTGGAACTGCGAAACCACACTGGGATGTCGGGCCTACACAAGACTATTTTCAACAGATATATTTTTGTGTCACAACAGTCAGGAGACACTACTGTTTTTCTTTACGGAAAAAACGACCAAAACCTGAATAATAGAGATTTTTTACCGTGGGATGGCAAAACCACAGTTATTGTTTACTGGGGTATAGCACACTTTTTTAAATAGAGATATTTGCGGCTGAACAGTGAGCGACACACTCAAACTGCTTTTTTTTAAAACACCAAAGGCCCAAAACTGGATAGTACAGCGATTTGACCCGCGGAACTGCGAAACCACACTGGGATGTTGGGCCTACACAAGACTATTTTCAACAGATATATTTTTGTGTCACAACAGTCAGGAGACACTACTGTTTTTCTTTACGGAAAAAACGACCAAAACCTGAATAATAGAGATTTTTTACCGTGGGATGGTAAAACCACAGTTATTGTTTACTGGGGTATACCACACTTTTTTAAATAGAGATATTTGCGGCTGAACATTGAGCGACACACTCAAACTGTTTTTTTTTTTGATACCAAAGGCCCAAAACTGGATAGTACAGCGATTTGACCTGTGGAACTGCGAAACCACACTGGGATGTCGGGCCTACACAAGACTATTTTCAACAGATATATTTTTGTGTCACAACAGTCAGGAGACACTACTGTTTTTCTTTACGTAAAAAACTACCAAAACCTGAATAATAGAGATTTTTTACCGTGAGATGGCAAAACCACAGTTATTGTTTACTGGGGTATACCACACTTTTTTAAATAGAGATATTTGCGGCTGAACAGTGAGCGACACACTCAAACTGCTTTTTTTTAGATACCAAAGGCCCAAAACTGGATAGTACAGCGATTTGACCCGTGGAACTGCGAAACCACACTGGAATGTTGCGCCTACACAAGACTATTTTCAACAGATATATTTTTGTGTCACAACAGTCAGGAGACACTACTGTTTTTCTTTACGGAAAAAACGACCAAAACCTGAATAATAGAGATTTTTTACCGTGGGATGGCAAAACCACAGTTATTGTTTACTGGGGTATACCACACTTTTTTAAATAGAGATATTTGCGGCTGAACAGTAAGCGACACACTCAAACTGCTTTTTTTTTAGATACCAAAGGCCCAAAACTGGATAGTACAGCGATTTGACCCATGGAACTGCGAAACCACACTGGGATGTCGGGCCTACACAAGACTATTTTCAACAGATATATTTTTGTGTCACAACAGTCAGGAGACACTACTGTTTTTCTTTACGTAAAAAACTACCAAAACCTGAATAATAGAGATTTTTTACCGTGGGATGGCAAAACCACAGTTATTGTTTACTGGGGTATACCACACTTTTTTAAATAGAGATATTTGCGGCTGAACAGTAAGCGACACACTCAAACTGCTTTTTTTTTAGATACCAAAGGCCCAAAACTGGATAGTACAGCGATTTGACCCATGGAACTGCGAAACCACACTGGGATGTTGGGCCTACACAAGACTATTTTCAACAGATATATTTTTGTGTCACAACAGTCAGGAGACACTACTGTTTTTCTTTACGGAAAAAACGACCAAAACCAGAATAATAGAGATTTTTCACCGTGGGATGGCAAAACCACAGTTATTGTTTACTGGGGTATACCACACTTTTTTAAATAGAGATATTTGCGGCTGAACAGTGAGCGACACACTCAAACTGCGTTTTTTTTAGATACCAAAGGCCCAAAACTGGATAGTACAGCGATTTGACCCGTGGAACTGCGAAACCACACTGGGATGTCGGGCCTACACAAGACTATTTTCAACAGATATATTTTTGTGTCACAACAGTCAGGAGACACTACTGTTTTTCTTTACGGAAAAAACGACCAAAACCAGAATAATAGAGATTTTTTACTGTGGGATGGCAAAACCACAGTTATTGTTTACTGGGGTATACCACACTTTTTTAAATAGAGATATTTGCGGCTGAACAGTGAGCGACACACTCAAACTGCTTTTTTTTTAGATACCAAAGGCCCAAAACTGGATAGTACAGCGATTTGACCCGTGGAACTGCGAAACCACACTGGGATGTCGGGCCTACACAAGACTATTTTCAACAGATATATTTTTGTGTCACAAGAGTCAGGAGACACTACTGTTTTTCTTTATGGAAAAAACGACCAGAACCTGAATAATAGAGATTTTTTACCATGGGATGGCAAAACCACAGTTATTGTTTACTGGGGTATACCACACTTTTTTAAATAGAGATATTTGCGGCTGAACAGTGAGCGACACACTCAAACTACTTTTTTTTTAGATACCAAAGGCCCAAAACTGGATAGTACAGCGATTTGACCCATGGAACTGCGAAACCACACTGGGATGTCGGGCCTACACAAGACTATTTTCAACAGATATATTTTTGTGTCACAACAGTTAGGAGACACTACTGTTTTTCTTTACGGAAAAAACGACCAAAACCAGAATAATAGAGATTTTTTACCGTGGGATGGCAAAACCACAGTTATTGTTTACTGGGGTATACCACACTTTTTTAAATAGAGATATTTGCGGCTGAACAGTGAGCGACACACTCAAACTGCTTTTTTTTTAGATACCAAAGGCCCAAAACTGGATAGTACAGCGATTTGACCCGTGGAACTGCGAAACCACACTGGGATGTTGGGCCTACACAAGACTATTTTCAACAGATATATTTTTGTGTCACAACAGTCAGGAGACACTACTGTTTTTCTTTACGGAAAAAACTACCAAAACCTGAATAATAGAGATTTTTTACCGTGGGATGGCAAAACCACAGTTATTGTTTACTGGGGTATACCACACTTTTTTAAATAGAGATATTTGCGGCTGAACAGTGAGCGACACACTCAAACTACTTTTTTTTTAGATACCAAAGGCCCAAAACTGGATAGTACAGCGATTTGACCCGTGGAACTGCGAAACCACACTGGGATGTCGGGCCTACACAAGACTATTTTCAACAGATATATTTTTGTGTCACAACAGTCAGGAGACACTACTGTTTTTCTTTACGGAAAAAATGACCAAAACCTGAATAATAGAGATTTTTTACCGTGGGATGGCAAAACCACAGTTATTGTTTACTGGGGTATACCACACTTTTTTAAATAGAGATATTTGCGGCTGAACAGTGAGCGACACACTCAAACTGCTTTTTTTTAGATACCAAAGGCCCAAAACTGGATAGTACAGCGATTTGACCCGTGGAACTGCGAAACCACACTGGGATGTCGGGCCTACACAAGACTATTTTCAACAGATATATTTTTGTGTCACAACAGTCAGGAGACACTACTGTTTTTCTTTACGGAAAAAACGACCAAAACCTGAATAATAGAGATTTTTTACTGTGGGATGGCAAAACCACAGTTATTGTTTACTGTGGTATACCACACTTTTTTAAATAGAGATATTTGCGGCTGAACAGTGAGCGACACACTCAAACTACTTTTTTTTTAGATACCAAAGGCCCAAAACTGGATAGTACAGCGATTTGACCCGTGGAACTGCGAAACCACAATGGAAAGTCGGGCCTACACAATACTATTTTCAACAGATATATTTTTGTGTCATATCAGTCAGGAGACACTACTGTTTTTCTTTACGGAAAAAACTACCAAAACCTGAATAATAGAGATTTTTTACCGTGGGATGGCAAAACCACAGTTATTGTTTACTGGGGTATACCACACTTTTTTAAATAGAGATATTTGCGGCTGAACAGTGAGCGACACACTCAAACTGTTTTATTTAATAAGACGGGTATTTGTACAGTGTGAAGGAGGGAAAAAAAAGGAGGATTTAGATGAAAAAAAAAGGATTTTTCCTGGCCCCCGACACCTGGTGCTAAGTCCAGCAATTTCAGCAACAGGAGCACACAGGACTGTAATGCAGCGTTTGCTGGTATAACCACTGTGTCTCCTATACAGCCTGCCTGCCTGGTATCTGGGAAGGATATTAGTCCTGAAAAGGACTGTTTGTTTGTTCTGGCAGCCTTTACAGACCCTACACTAACTATTTCGCAGTTTATATCTCTCCCTAAATCAGCAGCGCTGTCCCTACACTGTCTAATCCGGAGCGATTGTGTCCAAGATGGCGGCGCCCCATTTTAAATACTCGAGGTGACGCTGTGCGGCCAGCCAATCGCTGTAATGCCCACAACCAACATGGCTGCAGCATTACAGTGACTGGCTGGCAATCCCTGCATGTTCATTGGCTCTGTAAAGAGCACCAAACATGCAGGGTGGAGACCCGAGCTCCCGCCCGAGTAACCCGGAAATGCTCCGTGCTCGCCGAACATCCCGAGTAGCGTGATGCTCGGGCGAGTACCGAGCACTGACGAGCATGTTCGCTCAACACTAATAACGACCCAAGCTATAAAAAAAAAAAAAAAAAACAGCAAAAATGTTCAAAAGGTGTATAGGAAAAAAAATAGTATCACTAAAAATGTCACTTTGTCCTGCAAAGAATGCGGCCCCCCAAGTTAATTTTTTTTCCGTGTGCTGCCCATATACCCAGTCGAGTTTGAGACCCCTGCCCTAGAGAGTCAACACTTACATGTGTGTCTGGCCTCTGAATATGGCAGGGGCACATGGTGCAGAATTGTTGTAAATTATTAAACCAAAATTATTGGAATTCTCTAATGCAATTTTCTTTACCAAAATTAAACTGTCCAGTTTGCTCTGGGCATAATATAATATTGATCCTCTAGTGTACAGTCAGAGAGGGGATTCAGCATGACTTGTGGCTTTGTCACACCATAGCAGATAAGGTTATCTGCCACAAGCATGGAACACTTTTCATTAGTCAAACTTAAACAGGCATAGAGCAGTGCCAATTTCATTCGCCTACGACTGATGGCAGTAATTACATTGGCAAGAAAATTTGACTTCCTAATTATCCAGTGACTATCTTCTACACAGTTCTGTCACTTGTACTGATGGCTTATACTAAGCCAGGAATCTACTCCCTGTACATTGTATAATGTATACTGTAGTACTGCTGCTGCCTGGGCTGCTGTTTCTGGCCCTACACTGACAGACATCACCTGACCTGCCCCATCCTAATGCTCTACCTTGTGACTTTTACCACTGCACAGTCACGCCAATCAGTCATCTCCTGGCTGGGCACTCAGTTTTATAATGATATACTTTTCTGCTGTTGTGAGACATACTCTCCTGAGGGTACACAAACATCAAACAGCTCCCAAAATAGGACCAATTTTTTAAAAGTCTATTTTGGCAACAAGTTTTTTTTTCTTCAATTTGAAAATAGCCTGTTCCTAAAAAAGGGATTTTTTTGAAGGCTTGATAAAAAGACTTTGCAATTGTTTACTCATTTTAAGAATAGAAAACCTGTTGTGGAACCCGAAAAGAGATAATTTCTTCATGTCTGGATGAGAAGCCATTACTCCTTCACTCCTTCAAAGTCCAGAGCACACGTGTTTTTGCACCCTAAATGAAGGGATGCCGTATTTTTTGGACTATAAGATGCACTTTTTTCCTCCAAAATTTAGGAGCAAAGTGGGGGGTGCGTCTTATAGTCCGAATACTATATTATTGTATGACCGCATGGTGGTGGGTGTGGGGGAGTGGCAGCGGCGGATCAGCAGGGCACAGGAGGCAGCAGCCGCCTGCTGCAGCCTAGCTGTGCTTGCTACTAAAGAAAATGAATATTCCTTGCTCCCCACGCCCATGGGTGTGGAGAGCAATGAATATTCATTTCTCTTAATAGCTGGCACACTGGAGCCGCAGCACGGCTCCTTCTTCCACTCTGCGGTCAGTGTGCCCTCTATTAAAGCTCATGAATATTCGCTACAACCCACTCCCATGGGTTGTAGTGAATATCCATGGTCTTTAAAGGCAGGCACACTGACCACAGAGCGGCATTGAACAGACTGAATGGTCACTGCTCCCCACGCACAGAGTCCCGGCATGGGGAGCAGTGACTATTCCAGCACAGCGTCTCACACTGTGTGAGGAAGCATGGCAGGGACGCCATGCATGCCCTGCCATGCGCCGCTCATACAGTGAGAGTGTCAACAGCAGAGCGGGACAGCGCTGGAGGAGAGAGGAGGTGAGTATGATTGTTCATTTTCTTTTGTAGGCAGCGTGATGGGGGCTCAAAGGGTGCCATACATACCAGGATGAGGGCTCAGAAGGTGCCATACATACCAGGATGGGGGCTCAGAAGGTGCCATGCATACCAGGATGGGGGCTCAGAAGGTGCCATACATACCAGGATGGGGGCTCAGAGGGTCCATGCATACCAGGATGGGGGCTCAGAGGGGTGCCATGCATACCAGGATGGGGGCTCAGAAGGTGCAATGCATACCAGGATGGGGGCTCAGAAGGTGCCATACATTCCAGGATGGGGGCTCAGAGGGTGCTATGCATACCAGGATGGGGGCTCAAGGGGTGTGATGCATACCAGGATGGGGGATAAAGGGGTGCCATGCATACCAAGATGGGGTAAAAAGGGGTGCCATGCATACCAGGATGGGGGATAAAGGGGTGCCATGCATACCAGGATGGGGGATAAAGGGGTGCCATGCATACCAGGATGGGATGGGGGTCACTTATACCAGGAAGGAGGGGCCATACATACCAGGATGGAGGATATTAACAGAATTGGGAGACATTACCCCAATACCAGTGTCAGCAGCAGACCCCCTCCCCCATAACAGGGCATCATGACCACATTTTTTGCTTAATTTTTTTCCCTATTTTCCTCCTTTAAAACCTAGGTGCGTCTTATGGTCCGGTGCGTCTTATAGTCAGAAAAGTATGGTAATTTCTGAACTACTTGTGAAAAGCTTTTGCTTCTTCATTTAGCAAAGAGAAAAGCTCTAGAGACTACCCAAACAAGGATAATTTTTGCATCGCTCTGTATGAAAAAGCCATGAATTATATGGTATAAAAATCAGCAGGTAGACAACTGCCCTCCAAAAGGGATAATTTTTAGTTTCTTTCTACAATTTAAGTAGCCTTACAAGTCCTGATAATCTACTGTGTTGTTGTTAAATAGCCTGTTACTTTCCACTGGTTACCGTTCATTTTCACCTACCAGATAGGTTGAGGTCACTTAGACATTAATAAGATTGTGTTTGCATTGAAGAGCTAAAAGGGGTTCAATACAGTCCTAAGATCTCAGTGTGATACTCCTATTTCCAATGAAATTGGAGGCTGTGCAGTATTGAGAATCAAACATTTAGGGAGAATTAGGTAAATCCTGCAAAGTAGAATTTCAAAATATTTGTTGATTTCTATTTATTAATGTTTCTCTGAAGAATGTTCTACCATGCTGAAGACACTTGGGCATGCAAATCATCAAGATCCACTGCTAGCTGCGCCTTTTGCAATTGCTGACCAATAATGTCCAATATACGCTTGATGGGAGACAAATCTGGAGATGCTGCAGGCAATGGTAGCACGTTTAGGCCATGCATGGTGCTCAGAATAGCACAAGTATCATGCGGCCTGGTGGTGTCGTGTTGAAAAACTCCTGGAATACTCATGTAAACTCATGAAAGCAAAGTCATAGTGTGTCAAAACAAAAGCAGGATTCATCACTGAAGAAAACAGACCTCGATTTGCATACAATTAACATTTCTATTGATTCTGTGATTTTCATAACTCCTGAACTTTTGGTGTTGCAATTTCAATGTTGAAGAGTGTATTTACAGTTTTCCGTTTTGTCAAAGAAGCAAAAAGCTAAAATAGATGGTGTCACAGATCTGGCACATGAAGGACACCATGTAGCGTCGGCGTCCCTGCCTCCTGCTAGGCAGGGACGCTGTTCCCCTCACCTCTCCACTCCGTGCCCGGCGTCCTCCTCCCGCTCTGCTGGCAGCGCGCGCTGCTTCCCGGCCACTATGCTTAGGGCGCGCGCTCCCCCTCTCTTAAAGGGGCCGCGCGCCGTCCAAAGGAGTCCCCGGCCAATGGCCGGAGGACCTTACCATATATAAGGCACCTCCTCCAAAATGGAGGTGCCCGAGCAATGTTGTTGCAAAGCCTTCACTCTGCTTCAGCCCTCAGGTCCCGTTACCAGTTACCTGCCAGTCACCTGCCAGATTCCTGCTTGATACCTGCCTGATATCCGTTTACCTGCTTGCAAGCCTGCGGTCCGACGGTCTGCCTTCCGACACCTGTCAGTCTGTCTATGGACCAGCCTGCCCGCTCACCTGGGAGCGCTCATCTGCTACCTGCCTGCTAGCCTACCTGGAGGCTCCGCTGTCACTTGCCGTGACCACCTGCCCGTCCAGAGACTCTTGCCCGCTCACCTGGGGGCGCTCACCTGCTACCTGCCTGCTAGCCTACCTGGAGGCTCTGCCGTCACTTGCCGTGACCACCTGCCCGTCCAGAGACTCTTGCCCGCTCACCTGGGAGCGCTCACCTGCTACCTGCCTGCTAGCCTACCTGGAGGCTCTGCCGTCACTTGCCGTGACCACCTGCCTGTCCAAAGACTCTCGCCCGCTCACCTGGGAGCGCTCACCAGCCACCTGTCTGCTGTCCTTCTACCCAGAGACTGTCCCTGTCACTTGCCGTGAGCACCCATCCTTCTACTCAGAGACTGTCCCTGTCACTTGCCGTGACTACCTGCCCTTCTACCCAGAGACTGTCCCTGTCACTTGCCGTGACTACCTGCCCTTCTACCCAGAGACTGTCCCTGTCACTTGCCGTGACTACCTGCCCGTCTTCCCCGGGAGCCACCCGCTTCCTTACAAGGACCGCCCCCTTGTATAGTTGCTCAGAGGTTCCGCCTCCCAGACCCGTTACAGTTTGCTCGGGCCATGGAACCCGGTGGCACCCAAGCTCCCTCGCTCTCGGACAAATGTCATGAACTGTCCCATCAGAGGTCCCAACAGGAGTCCATCCTGAGTCATCTGCGGAATGTCAACTCTCGCCTGGACACTCTGACTGCTCCACCAGCAACCACTGCTAGTGTCATGACTCGCAGCCCGGCAGCGCCGCTGCCCACCAATACCATGGCATCCTGCCCCGGACCCCGGCTTTCTGCACCTCCTCGCTTCGTAGGCGACCCCGCTCAAGCTCGGGGCTTCATAAACCATTGCACCCTGCACTTTGAACTCCTGTCCCACCAGTTTATCTCCGACCGGGCCAAAGTAGCCTTCATCATGTCCCATCTCACGGGGGAGGCACTGGCTTGGCTAAATCCTCTATGGGAGAGAGGAGACCCCCTGGTGTCCAACCTGCCCATTTTTCACGGCTTTCCGGAAAGTCTTCGACGAACCCGGACGGAAGACCTCATCCGCATCATCTCTGCTACGCCTCCATCAAGGAAATCTCACCGTGGCCAATATGCCATACGGTTCCGTATCCTTGCTTCGGAGCTGGCCTGGGATAACGATGCCCTGGTGTCTGTCTTTTGGGAGGGTCTGTCCGGCCGTATTAAAGATGAACTCGCCGGTCGGGACATACCTACCACTCTCGACGACTTAATAACTCTTGCCACCCGTATTGACATCCGGTTCCTGGAACGCGCCAAAGAGGTCACCCGTGAGAGGAGGTTTCCACGTCTAGCCCCTACCTTTCAGAAACCTGTCCCTTCTCCCGCTACTCCCCAGGCGCACTCACCCGAGCCTATGAAGGTCGACCAGACCAAGATGGTCAAAACCCGTCAAGAGTTACGCCGTGCCGAGGGGAGCTGCTTCTACTGTGGCAGTAAGGAGCACCGGATCCGTTCCTGCCCGGAGAGGTCGGGAAACGCCTGTGTCTAGGATCGCTCAGAGAGGTCGTCCTAGACAAGAGTAAACCCTCTCCATCTCTGTTGCTGTCAGTCTCTATCATCTGCGGGGAGAACCGTTATTTTGAACTAGCCCAACTTGACTCTGGAGCTGCCGGAAATCTCATTTCTCAGTCTCTGGTAGAGAAATACCGCATTCCCACCAAACCTTTAGCTGTACCCTTATCTGTCACTGCCGTGGATGGGGGCCTCTTACCACATCCCATCCAACTCATCACCGAATCCATAACCCTGCAGGTGGGAATGCTGCACTCTGAGAGAATCTTCTTTCATGTTCTGCCTGGACTCTCTCACGCCCTATTGCTAGGCCTACCTTGGCTTCAGAAACATGCACCCGTGCTTGATTGGAAGACCGGAGAAGTCCTTCGTTGGGGACAGGACTGCCATAAGACTTGTTTAGTTCCCATCCATCCTGTCCGTCCTTCTCCTACTCCAGCCAATCTACCTGGTCTTCCGGCTCCTTATTGGTCGTATGCGGACGTCTTTAATAAAAAGGAGGCAGAGACATTACCCCCTCATAGACCATATGACTGCCCAATCGACCTGATGCCCGGCGCTACTCCTCCCCATGGGCGCATTTACCCTTTGTCCGCTGCTGAGACCCGATCCATGTCAGAATATATTGAGGAGAATCTGGCCTGGGGATTCATCCGGAAATCTACTTCCCCGGCGGGAGCAGGCTTCTTCTTCGTCAAAAAGAAGGATGGCTCACTCCGTCCCTGTATAGACTATAGAGGCCTTAACCAGATCACGGTGAAGAATAAATACCCCCTTCCGCTCATTCCGGAATTATTTGACCGTCTGAGGGGGGCTAGAATCTTCACCAAGCTGGACCTCCGTGGGGCGTATAACCTGGTCCGTATCCGTCAGGGGGATGAATGGAAGACGGCATTCAACACCCGGGACGGCCACTATGAATACCTGGTAATGCCCTTCGGTCTCTGTAACGCTCCCGCCGTCTTTCAAGAGTTGGTCAATGACATCTTCCGGGACCTTCTCTACTCCTGCGTAGTGGTGTACCTGGACGACATCTTGGTCTTCTCTCCGGATCTCCCCACACACCGGAGGGATGTTCGTCAGGTTCTGCTCAGGCTCAGGCAGAACCACCTCTACGCTAAATATGAGAAGTGCCTCTTTGAGCAGACCTCGCTTCCGTTTTTGGGCTACATAATTTCTCAGACTGGCCTACAAATGGATCCTGAGAAACTGTCTGCCATCGAGAAGTGGCCTCGACCAGAGGGGTTGAAGGCTATTCAGCGGTTCCTGGGCTTTGCCAACTACTACCGCCTCTTCATACCGGACTTCTCTTCCCGGACTGCCCCAATCTCTGCGCTCACCCGTAAGGGCACTAATCCCAGAGAATGGCCGCCCGAAGCTGAGGAAGCCTTTCTTTCCTTAAAACAGGCTTTCTCTTCCGCCCCGGTGCTGCATCGCCCGGACGGCAACAAGCAATTCTTCCTGGAAGTTGACGCCTCCTCTGGAGGAGCCGGAGCGGTACTTACCCAAAAATCGTCTTCCGGGAGAATGGTAACTTGCGGCTTCTTCTCCAAACTCTTCTCTTCTTCCGAGCGCAACTATTCTATAGGAGACCGAGAATTATTGGCCATTAAACTGGCATTGGAGGAGTGGCGTTACCTGCTCGAGGGGGCTCTTCACCCGGTAATAATTTACACGGACCTCAAGAACTTGGCTTACCTCCAGGGTGCCCAGAGACTTAACCCGCGCCAAGCCCGGTGGTCCTTGTTTTTAGCTTGCTTTGATTTTTTTTCTTCATTTTCGCCCGGCTGACAAAAACATCAAAGCTGACGCCTTGTCCCAATCCTTCCTGGTGTCTGATCTTGAGGAGGAATCTAAACACATCATCGATCCCGCCAGAGTAATGCAGGTGGCCCCCGTGAGTCTAAATCGTCTCCCTCCCGGTAAGACGTTCATAACGGTACCTGATCGGGAGAAGATCCTACACTGGGGTCACTCGTCTAAGCTTGCTGGCCATGCCGGTCAGCTTATCACTCGGCACTACTGGTGGCCTACCCTGCACAAGGACGTAATATACTTTGTTTCTGCCTGTGTGTCCTGCGCCCGCAACAAGGTTCCGAGACACCTGCCAGCCGGTCGCCTCCTTCCTCTTCCAGTACCTGCTGCCCCCTGGCAGCATATAGCTATGGACTTCATAACAGATCTCCCTGTCTCTGCCGGTTGTACGGTCATTTGGGTGGTCGCTGACCGCTTTTCCAAAATGGCTCATTTCATTCCCCTGCCAAGCCTCCCGTCTGCACCCGAGCTGGCTAAAAACTTTATCCGCCACATCTTCCGTCTCCATGGCCTGCCCCTCCACATTGTGTCGGATCGTGGGGTTCAGTTCACCTCACGCTTCTGGAGAGCCACATGTAAGCTGCTAGACGTCACCCTGGACTTCTCCTCCGCATACCACCCACAGTCCAATGGTCAAGTGGAGCGGATCAATCAGATCCTGACCAGTTACCTCCGGCACTTCGTTAATGCCCACCATTCAGACTGGGTGGATCTCCTGCCATGGGCCGAATTCTCTTACAATAATCACGAGAGTGAATCTTCCTCCAGATCTCCGTTTTTTGTAGTCTTCGGTCAGCATCCTCGGATCCCATTTCCCGTCTCCACCTCGGTGGACAATCCGGCTGCGGAATCTCTCGTTAGCAAATTTTCCTCCATTTGGGAGAGTACCCGATCCGCACTCCGTCAGTCGTCCGAGCGGATGAAAAAACACGCTGACAAAAAACGCCTGGATCCTCCACAATTCCGTCCTGGAGATAAAGTCTGGCTCTCGTCCAAGTATGTCCGGCTCAAGATTCCTTCCTACAAGTTAGGGCCTCGGTTCATCGGCCCACTAGAAGTTATCAAACAAATCAACCCAGTGGCCTATAAATTGAAACTCCCGGCCAACTTGCGGATCCCTAACTCCTTCCATGTATCTCTCCTCAAACCCGTGGTACTTAACTCTTTTTCCAAGTCTACAGGTACGCCTCCTGCTCCGGTTTCCGCTGAAAACGAGTTTGAGGTAGAGAACATTCTGGCCACCAAAAGGGTAAGAGGAAAACCCTTTTTTCTGGTAGATTGGAAGGGGTTTGTTCCTGAGTAGAGAACGTGGGAGCCCCGGGACAACATCCATGCCCCTCTCATCCTTGATAAATTTCTGTCTGGTCTAAAAAAGGGGGGCCTAAAGGGGGGGGTACTGTAGCGTCGGCGTCCCTGCCTCCTGCTAGGCAGGGACGCTGTTCCCCTCACCTCTCCACTCCGCGCCCGGCGTCCTCCTCCCGCCCTGCTGGCAGCGCACGCTGCTTCCCGGCCACTGTGCTTAGGGCGCGCGCGTGCTCCCCCTCTCTTAAAGGGGCCGCGCGCGCCGTCCTAAGGAGTCCCCGGCCAATGGCCAGAGGACCTTACCATATATAAGGCACCTCCTCCAAAATGGAGGTGCCCGAGCAATGTTGTTGCAAAGCCTTCACTCTGCTTCAGCCCTCAGGTCCCGTTACCAGTTACCTGCCAGTCACCTGCCAGATTCCTGCTTGATACCTGCCTGATATCCGTTTACCTGCTTGCAAGCCTGCGGACCGACGGTCTGCCTTCCGACACCTGTCAGTCTGTCTATGGACCAGCCTGCCCGCTCACCTGGGAGTGCTCATCTGCTACCTGCCTGCTAGCCTACCTGGAGGCTCCGCTGTCACTTGCCGTGACCACCTGCCCGTCCAGAGACTCTTGCCCGCTCACCTGGGAGCGCTCACCTGCTACCTGCCTGCTAGCCTACCTGGAGGCTCTGCCGTCACTTGCCGTGACCACTTGCCTGTCCAGAGACTCTTGCCTGCTCACCTGGGAGCGCTCACCTGCTACCTGTCTGCTAGCCTACCTGGAGACTCTGCCGTCACTTGCCGTGACCACCTGCCCGTCCAGAGACTCTTGCCCGCTCACCTGGTAGCGCTCACCTGCTACCTGCCTGCTAGCCTACCTGGAGGCTCTGCCGTCACTTGCCGTGACCACCTGCCTGTCCAAAGACTCTCGCCCGCTCACCTGGGAGCGCTCACCAGCCACCTGCCTGCTGTCCTTCTACCCAGAGACTGTCCCTGTCACTTGCCGTGAGTACCCGTCCTTCTACTCAGAGACTGTCCCTGTCACTTGCCGTGACTACCTGCCCTTCCACCCAGAGACTGTCCCTGTCACTTGCCGTGACTACCTGCCCTTCTACCCAGAGACTGTCCCTGTCACTTGCCGTGACTACCTGCCCGTCTTCCCCGGGAGCCACCCGCTTCCTTACAAGGACCGCCCCCTTGTATAGTTGCTCAGAGGTTCCGCCTCCCAGACACGTTACACACCAATGGCATCTGTAGCAGAGGTTTCCAATAAACCTTCTAATGCTATGTAGCCAGGACTTCCTTAAATACATTGGTGTTTGAAAATTTGGGAATCCATTAGAATTTTCAATTTTTCTTCATAAATTTGACCTAAGATTACATCAGATTTTCACACAATTCCTAAAAGCAGATAAATTAAACCAAGTAACACAAATGAGTCAAAAATGTTAGACTTTGTCATCTGTGTTTTATTGAGGAACAAAATCCAATGGCACATATTCATGAGTTGCAATAGTATGTGAACCATTAGGATTAACAGATAATTTGAAGATGAAATTAGATTCTGGTGTTTTCAATCAATGGAATGACAAACAGATGTGAGTGGGCGACCTGTTTTATTTAAAGATCAGGGATTTATCTAAGTCTAATCTTTTCAATACAGTTTTGGAAATGTATTGTACGAGGGTCAGTCAATAAGTAATGCCTCCTATTTTTTTTTCTCCTTAAATAAGGTAGTTATGTTAAATATTCGAGTTTGGCACAATTCCTCAAACCTTCTTCTACAATCCACAGCAATTGCAACTTCCTGCACCAACAGGTGGCAGGACTGTATTCGTTTGCAAAATGGCTGACATCAAAGTTCGTATTAGACAACGTTCTGTGATTGAATTCTTGCATGCAGAAGGTGAAACGCCCATTCGAATTCATGAGAGACTGAAAAATGTGTACGGTGATGCAACAGTGGATGTCAGTACTGTTAGACGATGGGTTCGTCGCTGTAACACAGCTGAAGGGCCATCACCGTTGGCTGACAAAATGCTGAGTGGCAGGCCAGTAACCGCAGTGACTCCAAGCAACATTCAGCGAGTCGATGACATCATTCGTGGTGACCGCCGGGTGACTGCAGATGAATTGTGTGGCATTATCTGCCTCAGTAAAGGCAGCGTGATGAAAATTATTGGACAACTGGGATACAGAAA
This sequence comes from Phyllobates terribilis, assembly GCF_046119375.1. Classification (NCBI taxonomy): domain Eukaryota; kingdom Metazoa; phylum Chordata; class Amphibia; order Anura; family Dendrobatidae; genus Phyllobates; species Phyllobates terribilis. The sequence continues at coordinate 527,740,415 of NW_027362763.1, read as the reverse complement.
AGTTTGTGCACGGTGGGTCCCAAGAATGCGTTTTACCATGCTGGAATACATGCCCTTGTTAAACGGTGGACCAAGACTGTGGAAATGGATGGAGATTATATTGAAAAGTGACAAATTAATCGTTAATGTTGTGGTTTTCAACCTATGTAATTGCATTTGAATTTGTTGCCAATTAAAAGGAGAAAAAAAATAGTTTTCCCCTACATATGGGGTATATCCGTACTCAGGAACAATTGCACAACAAATTTTGTAGTCTAATTTCTCCTGTTACCCTTGTGAAAATAAAAAAATGGGGCGAAAAGTACATTTTTGTTGAAAAAAATTTGATTTTGTTAATTTCACGGCTCTATGTTATAAACTTCTATGAAGCACCTGGTGATTGAAGGTGCTCACCACAAATCTAGATTGATTCTTTAAGGGGTCTAGTTCCCAAAATGGGGTCACTTGTGGAAGGTTTCCACTGTTTAGGAACATTAGGGGCTCTCCAAACACAACATGGCGTCTGCTCTCGATTCCATCCATTTTTGCATTCAAAAAGTCAAACTGTGCTCCTTGATTTCCGAACCCTGCCATGCGCCCAAACAGTAGTTTCACCCCACAAATGGGGTATCAGCATACTCAGGAGAAATTGCACAACAAATTTTGTGGTCCATTTTCTCTCGTTGCCCTTGTGAAAATAAAAAAATTGGTTCTGAAGTAAACATTTTGTGAAAAAAAGTTAAATGTTCATTTTTTCCCTCCACGTTGCTTCAGTTCCTGTGACGCACATGAAGGGTTAATAAACATCTTGAATGGTGTTTTGAGCACCTTGAGGGATGCAGTTTTTAGAATGGTGTCACTTTTGGGTATTTTCTATCGTATAGACTCCTCAAAGTCACTTCAAATGTGATGTTGTCCCTAAAAAAATGGTTTTGTATTTTTTTTTTGGGAAAAATGAGAATCCGCTTGTCAACTTTTAACCCTTATAACTTCCTAACAAAAAAAATTTGTTTAAAAAATTGTACTGATGTAAAGTAGATATGTGGGAAATTTTATTTATTAACTATTTTGTGTGACATATCTCTCTAATTTAAGGACATAAGAATTCAAACTTTAAAAATTACAACATTTTCAAAATTTTCCCCAAATTTGCATTTTTTCCATAAATAAATGCAAGTGATATCGAAGAAATGTTACCACTGTCATGAAGTACAATAATTCACGAAAAACATTCTCAGAATCAGTGGGATCAATTGACGCATTCCAGAGTTATTACCTCATAAAGTGACAGTGGTCAAAATTGTAAAATTTGGGCTGGTCATTAAGGACATAGTCGGCTCCGTCCTTAAGTGGTTAATGTTCATGAGTCCACTATCAGGAAGACACAGAATAATAGTGTGCATGGCAGGATTGTAGAATGCAGAGAAAGCTGCTGCTATACAAAACATTGCTCCTCATCTGCAGTTTGTTAAAGTTCACCTGGACAAGCCAGAAGGCTTTGGGAACATTATTGTAATGACCAATGAAACCAAAATAAAGCGAACTGGTTGAAATAAGAAGCATTATGTTTGAAGAAAGAGCAACACTGCTTTACAGAATAAGACCCTCATACATCTGTGAAACACGGTTGTGGTAAAATTATGATTTGGGCCTGCTTTGCAAATCTGGGCCAGGACAGTTTGCCAACATTGATTCAATAATGAATTCTGAATTATTCTAGCAAATTCTAAAGGAAATGGACATCTGTCCATGAGCTGAATCTCAAGAGAATGTGGGTCACGCAGCAAGCCAACAACCCAAAGAACAAGGGCAGCACGGTGGCTCAGTGGTTAGCATTGCAGCTTTGCAGTGCTGGGGTCCTGGGTTCAAATCCCACCAAGAACAACATCTGCAAGGAGTTTGTATGCTCTCCCCATGTTTGCATGGGTTTCCTCCCAAACTCCAAAGACATATCGATAGGGAATCCAGATTGTGAGCCCCAATGGGGACAGTGCCCATAATGTCTGTAAAGCGCTTTGGAATTAATGGCGCTATGTAGCTGAGTAAAATAAACACAAGTCATTGTGCAAAAGAATGGTTAAAGACCACTATTAGATTTACAAAATGCCAATTACCAGAGCACACACACTGGACTAAAGGACGCACCCAGGTTTTGATAAAAGAAAACAGGGAAAAATATTTCATAGTAATCAAACTTCCAAGATTGTCTAATAAGTAGTAATAGGCTGAGGTAACACTAAGGGTATGTGCGAGTCTTGGCAGTAAAAGCTCTGTGTAAAATACATGCATTTTTACTTGGGAATAAGCGATCATTCAAATCTGCAAGGAAAAAATATGCAGCGTGTGCAGAGATTTCGCAAATCTCATTCATTTTGCTGGTACTGTAAAAAGTTTTTTTGTCCTCAGTGAAAATGGATTTTGTGAACGAGCACTAAATAACTTTAGAAAAAGTCAAAATTTGCATTTAAAATTGCTATGTATGAACGAAGGTTAACCCCTTACCGACATTTGTAGTTTTTATATGTCATCGTCGGAAAGGACTTCCCGACTGATGCAGTATATATACGCCATGGCGAGTGCCCACGCACAGGGGGCTGTGCGCAGGCGATTGCCGCCTGGTGTAAGCTGATTCTGCCCGCACCACTCCTGGCACTTTAACCTGCTAAGTGCTGCAATCACTTTCAGCGTGCAGGCAGAAGGAAGAAAGCCCCTCTACTCTTGGATCGGAGACCCTGAGATGTCATTGCTGGGCCCAATCGTTGCCATGGTGACTAGTGTTGAGCGAATTTGTTCGGCATTTCAAATTCGTGTTCGTGTTTGGGGTTCCGGCTTGTTCGCGCCAAAAAATCGGCTCCGCCCATGAACATCCCTGATTTGCCACGATGTCACGCAGATGTTATCTGCGTGGCAAATCAGGGATGTTCATGGGCGGAACAGTTTTTTGGCGCGAACAAGCCGGAACCCCGAACACGAACCAGAACCCGAATTTGAAATGCCGAACAAATTCGCTCAACACTAATGATGACTTCATGTCGTCATGACAACATCCGAGTCACCAGAGCTAGCAAAGTTGCTAGATAATGCACAGTGCATGATCTAACAAGTTTGTGTGGCACCCCTGAGGGCTCAGTCGCCACAGAGGTACTGCACCTCACCCAGAGGTGTGGTGTCTCCCTTCTCTCAGGTAAGGTGGGAGTGCTGCACGGAACCCCAAAACACCTGCATCCAACCCTATACTGCTCCAGGCCGGCTGGAGGGGCAACATGCAGAGCGCAGCTGTTTAGCCCTGACCCTGGCTGGAGTGGGGGGAACCCAAAGTAGGGGGAACCAGTAGTGGGTGTGGGTGGAGGAAGTAGTTAGAGGAAGCACTTTGGTAGTGAGGTATAAATAGGGAAGCCATCTTAGGGTGGCAGATGAGTAGAGTGGAGTTCTAGGGAGCAGTTCAGAAGAACAGCTCGGGACAGTTCAGAAGAACAGTTCGGGAGCAGAGTCTCATTAGGAGATCTGCTCCACAAGCAGGGCCAAGTTAGGAGGCCCAGGAGGGGAGCAGGGAATAGGCTCCGTTCTACAGAAAGGATCCCAGGGGGTACGACGAGTGCAGGACGGCACCCGTACGCCCCGCATCTGTCAGAAGATAGAGGGATCGCAGCCGCATTCTAGTCCCCTGAGGGTCAAGCAAGTCTGTGTAACTCCGCCGGACAGGAGGGACTTCAGAGTACTCGAACAGGACTGAGAGTGGGCAGCGCAGAGCAGGAGGGAGGAGGACCAGTGTGAAGACGGTCAAAATAGGAACACGAGAAAGTGGGGTTCTGCCAGGTATTTCCAAGCAGCCTGAGGAAGGATTGAACCCCTGCCCGGTGAACGCAGCGCGACGCGGGAGGCCGTTACTTGTACAGTGCACCTGTTAAGTGTCTCAAGAACTGTGAGTAAAATCTTGGATGACTGCACTGCACTGCCTCTGTCCATTCCTTCATCGGCGCTATCGTTCCCCCTGCACTACAACGCCCAGCGCAACCCACTCTCTACTACTACACTGCCCTGAGGCCGGCGTCACGAACTTTCTATAAACATAACCCCCTTTTTGCACTGACCGCCCTGGGTCATGGACCGGTCCAGCCACCGTGATATTCCCCGTCAACCGGCATCTAGAGGCCCGGCTGCCGAGTGCCCCACGGCCCTGGGGGCGCGTCATTTGCCTGTCAGTGCAGCACTGACAGTTTGTGAGGCATAGGAATGCTGCTGCATCCCTATGCTTTATAAGTGATCAGGCTGAAAAAAGTGAAAGTACCATAGTGGGACAAAGTGAAAAGGTAAGAAAAAGTGAAAAAAATTGTAAAAATGTTTTTTTAAAAAATCACAAAATAATAAAAAAAGTATTGTACCCATAAATAAATATTTTTATGAATAAAAAAACAAACAAACAAAAAAAGTACACTTATTTGGTATCTCCGTGCCCGGAACGACCCACCCTATAAAACTGTCTGACTAGTTAACCCCTTCAGTGAACATTGTAAAAAAATTATTAAAAAACGAGGCACAAAAACGATGCTTTATCATGTTGCCGCAAAAAGTGGAATAAAATGCGATCAAAATGTAAATAAAAATGGTATCTCTCAAAATATCATCTTGTCCCGCAAAAAACAAGCCACCCCACAGCTCCATCAGCAGAAAAATAAAGTTCTATGCCTCAGAATAAAGCGATGCAAAAAAAAAAAAAATTTTTCAATAAAATATTGTTTAGTGTGTAAAAGCGCCAAAACATAAAAAAACTATATGAATGTGGTATCTCTGTAATTGTACTGACCTGAAAAATAAAGCTGTTTTATCAATTTTACCACATGTGGAACGGCATAACCCCAGCGCCCCCAAAAAATTCCTGAATTGCTGCTTTTTGTTCATTCTGCCTCCCAAAAATCAGACTAGAAAGCGATCAAAAAATGTCATGTGCCCAAAAATGGTACCAATAAAAAGGTCAACTCGTCCCGCAAAAAACAAGCCCTCACATGACTGTTGGCGGAAATAGGGAAAAATTATAGCTCTCAAAATATAGCAATGCAAAGACTAGTTTTTGCAATAAAAAGCGTCTTTTAGTTTGTGACAGCAGCCAAGCATAAAAACCCGGTATAAATCTGGTATTGCTATAATCGTACCAACCTGAAGAACAAAGTCGTCTAATCACTTATACCACATGAGGAATGGCATAAAAAAATAAATAAACCAATTCTTCATCTGCTGTTGACTTGCTCATTCTGCCTCCCAAATATCGCAGTAAGGCTCGGTTCACATTTATCCTGTGCTCTGCGCTGAGCGCTTACACCAGTGTTTCCGTGTAAATCTCTGAGATACATGATTGAGGCGGAACCCCGGGTGGAAGATTGCCTATAATGAGGCAAATGGAGGCTCTGTGGACACCGTCTAGCCTGTGATCTGGCAGTGTCCGTCTTTTTAGGCGTGCATAAAAGTGCCATCTGCCACAATTTTGTGCAATACTGAAAAGGACAACGCTGATCAGAGGCCAGATGGAATCCAGAGTAACTCTGCTGCCTCATTATAGTGAATGGATCCCTCGAGGGTTTAATCTGAATCACATCATTCGGAGATTTAGATGGAAACCCCAATATAAGTGCTCATCATAGCGCGCCAGATAAATGTGATCCCAAATGTTATGTAAAATGTTCTTAACAAAAGCTTCAAATCAATCCACAAAAAAAGCAAGTCCCCACTCAGGTCAGTCATCTGTCAATGGAAGTATAGGGGATTTCACGTTACTGGTAGCACAAAGGCTCTGGAGAGTGCTATGGCTCCTTACCACCCAAAAGAAATTCAGCAAATTCTGCATTCCCAAATAAAAATGCCACCCCTCCCTTCTAAGCCTCAGTGTGCCTAAACCACGTTTAGCGCCCACATGTTTGGCATTTATGTAGCGATGAGAGTCCATCTAATTTACAGGGTGCATGTCTTCAGAAGCATGAGCTGGGCACAACATACAGGTCACTACAACATACTGGTCACTACACCGTACTGGTCACTATAATGTACTAGTCAGAACAATGGCAGTTTTCAATTTTCACTTCCACTGATCCACTGATACTTGTTTCTGGAACACACCCATGGAGGCAAAATCGCCACTTCACCAGTAGATACCAAAGTATAATTTCCAAAATGGGTTCACTTGAGGAGGAATTCTGCTATTCTAGCACTTAGGAGTTGTATATATGGAGTCCGCATACTATTCTAGAAAAATCTGTGCTCCAGTAGGCAAATAGCACTCCGTCCCTCCCGAGTCTCGCCAAGTGACTAAGCAGTACTGTACAGCCACATATGGGGTATTTCTACATTCCGCAGAAATTGTGGGACAAATTTTGGGGTCACTTGTTGGATTTTTCCACTGTTTAGGAACATCAGAGGCTCTCCAAACGCATGTCAACTGCTCATTATTCCAGCAAATTTTACATTCAAAAAGTCAAATAGTGCTCCTTCCTTTCCAAGCCCGGCTGTGCATGAAAACAGTAGTTTTTCTTCACATATTTGGTATCAGCGTACTCAGGAGAAATAGCAAAACAAATTTTATGGTGCAATTTCTTCTGCTACCATTATGAAAATGCAAAATTTTGGCCTGAAAAACATTTTTGTGGGAAAAATATGAACATTTTTTTTTACGGCTCAATGTTACAAACTTCTGTGAAGCACCTGGGGGTTCAAGGTGCTCACCACACATCTAGATAAGTTGCGTAAGGGGTCTTGTTTCCAAAATGGTGTCACTTGTGGGGGATTTCCTCTGTTTAGGCACATCAGGGGCTCTCCAAACGTGACATGGTGTCCGCTAATTATTCAAGCAAATTTTACATTCAAAAGGTCAAATGGCACTTCCTTCCCCTCCGAGTCAATGTGTCCGCCCAAACAGTGGTTTTCCCCTACATATGGAGTATCAGCTCAGGAGAAATTGCACAACAAATTTTGTGGTCAACTTTTTCCTGTTGTCCTTGAGAAAATAAAAAAAATTGGGGCTAAAGTAACATTTTTGGGAAAAAATTAAACGTTTATTGTTTTCATTCATATTCAAAAAATTCCTGTGAAGCACTTGAAGGGTTAATAAACTTCTTGAATGTGGTTTTGAGCACCTTGAGGGGTGCAGTTTTTAGAATGGTGTTACTTTTGGGTATTTTCCATCATAAAGGCCCCTCAAAGTCACTTCAAATGTGATGTGGTTCCTAAAAAAAAATGGTTTTGTAAATTTGGTTGAAAAAAAGAGAACTTGCTGGTCAACTTTTAAACCTTATCACTTCCTAACAGAAAAAAAATTTGGTTCCAAAATTGTGCTTATGTAAAGTAAACATGTGTAAAATGTTATTTATTAACTATTTTGTGTGACATATCCCTCTGATTTAAGAGCATAAAAATTCAAAGTTTGAAAATTGCGAAATTTTTAATTTTTTTGGCAAATTTTTGATTTTTTCACAAATAAACACGTCATTTCAATTTTTTTTTACCACCATTATGAAGTACAATATGTCACAAAAAAAACAATCTCCGAATCAGTGGGATCTGTTGAAGTGTTCAAGAGTCATTACTTCATAAAGTGACACTGGTCAGAATTGTAAAATTTGTCCCAGTCATGAAGGTGAAAACAGGCTTGGACGTAAATGGATTAAAGGGGATCTGTTAACAGGTTTTTGCTACCTCATTTGACAGCAAAAACCAAAAACACAAAAATTTGAGCTTGGTTTAAGTTGGTATACATGCAGAACATGAATGCATGTTTCACAATGGCCATGAATCAGAAAAACCTACAAGAAGCAAAATGAACATAAACCCTGCTGTAAATAAATAAAAAGCATGAGCATTTAAATAAAATAGGGTTCTTAGTAACACTGTTTTTGATCAAAAATAGTATATAAGCCATCTCACCATCGAAAAGGTGAACCCATTCTGGACAGTACTACACTATCTAATTTTAAAAATCTTACCATGTGTCAAAGTTGACCTCAATGCGTGAATAAGAGCAGACAAAGGACTGGGTCCTAAACTGTGAACACCAGCCTAGGGAAGCTTTAAATGTATTATCCAGCTCTAGAAAGAAAAAACACAAAATCACTCATCTGACATCAGAACAATGTAGGCAAAGAGACCCTGAATCCAGCGATGTATCACTTAGTTTACTGGATGCAGCAGTTCTGACACAATCAGTGCTTTTAGATTTAGAATGAAGCAGAGCTGAGAAAGCTAAACGTGCCTACACCGGGCTTTCCATGTACAAAGTCCATAGACAGTAAGGTGCTTCTCACAGGGAGCGAGGGCATTGCCGGACTATTGTATTCCGGCAATGTTAATCTCACGCAGGGTGTGGGAAAGACTTAGTGCAACACAGAGGGAAGAGGGAAAGGGAGCCCAGACACTAGGGAAAGGGAGAAGTGGAGACCTCCTAGTCTGGTTTAGTGTCACCCTGTCTCAACTACCGTCCCTATATTGGCTCTTAACCAATCGCTGCACGCATGCCTCACCCTGACATTCCCTGGCGTATGGCTAAGGCTAGGGAACGCAGGAGATGAGCACTAGCCGATCTCCACTAGACTCTATAGACAACAAGGGTAGACAAACGGGGGGGATGGCCTAGCTTTAGACGACTCCAGACAAAAGCACTCACGGCCTCAAGCTCCAGAGAGGACAAAGTACTGCTCTTGCTAGAGCCTCACAAGTAGTAATGAATATCGCCGGCACCTCCCTCTCAGACCCTCCAGGTATTTACACTCAGGTCAGAGAGCAAATTAGCCAAAGGGAGGTAGCCGCTGGGTCCTAGAGACAGCCAGCCTCTAAGATGTCTGAAATGCCAAACATAAAGATCTCCTGCAACCAATTGCAGAGCGACTGTCTGTCACCTCTGACACACCCGTGACAATTAATTTCTTAGTGACAACTTCTTCACAGTTAGTAAACAACAGCATGCACTTTGACAAGTGACACATCCCTGAATTCTGTGTTTCACCCTCTATATCCTGCTGTCTTCAAAAATCTGCTGACAGATTCCCTTTAAAAAAAGGAAGTGTAGGGTTTAATGTAACTGCACAAACATTGCATCAGGTCATTTTGCCTAGGTCAGGGGTGAGGAACCATTTTTCTGCCAAGAGATATTGATATTGATAACACTGATATTGATAACATCATTCAGGGGCTGTACAAAAATATCAACTTGAAATGTATTCTGTTATATTTTGTCAAACATTTAATTAACTCACCCCTAATGTGATGGCTAGAACTGCTTCTCTTGTGATGTTAGGTGGTAGTAATGATACTGCTACTTGCAACTGATTTTCCAGGATTGCGTCGGTCTGGAGCACATTCAAGTTTTTCGATAAGTTTTGTAAAGAACTCGCATCAGTAAGTTGTTCTGTTCACAGATGTATATTCACGGCATATCTCGTCAGTGAGAAATTCATCATTGCTCACGTTACATTTATAGAACTCAAGCACTGGGATGTCTGCTGTATTCAACACATGGGAGACACAGAGACTGCTGTATGTACATCACATAGGAGACACAAAGACTGCTGTATACATCACATAGGCGACACAGTCTGCTGTATACATCACATGGGAGATACCAAGACTACTGTATATACATCACATACAAGACATTGAGACTGCTCTATATACATCACATAGGAAACATTGAGACTGCTGCATATACATAACATAGGAGACACTGACAGGTTTCCCACCCCTAGTCTAGGGGATTAGGTGACATGTCTTTCAATGAAGCAAAATGACTATTTACTGTGACTTTTAAATAATTAACTAGAACAGCTAATTCACATACTAGACAGGTGTAGCAGAGCTGAGCTGTGTGTAATGAAATCTACATCTTGTAGCACACAGCAAACTACATATATACAAGTAACGAAACAGTTAAGTGTTTAGCAGGGAGAGAAAGCTTTGCATGGCTGCATGTATTGCTTTTCTCTGCTCTTAGTGATTGTGGAAGGAGCAACTTTCTGAACGCCTCTGACTATAAGACGTAGGCACTTTTCAGCAAGGTTTTTTTTGCTGAAAAGTGCTTCTTATAGTCTGAAAAATATGGTAGTCATTTTGGCTAGGAGATAAAAAACAGTATCAGCTCGCCTAATTGATTTTAAAACTTAAAGCGCACCTGTCAGCAGGACTGTGCTCAGTAAACTACATACACTGTCAGGTGGGCACCATTACACTGATTAAAATGATACCCTGGTTGATTAAATCCGTCCTGTGGTTCATGTGTAATCTTTACTTTCAGTTTGGAGATAATGATCTGCTCGTGCTCCGGGACGGCCTGTGGGGGGGCGCTCTTTCTGGGGCTCTGCTTACATATTCATATGTATGCTCTTATGACAGGTCACTGATCGTTCACTGACCTGTCATAAGAGCATGTAGCTGAATATGTAAGCAGAGCACCATATAGAACCCACTCCACAGTCCCGCCCCAGAGCACGAGAATATAATTATCTCCAAATTGAAAGTAAAAATGAAACGACAACCAAGGTATCATATTAATCAGTGTGATGTCGCCTACCTGACAGTGTATGTAGTTTACTGAGCACAATCCTGCTGACAGGTGCACTTTAAAATGTGAAAAAACTTCAGAAATGTAATACCTACAAACACACAGGATCATGAAAAGTATACAATTTTACTAAAAATATATAGTTCATTATTGAAATATGTTACTAATGTTATGTGAAAACTTGAAATCGTGATAGCAAACATAATGTATTCTATTACAAGAAGCTACAAAAACATGTAATGTAATAGATATCATGGTTATAATTAGTGATGAGCGAGCACTAAAATGCTCGGGTACTCGTTGTTCGAGTAGAGCAAATTGGAATGCTCGAGTGGTCGATCCGAGTAACGAACCCAATGTAAGTCTATGGCAAACTCGAGCATTTTTCCAGCGACTCCCCCTGGCGGTCTGCAGAGGGCCTATAAATTGCCCAAATCGATGGGAACAGTGCTCAAATGACATGGGAACAGCATGGGGAAGACCCCTGGAAGCATTTCTGACTCCCCGGTCAATGCTGTCAACAATGTTGTCAGAGGTATTACGCCACTTTTACGGACTCATAATAAAACATACAAAAACAAAACCAAAATAGATTTTCCTGGGAAATATGTTAAGGAACATCCTTTCCAGGGTAATGACTTGTATATAAGGCAAAATAAATAACCAAAACCAAAAATACTCCTCCACACCTTGGGCTATGTTCACACGTAGTGTTTTTGATGCATTTTTGCACTTTTGCATTGCTTTCAATCAAGACAAATGCATTCAGAAGGAAATGTCATTTTAATATTTTGCAACCTTATCTGGCCATGTGGTGTGTGACACATCATCAGACATATCCTGTTTCATTTATGATGGAGGGACTCTGAAAGTCACAAAGCCTATTTTTTATAGGGCCATCAGTCGGCCCTTACTATTGTTAAAGGGCCAGCAGTCGGCCCTCGCTATTGTTAGAGAGCCATCAGGCGGCTATGCTTTGTTGCTCCCATTATTAATGAGTGGGTCTCCTATGCTGTTATTGGGTAGGCAGTGACTGCAAGGACTGCCAAAAATTTGGACGCAACCCAATACCCCTTTGAAGAGACATAGAGGAGGGTCTCAGTAAAAAAAATATTTCCATTATAAAGGACCGGGTGTCCTATAGTGATAATGACCATGTGTGACTGCAAGGGCTGCCAAAATTTAGGAAAAACCCCACTAACAATTTAAAGGCACATAGAGGTGGGCCTCAGTAACAACATATTTCCCATTAGAAAGAAGAGGGTCTCCCATATTGTTTGCCTATGCAGTGACTGCAATGGCTGTCAAAAATTTGGAGGAACTCCAATGCCCCTTGCAAGAGACGTAGAGGTCGGAGGGCCTCCTGAAAACAATGTTCCCATTATTAGGAAGTGGGTCTCCCATACTGTTTGCCTAAGCAGTGAAGAAACGGCTGCCAAAAATTTGGAAGAACTCCAATACCCCTTGCAAGAGATATGTTGATATGGTACATATGGTGGTGATATGGTGGCTGAGGATGAGGATATGAGCAAATAGACAAAATCAGGAAGCGTATACCCATGTCTGGATGTGAAGACAGAGGTGCATGGAAATAGAGTTAGACCTCCCAAAAAAAGACACTGTATTTGAGTTTATGTTATGCTGCTATCATTCCGTGGTGTTGAGAAGTCTGGCCCAATGAAGCCCTTGTTCAATTCTATAAAAGTCAGCCTGTCAGCATTTTCAGTTGACAGGTGGATGCACCTATCGGTTATAATTCCACCAGAGGCACTAAACACCCGCTCTGTCAAAACGGTAGCAGCAGGGCAGGCCAGGACCTCCAAGGCGTAGAGTGCCAGTTCATGCCACGTGTTCAGCTTGGATACCCAATAATTATAAGGCACAGAGGAATCACGGAGGATGTTGGTATGGTCGGCAAAGTACTCCCTCAGAATCTTCCGAAACTTTTCCTTCCTTGAGAGAATACACCGCGCATCAGGGCTTGTGCGATGGTAGGGTCTGAGAAAACTGTCCCAGAACTTTGACAGTGTTCCTCTGCCTCTGCTGGATTGCATTTGTGTCTCTATCGCCTGTACTCCTTGGTTGTTCAACGAACTGTGACCTCTGCCGCCAGAGTTTTCAGATGGGAATTTTTTTAATAATTCTGCAACAAGGGCCTTCTCGTACTGCTCCATTTTATTAGGCCTGTCCTGCAAAGGAATAAGAGACAGAAAGTTATCTTTGTATCGTGGGTCTGGAAGTGTCACCAACCAATAATGACTGTCACCCAAAGTTTGGACAACGCGAGGGTCAAGGGAAAGGCAGCATAACATAAACTCAGCCATGTGTGCCAGACTGCAAAGAGACAAGACTTCCGTGTTCTCACCAAGAGGACGACTGACCATGCTCTCCTCCTCATCCTCCTCCTCTTCCTCCTCCTCCCTGTCCTCAGGCCATCCACGCTGAACAGATGGTATGACAGTTGTGCAGGTAGTACCACCTATAGTGCAGGAAACTAGCTCCTGTTCTTCTTTCTCCTCCTCCTCTTCCTCATTGTCACCCAATCCACGTAGGGATGATATGAGGCTGGGCTGTGTGGAATCACCCTGTATGGTTCCTTGTTCCATCTCATCGTGCTCCGCCTGCAATGCATCCTCTTAAATTGTGAGCAGAGAGCATTTCAGAAGACAGAGAAGCGGGATGGTGATGCTAATTATGGCGTCATCGCCGCTCACCATCTTGGTGGAGTCCTCAAAGTTTTGGAGGATGGTACATATGTCTGACATCCATGTCCACTCCTGAGATTTTATGTGTGGAGTCTGACCTGAATACCGATGGCCTTGTTGATGCTGGTACTCAACAACTACCCTCTTCTGCTCACACATCCTTCGCAACATCTGCAATGTAGAGTTCCAAAGTGTGGGAACATCGCAGATCAGTCGGTGAGCTGGAAGGTTTAAAGAAACCGCTGAACGACGAGGTTAAGCACATGTGTTGGCCACAGATCTGTCTGCTCTTTCAGAGCTGTCTACAACTCTTCAGCATTGTGCGATTTGTCACCTAAGCATATTAGCTTCAGCACAGCCTGTTGCCGCTTGACCGAGGCAGTGCTGCAGTGCTTCCAGCTTGCGACTGATCTGGTCATTTCAGAGATGGAGGCTGAAGAGGAGGAGGAGGTGCAGGAGCTGTAGAATGTGGGGGCAACCCTAATTGACCCCGGGCCCGCAATCCTCGGCGTCGGTAGGACATGTTCCGTCCCAAGGTCTGACTGGGTCCCGACTTCCACTATATTAACCCAGTGTGCCATCAACGATATGTACCGTCCCTGCCCACAAGCAGTTGTCCACGTATCCGTGGTTAGGTGGACTTTCCCAGTAACTATGTTGTTGAGGGCACGTCTAATGTTGTGGGACACATGCTTGTGTAATGCGGGGATGGCACACAGGGAGAAATAGTGGCGGCTGGGACCAAGTATCGCGGAATGGCCGAGTATCGCTTCAGTCTCCACGAGCCTAAAAGGCAACATTTCGAGCCCAAGCATTCACGAAATGTGTAAATTTAGTAGTGTGGCCTGTGGGGCATTGGCTTCATACTTGTACTAGCGTTCCAAGGACTGGGGTAGGGACAACTGAATGCTGCGCTGGGACAAGGACTTGTACATGCTTGCTGATGGTGCTAGTTGAGAGTGTTCAACGACAGGTGCAGGGCGGGAGCCATCTTCGCATGCGCCATGGACAGGGGATTGGCGTGCACGCACAACAGCGGAACAAGCAGTGGTGTCACCCGCAGACACTGTTGCTGGACCTTGGGGTTAGGCCCACTTAATCGGGTACTTTGCTGCCATGTGCCTGATCATGCTGGTGGTGGTCAGGCTGCTAGTTTTGCTACCCCTGCTGATGCTGGCCTGGCAGGTGGTGCAAATGGCCTTTTTGGGGTTATCTGCAGAGTCTTCAAAAAATAACCAGACTCGGGAAGATGTAACAGTTGGACTGGCAACTTCCGTCGTGTTGGCGTTACGAGGAACTCTTTCCCGCTTTGTGTCTGTGGCCACCTCACTGCTTCTTCCTGACTGTTGTGGTGCTACGCCTCCCTCCCCCTGTGTGCTGCTGTCCTCACTCTGTATGCCTCCCTGCCAGGTTGGGTCAATTACTATATCATCCACCACCTCGTCTTCCACTTCCACATCCTGGTCCTCCTCTTGACTTTCTGGCAATTGTGTCTCATCATCATCCACCTCTTGCGACAGTAATTGCAGTTTCCTACTGTCGCCTTCGTATTTCCGTGGCTGCTCCAATATTTGGACGTCGCTACATGCGTTATCCTCTTGACTCACTTGAAGCTGGCCTGGCGAGAGGCCCGAATCTACAAATGGAAAAGTGAACAGCTCTTCTGAGTGTCCAAGTGTGGGGTCACTGGTCTCCAGGCACTCGGCATGGTGGGAGGAAGGAGGATCAGGGTGAGGAATATGCGGTCCAGACTCATGGCTACTGAGACTTGACTGTATGGAAGACAGGGTGGTGATGGTGGCCAAGTGACTGGAAGCATTATCTGCTATCCAACCAACAACCTTTTGACACTGCTCTGAGGTTCAATAGTGGTGTACTGCGGTTCCCTAGTAAGTGTGACAGGAAGTTCGAGCGACAAGATGTGGGTGTTTGTTGTGGCACAATTTTAGCTTGCCCTTGGCCACGTCCTTGGCCTCGGCCTCTGCATGCACCTGCACCATCACGTCCACTTCTCCGTCCCTTGCTATGCACCTTGGCCATTTTTAATGGAGGACCATATTTTCCATGTTCACGAGAGATGGCTGATTTATACATAATTTATTAATATTATTTCACACAGAGACCTAGCGTGAATAGCTTGACCGACACACTGCAACAGAATGATAATGTAAGAAATGACTGATTTTGGAACAGTCTTATAGGTGATATGTCTGACAGAGAACCACGGTTTTAAATAGCAGGCCTGTAATTTACTAATGCTATTCTATATAGAGAACTAGTGTGAATAGCTTGACCGACACACTGCAACGAAATGAAAATGGAAGAAATGGCTGCTTTTGGAACACTCTTATAGGTGATATGTCTGACAGAGAAACACGGTTTTAAATAGTTGGCCTGTAATTTACTAACTGTAATTTAGTAATTTACTAATACTATTCTTCACAGACATGTAGTGTGAATAGCTTGACCGACACAGTGCAATAGAATGGAAAAGGAGGCCAATATTTTCCACGTTCAGTTTAAATTTCTGTATTTTTATTGCTGAAATATGGAACAGGTCTGGCTTTATTCTGCAGTGAGAACAAGCAAATGGAGAAATGGTGTACTTTGGATTGCTTTTTAAGCAAATAACCAGGATTAAAATTAAAAAAAAATTGCCCTGCCGCTTATATCTGGGGCTATATCTGGGACCCTCTTGTGCTGTATCATACACTGCAGTCAGCCACATACAGTGCCTGCCTGCCTAGCACTGAGTATATGCAGCTGGATTAGGCCTCAGAAGGACAGTTAGTTCAGTTGGATATATATATGTTGTGGAATACCTATACTAACTATAAAGAAGCAAATCTCTCCCTGATGCAGCAGCACCTCTCCCTACACTGCCTGATTCCGGAGTGACTGTGACGAGCATAGAGGCGCCAGGTCTTATATAGACCTGATGATGCTGTGTGGCCATCCAATCACTGTAATGCTCACAACCAGCATGGCTACGGAATTACAGTGCTTGGCTGGCAATCTCAGCATGTTCATTGGCTCTTTAAAGAGTGCCAAACATGCAGGGAGGGGACCTGAGTTCCCGCCTGAGCAACCCGGAAATACTCGCCGAGATTGTCGAGCACAGTGATGCTCAGGCGAGTACCGAGCAGTGGCGAGCTCGTTCACTCATCACTAGTTATAATAAACTAGCTATTGAACCCGTTCTATGCCCGGGTGGCGAGCATTTTTATTGGTATATGATCTCCCATGCTGGTATGTGCTGCCCCCCTCCTGGTATTTGTGCTGCCCCCATCCTGTCCCCACCATCCTATCCTGGTATGCATGGCACCCCTCATACCCATACTGGTATGCATGGCACCCCTCACCCCCAGTCCTGGTATGCATGGCACCCCTCACCCCCAATCCTGGTATGCATGGCACCCCTCACCCCAAATCCCGTTATGCATGGCACCCCAAAACCCTAATCCTCGAAGGCATGGCACCCCTCACCCCCAATCCCGTTATGCATGGCACCCCAAAACCCCAATCCTCGAAGGCATGGCACCCCTCACCCCCAATCCCGGTATGTGTGGAACCCCTCACCCCCAATCCTGGTATATGTGGCACCCCTCATCCCCAATCCCGGTATGCATGGCACCCCTCACCCCCAACCCCGGTATGCATGGCACCCCTCACCACCAATCCCGGTATGCGTGGCACCCTTCATCCCCAATCCCGGTATCCATGGCACCCCTCATCCCCAATCCCGGTATGCGTAGCACCCCTCACCCCCAATCCTGGTATACATGGTACCCCTCATCCCCAATCCTGGTATGCATGGTACCCCCTCATCCCCAATCCTGGTATGCATGGCTCCATCATCCCTATCCTGGTATGTATGGTACCCCTCATCCTGGTATGCAGGGCACCCCTCATCCCTATCCTGGTATGTATGGTACCCCTCATCCTGGTATGCAGGGCATCCCTCATCCCTATTCTGGTATCTATGGCCTCCTCATCCCAGAAACCTGGTATGCATGGCATCCAATCCCTCATCCTAGTATGCATGGCACCCCTCATCCTTATCCTGGTATGCATGGTACCCCTCATCCTGGTATGCCTGGAACCCCATCCCTCATCCTGGTATGCAATGTGCTTCGCATTCCTATCCTGGTATGTATGGTACCCCTCATCCCTATTCTGGTATGCATGGCACCCCTCACCCCCCAATCCTGGTATGCATGGTACCCTCACTCCCCCAATCCTGGTATGCATGGTCCCCTCACCCCCCAATCCTGGTATGCATGGTCCCCTCACCCCACAATCCTGGTATGTGTGGCCCCCTCACCCCCAAATCCTAGTATGCATGGTCCCCTCACCCCACAATCCTGGTATGTGTGGCCCCCTCACCCCCCAATGCATCGCATATGCGCAGTCTATAAAGGCTTCAGACAGAGACACGCATCCCCGGATATATTATAGACTAGCTATTGAGAGCATTTTATTGGTAGGGTCTCCCATGCAGGTATGTGCTGCCCCCACCATCCTATCCTGGTATGCATGGCACCCCTCATCCCCATCCTGGTATGCATGGCACCCCTCATCCCCATCCTGGTATGCATGGCACCCCTCATCCCCAATCCTGGTATGCATGGCACCCCTCATCCCCAATCCTGGTAGGCATGACACCCCTCATCCCCAATCCTGGTATGCATGGTGTCCTCACAGCCATTCTGGTATGCATGGCACTCCTCATCCCTATCCTGGTATGCATGGCCCGTCATCCGAATCCTGGTATGCACGGCCCGTCTTCTGAATCATGGTATGCATTGCACCCCTCATCCCCAATCCCGGTATGCATGGGACCCCTCATCTCCAATCCTGGTATGCATGGCACCCCTCATCCCCAATCCTGGTATGCATGGCACCCCTCATCCCCAATCCCGGTATGCATGGCACCCCTCATCCCCAATCCCGGTGTGCATGGCACCCCTCATCCCCAATCCTGGTATGCATGGCACCCCTCATCCCCAATCCGTGTATGCATGGCACCCCTCATCCCCAATCCTAGTGTGCATGGCACCCCTCATCCCCAATCCTGGTATGCATGGCACCCCTCATCCCCATCCTGGTATGCATGGCACCCCTCATCCCCAATACTGGTATGCATGGCACGCCTCATCCCCAATCCTGGTATGCATGGTCCCCTCATCCCCAATCCTGGTATGCATGGCACCCCTCATCCCCAATCCTGGCATGCTTGGCACCCCTCATCCCAAATCCTGGTATGCATGGCACCCCTCAAACCCAATCCTGGTATGCATAGCTCCCTCATCACCAATGCTAATATGCATGGCTCCCTCATCCCCATTACTGGTATGAATGGCTCCCTCATCCACAATCCTGGTATGCATGGCTCCCTCATCCCCAATCCCGGTGTGCATGGCACCTCTCATCCCCAATCCTGGTATGCATGGCACCCCTCATCCTCAATCCTGGCATGCATGGCACCCCTCATCCCAAATCCTAGTAATCATGGCACCCCTCATCCCCAATCCTGGTATGCATGCACCCCTCATCCCCAATCCTGGTATGCATGGCACCCCTCATCCCCAATCCTGGTATGCATGGCTCCCTCATCCCCATCCTGGTATGTATGGTGCCCCTCTTCCCTATTCTTGTATGCATGGTACCCCTTACCCCCCAATCCTGGTATGCATGGTTCCCTCACTCCTCAATCCTGGTATGCATGGTCCCCTCATCCCCCAATATGGTTATGTATGGTACCACTCATCCTAGTATGCATGGTCCCCTCACCCCCCAATCCTGGTATGCATGACACCCCTCATCCCCAATCCTGGCATGCTTGGCACCCCTCATCCCAAATCCTGGTATGCATGGCACCCCTCAAACCCAATCCTGGTATGCATAGCTCCCTCATCACCAATGCTAATATGCATGGCTCCCTCATCCCCATTACTGGTATGCATGGCTCCCTCATCCACAATCCTGGTATGCATGGCACCTCTCATCCCCAATCCTGGAATGCATGGCACCCCTCATCCCCAATCCTGGTATGCATGGCACCCCTCATCCCAAATTCTGGTATGCATGGCACCTCATCCACAATCCTGGTAAGCATGGCACCCCTCATACCCAATCCTGGTTTGCATGGCTCCCTCATCACCAATCCTAATATGCATGGCTCACTCATCCCCATTCCTGGTATGCATGGCTCCCTCATCCACAATCCTGGTATGCATGGCTCCCTCATCCCCAATCCTGGTATGCATGGTACCCCTCATCCCCAATCCTGGCATGCATGGCACCCCTCATCCCCAATCCTAGTAATCATGGCACCCCTCATCCCCAATCCTGGTATGCATGCACCCCTCATCCCCAATCCTGGTATGCATGGCACCCCTCATCCCCAATCCTGGTATGCATGGCTCCCTCATCCCCATCCTGGTATGTATGGTGCCCCTCTTCCCTATTCTTGTATGCATGGTACCCCTTACCCCCCAATCCTGGTATGCATGGTTCCCTCACTCCTCAATCCTGGTATGCATGGTCCCCTCATCCCCCAATATGGTTATGTATGGTACCACTCATCCTAGTATGCATGGTCCCCTCACCCCCCAATCCTGGTATGCATGACACCCCTCATCCCCAATCCTGGCATGCTTGGCACCCCTCATCCCAAATCGTGGTATGCATGGCACCCCTCAAACCCAATCCTGGTATGCATAGCTCCCTCATCACCAATGCTAATATGCATGGCTCCCTCATCCCCATTACTGGTATGCATGGCTCCCTCATCCACAATCCTGGTATGCATGGCTCCCTCATCCCCAATCCCGGTGTGCATGGCACCTCTCATCCCCAATCCTGGTATGCATGGCACCCCTCATCCCCAATCCTGGTATGCATGGCACCCCTCATCCCAAATTCTGGTATGCATGGCACCTCATCCACAATCCTGGTAAGCATGGCACCCCTCATACCCAATCCTGGTTTGCATGGCTCCCTCATCACCAATCCTAATATGCATGGCTCCCTCATCCCCATTCCTGGTATGCATGGCTCCCTCATCCACAATCCTGGTATGCATGGCTCCCTCATCCCCAATCCTGGTATGCATGGTACCCCTCATCCCCAATCCTGGCATGCATGGCACCCCTCATCCCCAATCATAGTAATCATGGCACCCCTCATCCCCAATCCTGGTATGCATGCACCCCTCATCCCCAATCCTGGTATGCATGGCACCCCTCATCCCCAATCCTGGTATGCATGGCTCCCTCATCCCCATCCTGGTATGTATGGTGCCCCTCTTCCCTATTCTTGTATGCATGGTACCCCTTACCCCCCAATCCTGGTATGCATGGTTCCCTCACTCCTCAATCCTGGTATGCATGGTCCCCTCATCCCCCAATATGGTTATGTATGGTACCACTCATCCTAGTATGCATGGTCCCCTCACCCCCCAATCCTGGTATGCATGATACCCCTCATCCCCAATCCTGGTATGCATGGTCCCCTCATCCCCAATCCTGGTATGCATGGCACCCCTCACCCCCAATACCAGTATGTGTGGCACCCCATACCCCCAATCCTGGTATGCGTGGCACCCCTCATCCCCAATCCCGGTATGCATGGCACCCCTCACCCCCAACACCGGTATGCATTGCACCCCTCACCCCCAATCCTTCTTTGCATGGCACCCTTCATGCCCAATCCTGGTATGCATGTTACCCCTCATCCCAAATCCTGGTATGCATGGCAACCCTCATCCCCAATCCTGGTATGCATGGCACCCCTCATCCCCAATCTTGGTATGCATGGCACCCATCATCCCCAATCTTGGTATGCATGGCACCCCTCATCCCCAATCTTGGTATGTATGGCACCCCTCATCCCCAATCCCGGTATGCATGGCACCCCTCATCCCCAATCCTGGTATGCATGGCACCCCTCATCCCCAATCCTACTATGCATGGCACCCCTCATCTCCAATTCTACTATTTATGGCATCCCTCATCCCCAATCCTGGTATGCATGGCTCCCTCATTACGAATCTTGGAATGCATGGCTCCCTCATCCCCAATCCTGGTATGCATGGCTCCCTCATCCCCAATCCTGGTATGCATGGTACACCTCATCCCCAATCCTGGTATGCATGGTACACCTCATCCCCAATCCTGGTATGCATGGCACTCCTCATCCCCAATCCTGGTATGCATGGCCCATCATCCAAATCCTGGTATGCATGGCACCCCTCATTCCCATTCCTGGTATGCATGGCACTACTCAACCCCAATCTTGGTATGTATGGCACCCCTCACCCCCAACCCCGGTATGCATGAATGCACCCCTCACCCCCAATCCTTCTATGCATGGCACCCTTCATGCCCAATCCTGGTATGCATGGTACCCCTCATCCCAAATCCTGGTATGCATGGCAACCCTCATCCCCAATCCTGGTATGCATGGCACCCCTCATCCCCAATCTTGAAATGCATGGCACCCATCATCCCCAATCTTGGTATGCATGGCACCCCTCATTCCCAATCTTGGTATGCATGGCACCCCTCATCCCCAATCCCGGTATGCATCGCACCCCTCTTCCCAATCCTGGTATGCATGGCACCCCTTATCCCCAATCCTGCTATGCATGGCACCATTCATCCCCAATTCTACTGTTTATGGCATCCCTCATCCTCAATCCTGGTATGCATGGCTCCCTCATCATCAATCCTGGTATGCATGGCTCCCTCATCCCCAATCCTGGTATGCATGGCTCCCTCATCCCCAATCCTGGTATGCATGGTACACCTCATCCCCAATCCTGGTATGCATGGTACACCTCATCCCCAATCCTGGTATGCATGGCACCCCTCATCCCCAATCCTGGTATGCATGGCCCATCATCCGAATCCTGGTATGCATGGCACCCCTCATTCCCATTCCTGGTATGCATGACACTACTCAACCCCAATCCTGGTATGCATGGCACCCCTCATCCCCAATCCTGGTATGCATGGCCTCCTCACACCCATCCTGTTATGCATGGCACTCCTCATCCCTATCCTGTTATGAATGGCTCATCATCCGAATCCTAGTATGCATGACCCGTCATCCGAATCCTGGCATGCATGGCACCCCTCATCCCCAATCCCGGTATGCATGGCACCCCTCATCTCTAATCCCGATATGCATGGCACCCCTCATCCCCAATTCCGGTATGCATGGCATCCCTCATCCCCAGTCCCGGTATGCATGGCACCCCTCATCCCAAATCCCGGTATGCATGGCACCCCTCATCCCCAATACTGGTATGCATGGCACCCCTCATCTCCAATCCTGGCATGCATGGCACCCCTCATCCCCATTCCTGGTATGCAGGGCAACCCTCATCCCCAATCCAGGTATGCATGGCACCCCTCATCCCCAATCATGGTATGCATGGCACCCCTCATCCCCAATCCTGGTATGCATGGCTCCCTCATTCCCATCCTGGTATGTATGGTGCCCCTCATCCCTATTCTGGTATGCATGGCACCCCTTATCCCCCAATCCTGGTATGCATGGTCCCCTCTCTCCTCAATCCTGGTATGCATGGTCCCCTCACCCCCCAATCCTGGTATGCATGGCACCCCTCATCACCAATCCTGGTATGCATGGCCCTTCATCCCCAATCCTGGAATGCATGGCACCCCTCGCCCCCAATCCCGGTATGTGTGGCACCCCTCTCCCCCAATCTGGTATGCGTGGCACCCCTCATCCCCAATTCCGGTATGCATGGCACCCCTCACGCCCAACCCTGCTATGCATCTCACCCCCCACCCCCAATCCTTCTATGCATGGCAACCCTCACACCCAACCCTGCTATACATGGCACCCCTCACCCCCAATCCTTCTATGCATGGCACCCTTAATGCCCAATCCTGGTATGCATGGCACCCCTCATCCCCAATCCTGGTATAAATGGTCCCCTCATCCCCAATCCTGGTATGCATGGCACCCCTCATCCCCAATCCTGGCATGCATGGCACCCCCCATCCGCAATCCTGGTATGCATGGTACCCCTCATCACCAATCCTGGTATGCATGGCACCCCTCATCCCCAATCCTGGTATGCATGGCACCCCTCATCCCCAATCCTGGTATGCATGGCTCCCTCATCCCCATTCTTGTATGTATGGTGCCCCTCATCCCTATTCTGGTATGCATGGCACCCCTTACCCCCCAATCCTGGTATGCATGGTCCCCTCACTCCTCAATCCTGGTATGCATGGTCCCCTCATCCCCCAATAATGTTATGTATGGTACCCCTCATCCTGGTATGCATGGTCCCCTCACCCCCCAAATCTTTGTATGCATGGCACCCCTCATCCCCAATCCTGGTATGCATAGTCCCCTCATCCCCAATCCTAGTATGCATGGCACCCCTCACCCCCAATCCCGTTATGTGTGGCACCCCTCACCCCCAATCCTGGTAAGCACGGCACACCTCATCCCCAATCCCGGTATGCATGGCACCCCTCACCCCCAACCCCGTTATGCATGGCACCCCTCACCCCCAATCCTTCTATGCATGGCACCCTTCATGCCCAATCCTGGTATGCATGGTACCCCTCATCCCCAATCCTGGTATGCATGGCAACCCTCTTCCCCAATCCTGGTATGCATGGCACCCCTCATCCCCAATCTTGGTATGCATGGCACACCTCATCCCCAATCTTGGTATGCATGGCACCCCTCATCCCCAATCCCGGTATGCATGGCACCCCTCATCCCCAGTCGTGGTATGCATGGCACCCCTCATCCCCAGTCCCGGTATGCATGGCACCCCTCATCCCCAATCCTGCTATGCATGTCACCTCTCATCCCCAATCCTGCTATGCATGGCACCCCTCATCCCCAATTCTACTATTTATGGTATCCCTCATCCCCTATCCTGGTATACATGGCTCCCTCATCCCCAATCCTGGTATGCATGGCTCCCTCATCCCCAATCCTGGTATGCATGGTACACCTCATTCCCAATCCTGGTATGCATGGTACACCTCATCCCCAATCCTGGTATGCATGGCACCCCTCATCCCCAATCCTGGTATGCACGGCCCATCATCCGAATCCTGGTATGTATGGCACCCCTCATTCCCATTCCTGGTATGCATGGCACTACTCACCCCCAATCCTGGTATGCATGGCACCCCTCATCCCCAATCCTGGTATGCATGGCCTCCTCACACCCATCCTGTTATGCATGGCACTCCTCATCCCTATCCTGGCATGCATGGCCCGTCATCCGAATCCTGATATGCATGACCCATCATCCGAATCCTGGTATGCATGGCACCCCTCATCCACAATCCCGGTATGCATGGCACCCCTCATCGCCAATCCCGGTACACATGGCACCCCTCATCCCCTATGCCGGTATGCATGGCACCCCTCATCCCCAATCCCGGTATGCATGGCACCCCTCATCTCCAATCCCGGTATGCATGGCACACCTCATCTCCAATCCTGGTATGCATGGCAGCCCTCATCCCCAATCTTGGTATGCATGGCCTCCTCACACCCATACTGTTATGCATGGCACTCCTCATCCCTATCCTGGCATGCATGTCCCGTCATCCGAATCCTGATATGCATGACCCGTCATCCGAATCCTGGTATGCATGGCACCCCTCATCCACAATCCTAGTATGC
Source organism: Phyllobates terribilis (assembly GCF_046119375.1). NCBI lineage: Eukaryota > Metazoa > Chordata > Amphibia > Anura > Dendrobatidae > Phyllobates > Phyllobates terribilis. Next base: position 527,715,500 of record NW_027362763.1, on the reverse strand, counting down.
ATGGCACCCCCCATCCCCAGTCCCGGTTTGCATGGCACCCCTCATCCCCAATCCCGGTATGCATGGCACCCCTCATCCCCAATCCCGGTATGCATGGCACCCCTCACCCCCAACCCCGGTATGCATGGCATCCCTCAACCCCAATCCTTCTATGCATGGCACCCTTCATGCCCAATCCTGATATGCATGGTACCCCTCATCCCAAATCCTGGTATGCATGGCAACCCTCTTCCCCAATCCTGGTATGCATGGCACCCCTCATCCCCAATCTTGGTATGCATGGCACCCATCATCCCCAATCTTGGTATGCATGGCACCCCTCATCCCCAATCTTGGTATGTATGGCACCCCTCATCCCCAATCCTGGTATGCATGGCACCCCTCATCCCCAATCCTGGCATGCATGGCACCCCTCATCCCCAATCCTGCTATGCATGGCACCCCTCATCTCCAATTCTACTATTTATGGCATCCCTCATCCCCAATCCTGGTATGCGTGGCTCCCTCATTACGAATCTTGGTATGCATGGCTTAATCATCCCCAATCCTGGTATGCATGGCTCCCTCATCCCCAATCCTGGTATGCTTGGTACACCTCATCCCCAATCCTGGTATGCATGGTACACTTCATCCCCAATCCTGGTATGCAAGGCACTCCTCATCCCCAATCCTGGTATGCATGGCCCATCATCCAAATCCTGGTATGCATGGCACCCCTCATTCCCATTACTGGTATGCATGGCACTACTCAACCCCAATCCTGGTATGCATGGCACCCGTCACCCCCAACCCCGGTATGCATGAATGCACCCCTCACTTCCAATCCTTCTATGCATGGCACCCTTCATGCCCAATTCTGGTATGCATGGTACCCCTCATCCCAAATCCTGGTATGCATGGCAACCCTCATCCCCAATCCTGGTATGCATGGCACCCCTTATCCCCAATCTTGGAATGCATGGCACCCTTCATCCCCAATCTTGGTATGCATGGCACCCCTCATCCCCAATCTTGGTATGCATGGCACCCCTCACCCCCAATCCCGGTATGCAAGGCACCCCTCATCTCAATCCTGGTATGCATGGCACTCCTCATCCCCAATCCTGCTCTGTATGGCACCATTCATCCCCAATTCTACTGTTTATGGCATCCCTCATCCTTAATCCTGGTATGCATGGCTCCATCATCACCAATCCTGGTATGTATGGCTCCCTCATCCCCAATCCTGGTATGCATGGCTCCCTCATCCCCAATCCTGGTATGCATTATACACCTCATCCCCAATCCTGGTATGCATGGTACACCTCATCCCCAATCCTGGTAAGCATGGCACCCCTCATCCCCAATCCTGGTATGCATGGCCCATCATCCGAATCCTGGTATGCATGGCACCCCTCATTCCCATTCCTGGTATGCATGACACTACTCAACCCCAATCCTAGTATGCATGGCACCCCTCATCCCCAATCCTGGTATGCATGGCACCCCTCATCCCCAATCCTGGTATGCATGGCCTCCTCACACCCATCCTGTTATGCATGGCACTCCTCATCCCTATCCTGGCATGCATGGCCCATCATCCGAATCCTAGTATGCATGACCCGTCATCCGAATCCTGGCATGCATGGCACCCCTCATCCCCAATCCCGGTATGCATGGCACCACTCATCTCTAATCCCGGTATGCATGGCACCCCTCATCCCCAATTCTGGTATGCATGGCACCCCTCATCCCCAGTCCCGGTTTGCATGGCACCCCTCATCCCAAATCCCGGTATGCATGGCACCCCTCATCCCCAATCCTGGTATGCATGGCACCCCTCATCCCCAATCCTGGCATGCATGGCACCCCTCATCCCCATTCCTGGTATGCAGGGCAACCCTCATCCCCAATCCAGGTATGCATGGCACCCTTCAGCCCCAATCCTGGTATGCATGGCACCCCTCATCCCCAATCCTGGTATGCATGGCTCCCTCATTCCCATCCTGGTATGTATGGTGCCCCTCATCCCTATTCTGGTATGCATGGCAACCCTTATCCCCCAATCCTGGTATGCATGGTCCCCTCACTCCTCAATCCTGGTATGCATGGTCCCCTCATCCCCCAATAATGTTATGTGTGGTACCCCTCATCCTGGTATGCATGGTCCCCTCACCCCCCAATCCTGATATGCATGGCACCCCTCATCACCAATCCTGGTATGCATGGTCCCCTCATCCCCAATCCTGGTATGCATGGTCCCCTCATCCCCAATCCTGGTATGCATGGCACCCCTCGCCCCCAATCCCGGTATGTGTGGCACCCCTCACCCCCAATCTGGTGTGCGTGGCACCCCTCATCCCCAATTCCGGTATGCATGGCACCCCTCACACCCAACCCTTGTATGCATGGCACCCCTCACCCCCAATCCTTCTATGCATGGCACCCTTCATGCCCAATCCTGGAATGCATGGTACCCCTCATCCCCAATCCTGGTATGCATGGCAACCCTCATCCCGAATCCTGGTATGCATGACAGCCCTCATCCCCAATCCCGGTATGCATGGCACCCCTCATCCCCAATCCCGGTATGCATGGCACCCCTTATCCCCAATCCCTGTATGCATTGCACCCTCCATCCGCAATCCTGGTATGCATGGTACCCCTCATCCCCAGTCCTGGCATGCATGGCACCCCTCATCCCCAATCCTGGTATGCATGGCACCCCTCATCACCAATCCTGGTATGCATGGCACCCCTTATCCCCAATCCTGGTATGCATGGCACCCCTCATCCCCAATCCTGGTATGCATGGCTCGCTCATCCCCATTCTGGTATGTTTGGTGCCCCTCATCCCTATTCTGGTATGCATGGCACCCCTTACCCCCCAATCCTGGTATGCATGGCACCCCTCATCCCCAATCCTGGTATGCATGGCCTCCTCACACCCATCCTGTTATGCATGGCACTCCTCATCCCTATCCTGGCATGCATGGCCCGTCATCCGAATCCTGATATGCATGACCCATCATCCGAATCCTGGTATGCATGGCACCCCTCATCCACAATCCCGATATGCATGGCACCCCTCATCGCCAATCCCGGTACACATGGCACCCCTCATCCCCTATGCCGGTATGCATGGCACCCCTCATCCCCAATCCCGGTATGCATGGCACCCCTCATCTCCAATCCCGGTATGCATGGCACACCTCATCTCCAATCCTGGTATGCATGGCACCCCTCATCCCCAATCTTGGTATGCATGGCCTCCTCACACCCATACTGTTATGCATGGCATTCCTCATCCCTATCCTGGCATGCATGTCCCGTCATCCGAATCCTGATATGCATGACCCGTCATCCGAATCCTGGTATGCATGGCACCCCTCATCCACAATCCTAGTATGCATGGCACCCCCCATCCCCAGTCCCGGTTTGCATGGCACCCCTCATCCCCAATCCCGGTATGCATGGCACCCCTCACCCCCAACCCCGGTATGCATGGCATCCCTCAACCCCAATCCTTCTATGCATGGCACCCTTCATGCCCAATCCTGATATGCATGGTACCCCTCATCCCAAATCCTGGTATGCATGGCAACCCTCTTCCCCAATCCTGGTATGCATGGCACCCCTCATCCCCAATCTTGGTATGCATGGCACCCATCATCCCCAATCTTGGTATGCATGGCACCCCTCATCCCCAATCTTGGTATGTATGGCACCCCTCATCCCCAATCCTGGTATGCATGGCACCCCTCATCCCCAATCCTGGCATGCATGGCACCCCTCATCCCCAATCCTGCTATGCATGGCACCCCTCATCTCCAATTCTACTATTTATGGCATCCCTCATCCCCAATCCTGGTATGCATGGCTCCCTCATTACGAATCTTGGTATGCATGGCTTAATCATCCCCAATCCTGGTATGCATGGCTCCCTCATCCCCAATCCTGGTATGCTTGGTACACCTCATCCCCAATCCTGGTATGCATGGTACACCTCATCCCCAATCCTGGTATGCAAGGCACTCCTCATCCCCAATCCTGGTATGCATGGCCCATCATCCAAATCCTGGTATGCATGGCACCCCTCATTCCCATTACTGGTATGCATGGCACTACTCAACCCCAATCCTGGTATGCATGGCACCCCTCACCCCCAACCCCGGTATGCATGAATGCACCCCTCACTTCCAATCCTTCTATGCATGGCACCCTTCATGCCCAATTCTGGTATGCATGGTACCCCTCATCCCAAATCCTGGTATGCATGGCAACCCTCATCCCCAATCCTGGTATGCATGGCACCCCTTATCCCCAATCTTGGAATGCATGGCACCCTTCATCCCCAATCTTGGTATGCATGGCACCCCTCATCCCCAATCTTGGTATGCATGGCACCCCTCACCCCCAATCCCGGTATGCAAGGAACCCCTCATCCCAATCCTGGTATGCATGGCACTCCTCATCCCCAATCCTGCTCTGTATGGCACCATTCATCCCCAATTCTACTGTTTATGGCATCCCTCATCCTTAATCCTGGTATGCATGGCTCCATCATCACCAATCCTGGTATGTATGGCTCCCTCATCCCCAATCCTGGTATGCATGGCTCCCTCATCCCCAATCCTGGTATGCATTATACACCTCATCCCCAATCCTGGTATGCATGGTACACCTCATCCCCAATCCTGGTAAGCATGGCACCCCTCATCCCCAATCCTGGTATGCATGGCCCATCATCCGAATCCTGGTATGCATGGCACCCCTCATTCCCATTCCTGGTATGCATGACACTACTCAACCCCAATCCTGGTATGCATGGCACCCCTCATCCCCAATCCTGGTATGCATGGCACCCCTCATCCCCAATCCTGGTATGCATGGCCTCCTCACACCCATCCTGTTATGCATGGCACTCCTCATCCCTATCCTGGCATGCATGGCCCATCATCCGAATCCTAGTATGCATGACCCGTCATCCGAATCCTGGCATGCATGGCACCCCTCATCCCCAATCCCGGTATGCATGGCACCACTCATCTCTAATCCCGGTATGCATGGCACCCCTCATCCCCAATTCTGGTATGCATGGCACCCCTCATCCCCAGTCCCGGTTTGCATGGCACCCCTCATCCCAAATCCCGGTATGCATGGCACCCCTCATCCCCAATCCTGGTATGCATGGCACCCCTCATCCCCAATCCTGGCATGCATGGCACCCCTCATCCCCATTCCTGGTATGCAGGGCAACCCTCATCCCCAATCCAGGTATGCATGGCACCCTTCAGCCCCAATCCTGGTATGCATGGCACCCCTCATCCCCAATCCTGGTATGCATGGCTCCCTCATTCCCATCCTGGTATGTATGGTGCCCCTCATCCCTATTCTGGTATGCATGGCAACCCTTATCCCCCAATCCTGGTATGCATGGTCCCCTCACTCCTCAATCCTGGTATGCATGGTCCCCTCATCCCCCAATAATGTTATGTGTGGTACCCCTCATCCTGGTATGCATGGTCCCCTCACCCCCCAATCCTGATATGCATGGCACCCCTCATCACCAATCCTGGTATGCATGGTCCCCTCATCCCCAATCCTGGTATGCATGGTCCCCTCATCCCCAATCCTGGTATGCATGGCACCCCTCGCCCCCAATCCCGGTATGTGTGGCACCCCTCACCCCCAATCTGGTGTGCGTGGCACCCCTCATCCCCAATTCCGGTATGCATGGCACCCCTCACACCCAACCCTTGTATGCATGGCACCCCTCACCCCCAATCCTTCTATGCATGGCACCCTTCATGCCCAATCCTGGAATGCATGGTACCCCTCATCCCCAATCCTGGTATGCATGGCAACCCTCATCCCGAATCCTGGTATGCATGACAGCCCTCATCCCCAATCCCGGTATGCATGGCACCCCTCATCCCCAATCCCGGTATGCATGGCACCCCTTATCCCCAATCCCTGTATGCATTGCACCCTCCATCCGCAATCCTGGTATGCATGGTACCCCTCATCCCCAGTCCTGGCATGCATGGCACCCCTCATCCCCAATCCTGGTATGCATGGCACCCCTCATCACCAATCCTGGTATGCATGGCACCCCTTATCCCCAATCCTGGTATGCATGGCACCCCTCATCCCCAATCCTGGTATGCATGGCTCGCTCATCCCCATTCTGGTATGTTTGGTGCCCCTCATCCCTATTCTGGTATGCATGGCACCCCTTACCCCCCAATCCTGGTATGCATGGCACCCCTCATCCCCAATCCTGGTATGCATGGCCTCCTCACACCCATCCTGTTATGCATGGCACTCCTCATCCCTATCCTGGCATGCATGGCCCGTCATCCGAATCCTGATATGCATGACCCATCATCCGAATCCTGGTATGCATGGCACCCCTCATCCACAATCCCGATATGCATGGCACCCCTCATCGCCAATCCCGGTACACATGGCACCCCTCATCCCCTATGCCGGTATGCATGGCACCCCTCATCCCCAATCCCGGTATGCATGGCACCCCTCATCTCCAATCCCGGTATGCATGGCACACCTCATCTCCAATCCTGGTATGCATGGCACCCCTCATCCCCAATCTTGGTATGCATGGCCTCCTCACACCCATACTGTTATGCATGGCATTCCTCATCCCTATCCTGGCATGCATGTCCCGTCATCCGAATCCTGATATGCATGACCCGTCATCCGAATCCTGGTATGCATGGCACCCCTCATCCACAATCCTAGTATGCATGGCACCCCCCATCCCCAGTCCCGGTTTGCATGGCACCCCTCATCCCCAATCCCGGTATGCATGGCACCCCTCATCCCCAATCCCGGTATGCATGGCACCCCTCACCCCCAACCCCGGTATGCATGGCATCCCTCAACCCCAATCCTTCTATGCATGGCACCCTTCATGCCCAATCCTGATATGCATGGTACCCCTCATCCCAAATCCTGGTATGCATGGCAACCCTCTTCCCCAATCCTGGTATGCATGGCACCCCTCATCCCCAATCTTGGTATGCATGGCACCAATCATCCCCAATCTTGGTATGCATGGCACCCCTCATCCCCAATCTTGGTATGTATGGCACCCCTCATCCCCAATCCTGGTATGCATGGCACCCCTCATCCCCAATCCTGGCATGCATGGCACCCCTCATCCCCAATCCTGCTATGCATGGCACCCCTCATCTCCAATTCTACTATTTATGGCATCCCTCATCCGCAATCCTGGTATGCATGGCTCCCTCATTACGAATCTTGGTATGCATGGCTTAATCATCCCCAATCCTGGTATGCATGGCTCCCTCATCCCCAATCCTGGTATGCTTGGTACACCTCATCCCCAATCCTGGTATGCATGGTACACCTCATCCCCAATCCTGGTATGCAAGGCACTCCTCATCCCCAATCCTGGTATGCATGGCCCATCATCCAAATCCTGGTATGCATGGCACCCCTCATTCCCATTACTGGTATGCATGGCACTACTCAACCCCAATCCTGGTATGCATGGCACCCCTCACCCCCAACCCCGGTATGCATGAATGCACCCCTCACTTCCAATCCTTCTATGCATGGCACCCTTCATGCCCAATTCTGGTATGCATGGTACCCCTCATCCCAAATCCTGGTATGCATGGCAACCCTCATCCCCAATCCTGGTATGCATGGCACCCCTTATCCCCAATCTTGGAATGCATGGCACCCTTCATCCCCAATCTTGGTATGCATGGCACCCCTCATCCCCAATCTTGGTATGCATGGCACCCCTCACCCCCAATCCCGGTATGCAAGGAACCCCTCATCCCAATCCTGGTATGCATGGCACTCCTCATCCCCAATCCTGCTCTGTATGGCACCATTCATCCCCAATTCTACTGTTTATGGCATCCCTCATCCTTAATCCTGGTATGCATGGCTCCATCATCACCAATCCTGGTATGTATGGCTCCCTCATCCCCAATCCTGGTATGCATGGCTCCCTCATCCCCAATCCTGGTATGCATTATACACCTCATCCCCAATCCTGGTATGCATGGTACACCTCATCCCCAATCCTGGTAAGCATGGCACCCCTCATCCCCAATCCTGGTATGCATGGCCCATCATCCGAATCCTGGTATGCATGGCACCCCTCATTCCCATTCCTGGTATGCATGACACTACTGAACCCCAATCCTGGTATGCATGGCACCCCTCATCCCCAATCCTGGTATGCATGGCACCCCTCATCCCCAATCCTGGTATGCATGGCCTCCTCACACCCATCCTGTTATGCATGGCACTCCTCATCCCTATCCTGGCATGCATGGCCCATCATCCGAATCCTAGTATGCATGACCCGTCATCCGAATCCTGGCATGCATGGCACCCCTCATCCCCAATCCCGGTATGCATGGCACCACTCATCTCTAATCCCGGTATGCATGGCACCCCTCATCCCCAATTCTGGTATGCATGGCACCCCTCATCCCCAGTCCCGGTTTGCATGGCACCCCTCATCCCAAATCCCGGTATGCATGGCACCCCTCATCCCCAATCCTGGTATGCATGGCACCCCTCATCCCCAATCCTGGCATGCATGGCACCCCTCATCCCCATTCCTGGTATGCAGGGCAACCCTCATCCCCAATCCAGGTATGCATGGCACCCTTCAGCCCCAATCCTGGTATGCATGGCACCCCTCATCCCCAATCCTGGTATGCATGGCTCCCTCATTCCCATCCTGGTATGTATGGTGCCCCTCATCCCTATTCTGGTATGCATGGCAACCCTTATCCCCCAATCCTGGTATGCATGGTCCCCTCACTCCTCAATCCTGGTATGCATGGTCCCCTCATCCCCCAATAATGTTATGTGTGGTACCCCTCATCCTGGTATGCATGGTCCCCTCACCCCCCAATCCTGATATGCATGGCACCCCTCATCACCAATCCTGGTATGCATGGTCCCCTCATCCCCAATCCTGGTATGCATGGTCCCCTCATCCCCAATCCTGGTATGCATGGCACCCCTCGCCCCCAATCCCGGTATGTGTGGCACCCCTCACCCCCAATCTGGTGTGCGTGGCACCCCTCATCCCCAATTCCGGTATGCATGGCACCCCTCACACCCAACCCTTGTATGCATATCACCCCTCACCCCCAATCCTTCTATGCATGGCACCCTTCATGCCCAATCCTGGAATGCATGGTACCCCTCATCCCCAATCCTGGTATGCATGGCAACCCTCATCCCGAACCTGGTATGCATGACACCCCTCATCCCCAATCCCGGTATGCATGGCACCCCTCATCCCCAATCCCGGTATGCATGGCACCCCTTATCCCCAATCCCTGTATGCATTGCACCCTCCATCCGCAATCCTGGTATGCATGGTACCCCTCATCACCAGTCCTGGCATGCATGGCACCCCTCATCCCCAATCCTGGTATGCATGGCACCCGTCATCACCAATCCTGGTATGCATGGCACCCCTTATCCCCAATCCTGGTATGCATGGCACCCCTCATCCCCAATCCTGGTATGCATGGCTCGCTCATCCCCATTCTGGTATGTTTGGTGCCCCTCATCCCTATTCTGGTATGCATGGCACCCCTTACCCCCCAATCCTGTTATGCATGGTCCCCTCACTCCTCAATCCTGGTATGCATGGTCCCCTCATCCCCAATAATGTTATGTATGGTACCCCTCATCCTGGTATGCATGGTCCCCTCACCCCCCCAATCCTGATATGCATGGCACCCCTCATCCCCAATCCTGGTATGCATGGTCCCCTCATCCCCAATCCTAGTATGCATGGCACCCCTCACCCCCAATCCCGTTATGTGTGGCAGCCCTCACCCCAAATCCTGGTATGCATGCACCCCTCATCCCCAATCACGGTATGCATGGCACCCCTCACCCCCAATCCTTCTATGCATGGCACCCTTCATGCCCAATCCTGGTTTGCATGGTACCCCTGATCCCCAAACCTGGTATGCATGGCAACCCTCTTCCCCAATCCTGGTATGCATGGCACCCCTCATCCCCAATCTTGTTATGCATGGCACACCTCATCCCCAATCTTGGTATGCATGGCACCCCTCATCCCCAATCCCGGTATGCATGGCACCCCTCATCGCCAGTCATGGTATGCATGGCACCCCTTATCCCCAGTCCCGGTATGCATGGCACCCCTCATCCCCAATCCTGCTATACATGGCACCCCTCATCCCAAACCCTGCTATGCATGGCACCCCTCATACCCAATTCTACTATTTATGGCATCCCTCATCCCCTATCCTGGTATGCATGGCTCCCTCATCACCAATCCTGGTATACATGGCTCCCTCATCCCCAATCCTGGTATGCATGGCTCCCTCATCCCCAATCCTGGTATGCATGGTACACCTCATCCCCAATCCTAGTATGCATGGTACACCTCATCCCCAATCCTGGTATGCATGGCACCCCTCATCCCCAATCCTGGTATGCATGGCCCATCATCCGAATCCTGGTATGTATGGCACCCCTCATTCTCATTCCTGGTATGCATGGCAATACTCACCCCCAATCCTGGTATGCATGGCACCCCTCATCCCGAATCCTGGTATGCATGGCCTCCTCACACCCATCCTGTTACGCATGGCACTCCTCATCCCTATCCTGGCATGCATGGCCCGTCATCCGAATCCTGGTATGCATGACCCGTCATCTGAATCCTCGTATGCATGGCACCCCTCATCCCCAATCCCGGTATGCATGGCACCCCTCATCTCCAATCCCGGTATGCATGGCACACCTCATCCCCAATCCTGGTATGCATGGCACCCCTCATCCCCAATCTTGGTATGCATGGCCTCCTCACACCCATACTGTTATGCATGGCACTCCTCATCCCTATCCTGGCATGCATGGCCCGTCATCCGAATCCTGATATGCATGACCCGTCATCCGAATCCTGGTATGCATGGCACCCCTCATCCACAATCCCGGTATGCATGGCACCCCCCATCCCCAGTCCCGGTTTGCATGGCACCTCTCATCCCCCATCCCGGTATGCATGGCACCCCTCATCCCCAATCCCGGTATGCATGGCACCCTTCATCCCCAATCCCGGTATGCATGGCACCCCTCACCCCCAATCCTGCTGTGCATGGCACCTCTCATCCCCAATCCTGGTATGCATGGCACGCCTCATCCCCAATCCTGGTATGAATGGCACCCCTCATCCCCAATCCTGGCATGCATGGCACCCCTCATTCCCAATCCTGGTATGCATGGCACCCCTCATCCCCAATCCCGGTATGCATGGCACCCCTCAACCCCAATCCTGCTATGCATGGCACCCCTCATCTCCAATCCTGGTATGCATGGCACCCCTCACCACCAATCCTGCTATGCATGGTCCCCTCATCCCCTATCCCGGTATGCATGGCACCTCTCATCCCCAATCCTGGTATGCATGGCACCCCTCATCCCCAATCCCGGTATGCATGGCACCCCTCACCCCCAACCCCGGTATGCATGGCATCCCTCAACCCCAATCCTTCTATGCATGGCACCCTTCATGCCCAATCCTGATATGCATGGTACCCCTCATCCCAAATCCTGGTATGCATGGCAACCCTCTTCCCCAATCCTGGTATGCATGGCACCCCTCATCCCCAATCTTGGTATGCATGGCACCCATCATCCCCAATCTTGGTATGCATGGCACCCCTCATCCCCAATCTTGGTATGTATGGCACCCCTCATCCCCAATCCTGGTATGCATGGCACCCCTCATCCCCAATCCTGGCATGCATGGCACCCCTCATCCCCAATCCTGCTATGCATGGCACCCCTCATCTCCAATTCTACTATTTATGGCATCCCTCATCCCCAATCCTGGTATGCATGGCTCCCTCATTACGAATCTTGGTATGCATGGCTTAATCATCCCCAATCCTGGTATGCATGGCTCCCTCATCCCCAATCCTGGTATGCTTGGTACACCTCATCCCCAATCCTGGTATGCATGGTACACCTCATCCCCAATCCTGGTATGCAAGGCACTCCTCATCCCCAATCCTGGTATGCATGGCCCATCATCCAAATCCTGGTATGCATGGCACCCCTCATTCCCATTACTGGTATGCATGGCACTACTCAACCCCAATCCTGGTATGCATGGCACCCCTCACCCCCAACCCCGGTATGCATGAATGCACCCCTCACTTCCAATCCTTCTATGCATGGCACCCTTCATGCCCAATTCTGGTATGCATGGTACCCCTCATCCCAAATCCTGGTATGCATGGCAACCCTCATCCCCAATCCTGGTATGCATGGCACCCCTTATCCCCAATCTTGGAATGCATGGCACCCTTCATCCCCAATCTTGGTATGCATGGCACCCCTCATCCCCAATCTTGGTATGCATGGCACCCCTCACCCCCAATCCCGGTATGCAAGGCACCCCTCATCCCAATCCTGGTATGCATGGCACTCCTCATCCCCAATCCTGCTCTGTATGGCACCATTCATCCCCAATTCTACTGTTTATGGCATCCCTCATCCTTAATCCTGGTATGCATGGCTCCATCATCACCAATCCTGGTATGTATGGCTCCCTCATCCCCAATCCTGGTATGCATGGCTCCCTCATCCCCAATCCTGGTATGCATTATACACCTCATCCCCAATCCTGGTATGCATGGTACACCTCATCCCCAATCCTGGTAAGCATGGCACCCCTCATCCCCAATCCTGGTATGCATGGCCCATCATCCGAATCCTGGTATGCATGGCACCCCTCATTCCCATTCCTGGTATGCATGACACTACTCAACCCCAATCCTGGTATGCATGGCACCCCTCATCCCCAATCCTGGTATGCATGGCACCCCTCATCCCCAATCCTGGTATGCATGGCCTCCTCACACCCATCCTGTTATGCATGGCACTCCTCATCCCTATCCTGGCATGCATGGCCCATCATCCGAATCCTAGTATGCATGACCCGTCATCCGAATCCTGGCATGCATGGCACCCCTCATCCCCAATCCCGGTATGCATGGCACCACTCATCTCTAATCCCGGTATGCATGGCACCCCTCATCCCCAATTCTGGTATGCATGGCACCCCTCATCCCCAGTCCCGGTTTGCATGGCACCCCTCATCCCAAATCCCGGTATGCATGGCACCCCTCATCCCCAATCCTGGTATGCATGGCACCCCTCATCCCCAATCCTGGCATGCATGACACCCCTCATCCCCATTCCTGGTATGCAGGGCAACCCTCATCCCCAATCCAGGTATGCATGGCACCCTTCAGCCCCAATTCTGGTATGCATGGCACCCCTCATCCCCAATCCTGGTATGCATGGCTCCCTCATTCCCATCCTGGTATGTATGGTGCCCCTCATCCCTATTCTGGTATGCATGGCAACCCTTATCCCCCAATCCTGGTATGCATGGTCCCCTCACTCCTCAATCCTGGTATGCATGGTCCCCTCATCCCCCAATAATGTTATGTGTGGTACCCCTCATCCTGGTATGCATGGTCCCCTCACCCCCCAATCCTGATATGCATGGCACCCCTCATCACCAATCCTGGTATGCATGGTCCCCTCATCCCCAATCCTGGTATGCATGGTCCCCTCATCCCCAATCCTGGTATGCATGGCACCCCTCGCCCCCAATCCCGGTATGTGTGGCACCCCTCACCCCCAATCTGGTGTGCGTGGCACCCCTCATCCCCAATTCCGGTATGCATGGCACCCCTCACACCCAACCCTTGTATGCATGGCACCCCTCACCCCCAATCCTTCTATGCATGGCACCCTTCATGCCCAATCCTGGAATGCATGGTACCCCTCATCCCCAATCCTGGTATGCATGGCAACCCTCATCCCGAATCCTGGTATGCATGACACCCCTCATCCCCAATCCCGGTATGCATGGCACCCCTCATCCCCAATCCCGGTATGCATGGCACCCCTTATCCCCAATCCCTGTATGCATTGCACCCTCCATCCGCAATCCTGGTATGCATGGTACCCCTCATCACCAGTCCTGGCATGCATGGCACCCCTCATCCCCAATCCTGGTATGCATGGCACCCCTCATCACCAATCCTGGTATGCATGGCACCCCTTATCCCCAATCCTGGTATGCATGGCACCCCTCATCCCCAATCCTGGTATGCATGGCTCGCTCATCCCCATTCTGGTATGTTTGGTGCCCCTCATTCCTATTCTGGTATGCATGGCACCCCTTACCCCCCAATCCTGGTATGCATGGTCCCCTCACTCCTCAATCCTGGTATGCATGGTCCCCTCATCCCCCAATAATGTTATGTATGGTACCCCTCATCCTGGTATGCATGGTCCCCTCACCCCCCAATCCTGATATGCATGGCACCCCTCATCCCCAATCCTGGTATGCATGGTCCCCTCATCCCCAATCCTAGTATGCATGGCACCCCTCACCCCCAATCCCGTTATGTGTGGCAGCCCTCACCCCCAATCCTGGTATGCATGCACCCCTCATCCCCAATCACGGTATGCATGGCACCCCTCACCCCCAATCCTTCTATGCATGGCACCCTTCATGCCCAATCCTGGTTTGCATGGTACCCCTGATCCCCAAACCTGGTATGCATGGCAACCCTCTTCCCCAATCCTGGTATGCATGGCACCCCTCATCCCCAATCTTGTTATGCATGGCACACCTCATCCCCAATCTTGGTATGCATGGCACCCCTCATCCCCAATCCCGGTATGCATGGCACCCCTCATCGCCAGTCATGGTATGCATGGCACCCCTTATCCCCAGTCCCGGTATGCATGGCACCCCTCATCCCCAATCCTGCTATACATGGCACCCCTCATCCCAAACCCTGCTATGCATGGCACCCCTCATACCCAATTCTACTATTTATGGCATCCCTCATCCCCTATCCTGGTATGCATGGCTCCCTCATCACCAATCCCGGTATACATGGTCCCTCATCCCCAATCCTGGTATGCATGGCTCCCTCATCCCCAATCCTGGTATGCATGGTACACCTCATCCCCAATCCTAGTATGCATGGTACACCTCATCCCCAATCCTGGTATGCATGGCACCCCTCATCCCCAATCCTGGTATGCATGGCCCATCATCCGAATCCTGGTATGTATGGCACCCCTCATTCCCATTCCTGGTATGCATGGCAATACTCACCCCCAATCCTGGTATGCATGGCACCCCTCATCCCGAATCCTGGTATGCATGGCCTCCTCACACCCATCCTGTTACGCATGGCACTCCTCATCCCTATCCTGGCATGCATGGCCCGTCATCCGAATCCTGGTATGCATGACCCGTCATCTGAATCCTCGTATGCATGGCACCCCTCATCCCCAATCCCGGTATGCATGGCACCCCTCATCTCCAATCCCGGTATGCATGGCACACCTCATCCCCAATCCTGGTATGCATGGCACCCCTCATCCCCAATCTTGGTATGCATGGCCTCCTCACACCCATACTGTTATGCATGGCACTCCTCATCCCTATCCTGGCATGCATGGCCCGTCATCCGAATCCTGATATGCATGACCCGTCATCCGAATCCTGGTATGCATGGCACCCCTCATCCACAATCCCGGTATGCATGGCACCCCCCATCCCCAGTCCCGGTTTGCATGGCACCCCTCATCCCCAATCCCGGTATGCATGGCACCCCTCATCCCCAATCCCGGTATGCATGGCACCCTTCATCCCCAATCCCGGTATGCATGGCACCCCTCACCCCCAATCCTGCTGTGCATGGCACCCCTCATCCCCAATCCTGGTATGCATGGCACGCCTCATCCCCAATCCTGGTATGAATGGCACCCCTCATCCCCAATCCTGGTATGCATGGCACCCCTCATCCTCAATCCTGGTATGCATGGCACCCCTCATCTCCAATCCTGGTATGTATGGCACCCCTCATCCTCAATCCTGGTATGCATGGCACCACTCATCCCCAATCCTGGTATGCATGGCACCCCTCATTCCCAATCCTGGTATGCATGACTCCCTCATCTCCAATCCTGGTATGCATGGCTCGCTCATCCCCAATCCTGGTATGCATGGCACCCCTCATCCCCAATCCTGGTATGCATGGCTCCCTCATCCCCATCCTGGTATGTATGGTACCCCTCATCCCTATTCTGGTATGCATTGCACCCCTTACCCCCCAATCCTGGTATGCATGGTCCCCTCACTCCTCAATCCTGGTATGCATAGTCCCCTCATCCCCCAATAATGTTATGTGTGGTACCCCTCATCCTGGTATGCATGGTCCCTTCACCCTCCAATCCTGCTATGCATGGTCCCCTCATCCCCCAATAATAGTATATGTGGTACCCCTCATCCTGGTATGCATGATCCCCTCACCCCACAATCCTGGTATGCATGGTCCCCTTACCGCACAATCCTGGTATGTGTGGCCCCCTCATCCCCACTATCCTGGTATGTGTGGCCCCCTCATCCCCACTATCCTGGTATGTGTGGCCCCCTCATCCCCACAATCCTAGTATGTGTGGCCCCTTCACCCCTCAATCCTGGTATGTATGGCACCCCTCATCCCCCAATCCTGGTATGTGTGTCCCCCTCATCCCCACAATCCTGGTATGTGTGCTACCCCTTATCCCCCCAATCCTGGTATGTGTGGCCCCCTCACCCCTCAATCCTGGTATGTGTGGCCCCCTCATTCCTTTCACACTGTACACACATACAAAAAAATAAACACTTATACTCACCTTTCTTCCCTGTGCTCCAGGGCTGCTGTGTCCTGTTCTGCAAGTGGCCGGGGGAGGAGTGTGGTGCCGGAGTACGCGCGTGCCCATACCGCTCTGTACGGTGCCATTTTGCTGAAGACACACTGCAAATGTGTCTTCAGTAAAATGGTGCCAGATAGCGCTATGCGCATGCGCCGATCCAACGCCTCACTCCTGGCCCGGTCTCCGTCGAAGAGAGGCGCCGTGGCAACCCTCCTCCCGTTCAGATAAGTATGTAAATATGACGCCGGAGATCGCGGTATGTGTTCAGTGTCTACGCAAACCGCGATCTCCGGCGCCATACACTCCTCTTACCTGTAATGGCTGGATGCGTGCTTTTGTCTGGAGCCAGACTGCGCGTCGCACATGCGCAGCCTATAAAGGCTTCTGACAGAGATACGCATCTCCCGTTATATTATAGATACGATCAACATAAAGTGGATCAGTTAGTAATCAACAAAGTACAAAGCAATAGGTGAGGGCTACTATATGTATCACTCTTGTATCCTTGTTGATAAAAAAAACTACACTGTATTGTTTGAATGGCTCTATTGATACATTACTAATCTAAACCCCCAATTTTTTTTTTTACAGCAGCAAGATCTAATGATAAAGTGCTTACTCATGAGTGATATAGTGCTGTGCGATCCTCCCGACCCCAACTTGTGTTTTGCATCCTAACTTCCTCAGTGGACTGGTTAAAGGAGAAAAAAGTTAAAGTTATGTAATAGCCAAATCCATAGGATTGACTACTTTTTCTTGTTAGTGCAGTTTTCCTCACAGACTGTCTAGTATTTCTCTCCATATAATTGCTGCTGACGGAGGAGCATGTAACCAGACCAGTCCATCAGCTTCCTCCAATAGAAAAGCAGTTTTCCCATATGAGGTGTTAAAATTGTTGCTGTGCACGGGTTGAATGTCACACAAGATACTGAAAACAAAGGTTCACATACTTTTGTCACTCCCAAACATGTAACATTGAACAATTTTCCACAATACAAAATGACAAAGCCTCATATTTTTGACTTATACGTTTGATTAGTTTTTTTTAATCTGACTTTTGGACTTTTGTGAAAATTTGATTTAGTTAGATTTACGAAATCTGTCAAATTTTGAAGGGTTCACAAACTTTCAATTACCTCTTTATAAAATTAGTCTTGGCATGCTATTTTAATGTCTCCTTGTAACAACAATATATGTAGTCTGTATTTTTCTAATCAGCTCTGTGACAAAGTAGTCTAGACCTCCCACCCCCTGTAACAGCATTTTACTATGTAATCTGCATCTCCCCTGATTTAGTAATCTTTTTGGATGTGTAGTGGACTCCTTATCTCAACCCATCTAAGAAATATGCATAACTGTATTCATTTGTTGCTTTTTCATTTTTTCATTTACACATAAAGCACCACTCCAGCATTTTCTCTATTGCTGCGCTGGAGTGGTGCTTTTAATGCAAGGTCCCTGACCCTACTCTCATACTTACCAGCCACCATCTTCACCGTCTATCACTGCCACTCCCGCCAGTCTCTAGCAGTTTGTGACCTGCTGGATTGTTCCAGTGTTTGCTGGAGTGAGCCGGAGGTCGCAACTGAATACAAGTCCATGAGAGCCTCATTCTGGCTTTCATAGACTTGCATTGAGAGCTTGTGATGTAACTTCTGACTTCCGGCCACTCAGAAGTTGCGGTCACAAGATGGCGGCAAGGGACCAGAGTGGCGCTGAAAAAAGGTGAAGACTTTGGCAGGTGAGTATAAGAGTAGGTTCAGGGACCTTACATTAAAAGCACCACTCCAGCACTGAAAAAAACCAAACCACTAGAGTGGTGTTTTAAAATATACACACACTTTCACTGTACATTCATAGTAACATACCACTTATATTACTATTGTTGATCATTTTGAGGTTACTTTAGTATACTAATAAATACTTTACCATGCCATGTGCCTTTTAGGTAATGCTCCCTTTCATCATAAAATATGGATTTTCATTTAATATGTAATGATATTGCAACACTTCCTTTAATGGGATTTGCACAAACAGATACAAAAACCAGACGCTCTGTTTGGTCAGTGTAGACATAACAGATCTGTCAGTCCAGACACGCTACTGTCCAAGACCATTATTCTTTTAGCTTCAGGGGATGCATAATGAGACGTTACCATAATGCATTAACGCTATATCATATTTCATTTTTAGTCTTATTGCAGCATCTTCTAATATCTATGTACAGGAAAACGTTTTCAATTTCTAAGCTAGTAGTTGAATTTGTATAGCTCTTCGGGCCTAATCATATATACAGTCATGATATAGAAATAATGATTTAAAGTGGTTAGTTTTTATCATTTATGTTCTTAAAATAAGTAGCTGATTTCCTTCTTGAAAAGTTTTTGAAATTATTGATTCTTTCTTGGAAGTAGGGAAAATTTCCCTATATACATGCTGAACATACCCCTGACACATGAAACTATATGCCAGGCAGTTCTATACATTGCTCATTGAGCACCATCAGAAAAATAAATATATAAGATGCAGTAAACTTCTTTTACAAAATTCCCCTATATATAAAAGCCCAGTCGACCATGTTATCCCATACAGTGAAAAAAAAAAGATTACACTGACAATGGATACTGCCAAAGATATGCCAGGACATTATGTTCCATGTAGTATGTCTATTATAGCCTATGGAGGAGTACGATAGAGAAAAGTGTGTGATTGAGGGTTAGGAAGTAAACCATAATCAAAGGAACTGTATTATAAAAATGATAAAAATAATAAGTGTATAAACATATTTATAATCATTATATAGTCGAAATGCTTCCAAAAATAAAAAATTAAGCAACTTTCAAATATTCTTCATTAAATATATCTATGTCAACAGCTCCTACTAAGACCTATGAGTCTACATGGTTATAAGCTACAAATGAATCCTTTTTAGTGTGATTGTACCCCATATCTTTAAAGGGAATCTTTCACCCCCTGGGAGATATCAGACCTCTACTATGGGCATACAGGTTATAGAAAAGTAAATCTATACACACCTGTATGGCCCATAGTAGAGGTTTGATCACAGAGAAATGTGTTTTTATCAACTCGGTTTTGCACAGGCTTGGTGTCCCCCGGACGCCAAGAAATCCCCGCCTATCTTCTTAGTAATCCCCGAAATCCCCACCTATGTGTTTAGTTACCATACTGCCCCCCTCCCTTGAAAGTCACAAGGCCCTGTGACTTGCACTGTGCTCCCTTACTTCCCCGGCATGCGCAACATGCTGCTCACATAGAGCGCGCTTTGCTTCATCCTGGCCTGTCTCTTTGTGCTCTGCGCCGCAGGGTTCTATTGCGCAGGCGCCGGGGAGTCACAGTGACTCCCTGGGGCCTGCGCAATAGAACCCTGCAGCGCAGTGCACAGACAAACTGGGACGGGAGAGAACAAAG
The DNA here is from genome assembly GCF_046119375.1 of Phyllobates terribilis. Taxonomy (NCBI): domain Eukaryota; kingdom Metazoa; phylum Chordata; class Amphibia; order Anura; family Dendrobatidae; genus Phyllobates; species Phyllobates terribilis. The sequence continues at coordinate 527,695,280 of NW_027362763.1, read as the reverse complement.
CACGCTCCGTGTGAGCGCCACTTTGCGCATGCGCGGGAACTGAGGGAGAACAGTGCACATCACAGAACCTGTGACATTCAGGGGAGGGGGGCAATATGCTAACTAAACACATAGGTGGGGATTTTGTGGATTGCTAAGAAGATAAATGGGGATTTCTTGGCGTCTGGGGGACACCAAGCCTGTGCAAAACTGAGTTGATAAAAACACATTTCTCTTCAATCAGACCTCTGCTATGGCCATACAGGTATGTATAGATTTACTTTTCTATAACCTGTATGCCCATAGTAGAGGTCTGATATCTCCCAGGGGGTGACAGATTTCCTTTAAAGAGTACAGTTTGATAGGTTAAATTAGGTTAGACTAATCGTATAGTTGCTTCATTTTGCATTATAGTTGCCTTACATTTCATCCAAAACGGAAGAATCAGTGTTTCTTCCACTCAGACAAAATGTGAAGTCGCTGATTGACAGCAAGCATACACATGACACCCCACCACCCAATGCTGATATCAGGATACAGCTTTGAGTACGAACTAGTAGTGCTGGTTGAGAGGTGAATACAGGTTGTTTTTTTTTTGTTTTTTTTTCTTTTTCTTTAAACCCATTAATAAAGTTTTGCCCAGTAGCGGACAACCTATTTAATTGGGGGAAGAGAAAAATCTATGGAGGTAATGTAGCTGTTGATCCAAATGAAAATGATAGGGTCATAAAGTCCATTATATTTAGAAGGAAAGAGGCCTTTAAGGGAAAAGAGCAGCTTAGAAACTTTGGGTGCAAAGACAAAGGGGATGTATTTGCTTAGGTAATACCACAAGTGTCCCATAATTTCAGTGCTAGGTTTAATTTATTTGCAGGGTCAATTTGATAGATTAATGGGTTCTTAAGAGGGAATAAAATATTCTGGATTACGTTTTGAAGGGGACACAATGGGGGACAGTTGTATAACTGTGTAATATACAACTGGAATGGGATTTCTACTTGGGCTGCTGTTTTCAGGAACTATATAGCATATTGATGCTTTTGAATCAGTGCTTTTGGCTGAAGGGAATAATGTTAAAAGGAATCTTTCGGTAGGATCAACCCTTCTAAAGTCGTCTATATGGGCATGTAAGTCATAGGACGCTGAATAAAATGATACCTTGATATCTGTGATCTGATGCCTTATTCCAGAGATATCCACATTTTTCTTGTATGTAAATGAGCTGTTCAGGACTATGGGCCGGTCACTGATCGGCATGAGAATCTGCCTCCAGAGATTATTTTAAATAAAAGGAAAAGTTACAAGTAGGTAAGAACGCCTCCATTTTTTTTAAAGATCCTTATCTAAAAAAAAAAATCTGTGACAGAAACTTAATATAAGTTTCTGTCTTTTCATTAAGTCAGATTTTAGAGTTTCATGAAGAAGGATAAGGAGATTATGTTTGGTGGTGGTCGGGCTCTAGCCAAAGTGTTGTCTTCTTCCTCTTACAGTCATGTTGAAGAATTTAGATATCAGAAACAGAAGTATGTTAGTAGGTCTGAGGCCTGTTAGTAGGTCTGAGGCCTGTTAGTAGGTCTGAGGCCTGTTAATAGGTCTGAGGCCTGTTAGTAGGTCTGAGGCCTGTTAGTAGGTCTGAGGCCTGTTAATAGGTCTGAGGCCTGTTAGTAGGTCTGAGGCCTGTTAGTAGGTCTGAGGCCTGTTAATAGGTCTGAGGCCTGTTAGTAGGTCTGAGGCCTGTTAGTAGGTCTGAGGCTTGCCGTTTCATCACAGTAACTTTAATGGGAAGCCTCGGCAAGAATGTTAGTTTAAGGTCTCTGACTATTCATTGTAGTGTCATTGTCTAGTTTAACATTTCAAGACTAAAGTTCATTTTGGGGTTATAGACTTAAGTTCATGAATATTTCTCACTCTTATCTTAAAAGTTTATCTTTATGTGTATGCTTGAAGCCCACACAGCCACACATTTCGCTATCGGACATGTATACAACTCTTCAAGAGTGTGTTACAAGCTAAATATATTATTGGCACAAGAGGAAAAAGAACAGTATGAGATATAAGCAATAAATATATGAACATCTGCTTTATAGTGAAGACCAGATAAATGTCCCTGTTTTGCTTGCAATCCCTCTTATGTATTGAATATCAGAGATTATTTAGGGTTTCTCTTCATATATATTAACAAAATATGAATCACATTCTATTCATTTAAGTGTCAAATGGATTTTGCGAGAAGTTAAATCTCTACTAAATTGTTGTTTTGATTATAAGTGGAAAACATAAATGTGTATTTGCCACCTAGAGATATTAGGTTGGAATCGCTACTCTTCACAAACAAGAATAAATAAAATGAGATTAAAGATTGATAGATATGGTCCCAAGGGGGCCTGCATATCTTTGCAGACATAAACAACTACAGGTCCATCCAGTTCCCTCCACTTCTTTGAGGATCTTCAGTCCAAATATTCCCTCCCAAACCTATGTAGCTATCACTACTTTCAAATTCACCATTTCACTACCTCTTTATTTCATGGTACTCAAGTTTCTATTCCAGCTAGGTTTGAGAGAATATGCAGAGTGGGATTCTCGACTAAGGGTCTAATCTCAGCTACCGATGGTATATTACTTAATCCCTCACCAGAATACTTAGTTCGACAGCCATATATGTCTAAATGGGAGGAATTTTTAGATGGGTTCCTTTCTGATGATAAATGGCACCTCATTTGGAGAAGAGCATCTAAAACTTCCATATGTATTATCAATAGAGACAATCAATACAAAATTAAATTTTTCGGTATCATACCCCCGAAGTTTTACATAGGCTAAATCCTGTTATTTTTGCAGTTTATTGGAGATGTGGCTCCCCTGGAGGGTCATTGTTCCATCTTTACTGCGACTGTTCTTTACTAACAGCATTTTGGCTACAGGTAAGATCCCTTATCCATCAAGTCCTGTCTATAATTCTCCCTCTGGATCCTCGGTCCTATCTCCTAAATTTATTTCCTATGGTTGTTGGGAAGGTAACTACCAGAATACACTTGCACAATTTAACAGCAGCACACTGCCTAATTGCTTCTTAATGGAAAAAGACTTTTCCCCGTTCTGTATTTCACCAGAATACTACAATCAAGGACATCAGAAACTTAGACTACCATACTTCCTTATGTAATGATGAGATAGATTTATTCAATAAGACATGGGATCTATTGGACTGCTTGTTAAATATAGAGATTATAATTAATATTTTATTCCCCACTCTCTTTCCTTATGTTTGTCTTTTTGTCTTTTATTGTCATATGTGTTTGATTTTTGTAGTGATTGTACATTGTTATATTACTGCTCTCAGTTTGATGAGGGACTTTATATAAATTCACTTGTTTAATATTCTTGTTACATAATACTACCATGACTTCTGCTTTTCTTCTTTTCTGATGTACTCATTTGCTTATTATTTTGAAAAATGGAAAATGTTCAATAAAAATTAAATTTATAAAAAATGTAAAATAAATAGGGAGATTGGTATATCTCTGTCTGTTTGTTTTGCTGTATCACATATGTCCAACAGGTGGCAATGTAGAATCAATTCTTTTTCTGATAGTCTCTGCATCCTAACAAAAAAGTGCAATGAATTTTTGAAGCATTTTAAGAAGATAGTTAAATTTTCATATGTTTAGTGTTAGCGTTGTGATGTGTTGTGCCGTGGAATGCAATAACAACATGCTCTACATTCAAGAACTACATAAAGCATTATTTTTCCTTCTGATCACTTCATCAAAATCTAGAATTTTCATGTAAGTAATTGCCATCACAAAAAAGTAAAACATTAAAAACACATTAATTGTGTTAAATAAAACCATGTTTACCAATTAATTAAAAAAGATTTTTGTTGAATTATAGATAAGGTATCTTGTTGCAATTAGGCTTTTTCAGCCCATAATCCACCTGAAAAAGCGCTATTAAAGCATCCCATAAAATGAACATGATGCACAGCAATGTGAATGCGACATTGCTGTGTTGAGTCTTATGTCAGGTCTTTAAACCGCTTTCGTCTTATGCGACATCTAAAAGACGCCATGTGAACATAGCCTAATGAAACATTTTCAGTTAGATAAGTGCCTTAGTTCTGTCAATAGTTGTTGCACATTGTGTAAAACTATGACAGTTGCTCCTTTGCAGCAGAATAAAAGCTGCTTGTAATGTCTGTCAGAGGTCGCAGGCTCACATAGGCTACCATGGACAGATTTAGAGCTAAACACTCTATCTAGCAGATTCCAGAGGACCCTTGCATTCACCCTTTAACCCTTGCAAATGGTTCACTGGATTGCTTCCATGGGAGGGCTGCTGGCCAGAGGAGTCAATTAAAGGCTAGAGAAGTCAAGGTGGCTAGGTCAGAACCAGGAGGGCAGCAAATGTACAAAATCAGCAGACAAATTTTTGTGAGTAAACATGCCACAATCAGACAACAGGAATTCAACAATCAACACAGGAGCAGATAGCACTTGACAGAGCCAGAGAGGAACTTTAACTGGCAGTGGAAGTCAGAGGTCAGGGGTTTAAATAGACGACAACCCTGACCATGTCTCACAGAAAGAAACCAGGGATTATCCCAATAGCTCTCTGACTGAGTAGCACAAAAATACAAAAGGTGGGACACCTCCTAGGGACCGAAGTGGAAACAGAGGGGACAGGTACTGGCCTGGATGTTATCCTGGCGCTTTGTAAGTGATAGTTAGTGCTTTTAAAGAGACAGTTTGCAGTCTGTTGTTAATGAACATCCGACAGTAATGTAAAATAAATCAACTTTCCTCAAGACTAATTACAGTCCCGAAGAAAAAAGAAGCATTCCATATATACATTTAAAACATTAATCTTTATTTATATTAATAAAAACCATCTCATAATTAAAAAAGTAGAAATGCCTCAAGAGGGCACTGTGGCAGTATAAATCACATAAATATAATGATTTTAATAACAAAGTTTTTTCTTCTACAACAAGGTCTAGTGATAAATATATTCAATTGCTATACTTTAAATAAATTCCATTTCCCCATTAACAACAATAGTCTATGTTAAAAGGATGCCATAGGTCAAATTCTTTTTTTAGCATCCAAAGACTCTGAGGAGCGCAGGCATGCTTGCGCTCTGCAGTGTCTCTGAAGGATGACAAGCTGGATGGCAGCGTTCTGCTACCATCCAGCCTGCCATCTCAATGCCGTCCCAGCGTGGGAGAATTCTCCTGTTCAAGCGGTGACGTCATTTGCCAGCACCGCATGCGCAAGAGAATTCTTCCACGCTGTCAGTGACGTGCATGAGATGAGCTGAGTTCATTGGACATGACCTCGGCTCATCTGGATGCCGTCACAGCCAGACACTGAGGAGCTTCACTGAGGAGCTTCTCAGTGTCTGCGGCATGGCAAGCTGGATGGAAGTGTTCTGCTGTGATCCAGCCTGTCATGTCAATGTAGCAGAGCTGAAGCCGTCCTGGGAACCATGGAAAGGTAAGGATGATGTTGCTTTATTATTTTACTTTTATTGCAGGAGATTGTTGGCTTCAGCTGGAATGGGCGTGACGGTAAGTAGAGTTTAATTTAGAACATCAAAGAATTGTGTCTTTATTTCAATTAAAGGACTTTATTCTGGGTGTTTGTGGTTTTTTTTAACTTTCACTATGGGGTTAGTGTCAGCTGGCATTATAAGCTGACATCAACCCCAACCCGATTACCCCACTGCCACCGCTACAGGGCAGTGGGAAGAGCAAGGCTAAGTGCCAGAATTTCGGGGGCAGCTGGTGTTTCTAGCCTGGGAGGGGGCCAATATTCATGGCACCCTTCCTGGGCTATTAATATCAGCCCCCAGCTGTCTGCCTAGCCTTTGCTAGCTATTAAAATAGGGGGGACCCCATGTCATTTTTTTTTGAGTCCCCCATTTTAATAGCTAGTAAAGGCTAGGTATTCAGCTGGGGGCTGATATTAGTAGCCTGGGAAGCTCCGTGGGTATTACCCCCTTCCCAGGCTTCAAACATCTGCCCCAGCCGTCTGCTTAACCTCCGCTAGAGACTAAAACCCCACGCCAATTTTTTTAATAATAAATCCTTTATTTTAACACTAAATGACAAGTACAGTAACCAACACTGTCACTGTACGTATTATAAATGTGACTGACATGTTTCTATCTATCTAATCTGTGTGTGATGTTTTATTCTTTTTGTTCTAAATTGTCGGGTACCAATGTATGCCGCTGAGGAATTGCCGGCCGGCTTTTTTAAAGAGACGGGTGCATGGAAATCGGAGGGCACTAGTGTGTTCCAAGTGCCCTGCTATGTTTTTCATGCACCCTCCTATATACCCTGCCTGCCTGTCTGCCTATATATTATGCCTGCCTGACATTTAATTGAGCACTGTTCTCATCTATTTGGGCAATTTTTGACCTTCTGCAGACCGCCGGGGGGTACCGCCAGAAAAATGCTAGACTTACATTGGGCTCGTTGCTCGGGTCTAGCACCCGAGTATTCCAATGTGTTCGACCCGAGCTTCGAGCACCCGAGCATTTTAGTGCTCGCTCATCACTAATAATTATTATATTAAAAGGTGCATAAGTGCTAGAATAAATATATTCCAAAGTTCAAAATATTGAGTTTATTAAAAAGTGATAAAAGTGCAACAATTGTCGTTAAAAGTGCAATGTGCAAAGTGAGAAATATAAATCTCTAAAAAGGCAAAAGATGCCGAGTGAGCAACATTATTTAGACATAACTATCAATTTTATTATGTTTGAAAATACTGATGATAAATAGTAAAAATAAAATGCTTGGGTGCTCGTTGCTCGGGTCGAGCAAATCGTAATGCTCAGTTGCTCGACCCGAGTATTGAGCCCAATACAAGTCAGTAGGAAACTCGAGCATTTTTCCAGAGCCCCCCCAGAAGTCTGGAGGGGGTCTAAAAATTGGCCAAATCGTTGGAAACAGTGCTCAAATGACATGTGAACAGCATGGGGAAGACCCCTGGAAGCATCTGACTCTCAGGTCACTGCAGTGAACAATGTTGTCAGAGGTATTACGCCACTTTTACGGAATGACAATAAAACATGCAAAACTGAAGCAAAAATGTATTTTCCTGGAAAAAATGTTAAGAAACATTCTTTCCAGGGTAATGACATATATAAAGCAAAATAAATAAACAAAACCAAAAATGCTCCTCCACACCCAGGGCTATATTCAAAAGTAGAGTTTTTGATGCGTTTTTGCACTTTTGCATTTCTTTCAACGGTGAAAAATACATTCACCAGTAAATGTAATTTTAACATTTTACTACCTTATCTGGCCATGTGGTGTGTGAGACATAATCAGAGACATCCAGAATGAACACTCATTTCCAGATGATAATACTATCTAGCACCTATCCCTATTTTAAAAGCAGCTAACAGCTTTATCAATAGGGAAAATATTTTTTGCTTCGGCACGGAGTATAATACAATAATCCGACTAGATGCCTGTAAGATGCTATCCCAACTGCTATAGGTCACCAGTACACAAATCTCAGATAAGAGAGGTAATATAGTAAAATAGAAAATAGAATTTAACCGGCTCCGAAGAGGTTTGTTTGGTATGTTGCACCACCAAACTGTGAAGGAACGCAAGCAAACTTGTCTGCTTTCATCAATTTCTAATTACAGATCACCGTTCAAAATTATGAATCAGTCATTGAGTGCATGGAAAAAATCTATCAAGCTATGGATTGTTGTAGGGATGTATGTGACCAGAATGAATACTCATTTCCAGCTGATAATACCATCAATCCAGCATTATCAATAGGGAATAGATTTTTTTTCCAGCACGGAGTATACAGTTATATGAAAAACTTTGTGCACCCCTATTAATCTTAAGCTTATTGTTTTATAAAAATTGGTGTTTTTGCAACAGCTATTTCAGTTTGATTTATGTAATAACTGTTGGACACAGTAATGTTTCTGCCTTGAAATGAGGTTATTGTACCAACAGAAAATAGGCAATCTGCATTCAAACAAAATTTGACAGGTGCATAAGTATGGGCACCTCACCTGAAAGTGACATTAATATTTAGTAGATCCTCCTTTTGCAAAAATAGCAGCCTCTAGTCGCTTCCTGTAGCTTTTAATGAGTTCCTGGATCCTGGATGAAGGTATTTTTGACCATTCCTCTTTACAAAACAATTCCAGTTCAGTTAAGTTTGATGGTCGCCGAGCATGGACAGCCCTCTTCAAATGATCCCACAGATGTTCAATGATATTCAGGTCTGGGGACTGGGATGGCCATTCCAGAACATTGTAATTCTTCCTCTGCATGAATGCCTGAGTAGATTTGGAGCGGTGTTTTGGATCATTGTCTTGCTGAAAGATCCATCCCCTGCGTAACTTCAACTTTATCACTGATTCTTGAACATTATTGTCAAGAATCTGCTGATACTGAGTGGAATCCATGCGTCCCTCAACTTTAACAAGATTCCCGGTGCCGGCATTGGCCACACAGCCCCAAAGCATGATGGAACCTCCACCAAATTTTACTGTGGATAGCAAGTGTTTTTCTTGGAATGCTGTGTTTTTTTGCCGCCATGCATAACGCCTTTTTGTATGACCAAACAACTCAATCTTGGTTTCATCAGTCCACAGGACCTTCTTCCAAAAAGAAATTGGCTTCTCCAAATGTGCTTTTGCATACCTCAGCCGACTCTGTTTGTGGCGTGCTTGCAGAAACGACTTCTTTCGCATCACTCTCCCATACAGCTTCTCCTTGTGCAAAGTGCGTTGTATAGTTGACCGATGCACAGTGACACCATCTGCAGCAAGTTGATGCTGCAGCTCTCTGGAGGTGGTCTGAGGATTGTCCTTGACTGATCTCACCATTCTTCTTCTCTGCCTTTATGATGTTTTTCTTGGCCTGCCACTTCTGGCCTTAACAAGAACTGTCCCTGTGTTCTTCCATTTCCTTACTATGTTCCTCACAGTGGAAACTGACAGGTTAAATCTCTGAGACAGCTTTTTGTATCCTTCCCCTGAACAACTATGTTGAATAATCTTTGTTTTCAGATCATTTGACAGTTGTTTTGAGGAGCCCATGATGCCACTCTTCAGAGGAGATTCAAACAGGAGAACAACTTGCAAGTGGCCACTTTAAGTAGCTTTTCTCATAATTGCATACACCTGGCTATGAAGTCCAAAGCTCAATGAGGTTACAAAACCAAAAAAAGTGCTTTAGTAAGTCAGTAAAAAGTAGGTAGGAGTATTTAAAACAAGAAAATGATAGGGGTGCCCATACTTATGCACCTGTCAAATTTTGTTTGAATGCAGATTGCACATTTTCTGTTAGTACAATAAACCTCATTTCAAGGCAGAAACATTACTGTGTACAACAGTTATTACATATATCAAACCGAAATAGCTGTTGCAAAAACACCAATTTTTATAAAACATTAAGCTTAAAATTAATAGGGGTGCCCAAACTTTTTCATATAACTGTAATACAATAATCTGACTACAGTCATGGCCAAAAGTTTTGAGAATGACACCAAAATTATATTTTCACATGATCTGCTGGCCTCTGGTTTTTATTAGTGTTTGTCTGATGTTTATATCACGTACAGAAATATAATTGCAATCATATTATGAGTACCAATAGGCTATATTGACAGTTAGAATGAGTTAATGCAGCAAGTCAATATTTGCAGTGTTGCCCCTTCTTCTTCAAGACCTCTGTAATTCTCCCTGGCATGCTCTCAATCAACTTTTGGACCAAATCCTGACTGATAGCAGTACATTCTTGCATAATCAATGCTTGCATTTTGCCAGAATTTGTTGGTTTTTGTTTGTCCACTCGTCTCTTGATGATTGACCACAAGTTCTCAATGGGATTAAGATCTGGGGAGTTTCCAGGCCATGGACCCAAAATCTCTATGTTTTGTTCCATGAGCCATTTAGTTATCACCTTTGCTTTATGGCAAGGTGCTCCATCATGCTGGAAAAGGCATTGTTGGGCGCCAAACTGCTCTTGGACGGTTGGGAGAAGTTTCTCTTGGAGGACATTCTGGTACCATTCTTTATTCATGGCTGTGTTTTTAGGCAAGACTGTGAGTGAGCCGATTCCCTTGGCTGAGAAGCAACCCCACACATGAATGGTTTCAGGATGCTTTACAGTTGGCATGAGACAAGACTGGTGGTAGCGCTCACCTCTTCTTCTCCGAATAAGCTGTTTTCCAGATGTCCCAAACAATCGAAAAGGGGATTCATCAGAGAAAATTACTTTGCCCCAGTCCTCAGCAGTCCACTCCCTGTACCTTTTGCAGAATATCAGTCGGTCCCTGATGTTTTTTCTGGAGAGAAGTGGCTTCTTTGCTGCCCTCCTTGAAACCAGCCCTTGCTCAAAGAGTCTCCGCCTCACAGTGCGAGCAGAAGCACTCACACCAGCCTGCTGCCATTCCTGAGCAAGCGCGGCACTGCTGGTAGTGCGATCCCGCAGCTGAAACAGTTTTAAGATACGGTCCTGGCGCTTGCTGGTCTTTCTTGGGTGCCCTGGAGCCTTTTTGACAACAATGGAAGCTCTCTCCTTGAAGTTCTTGATGATGCGATAGATTGTTGACTGAGGTGCAATCTTTATAGTTGCAATACTCTTCCCTGTTAGGCCATTTTTGTGCAGTGCAATGATGGCTGCACGTGTTTCTTTAGAGATAACCATGGTTAACTGAAGAGAAACAATGATACCAAGAACCAGCCTCCTTTTAAAGTGTCCAGTGATGTCATTCTTACTTAATCATGACTGATTGATCGCCAGCCCTGTCCTCATCAACACCCACACCTGTGTTAATGGATCAATTACTAAAACGATGTTAGCTGCTCCTTTTAATGCAGGACTGCGATGATGTTGAAATGTGTTTTGGGGGTTAAAGTTCATTTTCTGGGCAAATATTGACTTTGCAAGTACAGTAATTGCTGTTAAGCTGATCACTCTTTGACATTCAGGAGTATATGCAAATTGCCAATACAAAAAATGAAGCAGTAAACTTTGGAAAAATTACTATTTGTCTCATTCTCAATACTTTTGGCCATGACTGTAGATGCCTGTAAGACGCTATTCCAACTGCTATAGGTCACCAGTATCTCAGATAAGAGAAGTAATGTAGTACAATAGAAAATAGAATTCGGCTTCGAAGAGTTTTTTTTGGTACGTTGCACCACCAAACTGTGAAAGAATGCAAGGAACCCTGCCTGCTTTCATGAATTTGTGAGTAAAGATCACCGTTAAAAAATATGAATGGGTCAATGAGTGCATGGAAAATATCAAGTAATGCACTGTGGAAGAGATGTATTCGACGACAATGAACAACACTCATCTCCAGCTGATGATACCTTGCACCTGTCCCTATTACAAATGCAGCTAACAGCGGTATCAATAGGGAATAAAATAGATAATTTTTTTTTGCAGCAGAAGCAGTATGCAGTATAAGGCAATAATACCTGGCTGGATTGGTGTAATATGCTATCCATACTGCAATATCTGAAATTTGTTTATGGGTGAGCTAAGAGAGGTAAAATTGTAGAATATAGAATCAATTTGAATTGGCCTTCCCAATATTAAGGAGTGGCTCTCCTATACTGTTATTGCGTATATGTTATAATACACCCGGTGACACTAAATACCGTCTGTGACAAAACACTAGTGGCAAGGACCTCCAGGCCGTAGAGAGACAGTTCATGTCACGTGTCCACATTGGATACCCAATAGTTGTAAGGCACAGGAAAATCACGGAGGACGCTGGTACGGTTGGCAAGGTACTCCTTCACCATCTTCCAAAACTTTCCCCTCCTTGTCAGAGTAACCCACGCATCAGGGTGCCAGACCTCTGACAGCATTCCCCTGCTTCTGCTGCATCTGCTTTGTTTCTCCCTCCACTGTACTCAATGGTTGTCCAAGAAACTGTGACCTCTGCCGCCAGTGTTGTCAGATGGGATTTTTTTTAGTAACTCTTCAACAAAGGCCATCTGGTACTGCAAAATACAACATAGGAGTTGGTCTCCTATACTGAACAGAAAAGTTCAAGGGTAGCTCAAAATTAGGATGCACTCCAATACCACTTTGAATAGACGTTATGAAGGGCTGCAGTACTTTTTTTTTCCCTTCTTAAGGCGAGGGTATTCTATACTGTTATTGCATATGCAGTGACTGCAAGGGTTGCCAAAAATTAGAAAGCTCTCTAATACCCCTTTGAAGAGACGTAGAGAAGGCCGCATTAAAAAAAAGTACCCATTATAAAGGAGTGGGTCTCCTATACTTGTTAGAACTCTCCTGTTAGTTTTTTTCTATCTTGCTGGTCACATGACCATTTTTGACTATTTAATCCTGCTCCGCCCTCCTGGCCTTGCTGGACTTCATTGTAATTTCTACTCTTAAGTTAGCCTGGTGCTTAGTTGCCTTTCTCAGTCAGTTTAGCTAGGTCTTCGGACCTTTATGTTCTATGTTGTGTGTTTGTCTTTTACTGCTACAATTTCTGCTAGGAGGTGTCCAACTTTATCCCAGTCCCTAGTTCTTGTAGGGATCCCTCCCTTGCATCTATAGGCCTTCGTACAGACTAGCCGAGGACTTTAGCGGGTCTGATCGCAGGATCAGGTTCCCCGTTACATCGTAGGGATCTAGCTTAGTTCTATTGTAGGGACAGATCTCCTTTCTTTCCTTAGTGCTTGTAGCAGATCATAACAGTAAGTCCAGCCCAAAAATATCTCTAAGGAAAGACTTCCAGTTTCCATCATGGTGTCGGTTCAGGATTTGGCTCAACGCCTGCAGGGACTCTCTCTGGAGGTGGCCGAGCTCCAACAACATGTGAGTAGCTGTTCTGGAGCACATTTTGAGGAGCCAAAGGTACATTTGCCTGATTTATTTTTTGGTGATCAAGAAGAATTTTTTTCCTTTAAAAATGCTTGTTTGTTGTATTTTCGTTTGAGACCCAGATCCTCTGGTGATGAATCACAGCGCATAGGGTTCATAATGTCACTTTGGCACAAAGAACCTCAGGGATGGGCCTTTTCTCTCCAACCTAGTGATCCATGCTTTAGATCAGTGGATAGTTTTTTTTCTGCTTTGGGTTTGTTGTATGATGATCCTGATCGTGTCTCAACAGCTGAGACTGAATTAAGACGTTTGAGGCAGGTAATGTGGAAAAATATTGTTCTCACTTCCGTCGGTGGTCTGCCCAGGTGGGGTGGAACGATTCAGCTTTGAAAAGTTTGTTTCTTGCGGGGATAGGTGAAAGGGTTAAGGATTTGCTGATTGCTTATCCCACACCTGGAAACTTGCAGGAGGCAATGCAATTAGCTATACGGGTGGACAGGAGACTGCGTGCAAGGGTTAATGAGAATAAATCCTCTGCCTTGTCAGCTCCAAGTCTTGAGAGGGTCTGTACTGACTTTGGAGAGCCGATGGAGATTGGGGCGATGGCACCCCGCTCTCAGGAAAAAGACTGCAGATCTTCTGAAGGTTTGTGCTTTTATTGCGGGAAATCTGACCATTTTATTAAGAACTGTGTGCTTCGTATGAACAAAGAAAAAAAAAAGGTCAATTACGCCTGTATTGCCTGTTTAAATACTAAGGGGGTATTTCTTTCTGCTACTACTGCTGCTCAGAAAGAATTAATTGATTTTCGGATATTTGTGGATTGTGGTTCTACTCTGAATGTGATTGATGGGGGATTCTTGGAAAAACTTAAATTAAAACCCAAACCTTTGTCATCCCCTATTGCTGTGGTTTCTGTCGATGGCTCCCCCTTGAAGAGTGTTACTCACAATGTCTGTGAATTTCCCCTCACTATTAATGGTATTCACCAAGAAAATTTGGAGTTGGTGGTATTAAATAATTTGCCTTCTCCAGTAATTTTGGGGTTACCCTGGTTAAAATTGCACAATCCTGTACTGGATTGGTCTACCAATGAAATTAAGTCCTGGAGCCCTAAGTGTTATGACAAGTGTTGTAACGGACGTATAGCTGCGGTGGAAAAAGGGGAATTACCTGTAGCTATTCAGGATTTTTGGAGAGTTTTTTCTGAGGAGGAGTCACAAATTTTGCCTCCCCATAGAGACTATGATTGTACCATTGAATTTGTCCCTGGAGCGACTCTTCCTAAAAGTCGTTTATTTAATCTTACTATTCCTGAGAGAAAGGCTTTGGAGGAATACATACAGACAAGCTTGGCCGCCGGTCACATTAGGCCTTCCAAGTCTCCTGTGACTGTTGGATTTTTTTTTGTTAAAAAAAAGGACGGCGGTTTACGTCCTTGTCTGGATTTTCGTGAGATTAATAAAATTACTGTACGCAATCCTTACCCACTGCCATTGATTCCTGATTTGTTTAACCAGTTAGTGGGGGCCAAGTGGTTCTCCGGGGGGCATACAATTTGTTTCGCATGAAGGAGGGTGATGAATGGAAGACTGCTTTTAACACTTCTGTGGGTCATTTTGAGAACCTGGTTATGCCTTTTGGTCTTACCAATGCTCCAGCATTTTTTCAGAATCTTATTAATGACATCCTTAGACCTTTGATCGGCAAAAATGTGGTTGTGTATTTGGATGACATTTTGATTTATTCACCGGATCTGGAGTCTCATTGGCGGAGCGTATGTGAGGTATTACAGTTATTAATTGACAATTCACTTTTTGCTAAGCTGGAGAAATGTGAGTTGGCTGTACAGAGAATTAGTTTTTTGGGCTACATTATCTCCAGCGAGGGCTTTGAGATGGACCCTGTGAAGGTTCAGGCGGTTCAGGAATGGCCTAGGCCTATTGGTTTGAAATCGATACAGAGGTTTTTGGGTTTCGCCAACTATTACAGAAAATTCATTAAAACTTTTTCTATTATTGTCAAACCACTGACCGATCTCACCAGGAAAGGTGCTAATGCGGTTCAGTGGACTACTGAGGCCATTGAAGCTTTTGTGTTTCTAAAAGAGAGGTTCAGCTCTGCTCCCATCCTTATGCAGCCTGATGTGACTAAGCCGTTTTTGGTTGAGATTGATGCTTCTTCGGTGGGTGTCGGTGCGGTGTTGTCTCAGAAAAACAAGGATGGAGTACATCCCTGTGCTTTTTTTTCAAAAATTTTTTCTGAGACTGAACTTAATTACGATATTGGTAATCGGGAATTGCTGGCTATTAAACTCGCATTTGAACACTGGCGTCATCTCTTGGAAGGTGCTGAATTTCCCATTCAGGTTTTCACTGATCATAAAAATCTGATCTATCTTGATGCTGCCAAGCGCTTGAATGCCCGTCAGGCTAGGTGGGCACTTTTTTTCTCGCGGTTTAATTTTTCCGTTACTTACATCCCGGGTACCAAGAATGTTAAAGCTGGTGCTTTGTCTCGCAGCTTTTCTCCCATGGTCGGTGCTGAGGAGGAGGGGAGCATTTTACAAGAAGGTGTTGCGATTGCTGCATTGGACTCCGTTTTGGAAGATGAGATTCTTAAAGCACAGGAGAATGCCCCATCTAACACTCTCCATGGGAGGTTGTTTGTGCCTAGGACCTTTAGGAGAGATTTGTTTGTTGAGTGTCATGAGTCTCGGTTGGCAGGTCATCCAGGAATTTCTGAGACCAAGAGACTTGTGGGTTGCAGTTTTTGGTGGCCTGGATGGCAGAAGGAAGTCATTAAGTGGGTGCGTCAATGTACGGGGTGTGCTAGATCTAAGTCTTCACATACTCCTGCAGCGGGGTTGCTTTGCCCTCTGGAGGTTCCTAGTGCACCTTGGACACAACTGGCTATGGACTTTATTACTGACCTTCCCCCCTCTGAGGGTTTCACAGTCATCTGGGTGGTCATGGACCGTTTTAGCAAGATGTGTCACTTGGTTCCTTTCATCAAACTGCCCTGCGCTAAGACACTCGCTAAGGCCTTTGTAAAGGAAATTGTCAGACTACATGGCGTTCCTACTGACATTGTTTCGGATAGGGGACCTCAGTTCGTGGCTCGTTTTTGTGACAGGTTGGGAGTTCATTTGTCGTTTTCATCCGGATATCATCCTGAGTCTAATGGGCAGACAGAAAGGAAGAATCAGGATGTTGAGCAGTTCTTGCGTAGTTTTGTGGCAGACAATCAGGAGGGGTGGTCTGAGTTTCTGCCACTTGCTGAGTTTGCTTTTAACAACCATACATCCTCTTCTGCTGGTTGTTCGCCTTTTTTTTGTTGTTCTGGGAGACATCCGTCTTTTGGGTCATTCTCCAAATTGGTATCGGCTGTACCTGAGGAGGAGAGTTTTTCCGGTGATTTGGAGAGAGTTTGGACGGATGTGCGTGGTAATCTTCAGGAGGCTAACAAAAAATCTAAGAGGTACTTTGATAGGAAACGGCAAGAGGTTTTGTTTGCTATTGATGACATGGTTTGGTTGTCCTCTAAGAATCTGCGGTTGAAGATTCCTTCTAAAAAATTGGGTCCCAAGTAGAGATGAGCGTTGTTCTACACGAACTGTTCGCCAATCTCAAATTCGAGCTGTTTTGGGCGGTGTTCGAGCCGTTCGGCGAACACGAAGAATTTGAGAAAAATTCGGCTGTTCGAGGTTATGTTCGATAACTGTTCGTGCACCAAAATCATAACTGGATTTTTTCTCAGTAATGATGAAAATTAATGTTAATACGCAGTTTGAGTGTACAGCGGGGTGGGGGGAGGGGCAGGGGATGGATCTCTGCAGGAACAATGAAGATCTCCATTTTTTTTTCTCTTTCCCGCATTTACAGTGGGGAGGTGCCATCTGTCAGCCTATCAGCAGCGCACACACGGAGCGAAGTGCTTTTTTTCACACAAGCAAGGGCATGTGTCATTGGCAGTGTATGTCACATGTCTTTGCCCTATAAGACCAAGCCATTTTCCCCGTCGCCACCATTTTCTCACTGCTGCAGCTGCGTGTTAGACGGCACCGCTGTTGCTGTGTGCGCTATACCTTGTTAATTTCAAGCCAATTTTCGCACAAATATACAGATAGCTTGGGAGTAGGGAATAGTTGTGATTGCAGTCCTTTTAAGGACTAGGTTACAGCATTTCCTACGACTTTTATCAGGCAGGTCTGTGCTCTTAAATAGATAAGTTGTGGGAGAAAAGAATAATTGTAATTGGAGTCCTTTTCAGGACTAGGTTACATCAGTTCCTATCAGTTTTTGCCAGGCAGGTCTGTGCCAGTGCTGTGCAAGTTTTTTTCACAGCATTTGGCTGAATCTAGCAAAGCTAATCCTTTTTGGCCTATTGCAGAGTGTGTTAGTCAGTGGAGTAGCCTATCTGTGTTGCAAGATATACCACCTGTGTATAGAATACCAATTTTTTAACTGCACCTAGTGAAGTAAAATCTTTTGGGCATAGCATCATTCTATTAGTCCATCTATACTGACCTCCATCAGGTTGCAAACTGAATCTAATTTTTTTCTGCATCTAGCTCTGAAAAAATATTTGGCCTTCTAGCAGTGTGTCGGACTTTCTCTATTAGTCCATCTATACTGACCTCCATCAGGTTGCAAACTGAATATATTTTTTTCTGCATCTACCTCTGAAAAAATATTGGGCTTCTAGCTGTGTGTGGCTCTTGTTCTATTAATCCATCTATACAGACCTCCATCAGGTTGCAAACTGAATATAATTTTTTTCTGCATCTAGCTCTGAAAAAATATTTGGCCTTCTAGCAGTGTGTCGGACTTTCTCTATTAGTCCATCTATACTGACCTCCATCAGGTTGCAAATTCAAAATAATTTTTATCTGCATCTACAGTACCTCTGAAAAAATATTTGGGCTTCTAGCTGTGTGTGGGACTTGTTGTATTAGTCCATCTATACTGACCTCCATCAGGTTGCAAACTGAATATATTTTTTTCTGCATCTACCTCTGAAAAAATATTGGGCTTCTAGCTGTGTGTGGGACTTGTTGTATTAGTCCATCTATACTGACCTCCATCAGGTTGCAAACTGAATATATTTTTTTCTGCATCTACCTCTGAAAAAATATTGGGCTTCTAGCTGTTTGTGGGACTTGTATTAGTCCATCTATACTGACCTCCATCAGGTTGCAAACTGAATATAATTTTTTTCTGCATCTAGCTCTGAAAAAATATTTGGCCTTCTAGTAGTGTGTCGGACTTTCTCTATTAGTCCATCTATACTGACCTCCATCAGGTTGCAAATTAAAAATAATTTTTATCTGCATCTACAGTACCTCTGAAAAAATATTTGGCCTTCTAGCAGTGTGTCGGACTTTCTCTATTAGTCCATCTATACTGACCTCCATCAGGTTGCAAATTCAAAATAATTTTTATCTGCATCTACAGTACCTCTGAAAAAATATTTGGGCTTCTAGCTGTGTGTGGGACTTGTTGTATTAGTCCATCTACACTGACCTCCATCAGGTTGCAAACTGAATATATTTTTTTCTGCATCTACCTCTGAAAAAATATTGGGCTTCTAGCTGTGTGTGGGTCTTGTTCTATTAATCCATCTATACAGACCTCCATCAGGTTGCAAACTGAATATAATTTTTTTCTGCATCTAGCTCTGAAAAAATATTTGGCCTTCTAGCAGTGTGTCGGACTTTCTCTATTAGTCCATCTATACTGACCTCCATCAGGTTGCAAATTCAAAATAATTTTTATCTGCATCTACAGTACCTCTGAAAAAATATTTGGGCTTCTAGCTGTGTGTGGGACTTGTTGTATTAGTCCATCTATACTGACCTCCATCAGGTTGCAAACTGAATATATTTTTTTCTGCATCTACCTCTGAAAAAATATTGGGCTTCTAGCTGTGTGTGGGACTTGTTGTATTAGTCCATCTATACTGACCTCCATCAGGTTGCAAACTGAATATATTTTTTTCTGCATCTACCTCTGAAAAAATATTGGGCTTCGAGCTGTGTGTGGGACTTGTTGTATTAGTCCATCTATACTGACCTCCATCAGGTTGCAAACTGAATATATTTTTTTCTGCATCTACCTCTGAAAAAATATTGGGCTTCTAGCTGTGTGTGGGACTTGTTGTATTAGTCCATCTATACTGACCTCCATCAGGTTGCAAATTGAATATAATTTTTTTCTGCATCTAACCCAGCCAATAGTTTTGGCCTAATACCACAGTTTGGCCACTCAGCTCTGCTCGGTTACCATCCATTGTTTTTTTGTGCAAACAACTCCAGAGTTGTGAATTAGTTAACCACCAAAATGAGTGGAAAAAGGCCTGCTGCTGGTGGAAAGGGGAATAGGCGTGTTGGGAAGGGGAAAAAAGGTTGTGTCCGTGGGGTAGGTGTTAAAGCAACAGTAACATCTGCAGAAGAAAGACCATCTTCCAGCCAAACTAAAATGTCTACTTCTTTTAGCGGACAATGTGATAAGATCCCTTTCTTACGGCCACGCCAATCGCTACAAATTCCAGATGAGGCACAAAAACAGCAGGTGCTTCAACGGATATCAAGTGCTCCTTTAAGTGGGCTCTCCTCCACATCAACTTCAACATCACAAATACTCCAGTCCTCAAAGGTGTCACCCAAATCGCACTTGCTTCCTCACAGCTCCCAAATCTCCAGCTGCCCGTCTGAGTATGAGGTAGAACAGATGGTTGAGTCTGCAGAGCTGTTTACTCATACTATAGCCTGGGAATCAGAGGTCGACTCCAGCGCTTCTGTGAATCCAGACGAGGAAATGATCTGCACTGATGCCCAGAATCTTTATGAGTCGGATCCAGGACCAGACGCAGAAGGTTCTGACCATAATGTAGACCCTCATTCCCAAACTGTAACTCCTGTTGGTGGAGACAATGAGGAAGACGATGATAAGACTCAAATACCTGATTGGAGCGACAACTTTAGTTTTTTGTCAGGGCAGGAACAGGTTGGCTCTGAGGACGACGGGTGTGATAACACACAGGGTGATGATGATGAGGTTGGAGATCCCACTTACTGTCAACCCACAGTCAGCCAAGAGATGAGGTCAGCAGAGGAGGTGGAGGAAGATGCTAGTGACGACGAGGTCAGGTTGCGCCTTCCTGGACAGAGACGTAGTACTGGAAGCACGTCAACAACTGCATCCTCAAACATAACTCTGCCTCTCACCACAAGTCGTGGTGGCTCTTCAGGTCGCATGGGTGCTAAGCCTTGCATAGCCTGGGCATTTTTTCAGATCGATAAAGATGACCCAACTCGTGTTATCTGTAACATTTGTCAGCAAAAGCTAAGTAGAGGCCAAAAAATACATAGTTTGAGTACTTCATGCATGAACCGGCACATGGACATGAAGCATAAGTTGCAGTGGGAAGCTCAGTGTGCTACAATGCGGCCTAGCCGGCCGGGCCAACCACCGTCTGCCATATCTTGTGCATCCGCGGCCTCTTCATCCTCTGTGACTGGGGGGACAGCAGTCACACCTGTTTTGGGGCGCAGACCTGCCACCTCTTTACCCGCAACAGCCAGCGTGATTGGCAGGTCATCATTTTCTTTGGAGGTGGTAACACCAGCTGGTGTTGAGCGCTGTCCGACATCGATAGCACCACCTTTGGATCAAGGCAACCTAACATGTCCGCCTGCATCTTCCTCACAGACCGGCAGTTTGCCGGGGACACCCTTATCAACCCCGTCTAAGCACAATAGCCAGCCCTCGGTCCCTCAGATGTGGACAAGTAAAAGACCATTTCCTCCTAGCCATGAGAAAGCTAAGAGGTTGAATTTCACCATCTGCAAGCTCTTGGCTACAGAAATGCTGCCTTTCCGCCTGGTGGACACAGAGGATTTTCGAGACCTTATGTCCGTCGCAGTGCCCCAGTACCAGATGCCCAGTCGGCACTACTTCTCAAAGAAAGGTGTGCCTGCGCTCCACCAGCATGTCGCACACAACATCACCGCTTCTTTGAGAAACTCTGTGTGTGACAGGGTGCATTTCACCACAGACACTTGGACGAGTAGGCATGGACAGGGGCGTTACATGTCGCTGACTGGGCACTGGGTAACTATGGTGACAGCAGGACAAGGGGCTGTTGTCCAAGTCTTGCCGTCCCCACGAGTTGTGCGTCAATCCTCTTTATGTCAAAGTTCCTCCACTGCTTCTGCCTCCTCAACCTCCTCTCGGTCTTCCACCTGCACCCAAAGCCTGTCTGGTCATGCCACAAGCTTTCTAACTGCGCAGAAGGGATCCTGCACACCTCCTTACTATGCTGGCAGTAGGGCTCAACGTCATCAGGCGGTTTTTACTTTGAAATGTCTGGGAAATGTGAGTCACACAGCTGAGGAGTTGTGGTCAGCTCTGGAGAACCAATTTCATGAATGGTTGTCTCCGCTGGACCTGAAACCAGGGAAGGCCGTGTGCGACAATGCTGCAAACCTGGGTGCGGCCCTTCACCGGGGCAATGTCACACACGTGCCTTGTATGGCTCACGTGTTGAACCTGGTTGTCCAGCAATTTTTAGCCCACTATCCCAGACTAGATGGCCTTCTGCAGAGGGCACGGTCGCTGTGTGCTCACTTCTGCCGTTCGCATCCCGCAGCTCAGCGACCTACTTCTCTACAGAAGTCGTTGGGCCTGCCACTTCACCGGCTAAAATGCGATGTGCCTACCCGGTGGAATTCAACTCTGCACATGTTGCAGCGACTGTGGCAGCACCGACAAGCCCTGGTGCAATACGTTCTGACGTATAGCCTGGGCTAACGAGATTCAGAGGTGGGGCAAATCACGCTGGAGGAGTGGTCTCAGATCAGGGACCTATGCACCCTTCTGCACAGTTTTGAAATGGCGACGAAGATGTTTAGTGCTGACGATGCCATTATCAGCATGACTATTCCGGTGATTTACATGCTGGAGCACATGTTAAACAGAATTCGGAGTCAGGTGGTGGCACAAGAGGAGGTGGAGGAAGTAGAGGAGGAGGAGTTGTATGCGGAAGGGCTAACATCTGCAAGGTCCAGACGGTCGGCAGCACCAAGGCGGCAGGCATGTGAGGGTGGGGGAGATGGTTTTACCAGGGCGCATGGTAGCAGCCAAACTAGTGAGGAAGGTGCAGGAGCCCAGGAAGAAGTGGAGGACGAACTGATGGAAGACTCATCAGATGAGGGAGACCTTGATCACATTTCTGTTGTGCGAGGTTGGGGGGAGAGGACAGAGGAAGGAAGCATGATTGTTACCTCGCCACCAACACAACAGGGACTTGGTGCTCCTGGATGCGCAACACACATGAGTGCCTTCTTGCTGCACTACCTGCAACATGACCCTCGAATTGTGAGAATTAGAAATAATCCTGACTACTGGGTTGCCACACTGTTAGATCCCCGGTACAAAAGTAAATTTGCAGAAATTATTCCTGCCATAGAAAGGGATGCACGCATGCAGGAGTATCAGCAGAGACTGTTGCAGAATCTTACATGTGCTTTTCCACAAAATACCAGTGGTGCACGTAGTGAATCTCACAGTTCCAACTTGCCAACCGTGGGACCGTCAAGTGTTCAGCACTCAAACCGTAACAGAACCACAGTATCTGCTGGTAACATCAATTTTGCAGAATCATTTCACCACTTTTTTAGCCCATCCTTTGCAAGGCCACAGGAGACAAGAAGTCTGACACATAGTCAACGCCTAGAGACGATGGTACAGGAGTATCTCCAAGTAAACATTGAAGCCACGACTGTGTCACTGGACCCTTGCTCTTTTTGGGCTTCCAATCTGGATAAATGGCCGGAGCTAGCCACTTACGCCTTGGAGATCTTGTCATGCCCCGCAGCCAGCGTTCTGTCTGAACGTGTGTTCAGCGCTGCTGGTGGTGTGCTGACAGATAAGCGCACGCGGCTCTCCACTGATAATGTAGACAGACTCACGTTCATAAAGATGAACAAATCATGGATCCGAAACGACTTTTCTACCCCTGTGTCATCCTGGGGAGAGTAAAAGCTTGATGATTGGTTAAAATCACACTACCAACCATTTTAAGCTTTCAAATTACTAATCATGTTTATCTGTATCTTGACTGGAAAATAATTTGGGCTTTGTAGCAGTGTGCAGCACTGATCCTATTAGGCCATCTATAATAAGCTCCACCAGATTTAAAATTAAAAATAATTTTTAGCTGCATCTAGCCCGGAAAATAATTTTGGGGCTCCGAGATGCGCAAGACACATAAGTGCCTTCTTGCTGCACTACCTGCAGCATGACCCTCATATTGTCAGAATTCAAAGTAATCATGACTACTGGGTTGCCACACTCTTAGATCCCCCAAACTTTTCGATCAACCTTTTCATTTTAATAAAGACCAAAAAAATGGTCATTTTTGAAATTATAAGCATTAGCAGGTTGTTAGAAACTGAAATCAAACAGTTTTCAACTCAAAACTTTATTGTAGGTGATGTTACATTTTCACATAGGACCCCTTGTTCGAAAGGAGCTTCTGAACTCTCTCGTCCATTGAATTTGTCAGGTTTTGGATGGTTTCTGCTTCAATTGTTTTGCATGAGGACAGAATACCCTCCCAGAGCTGTTGCTTAGATGTGAACTGCCTCCCGCCATCATAGACACTCCTTTTAATGATGCTCCAAAGGTTCTGAATGGGGTAGAGGTCAGGGGAGCATGGGGTCACACCATAAGTTTGTCCCCTTTTATGCCCATATCAGCCAGAGATGCAGATGTTTTATGTGCAGCATGAGATGGTGCATTATCATGCAGAAAAATGATCTTGCTGTGAAATACACGGTTCTTCTTCTTGAACCATGGCAGGAAGTGCTGTTTGAGAAAATCCACATACATTATGGAGTTCATCTTTAGCGCCTTCAGGGATCCTAAAGGGGCCGACAATCTCTCTCCCCATGATTCCAGCCCAAAACATTACTCCACCTCCTCCTTGTTGGCGCTGTAGCCGTGTTTGCGTGGGGTGTCCATCAACCAGCCATCCTCCACTCCATCCATCTGGACCATCGAGCGCTGCACGGCACTCATCCGTGAACAAAACAGTTTTGAAATCAGTCTTCATGTAATGTTTGGCCCACTGGAGCCGTTTCTGCTTGTGTGAAGTGGATAGAGGAGGGCGACAGGATGGCGTATGCACAGCTGCAAACCTCTGAAGGACCCTGCATCTTGTTGTTCGGGGGACGTTGGAGGCACCAGCAGCTTCAAAAACTTGTCTGCTGCTATGACAAGGCTTTCTTGCCGCTGCTCTTTCAACCTGACGTAATTGCCTATAGGAAAGAGTCCTCAATTTGCCCTTATCAGCACGCACACGTGTGTACTGTGAATCAGCTACATACTTCTTGATTGCCAAGACACTTCATCCTGATCATCGCACAATGTTGATTGTAGTCATGCCTTGACCTAAACACTCCACAATTTGTTGCTTCTCAGCAGCCGACACATCCTTTTTCTTTCCCATTTTGGCAGAAAATGTAGGCTGCTTAATAATGTGAGAGAGCCTTCTTAAGTAGTCTTGCCTTTCATTGGACACACCTGCCAAACTAATTAGCACAGGTGTCTGCAATTGCTTACAGTGATATAAAGAGCCCTGACACACATCACCATCAATGTGTTTAACTGACAAACAAACAAATTCTTCCCTTATCACTCCTAAACACTTTTTGCATAATAATTTGGAACGCAGTGTACATGTGCTTTTCCACAAAACACCAGTGGTTCACGTAGTGAATCTTACAGTTCTAACTTGCCAACCGTGGTCTGTATGGAATTGTTCAATAAAGGGCCCAAAATTAAGATAACATAGATGGGAGAGGTCTCTATGAATAGGAATTCCTAAGTATTTGATACCCTGTGAGGGCCAGGCAAAGGGAAAGTTGGACTGGATGGAATCCTATATGGATTTGGGGAGGGAGACATCGAGGGCCTCAGACTTCGCTGCATTGATTTTAAAATTTTACCATGTAACAAAGTGATCTATTTCAGCCATAACAGCATGGATGGATATATGTGATTGAGTGATATATACTAGGACATCATCAGCAAATACAGAGCACTTGTACTCGGTGCCTCCCACCTCAATCCACCTAATATTGGGGTTATGGCGAATTGATGAGAGCAGGTGCTCCGTCACTAGGATGTATAAGAGAGGGGACAGAGGACATCCCTGCCTTGTCCCATTGGTGATTGTGAAAGGTGATGAAAATGTTCTGACGCACCCCCTGGGCCTTGGGACACCCGGAGCCGGACCCTTTTTGGTGGATGCTGGTGGTTGTAGTCTTCGTGGCGGCGACCCGGTTCCGTGGCTGAGGGCGGTCAAACCAGTGGCGGAACTATTTATGTGGTTTTGATGTTTAAATGTCCGACTACGCCACCCGTGGATTGCGGTCAGAGTGAACCGCCGCTACAGGGCAGACCGCTGAGGCTGGTGTTGTGGGTGCAGCAGAGCGTAGCATAACTCCCCACGGGAGGAGTATAGCCTCAGGGCAGTGTATGCGGAGGATGGGGGTGATGGTGCAGGGCAGCAGCAGTAACGACACGGAGTCAGTGATGCAGTCCAGGGCCTTTACTCACAGTTCTTATTATCCAGACCACGTCTGCAGGTAACGGCTGCCCACGTCGTACTGTGCTCACCAGGTGAGGGGCTCAGACATCTCCCAGATAACTTTGGAGCACTTCACAGGACCCCCTTTGTGTGTCCTTTGTCTGGCCTTTCTTACCAACACTTCTGTCCGGCTGCCTCGGGCCTCCTCTTGGTAAACTTGGCGCCAGTTTCCCTGACCCTATGTGGTGCCTTCCTAGCGGGTGTAGCGAGGGGCTGCGCCACATAAAATGTCAGAGCCTCCGGTTTCTAGCTGAGGGTCGTTTCCTGCCTCCACTAGTTCGGGGACCGGTCTCCCCCTTTGGCCTGACCCCTCCACGCAGGTGGATTCGGGCGTGCGGTGGCGACTCGCCCGTCCGCACCCCTGGGATCCCTTCATTCCTCGTTCCTGGAGCCTTCTCCGCTCCTCTTCCTTCCTTCTCCCTCTTCCAGGCCTGGGCCTCTGTTACTAGGCCCGCCTCCGGAGCAGAGCTCATACAGAGCCCCTGCTCCCTGCCACTTCTGCTCAGACTTCTCTGCACTGAACTAAGATGGTGCCCACCTTTTATACTCCCTTCTCAATGCACCCAGGAACTGCTTCCTCCCTGCTCCTGCACTACAGGGTTCCCCTTCCTCAGTGTTCCCTCCCCCCACTCCAGCCAGGGACAGGGACTGTCGTGCCCATCTCAGGGGCATATTGGTCGCCCTGCCCCACGGCAATGTGGTGTAATGCATGCAGGTGTCGGGTCCTGATCCACACTCCATCCTTACCTGAGAGTGAGATATCACACCTCTGGGTGAGGTGCAATACGTCTGTAGCAACCGAGCCCTCAGGGTGCTACAGTTCCATTTATCTTCAGCCTAGGTGACGTATTGCGATACAGGGCCGTGATTTTGGCTATAAAAGGGTCCCCTAGACCCCTACCCCAAGCTTTTTAAGAGAATCATATATGGCGTGCCAGGAGACTCTATGGAATGCTTTCTCAGCATCCAACGAGAGTATCTAATTACAAATTTTTAACTGCATCTAGCCCAGGAAATACTTTGTGCCTAGTAGCAGTGTCTGCTAGTCAGCGGATTATCCCGGCTGTTAAGCAAGCTACACCACCTGTAGTTTAGACACTTAATTTTTTCAAAGGAAATGCTTCGGGACCATGGGATACTTAGTGAAGAGCATCAGGAGGCACCCCAAGGCATAGGGGCTGGGACTGGCAGTAGGATGCCTTGCGGTGGACAGCCGAGCTCGATCCTTATAAAAGCTTTTTAACTGCAGCAGCTTTAGTGGACGCTACTGGAGCTGGAATTACCGCGGCTGCTGGCATGAGACTTGCCCTCCAATAGATCCTTGTAAATGGATTTAAAGTGTATTCATTCAAATTAGAGAGACAATTTAAATTAAAAAGCTTAGAGCTGCCTCCACCACAGGGGGGCTCGCTCGACCCACCAGCGGACAGGCACCAGTATTGGGAGAGGGGGGCTGGCCGTCAGGGTTCACCGCGGCTCTGGCACAAACCCGGCGACACGGAGGTGGCACGGGCAGGAGCGGACTGGCCGTGTCGGCTTCTCACTTTTTGGATTTTAGAAGGGCATGACATGCCTATATCTGTGTCTCCCCCTCCTTTTACTTGTCACTTTTCCATGTGTTAGTTATGTCTTCTGAGCAGTTTGTCAGCTTTTGGACACCCTTGAAGGTGTTTTCTATGTGTTTCTATGTGTTTTTGTTTGCCTGCCATTGGTTTTAACGGTGTTCGAAGGTGTTCGACGAACAGTTCGACGAACAGTTCGGCGAACACACGGGTGTTCGACGAACCGAACCGAACTCGAACACTACGGGGGTGGCTCAACACTAGTCCCAAGTTTGTAGGGCCCTATAAGGTGCTTCAGGTAGTTAACCAATCTGCTGTTAGGTTGGAGGTTCCTATTTCCTGGAAGATTAATCCGGTGTTTCATGTTTCTCTGTTGAAAAGAGCTTATGTGTCGGATGGAGACGCCTCTGCCACTGTTCCTCCGGTGGTGGAGGACGGGGAATACGAAATTTCCCGCATCCTAAATTCTAGACGGTATAGAGCGAGTTTGCAGTATCTCGTCGCTTGGAAGGGTTTCGGATCCGAGGATAACTCATGGGTGAGGGCGGATGATGTTTCTGCTTCCAGACTTGTCAGAGCGTTTCACAAGAGGTTTCCTGATAAGCCTGGACCTAGGGGATCCGGAGGATCCTCATAGAAGAGGGGGTACTGTTAGAACTCTCCTGTTAGTTTTTTTCTATCTTGCTGGTCACATGTCTTTTTTTGCCTATTTAATCCTGCTCCGCCCTCCTGGCCTTGCTGGACTTCATTGTAATTTCTACTCTTAAGTTAGCCTGGTGCTTAGTTGCCTTTCTCAGTCAGTTTAGCTAGGTCTTCGGACCTTTATGTTCTATGTTGTGTGTCTGTCTTTTACTGCTACAATTTCTGCAAGGAGGTGTCCAACTTTATCCCAGTCCCTAGTTCTTATAGGGATCCCTCCCTTGCATCTATAGGTCTTCGTACAGACTAGCCGAGGACTTTAGCGTGTCTGATCGCAGGATCAGGTTCCCCGTTACATCGTAGGGATCTAGCTTAGTTCTATTGTAGGGACAGATCTCCTTTCTTTCCTTAGTGCTTGTAGCAGATCATAACAATACTCTTATTGCGTAGGCAGTGACTTCAGCGGCTGCCAAAAATTAGGATGCACTCCAATACCCCTTTAAAGAGACGTAGAGAAGGGCCTCATTAAAAAAAATGTTCTCATTATTAAGGAGTGGGTCTCCTATACTGGTAATGCCCCTGCACTAAGTGCATGGGCTGAAAAATATTTACCCCTTGGGGTATACATGAACATACTTTAAAACATACAGATCATAAACACCCTTAAAAAAAATAGGTGGGTGTTGAATGATGGTTAACCTGTTGGTATGGTGGTGGACTATGAGGAGAAGGAGAAGGATGACATAAAATAGACAAAATCATGAAGCGTATACCCATGTCTGAGTGTGAAGCGCTGCATGGGAATAGACCCCCCCAAAAAAACACTGGATTTGACTTTATGTTCTGCTTCTATCATCTGGTGGTGTCGAGAAGTCTGGTCCAATCCAACCCTTGTTCATTTTGATGAGAGCCAGCCTGTCAGAATTTTCAGTTGACAGGCGGATGCGCCTATTGGTTATAATACCCCCGGCTGCACTAACAACCCACTCTGACATAAGGCTAGCGGCAGGGCAAGCCAGGACCTTCAAGGCGTAGAGAGCCAGTTCATGCCACGTGTCCAGCTTGGATACCCAATAGTTATAAGGCACAGAGGAATCACGGAGGATGCTGGTGCAGTCGGCAAGGTACTCCTTCAGCATCTTCCAAAACTTTCCCTACTTGTCAGAGTAACCCGCGCATTAGGGCCTTGGCGCTGGAAGGGTCTGAAAAAACTGTCCCAGAACTTTGACAGTGTTTACCTGCTTCTGCTGCATCGTATTTGTGTCTCCCTCACCTGTACTCCTTGGTTGTCCAAGGAACTGTGACCTCTGCCGTCAGCATTTTCAGATGGGAATATTTTTTAAGAATTCTTCAACAAGGGTCTTCTCTTACTGCAACATTTTATTAGAACTCTCCACCATAGGAATGAGAGACAGAAAGTTCTCTTTGTAGCGTGGGACTAGAAGTGTGACCAACCAGTAATTAGTGTTGGCCAAAATATGTACAACGCGAGGGTCACGGGAAAGGCAGCGGAACATAAAGTCAGCCATGTGTGCTAGACTGTCAACAGTCAATACTTCCCTGTCATGACCAAGAGGATGACTGTCCATGCTCTCCTCCTCCTCACCCTCCTCCTCGTCCTCCTCCTCATTCTCCCTCTCCTCAAGCCATCCACGCTGAACAGGTATTATGAATGTTGTGTGGGTACTACCATCTGTAGCGCAGTAAACAAACTCCTGTTCCTTC
The DNA here is from genome assembly GCF_046119375.1 of Phyllobates terribilis. Taxonomy (NCBI): domain Eukaryota; kingdom Metazoa; phylum Chordata; class Amphibia; order Anura; family Dendrobatidae; genus Phyllobates; species Phyllobates terribilis. The sequence goes on along the minus strand of NW_027362763.1, from coordinate 527,665,871 downwards.
TCCTCCTCTTCCTGCTCCTCATTATCACCCAAGTCGCATTGAGATGAGATGAGTCTGGGCTGTGTAGCATCACCTTGTATAGTTCTTTGCTCCATCTCATCTTGCTCCACCTGCAATGCCTCCTCTTGAATTGTGAGCAGCAAACATTTCAGTAGACAGAGAAGTGGGATGGTGATGCTAATTATGTCGTCATCACCGCTCACCATCTTGGTGGAGTCCTCAAAATTTCAGACATCCATGCCCACTCATCAGCTCTTATGTGCGGAGACTGACCTGAATATCGATGAGTGGGTACTTGATGGTATTCAACAACTGCCCTCTGCTGCTCACAAATCCTTCCCAACATCTGCAATGTTGAGTTCCAATGCGTGGTGACATCGCACACCAGTCAGTGAGCTGGAAGCTGCAAACACTGCTGAAGCAGGGTGAGGGTGGTGGAAGCTGTAGCTGACTTTCTGAAATGGGCACACATGCAACATATTTTCACAAGCAGCTTAGCAGATCCGGGTAGGTTTTGAGAAATCGCTGAACCACTAGGTTGAGCACATGGGCCAGGCATGGTACGTGTGTGAGGTTGCCAAACCTCAGAGTCTCCACAAGGTTTTGGCCATTTTCACACATGACCATGCCTAGCTGTAGGTTTAGCGATGACAGCCACAGATCTGCTTGCTCTATTACAGCTTTCAACAACTCTGCAGCGGTGTGCGGTTAGTCACCTAAGCATATTAGCTTCAGCAAAGCCGGTTTTCACTTGGATGAGGCAGTGCTGCAGTGCTTCCAGTTTCCGACTGATGTGATCATTTTGGAGATGGAGGCTGAAGAGGAGGAGGAGGACGAGATGCAGGACCTGTAAAATGTGGTGGCAACCCTGATTGACCCAGGGTCCCCAATGCTCGGCATCAGGAGGACGTGTTCCATCCTAGGGTCCAACTGGGTCCCAGCTTACACTATATTAACCCAGTGTGCCATCAGTGAGATGTACCGTCCCTGGCCAAAAGCACTTGTCCACGTGTCCGTGTTTAGGTGGACCTTCCCAGTAACTGCGTTGTTGAGGGCACGGCTAATGTTCTGGGACACGTGCTTGTGTAAGGCGGGGACGGCACACCGAGAGAAACAGTGGTGGCTGGGGAACGAGGGGCGGCTGCCACCAGGAGGTTGCGGAAAGATTCCGTCAGTGCAAGCAGTCGAAAAATGTGGCAGTTTAGTATTATGGACTGTGAGTTGTTGACTGCGTATTTGCGCTTGGGTTCAATGGACTGGGGTAGGGAGAACTGAACCCTGTGCTGGGACACGGACGTGGTTCCTGATGGTGGTGGTTGCAAGTGTGCAATGATAGGTGCAGGGTGGGAGGCATCTTCGCCTGTGCCATGGACAGGGGATTGGCATGCACGCTCAACAGCTGAACAGGCAGTGATGTCACCCGCAGACACTGTTTATGGACAGACCCGCAGACCCCCAACTAGTCGGGTTCTTTGCTGACATGTGCCTGAGCATGCTGGTGGTGGTCAGGCTGGTAGTTTTTCCTGCTCCTGCTGATGCTGGCATGGCAGATATTGCAAATGGCCTTTTTGGGGTTATCTAAACAGTCTTTAAAAAAGAGCCAGACTCGGGAAGACCTAACAGTTGGACTGGCAACTTCCCCCATGTTGGTGTTCTGGGGAATAGTTGCCCGCCATGTGTCTGTGGCCACCCCACTGCTTGTTCCTGGCTGTTGTGTTACTATGCCTCCCTCCCTCTCTGCGCTGCTGTTTTCACTATGCATGTCACCTTGCCAGGTTGGATCAGTGACTTCATAGTCCACCACCTCATCTTCCACGTACACACCCTGGGTCTCCTCCTGACTTGCTGGCAATTGTGTCTCATCATCATCATCCACCTCATGAGACAGTAATTGCACTTACCCATCGTCACCTTTGTGTGTCCGTGGCTGCTAAAATATTTGGGCATCGCTACATGTGATCTCCTCTTGCCCCGCTTGAAGCGGACCGAGTGAGAGGCAAGAATCTATAAATGGAAATGTGAACAGCTCTTCGGAGTGTCCAAATGTGGGATCACTTGTCTCTGGGCACTCGGCATGGTGGGAGGAAGGAGGATCAGGATGAGGTATATGTGGTCCAGACTCATGACTGCTGAGACTGGATCGTGTGGAAGACAGGATGGTGGTGGCAAACTGACAGGAAGCATTATCTGCTATCCAACCAACAACCTTTTCACACTGCTCTGGCTTCAAGAGTAGTGTTCCGTGGCCCCCTAGAAACTGGGACAGGAAGGTAGGGTGACATGATGTGCTTGTTGTGCTCCCTCAGCAGGCACAATTTCAACTTTCCCATGGCCTAGGCCTCTGCATGCACCATCACGTCCACTTCCCCATCCCTTGCCACGCGCCTTGCCCATTTTAAATAGAGTAGAATATTGGTCACGTTCTCAAACATATCAGGATTATTACCGCAGTAATATAGGCTCCCGTCTGATGACCACAGTTTTAGGCAGTGGCCTTATAGATATGGTATTGGTCAGCAACCAAGTGTGAATAGGTTTAAACACACAACTGGCAGACTTTAAATGGAATAGAATATTTGTCACGTTCCCAAAAATGTCAGGATTATTACCGCAGTAATATAGGATCCCGTCTGATGACCACGGTTTTAGGCAGTGGCCTTATAGATATGGTATTGGTCAGCGACCGAGTGTGAATCGGTTTAAACACACAACTGGCAGACTTTAAATGGAGTATGATATGTCAGGATTATTACCACAGTAATATTTGACCTGCTGAGATGATGGACAAGTTTCTCTGCTTCCACAATGCAGCAATGCTATTAAAATCAACCAAATCTGGCTGCATACTGCTAACAAGCAAATGGAGCAGTAAAAATTGTGTATTATATTGCTTTTCACCAAAATAATCAGGATTAAAAGCAAAAACATTATTAGCCCTGATATCTAGGGCTATGGATATGAGTAACCGCAGCAGAGAGAATATACAATGTACCCTATTCTGTTGTATACGCTCTCCACAAACTCTGCCTGCCTAACTCCTGCGATCACCAGGATTGATATACATCAGAATTAGTCCTTAGAAGGACTGTTAGAGTAGATTTCTAATAGTGGTGTGGAATCTCTGTTTAAAATAACTGCCAATTCTCTCCCTCGCACAGCTGCAGCTCTCCCTACTCTGTGTCTTTGACTGGTAGACTGTGACGAGCATAGGGTCCTGGGTTTTATATAGACCCGGTGATGCTATGTGGCCAGCCAATCACTGTACTGCCACAACCAACATGACTGTGGCATTACAGTCACTGGCAGGCAATCCCTGCATGTTAATTTGCAGTTTAAACAACACCAAGCATGCAGGGCAGGGACTCGATCTCCCTCCCTAGCATTTCAAAAATACTCGCCGAGCACCCAGCATCTCGAGCACTGAGATGCTTGGATGATTACCAAATAGTGGCGAGCATGTTCGCTCATCACTAGCTGCCACCAGTGCTCCTTTTTCCATTGGTAATGCCAAGGAAAATGTGTCACTTGCAATCTGAAACATGGCTCCAGCCATAGGAGTAACCTGGGCATGATGTCAACACATGTCCTTCACCTGAATGATTTATCTTCTTTGTCAGGGCAGGGAACTGATCGGTGCTCTTGTGCCCATGCCCTCCTCTCCCCCCAATAAAGATAGTGGTTTCCCTATTTAGTTAAGCGGATGTAAAAAAAAGGGAAAATTAAAAAACATATATATTTTTTCCCCTTCATGGTGGTGCCGCCTTCACCAACCCACAGTATTTGTTCTCGGGTGCCTAGTGGCAAATATGGCCCTCGCTGTTGCTAACAAGAATCAGGCTCCAATCCTTGCTGTATTAGAGAGCTTCTTGCAAAGAATACGCCACATGTTTGGGTCAATTTTTGGCTATTAATTGTTTTACTGGGAATCCCCATTTTTATTGTACTCGTTGATCCCTGAAAACTTTTGTGGTGCTGGAAAATGCTGTTCTCCTTGGAAAGGTGGTCGCAGATAGATTGACGAATAAGCATATATTATTGAAGCGATCTGGAAGAGAAGGAGGGTTACGGGCCATTTCCATTATTTTCACCTTTGTATGGAAGAAGTGTATTGTTAGGCTGTGTGCCCACTACACTGTGTTCCAAATTATTATGCAAATAATATTTTCTCATATTTTCCCAAATTACCTATATGAATTGCAGTCATTGTAATTTTCCATTCAAATAACTATTAGAGTACAATTGAAAGGTTTTTGTACAAACTGCCTATGATAACAGTATATTTTTTAAAAAATAAAAAACTCAAACTGCACTCAAAATGCATGTTTCAAATTATTATGCACAGCAGAGTTTTCAACCTTTTCATTTTAATAAATAGCAAAAAAAAAGGTCATTTTTGAAATTATAAGCATTAGCAGGTTATTACAAACTGAAATCAAACAGTTTTCAACTCAAAACTTTATTCTAGGTGATGTTACATTTGCACATAGGACCGCTTGTTCGAAAGGAGCTTCTGAACTCTCTCGTCCATTGAATTTGTCAGGTTTGCATGGTTACCAATTTGGTCAAGTTCATTGCCAAGTTTTGGAAGACCTCTTTACAAACATTCCACATTAGTGGATGTGTTATGTATTTCTTGGAACAAATATTTAATGATATAAAGGAATTTGGGATATGTGTCAAAATAATTGGGTAATGAATCCCAGACACATTGTAATGTATGTGTTTTATTTACAAATTATTGCTTGTCAAATACTTATTAATTGTGTGTAAAGTTTTTATAATAGCTTTATTTTCTGCTGAATATTTGGAAAATCGACCCGCTTAACTTGGTCCATTTTGCATGTAACACACCCTTATGAATTATAGATAGCTGTTATGAATGTATAAAGGTTTCCTCAGCTTTATCTCTCTAAAATTACCATGCCGGTTACTGGTTGGACATTATTCCACTGTAATAATTTTTAAAACTCAGAAAATACTTAAATTGTGGAGTAAAAAAAATCAGCTGAATGTAATACAAAAAACAAAAGGGTAAATTCCACTGTGAATTTAGCTGAGAAAGTACCCTGCTCTGAAACTCAAGTTTATATCAATCATGGGAAGAAGGAAAGCTGTGTGAGGCTATGCAATGGTATGAGAAACGTTAGGCTCTGTCAGTCATGTGGATGTTATTTTGACAAATAAACATAGCTGCAGATCAAGTATACCCCATTATGGCAACAGTATTCCATTAAAGGGTTGTCCACCTTTGGGGACAAATTTTTTATTCATAGTTAAATGAATGTAATTTGAGCTAAAAATCATTTTTGCATTTGGGCTTCATTAAAAATTTTGCACCATTTGCTTCCTATACCCACTATATTACTCTGTCTATTGTTGGCTGCAGAATGCGTTACCGGGGTTGTCCACATTATCTTTATTTTATGAGATGTGTTGAGGACATGATTTTGTGGCACTTAGGCCACGTTCACATATTCAATATTTGGTCAGTATTTTACATCAGTATTTGTAAACCAAAACCAGGAGTGGGTGATAAATGTGGAAGTAGTGACGTGTTTCTATTATACTTTTCCTTTAATTGTTCCACTCCTGGTTTTGGCTTACAAATACTGATGTAAAATACTGACGAAATACTGAACATATGAGCATGGCCTTACAATTATATTGGTATGACAGGTTCTCCTCCTCCTCTTGTTACTGCAGATTTCCTCACAGATTGCACAGCTCTCCAGTCCATAAAATGGTTGCAGGTGGTTGCAGATGTGTCCATCAGTTTCCTCCAATAGAAGAGCAGTTTTTTCCATATGAAGTTTTCTATTGGAGGAGACCGATGGACTGGTCTGGTCTCATACTCCTCCAGCAGCAACCATTTTATGGACTGGAGAGCTGTGGAGTGTGTGAGGAAATGTGAAATAACAAGAGCAGGAGGAGAACCTGTCATATACAGTATATACAGGTGCATCTCACTAAATTAGAATATCATCCACCTCTAAAACCTGTGTGCGTCTTATGGTCTGGTGCCTCTTATAGTCCGAAAAATACGGTAATTTATTTCAGTTCTTCAATACAAAAAGTGAAACTCATATATTATATAGAGTCATTGCAAACATTGTGATCTATTTCAAGTGTTTATTTCTGTTAATGTTGATGATTATGGCTTACAGCCAATGAAAACACAAATGTCATTATCACAGTAAATGAAAATAATTAACAAAAAACACCTGCAAAGGTTTCCTAAGTGTTTAAAAAGGTCCCTTATTCTGTTTCAGTAGGCTCCACTGTAATAGTGGGGAAGGACGTAGCCTTCCTTTGGCACTGATGTAGTTAAAAGAGAATGTTCCCGGAGTTAGACTTCTCTGAACTGTTGTTAGGCCAAGCTAAGGGGTTAGCTGCAGTGGTCCAATCAGTAGAGTAGAGGGGGAACTTACTGCCATGATCAAGCATAGAGTGTTTATAAAGCTTGTTTCTGCTATAATTCCTTGTGGGCTGTAGTATTGGTAACCAGCCACAAGATGCCACAGTCCCGGGTGCAGATGCCAGGTTGAGTCTGCCAGCAGTATTGCAGACAGTGAAGGGGTTAATGGTGTGTGATGACAGCCCGCAGAGGGTGGGCACATCAGGAAAATCTCTGCTTTGTTTCCAGAAGCAGGAAGTAAAGATTCAGAGAGAGTTGGGACAGTGAACTGTACGGGCAGCCTGATTATATGGTGGCTGCTAGGGTAGACGGGAGCTCTGTACCCTCAGACAGTAGGATCACCAGTGTGAAGATCTCCTTAAGCAAGAGTCCTGTTAGCCGGCGGCAGAAACTCAGTGGAGGTATTGAGGACCCAGGGCACTTTCAGTCTGCAGGCAGCAGGGGAAGATAGGACTAAGACGTGGGGGAGATATAGGATCCGGATACACTGTTGATATTGAGGAAGATTCTTTTGGGCTAGAGATTAGAGTCACAGAGATGCTTCACTTAAAGAGGGAACCAGGGCTGAAGATCTTGCCAGCGCCTGTGAGGGAGATGATAACCTGTCGGGCCTTATCCATTATATCTGCCTTTAAATATTGTACATATTCCTCTTCCCCAAGTAAAGTCCAAGTTATGGTTAAGAACCTCGTATCCTCTGAATTTATTGCTGCCCTGGTCCCAGAAGAGAAATGCCTGGAAACAGCCACGATCGGATGGTCCGAAGTAAGTGGAGAGCACCACATACACAGCCACACAGAAGGAGGACACGTATTATCTGTAGGGTGCCAGGGCGAGCAGGGGCTACAGCTCGCCCACGACTACCTTGCTGAGGCACTTTACACCACAATCATAGGAAAGACTGCCGACTTGACAGATGTCTAGAAGGCAATCATTGACACGCTCCACAAGGTCCCAGAGTTCCAATTTTCATTTGGAAATCAAGGTCCCAGAGTCTGGAGGAAGAGTGGAGAGGCACAAAATCCAAGCTGCTTGAGGTCTAGTGTGAAGTTTCCACAATCAGTGATGGTTTGGGGAGCCATGTCATCTGCTGGTGTAGGTCCACTGTGTTTTATCAAGACCAAAGTCAGCGCAGCCATCTACCAGGAAATTTTAGAGCACTTCATGCTCCCCTCTGTCAACAAGCTTTTTGGAGATGGAAATTTCATTCTCCAGCAGGACTTAGCATCTGTCCACACTGCCAAAAGTACCCATACCTGGTTTAAAAACAACAGTATCACTGTGCTTGATTGGCCAGCAAACTCACCTGACCTTAACCCCATAGAGAATCTATGGGGTATTGTCAAGAGGAAGATGAGAGACACCAGACCAGACATGCTGAAGGCTGCTACCAAAGCAACCTGGGCTTCCATAACACCTCAGCACTGCCACAGGCTGATCGCCTCCATGCCACGCCGCATTGATACAAAAGGAACCCCGACCAAGTATTGAGGGCATTTAGTGAACATACATTTCAGTAGGCCAACATTTCGGATTTTAAAAACATTTTACAAGCTGTTGTTATAAAGTATTCTAATTGAATACTGAGATAATGACTTTTGTGTTTTCATTGGCTGTAAGCCATCATCATCAGCATTAACAGAAATAAACACTTGAAATAGATCACTCTGTTTGTAATGACTCTATATAATATATGAGTTTCACTTTTTGTATTGAAGAACTGAAATAAATTACCGTATTTTTCGGACTATAAGAGGCACCGGACCATAAGACGCACACAGGTTTTAGAGGTGGAAAGTAGGGAAAAAAAAGCTCCTATGGCATGCTGGGAGTTATAGTTCCCCACATTTATGTCATGTGTTTGCGCTGAGAACTATAAGTCCCAGCATGTCCTTCAGCTCTTATGCCATGCTGGGAGTTATAGTTCACCACACATTTGTCATGTGGTTGCTCTGAGGAGGACTATAACTCCCAGCACGTCCTTCAGCTTTTATGTCATGCTGGGAGTTATAGTTCACCACAGGAGTGGTACAGTGTTTAATGACATGTGCTTTTTCACTTTACTTTATACTTTACTTCTACCTTCTAATGCTTGGCTCTCATTCTGGATAGGCAGGTAACGGGGTCACACTGGCCGGGGGCTGCGGCAGCAGAGGCAGCTGGGGCTGCGGCAGCGAAAGCGCCTGGGTCTGTGGAGGGGGCTTTGGCAGCGGAGGGGGCTGTGCCAGCAGGGGGCTGTGGCTGCGGAGGGATCAGTGGCTGCGGAGGGTGCTGTGGCTGCGGAGGGGGCTGTGGCAGCGAAGGCGACTGGGGCAGCGGAGGGGGCTGTGGCAGTGGAGGGGGCTGTGGCGGCAGTGGGGGCTGTGCCAGTGGAGGGGGCAGTGGCTTCGGCGGGGGCTGTGGCTGCAGAGGGGGCTGTGGCGGGGGCAGTGGCTGTGGCGGGGGCTATGGCTGCGGAGGGGGCTGTGGCAGCGAAGACGGCTGGGGCTGCGGCCGCGAAGGTGGCTGGGGCTGCGGAGGGGGCTGTGGCTGCGGCGGGGGCTGTGGCAGCTGGGGCGGCGATGGAGCAGTGTCACTCAGTGGGCGCAGCCATGAATTCACTATGGCCGCGCTAGACATGAGGAGGTGGGCAGTCTCCCGTTCAGATCACGCGCTCCAGTGATGTTACTAAGAGGCAGGTCCGGGGATGACTGCGCGCTGTTCTGTTCTGTGTTGCCGCCTTCCCTGCCGCAGCCCCAGCCGCCCCCCCCACATCAGAAAAATAGTACATTCGGACCATAAGACGCACCCACCTTTTCCCCCAAAATTTTGGGGAAAAAATGTGCGCCTTATGGTCCGAAAAATATGGTAACTTTTTGATGATATTCTAATTTAGTGAGATGCACCTGTATAATAGTAAGTGTCGCAAAGTGGTCTCCTCAATACAGCCATTAAAATAAAGATAATGTCGCTGACACATTCTGCTCACAAATGTAATTGCAATTTGGAAATAATTAATTCAAGAAATTCATCTAGGGGTGCAGTGAACATTTTTACTCCATATGTGTTTCACAGATTCCTGACCTCAATATCATTGAGCCACTCTGAGGAGACCTCAAATGCGCATGCAATTCATGCTAGACAGCCCTGGAATTTACAGGAGGCTTTTTGCCAAGAAGAATGGGCAACTTTACCATCAGAGAAAATAAAGAACCTCATCCACAACTACGACAAAAGACTTCAAGCTGTCATTGATGTTAGAGGGGGCAATACACGGTATTAAGAACTGGGGAATGTGAAGTTTTGATCAGCGTCATTTGGATGGTTTTGGTTGTCATTTAAAAAGAGAAAACACAGTAGTTTGACAATAAATGGCTTCACCCAACCAATAACCATGAGTTGGGAAAAAGATTTTTTGTTATCATTCATATTCTCTGAAACAAGGCCAAGAAAGGAAAAATTCTGCCGGGTTATGTAAACTTTTGAGCACAACTGTAGGTTTGTTTTGCTGTAGTGAGCAATTGCGCAGCATTTTGACAACTTCTGTTACTGGACTCCACTCCCTATCTTTGGCAGCCGCACAGCGGTACACTTTATGAATGAACGGTGGCCCACCTTATATTGCTAAACAGACCATGGTACTTGGTCGCAAGTGCCAGACCATGGACCGGTTGTTGCCTACTCAAACAGTAAACATGTTGAAAAAGGAGAAAACATTAGTATAGCGGCATAAAAAACATTATTTATTCACTAAAGGTTACATAACAAAGTAGACCAAAAGTTCATGTCGAAGGAGAGAGATATAAAGTGCAAGGTGCCAGGCATAATAGGGACATACGGGTATTAGGCTAAAGGATGTGCAGATAAATGCAACTCCGTGTAAATATTGATGATGAGTATAGGAGCATGTGGCATGGGGATTCCCCAATGCTAGAGAAGCCCAAGTGGGCCGAAGTATACAGGTAATCCCATCTAACACACAGCATAACACATCCCCCTGGGCACAATTAAATCACTAATGACACTCACCCAGTGAAGCTGTAAGGCCCTCCAGACCACTATGTCTCTTATGTGCTCGTGGTGATGATGACAGCGCGCCCCGAAGTGCGTTTCGCCTGTCTTTCTGAAGAGGCGCATGTAGTTGAGCGCCAGAAGGACCTTCTATATGTATGACCCTAATGGTCATGTGCCCATAGAGTTAGAAACCTATTGGAGGTTAGCGTCTGGAGCTCCGCCCCACGAGTCCAGGCCGTCATGCCCCCCGCATGCACCCGCGAGCGCGTCAGATGACGCGCCCCAGGAGTGCGCCGGGGACACTGAGACAGCCGGGCCCGGGCACGGGGGAGCGGAGGACCGCGACACACGAGCACACCCCCTCAAGGTATGTGGCCATGGCAACAGTCAGAGCGTTACCAAAAACCATGGAGGGGAGGAGGAGGATCGCACGAGGGAGTGGAAGGGGGGACACCCCGATAATAATGAAAGGCACTTAAAAATCAAACATCAGTGCCTGTTGCTGGTGGGTGCGTGCACATGCACAAGGGCAAGGGCACACACGCGTCAGCGCCACATCCAGTGAGCGGTGAGAACAATGGGGGTCCCCCACAACAGGAAAAAGACATATGCATATAGGACAAAAAGAAAAAATATTAATATACAGTACATATGAATCTATAATAAGATATCAGCAGTGTCCAATCAACATCAGGCATATCAGAGAGAGGAGAAGACATCTCCTAATCGTCCTCCAAAGCAGTCAGGTCGTGTCCCAAACTATAACTCCGGGCCAAGGTCAGGCACCAAAGAGCTTGTTGGAATATTGGCACTGATTACAAGAAGTGAGAAATAGAGAAGAAAAAATCATAAATTAAAAAGATATAAAAAGAACAAGCTAAAAACATCACCACAACCGGATCAAAAATCCAGACGGGGAGAAACAGGAGAGCATCAGAGGAACAAATCGATACTAGAGAAAGGCTGAAAATCCCAAATTTTCATTTAGGCCACACAGGGCCATGGTTTCCAAGATGGTGATCCGTCTGACTTCCATTTGAGCCAAAAATTGTTTGGCGTTTCCTCCCCGGGAGCCCAAATGTACCACATCTATGTCACGTATTTTAAACGTACGTGGATCACAGTTATGAACCTCTCTGAAATGGCGTGGTAGTGTTTTGAGCTCCCGGTGATTTGTCACTGACTTGGCCGTGCCAGTGTCCCACACATGTTCCCGCACTCTAATTCTCAACTCTCTAGTGGTTAGTCCAACATAGATCTTTTGACAAGGGTTGAGCTACATGAGATGAATTTAGAGATCTTAAAAGTGCGGGAACCATCAGATGAAATGAAAGAAGTACAGCGTAGGACATTGGCGCACACCACGCAGTGCCCACAAGGGAAGGAACCCACCATGGGACCATGTGAGCCAAAGGGATTAGATGGGGGAGGGACATAATAGCTGGAAACGAGAAGATCCCCCAGGTTGTTCGTACGTCTGGCCGTCATCAGTAGGTAGTCACCCACGTGATCCCTCAGGGAGGGCTCCGTGCTGAGAATATTCCAATGTCGGGAGAGGACCCGCCTCATAGCTCCCCACTCATGATTGAAAGTGGAAATGAATCGGGTCCTCTCTAGGGTCTGCTGTTGATTTTGGCGAGCGGGGTACAACAGAAGACTGCGGGGTGTGCTGCGTGCCCTACCATAGGCACGGCCGATGCACCTATTGCTGTACCCCCTCTGTCTAAAACGATCAGTCAGATCTGCGGCCTGTTTTTCAAAGTTGGAGTCGGTGGAGCATATACGCCTTACCCTTAGGAACTGTCCGACCAGGATGGCCCTAATCGTTGATGAGTTGTGTGCAGAGGCAGCAAGAACCAAAGAGTTAACTGCAGTGGGCTTTCTGTAGACGTCCGTCGGGATGCAGGAGTTGGAATCTACCTCCAGAGTGAGGTCCAGAAAGTCCATACGTTGATGATGATAGGAGTACGTTAGTGTAATCCCTCAGGTATTTGTGCTAAGCTGCCTCATGAAATCATCGAGTTCCCCCACCTTCCCCCACCAGAAGAACAAAACATCATCAATGTATCTGAGCCACGTCACGACCCGGTCTGCGTCCTGCACGCCCTCATCACCAAATATGTCCCTCTCCCACGCTCCCAGAAAGAGGTTGGCATACGAGGGCGTGCAGGCCATCCCCATGGCCGTGCCGCGCCGCTGCAGATACACTGTGTCTTTAAATAAAAAGTAGTTATGGCAGTAGACAAAGTGGAGGAGCTCAAGGCTAAAGTCACGCTATGGGCCGTCCAGGTCGGAGGTCCCCAAGAACAAGTGAACCGCTGCAAGGCCCAGATCATGACTGATGCAAGTGTAGAGGTTTTCCACATCGGCGTGACCATGATAGTGCCAGCCTCCAGAAGGACACTGTCAATCCTGGTCATGACATCCGTCGTGTCTTTGGTGTATGATGGAAGTGTCTCCACCAAAGGTCTCAGGTGGCTATCAATATATTGGCAAATAGGGCCACATAGACCACCCAGACCTGACACGATCGGAAGTCCCGGTGGGTTGACGGTGTCCTTATGAATTTTTGGAAGCAGATAAAAGGTTGCTGTTTTTGGAAAGCGCACGGTTAAAGCCTCAACAGTCCTCTTGTCTATCATACCCCGCTCGCAGGCATGAGCCAGAATTCCCTGAAGGGCAGAAGAGAAGGAGGCTGTTGGATTATAAGATAACTTAGAGTAGGTCTCTCTATCTCTAAGTTGGCGTAAAGCCGCCCTCTTATATTTCTGATAAGGCCACAAGACGATGCTCCCTCCCTTATCGGCTGGTTTAATTACAGTGTCGCGGAGGGATTGTAATTGATGTATCGCCGCATGTTGTGCACATGTCAGGTTGTCAAATCGTCTCCGTGTGGGGAGTTTCTTAAAATCCTCCGCATCTAAGTGTACAAAAATCTCCACCGCCGGACTGAGCGACAAGGGAGGGAACCTCGTCGATTTCGGAAGCCTTGATTGAGGTAACCCACCTGTGGGGTGGGGGGGGGGCGTCTGCTCCTGGAGGAGATCCTCCAGATTCTGTAAGGCCTCCCTCTCTGCTGCTGTCATGGAACTGGAGTCACCACCTGACCTGGAATGAAGCTTTTTTAGTATTAATTTACGAGCAAACAGATGGAGGTCCTTAAGGGCCGTAAAATAGTTGAATGCATTCATAGGTGCAAAAGAAAGGCCCATACGAAGGACCCCCATCTGAGTCTCGGTCAATATGTGAGTGGTCAGATTAACAACACGGAGCCCCCCCCAGGGGTCGCCAACCTGAAATGGAGTAGTACGTTTCCTCCTGCCATTAGGTCTAGTCTGGATCTGTGCTGGTGGTTGTGTAGATGGTCCAGCATGGGAGTCAGTCCTGCTGGTTAATGCAGGGTCCTCGTTAGAGGTCCCTGAAGCAATAGGAGTTCCTAAATCTCGGTCCAGATCTCTCTGCTGGTGATCTCCATTTATAGACTTTATGAAGATGCTTTTCTTGAATGTCCCATTGAAATTTCTTACTCTTAGTGGCTTGTATCTCTTTTACCCATTTTTGGGTAAAATCTCCTCATTTAGTTTCTTAATCTCATCATTAGACATATCTTTCTTAATCTGACCCTAAGTGAGTCAATTTCCGTCTCCATCTCATGGAATGATGCTTCATTGTGCTCTTTTAAGAGATTAAGAAACCCCAGGGAACAGGTGTCAACTAGTGTTTCCCATTTGTCCTTAAAGGAATCGTCATCGATTGTGACGGAAGGAAAAATTTGTATGCGTAGTCCTCTGGGTATCAAAGCCTTTGTTACAGGTCAGGGTGGTGGAACCTCTGTGCCTTGGAACAAGGAGGGACCCCGAGGGGCAGGTGTTAGTCTGGGGACGACCTTGTAATTGAGCAGGTGGCTCCCACGGGTCAGATAGCGGGGACTGACCGGTGTAGCGGGTGGACACAACAGAAGGGTAGCAGTCTCTGGGTGAGCAGGCGGGTGGTCACGGCAAGTGACGGCGGAACGGGTAAGAGTCTCTTGGCAGGCAGGCAGGTGGTCACGGCAAGTGATGGCAGAACGGGTAAGAGTCTCTTGGCAGGCAGGCAGGTGGCCACGGAAAGTGACGGCAGAGCAGGTAAGAGTCTCTTGGCAGGCAGGCATGTGGTCACGGCAAGTGACAGCAGAACAGGTAAGAGTCTCTTGGCAGGCAGGCAGGTGGTCACGGAAAGTGACGGTAGAGCAGGTAAGAGTCTCTTGGCTGGCAGGCAGGTGGTCACGGCAAGTGACAGCAGAGCAGGTAAGAATCTCTTTGCTGGCAGGCAGATGGTCACGGCAAGTGACAGCAGAGCCTCCAGGTAGGCTAGCAGGCGGGCAGCAGGTGAGTGCTCCCAGGTGAGCGGGTTAGCAAGTACGGCAGGTAGCAGGCAGGTAACTGGCAGGTGCTTCCTGGTCCATAGGTGGACTTGCCCATAGACAGACTGGTGGATGCTTGAGACCGACTGTCGGGCTGAAGAGCAGACAAGCAGGCAGACTGGACTGGGAGTCAGGCTGGCAACGGGACCTAAGGGCAGAAGCAGAGGTGAGTATGCTTTGCAACAACTTTGCACAGGCACCTCCATTTTGGAGGAGGTGCCTTATATATGGGAAGTCCTCCGGCTATAGGCCGGGGACTCCTTAGAACGGCGTGCGCGGTCCCTTTAAGAGAGGGGGAGAGCACGCGCGCCCTAAGCACAGTGCCCTGGAAGGAGCGTGCGCCGGCAACAGCGAGGGAAGGAGCGCTGGAGGATGCCGCGCCCAGAACAGGAAGGTGAGAGGGACGGCGTCTCTGCCTAGCAGGGGGCTGAGACGCCGATGCTACAGTACCCCCCCCCCCTTTTTTAGGCCAGAGAGAAATTTCTCAAGGAGAAGCGGGGCGTTGATGTTCTCCCTGGGTTCCCAAGTTCTTTCCTCAGGACCAAACCCCTTCCAATCCACCAGAAAAAAGGTTCACCCCCTTACCCTCTTGGTGGCCAGGATACTCTCCACCTCAAAGACGTCCTCAGCAAAAACCGGAGCAGGAGGTGTACCTTGACTATCGGAAAAAGTGTTAAGGACAACGGGTTTGAGGAGGGATACGTGGAGGGAGTTGGGAATGAGTAGGGTGGCCGGGAGTTTTAATTTGTAGGCCACTGGGTTAATTTGCCTGAGAACTTCGAAGGGTCCGATGAATCGAGGGCCTAACTTGTAGGAGGGTACTTTGAGCCGCACATGTTTGGAGGAGAGCCAAACCTTGTCTCCAGGACGGAATTGAGGCGGATCCAGACGTCTCTTATCAGCATATCTCTTCATCCGCTCGGAGGACTGAAGAAGAGCGGACCTGGTACTCTCCCAAATGGTAGAAAATTCGCTGACAAGAGACTCCGCGGCAGGGTTGTCCACAGAAGCGGAGACGGAAACTGGAATCCGGGGATGTTGGCCACAGACTATAAAGAACAGGTACTTGGAAGAGGATTCGCTCTCATGGTTATTATAAGAGAATTCGGCCCAAGGTAGGAGATCCACCCAATCGGAATGGTGGGCATTAACGAAGTGCCGGGGGTAACTGGTAAGGATATGGTTGATCCGCTCCACTTGACCATTGGACTGTGGGTGGTAAGCAGAGGAGAAATCCAGGGTGACGTCTAGCAGCTTACATGTGGCTCTACAGAAGCATGAGGTGAACAGAACCCCACGATCCGACACGATGTGGAGGAGTAGGCCATGGAGACGGAAAATGTGGTGGATAAAGTCTTTAGCCAGTTCGGGTGCAGATGGTAGACCAGGCAGGGGAATGAAGTGGGCCATTTTCGAAAAGCGGTCAGCGACCACCCAAATGACTGCACACCCGGCAGAAACAGGAAGATCGGTGATAAAATCCATAGCTATGTGCTGCCATGGAGCAGCAGGTATGGGAAGGGGCAAGAGATGGCCGGCTGGTAGGTGTCTGGGCACTTTGTTACGGGCACAAGATGAACAGGCCGCGACGAAGTCTACAAGGTCCTTACGCAGGGTAGGCCACCAGTAATGCCGGGTAATGAGCTGGAAGGTCTTCTTTTGGCCAGCATGGCCAGCTAGTTTAGAAGAATGGCCCCAACGAAGAACCCTCTCCTGATCTGGTACTGCTACAAACGTCTTGCCGGGTGGGAGACGAGTCAGATCCAGGGGGGCCACCTTCATTACCTTGGAGGGGTCAATGATGTGCGTAGGCTCCTCCTCTTGATCGGAGGACAGGAAGGACTGGGACAAGGCATCAGCTTTGACGTTCTTGTCCGCCGGACGGAAATGAAGGATGAAGTCGAAGCGGGCATAAAACAAAGACCACCGGGCCTGGTGAGGATTAAGTCTCTGGACATTTTGAAGATATGCCAGATTTTTGTCATCCGTGTAGATGATCACCGGGTATAGAGCCCCTTCAAGCAGATAGCGCCACTCCTCCAGTGCTAATTTGACGGCTAGCAATTCACGGTCTCCTATAGAGTAGTTGTGCTCAGACGAGGAGAAGATTTTGGCGAAGAGGGAGCAGGTTACCATTCACCCGGTAGAAGATTCTTGGGTGAGTACCGCTCCGGCTCCGGAGGAGGAGGCATCAACCTCCAGGTAGAATTGTTTATTGCAGTCCGGACGGTGCAGGACGGGGGCAGAGATGAAGGCTTTCTTTAAAGAAAGGAAGGCCTCCTCGGCTTCGGGCGACCATACCTTGGGATTTTCCCCCTTACGGGTAAGCGCAGATATGGGAGAAGTCCGGGACGAGAAGTGTGGGATGAAAAGACGATAGTAATTGGCGAAGCCCAGGAATCGCTGTATCACCTTCAACCCCTCAGGACGGGGCCACTTTAGGACAGCAGAGAGCTTCTCGGGATCCATTTGCTGGCCTGTCTGGGAGATAACATAGCCCAAGAATGGAAGGGAGGTCTGGTCGAAGAGGCACTTCTCGTATTTGACATAGAGGTGGTTCTGCCGAAGCCTAAGCAGGACCTGACGAACATCCCTCCGGTGTGTGGGGAGATCCGGAGAGAAGACCAAGATATTGTCCAGGTACACCACCACGCAGGAGTACAGGAGGTCCCGGAAGATGTCGTTGACCAGTTCTTGAAAGACAGCGGGGGCATTACAGAGTCCGAAGGGCATCACACGGTATTCATAGTGACCGTCCCGGGTATTGAATGCTGTCTTCCACTCGTCCCCTTGATGAATACGGACCAGGTTATATGCTCACCGTAGATCCAGCTTGGAGAAGATCTTGGCACCTTTGAGACGGTCAAACAACTCGGAGATGAGCGGCAGGGGATATTTGTTTTTTACTGTGATTTGATTGAGTCCTCTGTAGTCAATACAGGGACGTAGCGAGCAGTCTTTCTTTTTGACAAACAAGAATCCGGCTCCAGCCGGGGAGGTAGATTTTCGGATAAATCCCCTAGCCAGATTTTCTTCAATGTATTCAGACATGGCCCGGGTTTCGGCCGCGGACAACGGGTAGATACGCCCACGGGGTGGAGTGGCGCCAGGTACCAAGTCGATCAGGCAATCATATGGCCTATGGGGTGGCAATGTCTCTGCCTCCCTTTTACCGAAGACGTCCGTAAAGGGCCAGTATGGAGCCGGGAGACCCGGTAGATTAGCTGGAGAAGGCGGAGGGCGAGCGGGGCGGACCGGAACCAGGTAGGTCTTGTGGCAGTCTGGACCCCACCAAAGTACTTCACCGGATCGCCAGTTCAATACGGGTTCATGTGTCTGGAGCCAGGGTAGACCTAGCAACAGGGAGTGAGAGAGTCCGGATAGCACATGGAAGGAGATCTTCTCAGAGTGCAGCATTCCCACCTGCAGAGTTAAGGGTTCAGTGACGAGCAGGATGGTCTCTGGAAGGAGTCTTCCATCCACGGAGGCAACTGACAAAGGTTCAGCGAGAGGCTTGGTGGGAATAGGGTATCTCTCTACCAAGGACTGGGAGATTAGGTTCCCAGCAGCTCCAGAATCCAGATGAGCAATTTCAAAGAGACGGTTCTCTCCCCAGGAGATAGAGACAGACAAAGTCAGGGATGGAGAGGGCTTACTTTTGCCTAGGACGAGCGGTCCTAGACACTTGAAGTCTCCCGGCCTCTCCGGGCAGGAACGGATGAAGTGCTCTTTACTGCCACAATAGAAACAGCTCCCCTCGGCTCGACGTGACTCTTGGTGTGATTTGACCATCTTGGTCTGGTCGATCTGCATGGGTTCAGGTGAGTGCGCCCGGGGAGTGACTGGTTGAGAGGCAGGTCTCTGGAAAGTGGAAGCAAGGCGGAGGAGCTCTCTCTCCCGGGTGGTCTCTTTGGTGCGTTCTTGGAACCGGATGTCAATCCGGGTACTGAGTGACACCAGGTCATCCAGAGTGGTAGGAATGTCCCGACCGGCTAGCTCATCTTTAATCCGACCGGAAAGACCCTCCCAGAAAACGGACACTAGAGCCTCATTATCTCAGGCAAGCTCAGAAGCGAGGATATGGAACCGTATGGCATATTGGCCCACGGTGAGACTCCCTTGGTGGAGATGTAGCAGAGAGGAGGCTGAGGAGGTTTTTCACCCTGGTTCATCGAAGACTCTCCGAAAAGCAGCGAGGAAAGACGAAAGGTCGGACACCAGGGGATCCCCTCTCTCCCACAGGGGATTTAGCCATGCCAGTGCTTCCCCAGTGAGATGGGACATGATGAATGCCACTTTGGCCCTGTCGGAGATGAACTGATGTGCCAAAAGTTCAAAGTGCAGAGTGCACTGGTTTATGAAACCTCGAGCTAAGGCGGGGTTGCCAGCAAAACGTGGAGGTGCCGAGAGCCGGGGACCATAGCCGGATGCCATAATAGGACTAGGTTGTGGTGCCGCGGAAGCAGGTGCTGCCTGACCAGACGGTACAGGTACAGGTTCTACGTTTTAATAGTGATTTGAACTTTAAAATGCTCTCCTGCAACTCCCGGCCTGAATCCAGCACTGTGATATCCCCATCACTTGATAGATCATTAAGTTGTGTGAGCCAGGCAGTGTCCCGTGCTCGAAAATCCATTTTAGGCCAATTGGAAGCTGTAAAAATACAGAAAACAATGAATGAACAAACGGTGGACCATCTTATATTGCTAAACAGACCATGGTACCTGGTCGCAAGTGCCAGACCATGGACCGGTTGTTGCCTACTCAAACAGTAAACATGTTGAAAAAGGAGAAAACATGAGTATAGCGGCATAAAAAACAATATTTTATTCAATAAAGGTTACATAACAAAGTATACCAAAAGTTCATGTCACAAGATGAGAGATATAAAGTGCAAGGTGCCAGGCATAATAGGGACATATGGGTATTGGCCTAAAGGATACCACACCATTTCAGAGTGGTTCACAACTGCGATCCACGTACGTTGAAAATACGTGACATAGACGTGGTACATTTGGGCTCCCGCGGAGGAAACGCCAAACAACTTTTGGCTCAAAAGGAAGCCTGATGGATCACCATCTTGGACACCATGGCCCCGCGTGGCCTAAATGAAAATTTGGGATTTTCATCCTTCCTCTAGTATCGATTTGTTCCTCTGATGCTCTCCTGTTTCTCCCCGTCCGGATTTTAGATCCCGTCGTGGTGAAGTTTTTAGCTTGTTGTTTATATATCTTTTTAATTTATGATTTTTTTCTTCTTTTTCTCACTTCTTGAAATCAGTGCCAATATTCCAACAAGCTCTTTGGTGCCTGACCTCGGCCCGGAGTTAGAATTTGGGACACGACCTGACTGCTTTGGAGGACGATTAGGAGATGTCTTCTCTTCTCTCTGATATGCCCGATGTTGATTGGACACTGCTGATATCTTATTATAGATTCATATGTACTGCATATTAATATTTTTTCATTTTGTCCAATATGCATATGTCTTTTTCCTGTTGTGGGGGACCCCCATTGTTCTCACCGCTCACTGGATGTGGCGGTGACGCGTATGTGCCCTTGCCCTTGTGCATGTGCACGCACCCACCAGCAACAGGCACTGATGTTTGATTTTTAAGTGCCTTTCATTTTTATGGGGGTGTCCCCCCTACCTGCCCCCCTGTGCGATCCTCCTCCCCTCCATGGTTTTTGGTAACGCTCTGATGTAGCGCCCCGAGGGTTCGGTTGCCACAGGGGTATTGCACCTCAACCAGAGGTGTGATATTCCACTCCCAGGTAAGGATTGAGTGTGGACCAGGGCTCAGTTAGCTGCATACATACACTTACACTCACCCCATTTCCGGGGGACAGCTCGACGGTGCTCCCATATAATTGCAGGCACAACTGACCATGTCCCTGGCTGGAGTGGGGAGGGGGGAGAGAACCCGGTGATGTAGGAGCAGTAGGGGACAGTTTCTGGAGCATAGGAAGGAGCTCATTGGGTGCAGGTCACCTGAGCTCAGACACAGAGAAGCAGATAAAAAGGTGGGGGCCATCTTAGGAGGGAGTTCTGTGAGAGGAGAAGGCAGGGAGCAGAGCTGCTGCATGGGCTCTGCTCCCTGGGCAGGCCTAGCACAGAGGCCAGAGCCTGAGGTAAGAGAGAAGAAGGAGAATGAAGGAAAGAGGACAGACAGAGGAGTAGAAAGGCTCCAGAAACAAGAAGGCAGAAGGGACCCTAAGAGAGCAGAATGGACAGCAACCGTTGCAAGCCCGCGTTATATCGGGTGTAGGGTCAGGCCGCAGAAGGGTACCGGATTGCCAAGTTAGTGGAGGTAAATCATCCCTCAGCCAAAAACCGGAGGTCGTGATCATCTATTGGTGCGACCCCCTGCTACACCCGCTAGGAAGGCACCACATAGGGTCAGGGAAATTGGGGCCAAGTTTTACCAGAGAAGGCCCGAGGCAGCTGGACAGAAGCGTGGTCACTGGTGGGGCACAAGAGGCCAGAGAAAGGATAGAAGGGGATCCTGTGCCATACTCCTGAATTGTCTGGGGGTTGACCGAGCCCCTCACCTGGTGGACGCAGCACGGCTCAGGCAGTCCTTGCCGATGGAAGTGACTTGGATAACAACTGTGAGTAAAAGGCCTGAACTGCACCATTGGACTCTGTGTGATTTATGCTGCGCCTGCACCATCACCCCCAGCATCCACCTACATTGCCCTGAGGCTACATTCTTCCCGTGGGGAGTTATCCTATCCCTGTGCTGCACACCAACATCAGCCTCAGCGGTCTGCCTTGCAGCGGCGGTCATCCCTGACCGCAATCCACGGGTGGCGTAGTCGGACATTCATAACTCTACAAATAGACTGCCACAGCATTTGGTCTGACCACCCTGAGTCACGGGATCGGGTTGCCACTACTACCCCCATCACCGCACTAAAGCCCGGTTCCGGGTGCCCCACGGCCCAGGGGGCGAGTCACTAACTGTTGCCATGGCCACATACCTTGAGGGGCATGCGTCGCGGTCCTCCGCTCCCCCGTGCCCGGGCCTGGCTGTCTCACTGTCCCCGACACGCTCCTGGGGCGCGTCATCTGATGCGCTCGTGGGTGCGCGCGGAAGGCATGACGACCTGGACTCTTGCGGCGGGGGGCTGGGGCTCCGGACGCACGCGCCGCTAACCTCCAATAGGTTTCTAACTCTATGGTCACATGACCATATAGAAGGTCCTTCTGGCGCTCAACTACATGCGCCTCTTGGGAAAGACAGGTGAAACGCGCGTTGGGGCGTGCTGTCATCATCACCACGAGCACATAAGGGACATAGTGGTCTGGAGGGCCTTACAGCTTCAATCTCAGGTGAGTGTCATTAGTGATTTAATTATGCCTAGGGGGATGTGTTATGCTGTGTTTTAGATGGGATTACCTGTATACTTTGGCCCACTTGGGCTTCACTAGCATTAGGGAATCCCCATGCCACATGCTCCTATGCTCATCATCAATATTTACATGGCGTTGCATTTATCTGCACATCCTTTAGCCCAATACCCGTATGTCCCTATTATGCCTGGCACCTTGCACTTTATATCTCTCATCTTGTGACATAAACTTTTGGTATACTTTGTTATGTAACCTTTAGTGAAAAAAATAATGTTTTTTATGCCGCTATACTCATGTTTTCTCCTTTTTCAACATGTTTACTGTTTGAGTAGGCAACAACCGGTCCATGGTCTGGCACTTGCGACCAGGTACCATGGTCTGTTTAGCAATATAAGGTGGGCCACCGTTTGTTCATTCATTGTTTTCTGTATTTTTACAGCTTCCAATTGGCCTAAAATGGATTTTCGAGCATGGGACACTGCCTGGCTCGCACAACTTAATGATCTATCAAGTGATGGGGGTATCATGGTGCCGGATTCAGGCCAGGAGTTGCAGGAGAGCATTTTAAAGTTCAAATCACTATTAAAACGTAGAACCCGTACCTGGTGGAATCATGATTTCTTGAAAAAATACATTGAGAAGGCTTTGATACCCAGATGCACTTTTGGTATACTTTGTTATGTAACCTTTATTGAATAAAATAATGTTTTTTGTGCCGCTATACTCATGTTTTCTCCTTTTTCAACAGCAGTACACTTTGTAGATGAGGGCCAGAAAGAACATGTGCTCCAGTAGATGACATGCGCTGCATCAAGTGGCCTATGCTTCTCTTTCTCTATCTTAACAACACACAGTACAGTCCTCAGAGGTGGCACCCCAAATACCCTTGTTTCCACCCACATCACAACTCTCCAACCGCCCAACTGACTGTGGGGAAGCACAGATGGGTGAGTCTGCAGAGCTGTTCACACATTCTATTTCGGGGCATCAGAGGTCTGATCAGGGGCGGACACAGACTGTAGTGGGCCCCTGTGCAAGAAATTTTTGGGGGCCCCCCCGCCCTTCATAAGGCAACAAAGTTATGTAAACATAACCCCCCCCATGTGCATCGCTCACCCCCCGTGCATCTCTCATCCCCCTCCGTGCATCTCTCATCCCCCTCCGTGCATCTCTCACCCCCCCGTGCATCTCTCATCCACCCCCCGTGCATCTCTCATCCACCCCCCGTGCATCTCATCCCCTCCGTGCATCTCTCATCCCCCCCGTGCATCTCTCATCCCCCCCGTGCATCTCTCACCCCCCCGTGCATCTCTCCCCTCCCCCCCATGTGCATCTCTCATCTCTCCCCTCCCCCCATGTGCATCTCTCATCTCTCCCCTCCCCCCATGTGCATCTCTCATATCTCCCCTCCCCCCATGTGCATCTCTCATATCTCCCCTCCCCCCCATGTGCATCTCTCCCCTGCCCCCCATGTGCATCTCTCATCTCTCCCCTCCCCCCATGTGCGTCTCTCATCTCTCCCCTCCCCCCCATGTGCATCTCTCATCTCTCCCCTCCCCCATGTGCATCTCTCCCCCCATGTGCATCTCTCATCTCTCCTCTCCCCCCCATGTGCATCTCTCATCTCTCCCCTCCCCCCCATGTGCATCTCTCATCTCTCCCCTCCCCCCCATGTGGATCTCTCATCTCTCCCCACTCCTAGTTAATTGTATTTAAAAAAAAATAAAACTTGCTATACTTACCCCCATGCAATCCCTGCAGAATCCTGGCGCTCGTCCAAATCGCTGACACCAGGTTCTCCTGCCTTCCGGTCATGTGACGGCGCCGTCACATGACCGGAAGTCAGAGGAATTATGAGATGTCCTGGACCCGGCGCTTTGCATGGGGCCGGGGGCCCCATGAGGAGAGAGACGCACAAGAGGGGGGCTCCGAGGGGGCTCCTACCGGCCGGGCCCCATACTGGAGTCAGGGCAGTCATGCCCTGATGGCGGCCCTGCTGGAGGCTAGAGGGGCCCCCTCTCCCTCGGGGCCCCCGTTCAATGAACCGGCTGCACGGGTGGTAGTTCCGCCCCTGGGTCTGATCCAAAGCTTCACAGACTCAAGAAGGGGAAAGCATGTGCAGCAATGCCTAAATTTTTTTTCAGTTGATCCGGGGTCGGACAAAGTAGGGTCCAAGCAGAATTGTCACCAGACGTTAACTCCTGGGGGTGGAGGTGATCCTGATGAGACTCAGATACTTGAGGCACACGCAGACTGTACTGTGCTGTCAGGGCAGGAAGAGAAGGAGGGTGACTCTCAGGGAAAGGAATGGGAGAACAGAGAGGATGATGATGAGGTTGTCGATCCCACTCGGTGTGAATCCAGAGGCATGCAGCTGAGTAGCTCAGCAGAGGAGATGGAGGAGGAGGAGAAAGACAAGGAGGTTACGTTGTGGCTTCCCGCACAGAGACTCAGAGTTATGCAACCATGACAAGTACTGCATCCTCAGCTCCAACTCTGGCAGTGGCCAGCAGCGTTTGCGGGTCTTTATTTGCCTAGCCTGGGTCTTTTTTGAGATTTAAAAAAATGACAACTCACGTAATCTGCCAACTTTGTTAAAAATGAAAAAGAATGCAATAATTTGACTACTACATGCATGAACTGGCACATGCGCGATCAACATGTGTTAATCTGGGAATCTCACTGTGCTAAAATGTAGACTAGCGAGCCTTGACAACCACTGGCCACCCAATCAACCGCATCTTCTGCTTCTTCTTCCTCCATCACCATGGCAAGTGTTCTCACACAGGTCTCCGGCCGCAGAACCTCCACTTGTTTACCCGCTACTATCGGGGGGAATGAGAGCCCGTCAGCTGTTACGGAAGTGGACATGCCTGCTGTTTTTGACTGATCTCAGACACCGAGCACACCCCATCTTTCTCAATCCACCGTAACATCTCCGTCTGCACCTTTCTCAAAGTCCAGCAGCTTGTCATGTTCACCCTACTCCACCCTCTCTCAGCACAGCAGCCAGCCCTCTGTCCCGCAGTTGTGGTCACTTAAAAGATTGCTTACTTCTACACATGCCAAAGCAAAGAGCTTGAATTTCACCATCTCCAATCTGTTGGTCAAGGATATGCTGCCTTTCCGCCTGGTGAATACAGATGGCTTCCAAAAGCTGATGGCCATCGCAGTCCTCCAGTACCAGTTGCCCAGTCGCCATTACTTCTCTAAGAAAGCTGTGCCTTTGCTACACCAACAAGTTGCAGACAACATCACCCGTTCCTTGAAAAAATTTAGGTCTGACAGGGTACTGCAGAAGCCACAGTCTCTGTGTGCTCACTTCCGCCATTCACAATCCGCGGGTCATCGACTTGCATCGCTACAGAGATCTTTCAGTCTACCAGTTAACCGGTTGATATGTGATGTGCCGACATAGTGTAATTAAACTCTGCACATGTTACAGCGACTGTGGCAGCCGCCACGAGCCCTGACGCAGTATCTCATGTCGTATAGCCTGGGCAAACGCAGTACAGACGTGGTGCAAATCAAACTTGCGGAGTGGACACAGATGAAGGACCTCTGCAACCTTCTTCATATTTTCTAAATGGCAATTAAGATTGTTAGCGCTGACGATGCCGTCATTAACATCACTATTCTGGTCATCTACATGCGGGAGCACACTTTGAATAGTCTGCGGGAGAAGGTGGTGGTGGTCCCAGGGGAAGAGGAGGAAGAGGAGGAAGCTAAGAAGGATGCGGAATTGTTAACAATATCTCTAAGTTCCAGTCTCTTGCCTCACAGGCCATTGCCATGGGAGGAACAAATGGAGAAGGATGAGGAGGAAGAGGTGTTGGACGTGCAACAGTTAAGAGATGAAGAGGATAACGATTCTCTCTCTGTTATCCGTGGTTGCCACTAGAGGATGGAGGAAGCAAGCTTGAGTGTTATCCCACCAATAATACACTATGGACTTGTTGGACCACATGAAAGAAACCGACCCATGAGCGCCTTTTTGCAGCACTATCTGCAACATGATTGTTGCCCGTATTGTTAGGATTTAAAATAGTGCTGACTACTGGGTTGCCAGTCTGTTTGATGCATGGTACAAAAATAAATTTTTCCAGTTGCTCCTCCCCCTGGAAAGGGACCCGCCCATGCTGCAGTATCAAAACATGCTTGAAGGCAATCTTGAGAGTGGCTTTCCCCAAGACAGCAGTGAGGCAAACAGTGTGCATCGCAGTGATAGATTCAAACCCCGAGAACGTTGAGTCGTCAACGCAAAAACATTAGCAGCCTTGCAGCACTGGGGTCCTGGGTTCCAACCCCACCAAGGACAACATCTGCAAGGAGTTTGTATGTTCTCCTCAAGTTTGCGAGGGTTTCCTCAGGGTACAAATTTTTCTTCCCATACTCCAAAGACATACTGATAGGAAATTTAGATTGTGAGACCCAATGAGGACAGTGCCACTAATGTCTGTAAAGCACTTTGGAATTATTGGTGCAATATAAGTGACTAAAATAAATAAATAAATAGAAATTGATGCCACTTTAGTGATATCTGCCCATAATTAATAGAAGTATTTGGTCTCCAAGTTGGATCCCCTTCATTTGTGTTGCCTCAATTTGGCAGAGCTCTCAGAGCACCAGGCCTACACCGGTCACTCATCCACCTGTTACTGATCAAACTTTAAGGAAGAAATACTGCTCCAAGCCCAAATTTGATTTTTTACTGTGGACGAGCCTTGGATATAATAGAATCTCATTACAACCTCAGATGTGGCCTACTGTATCACGGTAGTAACAGAACAAATTTATATTTTATCATGTCAATCCCTGTATGGAGAAGAATATCTGCACCAAAGAATTAAAAGATGAAATGTAGCCTGCTTTATATATTAAGGTATCAAGAAAACCAATTTTGGTTTTATCATGTTTACCCCTGTGAGAACAATTTCTGCACCAAAGAATTAAAAGATGAAATATAGCCTGCTTTATATACCACGGTAGTAAGAAAACCAATTTTGATTTTATCATGTGTACCCCTGTGAGAACAATATCTGCACCAAAGAATTAAAAGATGAAATATAGCCTGCTTTATATACCATGGTAGTAAGAAAACTAATTTTGATTTTATCATGTGTACCCCTGTGTGGAGAACAATATCAGCACCCAAAAATTTGAAACTGACATCTGTCCTGCTGTATGACGCTGTTACGTGTCCGGGTGGTGGAACCTCTGTGCTTCGGTACAAGGAGGGATCAGAGGGGCGTAACTAAGTGCCTACTCGGACCGA
The DNA here is from genome assembly GCF_046119375.1 of Phyllobates terribilis. Taxonomy (NCBI): domain Eukaryota; kingdom Metazoa; phylum Chordata; class Amphibia; order Anura; family Dendrobatidae; genus Phyllobates; species Phyllobates terribilis. The sequence continues at coordinate 527,638,430 of NW_027362763.1, read as the reverse complement.
CCCAGGTCATACGGCGGCTTAGTCGACTCTGTGAACCAGGGAGGGACCCGGCAGGTGAACCAGATGCCACTCTAGGACTGACCTTGTGTGAAAGCAGGTGACTCCCACGGGTCAGATGACAGAAGCTGACCGGTACAGGGGATGAGCACCGCAGGAAGGCTGGCGGGTGATCCAGGTAGATAAGCAGGCAGGTACGGCTGATAGCCAGACAGGTGCTCCGGGTAGGCAAGCTAGCGGGCACGGCAGGTAACTGGCATGTGCTCCAGGTAGGCTGGCTGGCGGGCATGACAGGTAACTGGCATGTGCTCCAGGTAGGCAGGCTGGCGGGCACAGCAGGTTACTGGCAGATGCTCCAGGTAGGCAGGCTGGCGGGCACGACAGGTAACTGGCAGGTGCTCCAGGTAGGCAGTCTGGCAGGCACAACAGGTAACAGGCAGGTAATCCAGGTAGGCAGGCTGACGGGCATGGCAGGTTACTGACAGGTGTTTCGGGTAGGCAGGCTGGCGGGCATGGCAGGATACTGACAGGCTGGCGGGCAGGACTGATAAACTGGCGGGCTGGACTGTAAACAGACTGGTGGGCTGGAGTGTTAGACAGACTGGCGGGCAGGACTGACAGGCAGCGGGACCTGAAGGCTGAGGAAAGTCTTAGCATACAAAACAACAACCTTGCACAGGCACCTCCAATTTGGAGGAGGTGCCTTATAAAGGGGAAGTCCTCCGGCCATTGGCCGGGGACTCTTTAGGACGGCGCACGGCCCCTTTAAGAGAGAGGGAGCGCGCGCCCTAAGCACAGTGCCCGGAAAGCTGCGCGCTGTGCGCGCCACAGCATCAGCAGTGGGGGAGCAGGAAGACGCCGGACCAGGACTGCGGCGGTGAGGGAACGGCTTCTCTGCCCGGCAGGAGGCAGAGACGCCGATGCTACAGTGCCCCCCCTTTACGCCCGCGAGAAATTTTTTAAGAAGATGAGGGGCATGAATGTTCCCCCTGGGTTCCCAAGACCTCTCCTCTGGGCCAAACCCCTTCCAATCCACAAGAAAGAAAGTCTTTCCTCTTACCCTCTTGGTGGCCAAAATGTTCTCTACCTCAAAGAATGCCTCAGCGGAGACTGGAGCTGGGGTAGTACCTGGATCGTCAGAGAAAGAATTAAGAACAACTGGTTTGAGGAGAGATACATGAAAGCAGTTGGGAATCCGTAAGGTGACTGGGAGTTTCAGCTTATCAGCCACGGGATTAATTTGGTTCAGAACCTCGAACGGACCGATGAACCGCGGACCCAACTTATAAGAAGGTGTCTTGAGACGGACATATTTGGAGGAAAGCCAGACCTTGTCTCCCGGAATTGAGGCGGATCCAGACGTCTCTTATCAGCATGTTTATTCATCCGCTCGGAGGACAAAAGAAGCGCAGATCTAGTGTCTTCCCAAACAGCCGAAAATTCACTGACGAGAGACTCCGCGGCAGGATTGTCCACTGAAGAGGAGAAGGGAAATAGAATCCGGGGGTGTCGACCGCAGACCACAAAAAACAGGGATTTAGTAGAAGACTCGCTCTCATGGTTGTTATAGGAGAACTCGGCCCAGGGCAGGAGCTAAACCCAATCGCTATGGTGAGCGTTGAGAAAGTGCCGAAGAAAGCTGGTAAGGATCTGGTTGATACGATCCACTTGACCATTGGACTGAGGATGATAAGCAGAAGAGAAATCCAAAGAGATATCCAGAAGCTAGCATGTGGCTCTCCAGAAGCGCAAAGTGAATTGAACTCCGTGATCCGAGACAATGTGGAGGGGTAGGCCATGGAGATGGAAGATGTGATGGATGAAGTCCTTAGCCAGCACAGATGCAGATGGAAGACCAGGCAGAGGGATGAAGTGGACCATCTTAGCAAAAGCGGTCAGCGACCACCCAAATGACAGTACAACCGGCAGAAACAGGGAGATTCGTGAAGAAGTCCATTGCAATGTGTTGCCATGGAGCAGAAGGCACGGGAAGAGGAAGGAAACGGCCGGCTGGAAGGTGCCTGGGAACCTTGTTACTGGCACAAGAGGAACAAGCTGCGACAAAGTCCGCAACATTCTTGCCCAGGGAAGGCCACCAGTAATGTTGGGCAATGAGCAGAAAGGTCTTCCTCTGGCCAGCATGACCGGCTAGTTTGGCTGAATGGCCCCAGAGTAGAACCTTCTTTCGATCCGGAACCGCTACAAAGGTCTTACCGGGTGGAAGATGAGACAGGTCAAACGGAGAAAGAGTCATTACTTTGGAGGGGTCAATGATATGTTGAGGCTCCTCCTCTTGGTCAGAAGACAGGAATGAGCGGGATAGAGCGTCAGCTTTAATGTTCTTGTCCGCTGGGCGGTAGTGCAGAGTGAAGCAAAATCGGGCAAAGAATAGAGACCACCTGGCCTGATGCGGATTTAGTCTTTGGGCGTTCTGCAAATAAGCGAGGTTCTTATGGTCAGTGTAGATGACCACCGGGTGCAGAGCCCCCCCAAGCAAATAGCGTCACTCCTCCAACGCTAACTTGATGGCCAGCAGTTCTCGATTTCCTATACAGTAGTTGCGTTCGGATGAGGAGAAGAGCTTGGAGAAGAATCCGCAGATCACCCTTCGCCCGGACGAGGATTTCTGGGTGAGCACTGCTCCGGCCCCGGAGGAGGACGCATCAACCTCCAGGAAGAACTGCTTGTTGCAATCCAGATGGTGCAGCACAGGAGCATAGGAGAAGGCTTGTTTAAGGGGGACGAAGGCCTTCTCCGCTTCGGAAGTCCATTCCCTGGGATTTGCTCCTTTACGGGTGAGCGCAGAGATGGGAGCAGTGAGAAATGAGGAATGAAGAGGCGGTAATAGTTTGCGACGCCCAGGAATCGCTGAATCGCCTTCAACCCCTCTGGTCGGGGCACTTTAAGACGGCAGACACCTTCTCGGGATCCATCTGCAGACCAGTCTCGGAGATAATTTAGCCCAGGAATGGCAGGGAGGTCTGCTCAAAGAGACATTTCTCGTATTTAGCGTATAGCCGATTCTTCCGGAGCCTCAGCAGAACATGACGAACATCCCTCCGGTGTGAGGGCAGATCCGGAGAGTAAACCAAGATATCGTCCAGGTACACCACCAAGCAAGAATACAGGAGATCTCGGAAGATGTCGTTGACCAGCATCTGGAAGACGGCTGGAGCATTACAGAGACCAAAGGGCATCACGCGGTATTCGTAGTGACCGTCCCGGGTATTGAATGCTGTCTGCCACTCGTCTCTCTGGCGAATCCGGACCAAATCGTACGCCCCACGAAGATCGAGCTTGGTGAAGATCTTCGCGCCTTTAAGGCGGTCAAACAGCTCCGAGATGAGAGGCAGGGGGTACTTATTTTTTATGGTGATCTGGTTTAGGCCCCTGTAATCGATACAGGGACGTAGAGAGCCGTCTTTCTTCTTGACGAAGAAGAATCCTGCTCCAGCCGGAGAGGTCGATTTCTGGATAAATCCCCTAGCAAGATTCTCCTCTATGTACTCAGACATGGCACAGGTCTCGGCCAGCGACAAAGGATAGACTCGCCCACGGGGAGGAGAAGTACCAGGTACCAGGTCGATGGAGCAATCATACGGCCTATGAGGTGGTAGTGTCTCAGCATCCTTTTTGTCAAAGGCTTCCACATAGGACCAGTAGGGCGCTGGCGGACCAGGTAGATTAGCCGGAGTAGATGGGGGTCGAGCAGGACGAACCGGAACAAGACAGGAGTTATGGCATTCCTGACCCCAACAGAGCACTTCACCAGATCTCCAATTCAGGACGGGCTCATCTCTTTGTAGCCAGGGTAGACCAAGCAAGAGGGAGTGAGAGAGACCGGACAACACATGAAAGGAGATCTTCTCCGAGTGCACCTGAAGGGTTACAGGCTCAGTGACAAGCAAGATGGTTTCTGGGAGAAGCTTCCCATCCACAGAGGCAACCACCAACGGTTCAGCCAGACATACGGTAAGAATCTGATAACGCTCCACAACGGCCTGTTGAATGAGATTCCCAGCGGCTCCGGAATCCAGATGGGCTGTCTCGAAGAAGCGGGTCTCACCACTGGAAATGGAAACAGACAGAGTCAAAGACGGAGAGGATTTGCTCTTGCCTAGGATGACCTCTCCGAGTGGTCCTAGACACTGGAGTTTCCTGGCCTCACCAGACAGGAATGGATCAGATGCTCTATACTTCCACAGTAGAAGCAATTCCCCTCGGCTCGGCATGTCTCCAGGCGAGACTTGACCATCTTGGTTTGGTCAATTTGCATAGGTTCTGACGAAGATGCCTGAGGGATTGCTGGTTGCGAGGCTGGCCTTTGGAATGTTGGAGCGAGATGCGGAAATCTTCTCTCCCGGGTCGTCTCCTTAGCAGGCTCCAGAAAACGAATGTCAATCCGGGTAGCTAATGACACCAGGTCGTCTAGGGTGGAAGGGATGTCACCACCGGCTAGCTCATCCTTGATCCGTACGGAAAGACCCTCCCAAAAGGTGGACACCAGGGCCTCATAGTTCCAGGCAAGTTCAGATGCGAGGGTTCGGAAACGTACGGCATACTGGCCCACAGTGAGACTCCCTTGATGGAGACGGAGAAGTGAGGAGGCAGTAGAAGATTTTCGTCCGGGCTCATTGAAGACCTTCCGGAAGGCAGCGAGGAAAGCGAGAAGATCGGACACCAGGGGATTCCCTCTTTCCCACAGAGGGTTAAGCCATGCCAAAGCCTCTCCGGTGAGATGAGAGATGATGAACGCCACCTTGACCCGGTTGGAGGTGAACTGGTGTGCCAGGAGTTCATAGTGCAGCGTGCACTGATTTATGAAGCCCTGACATAGGACAGGGTCACCACCAAAACGTGGAGGCGCAGAGAGCCGGGGTCCAAAGCCGGGTGCCACAGCGCCACTGAGTTGAGGTGCCGCTCAGCTAGAGACGGACACAGACGGGGTGGACAGTGTTTCCAGGCGGGAATTGACTGTCCGCAGATTGGACAGGATGGTTTCCTGTTGGGATCTCTAACGTGAGACCTCCTGGTAAAGGTCAGAAAGCGAAGGAGCCTGGGAGCCACCGGTTTCCATGGCCTGTGCAAACTGTTATGGGTCCGGGTGGTGGAACCTCTGTGCTTCGGTGCAAGGAGGGACCAGAGGGGCATAACTAAGTGCATACTCGGACCGACCCAGGTCACACGGCGGCTTAGTCGACTCCGTGAACCAGGGAGGGACCAGGCATGTGAACCAGGTGCCACTCTGGGATTGACCTTGTGTGAGAGCAGGTGACTCCCATGGGTCAGATGACAGAAGCTGACCGGTACAGCAGATGAGCACAGCAGGAAAGCTGGTGGGTCATCCGGGTAGATAAGCAGGCAGGTACGGCTGATAGCCAGACAGGTGCTCCGGGTAGGCAAGCTGGCGGGCATGGCAGGTAACTGGCAGGTGATCCAGGTAGGCTGGCTGGCAGGCACGACAGGTAACTGGCAGGTGCTCCAGGTAGGCAGGCTGGCTGGCACGACAGGTAACAGGCAGATGCTCCAGGTTGGCAGGCTGGCGGGCACGGCAGGTTACTGGCAGGTGCTCCGGATAGACAGGCTGGTGCGCACGGCAGGTTACTGGCAGGTGCTCCAGGTAGGCAGGCTGGCGGGCACGACAGGTAAAAGGCAGGTGCTCCAGGTAGGCAGGCTGACGGGCACGACAGGTTACTGACAGGTGCTCCGGGTAGGCAGGCTGGCGGGCACGGCAAGTTACTGACAGGCTGACGGGCAGGACTGATAGACAGACTGGCAGGCTGGACTGTTAGACAGACTGGCAGGATGGACTGTTAGACAGACTGGCGGGCACGACTGACAGGCAGCGCGACCTGAGGGCTGAGGGAAGTGTTAGCACACAAAACAACAACCTTGCACAGGCACCTCCAATTTGGAGGAGGTGCCTTATAAAGGGGAAGTCCTCCGGGGACTCTTTAGGACGGCGCATGTGGCCCCTTTAAGAGGGAGGGAGCGCGCGCCCTAAGCACAGTGCCCGGAAAGCTGCGCGTGGTGCGCGCCACAGCAGCAGCTAGAGGGGAGCAGGAAGACGCCGGACCAGGACCGCGGCGGTGAGGGGAATGGCGTCTCTGCCCGACAGGAGGCAGAGACGCCGATGCTACAGACGCTACTAACAGAAGAAATAATTTTTTTTTTACTGTGGATGAGGAATGTATAACATAGAATATATGCTCCAAACAATTTCAAACTGAGATCTCCCCTGCTGTATCACATTAGTAACAGAAAAAAATAGATTTTTTACTCTTCATGAGCTCTGCATACAGATGAATTTCACCACCACCAAATGACAAACTGAGATATGGCCTGCTGTATTATGTTAGTAACAGAAAGAAATAGATTTTTAAAAGGTGTACTCGTGCATGGAGTACAGTAAAAGCAGTGCACAACAGACTTCTATGAAATGTACCCTGCTGTCTTTGTCTGGACTTCACTTATGGCACACAAAAAAAATCTGCTGGAAGGAAGATTTCACAACCACAAAGGACACTAGCTACCTAAACTATCTGACTTAGAAGCAACCGCCTAGCTAACTAGCTAAAATCTCTAATGAATCCAGGAGCAGACCAGGAGCATCCTCTCTGTGTTGTTCCACTGACAAAATGGAGCTAAAACAACATGTCTGTTCTTCATATAGAGAGGGACATTTTTATCAGCCAATGGGACAAGCCCTTGTTTCTGGACATTGTGGATGGTTCCTGCGCACTAATTGGCTAGCCGCAATTTTCACACATAGTTAGGAAAGAAAAAAAAGATTACAAGCACGCCGCTCCTCTGAGTTCCTCCAACCCCCTCCCCTCATCAAACATGCCCCTAGCCAAAGTGCTAAAAATACTTTAGTGGCAACACAATAATTTCCTGCACTTTTACCGACTTAACGCATTTTGCCGATTTTAAGAAAAAATGCTCATGTTAAATTGGCAATCGTTTTTCAAACATACAGTATTCGCTCAACACTAGCCATAAACAGTAGGCTGCTAGTAGCAACAGGAGCTCGTTACTTGGGGCAGTGGACTGCTATAGATCCCTTCTGTGCCAATCTGTCTGTCGGCCTGGGGACCTCGAGATGGACATCGGGACCTTTAAGCACACTAAGCCTGCGGTGCTGGAGGAAAATATGGACTCATACTCTAAGAAACAGGAAGTAATGGAATACGGGTGCACTGCCAGTGGTGAAGAATTCATTGTGCTAGAAAAGTTAGCAAGAGATGCTCTACCCAGACTGAGAACCTGGGCTGAAGTTATGTCTGATACCTGTGGGAAAGATTATACCCTGTTATGCCCTATCCTACATGCTCTATTGTAATAGCAGTATTGTCAAGCAGGGTGTGGGAAAGACTTAGTGCAACACAGAGGGAAGAGGGAAAGGGAGCCCAGACACTAGGGAAAGGGGGGAGTGGAGACCTCCTCGTCTGGTCTAGTGTCACCATGTCTCAACTACCGTTCCTATATTGGCTCTTCACTAATTGCCGCATGCGTGCCTCGCTCTGACTTTCCCTGGCATATGGCTAAGGTTAGGGAAGGGAGGAGATGATTACTAGTTGATCTCCACTAAATTCTATAGACAACAAGGGTAGACAAACAGGTGGGGGGGATTGCTTTGCTTTAGACGACTCCAGCCAAATGCGCCCACGGCCTTAAGCTCCAGAGAGGATGAAGTACTTCTCTTGCTAAAGCCTCACAAGCAGTAATGAATATCGCCGGCACCTCCCTCTCAGACACACCAGGTATTTATACACTCAGGCCAAAGAGCTAATTAGCCAGAGAGAGTTAGCCGCTGGGTCCTAGAGACAGCCAGCCTCTAAGAAGATGTCTGTAATGCCAAACGTAGAGATCTCCAGCAACCAACTGCAGGGCAACTGTCTGTCACCTCTGACACACCCGTGACAAGTATACTCCAAAGTAAAAGTTTGATTGTTTTGACATATTTGGTGTCCCCTGGATTATGTGCTGTGAAGGTTCTAGAAGATGAAAACCAGGAGCAAGTGGAGGCCCATGGGCCACAAGTGAGTGTGATGCACCCCACACTCAGCAGTACACTGAAACCGGGACGCAATTTTCCTGTAGGGTGCCAGAGTGTGCAGAAGCTACAGCTCACCCACAACTACCTCGCTCAGGAACCTTATGTTCCGGATCTGGATGGTGGAACCACTGTGCAGTGGTAAAAGGAGGGACCAGAGGGGCAAAACTAAGAGCCTACCCGGACCGACCCTGGCTACATGGCGGCTTAGTCGACTCCGTGAACCAAGGAGGGACCAGGAAGAGGGTCCAGGTGCCACTCTGAGACCCGCCTCGTGTGAGAGCAGGCGACTCCCACGGGACCGACAGCCGAAGCAGACAGGCACGGCAGATGAGTGCGTGCGTGCGTGCCGAGCAGGAGGCAGAGACGTCGACGCTACACCTTACACATGATCTGTTTGTCATAGACTTCTATGTTTTTGTTAAGTCAATAGTCTATATAAGTATATGGTCATTACCCAGCATGCACAGTAACTGCTATTTACTACACATACTAGTTTTCTCATGGACGTCCATGAACTACAGTGACTTTAATTAAACCTTGACCCGTAGAGAGTCAGCATCCTTGGGGCTGTTAATGCATTTCCTGAAGTTTCCCTGGGTCTAAAGTTATTACTTTATCTAGAAAATACTGCAATATTTTAAGTTAAATTGCAAAGTAGTTTTATTAAGACTATTTTAGGTAGTTGGAAAACTCCTAAAAGGGAACCTGTGATTCGATTTATTCTGAGGGGTCTAGGTATGTTTTTTTTACTCTTAAATGTAATGGCACATATGGGAGGCACTTGTCAATCAACTGGATTTGGACTGGGAAAAGCCAGTCGAGGGCCACACCGGACTGGTCAGGTCACTATCCATCATCCCAGGTCAGCATGTATGTTTTCTCTGAAATGCCACAGCCATTCAGAGTTAAGTACAACTGGTTGCAATATCGCAGCCAGCCTCTGACAAATGCTGCCTGTCTTTCAGGCAGCGTGAATTTATTGACCAATTCCCTTCAAACACCTTCACTATTTAGGCTACTTTTGGCAATATTTGATCACTGCTGGCAGCTCTGTAAAGATATTCAATTGTATTGTATGGAAAATGTTGCTTTTAGCCTATGTTTTAGCCTTTAGAGCCCAGGGCCCCACTTTGTTATCGGAGCTGAACAGGACTAGAGATGAGTGAATGTTTCAATATTCAGTTCGGATTACGATCGTCGAACCTGCAATATTCGCAGATTTATTAAAACTATAAAAATGAGCAGGATCTTTCATATAAAAACCAGACTACAAGACAACGAGCAAACTCCTTCATGTTGATAGAAGCCACAATCTCCTTAGCTTGCTGGTACATTTCTGTGGGAATGAGTTTGTCTCCAACCAGCCAGGAATATCCAGTGAATGGCATGCCATGGTTTAGTATTTGCACCCAGTACCAGAAGCAAAGCCATCCACAATTTCCATACCTCAGGAATTTTATTTGGTACACTGGCTGCCCAAACATTAGTTTCTCACAAAAGAGCTGAAGACACTGAGTGGCAGTAGGTGCAAGTTTCTCCAGCATGACCTTTTTGTTATTGTTAGATAGCAGAGGGAGAACATAATTGGGCTTTGCCAAGGTGCCACATTGCATCTTAAGTCTTATAGACCCTGCACTTTCAGCCTCACATTCTACAGGATGGTGGGGAAGGAGACAGTAGGTTGTGGAGTTGAATTAGTTTCGGAGGTGTTGAGGTGGCAGCGAGGCAATGGCAGGCTGTAGGCTGTCTTGAAGAGATGGGTTTTCAGGTTCTGTCTGAAGGATGTGTTGAGGCACACAATTCCAGAGGATGGGGGATATTTGGTAGAAGTATTGGAGTTAATTGGGTGAGGAACAAATAAGTGTGGAGGAGAGAAGGAGGTATTGGGAGGATCGAAGATTACATAAGGGAATATATCGGGAGATTAGTTCAGAGCTGTATGGACAAGTAAGGTTATGGATGGCTTTGTAGGTCAGTGTTAGTAGTTTGACCTGGATACGCTGGGCAATTGGGAGCCAGTGAAGGGATCTTATAGATTGCAATCCTATAGATTGCTGGAGCCAGTCCACAGTAAAAATGCAGCCATAGAGTGTCCAGGAACCTTCACACAGACTTTTCTTAGCCAGAGCTGCTTCTCGGCAGGGTTGGACGGGCTCACCAGAGAACCGGAGACTCGTCCGATGGACCCTGGCTTCTCCTTCAGGAGAGTTCATAGAGCAAACCTTGCAGTTGCTATGGGGCTATTGAGTGGGGGAGAAAGGTAGGCCCTCAGAATCAAATCCTCTGGTGGGCCCAATGTTCTTCAGTCTTACACTGCTTCTTGATGACAGCTGTATTTCACCTCAGCCATATTCTTTAGCTCAGTTAAAGGACTGGTATAGAGGGAAACCGTATCTACTCCGGTGTCAATTCTCCCAGTAAAGTCCTCTCATTCAGCTTCTTCCATAAGCAATGACAGCCTGTCCAACATCAGCTCACTCTTCTCGGTGGTGCTTCGACACACAAAGATCTTTCTTTGTGCGCCTTGAATTTCATGACTACAGAATTGGGCAATGGCCTGATCTGCAATGCATTTTGATAAATAGCTTGATAAGCAAAGCCACGGTTTAGGCCACTCAAGGTCATCATTAAGCAAAACTCATACAGCTTTCCCACAGACTGAAAGAGGGGTATCAAGACTTCCAAGACAGCCAAGACTTCCCTGTCCTCACCAAGAGACCGACTGTCCATGTTCTCCTCCTCATTCTCATCCTCATTATCACCCAATCTGCATTAAGATGAGATGAGGCTGGGCTGTATAGTTCCTTACTCTTCTTGCAATGCCTCCTCTTTAACTGTGAGCAGCAAGATTTTCAGTAGACAGAGAAGCAGGATGGTGACACTAATTATGGCGTCATCGCCGCTCACCATCTTGGTGGAGTCCTCAAAGTTTTGGACAACAACACAGATGTCAGACATCCATGCCCACTCAACAGCTCTTATGTGCAGAGGCTGACCTGAATACTGACAGCCTTGTTGATGTTGGTAGTCAATAACTGCCCTCTTCTGCTCACAAATACTTCCCAACATCTGCAATGAAGAGTTCCAACACTTGAGGACATCGCACAACAGTCAGTGAGCTGGAAGCTGCAAATGATGCTGAAGCACGGCAAGGGCGGCGGAAGCTGTAGCTGAATTTCTAAAATGGGCAGCGTACTATGACAAACAGATCCGGTAGATCCGGATAGGTTTTGAGAAACTGCTGAACCACTAAGTTGAGCACATTTAGTGCTCTCTCATTACGAATGTGTACCCCTGTATGGAGAACAATATCAGCACCGAAAAATTAAAAGATCAAATATAGCCTGCTTTATATACCACGGTACTAAGAAAACCAATTTCTATTATATCATGCATACCCCTGTGACAACTATATCTGCACCAAAGAATTAATTTCAGTAGAGTAGAACTTGTATAATTGCAACTGACAACTCTTCCACTACAGCCAACCCAGCAGATGGAGACCCAACCAGTAGTGTTCACATTTCAAAAAATTAGGGCCTGACACCACTATTTCCGTGGCCAACTAATTGGAGATGGTGGAGTTCAACCTCTTAGCTTTGTCATGTTTAGGAGGAAACAATCTTTTACGTGACCACAACTGTGGGACCGAGGGTTGGCTGCAGTGCTGAGAGAGGGCGGAGTACGGTGAACTGGACAAACTGCTGAAACGTGAGTGAGGTGCAGCCGAAGATGTTACCATGGATTGAGAAACATGTGGTTTTATCTGTGAAAGGAACACAGCAGGCATGTCTGCTTCCTTTAATGCTGACGGGCTCTCACTCAGCCTGACTAGAGCAGATACCTACGTTACAAAAATTGGCATGGTAACAGAGAAGGAGGAAGAAGCAGCAGATGCATTTGATGGGGCGGCTGATGGTTGTTTATTGAAAACCAATTTTGAGTTTATCATGTTTGTGTACCCCTGTGTGGAGAACAATATCTGCACCAAAAAATGAATTTCACTACATTATAACTATTATAATGGAGACCAAAATCTTTTCCACTATAGCCAACCCAACAAATGAAGACCCAACCAGGAGTGTTCACATTAACAAAATTAGGGCCTGACACCACCGAAGTGGCATCAATTTCAGTAGATTAGAAGTAGTATAATGGGGACAGACACCTCTTCCACTATAGCCAACCCAGTAGATGGAGACTCAATCAGGATTCTCCACATTTACAAAAATTTGTGGCAGACACCAGCAAAGTGGCATCAATTTCAGTACAGTAGAAATTGTAGAATTAGGAATGACACCTCTTCCACTACAGCCAACCCAATAGATGGAAAGACCCAAACAGGATTCTCCACATTTCAAAAAATTAGAGCCTAAAACCACCAAAGTGGCATCAATTTCAGTACAGTAGAAATAGTAGAATTAGAAACGACACCTCTTCCACTACAGCCACCCCAGCAGATGGAGAACCAATCAGAATTCTCCACATTTCCAAAAATTAGTGGCAGACACCAGCAAAGTGGCATCAATTGTTAGAACCCTACTGTTTGTTTTTTCCATCTTGTGTTTTGCGGTCACGTGACCACCTGCCTTTATATTCCAGCTCCACCCTCCTGGCTGTGCTGGACTGCTGTGTTGTTTGACTGTCTTTCTAGCCAGGTGCTTCGGTGCCTATCTCTGTCAGTTTGCTTGGTCCTTCTGGGACCTCTAGTACCTTTTTGTCTGTTTGTCTTTTTGTGTTCTGCAACAACTTCTCTGTTTAGGAGTTGTCCCATTTTTGTTCCAGTCCTTAGTTCTTTTAGGGACCCCTCCCATTATGCAATAGGTCTTCGTTCAGACTAGCCGAGGACTAAGGCGGGTCTGTTCGCTAGGAACAGGCAGCCCGCTACATCGTAGGGATTCAGTTTAGTCTTACTGTAGGGACAGCTTTCCCCTATCTTTCCTTAGTTTATGTTGCAGATCATAACAGTAAGTCCAGCTCAAAAAACTAAAAGGAAAGAAATTCGGGGATCAGTATGGTTTCCGTTCAGGATTTGGCTCAACGCTTGCTGGGATTGTCTCTGTCTCCTACGGTCGGTGCCGAGGAGGAGGAGAGCATTTAACAGAAAGGAGTTGTGGTGGCGGCATTGGACTCCGTTTTGGAGAATGGGATTCTGAAAGCTCAAGATGATGCTCCATCTAACACTCGCCATGGGAGGTTTTTCGTGCCTAGAACCTTTAAGAGAGATTTGTTTGTGGAGTGTCATGAGTCTCGTGTTGGCAGGTCATCCAGGAATTTCGGAGACTAAGAGACTTATCAGTCGCAGTTTTTGGTGGCCTGGATGGCAGAAGGAAGTCATCAAGTGGGTGCGTCAATGTACGGTGTGTGCTAGGTCAAAGGCTTCACATACTCCTGCTGCGGGGGTTGCTTTGCCCTCTGGAGGTTCCTAGTGTGCCTTGGATGCATCTCACAATGAACTTTATTTCTGATCTTCCTGTATCCGAGGGTTTTACTGTCATGTGGGTGGTCGTGGACCGTTTTAGTAAGATGTGTCATTTGGTTCCATTCATTAAGTTGCCCTGCACCAAGACACTTGCTAAGGCGTTTGTTAAGGAGATTGTCAAGCTTCATGGCGTTCCCACGGATATTGTTTGTGATAGAGGACCTCAGTTTGTGGCTCGCTTTTGGCGTGCTTTTTCTGACAGGTTGGGAGTCCATTTGTCATTTTCGTCTGGGTATTATCCTGAGTCTAATGGACAGACTGAAAGAAAGAACCAGGATGTTGAACAGTTTTAGCGTTGTTTTGTGGCGGACAATCAAGAGGTGTGGTCTGAGTTTCTGCCTCTCGCAGAATTTGCTCTTAACAATCATACATCCTCCTCTGCTGGGTGTTCTCCTTTTTTTGTTGTACTGGGAGACATCCGTCTTTTGGTTCGTTCTCCAAATTGGGGTCGGCTGTGCTGGAGGAGGAGAATTTTTCCGGTGATTTGGAGAGAGTTTGTACTAATGTACGTTGCAACCTTCAAGAGGCTAACAAGAAGTCCAAGAAGTATTTTGACAGGAAACGTAAGGAGGTTTTGTTTACTGTGAGTGACATGGTTTGGTTGTCCTCTAAGAACCTGCGGTTGAGGATTCCCTCTTAAAAACTGGGTCCTAAGTTTATGGGTCCATTTAAAGTGATTCAGGTTGTTAACCCGTCTGCGGTTAGGTTTGATATCCCTACTTCCTGGAAGATTAATCCTGTGTTTCATGTTTCCTTGTTGAAAAAGGCTGATGTATCAGATAGGGATTGCACTGTCACAGTTCCTCCTGTGGTGGAAGACGGCAAATATGAAATTTCTCATATCTTGAATTCTAGATGGCATAGAGGGAGATTACAGTATCTCGTCTCCTGGAAGGGTTTCGGTCCCGAAGATAACTCCTGGGTAAGGGTGGATGATGTCGCTGCTCCTAGGCTTGTTAGACCTTTCCACAGGAGGTTTCTGGATAGGCCTGTGCCTGAAATATCCGGAGGATCCTCATAAAAGAGGGGGTACTGTTAGAACCCTCCTGTTTGTTTTTCCATCTTGTGTTTTGCGGTCACGTGACCACCTGCCTTTATATTCCAGCTCCGCCCTCCTGGCTGTGCTGGACTGCAGTGTTGTTTGACTGTCTTTCTAGCCAGGTGCTTCGGTGCCTATCTCTGTCAGTTTGCTTGGTCCTTCTGGGACCTCTAGTACCTTTTTGTCTGTTTGTCTTTTTGTGTTCTGCAACAACTTCTCTGTTTAGGAGGTGTCCCATTTTTGTTCCAGTCCTTAGTTCTTTTAGGGACCCCTCCCCTTATGCTATAGGTCTTCGTTCAGACTAGCCGAGGACTAAGGCGGGTCTGTTCGCTAGGAACAGGCAGCCCGCTACATCGTAGGAATAAAGCTTAGTCTTACTGTAGGGACAGCTTTCCCCTATCTTTCCTTAGTTCATGTTGCAGATCATAACATCAATTTCAGTACAGAAGAAATAGTAGACTTAGGAATGACACCTCTTCCACTATAGCCAACCCAAAAAATGAAGACCCAACCAGGAGTGTTCACATTAACAAAATTAGGGCCTGACACCACCGAAGTGGCATCAATTTCAGTAGATTAGAATTAGTATAATGGGGACAGACACCTCTTCCACTATAGCCAACCCAGTAGATGGAGACTCAATCAGGATTCTCCACATTTACAAAAATTTGTGGCAGACACCAGCAAAGTGGCATCAATTTCAGTACAGTAGAAATTGTAGAATTAGGAATGACACCTCTTCCACTACAGCCAACCCAATAGATGGAAAGACCCAAACAGGATTCTCCACATTTCAAAAAATTAGAGCCTAAAACCACCAAAGTGGCATCAATTTCAGTACAGTAGAAATAGTAGAATTAGAAACGACACCTCTTCCACTACAGCCACCCCAGCAGATGGAGAACCAATCAGAATTCTCCACATTTCCAAAAATTAGTGGCAGACACCAGCAAAGTGGCATCAATTGTTAGAACCCTACTGTTTGTTTTTTCCATCTTGTGTTTTGCGGTCACGTGACCACCTGCCTTTATATTCCAGCTCCACCCTCCTGGCTGTGCTGGACTGCTGTGTTGTTTGACTGTCTTTCTAGCCAGGTGCTTCGGTGCCTATCTCTGTCAGTTTGCTTGGTCCTTCTGGGACCTCTAGTACCTTTTTGTCTGTTTGTCTTTTTGTGTTGTGCAACAACTTCTCTGTTTAGGAGTTGTCCCATTTTTGTTCCAGTCCTTAGTTCTTTTAGGGACCCCTCCCGTTATGCAATAGGTCTTCGTTCAGACTAGCCGAGTACTAAGGCGGGTCTGTTCGCTAGGAACAGGCAGCCCGCTACATCGTAGGGATTCAGTTTAGTCTTACTGTAGGGACAGCTTTCCCCTATCTTTCCTTAGTTTATGTTGCAGATCATAACAGTAAGTCCAGCTCAAAAAACTAAAAGGAAAGAAATTCGGGGATCAGTATGGTTTCCGTCCAGGATTTGGCTCAACGCTTGCAGGGATTGTCTCTGTCTCCTACGGTCGGTGCCGAGGAGGAGGAGAGCATTTAACAGAAAGGAGTTGTGGTGGCGGCATTGGACTCCGTTTTGGAGAATGGGATTCTGAAAGCTCAAGATGATGCTCCATCTAACACTCGCCATGGGAGGTTTTTCGTGCCTAGAACCTTTAAGAGAGATTTGTTTGTGGAGTGTCATGAGTCTCGTGTTGGCAGGTCATCCAGGAATTTCGGAGACTAAAAGACTTATCAGTCGCAGTTTTTGGTGGCCTGGATGGCAGAAGGAAGTCATCAAGTGGGTGCGTCAATGTACGGTGTGTGCTAGGTCAAAGGCTTCACATACTCCTGCTGCGGGGGTTGCTTTGCCCTCTGGAGGTTCCTAGTGTGCCTTGGATGCATCTCACAATGAACTTTATTTCTGATCTTCCTGTATCCGAGGGTTTTACTGTCATCTGGGTGGTCGTGGACCGTTTTAGTAAGATGTGTCATTTGGTTCCATACATTAAGTTGCCCTGCACCAAGACACTTGCTAAGGCGTTTGTTAAGGAGATTGTCAAGCTTCATGGCGTTCCCACGGATATTGTTTGTGATAGAGGACCTCAGTTTGCGGCTCGCTTTTGGCGTGCTTTTTGTGACAGGTTGGGAGTCCATTTGTCATTTTCGTCTGGGTATTATCCTGAGTCTAATGGACAGACTGAAAGAAAGAACCAGGATGTTGAACAGTTTTAGCGTTGTTTTGTGGCGGACAATCAAGAGGTGTGGTCTGAGTTTCTGCCTCTCGCAGAATTTGCTCTTAACAATCATACATCCTCCTCTGCTGGGTGTTCTCCTTTTTTTGTTGTACTGGGAGACATCCGTCTTTTGGTTCGTTCTCCAAATTGGGGTCGGCTGTGCTGGAGGAGGAGAATTTTTCCGGTGATTTGGAGAGAGTTTGGACTAATGTACGTTGCAACCTTCAAGAGGCTAACAAGAAGTCCAAGAAGTATTTTGACAGGAAACGTAAGGAGGTTTTGTTTACTGTGAGTGACATGGTTTGGTTGTCCTCTATGAACCTGCGGTTGAGGATTCCCTCTTAAAAACTGGGTCCTAAGTTTATGGGTCCATTTAAAGTGATTCAGGTTGTTAACCCGTCTGCGGTTAGGTTTGATATCCCTACTTCCTGGAAGATTAATCCTGTGTTTCATGTTTCCTTGTTGAAAAAGGCTAATGTATCAGATAGGGATTGCACTGTCACAGTTCCTCCTGTGGTGGAAGACGGCAAATATGAAATTTCTCATATCTTGAATTCTAGATGGCATAGAGGGAGATTACAGTATCTCGTCTCCTGGAAGGGTTTCGGTCCCGAAGATAACTCCTGGGTAAGGGCGGATGATGTCTCTGCTCCTAGGCTTGTTAGAGCTTTCCACAGGAGGTTTCTGGATAGGCCTGTGCCTGAAGTATCCGGAGGATCCTCATAAAAGAGGGGGTACTGTTAGAACCCTCCTGTTTGTTTTTCCATCTTGTGTTTTGCGGTCACGTGACCACCTGCCTTTATATTCCAGCTCCGCCCTCCTGGCTGTTCTGGACTGCAGTGTTGTTTGACTGTCTTTCTAGCCAGGTGCTTCGGTGCCTATCTCTGTCAGTTTGCTTGGTCCTTCTGGGACCCCTAGTACCTTTTTGTCTGTTTGTCTTTTTGTGTTCTGCAACAACTTCTCTGTTTAGGAGGTGTCCCATTTTTGTTCCAGTCCTTAGTTCTTTTAGGGACCACTCCCCTTATGCTATAGGTCTTCGTTCAGACTAGCCGAGGACTAAGGCGGGTCTGTTCGCTAGGAACAGGCAGCCCGCTACATCGTAGGAATAAAGCTTAGTCTTACTGTAGGGACAGCTTTCACCTATCTTTCCTTAGTTCATGTTGCAGATCATAACATCAATTTCAGTACAGAAGAAATAGTAGACTTAAGAATGACACCTCTTCCACTAAAGCCAACCCAATAGATGGAGAGACCCAATCAGGATTCTCCACATTTCTAAAAATTAGGGCCTAAAACCACCAAAGTGGCATCAATTTCACCAGAGTACAAGTAGTTTAATGGAGACCGAAACCTCTTCCACTACAGCCAACCCAATAGATGGAGACCCAATCAGGATTCTCCACATAACAAAAAATTAGGGCCCCAAACCCTCAAAGTGGCATAAATTTCAGTACAGTAGAAATAGTAGAATTAGGAATGACACCTTTCCACTACAGCCAACCCAGCAGATGGAGAGTTAATCAGGAGTGCACCATCCTCTCCAGTCATTCACCACGTGTCAGACTTGTACTCTGTTGTGCTGGTGCACATGCTGGTCTAAAAAATGTGTGAAAGGACTCACAGAAATTGCTTCTGCCAGTTACACTTCTGCTGCTAATATTTTGGAGTTGACGAATTTACGTGCCCGAGGTTGGAAGTGTAGAGCTGTTATGCACTCTGTGTACCTCACTGCTGGCTTGGGTAAAACTTATCTTAAGGTCGTGTATAAATGTGTTTCGATACTCCAGCATTAGCGGGTCCCTTTCAAGGGCAGGAAGCATCTGGCAAAATTGACTCTTATAATGTGGATGTAACAGAGTGGCAACCCAGTAGTCAGCACTATTTTGAATCATAACTATACGGGGATCATGTTGCAGATAGTGCAGCAAGGAGGCACTCATATGTCAGGCTCTTCCATGAGGTTCAAGCCTATGCTATGTTGGTGGCTGGGTAATTCTGATGCTTGTTTCCTCTGTCTCCTCCTGCCAAACATGAACAGGGAGGGGATTATTATCCTCTTCATATTCTGACTGTTGCTCGCCCATCACCTCTTTCTCTTCCATTTGTTCCTCGCCTCTTGCACCTTCACTAACAGTTTTTCTGGTATCACCAACCCCCCTCGATCGCAGTGAAACACCCTCCCTTGGCACCCTGAGAAATGTATGACGTTAGTAATTTAAGAAAGTATTTTTTTTTTACTGAGGATGAGGCCTGTATAACATAGGAGATATGCTATGAACAATTTCAAAATGAGATGTCCCCTACTGTATCACATTAGTAGCAGAAGAAAGTATTTTTTTTTTACTGTGGATGAGGCCTATATAACATAGAGTATATGCTCCAAGATATTTCAAACTCAGATCTAGCCTGCTGTATTGCGTTAGTCACAGCAAAAAATAGATTTTTTTTACTCTGCATAAGCTCTACATACAGCTGAATTTCACTGCCACTAAAGGACTAGGTGGCTTATAGCAGAGTGTAACACGTTTGAGACAGAAAAAAATATTTTGTGGACTGTGGCTAGCAACAGAAAAAATCTATTTTTTACTCTGAAAACAGCAGAAGTTCAATGCCACTAAAGTAGTAGGTGGCTTTTAGCAGAGTGTATCACATTTTGCGACAGATAAAAATACTTTTTGTAGTCCGCCTAGCAACAGAAAAAATATATTTTTTACTGTGCATACAGCTGAATTTCACCCTCCAAAAAATAACAAAGTGGGATACTATAGCTTGCACTGTCACATTAGCAAATGAAAAAAATAGATTGAAGGTATACTCCTGCATGGAGCACAGTGCAACCGGTGCACAACACAGTTCTATGCCATGGGCTCTGCTATTTCTATCTGAATCTCAGTAATTGCACAAGAAAAACAAATGTGCTGCAAGGACGATTTCACAGGTACACAGCAGAGGACTATGTGACTTCCAAACAAGCGCCCATTTATTTAGCTAATATCTCTCATTAAACAGGAGCACACTGAGCAGCAGCATCTATCACGAGTGACAAGAATAAAATGGCACTGAGGGAACATGGCCCTTTCTTTATATAGAGAGGTCATGTGATTTCAGCAGCCAATGGCAGAAGCCCTTGTATCTGGACAGTGTGGATGCTTCCTGCGCTCTGATTGGCTGGCCGCGCTTTCCTCACTTAAATTTACAGGAAAAAAAAAAATATTGCAAGCCCGCCACTGATCTGACCTCTTCTGAGCTCTCACCAGCCCCTCCACTCATCTAAGACATCCCCTCGCTCATCATACACAAGCACTATGCTAGTCAAACTGTTAAAAAAGCTGTAGTTGCCCCACAATCATGTTCCCGCACTTATTCGCCGAACGTTACTGATTTTCCCAAATTTAAGTAAAAATGCTCGCCTTTCCGATCACGAATCCGAATGTGCCACATTCATGCCGAATTTAACTTTTGAGATAGGATTTCGAACATATTCGCTCATCACTAAACAGGACCCTATTTTTTTAGAAGACTAGTACCACTTGTTACACACAAGAAGGCTCAAATTTTACCTTAATACTCTTAGAAAAATTAAATATAGTAACCAGTTTTAAATAAACCTATACATTTCAATAATACTAATGTTACTAATGAAATAATTTAGTATCCTAATGGAATAATCACTCCAATGTAAAAGATGTTTTGGTTTCCCCGCAAGCAGAATCACATGGCAATGTCTGAACAGACTTTTTAGATTCTACAAATAATGAATTGATAAAAAAAAGGAAACTGTCTACATACATTCATATTTATCTTGTTCAGGTTTAAAAAAAAGAAACTATTTCCTATTCCTATACAGCAGCACACTAAACAGCTGTTAGCTATCTACGTAGAAGTCAACTTCCAGGTCTTGCGTACTTATTGCTCCCCACATCTGGTTAGTTCCTTTGCTGTGAATGAATTTGGCCAGTATCATTGTTAAACATCATCGTCATCACTTAGACATGAGATGAATCTGCAAACACATTCAGGCTCTTATTGTTCCTACAAGTTGCCCACAAAGGGTTTGTTCGCTCTGTTTGCTTGTTCCTCTCTGTAATAGTTCAATTTAAGTATCAACAAGATAAGCTTTTAAAAGCAGAATATTTCCAGCTGTTCATCCTTGCACCAGCAGGTTTATGTCAGAGGACAGCAAATGAAAATCAGTGCACCTTCTGCAATGGTCATGTCAGTGAGAGAGCATGTGGTCCCTGTACACAGTAGCAATCAGTCCAGCAGACAGCAATTAGCACCATGTGATTGGAGATGAAGAGCCATATACATAACCTTAATAAAAATGTCAGGGGGAGTTGTCTCACTCCATATGACTTCATTATATAATTCAGAGGTAACTTTAAATTACCCCCAGTGCTTTCATTTACCTAGTCTAGATTATTAACAGGAAAAGCTTTTGCTTTATTAAAATGTACCAATCTATAACATAGTTTATCCATCAAATTTAATAATTTCCTTAGGAAAGTGTTTTTAAATATGTTTACTATCCATACACAGTACTGTGCAAACGTTTTAAGCAGGTGTAGAACAAATGCTGCAAAGTAAAAATGCTTTAAAAATGTGTTAATAGTTTATTTTTTAGCCGTTTACAAAATGCAAAGTGAGGGAGCAAAGGACAAATCTAAATCAAATCAACATTTGGTGTTACCACTGTTTGCCTTCAAAACAACAGTAATTCTTCATATACTTCCACATGGTTTTTGAAGGAAATCGGTAGGGAAGTTGCTCCATTTGATCAAATTATTTAGTGGAAAAAGATTTATGTCTGAAAAAATAGTGACTATTCTGAACAGAAAAGTTAATCAGATTCAGTTCCATGAAAAATTACGCAATTACAAATGTAACAGCGAGGGAGTTGAATTGGTCAGTGTGAATTGGTCTCCATTTGACCACTTTTGCTCTGTCTCACTCCCCACTGTGATGTAGCTACCTACTGTGAAGTGGTCAGTGTGAATAGTATATAACAAAGCAAGGGCTTAGCAGGGACAGAGCCAAATGCCATATAGGATTATTTGGTTTATTGTGACAGGTTTAGGTTGTATCGAGATTACGAGACATATTTTCGGCATTGTAGCGCAGGGCTGAACACAACGCATAAACTTGTATTGCTGTGCGGCTTGCCAATCAGTCCATAATTAATATCGGTCATATGGATAAAATTGCATATGCTATTTCTCATATGTATAGCAAGCTAAAATATTGAAAATATGGCATTAATTTCTCCCGCCTTGGACCTCCTGGGCAGCATATATCCTTATGATCGAGGATCTCATAATTTGCTGTACCTGAGCCCGCATCTCATTCACTGGCCCCCATCTGAGGTCACCAGGGGTTGATTGTATCTGGTAAAATCAGATACTGACTTAGAGCCATTGTTCTGTACTTGCGAAACACAGCTCGCCGTGCGAACTATACCATTTCCTAAACGGCGTGTTCCCCTTTGTAATATCTGTGCCATTCCTATGACAACAGGTCTATTAACTTTCCTATGTTATCACTTTTTATTTTTATGTGACTGTATATACTGTATTATATTGTCCCCTTTGTAACATCTCTTGTATATTTTTATAAGTACTGACTAATTTTTGGATTAAATATATAAAATGTAATACCTTAGTTCCTCTTGCTCTATAAACAGCACCCTTGAAGCCTCATGAGGCTCCACGTTACCAGTAATGGGCATCCAATCAGTCTGTAAGAATGATTGGTGGTGGATAGTGATGAGCAAGCACTTAAATGCTCGGGTACTCGTTGCAAATTGGAATGCTCGAGTGCTTGGTCCGAGTAACAAGCCCAAAGTAAGTCTATGGGAAACTCGAGCATTTTTCCGGCAACCCCCCCCCCCCCCAGCGGTCTGAAGAGGGACTAAAAATTGCCCAAATCGATGGGAACAGCTCTCATATAACATGGGATCAGCATGGGGAAGACCCCTGGTCACTGCTGTCAGCAATGTTGTCAGAATATTACGCCACTTTTACGGACTTACATTAAAACATACAAAAAAGAAACCAAAATGGATTTTCCTGGGAAAAATATTAAGGAACATCCTTTCCAGGGTAATGACTTGTATATAAGGCCAAATAAGTATACAAAAACAAAAAATACTCCTCCACACCTTGGACGATGTTCACACATAGCGTTGTTAATGCATTTTTGAACTTTTGCATTGCTTTCAACAGTGAAAAATACATTCACCGGTAAATGTCATTTTAACATTTTACTACCTTATCTTGCCATGTGGTGTGTGAGAAATGATCAGAGACATCCTGTTTCATTTATGAAGGAAGGACTCTGAAAGTCACAAAGACTATTTTTATAGGTCAATCAGGCGACCCTTACTATTGTCAAAGGGCCAGCAGTCGGCTATACTATGTTGTTCCCATTATTAAAGAGTGTGTCTACTATACTGGGTATGCAGTGTGTCTACTATATTGGGTATAAGTGTGTCTACTATATTGGGTATGCAGTGACTGCAAGGGCTGCCAAAAATTTGGATGAACCCGAATACCCCTTTGAAGAGACATGGAGAAGGGCCTCAGTAAAAAAAGTGTTCCCATTATAAAGGAGTGGGTCTCCTATAGTGGTAATGCCCATGCAGTCACCTAAGCATATTAGCTTCAGCACAGCCTGTTGCCGCTTAGCCGAGGCAGTGCTGCAGTGCTTCCAGCTTCTGACTGATGTGGTCATTTTGGAGATGGAGCTGAAGAGGAAGAGAAGGATGTGCAGGAGCGGCAGAATGTGGGGGGAACCCTTATTGTCTCAGGGCCCGCAATCCTCAGCGTCAAGAGGACGTGTTCCATCACAAGGTCCCACTGGGTCCCAGCTTCCACTATATTAACCCAGTTTGCTGTCAGCGAGATGCACCATCCCTGCCTACAAGCACTTGTCCACGTGGACTTTCCCAGTAACTGCATTGTTGAGGGCACGGCTAATGTTGTGGGACACGTGCTCGTGTAATGTGGGGATGGCACACCGGGAGAAATAGTGGTGGCTGGGGACCAAGTACTGAGGGACAGCCACCACCATGAGGTTGCGGAAAGCTTCCATCTCCACGAGCCTAAAAGGCAACATTTCAAGTGTAAGCATTCGAGAAATGTGTCAATTTAGTATTGTGTCCTGTGGGGTGTTGGCTGTTTATTTGCGCTTGCATTCCAAGGACTGGGGTAGGGACAACTGAACGCTGCACTGGGACAAGGATGTAGACGTGCTTGCTGATGGTGCTAGTTGAGAGTATGCAATGACACATGCAGGGCGGGAGGCATCTTCGCATGTGTCATGGACAGGGAATTGGCGTGCATGCACAACAGCGGAAGAAGCAGTGGTGTCACCCGCAGACACTGTTTCTGGACCATGGGGTTTGGCCGACTAGTCGGGTGCTTTGCTGCCATGTTCCTGATCATGCTGTTGGTGGTCAGGCTGCTAGTTTTTCTACCCCTGCTGATGCTGGCCTGGCAGGTGGTGAAAATGGCCTTTTTGGGGTTATCTGCAGTGTCTTTAAAAAACAATCCGACTCGGGAAGACCTAACAGTTATACTGGCAACTTCCGTCGTGCTG
Source organism: Phyllobates terribilis (assembly GCF_046119375.1). Taxonomy (NCBI): domain Eukaryota; kingdom Metazoa; phylum Chordata; class Amphibia; order Anura; family Dendrobatidae; genus Phyllobates; species Phyllobates terribilis. The sequence continues at coordinate 527,614,044 of NW_027362763.1, read as the reverse complement.
GCGTTACAGGAAACGCTTTCCTGCCTTGTGTCTGCGGCCACCACACTGCTTCTTCCTTCCTGTTGTGGTGCTAAACCTCCATCCCCCTGTGTGCTGCTTTCCTTGCTCTGCATGTCCCCCTGCCAGGTTGGGTCAGCTACTATATCATCCACTACCTCGTCTTCCATTTCTGCATCCTGGTCCTCTTCCTGACTTTCTGGCAATTGTGTCTCATCATCATATTCATCATCATCCACCTCTTGCGACAGTAATTGCACTTTACTACCATTGCCTTTGTGTGATTGTGGCTGCACAAATATTTGGGCATTGCTACATGCATTCTCCTCTTGACTCACTTAAAGCTGCCTGGGCAAGAGGCCCGAATCTACAAATGGAAAAGTGAACAGCTCTTCTGAGTGTCCAAGTGTGGGATCAGTTGTCTCTGGACACTTGGCATAGTGGGAGGAAGGAGGATCAGGGTGAGGAATATGTAGTCCAGACTCACGGTTACTGAGACTTGATGGTGTGAAAGGCTGGGTGTTTGTGGCAAAGTGACTGGAAGCATTATCTTTTATCCAACCAACAACCTTTTGACACTGCTCTGTGTTCAATAATGGTGTTGTGCGGTCCCCTAGTAATTGGGACAGGAAGGTCAAGCGACAAGATGTGATTGTTTGTTGTGGCACAATGTCAGTTTGCCCACGGCCATGGCCTCGGCCTCTGTGATGCGCCCCCTGGGCCGTGGGGTACTCGGCAGCCGGGCCTCTGCGTATGCCGGTGGGGGAAATATCACTGTGGCTGGCCCGGTCCATGACCCAGGGCGGTCAGTGCAAAAGGGGATTATGTTTATAAGGGATTTGGAAAGTTCGTGATGCCACCTGTGGAATGCGGCCAAAGGGAGCCGCCGCTGCGGAGCAGTCCTCTGGAGCTGGTGTTACGGCAGCAGGGATGGTGTGGCTCTCCACAGGTAGAGCTTGCTCCAGGGCAGTGTAAGTCGGTGAAGGTTGCGCTGGGCGTTGTAGTGCAGTGAGGGAAAGTTGGCGCAGATAAAGAATGGACGGAGGCAGTGCGGTGCAGTCATCCGAGTTTTTACTCACAGTTCTTTAGTTCCTCAGGGTGCACTGTCAGCTTACAGCCTCCCGCGTTGTGCTGCATTCACCAGGCAGGGGTTCAGCTCTTCCTCAGGCAGATTAGGAGTACCTGACAGAACCCCACTTTCTTGTGTTCCTAGCCAGACCGACTTCACACTGGGTCTTTCTCCCTCCTGCCCTGCGCTGCCCACTCTCAATCCTGCTCGGGTGCTCTGAAGTCCCTCCTGTCCGTCGGAGTTCACAGACCTGCTTGACCCTCACGGGGATTAGAATGAGGCTCTGCCAACTGACTGTATAAGCCAGAAGCCTCCGCTTTTTCCAGCCGAGACTTGAAGTACACGACTGGGCTAGGGGCCGGTCCCCTTCTTGCGGCCTACGATCCCTCTGTCTTCTGGCAGAATCGGGGCGTACGAGTGCCGTCCTGCACTCGCCGTTCCCCCTAGGATCCCTTCAACAGAACGGAGCCTACTACCTGCTCCCCTCCTGGGCCTCTAGCACTAGGCCCTAGTTGTGGAGCAGAGCTCCTACTGAGACTCTGCTCCCAGACTGTTCTTCTGAACTGTCCTCTCACTACTGTTCTACCACTCTAAGAAGGCTTCCCTATTTATATCTCCTACCAAAGTGCTCCCCTTAACTACTTCCTCCACCCACACCCACTACTGGTTCCCCCTACCTTTGGGTTCCCCCCACTCCAGCCAGGGACAGGGCTCAGCAGGAACATACATTGCGTCTTGCCCTTCCAGCTGGCCTGGAGTAGTGTAGTGTTGAATGTGGGTGTTGGGGTGTCCGGGCAGCACTTCCTCCTTACCTGAGAGAAGGAGACACCACACCTCTGGGTGAGGTGCAGTACCTCTGTGGCGACTGAACCCTGAGGGGCGCCACATCTGCATGCACCATCACCATCATGTCCACTTCCCCGTCCCTAGCTATGCACCTTGCCGATTTTAAATGTAGGACAATATTTTCCATGTTTACTAGAAATGGCTGATTTTGAAATGCAGTTATATGTGATATGTCTGACAGAGAACCACAGTTTTAAATAGCAGGCCTGTAGTTTACTAATACTATTCTTCGCAGAGACCTCATGTGAATAGCTTGACGGACACACTGCAACAAAATGAAAATAGAAGCCAGAAATGGCTAATTTTGGAATGAAGTTATATGTGATACGTCTGACAGAGAACCACGGTTTTAAATAGCAGGCCTGTAGTTTACTAATACTATGCTTCACAGAGACCTAGTGTGAATAGCTTGACTGACACACTGCAACAAAATAAAAATGGAAGCCAGAAATGGCTGATTTTGGAATGCAGTTATATGTGTTAGGTCTGACAGAGAACCACGGTTTTAAATATCAGGCTTGTAGTTTACTAATATTATTCTACATAGAGACCTAGTGTGAATAGCTTCACTGACACACTGCAACAAAATGGAAATGGAGGCCAATATTTTCCACGTTCAGTTCAAATTTCTGGATTTTTATTGCTGTAATATTGAAAAGATCTGGCTGTATTCTGCAGTGCTAACAAGCAAATGGAGCAGAAAAATGGTGTACTCTGGATTGCTTTTTAAGCAAATAACCAGGATTAAGATAAAAAAAATAGCCCTGGCCCCTGATACCTGGGGCTATGCCTATAAATATTTGTCACAGCAGGATCAGTCAGATGTTGAACATGCAATGGACACTCTTGTGCTGTATAATGCACAGCAGTCTGTAACATACCATGCCTGCCTGCCTAACTCCTACTATCACCTTTACCACTGAAAATATGCAGCTGGATTAGTCCTCAGAAGGACTGTTAGCTCAGATGGACATATATATACATGTTGTGGAATACCTATACTAACTATAAACAAGCAAATCTCTCCCTGACTCAGCAGCAGCTCTCCCTACTCTGCCTGTTTCCGAGGTAGACTATGATGAGCATAGTGGCGCCAGGTCTTATATAAACCTGATGACACTGTGCTGCTAGCAATTCACTTTAATGCCCACAACAAACATGGCTACGGCATTACAGTGCATGGCAAGCAATCCCTGCATGTTCATTGGCTCTCTAAAGAGCACCAAACATGCAGGGGGGGACCCGAGCTCCCGCCAGAGCAACCAGGAAATACTCGCCAAGCACAGTGATAATCAGGTGAGTACTGAGTAGTGGCGAGCACGTTTGCTCATCACTAGTGGTAGCAGCTAGTTTTCCTTTGGTTATTGCAGAGCTTGGCAGTGACTGTAATGAAGTATATATATCCATGTGTTGGAATTGGTTGTGTACATTCTATACGTTCTCTGGGAAGCACCCAATAACCTTGCCTCGTCCATCAATCGTCAGTCAATTGTGTGATTGTCCTGATAATTATTGGCAAGCGGAGTGCTGTTTGTGACAATAATCTATACTTAAGTCATCAATATCGGAACATTAAGAGCAGAGCCGAACACTTGGCAACCCCACTGATAAGTTGTCATTAACTTAGGTGTCAGCTGGATATAAAAATTGTTCTCCTGAATATGAGCTGAACTGCAGTACCCGGCAGTGGCTGCTACATATTGAATGAAGCCGTGCTGCTCAGCTGCATTCAGTGTTTACATCTGGCTGCCACTGGAGTTAATAACACCAGATTGTAGGGGTGCTTGATGCTGGACTCCCACCAATCTAATATTGATTATTTATGCCAAGGTTCAGTCACCAATTATATACGCCTAGACTATCTCTTTAAGGGCCACATTCACAACAATCATGAAAAACTGCAAATCATGAGTCAATACATGATATTTAAAACTAAAGGTGTGCAAACTTTTAATCAGAATTGGTTATTATTTCCATATTTCGTCACCACAATAATTGTAGTTTAGTCTTTAAAGCAATATATCTAGCCCCAGTATTTCTGAACCAAAAATGCAAAAGAAAACCACCAAAAACATAACTTCTGTATATGATGTATGTGAAACTACCCATATATAAATATAAAGTTAAGAGAAATACTGAAAAAAAAATATTGCAGGGAAATATTTATTTGAGGCACTAAGGGTTTAAATAATGCACATAGTTCTTTATTTTTTTCTGACCAATCTATGTTAAAAATGTGTCATTTATTTTAGAAAATTATAATACAACTTTTATATTTTGCATCAGATCCAAGATCCAGTGCTTTGCAATGATTTATGTTTAACAAATAGTGTAATTTACAATTACTCAAAACACCTAGCTGCATTCCACGCCTTATGGCTGTTTTATCAGGTTTGCAAGTTCTCATACTTGTCCGGGAGAGTTACAACAATGCATGATTTGTGGATTTCCTTCAAGGACCACAAATTAAGGTTTAACTCATTACTTGTCACATTTTCGATATCGAGTTGTGTTTATGAAAGTATATCCTTAAAATTTGTAGTACTGCAGAAGTACAGTAAGTGGATAAACAGACAATATTGAGAGTAAAGTGCCATTGTAAATTCCAAATTGGTAGGGGTTAAGATAGATGTGAAAGCTAACACCTGTAGCCTTTCTGATGCACTGCACAGCCAGATACTATGTTGGGTAAACACTATGTGTACTCTATGTACTATGACTGTATAATACAGTAATTTAATTTTTTTCTTCATTTTTCCAAGTACCAGAAAATTAGTTGACACTCGTACCACACTCCACACAGCTTTTTATTTGTTCACAATAATTGTGTAGTGTAAATAGACCTTTAGTAGCACAATAGCTAAACAGTGTTAATGACATCTTAATACAGTTAATATTGCAGAATTATAATATATTGTGTCTGATGTTCAAACCAATGGCAAAGCAGGATTCCCTGTTTAGTAGTTTCCTTTGGTAATCTCTACCTCTGACAAGTTTTATAACTCATTCCATTGAATTAAATTGGAAATATCATTTGAATGAATATTTGTAAAGTGCAAAGATCCAGCTGATATACTGATTTATTTTATGCTAGCATCCTAATTCTGATCTTTAATGTGCATTTTGCTCATTTAGCATATTGCTCCCAACAACGTGTGCTTAAAGGCAACCTGTCACACTACTAGCCTGCAGATATAGGGTTAATCTGCAGGTAATAGCACACTGAAGGCCTGGTTACTGGTAGAAAATAAACTTTATTCTCCCCAGCAGCCTCGGACTTTCAGTCAGAGATGCAGCTTCAGCTACCGCTCAGTATATACATAGTACCTATTGCCCTCTTGAGGCATTCCTGTTTTTTAATGTTGATCACTGTGATCACTTCCTGTTTTTGTTAATGTTTAAATAAAGATTAAATTGAGGTATTATTTGGATCTTTTCATTTTTTCAAGAGTTTCTTTCATCCTGTGAAAGGTTGATATATTGCTTTGAGAAGTGCCATATTTACATTGTTTGGTGGACATACAGTATATACTTATAGTACATAGTGAGCAGCTGCTGTAATCACACCCCAACACTGACTGACAGCCATCTCCGCACTGGTGCTCTGTAGAGCCGGCTGTCTGCCAGTGGCCGGGGCGTGGTGACTGAAGCCGCGCCTCTATGACTGAAAGCTAGAGATTGCAGGAGGAATAAAGTTAATTTCCTCCTGGTAGCAGGGCTTTTAGGGCGGAGGACGCACTGTTTTAGAACGCTAATAATCAGATTAACCCCATATCTGCAGGTTAATAGCATTTTTTCACATAATATTCACTTTAAGCCAAGTAAACTGTGTTACAATTGATAAATTGTTTTATTTTGTATATTCTCTTTGTAACACAAGATTAAAAAAATTGAGAAACTGGCAAAAGTTGATGACATTTGCAATGAGTATGGTCACATTGAAAACAACCTATATACGTCATCCCGGTAAGTATATTTTTCTGTGAGTCAATAAAAACACTTGGTGACAACATTTTTCCTTCAAGTGTTGCCTTCTGTGCCACATACCTAATACCATTTGACAGAAAGGATCATACTGCTACATCATTATATAAGACCGGAAGATACTATGAACCTCATAACAGTTAAAATCCATCTTTAAAGGGAATCTGTCATATCAACATACTGCTATTAACGTGCAGATGTAGGGTATATCTGCAGATTAATAGAATAAGAAAGGTGCACCTCCACCATAAGCACAGCAAAGCCAGTTGTCAATTAAAGTGCCGTGACGTGCTTACAGTGGCTGCCTATTGTGCTGTGAACAATAACTGTAGCCATGCCGTCACTCTTGTGTGACTGAAAGCCGACGGCTCCCGGGAGTAATAAATTTACTTTTCCTCTGATAGCCAGTATGACAGCCAAGCACCTTTATGCAGGTAAGTAGCAATAGCCGATGTAACAGGCAGGGCCGGCGACAGCACCCAGCGGACCCGGGCAAGTGCCGGGGCCCTGGGCCATCAGAGGGGCCCACTCGCTGTCGGGGCCCGGACCGCTTCCCCGACATCCCCGACACTGCACCTTTCATTTTTCTTGTGTGTCGCCCCTGCCGCGTCATTACTACCAGACACAGCCGCACAGCGCACTGTGTGCGGCCATGTCTGGTGAAGTGCCGGCTATCAAGCAGGGCCGGCAGTCCTGCACAGATGCCGGGGAAGTGGCCTGGGCCCCGACAGCGAGACGGTCCATCTGATGTCCAGGGCCCCATGTCTGTGATGGCCATCAGACACACACCGGCGGCCCTTCACAGCAACATGCCAGAGGAGCTGGACGAGACACAAGCCGAGGGCAGGTGAGTGAGACTTGTTGCCGGCTTCCCCAATCATCATATTAAAAATATTTCTAATGTGTGTGTGTGCGCGCATGTATGATGTGAATATCTGTGTATGTCAATGTGTATATCTCTGTATATATATTTATGTCCGTTTTATATGTGTTTTTAAGAATTTGTGTTCAAATATGTATGTATGTCTGTGTACGTATCTGTCTGTGTACGTGCATGTCTGCGTATTGTATGTGTGCATATCTGTGTACCATGCACATGTGTGTGTATGTGTGTGCATGCCTGCATGTGTGCGCATGTCTGCGTACTGTATGTGTGTGTGTGCATATCTGCGTACTGTGTGTGTGCATGTCTGCCTACTGTGTGTGTGACGCGCCCCCTGGGTCGTGTGTGTGGGGATACCCGGAACCGGACCCGTTGTGGATGCTGGGGGTTGTAGTCCTTGCGTGGCGGGGACCCGGTCCCGTGGCTCAGGGCGGTCAAACCAAATGGCAGTCTATAAGCTGAATGTCCGACTACGCCACCCGTGGATTGCGGTCAGAGTGAACCGCCGCTGCAGGGCAGACCGCTGAGGCTGGTGTTGTGGGTGCAGCTGAGGATAGTATAACTCCCCACGGGAGGAGTATAGCCTCAGGGCAGTAACTAGGGATGTTGGTGGTGATGGTGCGCGGGAGCAGCAGTAACCACACGGAGTCTGTCTTGTAACTCAGGGTCTTTACTGTTGGTGGTATTAAGGGACCTGTCCGGAATACAGGTTAACAATGGAGGCCTGGTCAGTCTGAGAGCAACTTGGAAATCCCGCTGGTCAGGGGGAGTTTGTAGGCCTACCGTGCTGACTTCACTCTTTCTTGGCTATCCTGCTGTAGTTTAGTGGTATAGTGGTAGCCCTCGTCTCTGAGTGTACCGTGTTGTTCTCACCCGTATGACTGGCGACTCGGGCCTTCCATACTTCTCACCCCTCTGGGGCAGTAGTGGTCCCTCTCATGTGGCTGAGCCTCCGGGCTTCCTTGGGCCAGAGGACTTGAAGTCCCCTGCGTGGTGGATTTCTGCTACTGGGCTTATAACCCTCACAGCCTCGGACTCCAGTGTCCGGCTTTGTAAGTCTCTAGGCAGGACGAGCTCTCCTAGCTCCCCTCCTGGCCTTGTGTTCCTCCTCTGCCTACAGGGACTCCTCAGCCTGCTGCTGGCCTGTCCCTATCTGCAACTTGTCTGGAACTTGTCTCTGGCTGGACTCACTAACCCCGCCCCAGATCCAGTTTATAAAGGGCAGGTTTCTCCCCTCCCTGGACTGAGGCAGGAGGTGCTGCATGCTAATTGTCCCCAACCAGGGAACCTCCCACCTGCTCTCAGACATGACATTGCTGCCACTGTGGCGACCAGACCTGGGGTGCCACATTCCCCCCTAGTGAAATTTAGTACTCCGGGACTAAACACATTTTGCAAAAACACAACAGATAATAACAATACAGTAACATATATACAAGAAGTTTAGTCTTTTTAGGTCACGGCCCTCCCGTAACCAGGTGTCCTTGTCACCCATGATGCACTTTGGGGGACCCGTCCCAAACACTCCACGTAGGCCCTGGGGTGGCTACAGGGCTTTGATGATCCAGAGTTGGACCATGTCTTCAGCCACCTCCACGGGTTTTGTGTTCTGTGGTCGTCTTCAAAAGAGGGCACCTTACCAGGTGCAACTATGTACAAGGTACAGTTCCGGCTATTCATTGTCCATAACCTGTTAGTCCATGAACCTTGTCGGGTAACTAGAAAAACATAATTAGTGTACAAGCAACAAACATTTTAACATTTGCAATTTACAGGCATTTATATCACATTTTTAAATTCTCCAGCGAGCGGCATTTGACCTCTAGTGCTCCTGGTGGACCTACGTAACCCACTGTCTGGTGATACTCTACTCGGGTCCCCTGTTTCCACCCCCTGTGTACTGGGTAAGCTCGTGTCTGCGCTAGAGGTGTTTGCAGACTTTATGGGTAGGTTGGGCAGCTTTCTGCGTACTCTTTGGCTCACCACTGGCATGGCAGGTTCACTACTAGCAGAGGGTTGATTCTCCTGAGCTGCTGGTATGTACTCTTCTGCCTCCGGGGCCACTTGCTCTTCCAACACTACTTGCTCTTCTGCAGGCCCTTGAGGGGCTGGCTGGAGAAAGGTAAGGACGGTTACCACTATAGCGTTGTTGATTTGTGTCCAGGACCGGGGAAATTCTCCGAGCACTGTACTGACCATTTCTTCCCTTTCCTCTGCGGGTTGAGGGCTATCTTGGTCTTCATCAGCGCTTTGCAGCTGCTCGGGACACTTCTTCAGGTGGTCTCTGGAGACAGTGGCTGTGGTCTCTCCTCCATCCTTACTGATAACACATACCTTTGGGTTTTCATGGCTTGACGGCAGTACGGTGTACGGGTCTTTCTCCCACTGGTCATCCAACTTGTGGAGCCGTCTCTTTCTCTTCAAGAACTGCCCTCCAGGTGCCAGGGGAGCAGCAGGAACATGCTGGTTGTAATTCCTTTCTTGCCTCTCTCTTGCTTGAGACAGACTTCGCTCCACACTCTCCTGTACTTTCTGGTACTGCTGCTGTCGTTCTGTGTCCCAGTCTGCTTCTGGTGAGGTGTCCTCGGGTGTCAGGACTCCCATCTCCAGGTCAATTGGCAGCTTACCAGGTCCTGCTCTCATTAGGTAAGCTGGGGTGCAGTTGGTAGAACCCACTGGGATATGGTTATACAAGTCCACCAGATCCGGCAGTGTCTCAGGCCACAGGCTGCGTTCCTCCAGGGGCAACATCTTGAGCAGGTCTAGTACTACCTGGTTCATTTTCTCACACATCCCGTTGGTTTGGGGGTGGTAAGGCGTTGTCCTTATCTTCTTGCAGCCATACAGGTTGCAGAATTCCTGGAAGACTTCAGCCTCGAACGCTGGACCTTGATCAGTCAACACTTGCTCTGGATACCCGTGTGGGCAGCAGAAATGCTGCTGAAAGGCTCTGGTGGCCGTCTGAGCTGTTAAGTCTTTGACAGGGACCACCACTAGGAACCGGGAGTAGTGATCTACGATTGTGAGGGCGTAGACGTATCCCGATCTGCTCGGAGCCAGCTTTATGTGGTCCAGGGCCACCAGCTCAAGGGGCTGCTTTGTGATGATGGGCCGCAGGGGAGTCTTCTGGCTGGTGCGGTCTTTCCTCCTTAGGTTGCACAGGCCACAGTCACTGCACCATCTCTCTATAGCCCCTCTCATGCATACCCAGAAGAAGCGCTCACGCAGCAGGAACTCCAGCTTCTTCCATACAAAGTGCCCTGCTCCATCATGGTATGCTTCTAGGACCATAGCCGCATCCCGCCTTGGGACCACCACCTGCCAGGTCAGCTCATGTGTTCGAGAGTTGACGGTTCTGTGGCACAGCCTCCCCTCGTAGAGAAACAGCTTGCTCCTTTCCTTACAGAGCTGTTTGGCCTCTTCTGGGGCATCCGGATCAAGGTGGGCATCATCCTGGGTCAGCATCTCTTTTACCAGGCGGACTGCGGGGTCACTATCTTGTGTCTCTGCCCAGCCATGGTGGGGTAAGGGATTGAACGTAGTGGTGGCAGAGCACCTCTCCTTTAAACAGTGGGAACACTGGGTGATCCCATGATGGTGGAATGCAGGGAGTTAAATTTCTTCCAGTTCTTCTGGATCCTCTCCCCCGTCCTGCAAGTGAGGCATTCTGGACAATGCATCTGCGTTGGCATTTGCGCGCCCTATCCGGTATTTGATAGTAAATTCATAATTGGACAGCCGGGCCATCCATCTCTGCTCTAGGGCACCAAGTCTTGCAGTGTCCAGGTGTGTCAACAGGTTGTTGTCCGTGTACACAGTGAACTTAGAAGAAGCCAGGTAATGCTTGAAGTGTTCGGTGACTGCCCACACCACTACCAGGAACTCTAGCTTGAAGGAGCTATAATTCTCAGGGTTTCTCTCTGTGGGTCTCAGCTTTCTGCTAGCATAAGCAATTTCCTGTTCTCTGCCCTGCTGGATCTGTGACAATACGGCTCCTAGCCCCACGTTACTGGCGTCGGTGTGGAGGATAAAAGGCTGGCCGTAATCAGGGTAGGCCAGGATCTCATCCCCCGTGAGGGCCATCTTCAGCTGGCGGAAAGTCTCCTCCTCCAGCTTGTCCCACTTGAAGGGCGGCTTCTGACTTTTAGTCCTTGACTGACCTAACAGGAGGTCCTGCATAGGGGCTGCCATTTTGGTGAACCTGGAGATGAATCTTCGGTAGTAGCCTACCAACCCGAGGAACTGCCGCACTTCCTTTATGCTGGAGGGTCTTGGCCAGTCCTTAATCACCGTGATCTTGTCAGGGTCTGGGGCTACTCCGTCAGCACTCACCACGTGTCCCAGGTACTGTACTTTTTGTTATGAACTGCTACAAGCACTAAGGAAAGATAGGAAAACTGTCCCTACAATAGGACTAAGCTGATACCCTACGATGCAGCGGGGGATCTGTTCCTTGTGAACAGACCCGCCTAAGTCCTCGGCTAGTCTGAACGCAGACCTATAGATATAAGGGAGGGGTCCCTACAAGAACTAAGGACAGGGATATAGATGGACACCTCCTAGCAGAAATTGTAGCAGAGCAAAGACAAACAAACATAAAGTACTAGTGGTCCAAGGACTAAGCAAACTACAGAGTTATGTACAAGGCACCTGGCTAGCTTAAGAGTAAATGAAACACTGAAGTCCAGCAAGGCCGGAAGGGCGAAGCTGGATTAAATAGGCAGAAAGTCATGTGACCAACAAAATAGAAAAAAGACTAACAGGAGGGTTCTGACAGTACCCCCTCTTCTATGAGGATCCTCCGGATCCTCCAGGCCCTGGTCTATCAGGAAACTTCCTGTGAAACGCTCCGACAAGTCTAGGAGCAGAGACATCATCCGCCTTTACCCAGGAGTTATCCTCGGGACCGAAACCTTTCCAAGCGACGAGATACTGCAATCTCCCTCTATGCCATCTAGAATTAAGAATGCGAGAAATTTCATATTCACCGTCTTCCACCACCGGAGGAACAGAGACAGTGGCGTCCCTATCCGAAACATCAGCTTTTTTCAATAAGGAAACATGAAACACCGGATTAATCTTCCAGGAGGTGGGAACCTCCAACCTAACAGCAGATTGGTTAACTACCTGAAATACCTAAAACGGCCCTACAAATTTCGGGCCCAATTTCTTAGAAGGAATCCTCAACCGCAGATTCTTAGAGGACAACCAAACCATGTCACCAACTGTAAACAAAACCTCTTGACGTTTCCTGTCAAAGTACCTCTTAGATTTTTTGTTAGCCTCCTGAAGATTACCACGCACATCAGTCCAAACTCTCTCCAAATCACCGGAAAAATTCTCCTCCTCTGGCACAGCCGATACCAATTTGGAGAATGACCCAAACGACGGATGTCTCCAAGTACAACAAAAAAAAGGAGAACACCCAGCAGAAGAGGATGTATGGTTGTTAAGAGCAAATTCAGCAAGTGGCAGAAACTCAGACCACCCCTCTTGATTGTCAGCCACAAAACAATGCAAAAACTGTTCAACATCCTGGTTCTTTCTTTCTGTCTGTCCATTAGACTCAGGATGATATCCAGATGAAAATAACAAATGAACTCCCAACCTGTCACAAAAGGCACGCCAAAAACGAGCCACGAACTGAGGTCCCCTATCGGAAACAATGTCAGTAGGAACGCCATGGAGTCTGACAATTTCCTTAACGAAAGCCTTAGCGAGTGTCTTAGCGCAGGGCAGTTTGATGAAAGGAACCCAGTGACACATCTTGCTAAAACGGTCCACGACCACCCAGATGACAGTGAAACCCTCAGAGGCAGGAAGGTCAGCAATAAAATCCATAGCCAGATGCGTCCAAGGTGCACTAGGAACTAGTGTTGAGCCACCCCCGTAGTGTTCGAGTTCGGTTCGGTTCGTCGAACACCCGTGTGTTCGCCGAACTGTTCGTCGAACTGTTCGTCGAACACCTTCGAACACCGTTAAAACCAATGGCAGGCAAACAAAAACACATAGAAACACATAGAAAACACCTTCAAAGGTGTCCAAAAGCTGACAAACTGCTCAGAAGACATAACTAACACATGGAAAAGTGACAAGTACATATAGTCATGCGAAAATAAAAGAGGTGGAGGAGTAAAAGGAGGGGGAGACACAGATATAGGCATGTCATGCCCTTCTAAAATCCAAAAAGTGAGAAGCCGACACGGCCAGTCCGCTCCTGCCCGTGCCACCTCCGTGTCGCCGGGTTTGTGCCAGAGCCGCGGTGAACCCTGACGGCCAGCCCCCCTCTCCCAATACTGGTGCCTGTCCGCTGGTGGGTCGAGCGAGCCCCCCTGTGGTGGAGGCAGCTCTAAGCTTTTTAATTTAAATTGTCTCTCTAATTTGAATGAATACACTTTAAATCCATTTACAAGGATCTATTGGAGGGCAAGTCTCATGCCAGCAGCCGGGGTAATTCCAGCTCCAGTAGCGTCCACTAAAGCTGCTGCAGTTAAAAAGCTTTTATAAGGATCGAGCTCGGCTGTCCACCGCAAGGCATCCTACTGCCAGTCCCAGCCCCTATGCCTTGGGGTGCCTCCTGATGCTCTTCACTAAGTATCCCATGGTCCCGAAGCATTTCCTTTGAAAAAATTAAGTGTCTAAACTACAGGTGGTGCAGCTTGCTTAACAGCCGGGATAATCCGCTTACTAGCAGACACTGCTACTAGGCACAAAGTATTTCCTGGGCTAGATGCAGTTAAAAATTTGTAATTAGATACTCTCGTTGGATGCTGAGAAAGCATTCCATAGAGTCTCCTGGCACGCCATATATGATTCTCTTAAAAAGCTTGGGGTAGGGGTCTAGGGGACCCTTTTATAGCCAAAATCACGGCCCTGTATCGCAATACGTCACCTAGGCTGAAGATAAATGGAACTGTAGCACCCTGAGGGCTCGGTTGCTAAAGACGTATTGCACCTCACCCAGAGGTGTGATATCTCACTCTCAGGTAAGGATGGAGTGTGGATCAGGACCCGACACCTGCATGCATTACACCACATTGCCGTGGGGCAGGGCGACCAATATGCCCCTGAGATGGGCACGACAGTCCCTGTCCCTGGCTGGAGTGGGGGGAGGGAACACTGAGGAAGGGGAACCCTGTAGTGCAGGAGCAGGGAGGAAGCAGTTCCTGGGTGCATTGAGAAGGGAGTATAAAAGGTGGGCACCATCTTAGTTCAGTGCAGAGAAGTCTGAGCAGAAGTGGCAGGGAGCAGGGGCTCTGCATGAGCTCTGCTCCGGAGGCGGGCCTAGTAACAGAGGCCCAGGCCTGGAAGAGGGAGAAGGAAGGAAGAGGAGCGGAGAAGGCTCCAGGAACGAGGAATGAAGGGATCCCAGGGGTGCGGACGGGCGAGTCGCCACCGCACGCCCGAATCCACCTGCGTGGAGGGGTCAGGCCAAAGGGGGAGACCGGTCCCCGAACTAGTGGAGGCAGGAAACGACCCTCAGCTAGAAACCGGAGGCTCTGACATTTTATGTGGCGCAGCCCCTCGCTACACCCGCTAGGAAGGCACCACATAGGGTCAGGGAAACTGGCGCCAAGTTTACCAAGAGGAGGCCCGAGGCAGCCGGACAGAAGTGTTGGTAAGAAAGGCCAGACAAAGGACACACAAAGGGGGTCCTGTGAAGTGCTCCAAAGTTATCTGGGAGTTGTCTGAGCCCCTCACCTGGTGAGCACAGTACGACGTGGGCAGCCGTTACCTGCAGACGTGGTCTGGATAATAAGAACTGTGAGTAAAGGCCCTGAACTGCATCACTGACTCCGTGTCGTTACTGCTGCTGCCCTGCACCATCACCCCCATCCTCCGCATACACTGCCCTGAGGCTATACTCCTCCCGTGGGGAGTTATGCTACGCTCTGCTGCACCCACAACACCAGCCTCAGTGGTCTGCCCTGTAGCGGCGGTTCACTCTGACCGCAATCCACGGGTGGCGTAGTCGGACATTTAAACATGAAAACCACATAAATAGTTCCGCCACTGGTTTGACCGCCCTGAGCCACGGAACTGGGTCGCCGCCACGAAGACTACAACCACCAGCATCCACCAAAAAGGGTCCGGCTACGGGTGTCCCAAGGCCCAGGGGGTGCGTCAGAACATTTTCATCACCTTTCACAATCACCAATGGGACAAGGCAGTGATGTCCTCTGTCCCCTCTCTTATACATCCTAGTGACGGAGCACCTGCTCTCATCAATTCGCCATAACCCCAATATTAGGTGGATTGAGGTGGGAGGCACCGAGTACAAGTGCTCTCTATTTGCTGATGATGTCCTAGTATATATCACTCAATCACATATATCCATCCATGCTGTTATGGCTGAAATAGATCACTTTGTTACATGGTAAAATTTTAAAATCAATGCAGCGAAGTCTGAGGCCCTCGATGTCTCCCTCCCCAAATCCATATAGGATTCCATCCAGTCCAACTTTCCCTTTGCCTGGCCCTCACAGGGTATCAAATACTTAGGAATTCCTATTCATAGAGACCTCTCCCATCTATGTTATCTTAATTTTGGGCCCTTTATTGAACAACTCCATACAGACCACGGTTGGCAAGTTAGAACTGTAAGATTCACTACGTGAACCACTGGTGTTTTGTGGAAAAGCACATGTACACTGCGTTCCAAATTATTATACAAAAAGTGTTTAGGAGTGATAAGGGAAGAATTTGTTTGTTTGTCAGTTAAACTCATTGATGGTGATGTGTGTCAGGGCTCTTTATATCACTGTAAGCAATTGCAGACACCTGTGCTAATTAGTTTGGCAGGTGTGTCCAATGAAAGGCAAGACTACTTAAGAAGGCTCTCTCACATTATTAAGCAGCCTACATTTTCTGCCAAAATGGGAAAGAAAAAGGATGTGTCGGCTGCTGAGAAGCAACAAATTGTGGAGTGTTTAGGTCAAGGCATGACTACAATCAACATTGTGCGATGATCAGGATGAAGTGTCCTGGCAATCAAGAAGTATGTAGCTGATTCACAGTACACACGTGTGCGTGCTGATAAGGGCAAATTGAGGACTCTTTCCTACAGGCAATTACGTCAGGTTGAAAGAGCAGCGGCAAAAAAGCCTTGTCATAGCAGCAGACAAGTTTTTGAAGCTGCTTGTGCCTCCAACGTCCCCCGAACAACAAGATGCAGGGTCCTTCAGAGGTTTGCAGCTGTGCATGCGCCATCCTGTCGACCTCCTCTATCCACTTCACACAAGCAGAAACGGCTCCAGTGGGCCAAACATTACATGAAGACTGATTTCAAAACTGTTTTGTTCACGGATGAGTGCCGTGCAGCGCTCGATGGTCCAGATGGATGGAGTGGAGGATGGCTGGTTGATGGACACCCCACGCAAACACGGCTACAGCGCCAACAAGGAGGAGGTGGAGTAATGTTTTGGGCTGGAATCATGGGGAGAGAGATTGTCGGCCCCTTTAGGATCCCTGAAGGCGCTAAAGATGAACTCCATAATGTATGTGGATTTTCTCAAACAGCACTTCCTGCCATGGTTCAAGAAGAAGAACCGTGTATTTCACAGCAAGATCATTTTTCTGCATGATAATGCACCATCTCATGCTGCACATACAACATCTGCATCTCTGGCTGATATGGGCATAAAAGGGGACAAACTTATGGTGTGACCCCCATGCTCCCCTGACCTCTACCCCATTCAGAACCTTTGGAGCATCATTAAAAGGAGTGTCTATGATGGCGGGAGGCAGTTCACATCTAAGCAACAGCTCTGGGAGGGTATTCTGTCCTCATGCAAAACAATTGAAGCAGAAACCATCCAAAACCTGACAAATTCAATGGACGAGAGAGTTCAGAAGCTCCTTTCGAACAAGGGGTCCTATGTGAAAATGTAACATCACCTAGAATAAAGTTTTGAGTTGAAAACTGTTTGATTTCAGTTTCTAACAACCTGCTAATGCTTATAATTTCAAAAATGACCATTTTTTTGGTCTTTATTAAAATGAAAAGGTTGATCGAAAAGTTTGGGGGATCTAAGAGTGTGGCAACCCAGTAGTCATGATTACTTCGAATTCTGACAATATGAGGGTCATGCTGCAGGTAGTGCAGCAAGAAGGCACTTATGTGCCTTGCGCATCTCGGAGCCCCAAAATTATTTTCCGGGCTAGATGCAGCTAAAAATTATTTTTAATTTTAAATCTGGTGAAGCTTTAGTATAGATGGCCTAATAGGATCAGTGCTGCACACTGCTACAAAGCCCAAATTATTTTCCAGTCAAGATACAGATAAACATGATTAGTAATTTGAAAGCTTAAAACGGTTGGTAGGGTGATTTTAACCAATCATCAAGCTTTTACTCTCCCCAGGATGACACAGGGGTAGAAAAGTCGTTTCGGATCCATGATTTGTTCATCTTTATGAACGTGAGTCTGTCTACATTATCAGTGGAGAGCCGCGCGCGCTTATCTGTCAGCACACCACCAGCAGCGCTGAACACACGTTCAGACAGAACGCTGGCTGCGGGGCATGACAAGATCTCCAAGGCGTAAGTGGCTAGCTCCGGCCATTTATCCAGATTGGAAGCCCAAAAAGAGCAAGGGTCCAGTGACACAGTCGTGGCTTCAATGTTTACTTGGAGATACTCCTGTACCATCGTCTCTAGGCGTTGACTATGTGTCAGACTTCTTGTCTCCTGTGGCCTTGCAAAGGATGGGCTAAAAAAGTGGTGAAATGATTCCGCAAAATTGATGTTACCAGCAGATACTGTGGTTCTGTCACGGTTTGAGTGCTGAACACTTGACGGTCCCACGGTTGGCAAGTTGGAACTGTGAGATTCACTACGTGCACCACTGGTATTTTGTGGAAAAGCACATGTAAGATTCTGCAACAGTCTCTGCTGATACTCCTGCATGCGTGCATCCCTTTCTATGGCAGGAATAATTTCTGCAAATTTACTTTTGTACCGGGGATCTAACAGTGTGGCAACCCAGTAGTCAGGATTATTTCTAATTCTCACAATTCGAGGGTCATGTTGCAGGTAGTGCAGCAAGAAGGCACTCATGTGTGTTGCGCATCCAGGAGCACCAAGTCCCTGTTGTGTTGGTGGCGAGGTAACAATCATGCTTCCTTCCTCTGTCCTCTCCCCCCAACCTCGCACAACAGAAATGTGATCAAGGTCTCCCTCATCTGATGAGTCTTCCATCAGTTCGTCCTCCACTTCTTCCTGGGCTCCTGCACCTTCCTCACTAGTTTGGCTGCTACCATGCGCCCTGGTAAAACCATCTCCCCCACCCTAACATGCCTGCCGCCTTGGTGCTGCCGACCGTCTGGACCTTGCAGATGTTAGCCCTTCCGCATACAACTCCTCCTCCTCTACTTCCTCCACCTCCTCTTGTGCCACCACCTGACTCCGAATTCTGTTTAACATGTGCTCCAGCATGTAAATCACCGGAATAGTCATGCTGATAATGGCATCGTCAGCACTAAACATCTTCGTCGCCATTTCAAAACTGTGCAGAAGGGTGCATAGGTCCCTGATCTGAGACCACTCCTCCAGCGTGATTTGCCCCACCTCTGAATCTCGTTGGCCCAGGCTATACGTCAGAACGTATTGCACCAGGGCTTGTCGGTGCTGCCACAGTCGCTGCAACATGTGCAGAGTTGAATTCCACCGGGTAGGCACATCGCATTTTAGCCGGTGAAGTGGCAGGCCCAACGACTTCTGTAGAGATGTAAGTCGCTGAGCTGCGGGATGCGAACGGCGGAAGTGAGCACACAGCGACCGTGCCCTCTGCAGAAGGCCATCTAGTCTGGGATAGTGGGCTAAAAATTGCTGGACAACCAGGTTCAACACGTGAGCCATACAAGGCACGTGTGTGACATTGCCCCGGCGAAGGGCCGCACCCAGGTTTGCAGCATTGTCGCACACGGCCTTCCCTGGTTTCAGGTCCAGTGGAGACAACCATTCATGAAATTGGTTCTCCGGAGCTGACCACAACTCCTCAGCTGTGTGACTCACATTTCCCAGACATTTCAATGTAAAAACCGCCTGATGACGTTGAGCCCTACTGCCAGCATAGTAAGGAGGTGTGCAGGATCCCTTCTGCGCAGTTAGAAAGCTTGTGGCATGACCAGACAGGCTTTGGGTGCAGGTGGAAGACCGAGAGGAGGTTGAGGAGGCAGAAGCAGTGGAGGAACTTTGACATAAAGAGGATTGACGCACAACTCGTGGGGACGGCAAGACTTGGACAGCAGCCCCTTGTCCTGCTGTCACCATAGTTACCCAGTGCCCAGTCAGCGACATGTAACGCCCCTGTCCATGCCTACTCGTCCAAGTGTCTGTGGTGAAATGCACCCTGTCACACACAGAGTTTCTCAAAGAAGCGGTGATGTTGTGTGCGACATGCTGGTGGAGCGCAGGCACACCTTTCTTTGAGAAGTAGTGCCGACTGGGCATCTGGTACTGGGGCACTGCGACGGACATAAGGTCTCGAAAATCCTCTGTGTCCACCAGGCGGAAAGGCAGCATTTCTGTAGCCAAGAGCTTGCAGATGGTGAAATTCAACCTCTTAGCTTTCTCAAGGCTAGGAGGAAATGGTCTTTTACTTGTCCACATCTGAGGGACCGAGGGCTGGCTATTGTGCTTAGACGGGGTTGATAAGGGTGTCCCCGGCAAACTGCCGGTCTGTGAGGAAGATGCAGGCGGACATGTTAGGTTGCCTTGATCCAAAGGTGGTGCTATCGATGTCGGACAGCGCTCAACACCAGCTGGTGTTACCACCTCCAAAGAAAATGATGACCTGCCAATCACGCTGGCTGTTGCGGGTAAAGAGGTGGCAGGTCTGCGCCCCAAAACAGGTGTGACTGCTGTCCCCCCAGTCACAGAGGATGAAGAGGCCGCGGATGCACAAGATATGGCAGACGGTGATTGGCCCGGCCGGCTAGGCCGCATTGTAGCACACTGAGCTTCCCACTGCAACTTATGCTTCATGTCCATGTGCCGGTTCATGCATGAAGTACTCAAACTATGTATTTTTTGGCCTCTACTTAGCTTTTGCTGACAAATGTTACAGATAACACGAGTTGGGTCATCTTTATCGATCTGAAAAAATGCCCAGGCTATGCAAGGCTTAGCACCCATGCGACCTGAAGAGCCACCACGACTTGTGGTGAGAGGCAGAGTTGTGTTTGAGGATGCAGTTGTTGACGTGCTTCCAGTACTACGTCTCTGTCCAGGAAGGCGCAACCTGACCTCGTCGTCACTAGCATCTTCCTCCACCTCCTCTGCTGACCTCATCTCTTGGCTGACTGTGGGTTGACAGTAAGTGGGATCTCCGACCTCATCATCATCACCCTTTGCGTTATCACACCCGTCGTCCTCAGAGCCAACCTGTTTCTGGGCATCAGTGCAGATCATTTCCTCGTCTGGATTCACAGAAGCGCTGGAGTCGACCTCTGATTCCCAGGCTATAGTATGAGTAAACAGCTCTGCAGACTCAACCATCTGTTCTACCTCACACTCAGACGGGCAGCTGGAGATTTGGGAGCTGTGAGGAAGCAAGTGCGATTTGGGTGACACCTTTGAGGACTGGAGTATTTGTGATGTTGAAGTTGATGTGGAGGAGAGCCCACTTAAAGGAGCACTTGATATCCGTTGAAGCACCTGCTGTTTTTGTGCCTCATCTGGAATTTGTAGCGATTGGCGTGGCCGTAAGAAAGGGATCTTATCACATTGTCCGCTAAAAGAAGTAGACATTTTAGTTTGGCTGGAAGATGGTCTTTCTTCTGCACCTACCCCACGGACACAACCTTTTTTCCCCTTCCCAACACGCCTATTCCCCTTTCCACCAGCAGCAGGCCTTTTTCCACTCATTTTGGTGGTTAACTAATTCACAACTCTGGAGTTGTTTGCACAAAAAAACAATGGATGGTAACCGAGCAGAGCTGAGTGGCCAAACTGTGGTATTAGGCCAAAACTATTGGCTGGGTTAGATGCAGAAAAAAATTATTTTTAATTTGCAACCTGATGGAGGTCAGTATAGATGGACTAATAGAACAAGTCCCACACGCTGCTAGAAGCCCAAATATTTTTTCAGAGATAAATGAAGAAAAAAATTATTTTTAATTTGCAACCTGATGGAGGTCAGTATAGATGGACTAATAGACCAAGTCCCACACACTGCTAGAAGCCCAAATATTTTTTCAGAGCTAGATGCAGAAAAAAATTATTTTTAATTTGCAACCTGATGGAGGTCAGTATAGATGGACTAATAGACCAAGTCCCACACACCGCTAGAAGCCCAAATATTTTTTCAGAGCTAGATGCAGAAAAAAATTATTTTTAATTTGCAACCTGATGTAGGTTAGTATAGATGGACTAATAGACCAAGTCCCACACACTGCTAGAAGCCCAAATATTTTTTCAGAGCTAGATGCAGAAAAAAATTATTTTTAATTTGCAACCTGATGGAGGTCAGTATAGATGGACTAATAGACCAAGTCCCACACACCGCTAGAAGCCCAAATATTTTTTCAGAGCTAGATGCAGAAAAAAATTATTTTTAATTTGCAACCTGATGTAGGTCAGTATAGATGGACTAATAGACCAAGTCCCACACACTGCTAGAAGCCCAAATATTTTTTCAGAGCTAGATGCAGAAAAAAATTATTTTTAATTTGCAACCTGATGGAGGTCAGTATAGATGGACTAATAGACCAAGTCCCACACACCGCTAGAAGCCCAAATATTTTTTCAGAGCTAGATGCAGAAAAAAATTATTTTTAATTTGCAACCTGATGGAGGTCAGTATAGATGGACTAATAGACCAAGTCCCACACACTGCTAGAAGCCCAAATATTTTTTCAGAGCTAGATGCAGAAAAAAATTATTTTTAATTTGCAACCTGATGGAGGTCAGTATAGATGGACTAATAGACCAAGTCCCACACACCGCTAGAAGCCCAAATATTTTTTCAGAGCTAGATGCAGAAAAAAATTATTTTTAATTTGCAACCTGATGGAGGTCAGTATAGATGGACTAATAGACCAAGTCCCACACACTGCTAGAAGCCCAAATATTTTTTCAGAGCTAGATGCAGAAAAAAATTATTTTTAATTTGCAACCTGATGGAGGTCAGTATAGATGGACTAATAGACCAAGTCCCACACACTGCTAGAAGCCCAAATATTTTTTCAGAGCTAGATGCAGAAAAAAATTATTTTTAATTTGCAACCTGATGGAGGTCAGTATAGATGGACTAATAGACCAAGTCCCACACACCGCTAGAAGCCCAAATATTTTTTCAGAGCTAGATGCAGAAAAAAATTATTTTTAATTTGCAACCTGATGGAGGTCAGTATAGATGGACTAATAGACCAAGTCCCACACACCGCTAGAAGCCCAAATATTTTTTCAGAGCTAGATGCAGAAAAAAATTATTTTTAATTTGCAACCTGATGTAGGTCAGTATAGATGGACTAATAGACCAAGTCCCACACACTGCTAGAAGCCCAAATATTTTTTCAGAGGTAGATGCAGAAAAAAATTATTTTTAATTTGCAACCTGATGGAGGTCAGTATAGATGGACTAATAGACCAAGTCCCACACACCGCTAGAAGCCCAAATATTTTTTCAGAGCTAGATGCAGAAAAAAATTATATTCAGTTTGCAACCTGATGGAGGTCAGTATAGATGGACTAATAGAATGATGCTATGCCCAAAAGATTTTACTTCACTAGGTGCAGTAAAAAAATTAGTATTCTATACACAGGTGTTATATCTTGCAACACAGATAGGCTACTCCACTGACTAACACACTCTGCAATAGGCCAAAAAGGATTAGCTTTGCTAGATTCAGCCAAATGCTGTGAAAAAAACTTGCACAGCACTGGCACAGACCTGCCTGGCAAAAACTGATAGGAACTCATGTAACCTAGTCCTGAAAAGGACTCCAATTACAATTAGTCTTTACTCCCACAACCTATCTATTTAAGAGCACAGACCTCCCTGATAAAAGTCGTAGGAAATGCTGTAACCTAGTCCTTAAAAGGACTGCAATCACAACTATTCCCTACTCCCAAGCTATCTGTATATTTGTGCGAAAATTGGCTTGAAATTAACAAGGTATAGCACACACAGCAACAGCGGTGCCGTCTAACACGCAGCTGCAGCAGTGAGAAAATGGTGGCGACGGGGAAAATGGCTTGGTCTTATAGGGCAAGGACATGTGACATACACTGCCAATCACACATGCCCTTGCTTGTGTGAAAAAAAGCACTTCGCTCCGTGTGTGCGCTGCTGATAGGCTGACAGATTGCACCTCCCCACTGCAAATGCGGGAAAGAGAAAAAAAAATGGAGATCTTCATTGTTCCTGCAGAGATCCATCCCCTGCCCCTCCCCCCGCCCCGCTGTACACTCAAACTGCGTATTAACATTAATTTTCATCATTACTGAGAAAAAATCCAGTTATGATTTTGGTGCACGAACAGTTATCGAACATAACCTCGAACAGCCGAATTTTTCTCAAATTGTTCGTGTTCGCCGACCGGCTCGAACACCGCCCAAAACAGCTCGAATTTGAGATTGGCGAACAGTTCGAGTAGAACAACGCTCATCTCTACTAGGAACCTCCAGAGGGCAAAGCAACCCCGCAGCAGGAGCATGTGAAGACTTAGATCTAGCACACACAGTACATTGAAGCACCCACTTAATGACTTCCTTCTGCCACCCAGGCCACCAAAAACTGCGACCTACAAGTCTCTTAGTCTCAGAAATTCCTGGATGACCTGCCAACCGAGACTCATGACACTCCACAAACAAATCTCTCCTAAAGTTCCTAGGCACAAACAACCTCCCATGGGGAGTGTTAGACAGGGCATCCTCCTGGGCTTTCAGAATCCCATCTTCCAAAACGGAGTCCAATGCTGCTATCACAACACCTTCCTGTAAAATGCTCTCCTCCTCCTCGGTACCAACCATGGGAGAAAAGCTGCGAGATAAAGCATCAGCTTTTACATTCTTGGTACCCGGGATGTAAGTAACAGAAAAATTAAACCGCGAAAAAAAAAGTGTCCACCTAGCCTGACGGGCATTCAAGCGCTTGGCAGCATCAAGAAAGATCAGATTCTTATGATCAGTGAAAACCTGAATGGGAAATTTAGCACCTTCCAAGAGATGACGCCAATGTTCAAATGCGAGTTTAATAGCCAGCAATTCCCGATTACCAACATCGTAATTAAGTTCGGTCTCAGAAATTTTTTTTTGAAAACAAAGCACAGGGATGTACTCCATCCTTGTTTTCCTGAGACAAAACAGCACCGACCCCCACCGAAGAAGCATCAACCTCGACCAAAAAAGGCTTGGTCTCATCAGGCTGCATAAGGATGGGGGCAGAAATGAACCTCTCCTTGAGTTACACAAAAGCTTCAAGGTCTCCGTAGTCCACTGAACCGTATTCGCAACTTTCCTGGTGAGATCAGTCAGCGGTTTAACAATTATAGAAAAATTCTTAATGAATTTTCTGTAATAATTGGCGAAACCCAAAAATCTCTGTATCGATTTCAAACCAATAGGCCTAGGCCATTCCTGCACCGCCTGAACCTTCACCGGGTCCATCTCAAAGCCCTCGCTGGAGATAATGTAGCCCTGAAAACTAATTCTCTGCACAGCGAACTCACATTTCTCCAGCTTAGCAAAAAGTGAATTGTCACTTAACAACTGCAATACCCCACGTATGCTCTGCCAATGAGACTCCAGATCCGGCGAATAAATCAAAATGTCATCCAAATACACCACCACATTCTTACCGATCAACGGTCTTAGGATGTCATTAATAAGGTTCTGAAAAAACACTGGTGCATTGGTAAGACCAAAAGGCATAACCAGATTCTCAAAATGACCCACCGGAGTGTAAAATGCAGTTTTCCATTCATCACCTTCCTTCATTCGTAACAAATTGTATGCCCCCGGAGATCAATTTTAGAGAACCACTTGGCCCCCACTAACTAGTTGAACAAGTCAGGAATTAATGGTAGTGGTAAGAATTGCGTACGGTAATTTTATTAATTTCACGAAAGTCCAGACATGGACGTAAACCGCCGTCCTTTTTTTTTACAAAAAAAAATCCAACAGCCACAGGAGACTTAGAAGGTGTAATGTGACCGGCGGCCAAGCTTGTCTGTATGTATTCCTCCAAGGCCTTTCTCTCAGGGATAGTCAGATTAAATAAGCAACTCTTGGGAAGAGTATCTCCAGGGACAAACTCAATGGTGCAATCATAGTCCCTATGAGGAGGCAAAACTTGCGACTCCTCCTCAGAAAAAACCTTCCAAAAATCCTGAATAGGTACAGGTAATTTCCCTTTTTCCACAGCAGCAATGCGACAGTTACAACATTTATCATGACACTTAGGACTCCAAGACTTAATTTCATGGGTAGACCAGTCCAGTACAGGATTGTGCAATTTTAACCAAGGTAACCCCAAAACCACTGAAGAAGGCAAATTATTTAATACCGCCAAATCCAAATTCTCTTGGTGAATACCATTAATGGTGAGGGGAAATTTGAAAACCTTGTTAGTAATATATTTCAAAGGAGAGCCATCAACAGCAACCACAGAAATAGGAGATGACAAAGGTTTGAATTCTAATTTAAATTTTTCCAACAATCCCTTATCAATCACATTGAGTGTAGAACCACAATCCACAAATACCCGAAATTCAATCAACTCCTCCTGAAATTAGGTGCTCCCAGAAAGAAATACTCCCTTTGAGTTTAAACAAGCTATACGGGCGTAACTGACCTTTTTTTTTTCTTTGTTCAAATGAAGCACACAGTTCATAATAAAGTGGTCAGATTTACCGCAATAAAAACATAATCCCTTAGCAAACCTGCGGTCTTTTTTCTGAGAATGGGGTGACATCGCCCCAATCTCCATCGGTTCTCCACCTTCCGAGCAGACCCTCTGAAAACTAGGAGCTGCCATAGCAGTAGATTTCTCTTCATTAATCCTAGCACGCAGTCTCCTGTCCACACGTATAGCTAATTGCATTGCCTCCTGCAAGGTTCCAGGTGTTGGGAAGGCAATCAGCAGATCCTTAACCCTTTCACCTAGACCAGCAAGAAACAGACATTTTAATGCCGAGTCATTCCATTCCACTTCGGCCGACCATCTTCTGAAGTATGTACAATAATTTTCCACATCACCTGATCCCTGCTTCAAACGTCTTAATTCAGTTTCAGCAGATGAGACTCGATCAGGATCGTCATACAACAACCCCATAGCAGAAAAAAAATCTTCCACTGATCTAAAACACGGATCATTATGTTGGAGAGAAAAGGCCCATCCCTGTGGTTCTTTGCGCAAAAGTGACATTATAAACCCAATGCGCTGTGATTCATTCCCAGAGGATCTGGGTCTTAAACGAAAATATAATAAACAAGCGTTTTTAAAGGAAAAAAAATCATGCTGTTTACCATAAAAAAAATCTGGCAGTCCTACCTTCGGTTCCACAAAATGCGCTCCAGGACAGCTACTCACGTGTTGCTGGAGCTCGGCCACCTCCAAAGACTATCCCTGTAGGCGATGAGCCAAGTCCTGAACTGACACCATGCTGATATCAGGATTTCTTTCCTTAGAGTGTTTTATTTTAGTTTTGGGCTGGACTTACTGTTATGAACTGCTACAAGCACTAAGGAAAGATAGGAAAACTGTCCCTACAATAGGACTAAGCTGATACCCTACGATGCAGCGGGGGACCTGTTCCTTGTGAACAGACCCGCCTAATTCCTCGGCTAGTCTGAACGCAGACCTATAGATATAAGGGAGGGGTCCCTACAAGAACTAAGGACTGTGATATAGATGGACACCTCCTAGCAGAAATTGTAGCAGAGCAAAGACAAACAAACAAAAAGTACTAGTGGTCCAAGGACCAAGCAAACTACAGAGTTATGTTCCAGGCACCTGCCTAGCTTAAGAGTAAATGAAACACTGAAGTCCAGCAAGGCCGGAAGGGCAGAGCTGGATTAAATAGGCAGAAAGTCATGTGACCAACAAAATAGAAAAAAGACTAACAGGAGGGTTCTAACACTTTTGGCTTCAGTAGATGACACTTGGAGGGTTTCACCTTTAGGCCGAAGCCTGCCAGGGCATCGAACACCTCTGCCAGGTGCTTTAGATGGTCCTCATAGGTCTTGGAATACACGATGACATCGTCCAGGTAGAGTAGGACCGTCTCGAATTTTCTGTGCCACAGACAGCACTCCATCAGCCTCTGGAAGGTCCCTGGTGCGTTGCAGAGTCCGAACGGCATACAGTTGAATTCACTGAGACCCATCTGGGTGGTGAAGGCGGTCTTCTCCTTGTCTGACTCTGCTACAGGAACCTGCCAGTACCCGCTAGTAAGATCCACAGTAGAGAAGAAGTTAGCAGATTTTAATGCAGCCAAAGACTCCTCTATCCTAGGTAACGGGTACGCATCTTTGTGTGTTATTCTGTTGACCTTTCTATAATCTACACACATCCTCATCGTGCCATCTTTCTTTTTTACAAGAACTAGAGGAGCTGCCCGGGGGCTACAGCTATCGCTGATCACTCCAGCCTCCTTCATTTCTCGTAACATACCCTTGGCATTCTGATAGTGTGCAGGGGGTACAGGCCGGTATCTCTCTTTTATGGGTGGATGGTCTCCTGTGGGGATTTGGTGTTCTACCCCCTTTACTTGCCCAAAGTCTAGCGGGTGTTTGCTAAAGACTCTTTCGTACTCCTGAACCACCTCCCTGTTTCTGGTGTGGGGGAGTGGAGTCAGTGCCCACGTGCGGCTTCTGGCACCAGTACTCCATTTGTTTTTTGGAGCCGTTACCTTCCTCTGGGGTAGATGGAGGCAAGGGTTCCACGGCCTTTACAGAGTTTTGGTTAATGGTGAACAATTTGGCTAGAGTGGCATACCGGGGCAAGTGTACTTCTCTTTCCCCAATATTTAGAATGCGGACAGGTACCCTCCCATGGCGAACCTCAACCACCCCCGTGCTGTCAAAATGGTGGGCCTACTGTCTGAGTAAACGGGTTCTACCATAGCTTGGTAGTCTCTACCTCTTAACCCGATTGCAGCCCGGCACCAGATCATCATTTCACTTTTGGGGGCATGGCGATAGGGAACGGGTCACTCATCTTAACGCTACCAATCTCACCACCAGACAGTTCTATCTGTTGCCGTTTCATCAGGGCTCTGATCTCTTTTTGTAAGACACGCTGCTGGCTGGAGCTGGCATTCATTGCAACCTGTTGTAATATAACAATAATCTCTGAAAGACAATTTTCAATAACGTTAGTACCCAAGGTTATTTTAGGGTGACTTTCACAACGGTCAATGTCCACAATAATCAGTCCTTGCGCTGGCAGTTCAACTTTACCAATTTTGATGGTCACCTCCTTGAACCCCAGCTGCGGCACAGGCTGACCATTGCTGGCGATGATGCTCAAGTCATTATTTGGGTAGCGGGTAATATACGTGTCATTCCAGTACCGCTTGAAAAGTACATAGGGGATGGTGGTTACCTGTGACCCGGTGTCCAACAGTGCACTCATGGGAATGCTATCCAGTACCACAGGCAAGACCGGTCGTCCCCCCACATACTTGTCACGCCAGTTTGACGGCCCTGATGATCTTTCGCCTGGGGGTTGGCCCTCTGCCCCAGGTTGGGCTCGTTTAAATTACAGTACCTCGCAATATGTCCTGGCTGGCTGCAGCGGCGGCAGATGGGTTGTCCATTCTGGTCGTAGCGGTCTGTTGGCTTCCCTCTGGACGGTGGGATCCTCTTCTGTGGGCGCCATGGGACGTCCTCCGGACTGGTAGCCAGCTGGATCTTTCCTGGAGAGGATACCTGTAACGACTGCACAGTCCTGGTTAGTGCGGCAACGCTTTTGGTCAGTTCTTGGACCTGATGGTGCAGGTCTGTAGACGGGGTACTATTCGTAGTCTGTACATTGGCTCCTGCAGGTTCTATAGACTGGGGCGCCGCCTCCTGGTAATAAGTGATAGCAGGGCGCCTGGAGGCCGCAACGCCACCGGTTGCGGGTTCTCGGAGTACCCGGATGGCTCTGTCCTTAAACTGTGCAAAGTCTAACTCAGGGTTCTGCAGGGCCATTAGGCGTAACTGGGTTCGGTGGGCGCTTGACAGCAGACCCTCAATGAATTGTTCAGTCAGCAGTTTATCTGCATTCCGCACACTGTCAGTGTCTGCCTGCTTAATGGCTCTCAGAGCCTCTTGCAAATTCAAAGCATAGTCTCTTATACTGTCTTGGGCCCGCTGCTTGCACCCATAAAATCTCATTTTGATCTCTGCTGAGGTGCGGGTATCAAAAGTGTCCTTTAGACAGGCTAAAATCTCCTTCATGGTTACCTTGTCCCTGACTGACCAGGACTTTACTTCTCGTTGGGCCGCGCCGGTTAACTGGCCTATCAGTATGCTCACTTTTTGTTGCTCCGTCAGGGGGTACACTCTGAATAGGCTATACAGTCTCTCTTTAAAGTCGCTCAGGGTATGCAACTCCCCTGAGTACTGGGGCAACCAGGCCGCTCCAGGGATATAAGGCATTGTGAACGGCATTACTGCGGCTGCGCTGGCGGTGGCAGTTCCCTCCGCTTCCGACATCTTCTTCCCCCATAGTCAACCGTGGTCTACTTTCCGTTGCTTATCTTCTGTAGGCCGCGGCTCCGCAGGCGACCGTCGGGGTTGAGGACCTTGCGTCGCATCCTGGTGACGTCAGCGTCCGCTCGGCTCCTTTCAGGATCTTGCCCAGGGTCCATGCGTAAGGCGGGGCTCCAGTTCTCGCGCTCTTTCGTCATCCACGCCCCTCTTCTTCCCGCGCGGCGTCCCAAAGATGGCGCCCGATGGCGGGAAAATGGCCGCGGATGGCGGGAAAAGGCTGCGGATGGCGGGAAACTCCACCAAAGTAAGTATTACAGTCTTTCTTCAGGCACCCAGTACCCGCTGGTGGCGGGTACGAAATCCTGCCGACTACACCAAAGTTGACACACCCCCTGGGCCGTGTGTTTGGCGGGATACCCGGAACCGGACCCGTTGTGGATGCTGGGGGTTGTAGTCCTTGCGTGGCGGGGACCCGGTCCCGTGGCTCAGGGCAGTCAAACCAAATGGCAGTCTATAAGCTGAATGTCCGACTACGCCACCCGTGGACTGCGGTCAGAGTGAACCGCCACTGCAGGGCAGACCGCTGAGGCTGGTGTTGTGAGTGTAGCAGAGGATAGTTCAACTCCCCACGGGAGGGGTAAAGCCTCAGGGCAGTAACTAAGGTTGTTGGCGGTGATGGTGCGCGGGAGCAGCAGTAACCACACGGAGTCTGTCTTGTAACTCAGGGTCTTTACTGTTGGTGGTATTAAGGGACCCGTCCGGAATACTGGTTAACAATGGAGGCCTGGTCAGTCTGAGAGCAACTGGGAAATCCTGCTGGTCAGAGGGAGTTTGTAGGCCTACCGTGCTGACTTCACTCTTTCTTGGCTATCCTGCTGTAGTGTAGTGGTAGCCCACGTCTCTGAGTGTACCGTGTTGTTCTCACCCGTATGACTGGCGACTCGGGCCTTCCGTACTTCTCACCCCTCCGGGGCAGTAGTGGTCCCTCTCGTGTGGCTGAGCCTCCGGGCTTCCTTGGGCCAGAGGACTTGAAGTCCCCTGCGTGGTGGTTTTCTGCTGCTGGGCTTATAACCCTCACAGCCTCGGACTCCAGTGTCCGGCTTTGTACGTCTCTAGGCAGGACGAGCTCTGCTAGCTCCCCTCCTGGCCTTGTGTTACTCCTCTGCCTACAGGGACTCCTCAGCCTGCTGCTGACCTGTCCCTATCTGCAACTTGTCTGGAACTCACTAACCCCGCCCCAGATCCAGTTTATAAAGGGCAGGTTTCTCCCCTCCCTGGACTGAGGCAGGAGGTGCTGCATGCTAATTGTCCCCAACCAGGGAACCTCCCACCTGCTCTCAGACATGACATTGCTGCCACTGTGGCAACCAGACCTGGGATGCCACATGTGCGTTTGTGCATGTCTGCCTACTGTGCGTGTGTGTGCATGTCTGCATATGTGAAGGATGAGGGGACAGCCTGGGCCCTGTGTTGTATACCTATATTTCTCCACTGTATCTGTGCATCATGAATGGTGGCATGTGTTAAAGGCGCCACTGAGACTCTTTCGCCCGGTGCCCACTACAACCTGAAGCCGACCCTGGTGACAGGTTCCCTTTAATTTTCATGATGCAGGTTAAGAAATAAAACACATGAATAGGTTACTGTGGGTAACTGCTCTGTTTTTTTTTCTACTCCAAAGATGAACCAGGAAACTTTTTGTCATCAGTTTTCAGTTGTGTTTTGGATGTGGTCATTTGAAAAAGAAATGCTGAATTTAAACATCCTATCACAGAGCTATGTACTTGACTGGGAAGCTGTGGCTTTGATATTATTATGGACACATCTGTGGCTAGCACATGTGCCTTCTGTAGTTGGCATTTATGACAGCATCTGTGGTTGTATGTGTTTTGGGACATCTTTGCACATACATGTCAAATTCTGGCCCATGGGCCAAATCTGGCCTGCAGGGTGGTTTTATTTTGCCCGTGACACCAGAACCATCACCCGTATATTAGGCCATTATTCTGTATGGAGGACTATGTGGGGCTATTATTCTGTATGGAGGACTATGTGGTGCCCATAATACTGTATGGAGGACTATGTGGGGCCCATTATATTGTAGGAGGACTATGTGGGGCCATTATTCTGTATGGAGGACTATGTGGGGCCCATTATGTTGTATGGAGGACTAAGTGGGACTCATTATTCTGTATGGAGGACTATGTGGGGCCCATTATTCTGTATACTGGTTGGCCCACGGCTTTGTCCAAGTTTTTCATTTTGGCCCACTGTGTGTTTGAGTTTGACGTCCATGCCTTTGCATGACACCTGTGGGTCATCATTGGCTAGCATTCATTATGTCTAACAATCTCACAAAAGGAATCATAGAATCATAGAATGGTAGAGTTGGAAGGGACCTCCTGGGTCATCTGGTCCAACCCCCTGCTCAAAGCAGGATTCACTAAATCATCTCAGACAGATGTCTGTCCAGCCTCTGTTTGAAGACGTCCATTGAAGGGGAACTCACCACCTCTCGTGGCAGCCTGTTCCACTCATTAATCACCCTAACTGTCAAAAAGTTTTTTCTAATATCTAATCTGTGTCTCCTCCCATATAGAATCTGAGATTAGAAGCATGTATGATGCGATCAGGCATCAACAGCTTGTATTCTACATACAAGTAAAGCATCTGAGGCTAGGGCACTGTTAAAGCTGAATCTGTTGTGGTCATTCTCCTATATCAGCCCCTATATTTTTGGATTTACAGAGGTATCTGTGCATGGCACACGGTTATAGCAATGTGTAGGTCTGTGTTATTGTTAAAGGGCATCTGGGATCAGCACACTGTTATGAAAGCCTTGCTTTCCTCTCTCCAATTGCTGGTGTTTATGTCCTTGTAGTGGTCCTGTCCGAGAGTCCTCTCATTCTGGAAGGAAATGTTGTCCTATAAACAGGGCTGGCTCCAGGTTTTAGTGGGTCCTGGGTGAAAGAGTCTCAGTGGGCCCCTTTAACACATACTACCATTCATGATGCACAGATACGGCGGAGAAATCTAGGTATACAACACAGGGTCCAGGCTGTCCCCTCATCCTTCACATATACAGACATGCGCACACACACACATTAGGCAGATATGCATGCACACGAACAGTGGGCAGACATGCAGGACCGGGTCCAGGTCTTTGTGGGCTCCGGGCGAAAGAGTATCAGTGGGCCCCTTTCACACATACCACGATTCATGATGCACAGATACCACAGAGAAATATATATATAGTACAATGCCGAAGATTTCACTTCTTACATTACATGAGTGATATCTATTGTAAATTCTACAATAGCTCAGAAACCGGCAAATCGCTCCATACAGAATACTGACCCCCATATAACGCTCCATACAGTATACTGACCCCCATATAACGCTCCATACAGGATACTGGCCCCTATATAACACTCCATACAGGATACTGTCCCCCATATAACGCACCGTACAGAATACTGGCCCCCATATAATGCTCCATGCAGGCTGTGCCCCCACATAATGCTCCATGCAGGTTGTTCTCCCCACATAATGCCTCATGCAGGCTGTTCCCCTCACATAATGCCCAATGCAGGCTGTTCCCCCATATAATGCCGCATGCAGGATGTCACCCCCCTTATAATGCCCCATGCAGGATGTCACCCCCCCTAATAATGCCCCATGCTGGATGTCACCCCCCCTTTTAATGTCCCATGCATGATTTCACCCCCCCTCCCTTATAATGCCACATGCAGGAAGTCACACACCCCCTCCCTTATAATGCCCCATGCAGGATGTCACATCCCCCCCTCGCTTATAATGCCCCATGCAGGATGTCACATCCCCCCTCGCTTATAATGTCCCATGCAGGATGTCACACACCCCCCCTCCCTTATCATGCCCCATGCAGGATGTCACATCCCCCCCCTCGCTTATAATGCCCCATGCAGGATGTCACCTCCCCTTATAATGCCCCATGCAGGATGTCACATCCCCCCTCACTTATAATGCCCCATGCAGGATGTCACATCCCCCCCTCGCTTATAACGTCCCATGCAGGATGTCACACCCCCCCTCCCTTATAATACCCCATGCAGAATGTTACATCCCCCCTCGCTTATAATGCCCCATGTAGAATGTCACACTCCCCCCTCCCTTTTAATGCCCCATGCAGGATGTCACCCCCCCTCCCTTATAATGCCACATGCAGGATTTCACATCCCCCCTCGCTTATAATGCCCCATGCAGGATGTCACACACACCCCCTCCCTTATAATGCCCCATGCAGGATGTCACACACTCCCCCCTCCCTTATAATGCCCCATGCAGGATGTCACACCCCCCTCCTCCTTTATAATGTCCCATGCAGGATGTCACACATACCTCGCCCTCCCTTATACTGTAATGCCCCATGCATGATGTCACACCCTCCCACTCCACACCACTCCCCATATAATGCCCCATGCCTCCATACAATAAAAAAAAATCAAATACTCACCTCACTTCTCACCTGCTGCCACTGCTCTGGGCTCCAGCGTCACCGGCATCTTCCCGCTCTGCGCTGTGACTGCTCAGGAGAGAGCACGGTGTAAAGACCTCACCGCGCCCCCTGACCTGAGACGTCACAGTGCAGCAGCCGTGGAAGAGACTGGAGCTGCTGCGGAGGCACGGGGAGAGGTAAGTATTGTGCCGGCTGCCGGGGCCCTGAGCAAGCAGGAGGGGAGCGGGTGCTGACACCGGCACCGCACCGCTCACAAGTCCCATAGCGCGGCAGGGTGCCCGACAGCGAGTGGGCCCCCCCGCCTGCTCAGGGCCCCGGCACTTGCCCGGGTGCGTCAGGTGCTGACGCTGGCCCTGCAGACATGCACACATGCACACTCCATAGGCAGACATGCACACGCACACAGTATGCAGACATGCGCACACATGCAGGCATGCACACATATACACACATGGTACACAGATATGCACACATGCAATACGCAGACACGCACATACACAGATACATACATATACAGACATATGCATATATTTGAGCACGAATTCTTAAAAACACATGTAAAATGGACATAAATATATATACACAGTCATACACACTGACATACACATGTATTCACATCATACATGCGCGCACACACATGCACAGACACATTACAAATATTTTTAATATGCGGATTTGGGAAGCTGGCAACAAGCCTCACTCACCTTCCCCCGGCTTGTGTCTCATCCAGCTCCTCTGGCATGTGGCTGTGCAGGGCCACTAGCTTGTGTCTGATGGCCATCACAGACATGGGGCCCTGGACCTTCAGAGGGGCCCATTCGCTGTCGGGGCCCGGACCGCTTTCCCGGCATCTGTGCAGGACCGCCGGCACTGCTTGATTGCCGGAACTTCACCAGACATGGCCACACACAGTGCGCTGTATGGCTGTGTCTGGTAGTAATGATGCGGCAGGCGTGACACACAAGCAAAATTAAAGGTACAGTGTTGCCCCTGCTGTGTCATTACTACCAGACACAGCCGCACAGCACACTGCGCATGGCCATGTCTGGTAAAGTGCCAGCAATCAAGCAGCTCCGGTGATCCTGCACAGATGCTGGGGAAGCAGCCGGGCCCCCAACAGTGAGTGAGCCCCTCTGATGGTTCAGACCTCAGCACTTGCCCAGGTGCGCCGGGTGCTGATGCCGGTCCTGCCTATATAAACTTTAAATGAGGATGTTTTTGTCACTTAATGCCTTTCTATGTGTTTTTGGAAAAGCTGTGAGGACACAAATAAATTCTACCATAAGGGTATGTAAAAACTCAGTGGATACGACAATATCTAAAGTGAAAATGCTTCAGGAAAACGCTGTCAGTGTCTTTCCTAGAGCCTCTTCATTGTTTTTGTTGCAGTTTTTGCAGCATTGCAGTAATCTTTTTTTTTTTTAAATAAACACTTTAAATAGTGATCAAATGCCAAGCGGGAGTTGCCCAAACAATGATCACTCTACTTCTTTTAATCACTTTCCAGCTTTCAGATTCTGAAGCAGTTAAAAGAAGTGACAAAAGATAGCACATTTGCACTGAAAGTCGTTTTTAGATTCCTATGCATTATGTTCATTCTTTCTTTTTCAGCACTTTTTCAGGCCTCTGACTATGTTCTCATGAAGAGTATTTGGTGAGTTTTCTGTGTTGCAGATTTTCTGCAGCATTTCTGTACCTATTATGGGAATTAGGTTGATTGTGTTTTTTAATTGCATTTTTCTGTGCACTTTTTTACTTTCATTTTTATGGCGTTTTTGATTCAGCAGTTTTTGTCTCTTTTAGATATTTTAAATAAAGAAGCTTTGTTTTTGAAACTACAGTGGAAATGTGCTAAAAATGCATATACGTTTTTTACTTTCCGCATCTGATGCAATTCTATGGGGAAAATCTGCACATAAACTCAACGTACTTGACATGTAGTGGATCTGAAACTCGCATCGCAGGTCAGTTTACGCTGTGTTAAAGAAAAAAGCACAGTGGGCATGAGATTTCTATAAATCCTATCCAATTTGCTGGAATTGTAAGACTCTGCAATTGCTATGCAGCATGAAAAGCTCACTAAAAAACCATTGTGGGCACACAGCCTAAAGCATTATTCACAAATCAGTATTTTTGATCAGACACCCACACAGCCATGGTTAACAGAAGAGACTCTAAAGATCATCAAACAAAGATGAAGGGCAAAAGCAAAAGGTAACAAGCAAGACACAGACAACATCAGTAAATGACTATATAGAGCCATTCGAGCAGACAAAGAACTTTACTATTAGAAGATACAGTATGTGCCGAGACAGAAAGCAAACATCTGAGGGGCAGGATCAGAAAGGCATACCTAAAGATCAAAGAGATATAACGAAAATTTTCAACCAAGAGTAGGCATGTTGAAAGACGCCAACAGGAACAAATTAACTGAGCCAGAACAAATCATGGAAAGATGGAAAGAGTACATGGAGCACCTCTACAAGTATGGCTCAGTGATATAGGAAGAAACTGAGAAATGATAGATAGCCGAACATCCTGAAAGACGAAGTCGTTCCTGCGATAAAGCTTCTGTCAAGCAATGCCTGGATGTGAAAAATATTGCAATAGAGCTAATAAAGTCTTCTGAAGCAGTAGTTGATGTCATCACTAGGGATGAGCGGACCCGTGGATGTTCAGGTTCGTCTGATTCAAACAAGAATTTGACCCCGAACCCAAATCCCATAGAAGCCAATGGGGACCCAAACTTTGGTGCTGTAAAATGGCCATAGTAAGGGTTAACAGACAGTAAAAGGAAGCAAAATGGGGGTAAAAGCAGGACAATTGTCCTGCAAACAAATGTGGATAGGGAAATTACTTAAAATAACATAGAATAAAATATATAAAAAATAATAATCTTGAACCAGGAGGCGGAGGTCGAAGTAGAGGAGTGGAGCAGTGCCTTGCCTGTGTAGTTTACTGTACTTGTTAATAAATAAATGAAAAAATGAAATGGGGTCCCCCCTATTTTTAATGAGCTAAGAGAAAGCAGACAGTTGTGAGCCTGTCTTATTATACTGGGAAAGGGCCAATATCCATGAATATCAGCCCACAGCTGTCTGCTTTGCCTTTGCTGGTTACTAAAAATGGGGGGACCCAAAAAAATGACGTGGGGTCCCCTAGTTTTAATAGCTCAGGCGTTAGTAATGGAGAGGAGTATATCAGACACCCCCATTACTAACTCCATATTTAAAAATAAAAAGACATGCAAGCATACAGGAAAAAAAATATTTGAATAAAAACTCCCCCTGAGGAAGCCTACATGAAATGCACATCGAGGCTTTTGACGCACACAGGCACATTGCACTTTATGAGTAAGCATTCATTTTTTGGTTTCCATGTTACAACCTGTCCCACAGCAGCATTTTTCCCTCATGTCATGTTACTCACATGGTGTCCTTGCGATGCACGCATAATAACTCTGTTACATGGAATTTTCCATTATTATGGTGTGTTTGGTGCAGGAGCTGATATAAGCGGCAAACAGCAGCCCTTCAACAATTTACAAGCATCAATTCAACTTACAAGAAGAATCAACATTCAGACTCATATGACAAAAGTCCATGTGTCTTGACCAACCGAAGAAAAAAACACATAGATTCAATAGTCAACATTCAGACAACAGCCTATGTCTCCTGGCCTACTGAAAATAGACGTCTGGATAATTAAGATTAAATGCTATGTCGTCACATTCGCGCAGCAAAGACATCTCTATAACGATATTTTTAAAAGTTAAAAATTATGGGTAATAGATGGCATGAGGTATAGGGAACACAAAATACTTGCCTTGGGCAGGGAGCTAGAAAGTCATGCTGTGCCACTGTTTGGATTTAACCCAGATTCATATAAAAATGCATACAGATCAAAACACAGAATACATATTTTGGTATTACCATAGTTCCCACAGTTCTCACTGCTTACAATTTCAGACTGGAGCACCTCAGGTAAAGCACCAAATTACAGCATTATAAAACGAGACTTTCGTATTACAGAGGAGTTAATTTAGGTTGTTACTACCATGTTTATACTAACGCTCTGTTTATAGTAAAATACAACCACTATGAAGCAAATACAGGGGTTGTCTTATCTGTGTCTAAAGTGCACAATCTTTCCTGCAAGTCTTCAACCAAGACATTTTTAGGATCTTATTTATTTTACAGATATAACAGGCTGGGAACTAGAAAAAAATTGGTAGAAAAGACCAATAAAAATGAGATTTGTTGAAGAATTCATCTTAATGGCAGTTGTAAAGGATCCCGATAAAAACAAACTTCAGTTTTGATTGACTGGAACAGTGCCATGACTGTAATCACATCCATTTGGCAAAGAGTTTTCAACTAAGATTCTTCTTTTGTCCATTACATTCTCAGCCAAGGCACAAAGTGGATTATTGTACTGCATTTGTTTCCAATTAAGCTTATGTTATCTCTGGAATAAGAGGTGCTTGGGACAATTAGCCTCCTCTTTTTACTCCTCCACTATAAAACATGATGCCCACAGAGACAAATATTTCACTTCCTTGGGATTTGTTCACCCTTGGGAAACATTATCTGGACTGAACATCTGTAATATCCCATTAATTCCTTGGATCAGCTGCATTACTTTGTGAGGTGAATAGACAAGCTGTCTAACATTAACAACTAAAATGCACCACTGGAAAAAAACAAACAATGTTTCATGGATGGAAACATTTCGTTTTTAATAAAATGTTATCCTGGAGCAGTAATCTCTGAGAATAAAGCATACAAGGCACACCAGTAGCCAATGTTGGGCAAGAGCTTCCTTTAGGCCACATGTGAAAATTACTGATGGACCGCCATTAATTTATGCAGAAGACATGCACCTTCCCCTGTTATCTACATCTTAAACTATATTGTTATTATTGTGAAGAGGAGTCATATCAGTAATATAATATAATAGGTTATACAAGAATGAAATAGGTCCTAAACAGCAGATAATTTTCTCCAAATAAGTTCAAAATGGGTTGTGGTCAACTTGTGGTCAAGAAGAAAGAACTTCTTGAATATCTGATTTTCTGCTTAATGTTTTGAACAATACTAAGAATCTAAATGGCTATGTCGAACACTTGAAAAATGTTATATAATTATTAGTGTTGAGCGAGCATGAATTTTTAACACCCGAGAGTGCTCGTCGAGTATTTGCGGCATGTTCGACATTGATGAAAGTGTTGCCGCTCCTGCATGTGTTACATCTGTCATACACCTGTGACACATGCAGGGATTGCCTGTTTGTCAGGCAATCCATGCATGTGCCACAGCTGTTTAACAGCCGTGACACTTGTAGCCGCAGCGGCAGTAAAGGAAATGCTGAGCACGCCAAAATACTTGGCGAGCATCCGAACGTGCTCGTTTAAAGGGTCATCTGACTTCTTCATCAGGACAAACCACATATGTTACAGCTGACATTGGCTGCTGATGTGTCAGGATAAGCACCCAAGCCTTCACCATATAGCATTTTGCAACTAAACATTCTATCAATGATGCATATAACATGCAAGGCAAAAACTTTTCCTTTGATCAACTGGCTGTCTAGAAAAATAATAACGCATTTGCCTCTAAACTATGACTGAAACAATGAAAGAATGATTCAACAGGTTGACATGATCGGATGGTTTGAAATTCAGATTTGCCAGCTCCGCTGCATTTGATTTTCGGTGAATAGGTTCGTCAGGAATGACAATTCTGAAAAGCCTCAAATTGCTGAGAAAAAATGTGCATAACACTAAGCGCTCTTCTAACACTGTATTTGATCCTTCTCAACCTCTTTAATGCAAATAAAGCCTTATTAATATCCAAGTGTCCTCAACCTATCTGACTAGTGGTAACCGGTGGTACCCACCAGCTTCATTTGGGTGGTGTGTATGGGTCTAATATTGGACTATTATGACAAAATGGTGCAAAAAATATTTTTTAC
The DNA here is from genome assembly GCF_046119375.1 of Phyllobates terribilis. NCBI lineage: Eukaryota > Metazoa > Chordata > Amphibia > Anura > Dendrobatidae > Phyllobates > Phyllobates terribilis. The sequence goes on along the minus strand of NW_027362763.1, from coordinate 527,574,148 downwards.
AACATGCACACTTTGTAAGATATATAGTTGTGTGTATATTTCTGCATTATAGAGATTAGTCTTTAAAAAAAATATATATGGCATGTCTCCCAATCCATTCGGTATCACTGCGTTTGTAAACACCCGTACTATACTATTTTAAGATTTTTCATCCCTTATGGTGAATGCATTTAAAATAAAGGAAACCTATAATACAAAAGGTTATTCCATTATAAATGAGAGAACATAGAGCAAGCTTAAAATATCATATACATACTCCATAATAATCAGAAAACAGACAAATAAATATAAAAAAATTAGTATTTTATGGAGTAATACGAAAAATTATGCCATAATTGCTGTATTTGTGAAAAAAAAATAAATAAAAAGGTGAACAAAAGTACTTTCCAGAATGTAACCTAATTTAGCTAATTGGTGCAATAATTAAATCTGCAGGATCAAAAACGCACCAAATACTCATTGTGGGAACTTAGCCTTTGGCTGAGTTCACACGATGCGTATTTAATGCGTTTCCGCGGCATTTTTGCAGTTGCGTAAACGCCGCGGAAATGCATTATAAACGCATGGTAAAAGGGCAGCAATGTTCCCCAATTGAAATCCGCATGTGCTGTGCCCATGATGCGGATTTTTCCGCAGCGTAAACGCTGCGCTCAAAAATCCGCATCATGTCAATTAATTTTGCGTAAACGCGGCGTTTTAGCCACCATTGACTTGCATTAGAACGCGCCAATTCCGCAAGACTGCATTTGTACTTGCGCTATTGGCGCGTTCTAATGTGCGGATGGTACCCGGGTGTGGAGGAGAAGAGAGTCTCATCCACACCCAGGTACCATTAAAAAAGCTGTAAAACAAGAATAAAATAAAAAATAAATGTATATTTACCTTCTGTCGGCTCGCACACCACTCCTGCTTGGTTCCCGGCACTTTGCAGTGAGTTGAAGGACCTGCGCTGACGTCAGAGTCATGTGACGGGTCACGTGACGCTGACGTCGGCAGGTCTTTCAATTCAAAGTTGCCGGCGAGGGAGAACGGATTGAGCAGGACAGCGCGGGCCATCGGAGGTAAGTATATACACTCTCTCGGGTCACACTATATAAATCCATGCTGTTTGCATGGATTTATATAGTGTGACCTAGTTGTCAAGCACTCTCCAAGTGATGCTAAAATCGCCTGGAAAGCGCTTGTCAATCCACATGCGGAAACGCATGTGGAAACGCATGTGAATCCGCATGTATTCCGCAAGAAAAACGCATGCACAATCTGCATGCGTTTTTTCTGCCAGGGAGATGCAGAAATGATGCAGAAATTTTCTGCTTCATTTCTGCATCGTGTGCACATACCCTAAGCCTACAAGTCACAGTTTGTAACATTCTGTAATTCAATAAACCGTAATGTCTTATTAAGAGGCTTTGATGCTGTAAATATAGCAACAACTGCTCCTGTAACATGTAATTATAGCCTGCCCCAACATTTTATAAGACATCTTACAATCTATCATAGATAATGGCCATTACTCATATCTGGCTGTTTTGGTTGGTAGAACACCAGGGTTACAGATGATAAGTTAGTGAGGATGAACTGAACTCTTTCTAGAGTTCAGGGAGACTGAACTTCAAGAAATTAAGATTCTGCAGACAGTCTTTGATGTCTTACCAGTGGATATAATTTATTTGAAATCACTTTTGTAAAATAAGAAAACTCTATGCACCAAGAAAACAAAAACAACAAAGAAGAACTGATTACAGAGCAAATTAATATTTCATCCAAATACTAATTTACAACATTTTAACTCAGAACGTTTATTAGATTCCAAGAGAAACATATTTCAGAATTAGATTTCTGGGAACCTGAGAAAAATCTTATAAGTGGAAATACAGAATTTTACATTTTAATGAAAATGTAGCAAAAAATGAACTTAAGAGAGAATAAAGAAGTTCAGGATTAGTTCACACTACATCTTCAGCCTATCTCACAAAAGAATCGATGGACCGGGAATATTTGAAGAACTTGTGATTTGCATTGTACGAATCAACAAGGATTCCCACCATCATTTTACAAAGTGTAGACGATTGCATGAGCTAGAGAATGCTCAGATGACCTTAGTCACGGCTGGGCTGGCTTCCCCATAATGCCTTGCATTGGGATAGCACAGCCAATCGGAACTTTATAATCTGGACTGTAATGTTAAAGATGGGTTGTGATGAAGTAGTGCAAAATAGAGGCCATAGAGGGCATTAGTAACTACAACAGGAGGAAACTGTGTGGAAAATGCTTTGAGTTGCAAAGGAAACATTTAGGCTGCGTGCCCACGATGAGTTTTTCATGCGTTTCCGCTGCGGAATTTCTGCAGCGGAAACGCATCAAAAAAGCATGGTAATCCGCACCCCATGGTCCCCAATGGCATTCCGCAATGTCAATGCACATGCTGGGGATTTTTCCGCAGCGTTTCTGCAGCGCTCATAAATCCGCAGCATGTTCATTAATTTTGCGGAAGCGCAGCGGAAGCGCCGCCATTGACTTGCATTGAGACGCATAGAATCCGTGTCTGTACATTTGTACAAGCGGATTATATGTGTCTCTATGTGTGGATGGTACCCAGGTCTGGAGGAGAGAAGACTCTCATCCAGACCTGGGTACCATTGTACCTGTGAAAAAAAGAATAAAATAACAAATAAAGTTATATTCACCTGTCCGACGGCCCCTGCAGCGCTTCTCCTTCCAGGACCTGAGATGACGTCGCGATCATGTGACACGCGGCGGGGGATCGGGGGTAAGTATAGCTTTATTTTTTTATTTTTACGGTCACACTATATAAATTCATGCCGTTTGCATGGATTTATATAGTGTGACCTAGTTGTCAAGCACTTTCCAAGTGATGCTATCGCCTGGAAAGTGCTTGTCAGTCCGCATGCAGAAACACATGCGTTGACGCATGTGGGTACGCATGTGAATCCGCATTTATTCCGCATGTATTCTGCAGGAAAAACGCATGCACAATCTGCATGCATTTTTTCTGCCAGGGAGATGCAGAAATGCTGCAGAAATTTTCTGCTTCATTTCTGCATCGTGGGCACATAGCCTCATAGCACTGTGTACCCGTTATCCCTTGTATATAACCCTTACCAAGTTACTGTTCAGTAAAGAGTTTATTTTGGAATGGTGGTCTCCCTCATTAAACTGTGAAACATCTGGTCCTGGCAAACATACAGCAATGGTTGCATGTGACCTGTATGGGCGTAATGCCCTCACAGCACAAGTCTACACAACCAGCCAGGACCTCCAATTTCATGTAATGTGCGGGGGCTCCACATACGAGTTCCTCGCCCACGGCTACCACGTTACACATCAGAGAATCAGGTGGTAGACAAACAAGCTTTTCAAACATGACTTACCTAAATCAGTGAATCTGTTATTACCACCTAATACAAGCGCAGCATGATGTACAGACAAAGACCCTTATTCCAGTGATGTGTCACTTACTGGCCTCTTTAGAGTAGTTTTGATAAAATCACTGTTTTACCTTCAGGAGATTATTATCAGAGGACAAGTAAACCAGCTGCAGGGTAGTACTTCCATATTTATTAACTCTTTAATACCCAGGGTCTCTGCCCCTACAGTATGCTGCTATCAGATGGGGTAGAAAAAATTTGCTGACAGATTGCATTAATGATTTAATTATGCCTGTTGTGATTCACCACTCCTTTGTATTTAACCCCTTGGCATAACAGCCATTTTTGGCCTATATGACAAGACCTTTTTTTCACTTTTTTATTTTGGCATTGCTGAAGGCATAGTTTTTTTATTTTCTTGGTGACATAGTAATATGAATATTTGTTTTTTTAGGAAGAGTTGTGCTTGTCAGTGGCATCATTTTAGGGTGCATATAAATTATTATCAAACTTTTATTAACTCTTAGTTGGAACGAATATAAACTAACCAACAATTCTGCCACAGATTTTTTGTTTTAAAATTGACACTATTCGCTGTGCTGCACAAATAAAGTGTTGACGTTAAGCTTTAGGACACTATATAATTATGCCAATCCCAGAGTCCAATAGGTCTATTTATTTTGTATTACTTTTGTACAAAACACCGTTTGAAAAAAAAAAAATCACTTTTTCCATCAGTGGAGCTATATGAAGACTTTTTTATTGTGACAAGCTGTAGTTTTCATTGGTACCATTTTATAGTGCATATGACTTTTTGATCACTTTTGATTTTTTGATTTTTGAGGCAACTTGAACACGAAAACTAGCAAATTATACACTGCTCAAAAAAATAAATTGAACACTTAAACAGAATATAACTCCAAGTAAATCAAACTTCTGTGAAATCAAACTGTCCACTTAGGAAGCAACACTGATTGACAATCAATCTCACGTGCTGTTGTGCAAAATGGAATAGACAATAGATGGAAATTATTGGCAATTATCAAGACGCCCTCAATAAAGGAGTGGTTCTGCAAGTGGGGACCACAGACCACATCTCAGTACCAATGCTTTCTGGCTGATGTTTTGGTCACTTTTGAATGTTGTTTGTGCTTTCACACTCGTGGTAGCATGAGACGGACTCTACCACCCACAGAAGTTGCTCAGGTAGTGCAGCTCATCCAGGATGGCACATCAATGCGAGCTGTGGCAAGAAGGTTTGCTGTGTCTGTCAGTGTAGTGTCCAGAGGCTGGAGGCGCTACCAGGAGACAGGCCAGTACACCAGGAGCTGTGGAGGGGGCCGTTGGAGGGCAACAACCCAGCAGTAGGACCGCTACCTCCGCCTTTGTGCAAGGAGGAACATGAGGAGCACTGCCAGAGCCCTGCAAAATGACCTCAAGCAGGCCACAAATGTGCATGTGTCTGCACAAACGGTTAGAAACCGACTCCACGAGGGTGGTATGAGGGCCCGACGTCCACAGATGGGGGTTGTGCTCACAGCCCAACACCGTGCAGGACGCTTGGCATTTGCCACAGAACACCAGGATTGGCAAAGTTGCCACTAGCACCCTGTGCTCTTCACAGATGAAAGCAGGTTCACACTGAGCACATGTGACAGACGTGACAGAGTCTGGAGATGCCGTGGAGAGCGATCTGCTGCCTGCAACATTCTTCAGCATGACCGGTTTGGCAGTGGGTCAGTAATGATGTGGGGTGGCATTTCTTTGGAGGGCCGCACAGCCCTCCATGTGCTCGCCAGAAGTAGCCTGAATGCCATTAGGTACCGGGATGAGACCATCAGGCCCCTTGTGAGACCATATGCTGGTGAGGTTGGCCCTGGGTTCCTCCTAATGCAGGACAATGCCAGACCTCATGTGGCTGGAGTGTGTCAGCAGTTCCTGCAAGATGAAGGCATTGAAGCTATGGACTGGCCCGCCCGTTCCCCAGACCTGAATCCTATTGAGCACATCTGGGACATCATGTTTCGCTCCATCCACCAACGTCACGTTGCACCACAGAATGTCCAGTTGTTGGCGGATGCTTTAGTCCAGGTCTGGGAGGAGATCCCATAGGAGACCATCCGCAACCTCATCAGGAGGATTCAGGGGACTGCACTTTGCCCGCCAAAATCCGAGGCTACCGGCTTGGGACACTGGTTGCGAGGTGCAGGGCAGGAGGGTGAGAGTCGGCGCAGGAAGACGACCGAGGAAGGCACACAGAATGGGGTCCCGTTATGTATTCCTGAAACACCTGGGAGATTGCTGTACCCCTGCCTTGGTAAACACAGGACGGCGTGGGAGGTTACCCTGGTGCTGGTAACCTGGAGTCTGACAACTGTGAGTTAATCTGAAGACTGCATCCCCACTGTGTCCTAGAATTATTACCTGCGCCATCACCTGCACTACACTGCACCGCAACATTTAACTCATAAAATCATCCCTACACTGCCCTGGAGCTTAGCTCTGCCTGTGGAGAGCTGAACAAACTCTGCTGCGTCACCATCAGCTCCAGAGGATCTTCACCGCAGCGGCGGCCCCATATAGCCACATACCACAGGTGGCGTCACGAACATTATATATAAAAACTTTAGTCCCCTTTTATTGACCGCCCTGGGTCACGGACCGGGTCACTGCCACTGTGACACCCCCAGCACCGACCGGCCTGGCTACCGAGTACCCCACGGTCCAGGGGGCGGGTCATATTCGCTGGCTCGGGCGGCCATTTTCCTGTAGATCACAACTTCAGGAAGATGGCCGCAGCCACCGGAAAGCCGCGCATGCCTCTCTGCCTCGCCGCCGACAGTCGCAGCAACTCACCTCTTCTTCTGCTGCTGCTGCCACCGACTTCCTGAAGGAGGGAGGGCACGGAGGGCCCTGAGATCCAACTCCACCACCACCGCAACTATCCGGTAAAGTAATGCTTGGACCATAAGATGCACCCCCCATTTTCCTCCCAAATTTGTGGGAAAAAAGTGCGTCTTGTGGTCCGAAATATACGATAGTTATTCATGTTTTAGTACTTTTTCCCAAAAAAAAGCTTTTAAAAAAAAATAAATATTTTTTTGTTGTTCTTTTTTTATCTTTATATTCTAACTGTCCTAGCTCTTTTATTTTTCTGTTTACAGAACTATGTAAAAGATAATTTTCTGTGTATCAAGCTGTAGTTTTCATTGGTACCATTTTGAAGTCCATATACTTACTGCAAACTTCATCTTATGCTAAGTTCCCAGCAAGAGGATTTGGTGCATTTCTGATGCTGAATAATTCGGCTGTGAAAAAAAACATCTTACAATTCCAGTGTATGGGATTTATGGAAATCTCATGCCCAATGCACTTTTTTTACATTGCAAAAACTGACTTGTGGTGGGTTTTTGAAAAATGAATATCATTTGCAGACTTCAATGAGACGAGGAAAAGGCATGCATTAAGGGTCGATAAAGTGGACGACCTGCTGATGGTGCATGAAGAGGCCGTGGGCCAGGTGAAACTGCGCCTGCTGCGGGAGCACAACAATCATGCTCATCTACGAGACCAAGCTTCCTGTCCCACTTTGAAGTGGGGTGCACGACACCAGTCTTGAATCCAGAACAGTGCGAACAGGTGGTTGGTTGGATGGCAGATAATGCTTTCAGTATGTTTTCCAGCACCACCCAGCCTTTCACATGGTCCAGTCTTGCTAGTCAAGAGTCTGGATGACATAACCTTCACTCTAATCCTCTTTGCTCCGGCCATGTCGAGTCCCAAGAGACAAGGGATCCCACACTCGGACACTCCGAGGAGCTCTTTACATTTCGATTTATTGATTCTAGCCTCTTACTCTGCACGATTCAAGAGGGACATAAGGAGCTTGTGTGTAGTGATGCCCAAAAATTTGAGCAGCCACGGTCAGAAGAAGATAACGGTGGGAAATGGAAATTAATGTCTCAAGAGGTAGATGATGATGAGACACAGTTACCAACAAGTGCTGTTATTAAGTCAACAAGTCAGGAGGACCATGTGGCATACCATCACAATTAGCTCAGGCAAATCTGGGTAGGTTTTCAGATACTGCTAAACCACTAAGTTCAGCATGTGGGCCAAGCATGGTACGTGTGTGAGCTTGCCAAGCTTCAGAACTGCCACCAGGTTACTGCCATTATCACGCACAACCATTCCTGATTGTAGGTTCAGCGGAGACAGCCACAGATCTGTTATAATATTCAAAAAATCATCAGTGGTGTGCTGTTTATATCCTAAACAAATTAGTTTCAGCAGAGCCTGAAGCCGGTTCACCGAGGCTGTGCTGCAGTGCTTCAAGCTTGCGACTTATATGAATGACAATTCGGAGATGGAGGATGAGGAGGAGGAGGGGGCGTAGGAACAGCTGTAGGAGGTGGAGGAAACACTGATGGAACCAGGGCCTGCAATCCTTGGAGTTGGTGGCATGTCTGCCGTCCCTGGGTACAACCCAATCCCAGCCTCAATTAGGTTCACCTAGTGTGCCATCAGTGAAATGTAGCACCCGAGGCCACATGCACTTTTCTATGTGTCGGTCATTAAGTGGACCTTCCCATTAACTGCATTGTTCAGGGCACGGGTGATGTTATGGGACATGTGCTGGTGTAAGGTGGGGATAGCACACAGGGAAAAATATATGTACAGTGGCATGTAAAAGTTTGGGCACCCCTAGTCAAAATTACTGTTATTGTGAACAGTTAAGCAAGTTTTAGATTAAGTGATCTCTAAAAGGCCTAAAATTAAATATGACACATTTCCTTTGTATTTTAGTCAAAAATATATTTATATTGTCATTTTTTATATTGCAAAAGTTTGGGCACCCTAGCAGATTTATGTGCTCAGATAACTTTGACCAAGGTTCCAGACCTTAATTAGCCTTTTAGGGTTATGACTTCATCACTATCAATATCATCGTTAGGAAAGGCCACAGAAGCCATAGGTTCTCCTAAGCTGCTGGCTTGCACTCTGAAAATGAAAATGGTGGAGGCCCTCAAAGCAGGAGAAGGTTATAAGAAGATAGCAAAGCATTTTCAAGTTGCCCTTTCCTCAGTTCTAAATGTAATTTAGAAATGACAGTTAACAGGAACAGTGGAGGTCAAGATAAGGTCTTGAAGACCAGGCAAAATGTCAGTGAGAGCTGCTCGTAGGATTACTAGAGAGGCATATCATAACCTCCGCTTGACTGCAAAAGACCTTCAGAAAGATTTAGCAGACTCTGGAGTTGTGGTACATTGTTTTACTGTTCAGAGACACCTGCACAAATATGGCCTTGATGGAAGCGTTATCAGAAGAAAACCTCTCCTGCTTCCTCACCATAAAATTGAGCATCAGAAGTATGCAAAAGAACATCGAAACAAGCCTGATGCATTTTGGAAACAAGTCTTGTGGACCAATGAGATTAAAATAGAACTCTTTGGCCACAATGATCACAGGTATATATGGAGAAAAAGGGCACAGAATTTCAGGAAAGAACATCTATCCAACCATTAAGCATGGGGGTGGATCAATAATTATTTTGGGTTGTGTTGCAACCAATGGCACGGGGAACATTTCACAGGTAGAGGGAAGAATGGATTCAATTAAATTTCCACAAATTCTTGATGCAAACATAACACCATCTGTAAAAAGCTGAAGTTTAAAAGAGGATGGCTTCAACAAATGGATAATGATCCTAAACACACATCAAAATCCACAATAGACTACCTCAAAAGGCGCAAGCTGAAGGTTTTACAATGGCCCTCACAGTCCTCTGATCTAAACAGCACTGAAAATCTGTGGCTCGACCTCAAAATAGCACTGCATGCAAGGCGACCCAGTAATCTCACAGAACTAGAAGAATTTTCCAAGGAAGAATGGATGAAAATCCCTCAAACAAAAATTGAAAGACTCTTGGCTGGCTACAAAAAGCGTTTATAAGCTGTGACACTTGCAAAAGGGGGGCTACTAGATACTAACCATGCAGGGTGCCCAAACTTTTGCTTCGGCCCATTTTCCTTTTTGTAATTTATAAAATGTAAAAGATAGAAATATAGATATATTTTTTGCCTTCAATACACAGGAAATGTGTTATCTTTAACTTCAGGCCTTTTAGAGATCATTCCATCTTCAGCTTGCTTAACTGTTCACAATAACAGTAATTTTGACCAGGGGTGTCCAAACTTTTACATGCCACTGTATATATGTATCAGTGCAGCAGGCAGAGTCTGTATCAGAGTGCAGCAGGCAGAATCTGTATCAGGAGTGCAGCAGGCAGAGTCTGTACCAGGAATGCAGCAGGCAAAGTCTGTATCAGGAGTGCAGCAGGCAGAGTCTGTATCAGAGTGCAGCAGGCAGAGTCTGTATCAGAGTGCAGCAGGCAGAGTCTGTATCAGAGTGCAGCAAGCAGAGTCTGTATCAGGAGTGCAGCAGGCAGAGTCTGTATTAGGAGTGCAGCAGGCAGAGTCTGAATCAGCAGTGCAGCAAGCAGAGTCTGTATCAGAGTGCAGCAGGCAGAGTCTGTATCAGAGTGCAGCAGGCGGAGTCTATATCAAGAGTGCAGCAGGCAGAGTCTGTATCAGGAGTGCAGCAGGCAGAGTCTGTATCAGGAGTGCAGCAGGCAGAGTCTGTATCAGAGTGCAGCAGGCAGAGTCTGTATCAGAGTGCAGCAGGCAGAGTCTGTATCAGGAGTGCAGTAGGCAGAGTCTGTATCAGAGTGCAGCAGGCAGAGTCTGTATCAGAGTGCAGCAGGCGGAGTCTATATCAAGAGTGCAGCAGGCAGAGTCTGTATCAGGAGTGCAGCAGGCAGAGTCTGTATCAGAGTGCAGCAGGCAGAGTCTGTATCAGGAGTGCAGCAGGCAGAGTCTGTATCAGGAGTGCAGTAGGTAGAGTCTGTATCAGAGTGCAGCAGGCAGAGTCTGTATCAGGAGTGCAGCAGGCAGAATCTGTATCAGGAGTGCAGCAGGTAGAGTCTGCATCAGGAGTGCAGCAGGCAGAGTCTGTATCAGGAGTGCAGCAGGCAGAGTCTGTATCAGAATGCAGCAGGCAGAGTCTGTATCAGGAGTGCAGCAGGCAGAGTCTGTATCAGGAGTGCAGCAGGCAGAGTCTGTATCAGTGTGCAGCAGGCAGAGTCTGTATCAGAGTGCAGCAAGCAGAGTCCGTATCAGGAGTGCAGCAGGTAGAGTCTGTATCAGGAGTGCAGCAGGCAAAGTCTGTGTGGCACCCCGAGGTCTGGTTGCCACAATGGCAGCAATGTCATGTCTGAGAGCAGGTGGGAGGTTCCCTGGTTGGGGCCAATTAGCATGCAGCACCTCCTGCCTCAGTCCAGGGAGGGGAGGAACCTGCCCTTTATAAACTGGATCTGGGGCGGGGTTAGGGAGTCGAGTCCAGTGCAGTCCAGTCTAGTGAAGCCAGAGACAAGTTCCAGCCTAGTTCCAGAGATAGGGACAGGTCAGCAGCAGGATTAGGAGTCCCTGTAGGCAAAGGAGGAACACGAGGCCAGGAGGGGAGCTAGAAGAGCTCATCCTGACTAGAGACTTGAAAAGCCGGACACTGGAGTCCGAGGCTGTGAAGGTTATAAGCCCAGCAGCAGAAAACCACCACGCAGGGGACTTCAAGTCCTCTGGCCCAAGGAAGCCCGGAGGCTCAGCCACATGAGAGAGACCACTACTTCCCTGGAGGGGTGAGAAGCACGGAAGGCCCGAGTCGCCAGTCATACGGGTGAGAATAACACAGTACACTCAGAGACGTGGGCTACCACTGCACTACAGCAGGATAGCCAAGAAAGAGTGAAGTCAGCACGGTAGGCCTACAAACTCCCCCTGACCAGCAGGATTTCCCAGTTGCTCTCAGACTGACCAGGCCTCCATTGTTAACCTGTATTCCGGACGGGTCCCTTAATACCACCAACAGTAAAGACCCTGAAATGCATGACAGACTCCATGTGGTTACTGCTGCTCCCGCGCACCATCACCACCAACATCCCCATTTACTACCCTGAGGCTATACTCCTCCCGTGGGGAGTTGTACTACACTCTGCTGCACCCACAACACCAGCCTCAGTGGTCTGCCCTGCAGCGGCGGTTCACCCTGACCGCAATCCACGGGTGGCGTAGTCGGACATTAGTATATAGACTGCCATTAATTTGACCACCCTGAGCCACGGGAACGGGTCACCGCCACGGTGACTACAACCCCCAGCATCTACAAAAAGGCCCAGTTCCGGGTTCCTCATGCGGCCCAGGGGGCGGGTCAACTTTTGGCGTAGTCGGCAGGATTTTGTGCCCGCCACCAATGGGTACTGCGTGCCTGAAGAAAGACTGTAAAACTTACCTTGGTGGAGTTTCCCGCCATCCGCAGCCTTTTTTCCGCCATCGGGCGCCATCTTCGGGACGCCGCGCGGGAAGAATAGGGGCGTGGACGAAGAAAGCGCGCGAGAACTGGAGCCCTGCCTTACGCACAGACGCTGCCCAAGGTCCTGAAAGGAGCCGAGCGGACGCTGACGTCACCAGGACGCGACGCAAGGTCCTCAACCCCGACGGTCGCCTTCGGAGCCGAGGCCTACAGAAGAAAAGCAACGGAAGTTAGGCCAGGTTGACTAGGGGGGAAGAGGATGACGGAAGCGGAGGGAACTGTCACCGCCAGCGCAGCCGCTTCTGCAGTAATGCTGTTCACGATGCCTTATATCCCCGGAGCGGCCTGGTTGCCCCAGTACTCAGGGGAGTCGCATACCCTGAGCGACTTTAAAGAGAGACTATATAGCCTATTCAAGGTGTACCCGCTGACGGAAGAACAGAAAGTGACCATACTGATAGGCCAGTTAACCGGTGCGGCCCAACGAGAAGTAAAGTCCTGGTCAGTCAGGGACAAGGGGACCGTGAAGGAGATTTTGGCCCGTCTAAAGGACACTTTTGATACCCGCACCTCAGCAGAGATCAAAATGAGATTTTAAGGGTGCAAGCAGCGGGCCCAAGACAGTATCAGAGACTATGCTTTGAATTTGCAAGAGTCCCTGAGAGCCATCAAGCAGGCAGACCCTGACAGGGTGAGAAATGCAGATGAACTGCTGACTGAACAATTCATTGAGGGTCTGCTGTCCAGCGCCCACCGAACCCAGTTACGCCTGATGGCCCTGCACAACCCTGGGTTAGACTTTGCACAGTTTAAGGACAGAGCCATCCGGGTACTCCGAGAACCCGTACCCGGTGGCGTTACGGCTTCCAGGTGCCCTGCTATCACTTATCACCAAGAGGCGGCACCCCAGTCTACAGAATCTGCAGGAGCCAACGCACAGAATTGTACCCCGTCTACAGATCTGCACCATCAGGTCCAAGAACTGACCAAAAGCATTGCCGCACTAACCAGGACTGTGCAGTCTTTACAGGTATCCTCTCCAGGAAAGATCCAGCTGGCTACCAGTCCGGAGGATGTCCCGTGGCGCCGACAGAAGAGGATCCTGCCATCCAGAGGGAAGCCAACGGACCGCTACGACCAGGATGGACAACCCATCTGCCGCCGCTGCAGCCAGCCAGGACATATTGCGAGGTACTGTAATTTAAACGGGCCCAACCTGGGGCAGAGGGCCAACCCCCAGGTGTAAGATCATCAGGCCCGTCAAACTGGCGTGACAAGTATGTGGAGGGACGACCAGTCTTGCCTGTGGTACTGGATGGCATTCCCATGAGTGCACTGTTGGACACCGGGTCACAGGTAACCACCAACCCCTATGTACTTTTCAAGCGGTACTGGGATGACACGGATATTACCCGCTAACCAGATAATGACTTGAGCATCATCGCCAGCAATGGTCAGCCCGTGCCGCAGGTGGGGTTCAAGGAGGTGACCATCAAGATTGGTAAAGTTGAACTGCCGGCACAAGGACTGATTATTGTGGACATTGACAGTTGTGAAAGTCACCCTAAAATAACCTTGGGTACTAACGTTATTGAAAATTGTCTTTCAGAGATAATTGTTATATTACAGCAGGTCGCAATGAACGCCAGCTCCAGCCAGCAGCGTGTCTTACAAAAGGAGATCAGAGCCCTGATGAAGTGGCAACAGGTAGAACTGTCTGGTGGTGAGATTGGAAGCGTTAGGATGAGTGACCCATTCCCTATCGCCATGCCTCCAAAAAGTGAAATGATGATCTGGTGCCGGTCTGCAATCGGGTTAAGAGGTAGAGACTGCCAAGCAATGGTAGAACCCATTTACGCCATGGGAGGGTACCAGTCCGCATCCTAAATATTGGGGAAAGAGAAGTACACATAGCCCTGGTATGCCACTCTAGCCAAATTGTTCACCATTAGCCAGAACTCTATAAAGGCCGTGGAACCCTTGCCTCCATCTCAACCAGAGGAGGGTAACGGCTCCAAGAAGCAAATGGAGGACTAGTGTCAGAAACTGCATGTGTGCACCGACTCCACTCCCTCACACCAAAAACAGGGAGTCTACCGGGTGGTTCAGGAGTACGAAAGAGTCTTTAGTAAACACCCGCTAGACTTTGGGCAAGTAAAGGGGGTAGAACACCAAATCACCACAGGAGACCATCCACCCATAAAAGAGAGATACCAGCCTGTACCCCCTGCACACTATCAGAATGCCAAGGGTATGTTATGAGAAATGAAGGAGGCTGGGGTGATCAGGGATAGCTGTAGCCCCTGGGCAGCTCCTCTAGTTCTTGTAAAAAAGAAAGATGGCACGATGAGGATGTGTGTAGATTATAGAAAGGTCAACAGAATAACACACAAAGATGCGTACCCGTTACCTAGGATAGAGGAGTCTTTGACTGCATTAAAATCTGCTAACTTCTCTACTTTGGATCTCACTAGCGGGTACTAGCAGGTTCCTGTAGCAGAGTCGGACAAGGAAAAGATCGCCTTCACCACCCCGATGGGTCTCAGTGAATTCAACTGTATGCCGTTCGGACTCTGCAACGCACCAGAGACCTTCCAGAGGCTGATGGAGTGTTGTCTGGGGCACAGAAATTTTGAGCCGGTCCTACTCTACCTGGACGATGTCATCGTATATTCTAAGACCTATGAGGACCATCTAAAGCACCTGGCAGAGGTGTTCGATGCCCTGGCAGGCTTCGGCCTAAAGGTGAAACCCTCCAAGTGTCATCTGCTGAAGCCAAAAGTACAGTACCTGGGACACGTGGTGAGTGCTGATGGAGTAGCCCCTGACCCTGACAAGGTCACGGTGATTAAGGACTGGCCAAGACCCTCCAGCATAAAGGAAGTGCGGCAGTTCCTCGGGTTGGTAGGCTACTACCGAAGGTTCATCTCCGGGTTCACCAAAATGGCAGCCCCTATACAGGACCTTCTGTTAGGTCAGTCAAAGACTAAAAGTCAGAAGCCGCCCTTTAAGTGGGACAAGCTGGAGGAGGAGTCTTTCCGCCGGCTGAAGATGGCCCTCACGGGGGATGAGATCCTGGCCTACCCTGATTACGGCCAGCCTTTTATCCTCTACACCGATGCCAGTAACGTGGGGCTAGGAGCCGTACTATCACAGATCCAGCAGGGCAGAGAACGGGTAATTGCTTATGCTAGCAGAAAGCTGAGACCCACAGAGAGAAACCCTGAGAATTATAGCTCCTTCAAGCTAGAGTTCCTGGCAGTGGTGTGGGCAGTCACCGAACGCTTCAAGCATTACCTGGCTTCTTCTAAGTTCACTGTGTACACGGACAACAACCCGCTGACACACCTGGACACTGCAAGACTTGGTGCCCTAGAGCAGAGATGGATGGCCTGGCTGTCCAATTATGAATTTACCATTAAATACCGGACAGGGCGCGCAAATGCCAACGCAGATGCATTGTCCAGAATGTCTCACTTGCAGGATGGGGGAGAGGATCCAGAAGAACTGGAAGAAATTGAACTCCCTGCATTCCACCGTCATGGGGTCACCCAGTGTTCCCACTGCGTAAAGGAGTGGTGCTCTGCCACAGCTACGTTCAATCCCTTACCCCACCACGGCTGGGCCGAGTCGCAAGATAGTGATCCCGCAGTCCACCTGGTGAAAGAGATGCTAACCCAGGCTGATGCCCACCTTGATCCGGATGCTCCGGAAGAGGCCAAACAGCTGTGGAAGGAGAGGAGCAAGCTGTTTCTCTACAAGGGTAGGCTGTGCCGCAGAACCGTCAACTCTCGAACACATGAGCTGATCTGGCAGGTAGAGGTCCCAAGGCGGGATGCGTCTATGGTCCTAGAAGCATACCATGACGGCGCAAGGCACTTTGGATGGAAGAAGCTGGAGTTCCTGTTGCGTGAGCGGTTCTTCTGGGCAGGCATGAGAGGGGCTATAGAGAGATGGTGCAGAGACTGTGGCCCGTGCAACCTAAGGAGGAAGGACCGCGCCAGCCAGAAGACTCCCCTGCAGCCCATCATCACAAAGCAGCCCCTTGAGCTGGTGGCCCTGGACCACGTAAAGCTGGCTCCAAGCAGATCGGGATAAGTCTACGCCCTCACAATCGTAGATCACTACTCCCGGTTCCTAGTGGTGGTCCCTGTCAAAGACTTAACAGCTCAGACGGCCGCCAGAGCCTTTCAGCAGCATTTCTGCCGTCCACACGGGTATCTGGAGCAAGTGTTGACTGATCAAGGTCCAGCATTCGAGGCTGAAGTCTTCCAGGAATTCTGCAACCTGTATGGCTGCAAGAAGATAAGGACAATGCCTTACCACCCCCAAACCAACGGGATGTGTGAGAAAATGAATCAGGTAGTAATAGACCTGCTCAAGACGTTGCCCCTGGAGGAACGCAGCCTGTGGCCTGAGAAACTGCCAGATCTGGTGGACTTGTATAACCATATCCCAGTGGGTTCTACCAACTGCACCCCGGCTTACTTAATGAGGGCAAGACCTGGTAAGCTGCCAATTGACCTGGAGATGGGAGTCCTGACACCCGAGGACACCTCACCAGAAGCAGACTGGGACACAGAACGACAGCAGCAGTACCGGAGAGTACAGGAGAGCGTTGAGCGAAGTCTGTCTCAAGCCAGAGAGAGGCAAGAGAGGGATTACAACCAGCATGCTCCAGCTGCTCCCCTGGCACCTGGAGAGCAGGTTTTGAAGAGAAAGAGATGGCTCCACAAGTTGGATGATGAGTGGGAGAAAGACCCGTACACTGTATTGCCGTCAAGCCATGAGAACCCAAAAGTGTGTGTTATCTGTAAGGATGGAGGAGAGACCACAGCCACTGTCTCTAGAGACCACCTGAAGAAGTGTCCCGAGCAGCTGCAAAGCGCTGATGAAGACCAAGATAGCCCTCAACCCGCAGAGGAAAGGGAAGAAATGGTCAGTACAGTGCTCGGAGACTTTCCCCGGTCCTGGACACAAATCAACAACGCTATAGTGGTACCCGTCCTTACCTTTCTCCAGCCAGCCCCTCAAGTGCCTGCAGAAGAGCAAGCAGTGTTGGAAGAGCCAGTGGCCCCGGAAGCAGAAGAGTCCATACCAGCAGCCCAGGAGAATCAACCCTCTGCTAGTAGCGAACCTGCCATGCCCGTGGTGAGCCAAAGAGTACGCAGAAAGCTGCCCAGCCTACCCGTAACATCTGCAAGTACCTCTAATGCAGCCACTAGCACACCCAGTACACAGGGGGTGGAAACAGGGGACCCAAATAGAGTACCACCAGACAGTGGGTTACATAGGTGCACCAGGAGCACTAAAGGTCAGGTACCCGCTCGCTGGAGAATCTAATATGTTATATTTACCTGTATATTGCCAATGTCAAAAATGTTTAATGTTTGTGTGACCTGGACAGTAATAATGTTTTTCCAGTTTTTCCTAGTTCAATGGACTGACAGGTCATGGACACTGAATGACCGGAACTGTCTTGTAGATAGTTGTACCTGGTGCCCTCCTGCGAAGATGGCCATAGAAGAAAAACCTGTCCGGCGTTGCCCCCTTGTGGCCCAAAGTAGATAGCTCAGCCCTGTCGCCACGCCCAAGGTCAGGAACTTGTGGTTTATGGAGACAGGTCCCCGCACCGTTCAAGACTTCACCTTGTTGGGTGATATGGACACCCGGTCACGGAAGCGCCGTGACCTTAAGGACAAAATGTACTTGTATATATGTTTATGTTATCGCTTATACCCTGTATTTGTGTTTTCTTCAAATATGTTTAGTCCCGGAGTACTAGATTTCACTAGGGGGGAATGTGACACCCCGAGGTCTGGTTGCCACAGTGGCAGCAATGTCATGTCTGAGAGCAGGTGGGAGGTTCCCTGGTTGGGGACAATTAGCAAGCAGCACCTCCTGCCTCAGTCCAGGGAGAGGAGAAACCTGCCCTTTATAAACTGGATCTGGGGCGGGGTTAGGGAGTCGAGTCCAGTCCAGTCCAGTCTAGTGAAGCCAGAGACAATTTCCAGTCTAGTTCTAGAGATAGGGACAGGTCAGCAGCAGGCTGAGGAGTCCCTGTAGGCAGAGGAGGAACACGAGGCCAGGAGGGGAGCTAGAAGAGCTCATCCTGACTAGAGACTTGAAAAGTCGGACACTGGAGTCTGAAGCTGTGAGGGTTATAAGCCCAGCAGCAGAAAACCACCACGCAGGGGACTTCAAGTTCTCTGGCCCAAGGAAGCCCGGAGGCTCAGCCACACGAGAGGGACCACTACTGCCCTGGAGGGGTGAGAAGCACGGAAGGCCCGAGTCGCCAGTCATATGGGTGAGAACAACACGGTACACTCAGAGACGTGGGCTACCACTACACTACAGCAGGATAGCCAAGAAAGAGTGAAGTCAGCACGGTAGGCCTACAAACTCCCCCCTCTCAGACTGACCAGGCCTCCATTGTTAACATGTATTCCGGACGGGTCCCTCAATACCACCAACAGTAAAGACCCTGAATTGCATGACAGACTCCGTGTGGTTACTGCTGCTCCCGCGCACCATCACCACCAACATCCCCATTTACTGCCCTGAGGCTATACTCCTCCCGTGGGGAGTTGTACTACACTCTGCTGCACCCACAACACCAGCCTCAGTGGTCTGCCCTGCAGCGGCGGTTCACCCTGACAGCAATACACGGGTGGCGTAGTCGGACATTAGTATATAGACTGCCATTTAGTTTGACCACCCTGAGCCACGGGAACGGGTCACCGCCACGGTGACTACAACCCCCAGCATCTACAAAAAGGCCCGGTTCTGGGTTCCTCACACGGCCCAGGGGGCGCGTCATCTGTATCAGGAGTGCAGCAAGGACTGGTACGCAACCTTACACAACTTAGACTGCAGAACAGGAAGGTTCCACTACAGCCAACCCAATAGATGGAGACCCAATCAGGATTCCCCACATTTAAAAAAATTTGTGGCAGACGCCAGCAAAGTGGCATCAATTTCACTACTGTAGAAATAGTGTAAATAAGACCCACACCTCTTCCAGTACAGCCAACCCAGGAGATAGATATCTAACCAGCAGTGTTCACATTGCCCTAAATGAGGGCCTAACACCACTGAAGTGGCATCAATGTCATTCGACTACAAGTAGTTTAATG
Organism: Phyllobates terribilis; assembly: GCF_046119375.1. NCBI lineage: Eukaryota > Metazoa > Chordata > Amphibia > Anura > Dendrobatidae > Phyllobates > Phyllobates terribilis. The sequence continues at coordinate 527,555,259 of NW_027362763.1, read as the reverse complement.
CAGACCCAAACCTGTCCCACTATAGCTAACCCAATGGATGGAGACACAATCAGAATTCTCCACATTTCCTAAAATTAGGGCCTAAAGCCTGCAGCAACAGCAGCAGCAAGAGCAGGCACAGAAGCCATATCACAAACTGCAATGTCAAGAGATCAATGCAGCACACTCAAAACGACAACATCGCCTACTCTGTACAGTCTGCAATTGGGGTGAAAAAGTCCTTGGAGATCCATGACTTGTTCATCTTGATGAAAGTTAGGCGGTCTACACTTTCAGGGGACAGCCGCGTGCGCTTATCTGTCAAGACACTACCAGCAGCACTGAAGACACGTTCAGAGAGAACGCTGGCTGCCGGGCATGATACAACCTCCAAGGCATTAGAAGCAAGCTCAGGCCACTCATCCATTTTTGAAGACCAAAATGTAAAAGGGTCCAAACCCTCCCTGATGGTATTGATATTGAACTCTAGACACTCCTGCACCATCCTCTCCAGTCGTTCACCCCGTGTCAGACTTGTACTCTGTTGTGCTGGTGCACGAGCTGGTGCAAAAAATGTGTGAAAAGCCTCCAAGAAATTGCTTCTACCACTTACTCTGTTGCTGCTACTAATGTTTTGGCATTAAAGAACTGACATGCCGGAGATTGAAAGACTACAGCTGCGATGCACACTGTGTGCCTCACTGTTATCTTGGGGAAAACCTCTATTAAGGTTGCTTAAAAGCTTGTTTCGACACTCCATCATAAGCGGGTCCCTTTCTAGGGCGGGAAGCATCTGGCAAAATTGACTCTTCTAAAGTGCATCTAACAGAGTGGCAACCCAGTAGTCAGCATTATTTCGAATCTTAACTATACGGGAATCATGTTGCAGATAGTGCCTTCTTGATGCACTCATAGGTCGGGCTCTCCCAGGAGGTCTAAAGCCAGGCTGTATTGTGGGCTGCGTAACACTGATGCTTCTTTCCTCCGTCCCCTCCTGCAAACCACGTTCAAACGAGAGGGGATGATTATCTTCTTCATCATCTGACAGCTGCTTGTGTGTCACCCTGGCCTGGATGCCACAAGTGTAATTAAAGCTGTGTCTGAGAGAAAGGGGGAGGTTCTTTAGTCAGGGGAACATTAGCATGCAATGCCTCCTGTCTCAGGCCAGTAGGGGGAGCAGGCTGCCCCTATAAAAGCTGGTGCTGGGGGCAGGGTTAGAGAGAACTGGATGGCCTGTCTCAGCACTGAGACGTGTCCCAGAGTGGAGCAGGGACAGAAAGTTGATTGCACCTAAGAGGAAGTGCGGCAGTAGGAGAGCCACCAGCCAGAGACGAGAGGCGAAGAGAGCCTGTCTTGGCAAATCAGAGACTGACCTTACCAGACTTTGGTGTCTGAGGCTGGAAGGATTCCACATCCCCCAGCAGAGAACCAGTCCGCAAGGGACTGTATATTCCTTGGCCTAAGAAGCCTGGAGGCCCTGCCACAACCGAAGGGACCAGTAAAGCCATACAAGGCTGGGAGCAGAAAGGAACCCACGTCGCAGGCCATACAAGCGAGAATACAGGGAAAGCTCGGAAACGTGGGCTGTTACCCTATCAGGAGGAGATAGCCAGAAGGAGCGCAGAAAGCACGGTAGGCCTACACCCTCACCCTGACCAGGGCCAATTTCCCCGTTGCTCTCAGACATCCAGGTCCCCTCCTAGCTGGGACTGTTTATGGGTCAGTTTACCTGTTTCAGTAAAGACCCTGGACTGCAACCTATTGTCTGTGTGCTCCTTCGCGCCTCCAGCACTACCGGTACTGGGACTCTCACCACCATCACTCCCACCATCCACTACACTGCCCTGGGGCCGCACTCTTCCCGTGGGGAGTCACACCATCCCAGCTGCACACCTCATCAGCCCCAGCGGTCTGCCTTGCAGCGGCGGTACCTAATGACCGCAAATCCACGGGTGGCGTAGTCGGACATTATCAATAGCACATAACGGACTACCACTGGCCTGACCACCCTGAGCCACGGAACCGGGTTGCCACTACTACTCCCACCGTTTCCCTAATTGCCCGGATCCGAGTGCCCCACGGCCCAGGGGGCGAGTCAGCTTTGGCGTAGTCGGCAGGATTTTGTGCCCGCAACCACCGGGTACTGCGTGCCTGAAAAAGACTTTTGTAACTTACCTGTGGCGAAGCTTCCCGCCGTCCAGAGTCGTTTCCCGCCATCCGGAGCCGATTCCCTCCATCTGACGCCATCTTGGACCGTTTCCCGCCGTCTTCTGCCATCTTCCCGCCATCCGCAGCTGCTTCCCGCCATCGGACGCCATCTTCAGGACGCCGCGCGGGAAGAAGAGGGGCGTGGACGTCAAAACCGCGCGAGATCCGAAGCTCTGCCCTACGCACCGACGCTGCGCAAGGTCCTGGAAGGGAGAGAGAGCGACGCTGACGTCATCGGAGCGCAACGCCAGGTCCTCGTCCATAGCAGCAGCAGCGGAGCCGCGGCCTACAGAAGAGGATCGTCGGAAGGTAGGCCACGCTTAACTAGGGGGGAGAAAGATGTCGGATACAGAGGCGCCCACTACCACCAACGCAGCTGCAGCAGCGGTGATGCCCTTTTCCCTGCCCTACATCCCTGGAGCGGCCTGGCTGCCCAAATACTCAGGGGAGCCCAATGCCCTAACTGACTTCAAGGAAAGGCTATACAGTTTGTTCCACGTTTACCCCCTGACAGAGGAACAGAAGGTCAGCATATTAACAGGGCAGTTAACTGGCGCAGCCCAAAGGGAGGTAAAATCATGGCCCACTGAGGAGAAAAGGACTGTGAAGGGTATTCTGGCGTACCTTTGACACACGTACCTCCGCTGAGATTAAAATGAGGCTCTATGGATGTAAGCAGCGGGCACAGGACAGCATCAGAGACTATGACCTAAATCTGCAGGAAACCTTGAGGGCTATTCAACAAACTGACCCTGGCAGTGTGCAGGAAACGGATAAGCTGCTAACAGAACAATTCATAGAAGGTCTGCTGTCTAGCGCCCACAGGGCCCAACTGCGCCTCATGTTCTTTCAGAACCCCGACCTGACCTTTGCCCAATTTAAGGACAGGGCCATAAGGGTGCTCCGTGAATCTGCAACCAGTGGCGCTATAAACCCCCGGCGCCCTGCTCTCACCTACCACCTGGAGGCGGCGCCCTCCTCTATGGACCCCGTGGGGGCTGATGCACAGGCCCTGAACCAAGCCCCGTCGAAAGACCTGTACCACCAAGTCCAGGAGCTGACCAGGAGCGTCGCGGCGTTGACCAGGACCGTCCAGGCGTTGCAAATGGACCCGTCAAGACCCATCGAGCTGGCTTCAAGTCCGGAGGATGTCCCGTGGCGTCGACAGAGGAGGATCCCGTCGTTCCGAGGGAGGCCCACAGACCGCTACGCAGAGGATGGACAGCCCATTTGCCGTCGATGCAACCAGCCCGGACACATTTCCAGGTACTGTAATTTAAACGGGTCCAACCTGGGGCAGAGGGCCAACCCCCAGGCATAAGATCACCAGGCCCTTACAATTGACGTAATAAGTACGTTGGGGGGCGCCCGGTTTTATCCGTGGTGCTGGACGGTATCCCCATGAGCGCCTTGCTGGATACTGGGTCGCAAGTAACCACTATCCCTTATGTACTTTTTAAGCAGTATTGGACTGATGCTGATATCACACGGTATCCAGACAATAACTTGAGCATCATCGCCAGTAATGGCTTACCCGTGCAGCAGATGGGGTTCAAGGAGATGACCATTAAAATTGGTAAAGTTGAACTACCGGCACAGGGAGTGATTATTGTGGACATTGACCGTCGTGAAAGTCACCCTAAAATAACTGTGGGTACTAACGTAATTGAAAATTGTCTTTCAGAAGTAATTGTAATTCTACAACAGGTGGCGGTGAATGCTAGCTCCAGCCAACAGAGAGTCCTCAACAAGGAGATAAAAGCCCTGATGAGACAGCAGCAGGTAGAACTGTCTGGTGGTGAGATCGGTAGCGTAAGACTGAGTGACCCATTCCCCATTTCCATGCCTCCCAAAAGTGAAATGATGATCTGGTGTCGGACTGCAATCGGGTTGAGAGGTAGAGACTACCAAGCCATGGTAGAACCCGTGTACTCAGATAGCAGGCCCACCATTTTGACAGCCCGGGGGGTGGTTGATGTCCGTCATGGGAGGGTGCCCGTCCGCATCCTCAACATTGGGGAGAGGGAAGTACACTTACCCAGGTACGCTACACTCGCCAAACTGTTTGTCGTCGAACACAAACCTATCAGGGCCGTGGAACCCTTGCCTCCAACTCCTCAGGCGGAGGGTAATGGCTCCCAGAAACAAAAGGAGGACTGGTGCCAGAAACTCCATGTGGGTGCTGACTAGAGATGAGCGTTGTTCTACTCGAACTGTTCGCCAATCTCAAATTCGAGCTGTTTTGGGCGGTGTTCGAGCCGTTCGGCGAACACGAACAATTTGAGCAAAATTCGGCTGTTCGAGGTTATCCTCGATAACTGTTCGTGCACCAAAATCATAACTGGATTTTTTCTCAGTAATGATGAAAATTAATGTTAATACGCAGTTTGAGTGTACAGCGGGGTGGGGGGAGGGGCAGGGGATGGATCTCTGCAGGAACAATGAAGATCTCCATTTTTTTTTTCTCTTTCCCGCATTTACAGTGGGGAGGTGCAATCTGTCAGCCTATCAGCAGCGCACACACGGAGCGAAGTGCTTTTTTTCACACAAGCAAGGGCGTGTGTCATTGGCAGTGTATGTCACATGTCCTTGCACTATAAGACCAAGCCATTTTCCCCGTCGCCACCATTTTCTCACTGCTGCAGCTGCGTGTTAGATGGCACCGCTGTTGCTGTGTGCGCTATACCTTGTTAATTTCAAGCCAATTTTCGCACAAATCTACAGATAGCTTGGGAGTAGGGAATAGTTGTGATTGCAGTCCTTTTAAGGACTAGGTTACAGCATTTCCTACGACTTTTATCAGGCAGGTCTGTGCTCTTAAATAGATAGATTGTGGGAGTAAAGACTAATTGTAATTGGAGTCCTTTTCAGGACTAGGTTACATCAGTTCCTATCAGTTTTTGCCAGGCAGGTCTGTGCCAGTGCTGTGCAAGTTTTTTTCACAGCATTTGGCTGAATCTAGCAAAGCTAATCCTTTTTGGCCTATTGCAGAGTGTGTTAGTCAGTGGAGTAGCCTATCTGTGTTGCAAGATATACCACCTGTGTATAGAATACCAATTTTTTTACTGCACCTAGTGAAGTAAAATCTTTTGGGCATAGCATCATTCTATTAGTCCATCTATACTGACCTCCATCAGGTTGCAAATTGAATATAATTTTTTTCTGCATCTAGCTCTGAAAAAATATTGGGCTTCTAGCTGTGTGTGGGACTTGTTGTATTAGTCCATCTATACTGACCTCCATCAGGTTGCAAACTGCATATATTTTTTTCTTCATCTACCTCTGAAAAAATATTGGGCTTCTAGCTGTGTGTGGGACTTGTTCTATTAATCCATCTATACAGACCTCCATCAGGTTGCAAACTGAATATATTTTTTTCTGCATCTACCTCTGAAAAAATATTGGGCTTCTAGCTGTGTGTGGGACTTGTTGTATTAGTACATCTATACTGACCTCCATCAGGTTGCAAACTGAATATATTTTTTTCTGCATCTACCTCTGAAAAAATATTGGGCTTCTAGCTGTGTGTGGGACTTGTTGTATTAGTCCATCTATACAGACCTCCATCAGGTTGCAAACTGAATATATTTTTTTCTGCATCTACCTCTGAAAAAATATTGGGCTTCTAGCTGTGTGTGGGACTTGTTGTATTAGTCCATCTATACTGACCTCCATCAGGTTGCAAACTGAATATATTTTTTTCTGCATCTACCTCTGAAAAAATATTGGGCTTCTAGCTGTGTGTGGGACTTGTTCTATTAATCCATCTATACAGACCTCCATCAGGTTGCAAACTGAATATATTTTTTTCTGCATCTAGCTCTGAAAAAATATTGGGCTTCTAGCTGTGTGTGGGACTTGTTCTATTAATCCATCTATACAGACCTCCATCAGGTTGCAAACTGAATATATTTTTTTCTGCATCTACCTCTGAAAAAATATTGGGCTTCTAGCTGTGTGTGGGACTTGTTGTATTAGTCCATCTATACAGACCTCCATCAGGTTGCAAACTGAATATATTTTTTTCTGCATCTACCTCTGAAAAAATATTGGGCTTCTAGCTGTGTGTGGGACTTGTTCTATTAATCCATCTATACAGACCTCCATCAGGTTGCAAACTGAATATATTTTTTTCTGCATCTAGCTCTGAAAAAATATTTGGCCTTCTAGCAGTGTGTGGGACTTTCTCTATTAGTCCATCTATACTGACCTCCATCAGGTTGCAAATTGAATATAATTTTTTTCTGCATCTAACCCAGCCAATAGTTTTGGCCTAATACCACAGTTTGGCCACTCAGCTCTGCTCGGTTTCCATCCATTGTTTTTTTGTGCAAACAACTCCAGAGTTGTTAATTAGTTAACCACCAAAATGAGTGGAAAAAGGCCTGCTGCTGGTGGAAAGGGGAATAGGCGTGTTGGGAAGGGGAAAAAAGGTTGTGTCCGTGGGGTAGGTGTTAAAGCAACAGTAACATCTGCAGAAGAAAGACCATCTTCCAGCCAAACTAAAATGTCTACTTCTTTTAGCGGACAATGTGATAAGATCCCTTTCTTACGGCCACGCCAATCGCTACAAATTCCAGATGAGGCACAAAAACAGCAGGTGCTTCAACGGATATCAAGTGCTCCTTTAAGTGGGCTCTCCTCCACATCAACTTCAACATCACAAATACTCCAGTCCTCAAAGGTGTCACCCCAATCGCACTTGCTTCCTCACAGCTCCCAAATCTCCAGCTGCCCGTCTGAGTATGAGGTAGAACAGATGGTTGAGTCTGCAGAGCTGTTTACTCATACTATAGCCTGGGAATCAGAGGTCGACTCCAGCGCTTCTGTGAATCCAGACGAGGAAATGATCTGCACTGATGCCCAGAATCTTTATGAGTCGGATCCAGGACCAGACGCAGAAGGTTCTGACCATAATGTAGACCCTCATTCCCAAACTGTAACTCCTGTTGGTGGAGACAATGAGGAAGACGATGATATGACTCAAATACCTGATTGGAGCGACAACTTTAGTTTTTTGTCAGGGCAGGAACAGGTTGGCTCTGAGGACGACGGGTGTGATAACGCACAGGGTGATGATGATGAGGTTGGAGATCCCACTTACTGTCAACCCACAGTCAGCCAAGAGATGAGGTCAGCAGAGGAGGTGGAGGAAGATGCTAGTGACGACGAGGTCAGGTTGCGCCTTCCTGGACAGAGATGTAGTACTGGAAGCACGTCAACAACTGCATCCTCAAACACAACTCTGCCTCTCACCACAAGTCGTGGTGGCTCTTCAGGTCGCATGGGTGCTAAGCCTTGTATAGCCTGGGCATTTTTTCAGATCGATAAAGATGACCCAACTCGTGTTATCTGTAACATTTGTCAGCAAAAGCTAAGTAGAGGCCAAAAAATACATAGTTTGAGTACTTCATGCATGAACCGGCACATGGACATGAAGCATAAGTTGCAGTGGGAAGCTCAGTGTGCTACAATGCGGCCTAGCCGGCCGGGCCAACCACCGTCTGCCATATCTTGTGCATCCGCGGCCTCTTCATCCTCTGTGACTGGGGGGACAGCAGTCACACCTGTTTTGTGGCGCAGACCTGCCACCTCTTTACCCGCAACAGCCAGCGTGATTGGCAGGTCATCATTTTCTTTGGAGGTGGTAACACCAGCTGGTGTTGAGCGCTGTCCGACATCGATAGCACCACCTTTGGATCAAGGCAACCTAACATGTCCGCCTGCATCTTCCTCACAGACCGGCAGTTTGCCGGGGACACCCTTATCAACCCCGTCTAAGCACAATAGCCAGCCCTCGGTCCCTCAGATGTGGACAAGTAAAAGACCATTTCCTCCTAGCCATGAGAAAGCTAAGAGGTTGAATTTCACCATCTGCAAGTTCTTGGCTACAGAAATGCTGCCTTTCCGCCTGGTGGACACAGAGGATTTTCGAGACCTTATGTCCGTCGCAGTGCCCCAGTACCAGATGCCCAGTCGGCACTACTTCTCAAAGAAAGGTGTGCCTGCGCTCCACCAGCATGTCGCACACAACATCACCGCTTCTTTGAGAAACTCTGTGTGTGACAGGGTGCATTTCACCACAGACACTTGGACGAGTAGGCATGGCCAGGGGCGTTACATGTCGCTGACTGGGCACTGGGTAACTATGGTGACAGCAGGACAAGGGACTGCTGTCCAAGTCTTGCCGTCCCCACGAGTTGTGCGTCAATCCTCTTTATGTCAAAGTTCCTCCACTGCTTCTGCCTCCTCAACCTCCTCTCGGTCTTCCACCTGCACCCAAAGCCTGTCTGGTCATGCCACAAGCTTTCTAACTGCGCAGAAGGGATCCTGCACACCTCCTTACTATGCTGGCAGTAGGGCTCAACGTCATCAGGCGGTTTGTACATTGAAATGTCTGGGAAATGTGAGTCACACAGCTGAGGAGTTGTGGTCAGCTCTGGAGAACCAATTTCATAAATGGTTGTCTACACTGGACCTGAAACCAGGGAAGGCCGTGTGCGACAATGCTGCAAACCTGGCTGCGGCCCTTCGCCGGGGCAATGTCACACACGTGCCTTGTATGGCTCACGTGTTGAACCTGGTTGTCCAGCAATTTTTAGCCCACTATCCCAGACTAGATGGCCTTCTGCAGAGGGCACGGTCGCTGTGTGCTCACTTTCGCCGTTCGCATCCCGCAGCTCAGCGACTTATATCTCTACAGAAGTCGTTGGGCCTGCCACTTCACCGGCTAAAATGCGATGTGCCTACCCAGTGGAATTCAACTCTGCACATGTTGCAGCGACTGTGGCAGCACCGACAAGCCCTGGTGCAATACGTTCTGACGTATAGCCTGGGCCAACGAGATCCAGAGGTGGGGCAAATCACGCTGGAGGAGTGATCTCAGATCAGGGACCTATGCACCCTTCTGCACAGTTTTGAAATGGCGACGAAGATGTTTAGTGCTGACGATGCCATTATCAGCATGACTATTCCGGTGATTTACATGCTGGAGCACATGTTAAACAGAATTCGGAGTCAGGTGGTGGCACAAGAGGAGGTGGAGGAAGTAGAGGAGGAGGAGTTGTATGCGGAAGGGCTAACATCTGCAAGGTCCAGACGGTCGGCAGCACCAAGGCGGCAGGCATGTGAGGGTGGGGCAGATGGTTTTACCAGGGCGCATGGTAGCAGCCAAACTAGTGAGGAAGGTGCAGGAGCCCAGGAAGAAGTTGAGGACGAACTGATGGAAGACTCATCAGATGAGGGAGACCTTGATCACATTTCTGTTGTGCGAGGTTGGGGGGAGAGGACAGAGGAAGGAAGCATGATTGTTACCTCGCCACCAACACAACAGGGACTTGGTGCTCCTGGATGCGCAACACACATGAGTGACTTCTTGCTGCACTACCTGCAACATGACCCTCGAATTGTGAGAATTAGAAATAATCCTGACTACTGGGTTGCCACACTGTTAGATCCCCAGTACAAAAGTAAATTTGCAGAATTTATTCCTGCCATAGAAAGGGATGCACGCATGCAGGAGTATCAGCAGAGACTGTTGCAGAATCTTACATGTGCTTTTCCACAAAATACCAGTGGTGCACGTAGTGAATCTCACAGTTCCAACTTGCCAACCGTGGGACCGTCAAGTGTTCAGCACTCAAACCGTAACAGAACCACAGTATCTGCTGGTAACATCAATTTTGCGGAATCATTTCACCATTTTTTTAGCCCATCCTTTGCAAGGCCACAGGAGACAAGAAGTCTGACACATAGTCAACGCCTAGAGACGATGGTACAGGAGTATCTCCAAGTAAACATTGAAGCCACGACTGTGTCACTGGACCCTTGCTCTTTTTGGGCTTCCAATCTGGATAAATGGCCGGAGCTAGCCACTTACGCCTTAGAGATCTTGTCATGCCCCGCAGCCAGCGTTCTGTCTGAACGTGTGTTCAGCGCTGCTGGTGGTGTGCTGACAGATAAGCGCACGCGGCTCTCCACTGATAATGTAGACAGACTCACGTTCATAAAGATGAACAAATCATGGATCCGAACGACTTTTCTACCCCTGTGTCATCCTGGGGAGAGTAAAAGCTTGATGATTGGTTAAAATCACCCTACCAACCGTTTTAAGCTTTCAAATTACTAATCATGTTTATCTGTATCTTGGCTGGAAAATAATTTGGGCTTTGTAGCAGTGTGCAGCACTGATTCTATTAGGCCATCTATAATAAGCTCCACCAGATTTAAAATTACTAATCATGTTTATCTGTATCTTGACTGGAAAATAATTTGGGCTTTGTAGCAGTGTGCAGCACTGATCCTATTAGGCCATCTATACTAAAGCTTCACCAGATTTAAAATTAATAATAATTTTTAGCTGCATCTAGCCCGGAAAATAATTTTGGGGCTCCGAGATGCGCAAAACACATAAGTGCCTTCTTGCTGCACTACCTGCAGCATGACCCTCATATTGTCAGAATTCGAAGTAATCATGACTACTGGGTTGCCACACTTTTAGATCCCCCAAACTTTTCGATCAACCTTTTCATTTTAATAAAGACCAAAAAAATGGTCATTTTTGAAATTATAAGCATTAGCAGGTTGTTAGAAACTGAAATCAAACAGTTTTCAACTCAAAACTTTATTCTAGGTGATGTTACATTTTCACATAGGACCCCTTGTTCGAAAGGAGCTTCTGAACTCTCTCGTCCATTGAATTTGTCAGGTTTTGGATGGTTTCTGCTTCAATTGTTTTGCATGAGGACAGAATACCCTCCCAGAGCTGTTGCTTAGATGTGAACTGCCTCCCGCCATCATAGACACTCCTTTTAATGATGCTCCAAAGGTTCTGAATGGGGTAGAGGTCAGGGGAGCATGGGGGTCACACCATAAGTTTGTCCCCTTTTATGCCCATATCAGCCAGAGATGCAGATGTTTTATGTGCAGCATGAGATGGTGCATTATCATGCAGAAAAATGATCTTGCTGTGAAATACACGGTTCTTCTTCTTGAACCATGGCAGGAAGTGCTGTTTGAGAAAATCCACATACATTATGGAGTTCATCTTTAGCGCCTTCAGGGATCCTAAAGGGGCCGACAATCTCTCTCCCCATGATTCCAGCCCAAAACATTACTCCACCTCCTCCTTGTTGGCGCTGTAGCCGTGTTTGCGTGGGGTGTCCATCAACCAGCCATCCTCCACTCCATCCATCTGGACCATCGAGCGCTGCACGGCACTCATCCGTGAACAAAACAGTTTTGAAATCAGTCTTCATGTAATGTTTGGCCCACTGGAGCCGTTTCTGCTTGTGTGAAGTGGATAGAGGAGGTCGACAGGATGGCGTATGCACAGCTGCAAACCTCTGAAGGACCCTGCATCTTGTTGTTCGGGGGACGTTGGAGGCACAAGCAGCTTCAAAAACTTGTCTGCTGCTATGACAAGGCTTTTTTGCCGCTGCTCTTTCAACCTGACGTAATTGCCTGTAGGAAAGAGTCCTCAATTTGCCCTTATCAGAACGCACACGTGTGTACTGTGAATCAGCTACATACTTCTTGATTGCCAAGACACTTCATCCTGATCATCGCACAATGTTGATTGTAGTCATGCCTTGACCTAAACACTCCACAATTTGTTGCTTCTCAGCAGCCGACACATCCTTTTTCTTTCCCATTTTGGCAGAAAATGTAGGCTGCTTAACCCCTTAAGCCCCGCGGGTGGTTTGCACGTTAATGACCGGGCCAATTTTTACAATTCTGACCACTGTCACTTTATGAGGTAATTACTCTGGAACGCTTCAACGGATCCCCCTGATTCTGAGATATTTTTTTCGTGACATATTGTACTTCATGATTGTGGAAAAATTTCTTCGATATCACTTGCGTTTATTTGTGAAAAAAACGGAAATTTGGCGAAAATTTTGAAAATTTAGCGATTTTCAAAATTTGAATTTTTAAGCCCTGAAATCAGAGCGATATGTCACACAAAAGAGTTAATAAATAACATTTCCCACATGTCTACTTTACATCAGCACAATTTTGGAACCAAAATTTTTTTTTGTTAGGGAGCTATAAGGGTTAAAATTGACCAGCGATTTCTCATTTTTCCAACAAAATTTATAAAACCATTTTTTTAGGGACCACATCACATTTGAAGTCACTTTGAGAGGTCTTTATGACAGAAAATACCCAAAAGTGACACCATTCTAAAAACTGCACCCCTCAAGGTGCTCAAAACCACATTCAAGAACTTTATTAACCCTTCAGGTGCTTCACAGGAATTTTTTGAATGTGGAAGAAAAAAATGAACATTTAACTTTTTTCACAAAAATGTTATTTTAGACCCAATTTTTTTTAATTTTCACAGGGGTAACAAGAAAAAATGGACCCCAAAATTTGTTGTGCAATTTCCCCTGGGCACGCAGATACCCAATATTTGGGGAAGAAACACTGTTTGGGCGCACGGCAGGGCTCGGAAGGGAAGGAGCGCCATTTGACTTTTTGATTGTAAAATTTGCTTGAATAATTTGCGGACACCATGTTCTGTTTGGAGAGCCCCTGTGTGCCCAAACTTTGGAGCTCCCCCACAAGTGACCCCATTTTGGAAACTAGACCCCCCAAGGCACCTTTCTAGATGCATAGTGAGCACTTGGAACCCCCAGGTGCTTCACAAATTGATTCGTAAAAATGAAAAAGTGAAAAAAAAAACACTTTTTCATTTTTACGAATCAATTTGTGAAGCACCTAGGGGTTCCAAGTGCTCACTATGCATCTAGATAGGTGCCTTGGGGGGTCTAGTTTCCAAAATGGGGTCACTTGTGCGGGAGCTCCAATGTTTGGGCACACAGGGACTCTCTAAATGCAACATGGTATCCGCTAACAAATTGAATGGAAAATCGGCTCAAATTGTTAGCGGACACCACATTGCGTTTGGAGAGCCCCTCTGTGCCCAAACTTTGGAGCTCCCCCACAAGTGACCCCATTTTGGAAACTAGACCCCCCAAGGTGCCTTTCTAGATGCATAGTGAGCACTTGGAACCCCCAGGTGCTTCACAAATTGATTCGTAATAATGAAAAAGTGAAAAAAAAAAACACTTTTTCATTTTTATGAATCAATTTGTGAAGCACCTGGGGTTCCAAGTGCTCACTATGCATCTAGATAGGTGCCTTGGGGGGTCTAGTTTCCAAAATGGGGTCACTTGTGGGGGAGCTCCAATGTTTGGGCACACAGGGACTCTCCAAATGCAACATGATATCCGCTAACAATTTGAGCCGACAATTTGTTAGCGGATATCATGTTGCATTTGGAGAGTCCCTGTGTGCCCAAACATTGGAACTCCCCCACAAGTGACCCCATTTTGGAAACTAGACCCCCCAAGGCACCTATCTAGATGCATAGTGAGCACTTGGAACACCAGGTGCTTCACAAATTGATTCATAAAAATGAAAAAGTGTTTTTTTTTTCACTTTTTCATTTTTACGAATCAATTTGTGAAGCACCTGGGGGTTCCAAGTGCTTACTATGCATCTAGATAGGTGCCTTGGGGGGTCTAGTTTCCAAAATGGGGTCACTTGTGGGGGAGCTCCAAAGTTTGGGCACAGAGGGGCTCTCCAAACGCAATGTGGTGTCCGCTAACAATTTGAGCCGATTTTCCATTCAATTTGTTAGCGGATACCATGTTGCATTTAGAGAGTCCCTGTGTGCCCAAACATTGGAGCTCCCCCACAAGTGACCCCATTTTGGAAACTAGACCCCCCAAGGCACCTTTCTAGATGCATAGTGAGCACTTGGAACCCCAGGTGCTTCACAAATTGATTCATAAAAATGAAAAAGTGTTTTTTTTTTCACTTTTTCATTTTTATGAATCAATTTGTGAAGCACCTGGGGGTTCCAAGTGCTTACTATGCATCTAGATAGGTGCCTTGGGGGGTCTAGTTTCCAAAATGGGGTCACTTGTGGGGGAGCTCCAATGTTTGGGCACACAGGGGCTCTCCAAACGCAACATGGCGTCCGCTAACAATTTGAGCCGATTTTCCATTCAATTTGTTAGCGGACACCATGTCGCGTTTGGAGAGCCCGTGATGTGCCTAAACAGTGGAGCTCCCCCACAAGTGTCCCCATTTTGGAAACTATACCCCTCAAGGATTTTATTAAGGTGTATAGTGAACATTTTGAACCCAGAGGTACGGCACAGAATTTGTTTACATTAGGTCATCATATTGAATAAGTTGTCATTATTCTTGAGCGCAAGTGCTCGCTACTTGAGTTTGCATCGGGTGCTCAGGTATGCACCATGTACAGCGTGTGCTTGAGTGACATGCTCGAGTCCCTGCTCCGCATGTTTCACGGTTATTAGGCACCCAAAAAAAAACATGCGGGGATCGCTCGTGCATGGCAGGCAATCCCCGTAAAGTTTTTTGGCCGCGAAGCATATGGGGCAGAGACTCGAGCATGTCACTCAAATACCCACGATACTCAATGCATAACAGAGCACCCGATGCAAACTCAAGTAGCGAGCACTTGCTCTCAACACTAGTCACCATATCGTCATCTTTTTTTCTTACTTTTGAAAAAAATCCCAACCCCAGCCCTAGCCCTAGCACAACCCTAGCCCTAGCACAACCCTAGCCCTAGCACAACCCTAGCCCCAGCACAACCCTAGCCCCAGCACAACCCTAGCCCCAGCACAACCCTAGCCCCAGCACAACCCTAGCCCCAAACCCAGCCCTAACCCTAGCACAATCCTAACCCAAGAGTTTATTTTTGACGCCGTTCCTTGTGCGGTATAAGTGATTAGACGACTTTATTCTTCGGGTCGGTGTGATTACAGCAATGCCAGAATCATATGGGGTTTTTATGACTGACAGCTGTCACACACTAAAAGACGCATTTTTTGTAAAATCTAGTTTTTGCATCGCCATATTTTGAGAGCTTTAATTTTTCCAGATTTTGGCAGACAGTCATGTGATGGCTCGTTTTTTGCGGGATGACTTGACGTTGTTATTGGTGCCATTTTCAGGCACGTGACATTTTTTGATCGCTTTCTATTCCGATTTTTGGGAGGCAGAATAAACAAAAACCAACAATTCAGGAATTGTTTTTTTTTGTTTTTTTTTATTCTGTGCCGCGTGTGGTAAAATTGATGAGGTAGCTTTATTCTTCGGGTCAGTACGTTTACAGCGGTACCACATTTGTATAATTTTTCTATGTTTTGGCGCTTATACACAATAAAAGCTATTTTATAGAAAAAAATATTTTTTAGCATCGCTTTATTCTGAGAGCTGAAACTTTTTTATTTTTCGGCTGATGGAGCTGTATGGCGGCTTGTTTTTTGTGGGACGAGAGGACGTTTTCAGCGGTATCATTTTTATTTATATGCGTCTTTTTGATCGCGTGTTATTCCACTTTTTGTTTGGCGGTATGGTGATAAAGCATTGTTTTTTGCTGCGTTTTTTTTTTTTTTTTTTTACCGTGTTCACTGAAGGGGTTAACTAGTGGGACAGTTTTATAGGTCAGGCTGTTCTGGACGCGGCGATACCAAATATGTGTACTTTTAATGTTTTTTTTTTATTTTTTTATAATAATA
Organism: Phyllobates terribilis; assembly: GCF_046119375.1. Classification (NCBI taxonomy): domain Eukaryota; kingdom Metazoa; phylum Chordata; class Amphibia; order Anura; family Dendrobatidae; genus Phyllobates; species Phyllobates terribilis. The sequence goes on along the minus strand of NW_027362763.1, from coordinate 527,539,507 downwards.
TTTATTGATGGGTACATTATATTTTTATTTTTGGTGTATTTTTTTTTTTATTTTTTTATAATATTTTTGCACATTTTTTTTTTTTTTTCCACTTTCAGACAGTTTGTACACCTTATTACTTTGTCCCACTCTGGGACTTTCCCTTTTTTTTTTCTGATCGCCTGCATGGCATAGGAATGGAGCACCATCCCTATGCCATGCAGGCTGTCAGAAGTGCACAGTGTTAAGATTGCTTGGAGATGCACTGCGCATGTCCAAGCAATCTTCCTGCTCTCTGGTGACCCGGATGTTGTCATGACGACATCGGGTCGTCATGGCAACACCCGGGAAGCCGCTGCAGTCCGCGCTGGAAGCCGGAAGAGGAGGTGAGTATCGCCGATCACCTCCCCTTGCCCCCGCAATGCCGCGATCGATTTTGATCGACTTCGATCGCAGCATAGCGGGGGTTAATGTGCTGGGAGCGGTGCAGGACCGCTCCCTGCACATAGTACCGGGTGTCAGCTGTGACAATCAGCTGACACCCGGCGGCGATCGCGCCCGCACAGCCTGTGTGCGCGCGCGATCGCCATGACGTACTAATACGGGTCTGGCTCTTAAGTCCCAGGGCACAGACGCGTATTAGTACGTCAAATGTTATTAAGGGGTTAATAATGTGAGACAGCCTTCTTAAGTAGTCTTGCCTTTCATTGGACACACCTGCCAAACTAATTAGCACAGGTGTCTGCAATTGCTTACAGTGATATAAAGAGCCCTGACACACATCACCATCAATGAGTTTAACTGACAAACAAACAAATTCTTCCCTTATCACTCCTAAACACTTTTTGCATAATAATTTGGAACACAGTGTACATGTGCTTTTCCACAAAACACCAGTGGTTCACGTAGTGAATCTTACAGTTCTAACTTGCCAACCGTGGTCTGTATGGAGTTGTTCAATAAAGGGCCCAAAATTAAGATAACATAGATGGGAGAGGTCTCTATGAATAGGAATTCCTAAGTATTTGATACCCTGTGAGGGCCAGGCAAAGGGAAAGTTGGACTGGATGGAATCCTATATGGATTTGGGGAGAGAGACATCGAGGGCCTCAGACTTCGCTGCATTGATTTTAAAATTTGACCATGTAACAAAGTGATCTATTTCAGCCATAACAGCATGGATGGATATATGTGATTGAGTGATATATACTAGGACATCATCAGCAAATAGAGAGCACTTGTACTCGGTGCCTCCCACCTCAATCCACCTAATATTGGGGTTATGGCGAATTGATGAGAGCAGGTGCTCCGTCACTAGGATGTATAAGAGAGGGGACAGAGAACATCCCTGCCTTGTCCCATTGGTGATTGTGAAAGGTGATGAAAATGTTCTGACGCGCCCCCTGGGCCTTGGGACACCCGGAGCCGGACCCTTTTTGGTGGATGCTGGTGGTTGTAGTCTCCGTTGCGGCAACCCGGTTCCGTGGCTCAGGGCGGTCAAACCAGTGGCGGAACTATTTATGTGGTTTTGATGTTTAAATGTCCGACTACGCCACCCGTGGATTGCGGTCAGAGTGAACCACCGCTCCAGGGCAGACCGCTGAGGCTGGTGTTGTGGGTGCAGCAGAGCGTAGCATAACTCCCCCACGGGAGGAGTATAGCCTCAGGGCAGTGTATGCGGAGGATGGGGGTGATGGTGCAGGGCAGCAGCAGTAATGACACGGAGTCAGTGATGCAGTCCAGGGCCTTTACTCACAGTTCTTATTATCCAGACCACGTCTGCAGGTAACGGCTGCCCACGTCGTACTGTGCTCACCAGGTGAGGGGCTCAGACAACTCCCAGATAACTTTGGAGTACTTAACAGGACCCCCTTTATGTGTCCTTTGTCTGGCCTTTCTTACCAACCCTTCTGTCCGGCTGCCTCGGGCCTCCTCTTGGTAAACTCGGCGCCAGTTTCCCTGACCCTATGTGGTGCCTTCCTAGCGGGTGTAGCGAGGGGCTGCGCCACATAAAATGTCACAGCCTCCTGTTTCTAGCTGAGGGTCGTTTCCTGCCTCCACTAGTTTCGGGGACCGGTCTCCCCCTTTGGCCTGACCCCTCCACGCAGGTGGATTCGGGCGTGCGGTGGCGACTCGCCCGTCCGCACCCCTGAGATCCCTTCGTTCCTCGTTCCTGGAGCCTTCTCCGCTCCTCTTCCTTCCTTCTCCCTCTTCCAGGCCTGGGCCTCTGTTACTAGGCCCGCCTCCGGAGCAGAGCTCATGCAGAGCCCCTTCTCCATGCCACTTCTGCTCAGACTTCTCTGCACTGAACTAAGATGGTGCCCACCTTTTATACTCCCTTCTCAATGCACCCAGGAACTGCTTCCTCCCTGCTCCTGCACTACAGGGTTCCCCTTCCTCAGTGTTCCCTCCCCCCACTCCAGTCAGGGACAGGGACTGTCGTGCCCATCTCAGGGGCATATTGGTCGCCCTGCCCCACGGCAATGTGGTGTAATGCATGCAGGTGTCGGGTCCTGATCCACACTACATCCTTACCTGAGAGTGAGATATCACACCTCTGGGTGAGGTGCAATACCTCTGTAGCAACCGAGCCCTCAGGGTGCTACAGTTCCATCTATCTTCAGCCTAGGTGACGTATTGCAATACAGGGCCGTGATTTTGGCTATAAAAGGGTCCCCTAGACCCCTACCCCAAGCTTTTTAAGAGAATCATATATGGCGTGCCAGGAGACTCTATGGAATGCTTTCTCAGCATCCAACGAGAGTATCTAATTACAAATTTTTAACTGCATCTAGCCCAGGAAATACTTTGTGCCTAGTAGCAGGGTCTGCTAGTCAGCGGATTATCCCGGCTGTTAAGCAAGCTACACCACCTGTAGTTTGGACACTTCATTTTTTCAAAGGAAATGCTTCGGGACCACGGGATACTCAGTGAAGAGCATCAGGAGGCACCCCAAGGCATAGGGGCTCGGACTGGCAGTAGGATGCCTTGCGGTGGACAGCCGAGCTCGATCCTTATAAAAGCTTTTTAACTACAGCAGCTTTAGTGGACGCTACTGGAGCTGGAATTACGACGAACAGTTCGGCGAACACACGGGTGTTCGACGAACCGAACCGAACTCGAACACTACGGGGGTGGCTCAACACTAGTGCTGACTCCACTCCCCTGCACCAAAAACAAGGAGTCTACCGGGTGGTACAGGAGTACGAGAGAGTCTTTAGTAAGCACCCGCTAGACTTCGGCAGAGTAAAGGGGATAGAACACCACATCCCCACAGGGAGCCACCCACCGATAAAAGAAAGACACAGACCTGTACCCCCTGCACACTACCAGAACGCAAAGGGCATGCTAAGAGAGATGAAAGAAGCTGGGGTCATTAGAGACAGCTGTAGCCCCTGGGCAGCCCTCTTGGTTCTGGTCAAAAAGAAAGACGGCACCATGAGAATGTGCGTCGACTATAGACAAATCAACCGTATCACTCACAAAGACGCATATCTGCTGCCTAGAATAGAGGAGTCTTTAGCTGCACTAAAATCAGCTAACTTCTTTTCTACTTTGGACCTTACTAGCGGGTACTGGCAGGTTCCTGTAGCAGAGGCTGACAAGGAGAAGACCGCCTTCACCACCCCAATGGGACTGAGTGAGTTCAACTGTATGCCTTTCGGGCTCTGCAACGTACCAGGGACCTTCCAGCAGCTGATGGAATGCTGTCTAGGGCACCGAAACTTCGAGACGGTCCTCCTTTACCTGGACGACGTGATCGTCTATTCGAAAACCTACGAGGACCATCTAAAGCACCTGGCCGAGGTGTTCGAAGCCCTGGCAGGCTACGGCCTGAAGGTGAAACCATCGAAGTGTCACCTGCTGAAACCAAAGGTCCAGTACCTAGGGCACGTGGTAAGCGCAGAAGGAGTGGCCCCCGACCCTGACAAGGTCACGGCAATCAAGAGCTGGCCAAGCCCCTCGAACATCAAAGAGGTGAGACAGTTTCTCGGGTTGGTAGGCTACTACCGAAGGTTCATCCCGGGGTTCACTAAGATGGCAGCTCCTATGCAGGACCTCCTGATCGGACAGTCTAAGTCCAGAAGTCAAAAGCCGCCATTCAAGTGGGATAAACCGGAAGAGGAGTCCTTCCGCCAGCTAAAGATGACCCTCACAGGGGACGAGATCCTGGCCTACCCTGAATATGGCCAGCCTTTCTTTCTCCACACAGATGCCAGTAATGTGGGACTGGGAGCCGTACTGTCCCAAATCCAACAGGGCAGAGAAAGGGTGATCGCGTACGCCAGCCGGAAGCTGAGACCCACCGAGAGGAACCCAGAGAATTACAGCTCCTTTAAGCTAGAATTCTTGGCGGTGGTGTGGGCCGTGACGGAACGCTTCAAGCATTACCTGGCCTCCGCAAAGTTCACCGTGTACACGGACAACAACCTGTTGACACACCTGGACAATGCAAGACTGGGTGCCCTGGAACAGCGGTGGATGGCCCGTCTCTCCAACTATGACTTCGTGATCAAGTACCGGGCAGGCAAAACCAATGACAACGCGGACGCCCTATCAAGAATGCCTCACTTACCTGAAGGTGACGAAGACCCAGAAGAGCTGGAAGAGGTAGAACTCCCTGCGTTTCACCGGTATGGAGCCGCCCAACACTCCCACCGTGTGAAGGAGGAAGATTTAACAACCGTGATGATAAATCCCCTACCTCACCACAGCTGGGCCGAGACCCAAGATAGTGACCCTGCCGTCCGCCTGGTGAAAGATCTGCTGACCCGGGAAGACGCCCGCTTAGATCCAGATGCCCCAGAGGAAGCCAAGCAGCTATGGAAAGAGAAAAGCAAGCTGTTCCTCTACGAAGGCAAGTTGTGCAGAAGGATTGTCAACCACCGGACGCACAAGCTGACCTGGCAAGTCGTAGTCCCAAGGCGGGATGCAGCTATGGTCCTGGGAGCTTACCATGACAGAGCGGGACACTTCGGTTGGAAGAAATTGGAGTTCCTGCTAAGAGGAAGGTTCTTTTGGGTCGGCATGAGAGGAGCTGTAGAAAAATGGTGCAGAGACTGTGGCCCTTGTCACCTGAGGAGGAAGGACCGTGCCAGCCAGAAGACACCCTTGAGGCCCATCGTCACCACGCAGCCTCTTGAGCTGGTAGCTCTGGACCATGTCAAATTGGCTCCCAGCCGGTCAGGATATATCTATGCCCTGACAATCGTGGACCACTATTCCCGTTTTCTAGTGGTGGTCCCGGTAAAGGACTTGACAGCCCAAACAGCGGCCAGAGCCTTCCAGCAATACTTCTGCCATCCACATGGGTATCCGGAACAGGTCCTGACAGACCAGGGTCCAGCGTTCGAGGCTGAAATCTTCCAAGAGTTCTGCAACCTCTATGGCTGTAAGAAGATTCGTACAACACCTTACCACCCCCAAACCAACGGGATGTGTGAGAAGATGAACAATATAGTCATTGATCTCCTGAAGACGTTGCCCCTGGAGGAACGCAGCCTGTGGCCAGAAAAACTGCCGGACCTGATAGACCTATACAACAATATCCCGGTGAATGCTACAAACTGCACCCCGGCTTACCTGATGCGAGCTAGACCAGGTAAGCTGCCCGTAGACCTGGAGATGGGAGTCGTAATACCTGAGGACACCTCCCCGGATGCGGACTGGGATACGGAAAGGCAACTGCAGTACAAGAAGGTACAGGAGAGTGTGGAGAAGAGCCTGGCCCAGGTGAGAGAGAGGCAAGAAAAACTCTTCAATCAACACGCTCCTGCTGGTCCCCTAGAACCTGGTGAGCAAGTCCTAAAGCGAAAAAGAAGGCTACATAAGTTGGACGACCAGTGGGAAAGGGAACCCTACACCGTACTGCAGTCTGACCACGACAACCCAAAGGTGTGCGTAATCACCAAGGACGGAGGAGAAACCACTAGTGTCGTCTCCAGAGACCACCTCAAAAGATGCCCCGAGCAACTCCGTAGTGCAGAAGAGGATCAGAGTGACCTTGAACCCGCAGAGGACAAGGAAGAAATGATCAACACCGTTCTCAGAGAGTTCCCTCAGTCCTGGACTCGCATAAATGATGCCATAGTGGTACCTGTCCTGCATTTCCTGCAACCGGCACAGCAACAACCAACACCAGAGCCGGAAGGTGAAGAGGAGCAAGCAGTTCCAGAGGCAGAAGAGCCTGTACCAGCAGCCCAGGAGAGTCAACCCTCTGCTGACAGTGAGCCTGCCATGCCTGCGGTAAGCCAAAGGACCCGCAGACTGCTGCCTGCCCTACCTGTACACCCAGCTGGTAGCTGTACCCCTAACGCTAGTGGGGAAAGCCAGGTTAGTCCACCACCAGACAGTGGGCTGCGTAGGTCAACCAGGAGCACAAAGGGGCAGATACCCGCTCGCTGGAGAATATAGAGTGTACTAAAATTGTAAATAACCCTGTTACCAACTGTTGAAATGTTTGCCTAGTTACATGCTTGTTTGGTAATTCTGTGTTTCAGTTTCTTGCAGCTACCGTAAGGACTCAAAGGTTATGGACTTTTTATAACCGGGACCTTGTATGGACTGCGTTCGGAGCCTAACCCAGGAATGAACTAAGACTGTGAAGGACTTGGGGTAGGACAGACCCCCACCTGGTTAAGGCTCCCCGTTGTATTGGTGATATGGACACCCGGTCACAGGCCACACTGTGACCTTAAGAACTCAATCTGTGCGTCACTTTCCTGATAATGTTTTATTGTTATGCATATTGTCTTTGTTTGCTGTTTAGTCCCGGAGTACTAAATTTCACTAGGGGGGAATGTGTCACCCTGGCCTGGATGCCACAAGTGTAATTAAAGCTGTGTCTGAGAGCAAGGGGGAGGTTCTCTAGTCAGGGGAACATTAGCATGCAATGCCTCCTGTCTCAGGCCAGTAGGGGGAGCTGGCTGCCCCTATAAAAGCTGGTGCTGGGGGCAGGGTTAGAGAGAACTGGATGGCCTGTCTCAGCACTGAGATGTGTCCCAGAGTGGAGCAGGGACAGAAAGTTGATTGCACCTAAGAGGAAGTGCGGCAGTAGGAGAGCCACCAGCCAGAGACGAGAGGCGAAGAGAGCCTGTCTTGGCAAATCAGAGACTGACCTTACCAGACTTTGGTGTCTGAGGCTGGAAGGATTCCACATCCCCCAGCAGAGAACCAGTCCGCAAGGGACTGTATATTCCTTGGCCTAAGAAGCCTGGAGGCCCTGCCACAACCGAAGGGACCAGTAAAGCCCTACAAGGCTGGGAGCAGAAAGGAACCCACGTCGCAGGCCATACAGGCGAGAATACACGGAAAGCTCGGAAACGTGGGCTGTTACCCTATCAGGAGGAGATAGCCAGAAGGAGCGCAGAAAGCACGGTAGGCCTACACCCTCACCCTGACCAGGGCCAATTTCCCCGTTGTTCTCAGACATCCAGGTCCCCTCCTAGCTGGGACTGTTTATGGGTCAGTTTACCTGTTTCAGTAAAGACCCTGGACTGCAACCTATTGTCTGTGTGCTCCTTCGCGCCTCCAGCACTACCGGTACTGGGACTCTCACCACCATCACTCCCCCCATCCACTACACTGCCCTGGGGCCGCACTCTTCCCGTGGGGAGTCACACCATCCCAGCTGCACACCTCATCAGCCCCAGCGGTCTGCCTTGCAGCGGCGGTACCTAATGACCGCAAATCCACGGGTGGCGTAGTTGGACATTATCAATAGCACATAACGGACTACCACTGGCCTGACCACCCTGAGCCACGGAACCGGGTTGCCACTACTACTCCCACCGTTTCCCTAATTGCCCGGATCCGAGTGCCCCACGGCCCAGGGGGCGAGTCACTTGCCCATCACCTCTTCATCCTCCATTAGTTCCTCGGCTCTTGCACCTTCCCTAACAGTTTGCCTGGTATCACCAAACCCCCTCAATCGCTGTAATCCATTGTCACTTGACAACCGCATGTGTGACGACAGTCTGGAAATTTGAAACATTGGTATCCCTTCCGCATCCTCCTCTTCTTCTGGGGCCACCACCTCTTGCTGCAGGTTATTCAAAGTTTGCTCCAGCATGTATATGACTGGAATAGTGATGCTGATGATGGCATCGTCAGTGCTAACCAGTTTAGTAGCCATTTTAAAACCATGCAGAAGGGTGCAGAGGTCCTTAATCTGTTCCCACTCCGCAAACGTGATATGTCCCAAGTCTGTACTACGTTGCCACAAGCTATAAGTCATGACATACTGTGTCAGTGCTCGTTGTTGCTGGCACAGTCACTGCAACATGTGCAGAGTGAAATTCCACCGCATCGGAACATCACAGATCAACCTGTTAACTGGCACAGACAAAGACCTCTGTATCGATGCAAGTCGATGACATGAGGGGTGCAAACGGCGGAAGTGAACACACAGCTTCCCTACTTTGTGAAGCAGCTCATCCAGGCCAGGATAGCGGCAGAGAAATCGCTGTATCATCAGGTTGAGAACATGAGCCATGCAAGGCACATGTGCGAGCTTGCCTTGGCCTAGGGCTGCTAACAGGTTCGCACCGTTATTGCACACGGCCTTCCCTGGCTCTAGGTTCAGTGGAGACAGCCATAGCTCAAACTGAGCCTGGAGTGCTGCCCACAACTCTTCACCTGTATGACTGCGATCTCCAATGCATATTAATTTGAAGACTGCCTGATTAAGGTGAGCTCTGACTGCACAGTACGGAGGTGGTTGTGATGCCCAGCTGCGCTTGGTATCACAGATACTAGAAGAGTGCATTGATGGATTCCTCCACAAGAGGCCCCCATAAACATTCACACATCTCCACCTTCCACCTCAGACCAGCAGAGGGAGCCCGTTAGGGATATAAATAGGGAAGGTGGAGCCAGGCATTTCAGTTCCTCTGAAGAGTTCCTGCAGTAGAGAAGCCTGAGAGAGGTTAGTCTGCAGTGGAGCTCAGTCTAGTTTAGAGAACTCAGCTAATAGTTCAGCAGTGGAGCACGAGGCTCCTGCTAGCTAGATTCAGGGAGCTCAGTTAGAGCTTTAGGTGTGCTTTCGCCATAAGATCGGTGAAGCGCGGCAAGCTGCCGTTAGTGTGTATAGCCTAGTGAGGGCCCGAGTAGGCCGAAGGCGAGTGGAGAGTTAGTATATAGGGGGCAGAGGAGCTTACCTTGCTCACCCCGAAGCATTTACTGGACACCGGGTCCGAGCTTACCGGGATCTCTATGACCCAGTAAGGTATAACCAGAATCCCTAGAGAACTACAGGTCCCAGGATCGCTAAAGTGCTGATACGTAATAGAGCCGGGAAACACATAGGCCCCGCAAGCTGAGGAGCATGTATTCCAAGAAAAGGCCCTACCACAAGGTCAGCCAGCGCAGGACAGAGACAAAGCTAGGCCTAGCTCCAGGCAGGTCAGAAACTTACTACGCAGAGGCAAGAAACAGGAGGCCCTACACCTGCTCATTGGGGAGGATCCTGATATGCACCCTTCACCCTACAGTGCTCCGGGATGTGCCTGATTTTCCATCAGTAAAAGGTACTGAAGTGACTATCGTGTCTGTCCCTGTTCTTGCTCTGACCCGGCTGGGTTTCGCCTGCCCTGCATCCCCCTTTCCGTTCGCTTCCCTGAGGCCTAGGTCCACCTGTGTGGAACTATACCATCGAGCTGCCTTATCATCGGCCTCAGTGGACTGCGCAGCGCTGGTGATTCTCACCAGAAGCCACAGGTGGCGTCACGAACTTTTATAAAACTAATAAAACAAACCAATCCCTTTTTAAAAGCTGACCCCAGAGTACGGGCCGGGGAGCCGACCACTGCGACATCCCCAAGGCCAGGCAAAAGGCCTGGGTACCGAGTCATCTCCCATCACCCTGGGCGAGTCATCTCTTCTGGCGTCACGAACAGGATACGCGTGTCCGCTGCAACGACTGAGTGTTATGCTCGTTGCCACCGGGTACTGTGCGCCTTTATTGAAGTGAACTGTATATTTGACTGTGGTGAAGAGTGCCGCCATTGCTGGGCCGCCGAGCGTGAAGAAGGGCATAACCGCGGAAAACTGAGGGGCGCTCCTGCAAAAGAGCGCGAAGCCCCGGACACGCCCCACGCCTCGACATCAAACCAGGAAGGGCCAGGTCCTATAAGGAGCGTCGCTGAACGCTCTGATGTAGGACGCAAGCGACGCAAGGTCCTGAAGACGACCGTCACCTGCGGAGCTGCGGCCTACCGGAAGAAAAACTAGAAGGTAGGCCATGGTTAGCTAGGGGGGCGCTAGAATGTCCGACGAACAGCACAACGCCGGGATACCGGTCAACGTCCCTGATGTTCAAACCGCGCCCGACGCCGGGCAGGCCGAGGCGGCCGCTCCACCAGCAGCGCCTATAACTCCTGTCATTCCCATAACACTACCGTACATTCCTGGAGCAAAGTGGCTCCCCCAGTACAACGGCAAACCAGATACCCTGTCTGGATTCAAACGGAAGATATGCGGTATCTTAGACATGTACTCTATGACAGGCAAACAAAGAGCCGCCGTTGTATTAGGACAACTGACTGGTGCTGCGGAACGTGAAGTGGAAACATGGTCGGCCGCAGACAAGGAGTCAGTGTCTGCAATCTTTCAAAAGTTACAGACTGTCTTTGAGGATCTTACTGAGGCGGACCTCCGGATGAGGTTCTACAATTGTTCCCAACAGCCGGAAGACAATGTTCGGGACTACGCCTGGCGTCTACAGGGGGCCCTGCGGGCTCTGAAACAGGTTAGTCCGACCAGCATCGAAAACGAAAACAAAATGCTGAAGGACCAGTTTATCCGGGGACTGAGGTCTCCAGAGGAGAGCAGGACTGTACGTTGGTGGTCCTTGGATCATCCAGATGCCACCTTTGACAATCTTAAGGACATGGCTATAAAAGGACTGCAGCCCCTGGAAACAAATGCTATCCAATGTTACCAGGGTGGGGCTACCCCAGTGCCCGCTAAACCCACCTTTTCCCCAGTGGCTGCTGAAGCCAAGGTTCCAGCAACGTCCCCCAGAGAGCTGGACAGCCTGCGATCTGAAGTGCGCCAGTTGAGTAAAACCCTGACCACTGTGCTGAGTGCCCTGCAGCTGCGGACGGAGCCCGAGGAAGGAGGGTAAATCCTGTTAGCCGATAGCCCTGAGGATGTCCCCTGGATGCGAAGGAGGAGGAGGCCAACACCACCCTTGACGAGGACCAGTGACCAGTGCCATCCACAAAAGGACCCTACCTGCTACCGCTGTCGCAAGACCGGACACACCGCCCAGAATTGTCCTTTAAATGAGAAAACCCTGGGGCCGAGGGCCAACACCCAGGAGTAAATTCCCCAGGCCCATCAGACTGGTACAACAGGTTCGTCAGAGGAAGACCTTTCCTGTCCATTGTGTTGGACGGGATCCCGACGCACGCTCTGCTGGACACAGGATCTCAAGTAACCATCATGCCTGACGTCCTCTACAACAGGTTCTGGTCCATGGATGACCTACGTCCGCCAGCTCCAAATCTTTCTGTTAATGCCTCGAACGGATGCCCCCTTAACCTAATCAGGGTTAAGAATGTGACTGTAAAGGTGGGGAGAGTGGAGCTGAAGGACCAGGGGCTAATTGTAGTAGAGACTAATCCTGATGACACCAATCCGTATATGGTACTTGGCACTAACATTGCTGGTAACTGTTTGTGAGAAGTTGTGTTCTTGCTCCAACAGATAGCTGACACTGCCAGACCAGGACAGAGGAGGGCATTGCAGAAGGAGATCCGAGTCCTGATGTACCAACAGCAAGTAAGGTTAACAGAAGGTGAAATCGGTAGTGTGCGGGTAACGGACCCCGCACCCATTGTCATCCCCCCAATGAGTGAAATGCTCATCTGGTGTCGAGCTGCTATAGGTCTTAGAGGACAAGCGGTAGTAGAACCCCTTTGCTCCGAGCACAGACCCACGCTCTTAACCGCCAGAGGAGTGGTAGATGTACGCAATGGGAGGGTGCTCGTCCGTCTTCTCAACTGTGTGGAAGATGAAGTCAGATTGCCACGTTATGCCACTGTTGCCAAATTACATGCTGTAAATAACAATTGTATTCACAAGGCAGAGTCCTTAACCTCACCAGATGAAGTGGAGGATAATGACCCTGCAACCCAGGTGGAGGATTGGTGTCAACAGCTCCATGTTGGGACAGACACCACTCCTGCCCATCAAAAACAGGGTGTACACCGGGTGGTTCAAGATTACTCGGAGGTGTTCAGTAAACATCCACTTGACTTCGGGAGGATTAAGGGGGTTCAACATCATATCCCCACAGGCGACCATCCCCCAATCAAAGAACGTTATGTGGCGCCCCTGAGGGTTGGACCGCCACAGGGATGCTGCACTTTTCTAATGGAGTGTAGTGTTCCTCCTCTGAAGTAAGAACAGCGTGATGGTCGGGACCTAACCATTGCATCCAACGCCACATTTCTCCACCAGAGGGGGCCAGAATGCACTAGGTGCTGCCCTCTTGGTTACAAGGAGACTGGGGAACCAAGAGTTAGGGGAACCAGTTTGTGGGTGAGGGTGGAGGACTTACAATTTAGTGACACTTTAAAATTCATATTTAATAAAAAGCCATCTTGGTTCTGGGTTCCTTTTTGACTGTTCTACTGTGATCTCCCACCCTGAAAGTGGATCCTGTGTGGGCCTGCAGTGGATGGAGACACAGTCCTCATACCTTGGCCTTGGGTCGAGGGGCAGGTTGTAGACAAAGAATGTCTCAACCTGGTCAAGGACCACAACCAAGAAGGCCCGGAGCTTAGGAGTGTAGCTCCACAGCAAATGGATCCCGGGGAGGATGCAGACGGAGCGGTGTACGCCACCTGTCCTCACAACCTGATATATTCAGAGGGAGTACCGGCCCCCGACACCCGACCTTGCTACTCTATGTCCTGGTCAGGAAAGCCCGGTAGGCCCTGAGGATCCCACCGGGTATAGGAAGGAGCGGAGCTGCCACCCGTGCCCTTGTTCTGACAGGAGTTCAGAGGGAGACCTGGCCTATCTACACGCACAGACAGGAAAGGATACGGTCTGTAGTTCAGGAACACTCTGGTGTGGGGTCCCGATTGAACGCTGGACTTGCTCGGAGGTAGTCGGATCCCCGTCCCCGGTGACCGCAGGACTCCGCGGGGAGCAGGGAGTCGCCTTCCTACTGCCATCTCTAGTGTGAGTAAAGCCTTGGAAGGTCACCCCTATGGCCTCCGGACTGTTTATTCTGCTCTACACCATACGACGAGGCACCCGTTCTCCTCTACTACTACCCCCTCCTTCCTGTCTCTCTGCCCTGAGGCCTTGCTCCGCCTGTGGGGAGTAGTAACAACGACGGCTGCCCTAACACCAGGCCTCAGCGGACTGTGGCAGCGCTGGTGGCCTTCACCAGGTGCCACAGGTGGGGTAGTCGGAATCAGCCACTCAACCCGGATAAGCCCACACAATCCTTTTTAATGTGACGGCCCTGAGCACGGGTCGGGTCCAGGCCACGGCTGCAGCCCATCTCTCCATCACAGGACCCGACTCCGAGTCCCCCATCTCCCAGGGTAAAGAAAAGGGCTTCCGAGAAGAGGCGTCACAACCTGGCGTAGTCGGCAGGATTGCATGCCCGCAGCAAAGGAAGGAATTACCCATTGCTACCGGGTACTGTGTGCCTTACACCTTGAACTGTCGTTTTCACTTAAAATGGCGCCCGCCCAAGAAGAACAGGTGCCATAATGCTGCGAAAAGACGGTCTTCAAACACCTCCCATCGTGGGCTGGGCTCCCGCTTGGCGCCAAAAGTGTGGACTGCCCCTTCCATCAGAGACTGTCCGCGGGGTAATGCCCGTCAAACCGGATGGGCTGAACGAAGGCAGGCCTGTCAACATGCCGCCCAGGAACCGCCCCGAAAGAGGAGGAAGAAGAAAAGTAACGAGGTGTGGCCATTGCAGTCGGAGGTTGGCAATCTTCAGAGGCAGACATGGACGCTTCTTGAGCGCAGCCCACCGAACCTTCTGAACCCGGTTCAGGCCCTTCACCCCGCAGGGAGCGAGGCGGCAGCATGTTAACAGTGGGAGATATGGAATTTCTCCGACAGGAAGCCCCGGGTCTCATGCGGAGACAGAGAGAGGCCCAGGAGACGGCGACGGCTGCATGGCGGGAAGAGATGTTGCTACGTATCCGGGCCCGCTGCCAAGGATTTGAAGCCCAAGGAGACACGGTGACAGAGGTCGTGAGCGGTCCAGCGGCGGGTGAGTGTGCTACCCCTGCCCCGGCTGCAGAGCCTTCCGTTCCTATCCTGGACCTCATGGCTGAATATCTCATACCCGGCGCAGTCACCTGGGAGCAGGTCTTGGCTCCGGAGCTGCAAGTGGCAGCTATAGGTGGGGACCTGCGATGCCGCCCTACTCCCGAACCCGAAGTGCCTGAAGCTGCAGAGGTGTCCAGTGGCTCAAACCCGGATTGGTCCACGCTTGCAGAGGACCTGCAGCAACCCCTAATGACACCGCTACCCACACCAACAGCCACCTGGCCGGAGTCTGAAGAGTGGGCCTGGGACAACCAGGGGGGGAACCTGATGGGCTTCCCCCGGGAGACCCGGGCTGAAGCGCAGAGGAGGAGCCAGCGGTGCAGCGAGCAGATACTCCAGCTCGCTCGGGAGCAACATCAACGGGAGCTCCGCTGCGAACGCCTCGAGGTACGGGCCAAAGCTGCAAAATCCCAGGCTCGTCAGGAACAGGCCACCCTTCCCAGTCCCCGTGTGGAAGGGCAAGTCGTACGCTTCCACCATGAGGCGGGGTGGGGGTTCATCAGGAGTCCCCAGCACGAGGACGACGTGTTTGTCAGCAGGCGGGATGTCGAGCCTCGGCTAAGGAAGGGAAACCCTGGCCGGAACCTCTTCCCGGGCGATATAGTGACTTACTCTCGCCACCAGGGGGTGCGGGGGTGGTACGCCCTGGATGTCCACAAAGTGTCCGGGAGTGACGCCCCCTCGCGCTCAGCCTCAGGGGACCGGTCAGCCTCCGTCGGGAGGAACGAGCCTATTCCCAGGAGGGAACCCGAGGTTTAAGCAGCCCCGGTGGTTGCAACTTGTTTATAGCTAAAATGTTGACATTTAAGTTTTGATTTTCTTCTACCCTGGTTTCTAGAGACATGTGTCCCTGCGGACTTGCAGCAGACAGACTCCTACCTTGTATATAGTTTGCATCTCTTTAGGTGCTCCTTATTGGTTTTATGTAAAACCGCGGACACTTCTACCTCAAGACCTCAGAAGGAAAACCTGTCAGGGTGGCTCTCCGGGAGGTCCAACTCTGGATCTTCATGCCCTGCAGCCACCCCAGGGCCCACGTTGAGGGTTTGGGACAGGTCCCTCGCACTTCTGAACTAACTCTGCGCCTTTGCACCTTAACCCTTCTGTCTGTACAAAATGTCTCTGGAAAATGCTAGCACTTTTATAATTTTATAATTTTATACTTTTGTATTTTTGTAATGTATTGTTATATTTGCAACGTTTAAGAAGATGTGCCTCCCATAAAGGGAAGATAGTTTATGGTTATATAAATAGAAAAATGTCCTGGATGTTACTCTTTTGCAGCCCGCAGACGTGCTGTGTTTCACCAGGGGGGAATGTAGCGCCCCTGAGGGTTGGACCGCCACAGGGATGCTGCACTTCTCTAATGAAGTGTAGTGTTCCTCCTCTGAAGTAAGAACAGCGTGATGGTCGGGACCCAACCCTTGCATCCAACACCACATTTCTCCACCAGAGGGGGCCAGAATGCACTAGGTGCTGCCCTCCTGGTTACAAGGAGATTGGGGAACCAAGAGTTAGGGGAACCAGTTAGTTGGTGAGGGTGGAGGACTTACAATTTAGTGACACTTTAAAATTCATATTTAATAAAAAGCCATCTTGGTTCTGGGTTCCTTTTTGACTGTTCTACTGTGATCTCCCACCCTGAAAGTGGATCCTGTGTGGGCCTGCTGCGGATGGAGACACAGCCCTCGTACCTTGGCCTTGGGTCGAGGGGCAGGTTGTAGTCAAAGAATATCTCAACCCGGTCAAGGACCGCGACCAAGAAGGCCTGGAGCTTAGGAGTGTAGCTCAACAGCAAATGGATCCCGGGGAGGATGCAGTCGGAGCGGTGTACACCACCTGTCCTCACAACCTGATATATTCAGAGGGAGTCCGGCTGCAAGAGGGTTACCGGCCCCCGACACCTGACCTTGCTACTCTATGTCCTGGTCGGGAAAGCCCGGTAGGCCCTGAGAATCCCACCGGGTATCGGAAGGAGCGGAGCTGCCACCCGTGCCCTTGCTCTGACAGGAGTTCAGAGGGAGACCTGGCCTATCTACACGCACAGACCGGAAAGGATACGGTCTGTAGTTCAGGAACACTCTGGTGCGGGGTCCCGATTGAACGCTGGACTTGCTCAGAGGTAGTCGGATCCCCGTCCCCGGTGACCGCAGGACTCCGCGGGGAGCAGGGAGTCGCCTTCCTACTGCCATCTCTAGTGTGAGTAAAGCCTTGGAAGCTCACCCCTATGGCCTCCGGACTGTTTATTCTGCGCTACACCACACGACGAGGCACCCGTTCTCCTCTACTACTACCCCCTCTTTCCTGTCTCTCTGCCCTGAGGCCTTGCTCCGCCTGTGGGGAGTAGTAACAACGACGGCTGCCCTAACACCAGGCCTCAGCGGACTGCGGCAGCTCTGGTGGCCTTCACCAGGTGCCACAGGTGGGGTAGTCGGAATCAGCCTCTCAACTCGGATAAGCCCACACCATCCTTTTTAATGTGACGGCCCTGAGCACGGGTCGGGTCCGGGCGACGGCTGCACCCCATCTCTCCATCACAGGACCTGACTCCGAGTCCCCCATCTCCCAGGGTAAAGAAAAGGGCTTCCGAGAAGAGGCATCACAGTTACAGGCCTATACCACCAGCTCACTACCAGAAGGCTAAGGAAATGTTGCACGACATGAGGAAGGCGGGGGTAGTAAGGGATAGATGTAGTCCATGGGCAGCTCCCCTAGTGCTAGTTAGGAAAAAGGACTGGAGCATGAGAATGTGTGCAGATTACCGACAAGTAAATCGCATTACAAATAAAGATACATACCCTTTACCACGCATAGAGGAGTCCCTAGCTGCCTTAAAGTCTGCAAATTACTTTTCCACCCTTGACCTCACTAGTGGGTACTGGCAAGTAGCTGTGGCTGAGGAGGATCGGGAGAAGACAGCCTTCACCACCCCGATGGGACTCTGCGAGTTCAACAGTATGCCGTTTGGACTCTGCAATGCCCCCGGAACGTTCCAGAGATTGATAGAGTGCTGCCTGGGACACCGCAACTTCGAGACTGTGTTACTTTACCTGGACGATGTAATAGTGTACTCCAGAACGTACGAGGACCACTTGAAACACCTGGCAGAGGTATTTGAGTCACTGTCCCGGTACGGGATGAAGTTGAAGCCTTCAAAGTGACACCTGCTCAAGAGAAAGGTACAGTACCTGGGTCACATTGTCAGTCCGGAAGGGGTAGCACCAGACCCGGAGAAGGTCACTGCCATCCAGAAGTGGCCGGAGCCGAAGAACCTCAAAGAGGTGCGTCAGTTCTTGGGACTAGTAGGATACTACCGGAGGTTCGTAAAAGACTACACTAAGAAAGCCCCAAAGGCAGAAATCCCCCATTCCACTGGGGTAAGGAGCAAGCCGAGTCGTTTCAGGAGATGAAGGAGATCCTGACAGGCGATGAGATCCTAGCCTACCCTGACTACAGCCAACCATTCCTGCTGTATACAGATGCCAGCAATGAAGGGCTGGGCGCTGTTCTAAGTCAGAAGCAGAATGACCAAGAGAAGGTAATCGCATACGCAAGCAGGAAGCTCTGCCCGACCGAGAGGAATCCAGAGAACTATAGCAGCTTTAAGTTGGAGTTCCTGGCCTTAGTCTGGGCCATCACTTAAAGGTTTAAGCACTACCTGGCTTCCAGTAAGTTCACTGCCTTCACTGATAACAACCTCTTGACCCATCTTGAAACAGCTAAGCTAGGAGCACTGGAACAACGATGGATGGCTCGGCTGTCAAATTATCAATTCACAATTAAATACCGGGCGGGCCGCAAGAACGCCAACACCGATGCCCTGTCCAGGATGCCTCACCAGTCAGACACAGAAGAAGAAGTGGATGACCTGGAAGAGATTGAGCTACCTGCCTTTCACCGGAATGGGATGATTCACGAGCAGCGAGCCTCCAGGAGGCAGCGCGGAAAGACGTTAAACCCCCTGCCTCACCACAGCTGGAAAGAGACCCACGACAGTGACCCGGTTGTCAGCCGCATCAAGGAGCTGATAACCCAAGAAGGTTCCTCCCTGGAAAAAGACGCATCTCTGCAAGCAAAGCAGCTGTGGAACGAGAGAAGCCGGCTGTTTATCTACCGTGAGAAGCTGTGCCGGAGGTACGTCAATCCAAGAACCCATGAGATGGTATGGCAGATAGTGGTCCCGAAGACAGACATCCAGATGGTATTAGAAGCTTACCATGATCATGCAGGACACTTTGGCTGGAAAAAGCTAGAGACCCTGCTGAAGTGTCGATTCTACTGGGTAGGAATGCGCAGTTCCATTGAGCGGTAGTGCCGGGACTGTGGACCCTGTGGACTAAGAAGAAAAGACTCGACCCCTGGAGATCGTGGCCCTGGACCATGTCAAGCTGTCCCCCAGCAGGTCAGGGTATTCTTATGCTCTGATAATGGTAGATCACTACTCATGTTTCCTGGTGGTCGCCCCCGTCAAAGACCTGACGGCATATTTCTGTAGACCCCATGGTTATCCTGAGCAGGTGCTGACGGACCAAGGCCCGGCCTTTGAGGCTGAGTTGTTCAAGGAGTTCTGCCATCTCTACGGGTGTAAGAAGATAAGAACTACACCGTATCACCCACAAACCAATGGTCTCTGCGAAAAGATGAACAACATCATCATCGACCTGCTAAAGACCATACCACTTGAGGAGAGAAATCAGTGGCCAGACCTACTACCTGACCTAGTAGATCTGTATAATCATATACCAGTAAGTTCCACCAATTGCACTCTGGCATATCTCATGCGGGCAAGGCCAGGAAAGCTGCCCATGGATCTGGAGCTTGGTGTTGTTGAGCCTGAAGCTGATATGACCACTGAGGACTGGGACATGACCAGACAAGAGCAGTACAGAAGAGTACAAGCCTGTGTCGAGGACAGTCTCTCTCGGGTGAGAGAAAAGCAGGAGGCGCACTACATCAAAAATGCGCCCGCAGAACCCTTCCCACCTGGTGAAGTAGTATTGAAAAGGAAAAGACGAAACCACAAACTTGATGACCAGTGGGAAAAAGAACCCTACACTGTGTTGAATTCAAGGTTTGACAATAAGAAAACCTGCATAATCAGTCGAGATGGAGGAAGAACGTCTGCAACAGTGTCCAGGGACCACATAAAGTTGTGTCCAGACTTACTGAAACCCCAAGAAGAAGCGCCTCTCACAATCCCGGAGGAGCCTAAAGAAGCAGTGATCCACACTGACTTAGGAGATTTCCCGGCAGATTGGCCCCAACTAGGAGGAGCAGTAGTCATCCCTGCAATTACCTTCTACCCACAGCAAGAAAAACCTATAAGTGCTGCAGAAGAGCCTGCTCAAGCAGAATCCCCGGAAGAAGGATCCCGGGTTGGAACAGAGCAAGAAGGCCCAGCCAATGGTATGCTTGCTAGTCCAGTAGTGAGGTCAATGCAGCCTTGTGGCCCCTCCACACCTAGTACTGACACATTGGGAGGTAGTGTACCTACTAGTACTTCACTCATACCGGTACTACGCAGATACGTGTCAGCCCCGTGTCAGGTACAAAAAGCAAAAGAGTCAAATTTCTGAAAATGTAGATAGTTACCCCTGGGGTATTGTGTATTATTGTACTGTATTATTGTGTATTTTCATGCAAATGTATATTATTTTGTGCTTGCTTTATTATTGAACAGTTCAAGTGACATGGACACTTTACCTTATTAATTCCTTTATTGCTTACCAAATAACTTCGTGGTTGAGGACTGTGTTCAGCCCAAAAACTGCTTTTTGTATATAATTGCACTCCCCGGAGTGCCCCTTTTAGGTGACCTCAGAAGAAAAACCTGTCTGGAGTGGCTCTATTGGAGGTCCAATGCAGGATCTCCATGCCCTGCAGCCACCCCTGGGCCTACGTTGAGGGTTTGGGACAGGTACCTCAAACCACCAAGTACTCTACAATGTGAGATGGACATCCTGTGTGGGAACCTCACCATAAGAGACTCGAGCTCTGAGGACACTTTGTATTCGTTTATATTGTTATGCAACGTTTAAGAAATGTGCCTCCCATAAAGGGAAGATTGTTCATGTTTCCTATTGTTGTTGTTTTAAAATGTACTTCAGCCCGGGAGTGCTGAGCTTTGCTAGGGGGGAATGTGACGCCCAGCTGCGCTTGGTATCACAGTTCCTAGAAGAGTGCATTGATGGATTCCTCCACAAGAGGCCCCCATAAACATTCACACATCTCCACCTTCCACTTCAGACCAGCAGAGGTAGCCCGTTAGGGATATAAATAGGGAAGGTGGAGCCAGGCAGTTCAGTTCCTCTGAAGAGTTCCTGCAGTAGAGAAGCCTGAGAGAGGTAAGTCTGCAGTGGAGCTCAGTCTAGTTTAGAGAACTCAGCTAATAGTTCAGCAGTGGAGCACGAGGCTCCTGCTAGCTAGATTCAGGGAGCTCAGTTAGAGCTTTAGGTGTGCTGGCGCCATAAGATCGGTGAAGCGCGGCAAGCTGCCGTTAGTGTGTATAGCCTAGTGAGGGCCCGAGTAGGCCGAAGGCGAGTGGAGAGTTAGTACATAGGGGGCACAGGAGCTTACCTAGCTCACCCCGAAGCATTTACCGGACACCGGATCCGAGCTTACCGGGATCTCTATGACCCAGTAAGGTATAACCGGAATACCTGGAGAACTACAGGTCCCAGGGTTGCTAAAGTGCTGATACGTAACAGAGCCGGGAAACACATAGGCCCCGCAAGCTGAGGAGCGTGTATTCCAAGAAAAGGCCCTGCCACAAGGTCAGCCAGCGCAGGACAGAGACAAAGTTAGGCCTAGCTCCAAGCAGGTCAGAAACTCACTACGCAGAGGCAAGAAACAGGAGGCCCTACACCTGCTCATTGGGGAGGATCCTGATATGCACCCTTCACCCTACAGTGCTCCGGGATGTGCCTGATTTTCCATCAGTGAAAGGTACTGAAGTGACTATCGTGTCTGTCCCTGTTCTTGCTCTGACCCGGTTGGGTCTCGCCTGCCCTGCATCCCCCTTTCCGTACACTGCCCTGAGACCTAGCTCCACCTGTGGGGAGCTATACCATCGAGTTGCCTTATCATCGGCCTCAGTGTACTGCGCAGCGCTGGTGATTCTCACCAGAAGCCACAGGTGGCGTCACGAACATTTATAAAACTAATAAAACAAACCTATCCCTTTTTAAAAGCTGACCCCAGAGTACGGGCCCAGGAGCCGACCACCGCGACATCCCCAAGGCCAGGCAAAAGGCCTGGGTACCGAGTCGCCCCCCATCACCCTGGGCGAGTCATGGTGTGTATTCGCTCCGCAACCTTGGAACGCGTTTCTCATTAAGGCAGAGGTTGAGTGTGCAGGTGAAGGCCATAGAGGAAGTGGAGGACTCAGAAGCAGTGGAGGAAGTGAAAAATACAGAGTTTTCTTCTGCAAGCCTTGGAGATTCCAAGATTTGTTGAGCAGCCCCTTCCCCACCTGCCCCCACAGCTACCAGAGTCACCCAGTGCCCAGTCAGCCAGATGCAACGCCCTTGGCCATGCTTACTCGTCCCGGTGTCTGTGGTGAAATGCACCCTGGCACACGTAGATTTAGACAAGAAATGGGTGATGTTGTCTGTGACATGTTGGTGTAGCACAGGCCCAGCTTTCTTAGAGAAGTAATGGCGACAGGGCAATTGGTACTGGGAGACTGCGACGGCCATCAGTTTTCGGAAACCGTCTGTATCTACCAGGCGGAAAGGCAGCATTTCTGTGGCCATCAGATTGAAGATTGTGGAGTTCAACCTCTTAGCTTTGTCATGCATAGGATAAAATAATCTTTTACGTGACCACAACTGCGGGACTGAGGGCTGGCTAAGGTGCTGAGAGAGGGCGGAGTATGGTGAACCGGAAAAACTGGTTTAACTTGAGTGAGGTGCAGATGTTACGGTGGACTGAGAAACATGCGGTGTGCTCGGTGAAACAAACACAGCAGGCGTGTCCGCTTCCATTAAAGCTGACGGGCTGTCACTCAGCCTGACTGGAGCTGGTAAAGAACCGGAGTTTCTGCAATGGGAGTCCTGCATGACAATACTTGGCATGGTAACAGAAGAGGAGGAAGAAGCAGCGGATGCGTTTGATGGGGCAGCTGATGGTTGTTGAGGTGCGCTGGTCCGCATTTCAGCGAGGTAAGATTCCCAGCGTAAAGGATGTTGCTTGAGCATGTGAACGTGCATGCATGTAGTAGTCAAATTATTGCAGTTTTTCCCTCTACTGAGTTTTTTATCGCAAAGTTTGCAGATAACGTGAGTTGGCTCATCCTTTGCAGTGACAAAAAAGGCCCATGCTAGGCAACCCTTGCTGCCCCAGCGAGCTGCAGACCCGTGACCACTGCTGGCCACAGCCACGGTTGTAACATAGTAACATAGTTTTTAAGGTTGAAGGAAGACTAAGTCCATCTAGCTCAACCCATAGCCTAACATGTTGATCCAGAGGAAGGCAAAAAAAAACCCATGTGGCAAACACTAAGCCCCACATTGGAGAAAAAAATTCCTTCCTGACTCCATACGACAATCAGACTAGTTCCCTGGATCAACACCCTATCAAGGAATCTAGTATATATAACCTGTAATATTATACTTGTCAAGAAAGGCATCCATGCCCTTCTTAAATTTTAGTAGTGAATCACTCATTACAATATCATGCGGCAGAGAGTTCCATAGTCTCACTGCTCTTACAGTAAAGAATCCGCGTTTGTGATTATGATTAAACCTTCTTTCCTCCAGACGTAGAAGATGCCCCCTTGTCCCCGTCTCAGGCCTCAGAGTAAAAAGATCAGTAGAAAGGTCTTTGTACTGTCCCCTCATATACTTGTACATAGTAATAAGATCACCCCTAAGCCTTTGTTTTTTCAAACTAAATAACCCCAAGTGTAATAACCTGTCTTGGTATTGCAGACCCCAAGTCCTCTAATAACCTTGGTCGCTCTTCTCTGCACCCACTCTAGTTCATCTATGTCTTTCTTATACACCGGAGACCAGAACTGTACACAGTATTCTAAGTGTGGTCGCACTAGTGACTTGTATAGAGGTAAAATTATGTTCTCCTCATGAGCATCTTTGCCTCTTTTAATGCATCCCATTATTTTATTTGCCTTTGCAGCAGCTGCCTGACACTGGCCACCAAACGTGAGCTTCTCGTCCACCAATACACCCAGGTCTTTTTCAGTAACAGTTTTGCCCAATGTTTTACAATTAAGCATATAATTATACATTTTATTTCCTCTGCCCAAGTGCATTACCTTACATTTATCCCCATTAAATCTCATTTGCCATTTATCAGCCCACACTTCTAGTTTACATAGATCCTCCTTTAATATAAAATTGTCCTCCTCTGTATTGATTACCCTACAGAGTTTAGTGTCATCTGCAAATATTGAAATACTACTCTGTATGCCCCCTACAAGGTCATTAATAAATATACTAAAAAGAAGTGGGCCCAATACTGACCCCTGTGGTACCCCACTGTTAACTGTGACCCAGTCTGAGTGCCTTCCATTAATAACCACCCTTTGTTTCCTATCATTGAGCCAGTTCTTAACCCACATACATATATTTTCCCCTATCCCAATTGTTCTCATTTTATGTATCAACCTTTTATGTGGAACCGTATCAAAAGCTTTGAAAAGTCCATATTCACAACATCCACTGCATTTCTGTAACATGTTGACATGTCTTTCTAGCAATGAGCTCATATTTATGACAGTGTAAATTTCTCCTGCAATGACTTAGTCCGGCCATTAGGGGTCAGCAAGAAACAAGTAAAGAAAAAGCCCAGGAATCTGTAAAAAAGCCCGGGAAAGAGAGATCCTGGAAGTCCTGTGAGAAGGCGACATGCGTCTGAATGCTGAGTGACGTTGGAGAGCTTGTACAGACTGCAGCCAGACGGTGTGTCCAAGAAGAAGCTGTGCCTTGTGAGTAACTGAGATATGTGACCGGTCACCAACTGTGTAGTCAGTTAGGGAAAGCTAGTTAGTGATTCCAGTAGTGCTGAGAACTGCCTGGTGTATATCACTGCTGATGGACTGATCAGGCTTGATCCAGAGATTGTGAAGGATCTGGTACTCTAAGACTCTGTGCACGTGGATACTACAAAGGAGCCCTGTTGTGAACTACACTTTGAGACTGATATTGATTCTAATTCTTGCTTACACCTGGATGTGCTGGAGAGCTTGGTGAGAAGGAGAAGCTGATCAAACCCTGTGGCCGGAGATCAGGGTCTAATTAAAGGTTTAGTTTGTGAACTGTTTGTATATGTATTAAGTCTGAGAGATTTCTCTTTGCTCTTGTAAGAAGAGAAACTGTACACTGCATAGGTAATGTGTTGGTTAAATATATATGAGTGTTCTCTAAGGGGAAAACAAGGGTACCCAGAACCCATTGTATTAGTGTGGGAGGGGGGTGTAAGGTTATATTCCTGGGAGGACCACGTGCCACGTCCGCAGTAACATCCTGGGTAGGCCCTGTACTGAATAAGGGTGGGAGCTGCATAGCCCAGGGGTAGTTTGGCTCATTCCCGCGAGATTGGCACTTGGGCTCTCTCGGGCTGCATAACTTGTATTTTGTGTTAGTGGCTGTTGTGGCCCATATTTTGTAGAATTGTTTAACCCTGTCATTTTTGTGACCAGTATAAAGAAAGTTATTTGCCACTATACAAGGTTGGAGTCATTCATAGCAGCGCCGTATTCCTCATACACATTCGACCGGCGTTCCGGTCATTACATTTCCTTGGTCCAGTCTGGAACTTACCTCTTCATGAAAGCTGATCAGATTAGTTTGACAGGAACGGTGCCTCGTCAACCCATGTTGAGATTGGGTCATGAGGTTATTCTTCTTCAGATACTCTAGTATAGCATTCTCTTAGAAAATCCTCCAGGATCTTACCCACAGTAGAGGTTAAGCTTACTGGCCTATAATTTCCAAGTTCGGTTTTTGTCCCCTTTCTGAATATTGGCACCACATTTGCTATACGCCAGTCCTGTGGTACAGATTCCTGTTATTATGGAATCTTTAGAGATTAAAAATAATAGTCTATTTATGACGTTACTTAATTCCTGCAGTACTCGTGGGTGTATGCCATCCGGGCCCAGGGATTTGTCAACTTTAGTGATTTTTAGACACCGCCATACTTCCTGCTGGGTTAAGCAAGTGACATTTAATGGAGAATTTTTGTTAGCTCTGATCATGATCATGTTTTCTGTCATGCGATTTTCTTGTGCAAATACTGTTGAAAAAAAATCATTGAGCGTACTGGCTTTTTCCTCATCCTCATCCACCATTGCACCCAGACTATTTTTAAGGGGGCCAACACTATCATTTTTTAGTTTCTTACTATTTATGTAGTTAAAGAATATTTTGGGATTATTTTTACTTTCTCTGGCAATGAGTCTCTATCTCAATGTTTGCTGCCTTGATTTGGTTTTTACAGAATTTATTTAATTCTCTGTATTTATTTAATGCCTCATCACTACCTACTTGCTTTAGTTCTCTAAATGCTTTCTTTTTGTCACTTATTGCGCCCCTTACAGCTCTATTTAGCCATAGTGGTTTCCTCCTATTTCTAGAATGCTTATTCCCATAGGGTATACAATGGACACAGAAAGTGTTCAGACCCCTTTAAATTTTTCACTCTTGTTTTCATTGCAGCCATTTAGTAAATTCTAAAAAGTTCATTTTTTTCTCATTAAAGTACACTCTGCACCCCATCTTGACTGAAAAAAACAGAAATGTAGAAATGTATGCAAATTTATTAAAAAAGAAAAACTGAAAGTTCTACAAAGTCAACTATCACTGCAGCACTCCACCAGTCAGGCCTTTATGGCAGAGTGGCCCGACGGAAGTCTCTCCTCAGTGCAAGACATATGAAAGCCCGCATAGAGTTTGCTCAAAAATACATGAAGGACTACCAGACTATGAAAAAAGGTTCCTCTGGTCAGATGAGATGAAGATAGAACTTTTTGGTGATAATTCTAAGCGGTATGTGTGGAGAAAACCAGGCACTGCTCATCACCTGCCCAATACAATCCCAACAGTGAAACAAGGTGTGGCAGCATCATGCTATGGGGGTGTTTTTCAGCTGAGGGACAGGTCGACTGGTTGCAATTGAAGGAAACATGAATGCGGCCAAGTACAGAGATATCTTGGATGAAAACCTCCTCCAGAGTGCTCTGGACCTCTGACTTAGCCGAAGGTTCATCTTCTAACAAGACAACAACCCTAAGCACACAGATAAAATAACAAAGGAGTGGCTTCAGGACAACTCTGTGACCATTCTTGACTGGCCCAGCCTGGGCTCTGACCTAAACCCAATTAAGCATCTCTGGAGAGACCTGAAAATGGCTGTCCACCAACGTTCACCATCCAACCTGACGGAACTGGAGAGGATCTGCAAGGAACAATGGCAGAGGATCCCCAAATCCAGGTGTGAAAAACTTATTGCATCAATCCCAAGAAGACTCATGGCTGTACTAGCTCAAAAGGGGGCTTCTACTCAATAAAAGTAGGGTCTGAATATTTATGACTATGTGATATTTCTGGTTTTTCATTTTTAATAAATTTGCAAAAATTTTTACATTTCTGTTTTTTTTCAGTCAAGATGGGGTGCAGAGTGTACTTTAATGAGAAAAAAAATGAACTTTTTAGAATTTACCAAATGACTGCAATGAAACAAAGAGTGAAAAATTTAAAGGGGTCTGAATAATTTCCGTACCCACTGTATATTGTGCAGAGGTCCTATTCAGGATGCTAACAAATGTCTCCCATTTGCTTTGTGTAGTTTTATGTCTCAGAATATCATCCCAGTTTATTGCACTAAGATCATCTCTCAACCGTTGGAAATTTGCCTTCCTGAAGTTTAGTGTACTTGTAACTCATCTGAGACATCTTATTATAGGATACATGAAAACTTATTATTTTGTGATAACTATTACCCAAGTGACCCCCAACTCATATATTTGATATGCGGTCTGGCCTGTTTGTTAAAATTAGGTCTAGCAGTGCCCCCCTTCTTGTTGGGTCCTGAACCAGTTGTGAAAGGTAATTGTCTCTCATAGTTGTCCAAAACCTATTACCTTTGCTGGAACTACAGGTTTCTGTTCCCCAATGTATTTCAGGGTAGTTTAAGTCTTTCATAACAATGACTTCTCCTTGAGTCGCTGCTTCATCTATTTGCTTTATGAGGATATTCTCCGCTGCTTCCATTATTTTTCGAGACTTATAACAAACCCTTATCAGTAATTTATTATCTTTTCCCCCTCCCCTTACCTCCACCCACAGGGACTCTACATTTTCATTAGATTCACATATATTCTCACGCAAGATGGGTTTTAAGGATGATTTTACATATAAACACACACCCCCTCTCGCTTGTTTGTACGGTCATTTCTGAACAGACTATAGCCCTGTAAATTAACTGCCCAGTCATGTCTATCGTCCAGCCATGTCTCAGATATCCCCACCATGTCATAATTATTTTCCAACAAAATTAATTCTAATTCCTCCATTTTGTTGGTGAGACTTCTGGCATTACTGTACATGCATTTTATGTATCTCTCTGTACCTCTATTCCTTCTTACTATATTGACAGTTCTAACCTCACCCTCAATTTCTTTATTTGTGCCCAGGTCACTATCTGCACTATCTTCCCCACCTATAAAATGAATACCCCCCCAAATCCCTAGTTTAAACACTCCTCCAACCTTCTAGCCATTTTCTCCCCCAGCACAGCTGCACCCTCCTCATTGAGGTGCAACCCGTCCCTAGCGTAGAAGCTGTAGCCAACTGAGAAGTCGGCCCAGTTCTCCAGGAACCAAAACCCCTCCTTCCTACACCAATTCCTAAGCCACTTATTTATCTCCCTAATCTCCTGTTGCCACTCTGGCGTGGCACGTGGTACAAGCAGTATTTCAGAGAATACCACCTTGGAGGTCCTTGCTTTAAGCTTGCAGCCTAATTACCTGAAATCATGTTTAAGGACCTTCCACCTACCTATAACTTTGTCATTTGTGCCAATGTGCACCATGACCGCTGAGTCCACACCAGCCCCTCCCAGTAATCTGGCAACCCGATCAGCGATGTGCCGGACTCGAGCACCAGGTAGGCAGCACACTGTTCGACAATCCCTGTTTTTGTGACAGATTGCCCTATCTGTTCCCATAATAATTAAGTCCCCCACTACCAGAACCTGCCTGGCCTGCCCTTCTCCCCTATTTCCCCCCTTACTGGAGCTGACACTCCTCTGGCTTTCAGAGGACATGCCTTGCTGCAGCAGTGCTACCCCTGTACTGACACTGCCCTCATCTGCCAACTTTGCAAACTTATTGGAGTGTGCCAGATCAGGACTAGCCCACCTGGCACTCTTCCCTCTACCCCCCCTTCAAACTGTCACCCAGCTAGCTTCCTCGCTGTCCTGCAGCTCCCTACTACCACCTGTCCCCACATCTACCCCAGTGAGCAGCTGCTCAGTGAGCAGCGGATTCCTTTCCATATTGTCAATGGATATCAGTGTTGCCAGCTGCTCATTTAGATCCAGTACCTGGGCTTCCAAACGTACAACGTGCTCACACCTCGCACAGCAGTATGCACCCACGACCGGCTGCTCAAGGATTGCATACATGTGGCAAGATGTACACTGGATATCATTGTCAATAATGGAGCTCATATCCTAATGGGGATTGCAATAGACAGAAATGTTAAGTAAAAAGAAATGTAAAAAATTAATAAAATATAGACAGCAATTCAGTCCAAATTCCTCCCTTCCAAGCTTCCTAAATCCAAAGTTACTGAAAAACAAGGCACACACTTACTTCCGTTTGCACTTACGCTCCGGTCACACTCAGCTCGTTCACACTCATTGTGGTTAAGGAAGTGACTCGCCCCCT
Organism: Phyllobates terribilis; assembly: GCF_046119375.1. Lineage (NCBI taxonomy): Eukaryota > Metazoa > Chordata > Amphibia > Anura > Dendrobatidae > Phyllobates > Phyllobates terribilis. The sequence goes on along the minus strand of NW_027362763.1, from coordinate 527,510,307 downwards.
GGGCCGTGGGGCACTCGGATCCGGGCAATTAGGGAAACGATGGGAGTAGTAGTGGCAACCCGGTTCCGTGGCTCAGGGTGGTCAGGCCAGTGGTAGTCCGTTATATTGATTATGTCCAACTACGCCACCCGTGGATTGCGGTTATTAGGAACCGCCGCTGCATGCAGACCGCTGGGGCTGATGAGGTGTGCAGCTATGGTAGTGTGACTCCCCACGAGAAGAGTGCGGCCCCAGGGCAGTATAGTGGATGGTGGGAGTGATGGTAGTGCTGGAGGAGCAAGGAGCACACAGACAACAGGTTGCAGTCCAGGGTCTTTACTAAACAGGTAAACTGACCCACAAACAGTCCCAGCTAGGAGGGGACCTGGATGTCTGAGAGCAACAGGGAAATTGGCCCTGGTCAGGGTGAGGGTGTAGGCCTACCGTGCTTTCTGCGCTCCTTCTGGCTATCTCCTCTTTATAGGGTAACAGCCCATGTTTCCAAGCTTTCCGTGTATTCTCGCCTGTATGGCCTGCGACGTGGGTTCCTTTCTGCTCCCAGCCTTGTACGGCTTTACTGGTCCCTTCGGTTGTGGCAGGGCCTCCAGGCTTCTTAGGCCAAGGAAAGTACAGTCCCCTGCGAACTGGTTATCTGCTGGGGGATGTGGAATCCTTCCAGCCTCAGACACCAAAGTCTGGTAAAGCTAAGTCTTTCTCTGCCAAGACAGGCTCTCTTCGCCTCTTGTCTCTGGCTTGTGGCTCTCTCCTGCTGCCACACTTCCTCTTAGGTGCAATCAACTTTCTGTCCCTGCTCCACTCTGGGACACGTCTCAAAGCTGAGACAGGCAATCCAGTTCTCCCTAACCCTGCTCTCAGTACCAGCTTTTATAGGGGCAGCCAGCTCCCCCTACTGGCCTGAGACAGGAGGCATTGCATGCTAATGTTCCCCTGACCAGAGAACCTCCCCCTTGCTCTCAGACACAGCTTTATTACACTTGTGGCATCCAGGTAGGGTGACACATTCCCCCCTAGTGAAATTTAGTACTCCGGGACTAAACAATAAACAAAGACAATATGCATAACAATAAAACATTAATAGACAGACGGCGCACAAATTGAGTTCTTTAGGTCACAGTGTGGCCTGTGACCGGGTGTCCATATCACCAAAACAACGGGAGCCTTAAACAGGTGGGGGTCTGTCCTACCCCAAGTCCTTCACAGTCTTAGTTCATTCCTGGGTTAGGCTCAGAATGCAGTCCATACAAGGTCCCGGTTATACAAAGTCCATAACCTTTGAGTCCTTACGGTAGCTGCAAGAAACTGAAACACACTATTAATAAACATGCAGGTAACTTGGCAAACATTTCAACATTTGGCAACAGGGTTATTTACAATTTAGTGCATCCTATATTCTCCAGCGAGCGGGTATCTGCCCCTTTGTGCTCCTGGTTGACCTCCTTAACCCACTGTCTGGTGGTGGACCAACCTGGCTTTCCCCACTAGCGTTAGGGGTACAGCTACCAGCTGGGTGTACAGGTAGGGCAGGCAGCTGTCTGCGGGTTCTTTGGCTTACCGCAGGCATGGCAGGCTCACTGTCAGCAGAGGGTTGACTCTCCTGGGCTGCTGGAACAGGCTCTTCTGCCTCTGGAACCGCTTGCTCCTCTTCACCTTCCGGCTCTGGTGTTGGTTGTTGCTGGGCCGGTTGCAGGAAATGCAGGACAGGTACCACTATGGCATCATTTATGCGAGTCCAGGACTGAGGGAACTCTCCAAGAACGGTGCTGATCATTTCTTCCTTGTCCTCTGCGGGTTCAAGGTCACTCTGATCCTCTTCTGCACTACGGAGTTGCTCGGGGCACCTTTTGAGGTGGTCTCTGGAGACCACACTAGTGGTTTCTCCTCCGTCCTTGGTGATTACGCACACCTTTGGGTTGTCGTGGTCAGACTGAAATACGGTGTAGGGTTCCCTTTCCCACTGGTCGTCCAACTTATGTAGCCTTCTTTTTCGCTTTAGGACTTGCTCACCAGGTTCTAGGGGACCAGCAGGGGCGTGTTGATTGAAGAGTCTTTCTTGCTTCTCTCTCACCTGGGCCAGGCTCTTCTCCACACTCTCCTGTACCTTCTTGTACTGCAGTTGCCTTTCCGTATCCCAGTCCGCATCCGGGGAGGTGTCCTCAGGTATTAGGACTCCCATCTCCAGGTCTACGGGCAGCTTACCCGGTCTGGCTCGCATCAGGTAAGCCGGGGTGCAGTTTGTAGCGTTCACCGGGATGTTGTTGTACATGTCTACCAGGTCCGGCAATTTTTCTGGCCACAGGCTGCGTTCCTCCAGGGGCAACGTCTTCAGGAGATCAATGACTATATTGTTCATCTTCTCACACATCCCGTTGGTTTGGGGGTGGTAAGGCGTTATCCGTATTTTCTGACAGCCACAGAGGTTGCAGAACTCCTGGAAGATTTCAGCTTCGAACGCTGGACCCTGGTCTGTCAGGACCTGTTCCGGATACCCGTGTGGACGGCAGAAATATTGCTGGAAGGCTCTGGCCGCTGTTTGGGCTGTCAAGTCCTTTACCGGGACCACCACTAGAAAACGGGAATAGTGGTCCACGATTGTCAGGGCATAGATGTATCCAGACCGGCTTGGAGCCAATTTGACGTGGTCCAGAGCTACCAGCTCAAGAGGCTGCGTGGTGACGATGGGCCTCAAGGGTGTCTTCTGGCTGATGCAGTCCTTCCTCCTCAGGTGACAAGGGCCACAGTCTCTGCAGCACTTTTCTACTGCTCCTCTCATGCCGACCCAAAAGAACCTTCCTCTTAGTAGGAACTCCAGTTTCTTCCAACCGAAGTGTCCCGCTCTGTTATGGTAAGCTCCCAGGACCATGGCTGCATCTCGCCTTGGGACCACGACTTGCCAGGTCAGCTCGTGAGTCCGGTGGTTAACAATCCTTCTGCACAACTTGCCTTCGTAGAGGAACAGCTTGCTCTTCTCCTTCCATAGCTGCTTGGCTTCCTCTGGGGCATCTGGGTCTAGGCGGGCGTCTTCCCGGGTCAGCAGATCTTTCACCAGGCGGACTGCAGGGTCACTATCTTGGGTCTCGGCCCAGCTGTGGTGAGGTAGGGGATTCATCATCACAGTTGTTAGATCCTCCTTCTTCACGCGGTGAGAGTGTTGAGCGGCTCCATACCGGTGAAAGGCGGGGAGTTCTACCTCCTCCAGCTCTTCTGGGTCTTCATCACCTTCAGGTAAGTGAGGCATCCTTGATAGGGCGTCCGCATTGGCGTTGGTTTTGCCTGCCCGGTACTTGATCACGAAGTCATAGTTGGAGAGACGGGCCATCCACCGCTGTTCCAGGGCACCCAGTCTTGCATTGTCCAGGTGCGTCAACGGGTTGTTGTCCGTGTACACGGTGAACTTTGCGGAGGCCAGGTAATGCTTGAAGCGTTCCGTCACGGCCCACACCACTGCCAAGAATTCTAGCTTGAAGGAGCTGTAATTCTCCGGGTTCCTCTCGGTGGGCCTCAGCTTCCGGCTGGCGTATGCGATCACCCGTTCTCTGCCCTGTTGGTTTTGGGACAGTACGGCTCCCAGTCCCACATTACTGGCATCTGTGTGGAGAATGAAAGGCTGGCCATAATCAGGGTAGGCCAGGATCTCATCCCCCGTGAGGGCCAACTTTAGCTGGCAGAAGGACTCCTCTTCCGGTTTATCCCACTTGAAGGGTGGCTTTTGACTTCTGGACTTGGACTGTCCGATCAGGAGGTCCTGCATAGGAGCTGCCTTCTTAGTGAACCCGGGGATGAACCTTCGGTAGTAGCCTACCAACCCGAGAAACTGTCTCACCTCTTTGATGTTCGAGGGGCTTGGCCAGCTCTTGATTGCCGTGACCTTGTCAGGGTCGGGGGCCACTCCTTCCGCACTTACCACGTGCCCTAGGTACTGGACCTTTGGTTTCAGCAGGTGGCACTTCGATGGTTTCACCTTCAGGCCATAGCCTGCCAGGGCTTCGAACACCTCGGCCAGGTGCTTGAGATGGTCCTCGTAGGTCTTCGAATAGACGATCACGTCGTCCAGGTAAAGGAGGACCGTCTCGAAGTTTCGGTGCCCTAGACAGCATTCCATCAGCCGCTGGAAGGTCCCTGGTGCGTTGCAGAGCCCGAAAGGCATACAGTTGAATTCGCTCAGTCCCATCGGGGTGGTGAAGGCCGTCTTCTCCTTGTCAGCCTCTGCCACAGGAACCTGCCAGTACCCACTAGTAAGGTCCAAAGTAGAAAAGAAGTTAGCAGATTTTAGTGCGGCTAAAGACTCTTCTATTCTAGGCAGCGGATATGCGTCTTTGTGAGTGATACGGTTGATTTGTCTATAGTCCACGCACATTCTCATGGTGCCGTCTTTCTTTTTGACCAGAACCAAGGGGGCTGCCCAGGGGCTACAGCTGTCTCTTATGACCCCAGCTTCTTTCATCTCCCTTAGCATACCCTTGGCGTTCTGATAATGTGCAGGGGGTACAGGTCTGTGCCTCTCTTTTATTGGTGGGTGGCTCCCTGTGGGGATGTGGTGTTCTATCCCTTTTACTCTGCCGAAGTCCAGCGGGTGCTTACTAAAGACTCTCTCGTACTCCTGTACCACCCGGTAGACTCCTTGTTTTTGGTGCAGGGGAGTGGAGTCAGCACCCACGTGGAGTTTCTGGCACCAGTCCTCCTTTTGTTTCTGGGAGCCATTACCCTCCGCCTGAGGAGTTGGAGGCAAGGGTTCCACGGCCCTGATAGGTTTGTGTTCGACGACAAACAGTTTGGCGAGTGTAGCGTACCTGGGTAAGTGTACTTCCCTCTCCCCAATGTTGAGGATGCGGACGGGCACCCTCCCATGACGGACATCAACCACCCCCCGGGCTGTCAAAATGGTGGGCCTGCTGTCTGAGTACACGAGTTCTACAATGGCTTGGTAGTCTCTACCTCTCAACCCGATTGCAGTCCGACACCAGATCATCATTTCACTTTTGGGAGGCATGGAAATGGGGAATGGATCACTGAGTCTTACGCTACCGATCTCACCACCAGACAGTTCTACCTGCTGCCGTCTCATCAGGGCTTTTATCTCATTGTTGAGGACTCTCTGTTGGCTGGAACTAGCATTCACCGCCACCTGTTGTAGAATTACAATTACTTCTGAAAGACAATTTTCAATTATGTTAGTACCCACAGTTATTTTAGGGTGACTTTCATGACGGTCAATGTCCACAATAATCACTCCCTGTGCCGGCAGTTCAACTTTACCAATTTTAATGGTCATCTCCTTGAATCCCATCTGCGGCACGGGTAAGCCATTACTGGCGATGATGCTCAAGTTACTGTCTGGATACCGTGTGATATCAGCATCAGTCCAATACTGCTTAAAAAGTACATAAAGGATAGTGGTTACTTGTGACCCAGTATCCAGCAAGGCGCTCATGGGGATACCGTCCAGCACCACGGGTAAAACCGGGCGCCCCCCAACGTACTTATTACGCCAATTGTAAGGGCCTGGTGATCTTATGCCTGGGGGTTGGCCCTCTGCCCCAGGTTGGACCCGTTTAAATTACAGTACCTGGAAATGTGTCCGGGCTGGTTGCATCGACGGCAAATGGGCTGTCCATCCTCTGCGTAGCGGTCTGTGGGCCTCCCTCGGAACGACGGGATCCTCCTCTGTCGACGCCACGGGTCATCCTCCGGACTTGAAGCCAGCTCGATGGGTCTTGACGGGTCCACTTGCAACGCCCGGACGGTCCTGGTCAACGCCGCGATGCTCCTGGTCAGCTCCTGGACTTGGTGGTGCAGGCCTTTCGACGAGGCTTGGTTCAGGGCCTGTGCATCAGCCTCCACGGAGTCCATAGAGGAGGGCGCCGCCTCCTGGTGGTAGGTGATAGCAGGGCGCCGGGGGTTTATAGCGCCACTGGTTGCAGATTCACGGAGCACCCTTATGGCCCTGTCCTTAAATTGGGCAAAGGTCAGGTCGGGGTTCTGGAAGAACATGAGGCGCAGCTGGGCCCTGTGGGCGCTGGACAGCAGACCCTCTATGAATTGTTCTGTTAGCAGCTTATCGGTTTCCTGCACACTGCCAGGGTCAGTTTGTTGAATAGCCCTCAAGGCTTCCTGTAAATTTAAGGCATAGTCTCTGATGCTGTCCTGTGCCCACTGCTTACACCCATAGAACCTCATTTTAATTTCAGCGGAGGTACGTGTATCAAAGGTACCCCGCAGCCGGGCCAAAATACCCTTCACAGTCCCTTTCTCCTCAATGGGCCATGTTTTTACCTCCCTTTGGGCTGCGCCTGTTAACTGCCCTGTCAATATGCTGACCTTCTGTTCCTCTGTCAGGGGGTAAACTTGGAACAAACTATACAGTCTTTCCTTGAAGTCAGTTAGGGCATGGGGCTCCCCTGAGTACTTGGGCAGCCAGGCCGCTCCCGGGATGTAGGGTAAGGAAAAGGGCATAACCGCTGCTGCAGCTGCGTTGTTGGTAGTGGGCGCCTCTGTGTCTGACATCTTCCTCCCCCCCTAGTGAAGTGTGGCCTACCTTCCGACGATCCTATTCTGTAGGCCGCGGCTCCGCTGCTGCTCTGGACGAGGACCTGGCGTCGCACTCCGATGACGTCAGCGTCGCTCTCTCTCCCTTTCAGGACCTTGCGCAGCGTCGGTGCGTGGGGCGGAGCTTCGGATCTCACGCGGTTTTGACGTCCACGCCCCTCTTCTTCCCGCGCGGCGTCCTGTAGATGGCGTCCGATGGCGGGAAACAGCTGCAGATGGCGGGAAGACGGCAGAAGACGGCGGGAAACGGTCCAAGATGGCGTCTGATGGCGGGAATCGGCTCCGGATGGCGGGAAACGACTCCGGACGGCGGGAAACTTTGCCACAGGTAAGTTACGAAAGTCTTTTTCAGGCACGCAGTACCCGGTGGTTGCGGGCACGAAATCCTGCCGACTACGCCAAAGCTGACTCGCCCCCTGGGCCGTGGGGCACTCGGATCCGGGCAATTAGGGAAACGATGGGAGTAGTAGTGGCAACCCGGTTCCGTGGCTCAGGGTGGTCAGGCCAGTGGTAGTCCGTTATATTGATTATGTCCAACTACGCCACCCGTAGATTGCGGTTATTAGGAACCGCCGCTGCATGCAGACCGCTGGGGCTGATGAGGTGTGCAGCTATGGTAGTGTGACTCCCCACGGGAAGAGTGCGGCCCCAGGGCAGTATAGTGGATGGTGGGAGTGATGGTAGTGCTGGAGGAGCAAGGAGCACACAGACAACAGGTTGCAGTCCAGGGTCTTTACTAAACAGGTAAACTGACCCACAAACAGTCCCAGCTAGGAGGGGACCTGGATGTCTGAGAGCAACAGGGAAATTGGCCCTGGTCAGGGTGAGGGTGTAGGCCTACCGTGCTTTCTGCGCTCCTTCTGGCTATCTCCTCTTTATAGGGTAACAGCCCACGTTTCCAAGCTTTCCGTGTATTCTCGCCTGTATGGCCTGCGACGTGGGTTCCTTTCTGCTCCCAGCCTTGTACGGCTTTACTGGTCCCTTCGGTTGTGGCAGGGCCTCCAGGCTTCTTAGGCCAAGGAAAGTACAGTCCCCTGCGAACTGGTTATCTGCTGGGGGATGTGGAATCCTTCCAGCCTCAGACACCAAAGTCTGGTAAAGCTAAGTCTTTCTCTGCCAAGACAGGCTCTCTTCGCCTCTTGTCTCTGGCTTGTGGCTCTCTCCTGCTGCCACACTTCCTCTTAGGTGCAATCAACTTTCTGTCCCTGCTCCACTCTGGGACACGTCTCAAAGCTGAGACAGGCAATCCAGTTCTCCCTAACCCTGCTCTCAGTACCAGCTTTTATAGGGGCAGCCAGCTCCCCCTACTGGCCTGAGACAGGAGGCATTGCATGCTAATGTTCCCCTGACCAGAGAACCTCCCCCTTGCTCTCAGACACAGCTTTATTACACTTGTGGCATCCAAGTAGGGTGACACAGAAGCAGTGCTCCTCATGCTTGCATCACTCTGTGTCTGCACCGTATGTCGAAATGTAACCTCCTCATCTTCCTCCTCCACCTCCTCAGATGAGCTACTCGGCTGCGTGATTCTGGGTTCACACCAAGAAGGATCTTCAACCTAGTCATCATCTAATGTGTTATCCCATTCCTCGCCCTCAGAGTGACCCCTCTCCTCTTGTTGCCCTGACTGTTAGGAACTGCTACAAGCACTAAGGAAAGAAAGGAAAACTGTCCCTACAATAGGACTAAGCTGATTCCCTGCGATGCAGCGGGGGACCTGTTCCTTGTGAACAGACCCGCTTAAGTCCTTGGCTAGTCTGAACGCAGACCTATAGATATAAGGGAGGGGTCCCTACAAGAACTAAGGACTGGGATATAGTTGGACACCTCCTATCAGAAATTGTAGCAGAGCAAAGACAAACAAACAAAAAGTACTAGTGGTCAAAAGACCAAGCAAACTACAGAGTAAGGTACAAGGCACCTGGCTAGCTTAAGAGTAAATGTAACACTGAAGTCCAGCAAGGCCAGAAGGGCGGAGCTGGATAATATAGGCAGAAAGTCATGTGACCAACAAAATAGAAAAAAACTAACAGGAGGGTTCTAACACTGACAGCACAATACAGTCCACATGAGCCTCAGGTATCTGAGTCTCATCGGGATCACCTCCCTTCCCTGTGGTTAACGTCTGGTGACGAGGGTTAGGAACCTGCTCAGACCCTACTTCATCCTGCCCCGAATCCAAGCTAAAAAAATTTTGGGCATCGGTGCAAATGCTTTCCTCCCCTTGACTCTGTGACTGTTTAGAGTACACTTCTGATGCACATGGTGTAGAATGGGTGAAGAGTTCTACAGACTCGCCCATCTGTGGTTCGCTACAGTCAGTTGGGCAGTTGGCCAGTTGTGACGCGGGAGGAAGCAAGGGTAATTGGGGTGCCACCTCTGTGGACTGTACTGCGTATGATGTTGAGGTGGAGGAAGAAGAGGAGAGGGCACTGGAAGTAGAGCTTGCCATCCACTGGAGCACCTGCTCTTTCTGGGCCTTATTAACAAGTCGTATCGCTGTGCGGCTGCCAAAGGAAGGGAGTGCAGTAGGCCATCCACTAACATAAGTTGTCAGTTGTCTTTGGATAGGACCTGTTTGTGTTGGTTCACTAGTGCTTTCACTAACATTACCACGTACCCCATGTACACCTTGAACACCAATCCTATTTCCACTTCCACCACACCCTCTCTTTTTCCCACTCATGCTGGTCAGATACAGTGGTAGGAGCACTCAATTAACTAAAGAAAAATATGTTTTTTTCCTGTTCAATAGCTCAGCACACACCTGAATTTCAGCGACACTAAATGACAAGGTAAGATATCGCCTGTCGTATAACGTTACTAACAGACAAAAGAAATTTGTTAGTGTGCATGAGGCAGATAAAACCTACGAGATATTCTCCAAACAATTTCAAACTGAGATGTCCCCTGCTGTATTACTTTAGGAAAATAAGGAATTTTTTTTTTTGAATGTGGATGAGGCCAGTATGACATAGCATATATGTCCCAAAATATTTCAAACTCAGATCTAGCCAGCTGTATCACTTTACTCAGAGCAAAAAATATTTTTGGGTTACTCTGCATAAGCTCTGCGTCCAGCTGACTTTGACCGCCACTGACGTAGTAGCTGGCTTATAGCACTGTATGACTTTTGGCACAGGAAAAAATATTTTTTGGACTAGGCCTACTAAGAGAAGTTTTTTTTTTTTTACTGTGAAACCAGGACAAGTTCAACGCCACTAAAATAGGATCTGCCTTTTAGCAGACTGGATCAACTTTGCCATAGTAAAAAACCTTTGGTGGACTCTGCCTGTCAACCAAAAATATATATAGGTTTGACCGTGCGTACAAGCTGAATTTGACTGCCACTGACGTAGTAACTGGCTTATAGCACTGTATGACTTTTGGCACAGGAAAAAATATTTTTTGGACTGGGCGTAGCAAGAGAAAAAATGTATTTTTTTACTCTGAAACCACCTGAAGTTCAACTCCACTAAAATAGTATCTGACACAAACAAAAACTTTAGTGCACACAGCTTCACAATAGCAACAGAAAAAAAAACAGATTTTGTGCTCTGCAATAAGAAGCTCCGCAGACAGTGCAGAGCACAATTTCAACCCCACTAAATGAAAAGGTGCACTGCATTGCTTGATCACATTATCAAGTGCAAAAAAAGATTCAAGGTATACTGAGACATGGAGCTCTATACCAGCGGTGCACAGCACTATTGTATGGCATGGGCCCTCTGTTTCTGTCAGAATCTCAGTACTTGCACAAGAATGCCCAAAATGTGCTGCACCTGCGGTTGCAGAGGTACACAGGCCAGGAATTATCTACACTATCTGACTACCACACATGCGCCCATCTATCGAGCTAATATCTCTCATTACACAGGAGAACACTGAGCTGAGTCTGTCTCCAGCAGTGACATGGATATAATGGCACTGAGGGAACATGGCTGCTTTTTATATTGAGAGGACATGTGATTTCTGCAGCCAATTGCAGAAGTCCTTATGTCTGCACAGTGTAGATGCTTCATGCGCTTTGATTGGCTGGCCGCGCTTTCCTCAGTTAAAATTACCGCCCACAGCAAAAAAAAACAAAAAACATCTGACCTGTTCTAAGCTCTCCACAGCCCCCACACTCACCTGGTACATGTCACCACTCATCATACACTTGCACTATGCTAACAAAACTGTTCAAAACGTCGTGGTTGCCCTGTATTCGCGGTCCCATGCAAATTTGTCTAACTGTCTAACAGATTTTAAGAAAATTTGCTCGCCTTTGCGATCACGAATCCGAATGTGCCATATTCATGCCGAATTTGAAACTTTCGAACGTTCGCCGAACAAATTCGCTCAACACTAGTCATAATGTTTTGTCATGATAAAAACTATTTGAAGCATCAAGTTTGAATTCTCAGTTGTGTACAGTGATATACAGTAATCTGAAACTATCTGAAACTATCGGAAACTACCTGAATCTCACATCTATTACATGAAGTATTACATTTTAACTATAGATCAGCTGGGTTTCACATGATATCACTTTCTGAATGCTTCAGCACCAATTGTGCATGCTTTCTAATATCAAAAAAAATTTAGAAAGATCAGATTGAAATGTTTGTTTCAGTTTTACTCCGCTAGGCTCAACATTAACACAATACTATGATCTGACATATGTTTAATAACAGTGAGTGATATATAGCACTGCTATTAAGCGCTTGTTCAGTGATGTATTTCCCTTACCCCATGGGGCAGGGTACATAAAGGGAGCTATCTTGTTGATACATTTAATAACTTCCTCTGGGATTTCGATTTTCAACTCTTGCTGTCCAGAAAAAAAGAGTTAATCATGTAATTTTGCGAATTAGACAACACAGGGTTACTCATGAGAAACTTTAACTCAGTGATAAAGTTTTTTTCCAAGAATATTTTGAGAGGCCCATAACCTTTGGCTGACACCCAATAAGGCTATTAGTTTAACCATGGGATGTACAAGCAAATGTGAAAGAGTCAGCAGTTTGATGTCTGAAACTTATACGTAACCTCTTTGCGAAGAAGATTCCAAACACTGAGATTGGAAGGGAGGAACAAATACGTTTACGACGGGCTAAATTCATTATCATCCAATGGTTCACAATGGTATTTTAGTGACCTCCAGTTTCCCTAATCCTTTCAGCATAACATACACTCTAGTTACTATGCATCCCATTTAAATGTCATGCTGCCCTCTGTTCTATAAACATGTATCATCCATCACTAAATATTTAGATCTAAATTGTTGGAGTTCAGTTCTGTGCCAGGGAAAGGGGGATTAATTCCTTCAAGGATTTTGCATGATGGATTCCTTCACTGGGGTAAACATCCGAGAAGAGCTCACACTGCAGCCATAAAATATATAAATAAAGTTTAAAGTTTAATTTAGTCAACATTATTTAAAGTAGTTGTCATATTTTATTATGAACTCTTTGAGTTTATTTTGCATGCCTCACAATAAACGCTGTTCCAGATAGGAGGTTAAAGTTAAAGGCTGCATGGATGAAAATGGACAAAGCCTCTTCTGGGCTCAGAACTCTAAAGGAAACAGTATCTTGTCTTTTATTATCATCCTTTTTTTAATGAGCTGAGATATAAGGCAGACACAGGAAAGGGAAGACAATGAGAAACTTGGAAATTGCTTATAAATTATTATATTTCTACATTTACATAATCTATGGAGGATTGAGGGTAATGGAAGGGTGAGAAGGAAAAAAACGCTAGCTTAGCTCTGTCATATTTATTGTAAGGCTTCCTTCAAACATCCATGACATACCCACCTTGCTCGGATCAGAATGTCTGGCATGCTCACCGGCTCTCGCTACCTGTGCTAACTTCTTAATACGCATATATGAAACACTTTGCTCAGGTTTTAGAAAACTGAGGCACCAGAGAAAATATGGATAAAACATAACTTTTATTCCATCCTTAAAAATCATATGGTAAAATACAATTAAGGTAGACGAGCAAAGCCACATTTCGGCACAAAAGGGCCTTTTTCAAGCCAGAAATACAATAAAAGTTAGTTTGCTCAGGTTGGGAGACCCAGTGTTCAGGCTGGGTCATATAATCTGAGAACAGTCCGTGTTTTCAGAATGTGTGAAATTGGCCTAATAATAATAATAACAGCTGTTGGCTGGTTAGACAGGACATGGGACAGAAGACTTAGCTTAGGTGTAATGCTAAACAAGCAAATATGGCTGTTCCGTTTGTTCTGTGTAACTGTAATTAGTATCATTGGCTGCACTAACCCTTTGATGGACAGATCCTGTAGATATGTAGTTACTGATAGTGGTGTGTCCACTTCGAAAATTGTCAGAAAATCTTTATAAATTGGTCACATTTACTGATCATATTCATACATATTAGAAAAAATTGCATTGGAGTTATAACACATTTTTTTTGTACTATATTAGAGAATGGCATCTTAGATCCATGATTTTATTGTAATTTGTATTCTTTTAAACCCAAATCATCTATTTATTTCAGCAGATGGAACAATAATTAATTTTATTTTGGACATTTTCCTGGTTCCCTATTAGGCACCACAACATTACTGCATTTTCTTACCTCCAGTAGACTTGCAAATATACTCAAGTACCTAATTCCCAGAAAGCCAGTACTTTTATTTCTGGAATGTGAAAGTAAACCTGAATACGCTGCTGAGGAAACCTCCAAAATGACTGTATGAATATACACACATTATTCAGATAGTGGACAGGTGGACAGGAACTGAGGCTTGGGGTGCAAAAAAGTTCAATAGGCACCGGGCACCATTTTAGCCTAGAATATTTTAGTTTAGATAAATCATATTAAATAATTAAATATTTCTAAAGAAATTGTATGAATTTGGTCTGAAGTATTCTAAGTGCATGTTTCTCTATACTGCATTGAAATGATAGGATCTACACTCTTCTCTGAATATATACAATTGTGAGGATTTTTGAAGGAGTCTCTACCCAGGTATGACACATTTTTCAAATTTATGAAATTAAAGCATAGTTTAGCATGAAAACTATGGTAATGTTGCTATCGATGTCCTACTATAATCATGGAAAACATGGGAATCGTTTCTATAAACATTAATAGTTTCCCACATCTTTGTTTAGAGAATAGTCTAAGCATTTCTAAACTAAAATCTCATTCATTCCAAAAAGAATGGTCTCACACACGACTTCATAAATCATTGCCCCTGCATTTCTATGTCCTAGCACTTTGGGCCTATGGAATTCACAGGTGACTGTTTTAATATAAATATGACTCTTGCAAGGAATGAAAAGTATAAACTTCTACAGGAGAATACCACTATAAGCATATTTAACATGCAGAGCTCTCACAGGCCATCAGTGCAGTCCTTTGGTATTGCCTCTAATGCTGAAAGGTTCTTTTTTTTTCTAAATATTGCATGTCTGTTCTAAAGGTAGAAAACACTAACCATTTATTATATACCTGCCTTACCATCAAATAATAACCAATAGAGATGAACGGATAGATTCGCGGAAGCTCGAGTTTCAGTCGAATTTCCTGACATCTGCGGTTTCATGTGAATTCGAACAATCTGCAATAAGATTTGTATTTCCTTATTAAAAAAAAATGGCCAGTATCATTTCACACATTCAGTACGAGGGATAATGGCATCTGGCATGGCAGAGAGTGCTTCCCCATAATGCCTTGCAGAAATCCAATCACATTGTGTAGCACAACCAATCAAGGGGGCTACCACAGGTTGTATAAAACATAGGAGCCAAGGAACGCCATTTTAAGCCTGTACTGTGTAGGGATAGAGCACCCAGGAGAGAGATAGATAGGGACAGATAAGGGCCTAATGTGATTGTGGTGTACTACTTCACTGCTCGTGTACAAGATTGAAAACAGAAGTGATAATCTCAGATTGTGAATAGAAATCCAAGATTCAAGTGCTATACAGTGAGCTGTTGTAGCAATCTCATCACCACCATTGTGACTTTGAATTAATACAACTGTGATATACAGCAGCAATAGCACCTTAATAGCTGTTTTTTTTGTTTTTGTTTTCGGTTGTCACACAGAAAGCAAGGGTAGTATTAAACCACTTATTGCTGATTTTGCAGCTAAATCTGAATTCAGGGGTTTCTTCTGTTTGTATATGAAAGCACAATCCTTGTGTTTTGAGATCCACCATTTTTAAAAAAAATAAAATAAATAACTTAAATACTAAAACTTAAACTCAAATATAGAAAAAACTCCCATGGGCATGGAGAGGGGTGAATATTCATGTTCTTTAATAGCAGGCACATGAGATCGCCCAGCCGCTATTATGTGTGCCCGCTATTATGGAGAAAGTCACTGCTCCCCAAGCACACAGTCCCAGGCATGGGGAGCAGTGACTATTCCGTCAGATCATCTCACCTTGTGAGGGCGCATGGCAGTGACGTCATGCTCACACGGGGAGATGAGTCCTGGCAGCAGAGCAGGATGCAGCGCTGGAGCACAGAGAAGAAAAGTGAGTAAAAGTGTTTATTTTTTTTTGTGTTCAGCATCACGCTGGGTATTAGTGGGGCCATGCATACCAGGATGGGAGTGCCATGCATACCAGGAAGAGGGATGAGGGGTGCCATGCATACCAGGAAGAGGGATGAGGGGTGCCATGCATACCAGGAAGAGGGATGAGGGGTGCCATGCATACCAGGAAGAGGAATGAGGGGTGCCATGCATACCAGGATGGGAGTGCCATGCATACCAGGATGAGGGGTGCCATGCATACCAGGAAGAGGGATGAGGGGTGCCATGCATACCAGGAAGAGGAATGAGGGGTGCCATGCATACCAGGAAGAGGAATGAGGGGTGCCATGCATACCAGGATGAGGGGTGCCATGCATACCAGGATGGTAGTGCCATGCATACCAGGATGGGAGTGCCACGCATATCAGTAAGAGGGATGAGGGGTGCCATCCATACCAGGAAGAGGAATGAGGGGTGCCATGCATACCAAGATGGGAGTGCCATGCATACCAGGATGAGGGGTGCCATGCATACCAGGAAGAGGGATGAGGGGTGCCATGCATACCAGGAAGAGGAATGAGGGGTGCCATGCATACCAGGAAGAGGAATGAGGGGTGCCATGCATACCAGGATGAGGGGTGCCATGCATACCAGGATGGTAGTGCCATGCATACCAGGATGGGAGTGCCATGCATACCAGGATGAGGGGTGCCATGCATACCAGGATGAGTGATGAGGGGTGCCATGCATACCAGGAAGAGGGATGAAGAGTACCATGCATACTATAATGAGGGATGAGGGGTGCCATGCATACCAGGAAGAGGGATGAGGGGGGCCATGCATACCAGGATGAGGGGGAACATGCATACCAGGATGAGGGGTGCCATGCATACCAGAATTGAGGGGTGCCATGCATACCAGGATGGAGGGGTGCCATGCATACCAGGATGCAGGGGTACCATGCATACCAGGATGAGGGCTGCCATGCATACCAGGATGAGGGGTGCCTTGCCTACCATGATGGAGATCAGTGTTGCCATGCATACCATGATGGGGATCAGGGGTGCCATGCATGCTGAGATGGAGTGGTGCCATGTATAGCAGGATAGAGATCAGGGGTACCATGCATAACAGGATGGGGATGATGGGTGCCAGGCATACCAGGATTGGGATGAGGGGTGTCATGCATACCAGGATGTGGATCAGTGGGTGCCATGCATATCAAGATCGGGATGGGGGCCACGTATAATAAGAGGAGGGGGGCATATATACCAGGATGGTGGAGAGTAACAGAATTTGGGGACAATACCCCTATAACAGTGTCAGCTGCAAAACCCCTCCCCCTTAACAGGGCATCATGACCACATTTTTTGCTTACATTTTTTTTCGATTTTCTTCCTCTGAAACCTAGGTGTGTCTTACAGTCCGAAAAATGCGGTAATATTGGATTTCTCAGGTAAGGAATTAGCAAGAATCGGATAATTTTTTATTATGGGTAGTAATGAGCGAGTACCGTAATATTTGTAATCGCTATACACATAATGAGTACTTTGTAATAATCGTGTATTCGTTTTGAATAGCGAGTACAATGTAAGTCAATGGAAAATGTGAGTAATTTTCTGCTGGACCCTACAAAGGGGTCTGAGGGCCTGAGGAAAAGGCTGAAATGGATCAGAAAGTGATGAAACAGAATGGGAAGAGCCTGGAGAATATGCCTGCATGCATTTCTGACTCACATATGGTTTCTGGGAATAAGTTTGTCACAGTATTACGCCACTTTTACAGACACACAAGTAAAACTACCAAACCTAACTTAAATGGCATTTAACAGGCCAAAAAAGGTTAAGAAACAGTTTTTCCTGCACAATCACTTGTATATAAGGCTAAATAAACCAGAGAAACCAAATAAATATCCCTTTTAGCCTTTGTTCACACATACTGTTGTGTTTTTTTTTTCGCCTTTTACAATTGGGAAGGCCCTGACTTATACATTTTGTAGGTCCCTCTGTCATAAATCATTTTTATTTTGCTATTCCCCAGCACTTTAAAAGCACAGCTAGAACGCACCTGTAGGTATGTTGATTTTTGACCTGAGAGGCCTCAGGTGGCTCTGTAACATGCGTTTTGGAGGGACAGCTATTACTTTTGGGTGGTCCGTCCATCAATGACACTCAGATAGTGGAATACATATTCCATAGAAGTTTACAATGTGCCCATTGTAGCTTTGGGCTTGACCCTCCTCCTACTCCTCCGCCTCCTCCTCTTCCTCCTCCACTACCATACCATGTGATGCTGCGGTCCTAAATTCAAATAATCAGAGGGCCTGCAGTAGGCAGGAAAGCTGAGTTTTGTGAGAGCCCTCGTGTGGCCCTGTAACATACATTTTGAAGTGCACTCCTCTAGAAATTTTGGAGGTCCCTCTTGTGTACATTTGAGAGTGCCCTCACTTATTCATATTGTAGGGCCCTCACTCTATTATTTAACTCATTTAAGGGCAGAGACTACAGAGAAAAAGGCCAAGAGACATGGAGTACTAGAAGGTAGCATTGAGTGCGGCCTGTGATCCTCAGGTTTGACTTAACTCTGTGAACTGGAAAAAGAAAGCTGCACTAGTCAACTGGATGACGAGCTCAAATATTTCACATTTCAATATTGCAAGTCAATGGACAAAGGATATATGGTGCCCCCCCTCCAGGATTGGTTGGAGAAGCTTCTCCAAATGGCTCAGTGATTTTGATTGTCAATATTCCCCAGATTACATAGGAAGAGAAGACTTCTTGATACTGTACTACTTGGTCCAGTGTAGAATGTGCATCGTATTTCCAAAAATTACTCCTGGGGACTGTGTCATAGGTGCAGGGAGATTCCATGACAAGGACCTTGCTTGACAAACATTATCTACCATGGAGTACTATAGTAGTTGTGGCCCTCAATTCAAGTTTTCAGAGGGCCATCAGTGGGTCATTAACAGTCAGTGTAAATTTCTATTGAATATGTATCCCCTATCTCAGTCACAATGTGGCACAAGCCAGACATGTTTTTTTGCCAAATAGGGTGACTGACAGTACATTTCTATTGATTATGTATCCCCTATCTCAGTCACAATGTGGCACAACCTGTGACAAGGGCCTCTAATGACAAATATTAGTTTGGTAGGACCACTGTACTTTCCAGGTTTGTCCACTGCCAATGTGCATAGGGTTTGTAAAAATTAGCCCTATGGGCTGAGTCATGGTTGATGCAGGAAGCCACCATCCCAAGGGTCTCCAATCACAAATAGTAGTTAGGCTGGAGTAGGAATACTATCCTGGTTTGTCCACTGCATAATTTGCATAGGGTTTGTAAAAATTAGCCCTATAGGCTGAGTCATGGTTGACTCACAATTTTGGCTGTGACAGCTAGCTTGGCTTGTGCCATCAAGATCTGAAAATCTGTCAACAGAACCCAAAATGCACAAACAGCCTGTTGTTAAGGGACGTGGACGTGGTGTTGTCAGTGGTGCGTGAGAAGGCACTCAGTCTGTGTCAGGTCAGAAGAAGCTTGATGCATCCACTATGCTCCTAGGAAAATTTCTCAGTCTGGAACGTAAACGTGTGTGGAAGCCAGAAGAGCAAGAGCAGATTCTGTCTTGGATAGCAGACAAGGCCTCTACACATTTGTCAAGCAGCAACAAATCTTCCATGACCACACAGTCTACTGTGGATACACAGAAGGCTGACCCATCCAATCCTGAAGCTGGTTCTCCTTCCTCCTGCCATCATCAGTCACAGGAGACATATGCCCCCATGCTTGGCCACTCCGAGCATCTGTTTGGTACGTATCCTTTGGTTGGCTCTGGCCTATCACCGTGCAGCATTGTAGAGGGACAAGAGGAGGTGGCGTGTGTTGATGCTCAAGTATTTGAGGATCTACAGTCATAAGAAAGCCAATTGGACGAACGTCATTTACTATCTCCAGAGGTGGAGGCTGATGATGATGAGACACAGTTGCCATCAGGTCAGCCTATGATGTCAACTGGGAAGGAGGATGAGATGGAAGACGAGGTGGTCAATGATGAGTCCACTGATCCGACCTGGAGCATTGGCACGCATAGCCATGACAGAAACACAGAGGAAGATGGATATGTAGCACCAACCAAGGGGTCATGGTTTGCCCAGAGTGAGAACTGGGTCAACTGTTTCCAATAACACCCTCGCTGTGCGCCAAGTCAGGGCAAGGGGACGTTCAGCTGCTGTGTGGAATTTTTTTTCTCAAAGTTCTTCAGAGAAAAACATTGTAGTCTGTAGCATCTGCCATACCAAGTTAACCAGAGGCCAGGGCAAAAGCAACCTGAGCACCACCAGTATGTGAAACCACATGGCAGCCAAGCATCCCAGTAGGTGGGTGGAACACCAGGGTACCAAATCTGTGTCTGAGGGTCAAACCAATGCCATGTCGCCTGGGGTATGTCCTTCAGAATCTGCTGTTCAGTAAGCTGGCTTTCATACCTCCTGCCCACAAGCTATGGTTTCTCACATGCAGCAAACATCAACCACATCCACCTCCTTGTTGCAGCGAAGCGTCCAATTGTCCGTGTTTGAGAGCTTGGAAAGAAAGCGTAAATATCAAGCCACGCACCCACCGGCACAAATGCTAAACCCACATATAACCAAATTGCTAGCTGTTGATATGTTGACGTTTAGGCTTGTGGGAACAGTCTTTTCATGATCTCTTAGCTGTGGCTGCCCCACTATACAGTCTTCCCAGCCGCCACTATTTTGCAAGGTGTGCCGTCCCTGCGTTACACAAGCATGTGTTAAACAATCTGAACCATGCTCTCACCAGCGCCATAACCGGGAGGATCCACCTAACAGACACCTGGACAAGTTGTTGTGGACAGGGACGATACATTTCTGTCACGGCACACTGGGTGAACCTGGTGGAGGGTGGGACAAAGGCGCAAACTGGAGCATCACACATCCTGGCCACGCCAAGAATAGCGGGCCCAACTTCTGTCAGGTTTTCCACCTCTTCATATTCCACTTCGTCTCTCCGATCCACGTGCTCCTCATCCTCTACTGAATTACCCTCCCCATGACTGCCAAGCTGGGACCTGTGCAGCAGCACATCAGCAAAGCGGCAACACGCTCTGCTGAAGCTGAACTGTTTAGGTCAGAAAGCACACACTGCAACAAGCTTTAAAACAGACCCATCAGTGGCTCTCCCCGCTCACCTCCAAGCCAGTCTGGTTGTGACGCCTCTACTCGTAAAGCCCGTGTTTTACCCTGGGTGTTGAGGGGACTCGGTGTCGGGCCCTGTGATGGAGAGGTGGGATGCAGCCACGGCCCGGGCCCGACCCGTGCTCAGGGCCGTCACATTAGAAAGAGATGGTATGGGCTTGTCCGGGTTGAGTGGCTGATTAACGACTATGCCACCTGTGGTGCCTGGTGAAGGGTCACCAGCGCCGCTGCAGTCCGCCGAGGCCCGGTGTCATGGCGGCCAAAGTTCTCACTGCTCCCCACAGGCGGAGCAAGGCCTCAGGGCAGAGGGACAGGAAGATGGGGGAAAGTAGTAGTAGAGGAAGAACGGAGGCCGCGTCGTGCGGTGTGGCGGAGGAATAACAGTCCGGAGGCCATAGGGGTGAACTTCCAAGGCTTTACTCACATAGCTGGCAAAGGAAGGCGACTCCCTTCTCCCCGTGGAGTCCTGCGGTCACCAGGGACGGGGGTCTGACAACATCCGAGTAAATCCAGCAGTCAGTCGGGACCCTACACCAGAGTGTTCCTGAACTACAGACCAATTCCATTCCTGTCCGTGTGTGTGCAAATAGGCCGGGTCTCCCTCTGAACTCCTCTCAGAACAAGGGCACGGGTGGCAGCTCCGCTCCGTCCGATACCCGGTGGGATCCTCTGGGCCTAACCAGGCTTTCCCGTCCAGGACGTAAAGTAGCAAGGTCGGGTGTTGGGGGCCGGTACCCCTCTTGCAGCCGGAGTCCCTCTGAATATATCAGGTCGGCGAGGACAGGTGGCAAACACCGCTCCGTCTGCATCCTGCCTGGGATCCATTTGCTATGGAGCCACACTCTTAAGCTCCGGGCCTACTTGATCCTGGTCCGTGGCCGGGTTGAGACATTCCTTGTCTGCAACCTACCTCTCGTCCCGAGGCCAGGGTACGAGGGTTGTGTCCCTTGCCGGTGCAGGCCCACACAGGATCTGCGCTCCCGGAGGGAGGTCACATTACACACAGTATTTGACAGCACAGAGATCAGCCGAAAGACCAAGACCAAAGATGGCTTTCTATTAAATATGAAATCTAAAGTGTAACTAACTTGTAAGTCCTCCACCCTCACCCACTAACTGGTTCCTACCACTTTGTGTTCCCCAGTCTCCCTGTAACCAGGGGAGCAGCACCTAGTGCATAACAGCTCCCTATGGTGGAGAAGTGTGGTGTTGGATGCAAAAGGTTAGGTCCCGACTATCACACTGTCCTTACCTCAGAGGAGGAATACCACACTCCATTAGAGAAGTGCAGCATCCCTGTGGCGGTCGAACCCTCAGGGGCGCCACATGGTCGTCTGCGATAATGGGCGTAACCTGGTGGCGGCTTTAAAGGTCGGCAAGCCTGTACACGTGCCATGCATGGCTCACGTGCTGAACCTTGTTGTTCAGAAATTTCTGAAAACTTGCTGTATCTACTTGAGAAGGTGCGCCATATTAGCGCCCATTTCCGCCATTCCTCTACCACTTTTGCTGCTCTTACATCGCTGCAAAAGTGCTTGAATTTGCCAAGTCAGCGACTCATTTGCAACCTGCCCACGTGGTGAAACTCAACCTATCATATGTTGGCGAGGATTAGTGAACAGCAGAGGGCATTAACTGAATACCAGCTTCAACATGCCCGTCAGACTGAGAGTCAACCACCACACAGAACAACTGTCGAGTGGGTGTGGATCGCTGACATTTGTGAGGTTCTTGAGAATTTTAAGTACTGCACCAACCTCGTGAGCGGTGATCAGGCTATGATCAACGTAACCATCCCGCTGCTATGTCTCTTGAAACAATCACTGCATAATCTCAGAGAGGAAGCTTTGAGTGCCCAGCATGTTGGTATGAAGCCAGACTTCCCAATGGGTGATAGTACCCAGCCCAGCCAATATTCTGAGGCAACATTGGGTGATGAGGAGGAAGATGAGGAGGATGAGGAGGGAGAGGACTTGTTTTTCTGTGCTACCGAGGGGACTCGTAATGCTACAGAGGGGACAACCAACCCAACCTTCATGTCTGTCCAGCCTGGATGGGCTGGAGAGGAGGGCATGGAGGAGGAGGAGGAGGCGAGTCAGCGTGAGAAGAGGATGGGTACTGTTTCTACTATTGGGGACACAACATTTGTCTTTTTGCAGCTTTGCCCACATGGCACAGTTCATGTGTAAGTGTCTGTGGCAAGACCCTCGCGTGATACACATTTTATCCAACAATAATAATAATTTTTATTTATATAACACCCACATATTCCATAGCACTTTACAATTAAGCAGGGACATGTACATACAATAAATTCAATAAAAGGTAAGACAGTTTAAACAGTTACATTAGGAGTGAGGTCCCTGCTCGCAAGCTTGCATTCTACAAGGAAATGGGTGGACACAGTAGGTGAAAAGTGCTTGTTATTTCAGGTCTGGCAATTATAATAAGTTGGGACTTTCATATAAAGCTGCATGATCCAGTCATCAGCCAGTATGCTTAAGTGCAATAATCAAGTATTGAGTGCAGTTATCATGTGCATGGAGGGTGTGAAGACAGATGAATAGTAGGGTGCAGATTCTGAATAATATTTAGGAGGGAACAGGGGAAAGTTAGTTTACTGAGTAGTTGAGGTGGTAGGCTTGTTTAAAGAGATGTGGTTTAAAGAGCGCTTGAAGTCGGATCGTCTGGGGTAGATCATTCCTGAGAACTGGTGCAGCATGAGAGAAGTCTTGGAGATGGAGGTGCGAAGTTCGGATTATGGGGGATGTTAGTCTTGGGTCATTTTTAGAACGGAAGGCATGTGTAGGGCGATAAACAGAGATGATAGAGGAGATATAAGGTGGTACAGAACTGTGGAGAGCTTTGTGGGTGAGAGTGATGAGTTTATATTGGACCCTCTAGCGAATGGGTAACCAGTGTAATGACTGGCACAAGATGGAGGCATCGGTGAAGTGGCTGGACAGAAATACAACCCTGGCTGCCACATTCACGACGCATTGGAGAGGAGAACGTTTGGTAAGAGGGAGACCGATAAGAAGAGAGCAAACAACAGTAACTAAGAGCGACAGTAAGAGTTTTAGCAGTTTCAAAGGTGAGAAAAGGTCAGATTCTGGAGATGTTTTTAAGGTGCAGGTGACAAGAGCGACCTATACTGGTTGGCCTTTTTCGATCCACGGTACAAGGAGAAATTTCCTTCTCTCCTTTTGGAGCCCCCAAAGAGTTTTACAATGGAATCATTCAAGAGGGCCGTTGTAGATCAATTGCTGAAAACATCACCCTCAGACAGTGCTGGTGGCAGAGGTATCGTCTCTTTTCAACACCAAGGGATAATTGTTATGATCTGCAACATGTACTAAGGAAAGATAGGAGAAAGCTGTCCCTACAGTAAGACTAAGCTGAATCCCTACGATGTAGCGGGCTGCCTGTTCCTAGAAACAGACCCGCCTTAGTCCTCGGCTAGTCTGAACGAAGACATATAGAATTAAGCAAGGGGTCCCTAAAAGAACTAAGGACTGGGACAAAAAAGGGACACCTCCTAAACAGAGAAGTTGTTGCAGAACACAAAAAGACAAACTGACAAAAATGTACTAGAGGTCCCAGAGGACCAAGCAAACTGACAGATAAAGGCACCGAAGCACCAGGCTAGAGAAACAGTCAAACACTGAAGTCCAGCACAGCCACAAGGGCGGAGCTGGAATATAAAGGCAGACGGTCACGTGATCGCAAAACACAAGACGGAAAAAACAAACTGGAGGGTTCTAACAGTACCCCCTCTTTTATGAGGATCCTCCGGATCCTCCAAGCCCAGGCCTATCCGGAAACCTCCTGTGGAAAGCTTTAACAAGCCTAGGAGCAGAGACATCATCCGTCCTTACCCAGGAGTTGTCTTCAGGACCGAAAACCTTCCATGAGACAAGATACTGTAATCTCCCTCAATGCCATCTAGAATTCAAGATACGAGAAATTTCATATTCGCCGTCTTCCACTCCAGGAGGAACTGTGACAGTGGCGTCCCTATCAGATACATCAGCCTTTTTCAACAAGGAAACATGAAACACAGGATTAATATTGAAGGAAGTAGGGACATCCAACCTAAGAGCAGACGGGTTAACAACCTGAAGCACTTTAAATGGACCCACAAACTTAGGACCCAGTTTTTTAGAGGGAATCCTCAACCGCAGGTTCTTCGAGGACAACCAAACCATGTCACCCACAGTAAACAAAACCTCCTTACGTTTCCTGTCAAAATACTTCTTGGACTTCTTGTTAGCCTCTTGAAGGTTGCAATGTACATTAGTCCAAACTCTCTCCAAATCACCGGAAAAATTCTCCTCCTCCGGCACCGCCGACCCCAATTTGGAGAACGAACCAAAAGATGGATGTCTCCTAGTACAACAAAAAAAAGGAGAACACCCAGCAGAGGAGGATGTATGATTGTTAAGAGCAAATTCTGCGAGAGGCAGAAACTTAGACCACACCTCTTGATTGTCCGCCACAAAATAACGCAAAAACTGTTCAACATCCTGGTTCTTTCTTTCCTTTTAGTTTTTTGGGCTGGACTTACTGTTATGATCTGCAACATGTACTAAGGAAAGATAGGGTAAATCTGTCCCTACAGTAAGACTAAGCTGAATCCCTACGATGTAGCGGGCTACCTGTTCCTAGAAACAGACCCGCCTTAGTCCTCGGCTAGTCTGAACGAAGACCTATAGAATTAAGGGAGGGGTCCCTAAAAGAACTAAGGACTGGGACAAAAATGGGACACCTCCTAAACAGAGAAGTTGTTGCAGAACACAAAAAGACAAACTGACAAAAATGTACTAGAGGTCCCAGAGGACCAAGCGAACTGACAGAGAAAGGCACTGAAGCACCAGGCTAGAGAAACAGTCAAACACTGAAGTCCAGCACAGCCACAAGGGTGGAGCTGGAATATAAAGGCAGATGGTCACGTGACCGCAAAACCCAAGATGGAAAAAACAAACAGGAGGGTTCTAACAATAATGGGGAGAGACACGAACACCAGCTCCAACAGAGATGGGGGGAAAATCTGCACAAATTGGGCAATTTTTAATAAACCAGCACAACAGCAAGGCTATATGTGCCTGTAACAATGCTAAGGAGGGATAAGTTGCAGAACATGCAAAAGGGGTACTTAAGTGACCATACGTGCGTCCTTTCTGATGCTTCAGTTCCCTTTAATAATTATTGAACACTTGTCCCGACCTCTCCTTATATGCCTTGGAGGTGCTGGCCTGCCTAGCTCCTAGTGTGGTGTCAGAGCATGTTTTCAGTTCCGCTGGGGCAATCATCACTGATAGGCACAAACGCCTCTACACGGAAAATGCAGACAGACATACTCTGATTATATTCAACAAGGACTGGATATCTTCACAGTTTGTAATCTCTCCAGAAGACAGCCAGCCAACCTAAATTGACCAAAAATGCAGATTCATGCTACTGCTGTTAACATCACCCCCTTCCTTCCTTCGTCAACCATGACTCAGCCCCTAGGGCTAATTTTTATAAACCCTATGCACATTGTGCAGTGAACAAACCAGGACAGTATTCCTACTCCAGCCTAACTACTACACTGTGTGCCGAATTATTAGGCAAATGAGTATTTTGATCACATAATACTTTTTATACATGTTGTCCTACTGCAAGCTGCATAGGCTTGAGAGCCTACTATCAATTAAATAAATAAATCTGGTGATGTGCATCTCTGTAATGAGCAGGGGTGTTGACTAATGACATCAACACCCTATATAAGGTGTGCTTAATTATTAGGCAACTTCCTTTCCTTTGGCAAAATGGGTCAGAAGAGAGATTTGACGGGCTCTGAAAAGTCCAAAATTGTGAGATGTCTTGCAGAGGGATGCAGCAGTCTTGAAATTTCCAAACTTTTGAAGCGTGATCACCGAACAATCAAGCATTTCATGGCAAATAGCCAGCAGGGTCGCAAGAAGCGTGTTGGCCAAAATAGGCGCAAAATAACTGCCCACGAATTGAAGAAAATCAAGCATGAAGCTGCCAAGATGCCATTCGCCACCAATTTTGCCATATTTCAAAGCTGCAACGTTACGGAAGTATCAAAAAGCACAAGGTGTGCGATACTCAGGGACATGGCCAAGGTAAGGAAGGCTGAAAAACTACCACCTTTGAACAAGAAACATAAGATAAAACGTCAAGAATGGGCCAAGAAATATCTTAAGACTGATTTTTCAAAGGTTTTATGGACTGATGAAATGAGAGTGACTCTTGATGGGCCAGGCGAATGGGCCAGAGGCTGGATCAGTAAAGGGCAGAGAGCTCCACTCCGACTCAGACGCCAGCAAGGTGAAGGTGGGGTACTGGTATGTGCTAGTATCATCAAAGATGAACTTGTGGAACCTTTGCGGGTTGAGGATGGAGTGAATCTCAACTCCCAGACCTACTGCCAATTTCTGGAAGACAACTTCTTCAAGCAGTCGTACAGGAAGAAGTCGGTATCGCTCAAGAAAAACATGATTTTCATGCAGGACAATGTTCCATCACATGCATCCAACTACTCCACAGCGTGGCTGGCCAGTAAAGGTCTAAAAGAATAAAAAATAATGACATGGCCCCCTTGTTCACCTGATCTGAACCCCATAGAGAACCTGTGGTCCATCATAAAATGTGAGATCTACAGGGAGGGAAAACAGTACACCTCTCGGAACAGTGTCTGGGATGCTGTGATGGCTGCTACACGCAATGTTGATCGAAAACAGGTCAAGCAACTGACAGAATCTATGGATGGAAGGCTGTTGAGTGTTATCATAAAGAAAGGTGGCTATATTGATAACTAATTTTTTTGTTTTTTGTTTTTGCATGTCAGAAATGTTTATCTCTAAAGTTTGTGCACTGATGTTGGTTTACCTGGTGAAAATAAACACGTGAGATGGAATTATATTTGGTTTTTATTAAGTTGCCTAATAATTCGGCACAGTAATAGTTACCTGCACAAACAGATATCCTCCTAAGATAGCCAAATCTAAAAAAAACCCACCCCAACTTCCAAAAATATTAAGCTTGGATATTTATGAGTCTTTTGGGTTGATTGAGAACATAGATGTTGATCAATAATAAAAATAATCCTCTAAAATACAACTTGTCTAATAATTCTGCACACAGTGTATTTGTGATTGGAGGCCCTTGAGATGGTGGCTTCCTGAATCAACCATGACTCAGCCCATAGGGCTAATTTTTACAAACCCTATGCACATTATGCAGTGGACAAACCAGGACATTATTTCTACTCCAGCCTAATTACTATTTGTGATTCATGGCCCTTGGGATGGTGGCTTCCAAAATAGTGAGTAAAATGGTGTGTGTTTGGTAGCAAGTGTGAAGCCCCTGAGGGTTCAGTCGCCACAGAGGTACTGCACCTCACCCAGAGGTGTGGTGTCTCCCTTCTCTCAGGTAAGGAGGGAGTGCTGCACGGAACCCCAGACACCTGCATCCAACACTACACTGCTCCAGGCCGGCTAGAGGGGCAACATGCAGAGCGCAGCTGCTGAGCCCTGACCCTGGCTGGAGTGGGGGGAACCCAAAGGTAGGGGGAACCAGTAGTGGGTGTGGGTGGAGGAAGTAGTTAGAGGGAGCACTTTAGTAGGAGTATAAAATAGGGAAGCCATCTTAGGGTGGCAGTTCAGTAGTAGTGTGAGTTCTAGGGAGCTATTCAGAAGAACAGCTTGGGACAGTTCAGAAGAACAGTCCGGGATCAGAGTCTCATTAGGAGATCTGCTCCACAGTTAGGGCCAAGTCAGGAGGCCCAGGAGGGGAGCAGGGAGTAGGCTCTGTTCTAAGAGGGGATCATAGGGGGTACGGCGCGTGCAGGACGGCACCCGTACGCCCCGCATCTGCCAGAAGACAGAGGGATCGTAACTGCATTCTAGTCCCCTGAGGGTCACGCAAGTCTGTGTAACTCCAACGGACATGAGGGACTTCAGAGTACCCGAACAGGACTGAGAGTGGGCAGGGCAGAGCAGGAGGGAGAAGGACCTAGTGTGAAGACGGTCAAAATAGGAACATAAGAAAGTGGGGTTCCGCCAGGTATCCCCAAGCTGCCTGAGGAAGGATTGAACCCCTGCCCGGTGAATGCAGCGTGACGCGGGAGGCCTGCACCTGTACAGTGCACCTGTGGACTGTCTGAAGAATTGTGAGTAAAATCTCGGATGACTGCACTGTACTGCCTCCGTCCATTCTTTCATCGGCGCCATTGTTCCCCCTGCACTACAACGCCCAGCGTACCCATGCTCTCTCACTTCACTGCCCTGAGGCCTGCTCCACCTGTGGGGAGCCGTTCCATCACAAGCTGCCCTAACATCTGCCTCAGAGGACTGTTGCAGCGCTGGTGATCCTCATCAGACACCACAGGTGGCATCACGAACTTTCCCAAATCCCCTATAAATATCCCCTTTTTTTCACTGACTGCCCTGGGTCACGGACCGGGCCAGCCACCGTGATATCCCCCGGCAACCAGAGGCCCGGCTGCCGAGTACCCCACAGCCCAGGGGGCGCGTCACAAGCAGTAGGAAAGGTTTGGACTACTGCTTTGCGTAGGGCACTAAACGCCTTTTTAAGTGGACTAATGTGGACAGCAGAAGACAGCCTGTCACCCCCAAAACAGCGGGGAAAATGGGCTGGTGCATGCTTTTTAGCAGGCAGTAGGAAATATTTAGACTACTGCTTTGTGTAGGGCACTAAACGCTTTTTAAGTGGACTAATATGGACAGAAGGCAGGCTGTCACCCCAAAAACAGCGGGGAAAATGGGCTGGTGCGTGCTTTGTAGCAGGCAGAAGGAAATGTTTGGATTACTGCTTTGTGTAGGGCACTAAGCGCATTAAGTGGACTAATATGGTCAGAAGGCAGGCTGTCACCCCAAAAACAGCGGGGAAAATGGGCTGGTGCGTGCTTTGTAGCAGGCAGTAGAAAATGTTTGGACTACTGCTTTGTGTAGCGCACTAACCACCTTTTTAAGTGGAATAATGTGGACAGCAGATGCCAGGCTCTGACCCCTAAAACAATGGGGAAAATAGACCAGTGCTTTTAAAAAAAAGGCAGCACAAAATGCTACTACTCTGTGTGCTGGAAAAAGATTGCATTGCCTCTTACAAGAGCTGTTTTAAGATGGACACTGGAAGAACACTTTAACCTCTCCCTACCTAATACACAATCTCTCCCTCCCTGTACTCTGACTTTGTTGTGAGTCTTCAGCTCTGAAAAGAGCTATTTTTTGGTGGTATTATGGAGCTAGTGAGTGGCTCCTTTAAACTGTCCCTGCTCGAGTATCTCTCCCTCCCTACTCTATACTGGACTAGTATACGCTGCAGGTAGCCCTTAAAAGGGCTTTTGTTTTATCAAGAGGCCTAAACACTCTTCCTAGCATCTCAGCGATCTGTCTCTATGCTTGTAGAATGCAGGCTCCGGACGCGATGTGTACAAAATGGTGGCAGGGCTTAAATAGACCCTATGACGCTCGGCGGCCAGCCAATCACAGTAATGCCACAACCAAGATGTCTGCAGCATTACTGTGATTGGTTAAGAAGCCCAGCATGTTTAGTGGCTGCAAAGGAGGCACCAAAACTGTAGGGCGGGACATCCGAATATAGCGAGGCGAGTACACAAATACTGGCAATATAACGAGTAACCCGAATACCGTACTATCTGTGTGAATAGCGAATAGTAACGAATATACTCGCTCATCAATAATTATGGGCCAATATTTTAAAATGATATCCCTAATGTTCTTACGTGTGAGACTGGTTGAAGACGGAGATGACTCGCCCAGGGGGATATGGGGGACTCGGTACCCGGGCCCGTACCCTGGGGTCACTCTTAAAAGGGGGGTTGTTGCTTGAAGGGATGATAAATGGTTTTGTCTTGTGACGCCACCTGTGGTTCCTGGTAATGGGTACCAGTGCTGCTGCAGACCTCCGGGGGTGATGGGATGGCAGCTGAGATGTCTCTGCTCCCCACATGTGGAACAGGCCCCCGGGGCAGGGTTGATGGAAGGGATGCAGGTGAGAGGTGGCCCGGTCGGGTCAGGGGGAATGACGGACATGCACACAGGGGGATTCGCTTCAGTACCTTTACTGGTGTAAACGGCAGGTATGGTCCAGGGTACTTAGTAGGAAGGGTGCACTTCTGGACTCTCCCCAGTGAGCGGGTAGTAGGTCTCCTGATCCATTTCTTCCTCTCTCTCTCTGAAGCTCCTGACCAACCTGGAAGTAGGCCTAGCTTCTGTACTGTTTCACTCTCTCACCTGTCTGCTTGGTAGTAAGAACTTTTCTCTGGCTACCACTATCCCTGGATGCTGGGGCCTTCAAGGTTCCTATTCTGTAGATGATTGTAGCTTCAGGTTGACCAGGGGTCTGGAATCCTCCTGGTATACCGGTTATTCCTACTGGGCGTAGAGGACCCTGTAGGCGTGGATCCGGTGTCCAGTTTGTGTTCTGGGGTGAGCTTAAGATGCTCCTCTGCCCCCTTAACTCCTCTCTCCTCTCCTTGCCTCCAGCCACGCTCTAAGCCCAAAGGCTTCAGCACGTGCTTTAGGCCTTGGCTTGCCCTCAGAACCACAGCTCAACAGGTGCTGCCTCTTCACTGATCTCAAGCACACTCTCTCTACCTAACTCTACCCTTCTGTATATATATATATCCCTAACAGGGCTCCCTCTGGTGGTATGAGGTGGAAGGGTGGAGGTGTCTGTGTGTCTGTGTGTACTAAGGGCCTCTGGTGGAGAAGTCCGTCCATGCACCCTTTTGGGTCCTGAGGTACCTGTGTGTAGCAGGGTGCCACAGTAATAAAACTGTATTTGATTTTGTTATCCATTGATTTAGCAACCTTCTTTTTCAGAGTTCACCCACATTTAGACACTTTATTTGTTTTAATTTTCTTGTGCGTTTATAGGCATCATTTAGGATTTTTCCTCAAATCTTGTCTGTAAGAGCCGAGCTTCTGCATTGAAATCTGCATCATGGATACAACTCTTTCTTATGCGCCAGTACTGTCCATAGGGAATATTCCTGATACATTTAGGATAATGACCAGTTAAATATTCTAAGTAGCTGTTGACATCCTCATACTTAAAGTGGGTGGTGGTAATAATTCTATTACCTTATCCATTTTTACAGATCTTCAGCTCAAGGAATTCTATCTAACTCATAGAAAAGGGAAAGGAGAATTACAATTCCCAAGAATTGTCATTAGGTTAATTTTACAAATAGCTCTGCCTCATCATATGTCCTTGTCCAGATGATAAAGAGATCATCGATGAATGTCTTATAAAAAAGAATGTGACCCACTGGCAGGGGGGATGGAGCCATGTGGAGGACCTGAAACTGGCCCATGAATATGTAACAACTTATACTAATCTCTAAAATGCCTCCTCATAAAAAATAATAAATAATAACAAAATGCATCAAAATGAATACAAAAACAATTAAAAAGTTGATAATAAACACACATATTGCAATGGATCAAAAGTAAAGAACTTACTTTAGAGCCGGGGTTCTACAATATTATGATATATTTATTTCATTAAATATTTCTTCACTGATCATATAAACAGACATGAGAGATACATACTATTGCAAAAAGGAAATAGTGGGGGGCATAAATTTATTATATACAGTATATTTGATAAAATGTTAATGAGATGTTTTAGGTGATATGATTATTATCCATTACAATATGTATGTTTATTATCAATTTTTCCATTGTTTTTGTATTCATATCTTGATTTATTTTTTAATATTTATTATTTTTCATGAGATGGTATTTTAGTTAATTTTTTTTCATATATGCTGATATAACTCACTAACTTCACTGGCAGTGCACCAATATAACTTTTTAATACTTTGCTTTTATGCCGATCAGGAGAGCAGACTGTCAGCCATTACTGCACATCTATCTCTATTCGATACTTATAAAATAATCCACTCCAAACGAAGCTGTTGGCGATACACTCATTGTGTGTGTTGGATGGCTTAATGTGCTGCTTATTTTTATTCATTTATGATATTTTGTCTATTATAACTCGCTTTCCCATGCATTCTCCCCTTTCCCTTTATGCACTTCCTGCTGCAATTGCATTTGCATTAATACTAGCTCCAATGTGTCTTACTGATGTGCCTGTTTGATATAGTATAGTGCACTTACTTATGTAATTATTAGTGACTAGATGGTGGCCCGATTCTAACGCATCGGGTATTCTAGAATAGGTATGCGGCCAACCGGGCGCAAGCAGCAGAGCGGTGTTTATGACGCGCCCCCTGGGCCATATTCTTTAGGGGGAATATCCGGAGCCGGATCAGATGGGAGTTGTAGTCTTCCGAGTGGCTGTGACCCGGTCCGTGCCCAGGGTGTCAAACTCAGTTGTATGTGGCAGTCCTACAGATGTTAATAAGTTCTTTATTGTCGACTACGCCACCCGTTGTATTGCGGTCACTATGGCCGCCACTGCAGCAGGGTCCGCTGAGGCTGATGGTGTAGGTGCAGCTTTTGGTGGTATAACCCCCAACGGGTGGGGTATAGCCTCAGGGGGTCAGGTGCAGAGGATGGGGGTTGTGGTGGTGCAGCATAGATGTTAAAGGAAGACAGAGTCGGGTTGTGCAGTTTAGGGTATTTACTCACTGCTGATGTTCCGGTCACTCCAGCTTCAAGTGACCTCCCGAGCCGTGCTGCGTCCACCAGGTCCTGGATCCAGCCAACCCCCAAGCGAGTCCGGAGCGTGACCCTGAGCTCTCCTTCTGTCCTTTCTCTGGCCGTCCCCACTATTGATCCACCCAGGTCCAGCTCCCTCGGGCCTTCTGTTGGGTGACCCTTGGCCTTGGGTTCCCTGACCCTCCACGTGGTATGCCTTCGTGGTGGATATGGTGGGTGGCCGTGGCAGACGCTGCCCACGGCCTCCGGTCTCTGGCTGGGGTGTGTTTTTGCCCCCACCAGCTTGGGTTCCGGTACCCTGATGCCGACTCTTCACCCGTAGCTTGAATTTGGGTTCTCAGAGTCCTCTCTTTGTCCCCTCTCTGGGTCTTTCTGGCTTTCTCCTCTCTCTCTCTCTGGGACTGCTCTGCTCCTCTTCCTCCTCTGACTTCTCTGCAAAGACTCACAGACTGACCCTGATCTTTGATGGTGCCCACCTTATATACACCCTCTATGTGTGAGCTCAGGTGACCAGCACCCAATGAGCTCCTATCTTTACCCAGGCTGCTCCCCCTATCTGCCCCTACACTACTTGGGATGTACCACCCCCCTCCCACTCCAGCCAGGAACAGACTCGGTCGTACCTGCACATTTCTAAGTGGGAGTACCGTCGGCCTGTTCCTCGGAAATGGGATGTGTGTAGTGCATGCAGCCTACCGAGCTCAGGTCCACACTCCATCCTTACCCGGGAGTGGAATATCACACCTCTGGGTTGAGGTGCAATACCCCTGTAGCAGCCGAATCCTCAGGGTGCTACATTTACATTTGGCGCCAAAATCGCTGATTGGTCGAGGCCGGCAACCGCGACCAATCAGCAAAGCGGTGTTAAAATTTGGCGCCTATATCGCAGATTGGTCATGGCCGGCGATCGCGACTAATCAGCAGAGCGGGGTTTAACTTTGGCGCCAATAATGGTGATTGGTCACGGCTGTGACCAATCAGCAGAGCGGTGTTTAAATTTGTTGCCAATAATGCTGGTTATTCGTGACCGGTAACCGTGACCAATGAGCAGAGTGGTGTTTAAATATGGCGCCAATCTCGCTGATTGGTCACGGCTGGAGTCCGCGACCAATCAGCAGAGCGTTGTTTAAATTTGGCGCCAATCTCGCTGATTGGTCGCGTCTGGCGTCCGCGACCAATCAGCACAGCAGTGTTTAAATGTGGCGGCAAGATCGGTGATTGGTCGCGGCCGCTATTTAAATGTGGCGCCCAAATCGGTGGTTGGTCGCGGGCAGTGGCCGCGACCAATCAGCAGAGCGGTGTTTAACTTTAGCGCCAAGATCACTGATTGGTCGCGGGCGGAGAGCGCGACCAATCAGCGAATCGTATTGGTGAGGAACGGGGAGCGGAATCGTATTGGTGAGGACCGGGGAGCGCCGCTGCCTGTGTGGATACTTCCGCTGCGAGAAGCCGGGACATGAGTGACTGCTCGCAGCAGAAGTATCCCGCATGGTGTTACAAAGGTCCGGACATTTGTGTTAAAAATCGCTGATTGGTCGCTGGCGCTGCCCTTGACCAATCACTGATTTGGGCGCCAAATTTAAATATCAGCCGCGACCAATCACCGATTTTGACGCCACATTTAAATAGCGTCCGCGACCAATCAGTACAGCGGTGTTTAAATGTGGCGCCAAGATCGGTGATTGGTCGCGGCCGATATTTAAGTGTGGCGCCAAGATCGGTGATTGGTCGCGGGCAGCGCCTGCGACCAATCAGCGATTTTTAACACAAATGTCCAGACCTTTGTAACACCATGCGGATACTGTGGGGACATCAGCGGCTAGCGTATCAAGGGAGGACCGGGGAGCGGCGCTGCGGGTCGGGATACTTCTGCTGCGAGTGCCCGCTCATGTCCCGGGTTCTCGCAGCGGAAGTATCAGCACAGGCAGCGCCGCTGACATCCATGCGCCTAGGGTGTGAAGGGAGGACCGATTGGTCGCGGCCGCTATTTAAATGTGCCGCACAATTCGGGGATGGGTCGCGGTCTTGGCTCGGGACCAATCACTGATCTTGCAGCAAAAGTTAAACACTACTGTGCTGATTGGTCGCGGACGCTGCCCGCGACCAATCACCGATTTGGGCGCCAAATTTAAATATCGGCCGCGACCAATCACCGATCTTGGCTCCACATTTAAACACCGCTGTGCTGATTGGTCGTGGACGCTATTTAAATGTGGCGCCAAAATCGGTGATTGGTCGCGCCCGGCGTCGGCGACCAATCAGCACAGCGGTGTTTAAATGTGGAGCCAAGATCGGTGATTGGTCACGGCCGATATTTAAATGTGGCGCCCAAATCGGTGATTTGTCGCGGGCAGCGACCAATCAGCACAGCGGTGTTTAACTTTTGCGGTAAGATCAGTGATTGGTCGGGTCCGAAGACCGCGACCAATCATCGAATCGTCTTCGTGAGGACCGAGGAGCGGCGCTGCCTGTGCGAGTACTTCCGCTGCGAGAACCCGGGACATGAGCGGGCGCTCGCAGCAGAAGTATCCCGACCCGCAGCACCGCTCCCCGGTCCTCCCTTCCGCATGGAGGTCAGCGATGCTGGCGGTCCATCCGCTGCTACCGGCCGGGAGATGAGCGCCTTGCGCCGCTCATCCCCAGGCTGCATCTCCGTCCCGCAGATGGGTCCGGCGGTCGAGGTCCTTCTGCTGGTACCGGCCGGGAGATGAGCGCCTCACGCCGGTCATCTCCCGGCTGCATCGCCGCTCAGCTCCGTCCCGCAGATGAGCCGCTAACGGCCGCCATCTTTTTTCAGAAATCCCGCGGCGCTGATTGGCCGCTGCCGGACCAATGAGCGACGCGGGATTTCCAAGACAGACAGACAGACAGACAACAGACTGGATATATATATAGATGAGTGAGCATGCTCGCTACTGCTCGGTGCTCGCCCGAGCATCTTACTGCTCGAGATGCTCGGCACTCGCCGAGTATTTCCGGGGTTGCTCGGGTCCCCTCCCTGCATGTTTGGCACTCTATAGAGCGCCAATCAACAAGCAAGGATTGCCTGCCACTCATTGTAATGCTGCAGCCATGGTGGTTGTGGCATTACAGCAATTGGATGGCCACACAGCGTCATTAGGTCTATATCAGACCTGGCGCCGCTGTGCTCGTAACAGTCACTCCGGAATCAGGCCGAGTAGGGAGAGGTGCTGCTGCGTCAGGGAGAGATTTGCTTGTGTATTAGGTAGTGTAGGGTAGGGAGAAAAACATTACACATATCCATCTTAACAAACAGTCCTTTTGAGGACTAGCTAATCCATATGCAGAGATATCAGGCAGGCAGTGTATATAGGCAGGCAGGCAGTGTATATAGCAGACTGCAGTGCATATAGCACAAGAGGCTCCATTCCAATTCTGCCTTCTGCTGCTGTTAGATATTTCTATACAAAGGCCCAGGTCTCAGGGGCCAGGAATACTTTATTTGGATCTTAATCCTCATTATTTGCTTAAAAAGCAATCCAGAGAACACAGTTTTTCTGCGCCATTTGCCTGTTGGCACTGCAGAATACAGCCAGGTCCTTTCCATATTACAGTGCTACAAATCC
The DNA here is from genome assembly GCF_046119375.1 of Phyllobates terribilis. NCBI lineage: Eukaryota > Metazoa > Chordata > Amphibia > Anura > Dendrobatidae > Phyllobates > Phyllobates terribilis. The sequence continues at coordinate 527,473,767 of NW_027362763.1, read as the reverse complement.
AGCTACTTAACTGTGTTTTCTCCGTCACATGGATCACATATACGTTTTCAGAAAATACTGCCATTTTTGGCCTCCATTCCAATTTTTTTTTCACTGTGTCAGCGACATTTTTGACACCGGTTTGCTGTTCAAACTAGTTACCTATAGGCCAGGTATTTAAAACTCTGTTTTCTCCGTCACACGGATCACATATACGTTGTCAGAAAATACTGCCATTTCTGGCCTCCATAAAAAATTTCCTTCAGTGTGTCAGTGAAGCAATTCACATCAGTTTGCTGTTCAAACTACTTACCTACAGGCCAGGTATTTAAAACTCCATTTTCTCTGTCACACGGATAACATATACATTGTCAGAAAATACTGCCATTTCTGGCCTCCATTAAAAATTTCCTTTAGTGTGTCAGTGAAGCAATTCACACCAGTTTGCTGTTCAAACTACTTAACTACAGGCCAGGTATTTAAAACTCTATTTTCTCCGTCACACGGACCACATATAAGTTCGCTCTAAACTCAGTCATGGCAAGGGACAGGGAACTGGACGTGATGGTGATGGTGCATGCAGAGGCCGAGGACAAGGCCGTCGGCAAGCTGAAATTGTGCCACAACAAACACCCATATCTTCTCGCCTGACCTTCCTGTCCCAATTCCTAGGGAACCGCAGCATACCACTATTGAACCCAGAGCAGTGTCAAAAGGTTGTTGGTTGGATAGCGGATAATGCTTCCAGTCACTTAGCCACCACAACCATCACCACCCTGTCTTCCACACGGTCACGTCTCAGTAGCGGTGAGTCTGGACCGCATATTCCTTACCCTGATCCTCCTTCCTCCCACCATGCCGAGTGCCCGGAGACAACTGATCCCACACTTGGACACTCTGAAGAGCTGTTCACTTTTCCATTTATAGATTCGGGCCTCTCGCCCTGTCCACTTGAAGCGGGGCAAGAGGAGATCGCGTGTAGCGATGCCCAAATATTTGAGCAGCCACGGTCACACGAAGGCGATGGTGGGAAAGTGTCCCAAGAGGTGGACGATGATGAGACACAATTGCCAGAAAGTCAGGAGGAGGACCAGGGTGCGTACGTGGAAGACGAGGTGGTGGATGATATAGTAACTGACCCAACCTGGCAGGAGGACATGCAGAGCGAGGACAGCAGCACACAGGGGGAGGGAGGCAGAGCACCCCAACAGGCAGGAAGAAGCAGTGTGGTGGCTGCAGACAGAAGGCAGGCAACCGTTCCCCATAACACCAACATGAAGGAAGTTGCCAGTACAACTGTTAGGTCTTCCCGAGTCTGGTTGTTAATTAAAGACTCTGCCAATATCCCCAAAAAGGCCATTTGCACCACCTGCCAGGGCAGCATCAGCAGGGGTGGCAAAACAGCCAGCCTGACCACCACCAGCATGATCAGGCACATGGCAGCAAAGCACCCGACTTTGTGGGCCGAACCCCAGGGTCCAGGAACAGTGTCTGCAGGTGGCACCATTGCTTCTTTCGCTGTTGTGCATGCAAGCCAATCCCCTGTCCATAGTGCATGCAAAGATACCTCCTGCCCTGCACCTGTCATTGCGCACTCTCAAGTAGCAGCATCAGGAAGCACGTCCATGTCCTTGTCCCAGAGCAGCGTTCAGTTGTCCATACCCCAGTCCTTGGAACGCAAGCGCAAATATGCAGCCAACGCCCCACAGGCCACACTACTAAATTCTCAAATTTCACGACTGCTTGCGCTCGAAATGTTGCCTTTTAGGCTTGTGGATACGGAAGCATTCCGCTACCTGATGACGGCGTCTGTCCCTCGGTACTCGGTCCCCAGCTGCCACTATTTCTCTCGGTGTGCCGTCCCCTCATTACACGAGCACGTGTCCCAGAACATTAGCCGAGTCCTCAACAACGCAGTAACCGGGAAAGTCCACCTAACCACAGACACGTGGGAAAGTGCTTGTGGGCAGGGACAGTACATCTCGCTGACTGCACACTGGGTTAACATAGTGGAAGCCGGGACCCAGAGGAGAGCATGGTCAGTCATCCTCTTGCTGAGGGCACGGAAGTCTTGCCTGTTAGTAGTCTGGCACGCATGGCTAAGTTTATGCTATGCTGCCTTTCCCATGACCCTCGTGTACTCAAAATTTTGGGTGATAGTCATTACTGGTTGACTAGACCCACGCTACAAGGAGAACTTTATATCTATTATTCCTGAGGCAGACAGGTCTACAAAAATGGGACTGTACCAGAAGGCCCTTGTTGCGGAACTATTTAAAAAAATTCCCATCTGAAAACGCTGGTGGCAGAGGGCACACTTCGTTGGACAACCAAGCAGTACAGGCGAGAGAGACACAACTTCAATCCAGCAGAGGCAGGCGAACACTGTCAAAGTTCTGGGAGAGTTTTCTCAGACCCTCCCATTGCACAGGCCCTGAGGCGCGGGGTACTCTCACAAGGAGTGCAAAGTTTGGGAAGATGCTGAGGGAGTACCTTGCCGACCGTACCAGTGTCCTCCGTGATTCCTCTGTGTCTTATAATTATTTGGTACCCAAGCTGGATGAGTGGAATGAACTGGCTCTCTATGCCTTGGAGGTCCTGGCCTGCCCTGCTGCCAGTGTTTTATCAGAGCAGGTTTTTAGTGCCGCTGGTGGAATTATAACTGATAAGCGCATCCGCCTGTCAACTGAAAATGCTGACAGGCTGACTCTTATAAAAATGAACAAGGGCTGGATTGGGTCAGACTTCTCCACACCGCCGAATGATAGCAGCGTAATATAAACTGAAATCCAGTGTCTTTTTTTGAGAGGTGTATTCCCATGCACCTTTTCACACCCAGACATGGGTATACACTTCCTGATTTTGGCTATTTGCTCTTGTCCTCCTTCTCCTCATCCTCCACCACCATATCACCAGGGTGACCGTGGTCCGTGATGCAACACCCACATAATTTTTTTAAAGGGTGTTTATGATGCCCGTAAAAAAAAATTTTTATACAGTATGTTCATGTATACTCCCCATGGGTAAATGTTTGTCAGCCCATACACTTAGTGCATGGGCATTACATGTATATAGGAGGCCCGCTCCTTTCTAATGGGAACATTTTTTTATGAGGCCTTCCTCCACGTCTCTTCCACGGGGCATTGAAGTGCCTCCAAATTTTTGGCAGCCCTTGTGTTCACTGCATAGGTCAACACTATGGGAGACTCTCTCCTTTCTAATGGGAATTTGTCATTACTGTGGCCCTACTCTATGTGTCTTTAATTTCTTAGTGGGGTTTTTCCCAAATTTGGTCAGCTGTTGGACTCACTGCATACCCTATAACTGTATAGCAGACCCTCTCCTTTCTAATGGGAACATGTCGTACTTGTTACTGTGGCCCTGCTCTATGTGTCTTTAAATCCTTAGTGGGGTTTTTCCTAAGTTTGGTCAGCCGTTAGACTCACTGCATACCCTATAACTGTATAGCAGACTCCTCCCTTTCTAAGGGGAATTTGTCATTACTGTGGCCCTGCTCTATGTGTCTTTAATTTCTTATTGGGGTTTTTCCTAAATTTGGTCAGCCGTTGGACTCATTGCATACCCTATAAAGGTATAGCAGACTCACTCTTTTCTAATGGGAACATGTCGTACTCGTTACTGTGGCCCTGCTCTATGTGTCTTTCAGAGTCCCTCCATCATCAATGAAACAGGATGTGTCTGATGATGTGTCACACATCATATTGCCAGATAAGGTTGTAAAATGTTAAAATGACATTTCCCGGAGAATGCATTTGCCTTAAAAAATAGCGGAAAAAAAACCCAGTAGGATCTTTCTTTAGTATAAAAACAGAGTAGCCAATGTAACCTCAATGTAATCACATTGTTCAGCTCATGAACCTCCTCCTCCATCTCTGACATGACCACATCAGTCACAAGCTGAAAGCAATGCAACACAGCCTTGGCCAAGCGGCAACAGGCTGTGCTAAAGATAACATGCTTAATGCTTAGTTGACAAACTGCCCAGCGCTGCAGAGTTGTTGAAAGCTGTAGCACAGCAGCTTGATCTGTGCCTCTCACTGCTGAACATACAGCCAGGCATGGTCGTGTGTGAAAATGGGCAGAACCTGGTGATGGAGAAATGACAGCCGGAGTAGATACGGTTTCCCTCTATGCCAGTCCTGTCACCGAGCTAAAGAATATGGCTGTGGTGAAATACAACTCCCACTGAGAAGCTGTTTCAGATTGAAAAACATTGAGCCCACCAGAGGATTTGATTCAGAGGGCTCACCTTTCTCCCCCGCTCAAGAGCCCCATAGCAACTGCAAAGTTAGCACTTTCATGAACTCTCCTGATGTAGAAGCCAGGGCACACCAGAGGATTCTCTCTTGGGACCGTCCAACCCTGCCGAGAAGCAGTCCTGGCTAAGAAAAGTGTGTGTTAAGGTTCCCGGACACTCTATGGCTGCTTTTTTACTGAGGTGGAAACCCATGCAAACACGGGGAGAACAAATAAAATCCTTGCAGATGTTATCCTTGCTGGGATTTGAACCGAGGATCCCAGCGCTGCAAGGCTTCAGTGCTAACCACTGATCCAATGTGCTGCTGTTCACCCTCTGATATCTAACAGGCTGGAGAAACTTGCACCTACTGCCACTCTATCTTCAGCTCCTTTGTGAGAAACTAATGTTTTTGGGCAGCTACTCAGTCTGCTAAATAAAATTCCTGAGAAGGAAATTGGGGAAGGCTTGGTACTGGTACTGTGGGGCGTGCTAATACCATGGCGTCTTACCATAGTTTATAGGAAATATTCCAGGCTGGTAGGAGGCAAGCAGATTCCGACAGAAAAATACCAGCAGTAATGTTCAGGGACCTGTGCTTGTAGAAGGTGGAGACAACACTGGGAGAAATAGTGGCGGCTGGGGACCGAGTATGGACACGAGGCATGAGGTTGTGAAATGCTTCCGCCTCCACGAGCCTAAAAGGCCACATTTCAAGTGAAAGCAGCTTTAGAGGACTTCCTGGGAGAAATCACAGCTGGAGTAGATATCATTTCCCAAGTCCTTTCACCAAGCTAAAGAATATGGCTGCGGTGAAATACAACTCAGCAAAAAATGTAGTGGACTGGATCCGTACTGTCCCTGGCCACATTCACCTGTCCACGTGTATGTGGTTAGCCGGTCCTTCCCAGTAAGTGCACTGGGGAGGGCACGGGTAATGTTGTGGGACCCGTGCTTGTGGAAGGCAGAGACGACACCGAGCGAAACAGTGACGGCTGGGGACCGAGTATGGACACCCGGCCGCTGCCGGCACATGAGGTTATGAAAAGCTTCCGCCTCCACGATCATAAAAGGCCACATTTCAAGTGAAAGCAGCTTTAGAGGACTTCCTGAGAGATATGACAGCTGGGTAGATATGGTTTCCCAAGTCCTTTCACCAAGCTAAAGAATATGGCTGTGGTGAAATACAACTCAGCAAAAAAAGCTGTGGACTGGCTCCGTACCGTCCCTTGGCACATTCACCTGTCCACGTGTTTGTGGTTAGGCGGTCCTTCACTGTAAGTGCATTGGGGAGGGCACGGGTAATGTTGTGGGACCCATGCTTGTGGAAGGTGGAGATGACACCGGGACAAATAGTGGCTGCTGGGGACAGAGTATGGATACCAATTGCCGCCGTCATAAGATTGTGGACAGCTTCCGCCTCTACGAGCCTAAAAGGCCACATTTCAAGTGCAAGCAGCTGTCAAAAATTTGGCAAAATAGTATTGCAGTCTATGGGTTGGTGGGTGGTTGGCTGCATACTTGCACTTGTGACGCGCCCCCTGGGCTGTGGGGTACTCGGTGCCGGGCCGGTTGGTGCAGGGGATGTCACTGTGGCAGTGACCCAGTCTGTGACCCAGGGCAGTCAATAAAAGGGAATATTTATTTTTATAGTTTTATGTTCGTGACGCCACCTGTGGTATGCGGCTATATGGAGCCGCTGCTGCGGTGCAGATCCTCTGGAGCTGATTGTGACGCAGCAGAGTTGGGACAGGTCTCCACAGGCAGAGCTTAGCTCCAGGGCAGGAAATGGTGATGTTATAGATGTTGCTGTTCAGTATAGTGCAGGGGATGGCGCAGATAATAACCAGTCCACAACTTAATGGCGGTTTCCTCTTATCTTTACTTGCGGTGGTTAGGCAGACTTTGGCACGGGTACTAGCTTGTAGTAGCGGTCCGGGCGGCCAGGAAGCAAGTTGGGAATCCACCTCGCCAGGTGAAGTTGGAGGACATCCATTTGCGCTAATCTCTTTGGCCCTGCTGCTTATTGCTGTGCTGTGGCCCTCGTCCCTGTGCTCACCAGTATGGCAGGCAGCTCGGGCATTCCTGGAGCGTCGCTCCCACGTGGCGGTGCTGGGCCCTATGTGCTGCTGAGCCTCCGGGTGTCTGATGGGGCCAGGAGACCTGCAGTCTTCTGTCCTCCGGTTTCTGCTGCTGGGCCTTCAGTGCCCAACAACCTCGACTCTGGTGTCCGGTTCTTCTACGCTCCTCTCTGGGGTGAACTGCCGTGCTGCTCCACTCCTCAGGTCTTTCCTCTACGCTGTCCTATCTTCAACTCCTCTCACTAACTCTAACTAACCCCACCTCCAGATTCCAGTTGCAAAGGGGAGGAGCTCCCCTTGCTGGTCTGGAGCCAGGAAAGTGTTGCATGCTAGTATACCTGACTAGGGGACCCCTGCTTGCATCCAGGCATGGCATCACCTCTTATGAGGGAGGCAATGCCACTGTGGCAACCGGACCCTTGGGGTACTACATTTGCATTCCAAGGAATGGGGTAGGGACAACTGAACGCTGCACTGGGACAAGGACGTGGACAGTGATTGTTGCAAGTCTGTAATGACAGGTGCATGGCGGGAGGCATCTTCACATGCGCCAAGGATCACTTATGATGGGCACACTTTTAGGTAGTGACCTGGGAGTCAGAGATTCTTCCAGAGGTCTTTCCCATGCTGTTCCCATGTCTTTTTAGCACTGTATGCATGTGTTTGATGATGTGTCCCACACCACATGGCCAGATAAGGTTGTAAAATGTTAAAATGACATTTCCTGGTGAATGCATTTGTCTTGGTTGAAAGCAATGCAAAAGTGCAAAAACGCATCAAAAACGCTACGTGCGAACATAGCCCAAGGTGTGGAGGAGTATTTTTGTTTTTGGTTACTTATTTTGCCTCATATACAAGTCATTAACCTGGAAAGGATGTTCCTTAACATATTTCCCAGGAAAATCCATTTTGGTTTCGTTTTTGAATGTTTTATTGTGAGTCCGTAAAAGTGGCGTAATACTCTGACCACGTTGTTGACAGCAGTGATCTGGGAGTCAGAGATGCTTCCACGGGTCTTACCCATGGGGGAGCCGCCTGAAAAATGCTCGAGTTTCCCATAGACTTACTTTGGGCTCCTTGCTCGGGTCGAGCACCCGAGTATTCCAATGTGCTCGACCCGAGCAACGAGTACCCGAGCATTTTAGTGCTCGCTCATCACTAGTAATTATCTTGCAGAACACCTGGTTGACCACCATTTGTTATTGTGTATTTGTTATGTTTTCTTTTTTCTAATTCCAGTAAAGTAATATTTGTTTTATTTTTGTGTTCTGCACATTATTGATTTGCTTGGCCTTTTGTGCTTTTGTGCATAGTGACACATATTATGTATGTTGCTATGGGTGATAATATTTGGTTGTGATATTGCTAATCTTTCCAATTTCTCCAAACTGTAATCTACTATACACTGCTGAATGAAAACATATAATTCAGTGCACAAATAAATTTAACACTGACGATTTGGCCCATAAAGGAGGAAGCAAGAACTTTATGCTGGTAATTTGTACAACTGAAGAGACAAAATTAAAATTTACTAGCTACACTTCACAATTTTATTACAAAATACAGATTGCTTCAATTGCAAAGCAGAACAGAACAGTCTTAAAATTTTGTTCCTGACCTAAATCTATGTCAACATCTTTGGGATAAACTCAAATGCCCCATATGCACTTTAAAAAAAAAAATAACGATAAAGGAAATAAATGCGAATGCAGTATTGAAGGGAATCTGTCACCACTTTGGAGATATCAGACCTCTACTATGGCCATACAGGGTATAGAAAAGTAAATCTATACATACCTGTATGGCCCATAGCAGAGAAAAGCACTTTAATCAATTCTATTGTGTACAGGCTTGGCGTCCGGGGGACGCCAAGCAATCCCCGCCTATGTGCTTATTATTCCCCCAAATCCCCACCTATATGCTTAATTATCATATTCCCCCCTTCCCCTGCATGTCTCAGGGCCATGTGACAGGCCCTGTGACGTGCACTGTGCTCCCTGGCTTCCTGGGCATGTGCAAAGCACCACTCACATAGAGAGCGCTTTGCTTCATCCCGGCCCCGTCTCTCTGTGCACTGCGCTGCAGGTTTCTATTGTGCAGGCGCCTGAAAATGACAGTGACTCCAAGGCACCTGCGTAATTGGCTAACATGACAGCTTACACCTGGCTTTCATAGCCAGGAGCGGCGGCTGCACTGCTACTGGAAGCCTGTGCTAGCATTTCTTCTGTGGTGTTGCTATTAGCGTATCAAGAGTTGGAGAAGAGGGTTGCATTGACAATCCAACACAATGGGCAGCACTTTGAACACATTTTCTAAGTGGTCATAAACTTGTAAAAAACTCATGAAAGAATAAAGTTACGTTAAAATCAAGCACACCATTGTTTTTCTTATGAAATTCTCAATAAGCTTGATCTGTCACATGACCCTCTTCCCATTGAAAAAAATAAAGTTGGATCCATAATGGCCGACTTCAAAATGGCCGCCATGGTCACCACCCATCTGGAAAAGTTTTCCCCTCCCATATACTAATGTGCCACAAACAGGAAGTTGATATCACCAACCATTCCCATTTAATTTAGGTGTATCCATATAAATGGCCCACCCTATATTTTGTGTCATATAGCTCTCTGGTATAAGGGCATAAAAATTAAAAACTAGAAAATTTCAACATTTTCACCAAATTTCAGATAATTTCACAAATAAACGCAAGTCATATCGAACAAATTTTACCACTATCAGGATGTCACGAAAAACAATCTCAGAATCACTGGGATCCATTGAAGCATCCCAGAGTTATTACCACATAAATTGACTCTGGTCAGAATTGTAAAAATTGGCCTGGTCATGGGGGTGAAAACAGGCTGAGGGTGAAGGGGTGAAAATGGAGATACCTACCTTAACATTATTTCAATATTTATTCTGCACAGAGGTGTGTCTTACCAGCACAGGCTCATTGAAGATATAGGGAAGATACCGATAATATATTTATTGTATGAACTATAGAAAAACAAAAAATGGAATAAACAGCAATTTAAAAGGTTAAAAAGTGATAGGCATATGTTAAAAGAAATGCCCTCACAAATTAATAATGTGCGGCTCGCAGACAGCATTTAATGACATTTCTTTATACTCAGTGGAGACTTTAAACAAAAAGAAAAGTAAAGGGTGAGCATTTTTTATATCCACTCCTGTGTTTGACTAAAAACCTACATAAATATAAGAATATCGTAGCTGATCGACTTGTGAAATATGAGAATGTACACAAACACCCCATCACTGTGGACTTTTAGTAAATGCATTATTTTTTATCAGTGGCCTGAGCCTCTTTTATCAAAAGCTCTAGGATTGGTGTTTTTAAGTTTATATACTTATAACTTCTACATAGAACTTCCATTAACTTGTAGTAAGATTAAACCACAAATTATTTTTCTTCTCTCATTTCATGCATATCTGTGTCAACAAGTCTCCCTATGTTAAGAGGCCTTTCCATGAAACATTAAATTATAAAGTTACACACAACTCACACAGGGTGGAATGTGCTGATAAGCTCTAATGAGACACTTCATACTTTGCCAAAGAAAGATTGTCTTGATCATTTACTATAATTCACGAGAAAAATAAATATTTATTGTAATGACAGCATTATCATATACACACCTCTCCAAATGCAAAAGACTTATTTGAAATAATAAAAAAATGCTTTACATATTTACTGAACCCATTCTAATTGAAGTATTTGTAAAATAATAATGCATTAGAGCAACTAAACAGTTAAGTATCTCTGGCAATCTAATTCTAAATTTGAAGCTGCCCAGGGAGTTCTGAAAAAAAATAAACTTGCTGGATAAGTGTTTCTTTGAACCTAAGCAAGGGTGGATTTACAGCACCCACCTTACGGCATTAAACGTCCGCCAATCAGCTGCTGGTTTGCTGATGGGCTGTCTTTTAACAGCTTGTTTAGACAGGCTGAATGCATATCCAATAAACACATAACTATCAGTAATAGAACATTCTGTGCACATAAACTGTCATTATTCTCATCTGAACAGGTCCTGTTTACAGGATGATATGCTGCCGAGAACTATAATTTTTAAGTCAGCTTAAATTTTTTTTCACCCTATGCACAAGCATTTCGCTTGTTCATCGCAAGATTACATAGTAACATACTTTGAATAAAGATCTTGGTCCGTCTAGTTCATTTGTGCCAAACTCTGGCCTGTGGGCATAATCTGGCCCGCAGGGTGATAATATTTGGCCGCTACACCAGAACCACCACCCCTATGTGGGGCCATTACTTTGCATGTAGGACTCTGTGGGCCTCATTATACTGTATAGAAAGCTAAGTGGGGCCATTATACTGTTTGGTGGACTATCTGGGCCCATTATACTGTATGGAGGACTATGTGGGGCCCATTATACTGTATACTGGTTGGCCCACGACTTTGTCCACGTTTTTCACTTTGGCCCTCTGTGTGTTTGAGTTTGACATCTCTGACCTAGTTCAGCTTTCCTCCCCCAATTGTACTCCATACACTAACACTACACTAACTGATTAACTAACTGGGACTAGGCCTCTCAAATGTATTATTACCATTTTTAATATTGCTGCTCTTTTACAATTAAAAATTAACCAGTTTATAATTTTTAATTAGTTTTATATTTTGTATTGCTCTTGTGATTCTAATAATGGTATTACTAAAATCCTTATGCCTAAATCTGTTGATCCAGAAGAAGGCAAAAACTCCAAGACACATTCAGCCAATGTGCGTCACAGGGGAAAAATTGCTTCTTGACCCCTAGAAAGGGTGCTCAGTTCTAGAACCCTGGACCAAACCTAATTATATTACTAGTTATGTAATTACTATTACCGTACTAAATGTACTATTATAGTTGTAACATTTTGTCTAATTTAACTGTAACCCACAATGTTATGTTTATTGAGGAAGTCATTCAGCCCTTTTTTGAAAGCTGTTAGTGTCTGCCATCACTACCTCTTGTGGTAGGGGATTCCACAGTGCCCTGTCAGGTTTAATAAGTGGGATTTCTTGCCTTATAAATGGGGTTGTATAAGTTGTGTTGTGCTGAAGTCACGTGGATACACAGCTGATAGTCCTACTGAATAGACTGTTAGAATTCGTATTATGGCAAGAAAAAAGGAGCTAAGTAAAGAAAAATGAGTGGCCATCATTACTTTAAGAAATGAAGGTCAGTCAGTCCGAAAAATTGGGCATACTTTGAATGTGTCCCCAAGTGCAGTTGCAAAAACCATCAAGCGCTACAAAGAAACTGGCTCACATGAGGACCGCCCCAGGAAAGGAAGACCAAGAGTCACCTCTGCTTCTGAGGATAAGTTTTTCTGAGTCACCAGCTTCAGAAATCGCAGGTTAACAGCAGCTCAGATTAGCGACCAGGTCAATGCCACACAGAGTTCTAGCAGCAGACACATCTCTACAACAACTGTTAAGAGGAGACTTTGTGCAGCAGGCCTTCATAGTAAAATAGCTGCTATGAAGCCACTGCTAAGTACAAGCAACAAGCAGAAGAGACTTGTTTGGGCTAAAGAACACAAGGAATGGACATTAGACCAGTGGAAATCTGTGCTTTGGTCTGATGAGTCCAAATTTGGGATCTTTGGTTCCAACAACCGTGTCTTTGTGCGACGCAGAAAAGGTGAATGGATGGACTCTACATGCCTTGCTCCCACCGTGAAGCATGGAGGAGGTGTGATGGTGTGGGGGTGATTTGCTGGTGACACTGTTGGGGATTTATTCAAAATTGAAGGCATACTGAACCAGCATGGCTACCACAGCATCTTGCAGCGGCATGCTATTCCATCCGGTTTGCATTTAGTTGGACCATCATTTATTTTTCAACAGAACAATGACCCCAAACACACCTCCAGGGCTTTTTGACCAAGAAGGAGAGTGATGGGGTGCTACGCCAGATGACCTGGCCTCCACAGTCACCAGAGCTGAACCCAATCGAGATGGTTTGGGGTGAGCTGGACCGCAGAGTGAAGGCAAAAGGGCCAACAAGTGCTAAGCATCTCTGGGAACTCCTTCAAGATTGTTGGAAGACCATTTCCGGTGACTACCTCTTGAAGGTCATCAAGAGAATGCCAAGAGTGTGCAAAGCAGTAATCACAGCAAAAGGTGGCTACTTTGAAGAACCTAGAATATAAGACATATTTTCAGTTGTTTCACACTTTTTTGTTAAGTGTATAATTCCACATGTATTAACTCATAGTTTTGATGCCTTCAGTGTGAATGTACAATTTTCAAAGTCATGAAAATACAGAAAAATCTTTAAATGAGAAGGTGTGTTCAAACTTTTGGTCTGTACTGTATTTATACATGTAAATTAGATCTAGTTGCCCGCCTTCTAACTGACTCTAACTTCTGAATATCTTTTTTAAGATGTAGGGCCCAAAACTGGATCCCATATTCTAGATGTGGCATCACCAGTGATTTATAAAGGGACAATAGTACGTTGGGATCGCGGGATTTTATTTCTCTTTTTATACATCCTAAAATCTTGTTTGCTTTTGCAGCTGCTGCTTGACATTGAGTACTGCTGCTCAGCTTACTTGTAACCAGAATACCCAAGTCCTTCTCCTCTTCTGTAGTCCTGAGTATACTCTCATGTAATTTATATGCAGCAATAGGATTACTCTGTCCTAGTTGCATTACTCTACATTTATCTACATTAAAGCTCATCTCCCAAGTGTTAGCCCATTCAGTCATCTTATCCAGATCGTTCTGCAATATTGTAATGTCAAGATCAGATTTATATATCCTACATAGTTTTATGTCGTCAGCAAAGATTGACACTTTACTCTCAATCCCATCCCCAAGATCATTAATAAAGTTAAAGTTAAAAAGAATCAATCCTAGCACAGATCCCTGCGGTCCCCACTGCTGACTATATCCCATTTAGAGAACGTACCATTTATGATGACTCTTTGTTTCCTATCATTTAGCCAATTCCTTAGCCATCTACATATAGTACCCCCAAGTCCTTTTTTCTGTTTCTTCAGTATAAAGCTATTATGTAGTACAGTATCCAATGCCTTTCCAAAGTCCAGATAAATCACATCAACCGCATTACCAACATCCAAATTTGCACTTACCTCCTCATAGAACCCCAAAATGTTGGTTAGATATGACCTATTTTTCATAAATCCGTGCTGATTATCATTTATTATATTATTCTCTGTGATATAACTCTGCAGGTCATCTCTTATGATGCCCTCAAAAACTTTGCACACTACTGATGTCAGACTTACTGGACGGTAGTTACCTGGATCCACCTTCTTACCTTTCTTAAATATCGATACCACATCGGCTATCCTCCAGTCCTGTGGCATTACACCTGATACAGCGGTTTGTCAATTACTGAGCTCAATTCCATCAGTATCCATGGTTGAATACCATCTGGGCCGGGGAACTTGTCAAAGTTTAATTTGCTCAAACACAGGCGTACTTCTTTTTGTGTTAAACTAGTTCTATCAGGTGGTGAACTTTGATTTTTGCCCTGTTGATAGATCTCTGGAACAGACGGTTTGTTATTGACCATGAATGAAAAGTGCCTGTTTAATATCTCAGCCCTCTCTTTGTCCTCTATAGTTATCTTGTTATTATCATCTTTTAAGGGGTCGATACCATCTGTTTTTTTCTTTTTTGTATTGATGTGGTTCTAAAAATTTTTGAGATTTATTTAAATGTCACTGGCGATTTGTTTCTCTGTGAATAATTTTGCTAGCTTGATTTCTCTTTTACATTTCTTATTTAGGTGTGATGATGTGTGATGTCACTACTCATGGGCAAGCCATGAGGCAGGGTAGTCAGGAGGTTCAAGGTCAGATACCAGGAGGGCTCGTAGTACAGAGAGGAGAGTCAAAGGAGTGGTAAGGAAACAACCCTAGGTCAAATGCCAGGAGGGTACGTCAAAACCAGGGAATACAACAAACTGATAATCAGGGGACAAAGCTGGGGTCAGATGCCAGGAGGCTACTTCAAAAGCAGAAGGGGAAATCCATAAGAGTAGTCACGACAAATCCTAGGTTCAACAACAGGACCAGGGGACAGAGACACACAACTAAGCAACCACATCCAGCTAAGCAGAGTTACAACTGACACAGACTCCTAGAAGCTAGCTAGTTAAATACCTTATAAATCAGCTAAGAGAAAAACTCTTAAAATATAACATTTATTGGATCCTTAAAATTATTTTGTACCTCCAATGTCCAATATAAATCACTCATACACCCCTATTACAATCCAGACATCACAACCAACCCCTCGTATAGTAGAGAGGGCCAGCAAAATTAATTCAGTCCTGATAGATATATTTTCTTAGAGCAAACCTTGTTAAGGACATAAAACAACGCGTTTCTTCCTCCTCAAAGAGGATCCATCAGGGGAGTGTAACTCGTATCTTGGGGAGCATTACAAAAAAGTGACTAAGTGCTATAAAGTGCTATGTGGTTTAAAAATATCATCTAATGGACCTCACAATGGTGAGCGTCCATTTTTGTGGTACAGAATGCTGTTACCACCTTCAAAAGTGCAAATATGCAAAGAGAAAGGGGGGGTCCTCCACACCTAACTTCTCTGTTTAAATATACTCTTTTTCCCTCCATTTCTGAGCGTCCCATGTCACTTCTGGGGTGGGGCTTAATTTGGTTAATCATAATCATGATTAACAACCTTTTTCTTACAAGACATTACCCTCCACAAATTTTAGATAATACTATATATTTAATTTTGATAAAGATCTAATATGTAAACCTCAGTCCTATCTCATTTTTATTCAAAGATTCTACAAATTTTTCAATATCCCTCTTGGGTTCCTTCCAGAATATTTTTATATCATCGATATACCTTGTCCACAGTTCAATGCATTTTGTAAAGCATTGTTTTTCTTCTGTGAAGACCACGGTTTCCTCCTACTAGCCCAGGAACAGGTTAGCATAAGTGGGCACACAAGAATTGCCCATAGCTGTGCCCCTGAGCTGGTGTAAGATTTTACCGTTAAACAAGAAGAAATTGTTTGCGAGCACGAATTCAAGAAGGGCAAGTATCAATGCATTGTGGGCTTGAAATTGATTCTCTCGTGACCGTAGAAAGAATTTTACCACCTCAATACCTTTTACATGCGGTATCGAGGAATACAGGTCCTCCACATCAATACTTGCTATCCAGACATCCTTATCTAAATGTATCCCTTCCAATTGACGTAAGAGATCCATAGTGTCTCTTGTTGACGAGGGGAGCGCTTCTACAAAGGGCCGGATTACTTGATCTAGGTTTATACCTACATTTTGTCCCAGACTCTCAATACGTGATACTATAGGTCTCCCTTTTAGGACTTCAAGCCCCTTATGTATCTTTGGCAATGAATAGAATGTTGTCAGTTTGGGATGTTGGGGTAGGAGAAACAATTATGTTCTAATTTGAATATTCCACTCGATTTGTTACCTGATGTGCAAGAATTAGCTGGATTAGATGAGTACCCAGATAGGTCCGATGGCATGAGACCGCATACATCGTTAAGGAACAAAAGTAATAAAATGCCTCGACCCACTGGGGACCTATCGGCGGTAGACGTCTTTGTAAACATGGTAACAAGAGATCTGACAGATCTGACAGAGTTAGATACTAAAATTCATAAACCAAATTGTTCAAAGGAAGAAATCCAAGCCCTTTGAACCCTAGAGAATGACGCTAAAATAGTTATTAAAAAATCGGATAAAGGGGGAAACACAGTTATTATGGGAGTAGAAATGTACGAGAATATGTGTATGAAAATTTTGGATGACAAAGAGAACTATGCTGTGTTGTCAAATAACCCCACTGTAGAAATGAGAATGAAATTGGAAAGGATCTTGAAAGAGGCTAGAGAAGAGAATTTGGTAAGCAAAAACGAATTAGACTTTCTCCTACCCCAACATCCCAAACTGGCAACATTCTATTCATTGCCAAAGATACATAAGGGGCTTGAAGTCCTAAAAGGGAGACCTATAGTATCACGTACTGAGAGTCTGGGACAAAATGTACGTATATACCTAGATCAAGTACTCCGGCCCTTTGTAGAAGCG
Source organism: Phyllobates terribilis (assembly GCF_046119375.1). Classification (NCBI taxonomy): domain Eukaryota; kingdom Metazoa; phylum Chordata; class Amphibia; order Anura; family Dendrobatidae; genus Phyllobates; species Phyllobates terribilis. The sequence continues at coordinate 527,457,350 of NW_027362763.1, read as the reverse complement.
CTCCCCTCCTACACAAGAGACACTATGGATCTCTTGCTTAAATTGGAAGGGATACATTTAGATAAGGATGTCTGGATAGCAATGTGGAGGCCCTGTATTCCTTGATACCGCATGTAAAAGGTATTGAGGTGGTAAAATTCTTTCTAGGGTCACGAGGGAATCAATTTCAAGCCCACAATGCATTGATACTTGCCCTTCTTGAATTCGTGCTCACAAACAATATCTTCTTGTTTAATGGTAAAACCTTCCACCAGGTCAGGGGCACAGCTATGGGCAATTCTTGTGTGCCCACTTATGCTAACCTGTTCCTGGGCTGTTGGGAGGAAACCATGGTCTTCACAGAAGAAAAACAATGTTTTACAAAATGCATTGAACTGTGGACAAGGTATATAGATGATATACTAATATTCTGGAATGGACCCAAGAGGGATTTTGAAAAATTTGTAGAGGCTTTGAATAAAAATGAGATAGGACTGAGGTTTACATATGAGATACACCAGACGAGCCTGCCCTTTTTGGATGTACAGATCAGCAAAAAGGAAGGGGGGGTAGATACACACTACCATCTATGGAAAAACAAAGGCTACAAATTCCCTTCTTAGGTGGGAGAGTCACCATCCTTTCTCCCTGAAGAAGGGAATATCGAAGGGCCAATATATTAGGCTTAGAAGGAATTGTTCCACTGAGGAGGAATTTATACAGGAGGCAAAAGAGATGAGAGAAAGATTTAAAAGAACGGGATACCCTGATTGGGTTCTCAGAAGGGTGTATCAATTTGCATTGAAACAAAGGAGAGAGAACTTACTTAGCCCTAAAATCTTGGGGAAAGAAAAAGAAAATGCAGACTGTGCAAGATTCAGAGTAATCATTATGTCATTATGTCATTATGTGCCCCTGTAAAAAGATAAATCATGGCTACCAAAAAGACCGAAGGACTGCTACAAATGCAATGGCTGTATAGCTTGCCCAAACGTGAAAAGTACAAAGACCTTTGTGAGCAATGTCACTGGAGAATCTTTTGAGATTAGAAACTTTATTAATTGCAGAACTAAGTTTGTAATATACAAGTCAACATGCATCTGCAAAAAATAATATGTAGGAAAGACTATTCGGGAGATGAGACGACGCATAGGGGAGCACTTAAATGATATATTAAACAAAAAAGAAACGCCAAGCGCGAAACATGTGAATTTGGTACATGGAGGAGATCCTAGAGTAATCTCCTTCATGGGAATTGCATGCATGAAGACTAACAATAGAAGGGGCAATATGGACAGAATCCTACAGCAGAAAGAAACGAGATGGATTTTCCGGTTGGGTACCATGGCCCGTAGGGGACTAAACGAGCCGCTTAATTATAGCTGCTTTGTATAGTAATCCCCTTGAAACATCCCGAGACAACCATGTTTTACGTGAAGGACCGCCTACTGAAACCAGTTAAAAGTCAAATTTTTTCTTTAACAGATGGATGCCTTTTACATTTTTTTTAAAAAAAGAGGCCAAATGTTTATATGCCCTGCATAGCAAAGAGGGCGACATATACATACCTCGAATGTGCAATTTTGGGGTAACAACCTTTGCAATTATTTAGTAATGATGCTTTGAAGAAGAGGCCAACTTTATAAATAAGAATCATGATATTATTACTTAAAAAGTACTGAATTTAGTGTTGGTATAGAGATTTAATATTGAAGGTTCCCAATGTTTTTGGAATAAAGGTGACGTTAATCGATCACTCCAAATATAATAAAGGAGGGTAAAGTAAGGTAACAATTACCATGAAAAGGGAAACCTGGATATAAAATTGGTCTCTTTTAAAAAATGGGTTTATTGAATTCTGTACAAGAATACATTAAATCATCCGTTTAGGCGGAAATGATGTCAATGACATAGGGGATGCCCAAAAATTGTTTGCGGTCCAGATTCCCGGAAGCGCCATGAGAAGTGCCCACCCCGGGCTGACATGGGAACTATGCATTCTAAACACCTGGAAATAGTTAAGGTAACATGTACACTTGCGGTCCAGACGCCCGGAAGTGACGCGGTGAGCGCACATGCAGGGCGCCCGGAAATGACGTAGAAGGCTTGAGTTCCAGGCGTCTGAAAATGGGGGAGGAAGTATGCGTTCCGAGCGCAAGAGAGAGAGGCAGACAACGGACGCTATAAATGATATAAATATATGTCCGGTGACCTCCATATTCTAGCGTGTGGGAGGTTGGTGACCCTAGGATGTGAACACAATAGGAGGGAAAGGATCACATGGGCATTTCTCAGTGATAAACAGGATGCCACCGCGATACGAGCATTATCTTAAAGCAGAAACGGAATTAGATCTTTATGAAAATGAAATATGTAATATTATCTAAAAATAGTGGAGGGTAATGTCTTGTAAAAAAAAGGTTGTTAATCATGATAATGATAAAGCAAATTAAGCCCCACCCCGGAAGTGACATGGGACGCCCAGAATTGGAGGGAAAAAGAGTATATTTAAACAGAGAAGTTAGGTGTGGAGAACCCCCCCTTTCTCTTTGCATATTTGCACTTTTGAAGGTAGTAACAGCATTCTGTACCACAAAAATGGACGCTCACCATTGTGAGGTCCATTAGATGATATTTTTAAACCACATAGCACTTTATAGCACTTAGTCACTTTTTTGTAGTGCTCCCCAAGATACGAGTTACACGCCCCTGATGAATCCTCTTTGAGGAGGAAGAAACGCGTCGTTTTATGTCCTTAACAAGATTTGCTATAAGAAAATATATCTATCAGGACTGAATTAATTTTGCTGGCCCTCTCTACTATACGAGGGGTTGGTTGTGATGTCTGGATTGTAATAGGGGTGTATGAGTGATTTATATTGGACATTGGAGGTACAAAATTATTTTAACAATCCAATAAAAGTTATATTTTAAGAGTTTTCCTCTCAGATGATTTATATTGTTAATACTGAAGCTATATACTGCCGTAGGTTTAAGCAGGTTGTGGCTAAGTAACTAGTTAAATACCTTCCAAATGATTGAAAGATGGGAGACACCTGGGGGAAACACCCACAGACTTTTAGAAGATAGGACAGCAGGGCTGTCAATCAAAATGCTGACAGCCCAGCGCCTTCCAGATTCCATAGGGCGGCTGAGCTTTCACTCACAGCGACCCAAGGCCACAGTCAGTAATGAAACCATGACATTAGGTCTTTATACTCCTGAAATGCTATTTCTGTTTTCTGTATTTTTGCCTTATTAAACTTTGTACTGTCTCATCTATCCATAATGGTTTCTTTTTATTCCTGGGCATTTTATTACCAAAGGATATACATTTTCTTCAGGATTGTAGTAGTATTTTCTTAAACATGCCCCATTTATGTTCAGTATCCCAAGTTACCATGACATGGTCCCAGTCTACACGATTAAGCTCTTCCCTTAATTTGTTGAAATCAGCTTTCCTGAAGCTCCAGGTTTTTGCATTTCTTTTTTGAAATGTTTTATTGAATTTACATTGAAACTTATCATATGCTCGCAAGCCTGTAGATCTGAAATTGTATCTGGTCTATTTGACAGCACCAGATCCAGCAGATTACCTCCCCTGATAGGTTCCTCTACCAGCTGAGAGAGGTCATTGTCCTGAACTGTGGATAAGCACTTGCAGCTTTTAGCACAACCAGAAGATTCTATGTCCCATTGAATATCTGGATAGTTAAAATCCCCCATAATGAGGACCCTATTATTATATGCTCCTTTTTTTACTTGTTGCAGCATTTCATCCTCTACTTGTTCAGCTATGTTAGGAGGTTTGTAGCAAACTTCAGTTAGCAGCTTTCCATTACTGCCATCCCCATGTACATTTACCCATACTGACTCTACATTGTCGCAGCTTCCCCCAATGTCGTCATTGAGCACAGGTTTTAGTCGAATAGAGAATATCACCTGATGTAAACAGTTTAAATAACCATCCAGGTTACAAATTCTAAACATCATCAATTTTTATTTATTACGCCTGATTTCTACTGTACATTTCAGAGATTTAAATCTTACAGTGAAGCCATGTTGTGCATATGCAGTTTTTGGCAATACTTATCTAGGTGCATAGACACATGCCCACCTAGATGCATCATCTTAGAAACATCATAAACATATTCACTAGTTTATTCTGAGACATGAATCATCACATCTCTATATGCATATAGGAATATATATTGACAGCCCTAGAAACAGATATCAGAGGTAAATAAATTCAGATTTATTATCGCAAATAACATAAATATTATATAATATATAGTCTTCTTATCATAGGGAGCTAATTAACTTGTGACACTCATATTACTATAAAGAGGATGATTTATTAGAATTTATACAAATATATAGATGGATGCTGAAAGATATGTAAAATATAGGGGTGAAGCATAAGACTATATATCAACAAAAAGAGGCACAAATATAAAGACACAAGTCTGTACTTATCAGAGTACAAAAGGACCCAGATTCAATTGTCCTATATAGGGGCGGAGCAATAAAGGCATTCTGAGTAGCATCGGGCAATATAAACTGGCCTGTTAAATACATTGCACCATCTCCTCAGACTGATATATGATCCATCTAAAGTGTTGAGCATGTCAAATACCCACTCTACAGTGGTGGCCAAAAGTATTGGCACCCCTGCAATTCTGTCAGATAATACTCAGTTTCTTCCTGAAAATGATTGCAATCACAAATTCTTTGGTATTATTATCTTCATTTAATTTGCTTGCAAGGAAAAAACACAAAAGAGAATGAAGCAAAAATCAAATCATTGATCACTTCACACAAAACTCCAAAAATGGGCCAGACAAAAGTATTGGCACCCTCAGCCTAATACTTGGTTGCACAACCTTTAGCCAAAATAACTGCGAACAACCGCTTCCGGTAACCATCAATGAGTTTCTTACAATGCTCTGCTGGAATTGTAGACCATTCTTCTTTGGCAAACTGCTCCAGGTCCCTGATATTTGAAGGGTGCCTTCTCCCAACTGCCATTTTGAGATCTCTCCACATGTGTTCTATGGGATTCAGGTCTGGACTCATTGCTGGCCACCTTAGAAGTCTCCAGTGCTTTCTCTCAAACCATTTTATAGTGCTTTTGGAAGTGTGTTTTGGGTCATTGTCCTGCTGGAAGACCCATGACCTCTGAGGGAGACCCAGCGTTCTCACACTGGGCCCTACATTATGCTGCAAAATTTGTTGGTAATCTTCAGACTTCATAATGCCATGCACACGGTCAAGCAGTCCAGTGCCAGAGGCAGCAAAGCAACCCCAAAACATCAGGGAACCTCCGCCATGTTTGACTGTAGGGACCGTGTTCTTTTTTTTGAATGCCTCTTTTTTTTTCCTGTACAATCTCTGTTGATGCTTTTTGCCAAAAAGCTTTACTTTTGTCTCATCTGACCAGAGAACATTCTTCCAAAACGTTTTAGGCTTTCTCAGGTAAGTTTTGGCAAACTCCAGCCTGGCTTTTTTATGTCTCGGGGTAAGAAGTGGGGTCTTCCTGGGTATCCTACTATACAGTCCCTTTTCATTCAGACACCGACGGATAGTACAGGTTGACACTGTTGGACCCTCGGACTGCAGGGCAGCTTGAACTTGTTTGGATGTTAGTCGAGGTTCTTTATCCACCATCCGCACAATCTTGCGTTGAAATCTCTCGTCAATTTTTCTTTTCCGTCCACATCTAGGGAGGTTAGCCACAGGCCATGGGATTTAAACCTCTTGATGACACTGCGCACGGAAGACACAGGAACCTTCAGGTCTTTCAAGATGGACTTATAGCCTTGTGATTGCTCATGCTTCCTCACAATTTGGTTTCTCAAGTCCTCAGACAGTTCTTTGGTCTTCTTTCTTTTCTCCATGCTCAATGTGGTACACACAAGGACACAGAACAGAGGTTGAGTCAACTTTAATCCATGTTAACTGGCTGCAAGTGTGATTTAGTTATTGCCAACACCTGTTAGGTGCCACAGGTAAGTTACAGGTGCTGTTAATTACACGAATTAGAGAAGCATCACATGAATTTTCAAACAGTGCCAATACTTTTGTCCACCCCCTTTTTTAGGTTTGGTGTGGAATTATATCCAATTTGGCTGTAGGACAATTCTTTTTGTGTATTTTCATTGAAGACAAATTAAATGAAGATAATAATACCAAATAATTTGTGATTGCAATCATTTTCAGGAAGAAACTGAGTATCATCTGACAGAATTGCAGGGGTGCCAATACTTTTGGCCACCTCTGTATATGCCATCATGGCTATTATAGATAAAGGGGCCAAAACGAACATAAATCAGTCCTAAAGAGTGCTCGCTTTATAAGTAATACTAATAATACACCAATACTGTATTAAACCATTTCAATCCAGCATGTCTCAAGTCATTTGTACAAATCTCTACATTGGAAAGCTTGATCGGAAAAAAAATGTGTGGAGAGTTGAAAGAGAGAGAACCCCCACTGACTATAAGAGCTTATAAACTATAGAAAATAAAATGTGAGGGTTTTGCTGACCATAAGAGCTTACACTCTACAAGAGAAAGAGAGAGAGAAGACCCTATTGATCAAAAGAGCTTACACACTACAGAAGAGAGAGACTTACTCAGTGACTCTGGAGATGGAAAATGCCTCTGCAGTATAAGATGTGCTCCACTGGGAACCCCTGATCTGTGATGGCCCAGGTACTGACCACCATTGTACAAGGTATGATCATCCACAGCGCTTTATAGACATTATGTGGGAGGAAATCGGAGAGCCCGGAGAAAACCCACGCAAGCACGGGGAGAACATACAAACTCCTTGCAGATGTTGTCCTTGGTGGGATTTGAACCCAGGACCCCAGTGCTGCAAAGGAACAGTGCTAACCACTGAACCTGTAAAGGACATATTAATATTCATGCTATCCAAGTGTAAAGGACATATTGATACTCATGCTAGAGCAACTCCATTTTGTCTACTCGCTTTAAAATCATGTTATTATCACTCCTTGCATAACATGCATTCTTTCTTTCTCTTCCCATAGAAATTATCTCACACTAACTTGTTCTCAAGAGAACATTTTGTCAGACACTTATCTAACTTGTTTAGGGCAGGTTTGACCTTGTAAAATTTCCATAGTGCTTCGAACTAACGATGAATATATGACCATATATGTGATTCCGTAATAATTGTACTGACATTAGTTAGCCTATAGTATTGTAGCATGGCTGTAGAGTTGATTGGCTATTTGATATACTCAAAACAATATAAAATGCTAAGCAAAATAAATGGGATCAGAGATTCTTTGAATCCTCCCAATACAGAGCATTGCCTCCGTTTGGTTTTCTGTGGATTGCGCAATCAACATAATAATTTGTCACTCACTTGGTCAACCGTGAAGGGCCATTTGCCCTCCCTTAACAAACCATCTTGCTGCCATGTAGCACATTAGCTGCAGGGCATCATAGCTGTAGGGCATTATGGGGAAGCACACATTGCCATGCAAAAAAAAAAATTAGCCTGCTCTCTGATATTTCAACAGTGAGGAGTGTCTGCGGATCGAGATACTCATCTTTAGTAATGAGGCAATTAAAAGACAGTTCCCAACGCTAATAGTCATACAGCACGAAGAATAGATGTATACTTTAATGGTATTAATGTAGAAATCCTGGTCACAGCAAGCCCACAGAGCACCCTACATTATAGAAAAGTGATCTATATATCATAAAAACTAAAAAAAAAAATAATTAATTAAAGAAACAATTAATTAAACAGCATAATGGAAAACATAAAATCCCTAACAGTAAAAACAAGAATAGAAAAACACAAAGAGGAATAGCCAGTGCAATTGTGCAACCTACCTTATCATTAATCTAAGGTCCAAATATATAATAAAGTAACAGACCTAATTAAATACATTAGTATTGTAATCCAAGTTCATACAATAAAGGGCCAGTGCACCGAATTCATAGATCCATCTAATTTCTTTCTGGTTAAGCAACTTCACTTGGTCACCCCATGTTCTAAGCACAGGACATGGTCAACAATTCTATACCTCAATTGGCTCATGTCCATTATTTTATAAAGTGTGCAGCCACAATTCTTTCCAGAACTTTTGTACATATGGTGCTTTTATGTTTACTTATCCTTATTTTGGTTTCCTGAGTGGTCCCTCCAATATAGGCCATGTCACAAGGGCAGGCAATGACATAGAACACATATTTTAATTCACACATTTCTCCATGTTTAAACCAATATATTTTACCTGTTCTAAGGTTCCTAAAGTTATTACATTTAATCAAAGTATTGCATTGAGGATGTATAAACAAGTCTACTCTTTATTGTAACTAAAAGTCAGCCTAAAATAAAAAAGATAATCATTATGCAATACATATTTTAAGAGTTCCAGTACAAATTCAGGTACACATCCATAGCCGGCCAATGTTTCATATGTGACACCCTCCCTGAGCTGCGGGGTTACTCGGAGCCAGGTCAGTGTAGCTGTCGCGGAGATGCAGTTGTGGCCTGGACCCGTTCCGTGCCCATGGCTGTCACATAAAAATATTGGGCTTTCAAGTAAGAGTGGTATTTCGATTACGCCACCTGCGGTTTCCGGTGATGGACACCAGCGCTGCTACAGTTCACTGATGCTGGTGTTACGGGCAGCTAAGATGGGACAGCTCCCTGCAGGCGGAGCAGGCCTCAGGGCAGTGTGAGAAGGAATGGTGGGTGCAGCCCGCGCAGGAAATAACAGGCTGTGGCGGTGTGAAGTCATCCGGGTCTTTACTCACTTTCAGATGAACTTTCAGCCGCAAAGCTTCTCTCTGCTACACACGGCGTACTGCGGCCACCGGGAAGGGGGTCCAGCATTTCCCAGGTAGATCAGGAGCACCTGTCCAGACCCCTCTGGTGTGTGTTCCTCTCCTTGGTAAGTTCTCCCACTAAGTCTTCTCCTTACTGTGCGTGGTATGAACGTGGTGTAAGGCCGGGTCCCACTGGATAAACGCAGTGTAAGAGATACAGGTGGCGACTCCACTCCGTTCGTATCCCCCTGGGATCCACTAGGCCTCCGGGCTTTTCTGACTGAGACGTGAAGTAGCACAGTCAGGTATCGGGGGCCGGTCACCCCTCTTGCAGCAGGAATCCCTCTGACTAGGCCAGATTAAAGAATACAGGTGGCTACTCCACTCCTTCCATATCCCCCTGGGATCCTTTTGCCTGTGGAGCCTATCTCCTCCGCTCCCCTCCAAGGCCTTCTTAGGTCCGGACCTTGACCGGGTAGAGACAGTGGTTAACTCTGACCCGCTCCTCGTCTCAAGGCCAGAGTACGAGGACCGCGAACCTTCAGTCAGCTACAGCCTCTTGCTGGACCCTGACAGAAGACCCTCAATCAAAGACCTTGAACTTAAGATGGCCGTAGATTAAATATGAATGAATAAGTGTTTCCTTAAAGTGTGTCCTCCACCCTCACCCACTACATGGTTCCCCCTATCTTTGGTTCCCCCCATCTCCTCTATCCCGGGACGGGGCAGCACACTGGTGCATTTAGGCCCCCTACAGGACAGGAGTGGTGTAGTGTTGAGTGGTAAAGTGGGGTCCTGAGAAATGCTCCATCCTTACCTGGAAGAGGAGATACCACACCTCGAACTGAGGTGCAGTACCCCTGTGGCGACTGAACCCTCAGGGGTGCCACATCCCCCCCCCACTGAAACACAGCATGTCCGCGGGCTGCAATAGAGTAAAGAGTTGGTACAGACATTCAAATTTTAAAAGTTTTTGTAAACAGTAAAACATTCTTCCCTTTATGGGAGGTTAGGACACTTTTAACGTTGCATGATATATATACATATAACATAAATATAGAAAAACATCAAAGAGACATTATGCATGTTTGGAAAACATTAAAGAGACATTATGCATGTAGACAGTACTGTAGAAAATATGGTAGAAAGTGTCAGTTCAGCAGCATGAGGGACCTGTCCCAAACCCTCAACGTAGGCCCTGGGGTGGCTGCAGGGCATGGAGATCCCGAGTTGGACCTCCAGTAGAGCCACTCCAGACAAGTTTTGCTTCTGAGGTCTGAGGTAGAAGTGGTTTTGGATAAAACCAATAGGGAGCACCTAAATAGGTGCAAAACTATATACAAAGTCAGTCTGTCTACTGCTTAGCGTCTGCAGGGACAAATGTCTCTTTCAACTGAGTCCGGGTGAAGAACTTGGAAAAAAAAACAAATAACAGTTCACGCAAAGGGGAGATGCATCTCCCGGGGCTGCTCAGAAGTGGTATCCCCACCGGGGAAATGGCTCATCTTTCCCGACGGAGCCTGACCGGTCCTCTGTAGGTAGGTGGGTGGGGGTACCCTCCTTGAACACCCTGTGGACATCCAGGGCATACCACCCACGCTCCCCGTGGTGGCTAGTGTAAGATACCAAATCGCCCGGGTAGAGGTTCCGGCCAGGGTAGCCCTGCTCCAGCCGCGGCTCGACGTCCCGCCGGTTGACGAACACGTCTCGGTTGAACTGTGGGCTGCGGATGAAGCCCCATCCTGCCACCTGGTGGAATCGCACGATAACGCCTTCTTCCCCGGGGCTTGGACGGGTGGCCTCCGCCTGACGGGCCTATGACTTAGCAGCCTTGGCGCGCACCTCCAGACGCTCACAGCGGACCCGCTTCTCCCGTCACTCTTTCTCGAACTGGAGGAGTTCTTTGCGACAGGTCTCCTCCCGCCTCCGTGCTTCGGTCTTGCTTTCCCCGGGGAAGCACATCAGGTCGACCCCCCCCGGTTATCCCAGGCAAACTCTTCTGCCACCGGGCAAGCGACCGGTGGTGCAGGCAGAAGCTGTAACGGGGTTTGCTGCGGGCTCTCTATCGGTGCGGCCCAGTCCGGGTTGGGTCAGTTGTTCACCCAAGTAAGCGCAGGCGGTTCTGGCACAGGAGTCGGGAGGCATAGCAGGTCACTGGTAGTGGCAGTGGCTTGGGCCTCTGCCTCTGGAGCAAGGAGCTGCTCCCATACGATGGCGCCCAGGGATATGGGTGCCGGTAGGATACTTAGGAGGGCTTTGGTGCGTCCCGCGCCCGGCATAGGGGCTTTAGCCTTTCCCACACTTGGGCTGCACGGGGCCTCCTGGGCATCCTCCACCTGGGCTGGAGTCTCACTTGTCAGGTGCAACGAGCTCTGGAGGCGGTTCTTGATCCTCCGCAACACCTCCTCTCTCCACTCTGCGGCGGCCGGTCGCTGGGCCTCTACAACCCTCCAGGTCAGGTCCTGCATTTCACCACAGAGGAACTCGGCCTCCTCCGCGGTCAGGTGGATTCCCTCCATACCGATGGAGGTAGCAGCAGGTGGGCCAGCGACGGAGGACATCTCCTTTGCTGCTTCCAACTTTGCTGCTAGGTGCGGTCTGTTTCTCCTCTTTCTTTTGGGGCGGCTCCAGGGTGGCTGGCTGACCGGCACTCCTTGGGACGTCCCATCTGTCTTGACGGACACTACTATGTGGACTGTCTCTCCTGGAGGGGGCGGTCTGCACTTTTGGTGCCATTGGGGAGCCAGGCCCACGATGGGAGGTCTTGAGTTGCTGTTGTCTTTGCACATAATGGCGTCCGTTCTTCTTGGGCGGCGCCACTTTAAGTGTGTAACAACAGTCTTTTTGTGAAGAGGCGCACAGTACCCGTCGGCAATGGGGATTATATTTTTCCGTTGCTACGGGCACGCAATCCTGCCGACTACGCCAGGTTGTGACTAGAGATGAGTGGTGTTCGACTTGAAGTGTTCGCCAATCTCAAATTCGAGCTGTTTTGGGCGGTGTTCGAGCCGTTCGGCGAACACGAACGATTTGAAAAAAATTTGTCTGCTCGAGGTTATGTTCGATAACTGTTTGTGCACCAAAATCATAACTGGATTTTTTCTCAGTAATGCTGAAAATTAATGTTAATACGCAGTTTGAGTGTACAGCAGGGCAGGGGGAGGGTCAGGGGATGGATCTCTGCAGAATTAATGAAGATCTCCATTTTTTTTCTCTTTCCCGCATTTACAGTGGGGACGTGCAATCTGTCAGCCTATCAGCAGGGCACACACGGAGCGAACTGCTTTTTTTCACACAAGCAAGGGCATGTGTAATTGGCAGTGTATGTCACATGTCCTTGCCCTATAAGACCCAGCGATTTTCCCCATCGCCACCATTTTCTCACTGCTGCAGCTGCGTGTTAGACGGCACTGCTGTTGCTGTGTGCACTATACTTTGTTAATTTCAAGCCAATTTTCGCACAAATCTACAGATAGCTTGGGAGTAGGAAATAGTTGTGATTGCAGTCCTTTTAAGGACTAGGTTACATCATTTCCTACGACTTTTATCAGGCAGGTCTGTGCTCTTAAATAGATAGGTTGGGAGTAAAGACTAATTGTAATTGCAGTCCTTTTCAGGGCTAGGTTACATCAGTTCCTATCACTTTTATCAGGCAGGTCGGTGCTCTTAAATAGATAGGTTGGGAGTAAAGACTAATTGTAATTGCAGTCCTTTTCAGGGCTAGGCTACATCAGTTCCTATCACTTTTTGCCAGGCAGGTCTGTGCCAGTGCTGTGCAAGTTTTTTTCACAGCATTTGGCTAAATTTAGCAAATCAAATCCTTTTTGTCCTCTTGCAGTGTGTGTTAGTCAGTGGAGAAGCCTATCTATGTTGCAAGCTACACCACCTGTGTATAGAATACACATTTTTTTACTGCACATAGTGAAGTAAAATCTTTTGCGCATAGCATCATTCTATTAGTCCATCTATAATAACCTCCACCAGGTTGCAAATTCAATCTAATTTTTTTCTGCATCTAGCTCTGAAAAAATATTTCGGCTTGTAGAAGTGTGTGGGACTTGTTCTATTAGTCCATCTATACTAACCTCCACCAGGTTGCAAAGTCAATCTAATTTTTTTCTGCATCTAGCTCTGAAAAAATATTTCGGCTTATAGCAGTGTGTGAGACTTGTTCTATTAGTCCATCTATACTAACCTCCACCAGGTTGCAAATTCAATCTAATTTTTTTCTGCATCTAGATCTGAAAAAATATTTCGGCTTGTAGCAGTGTGTGGGACTTGTTCTATTAGTCCATCTATACTAACCTCCACCAGGTTGCAAATTCAATCTAATTTTTTTCTGCATCTAGCTCTGAAAAAATATTTCGGCTTGTAGCAGTGTGTGGGACTTGTTCTATTAGTCGATCTATACTAACCTCCACCAGGTTGCAAAGTCAATCTAATTTTTTTCTGCATCTAGCTCTGAAAAAATATTTCGGCTTATAGCAGTGTGTGGGACTTGTTCTATTAGTCCATCTATACTAACCTCCACCAGGTTGCAAATTCAATCTAATTTTTTTCTGCATCTAGCTCTGAAAAAATATTTCGGCTTGTAGCAGTGTGTGGGACTTGTTCTATTAGTCCATCTATACTAACCTCCACCAGGTTGCAAATTCAATCTAATTTTTTTCTGCATCTAGCTCTGAAAAAATATTTCGGCTTATAGCAGTGTGTGGGACTTGTTCTATTAGTCCATCTATACTAACCACCACCAGGTTGCAAATTCAATCTAATTTTTTTCTGCATCTAGCTCTGAAAAAATATTTCGGCTTGTAGCAGTGTGTGGGACTTGTTCTATTAGTCCATCTATACTAACCTCCACCAGGTTGCAAATTCAATCTAATTTTTTTCTGCATCTAGCTCTGAAAAAATATTTCGGCTTATAGCAGTGTGTGAGACTTGTTCTATTAGTCCATCTATACTAACCTCCACCAGGTTGCAAATTCAATCTAAGTTTTTTCTGCATCTAACCCAGCCAATACTTTTGGGCTAATACCACAGTTTGGCCACTCAGCTCTGCTCGGTTCCCATCCATTGTTTTTTGGGCAAACAACTCCAGAGTTGTGAATTAGTTAACCACCAAAATGAGTGGAAAAAGGCCTGCTGCTGGTGGAAAGGGGAATAGGCGTGTTGGGAAGGGAAAAAAAGGTTGTGTCCGTGGGATAGGTGTTAAAGCAACAGTAACATCTGCAGAAGAAAGACCATCTTCCAGCCAAACTAAGATGTCTACTTCTTTTAGCGGACAATGTGATAAGATCCCTTTCTTACGGCCACGCCAATCGCTACAAATTCCAGATGAGCCACAAATACAGCAGGTGCTTCAACGGATATCAAGTGCTCCTTTAAGTGGGCTCTCCTCCACCTCAATTTCAACATCACAAATACTCCAGTCCTCAGAGGTGTCACCCCAATCGCACTTGCTTCCTCACAGCTCCCAAGTCTCCAGCTGCCCGTCTGAGTATGGGGTAGAACAGATGGTTGAGTCTGCAGAGCTATTTACTCATACTATAGCCTGGGAATCAGAGGTCGGCTCCAGAGCTTCTGTGAATCCAGATGAGGAAATGATCTGCACTGATGCCCAGAATCTTTATGAGTCAGATCCAGGACCAGACGCAGAAGGTTCTGACCATAATGTAGACCATCGTTCCAAAACTGTAACTTCTGTTGGTGGAGACAATGAGGAAGATGATGATGAGACTCAAATACCTGATTGGAGCGACAACTTTAGTTTTTTGTCAGGGCAGGAAGAGGTTGGCTCTGAGGACGACGGTTGTGATAACACACAGGGTGATGATGACGAGGTTGGAGATCCCACTTACTGTCAACCCACAGTCAGCCAAGAGATGAGGTCAACAGAGGAGGTGGAGGAGGATGCTAGTGACGACGAGGTCAGGTTGCGCCTTCCTGGACAGAGACGTAGTACTGGAAGCACGTCAACAACTGCATCCTCAAACACAACTTTGCCTCTGACCACAAGTCGTGGTGGCTCTTCAGGTCACATGGGTGCTAAGCCTTGCATAGCCTGGGCATTTTTTAAGATCGATAAAGATGACCCAACTCGTGTTACTGTAACATTTGTCAGCAAAAGCTAAGTACAGGCCAAAAAATACATAGTTTGAGTACTTCATGCATGAACCGGCACATGGATATGAAGCATAAGTTGCAGTGGGAAGCTCACTGTGCTACAATGCTGCCTAGCCGGCCGGGCCAACCACCGTCTGCCACATCTTGTGCATCCACGGCCTCTTCATCCTCTGTGACTGGGGGGACAGCAGTCACACCTGTTTTGGGACACAGACCTGCCACCTCTTTACCTGCAACAGCCAGCGTGATTGGCAGGTCATCATTTTCTTTGGAGGTGGAAACACCAGCTGGTGTTGAGCGCTGTCCGACATCGATAGCACCACCTTTGGATCAAGGCAACCTAACATGTCCTCCTGCATCTTCCTCACAGACCGGCAGTTTGCCAGGGACACCGCTCTCAACCCCGTCTAAGCACAACAGCCAGCCCTCGGTCCCTCAGATGTGGACAAGTAAAAGACCATTTCCTCCTAGCCATGAGAAAGCTAAGAGGTTGAATTTCACCATCTGCAAGCTCTTGGCTACAGAAATGCTGCCTTTCCGCCTGGTGGACACAGAGGATTTTCGAGACCTTATGTCCGTCGCAGTGCCCCAGTACCAGATGCCCAGTCGGCACTACTTCTCAAAGAAAGGTGTGCCTGCGCTCCACCAGCATGTCGCACACAACATCACCGCTTCTTTGAGAAACTCTGTGTGTGACAGGGTGCATTTCACCACAGACACTTGGACGAGTAGGCATGGACAGGGGCGTTACATGTCGCTGACTGGGCACTGGGTAACTATGGTGACAGCAGGACAAGGGGCTGCTGTCCAAGTCTTGCCGTCCCCACGAGTTGTGCGTCAATCCTCTTTATGTCAAAGTTCCTCCACTGCTTCTGCCTCCTCAACCTCCTCTCGGTCTTCCACCTGCACCCAAAGCCTGTCTGGTCATGCCACAAGCTTTCTAACTGCGCAGAAGGGATCCTGCACACCTCCTTACTATGCTGGCAGTAGGGCTCAACGTCATCAGGCGGTTTTTACATTGAAATGTCTGGGAAATGTGAGTCACACAGCTGAGGAGTTGTGGTCAGCTCTGGAGAACCAATTTCATGAATGGTTGTCTCCACTGGACCTGAAACCAGGGAAGGCCGTGTGCGACAATGCTGCAAACCTGGGTGCGGCCCTTCGCCGGGGCAATGTCACACACGTGCCTTGTATGGCTCATGTGTTGAACCTGGTTGTCCAGCAAATTTTAGCCCACTATCCCAGACTAGATGGCCTTCTGCAGAGGGCACAGTCGCTGTGTGCTCACTTCCGCCGTTCGCATCCCGCAGCTCAGCGACTTACATCTCTACAGAAGTCGTTGGGCCTGCCACTTCACCGGCTAAAATGCGATGTGCCTACCCGGTGGAATTCAACTCTGCACATGTTGCAGCGACTGTGGCAGCACCGACAAGCCCTGGTGCAATACGTTCTGACGTATAGCCTGGGCCAACGAGATTCAAAGGTGGGGCAAATCACGCTGGAGGAGTGATCTCAGATCCAGGACCTATGCACCCTTCTGCACAGTTTTGAAATGGCGACGAAGATGTTTAGTGCTGACGATGCCATTATCAGCATGACTATTCCGGTGATTTACATGCTGGAGCACATGTTAAACAGAATTCGGAGTCAGGTGGTGGCACAAGAGGAGGTGGAGGAAGTAGAGGAGGAGGAGTTGTATGCGGAAGGGCTAACATCTGCAAGGTCCAGAAGGTCGGCAGCACCAAGGCGGCAGGCATGTGAGGGTGGGGGAGATGGTTTTACCAGGGCGCATGGTAGCAGCCAAACTAGTGAGGAAGGTGCAGGAGCCCAGGAAGAAGTGGAGGACGAACTGATGGAAGACTCATCAGATGAGGGAGACCTTGATCACATTTCTGTTGTGCGAGGTTGGGGGGAGAGGACAGAGGAAGGAAGCATGATTGTTACCTCGCCACCAACACAACAGGGACTTGGTGCTCCTGGATGCGCAACACACATGAGTGCCTTCTTGCTGCACTACCTGCAACATGACCCTCGAATTGTGAGAATTAGAAATAATCCTGACTACTGGGTTGCCACACTGTTAGATCCCCGGTACAAAAGTAAATTTGCAGAAATTATTCCTGCCATAGAAAGGGATGCACGCATGCAGGAGTATCAGCAGAGACTGTTGCAGAATCTTACATGTGCTTTTCCACAAAATACCAGTGGTGCACGTAGTGAATCTCACAGTTCCAACTTGCCAACCGTGGGACCGTCAAGTGTTCAGCACTCAAACCGTAACAGAACCACAGTATCTGCTGGTAACATCTATTTTGCGGAATCATTTCACCACTTTTTTAGCCCATCCTTTGCAAGGCCACAGGAGACAAGAAGTCTGACACATAGTCATAGGGCCTTTACTCACAGTTCTTATTATCCAGACCACGTCTGCAGGTAACGGCTGCCCACGTCGTACTGTGCTCACCAGGTGAGGGGCTCAGACAACTCCCAGATAACTTTGGAGCACTTCACAGGACCCCCTTTGTGTGTCCTTTGTCTGGCCTTTCTTACCAACACTTCTGTCCGGCTGCCTCGGGCCTCCTCTTGGTAAACTTGGCGCCAGTTTCCCTGACCCTATGTGGTGCCTTCCTAGCGGGTGTAGCGAGGGGCTGCGCCACATAAAATGTCAGAGCCTCCGGTTTCTAGCTGAGGGTCGTTTCCTGCCTCCACTAGTTCGGGGACCGGCCTCCCCCTTTGGCCTGACCCCTCCACGCAGGTGGATTCGGGCGTGCGGTGGCGACTCGCCCGTCCGCACCCCTGGGATCCCTTCATTCCTCGTTCCTGGAGCCTTCTCCGCTCCTCTTCCTTCCTTCTCCCTCTTCCAGGCCTGGGCTTCTGTTACTAGGCCCGCCTCCGGAGCAGAGCTCATGCAGAGCCCCTGCTCCCTGCCACTTCTGCTCAGACTTCTCTGCACTGAACTAAGATGGTGCCCACCTTTTATACTCCCTTCTCAATGCTCCCAGGAACTGCTTCCTCCCTGCTTCTGCACTACAGGGTTCCCCTTCCTCAGTGTTCCCTCCCCCCACTCCAGACAGGGACTGTCGTGCCCATCTCAGGGGCATATTGGTCGCCCTGCCCCACGGCAATGTGGTGTAATGCATGCAGGTGTCGGGTCCTGATCCACACTCCATCCTTACCTGAGAGTGAGATATCACACCTCTGGGTGAGGTGCAATACGTCTGTAGCAACCGAGCCCTCAGGGTGCTACAGTTCCATTTATCTTCAGCCTAGGTGACGTATTGCGATACAGGGCCGTGATTTTGGCTATAAAAGGGTCCCCTAGACCCCTACCCCAAGCTTTTTAAGAGAATCATATATGGCGTGCCAGGAGACTCTATGGAATGCTTTCTCAGCATCCAACGAGAGTATCTAATTACAAATTTTTAACTGCATCTAGCCCAGGAAATACTTTGTGCCTAGTAGCAGTGTCTGCTAGTCAGCGGATTATCCCGGCTGTTAAGCAAGCTACACCACCTGTAGTTTAGACACTTAATTTTTTCAAAGGAAATGCTTCGGGACCATGGGATACTCAGTGAAGAGCATCAGGAGGCACCCCAAGGCATAGGGGCTGGGACTGGCAGTAGGATGCCTTGCGGTGGACAGCCGAGCTCGATCCTTATAAAAGCTTTTTAACTGCAGCAGCTTTAGTGGACGCTACTGGAGCTGGAATTACGCGGCTGCTGGCATGAGACTTGCCCTCCAATAGATCCTTGTAAATGGATTTAAAGTTTATTCATTCAAATTAGAGAGACAATTTAAATTAAAAAGCTTAGAGCTGCCTCCACCACAGGGGGGCTCGCTCGACCCACCAGCGGACAGGCACCAGTATTGGGAGAGGGGGGCTGGCCATCAGGGTTCACCCCGGCTCTGGCACAAACCCGGCGACACGGAGGTGGCACGGGCAGGAGCGGACTGGCCGTGTCGGCTTCTCACTTTTTGGATTTTAGAAGGGCATGACATGCTTATATCTGTGTCTCCCCCTCCTTTTACTCCTCCACCTCTTTTCTTTTCGCATGACTATATGTACTTGTCACTTTTCCATGTGTTAGTTGTGTCTTCTGAGCAGTTTGTCAGCTTTTGAACACCTTTGAAGGTGTTTTCTATGTGTTTCTATGTGTTTTTGTTTGCCTGCCATTGGTTTTAACGGTGTTCGAAGGTGTTCGACGAACAGTTCGGCGAACACACGGGTGTTCGACGAACCGAACCGAACTCGAACACTACGGGGGTGGCTCAACACTACACATGAGTGCCTTCTTGCTGCACTACCTGCAAAATGACCCTCGAATTGTGAGAATTAGAAATAATCCTGACTACTGGGTTGCCACACTGTTAGATCCCCGGTACAAAAGTAAATTTGCAGAAATTATTCTTGCCATAGAAAGAGATGCACGCATGCAGGAGTATCAGCAGAGACTGTTGCAGAATCTTACATGTGCTTTTCCCCAAAACACTAGTGGTGCACGTAGTGAATCTCACAGTTCCAACTTGCCAACCGTGGGACCGTCGAGTGTTCAGCACTCAAAATGTAACAGAAACACAGTATCTGCTGGTAACATAAATTTTGCGGAATCATTTCACCACTTTTTTAGCCCATCCTTTGCAAGGCCACAGGAGACAAGAAGTCTGACACATAGTCAACGCCTAGAGACGATGGTACAGGAGTATCTCCAAGCAAACATTGAAGCCATGACTTTGTCACTGGACCCTTGCTCTTTTTGGGCTTCCAATCTGGATAAATGGCCGGAGCTCGCCACTTACGCCTTGGAGATCTTGTCATGCACCGCAGCCAGCGTTCTGTCTGAACGTGTGTTCAGCGCTGCTGGTGGTGTGCTGACAGATAAGCGTACGCGGCTCTCCACTAATAATGTAGACAGACTCACGTTCATAAAGATGAACAAATCATGGATCCGAAACGACTTTTCTACCTCTGTGTCATCCTGGGGAGAGTAAAAGCTTGATGATTTGTTAAAATCACCTCACCAACCGTTTTAAGCTTTCAAATTACTAATCATGTTTATCTGTATCTTGGCTGGAAAATAATTTGGGCCTTGTAGCAGTGTGCAGTACTGATTCTATTAGGCCATCTATACTAAACTCCACCAGATTTAAAATTACTAATCATGTTTATCTGTATCTTGGCTGGGAAATAATTTGGGCTTTGTAGCAGTTTGCAGTACTGATTCTATTAGGCCATCTATACTAAGCTCCACCAGCTTTCAAATTAATAATAATTTTTAGCTGCATCTAGCCCAGAAAATAATTTTGGGGCTCCTAGATGTGCAAGACACATGAGTGCCTTCTTGCTGCACTACCTGCAACATGACCCTCAGATTGTCAGAATTCGAAATAATCCTGACTACTGGGTTGCCACACTCTTAGATCCCCCACACTCTTCGGTCAACCTTTTCATTTTAATAAAGAACAAAAAAATGGTCATTTTTGAAATTATAAGCATTAGCAGGTTATTAGAAATTGAAATCAAACAGTTTTCAAATAGCCTATCTCCTCTGCTCCCCTCCAAGGCCTTCTTAGGTCAGGACCTTGACCGGGTAGAGACAGTGGTTAACTCTGACCCGCTCCTCGTCTCAAGGCCAGAGTACGAGGACCGCGAACCTTCAGTCAGCTCCAGCCTCTTGCTGGACCCTGACAGAAGACCCTCAATCAAAGACCTTGAACTTAAGATGGCCGTAGATTAAATATGAATGAATAAGTGTTTCCTTAGAGTGTGTCCTCCACCCTCACCCACTACATGGTTCCCTCTATCTTTGGTTCCCCTCATCAATTCTATCCCGGGACGGGGCAGCACACCGGTGCATTTAGGCCCCCTACAGGATGGGAGTGGTGTAGTGTTGAGTGGTAAAGTGGGGTCCTGAGAAATGCTCCATCCTTACCTGGAAGAGGAGATACCACACCTCGAACTGAGTTGCAGTACCCCTGTGGCAACTGAACCCTCAAGGGCGCCACACATATACTGATGAAATGCCTTTTCATGTTCTATCAGCATGTATAATGAATTCACATCAAAGGACAGCAAAACCATGTCATTACTATAGGGGATATATTTGATCTTAGCAAGGAAATTATACATATCCTTCACATACGATGAAAATCAACTCCCTCGCTGAGACAAATGGGCATTAGTTAAACATTTATGAATTTTGGACCGAATATATATTACTGGGGTAACAGGCAACTCTACTACCAAAAGCTCAAACAATTTCTGTTCAATCATCCCCTCATCATTGGCTATGTTCACTATCTCATCACATTATTAATACAAAATTAGGTTCCATATCAAATCTCCTATATAGGCCTTGTTGATTTAATTGTCTGCGAATCTTATTTCTGTAAAGGTTGGTGTCCATATGGCACCCCTCTCAGCCATATGTTTAATAGTGATTTCTGTACAATTATTCAAATCATTCAATGCTTCCCTTTCTGCTTTGTTTAGGTTATCACTAATATTGTAGTTTAATTTTCTCTTAAATGCACTGATCATTTTCTCCACCAATTCTGCATATGTTTCAATCTAGGTATTAATATATAAATGTTGTAATATACATACTGTACATAAAAAGACCAAACCCTTTTAATGTGATCATATCCTCTGATTAGTGATGAGCGAGTATGTTCGGATAACCCTTTCGGCGAGTATGCTCGGACGAGTGCGAGTATCTTCAGCGTACTTGGTGATATGTTTGAATCACTCCTGTGTGCATGATTTGCGACTGTTTGACAGCTTTAATACATGTGAGGAATATGAAAGAAACAAACATTTCTCACTTGTATAAAAGCTGCCAAACAGTCGCAAATCAGGCACACGGGAGTGATTCAAACATATCACTGAGTACGCTGAAGATACTCGGTACTCGCCCGAGCATACGCGCCAAAAGGGTTATCCGAACATACTCGCCCATCACTACCTCTGATGTAGATTTTGCTATGATAGGCTACAAGCACTAAGGAAAGACAGGAGATCTGTCCCTACAATAGAACTAAGCTAGATCCCTACGATGTAACGGGGAACCTGATCCTGCGATCAGACCCGCTAAAGTCCTCAGCTAGTCTGAACGAAGACCTATAGATGTGAGGGAGGGATCCCTACAAGAACTAGGGACTGGGAGAAAGATGGACACCTCCTAGCAGAAATTGTAGCAGTAAAAAGACAAACACACAACATAGAACAAAAAGGTCAAAAGACCTAGCTAAACTGACTGAGAAAGGTTACAAAGCACCTGGCTAGCTTAAGAGTAGAAATTACAATGAAGTCCAGCATGGCCAGAAGGGCGGAGCAGGATTAAATAGGCAAAAATGTCATGTGACCAGCAAAATAGAAAAAACCTAACAGGAGAGTTCTAACAGTTTTACACTACCCACTGTATATGCACATATAGCTCTTTCAAGTCCATCAAAACCTTTGCATGATCAATCTGATCCATTGCTGAGAAATCAGCAATTAAATTGCTATGCAAATGAGACTGAAGGGCTTTGTTAGATCTAAACCCTCTGTTACTACAGCTCTTTTTCCCGCTCAGTGACGCATTCTTTAGGGGTCATATTCTGCTGACAGATCTCCTTTAAAATAAACTGTCTCTACCTGCATGCCAAAATTTATTTCAAACATAACCTCCAAAAGAACGAATTTAAATTTATGTACATCTTAAACCAATCAACTTTCTCAATTGGAAAAAAAGGATAGTCCCCTTTATATAACAATCAAATGCATTTCAGATTGAGGGGATAAAGAGATATTTTCCTCTAAATTGAGTCTCACTTTTGGCAGATTTTTTCTGGGAGGCAATGACGTTTGTGCTCATATAGACAGTTTAAGAGGGTTGATCCTATTGTCAGATTCCCTTTAAAATGAATGTCCAGAATTAAATGCCGTTTTTAAAATTAAAGAGGACTTGCATCAGGTCAAAAGTGTCCAGTTTTAGCTTCTATTTTATTGTCACTACTTCCAAGAGTATCAAGTTCTTTTGTTTTTCAAATCCGCCGTACGGTTCCAGAGATATGGACCATTTTATTTTGTGCTAATTTTTATGGTCTTTATACGGGGGGGGGGGGTTATTTCAGAAATACTTCTGTCTTTTCATGTAATCCGAGTCAGACTTGATGTTGAGATCAGGGCTCTGATGGGGCCATATCACAACTTCCAGAACTCCTTGTTCTTCTTTACAGTGGCTTGCAAAAGTATTCACCCCCTTGGCATTTTTTGTTTTTTTGCTACCTCACAGCCTTGAAAATTGCATCAGTTCATGTAAAGAACATGCCTACAACTTTGAACATTTGGTTTTCTTTTTATTGTAAAGCAAACAACAAATAGGACAAAATTACTGAAAGCTTCAGTGTTCATCACTCCCCTAAATTCAATACTTTGCAGAGATTCCTTTTGCAGCAATTACAGCTGCGAGTCGGATAAGTCTTTATGAGCTTTCCACATCTTGCCACTGGGATTTTTGCCCATTCTTCAAGGCAAAACTGCTCCAGCTCCTTCAAGTTTTACGGTTTCCTTTGGTGAATAGCAATCTTCAAGTCTAATCTCAGATTCTCAATTGGGTTAATGTCTGGGCTTTGACTAGGCCACTCCAAAACATTTACACATTTCCCCTTAAATCACTCAAGTGTCGCTTTAGCAGTATAGATTGGGTCATTGTCTTGTTGGAAGGTGAAACTCCGTCCTAGTCTCAAATCATGAAACAGGTTTTACTCAAAAATATCTTTGTATTTTGCACCATCCATCTTCCTTTGACTCAGACCATTTTCCCTATCCTTGCTGACAAAAAACATCCCCACAGCATGGTGCTGTCACCACCATGTTTCACTGTGGAGATGGTGTTCTTGGGGTGATGAGCTTTGTTGGTTTGGCGCCAGACATAGCATTTACCTTGGTGACCAAAAATTACAATTTTCGTCCCAGCTGACCACAGCACTTTCCTCCATGTATTTGGGGAGTCTCTCACATGTCTTTTGGCAAACTCAAAATGAGCCTTACCATTTTTATGTGTAAGTAAAGGCTTTTATTCTGCCCACTCTTTCATAAAGTCCACCTCTATTGAGAATATAGCTTATTGTGGTCTTATGGACAGATACTCCAGTCTCTGCTTGGGAACTCTGCAGCTCCTTCAGGATTACCTTTCGCCTCTGTGCTGCCTCTCTGATTAATGCCCTCCTTGCCTATTCTGAGAGTTTTTTTGGGTGGCCCTCTCTTGGCTGGTTTGTTGTGGTACCATGTTCTTTTCATTTTATGCATGTGACTTACAAAGGTAATTGCTTGCACCATAAATTTTTAGAAACTTCATAGAAAAAGGGGTGAATACATATGCACTAGAGATGAGCGTTGTTCTACTCGAACTGTTCGCCAATCTCAAATTCGAGCTGTTTTGGGCGGTGTTCGAGCCGTTCGGCGAACACGAACAATTTGAGAAAAATTCCGCTGTTCGAGGTTATGTTCGATAACTGTTCGTGCACCAAAATCATAACTGGATTTTTTCTCAGTAATGATGAAAATTAATGTTAATACGCAGTTTGAGTGTACAGCGGGGTGGGGGGAGGGGCAGGGGATGGATCTCTGCAGGAACAATGAAGATCTCCATTTTTTTTTTCTCTTTCCCGCATTTACAGTGGGGAGGTGCAATCTGTCAGCCTATCAGCAGCGCACACACGGAGCGAAGTGCTTTTTTTCACACAAGCAAGGGCATGTGTCATTGGCAGTGTATGTCACATGTCCTTGCCCTATAAGACCAAGCCATTTTCCCCGTCGCCACCATTTTCTCACTGCTGCAGCTGCGTGTTAGACGGCACCGCTGTTGCTGTGTGCGCTATACCTTGTTAATTTCAAGCCAATTTTCGCACAAATCTACAGATAGCTTGGGAGTAGGGAATAGTTGTGATTGCAGTACTTTTAAGGACTAGGTTACAGCATTTCCTACGACTTTTATCAGGCAGGTCTGTGCTCTTAAATAGATAGATTGTGGGAGTAAAGACTAATTGTAATTGGAGTCCTTTTCAGGACTAGGTTACATCAGTTCCTATCAGTTTTTGCCAGGCAGGTCTGTGCCAGTGCTGTGCAAGTTTTTTTCACAGCATTTGGCTGAATCTAGCAAAGCTAATCCTTTTTGGCCTATTGCAGAGTGTGTTAGTCAGTGGAGTAGCCTATCTGTGTTGCAAGATATACCACCTGTGTATAGAATACCAATTTTTTTACTGCACCTAGCGAAGTAAAATCTTTTGGGCATAGCATCATTCTATTAGTCCATCTATACTGACCTCCATCAGGTTGCAAATTGAATATAATTTTTTTCTGCATCTAGCTCTGAAAAAAATATTGGGCTTCTAGCTGTGTGTGGGACTTGTTGTATTAGTCCATCTATACTGACCTCCATCAGGTTGCAAACTGCATATATTTTTTTCTTCATCTACCTCTGAAAAAATATTGGGCTTCTAGCTGTGTGTGGGACTTGTTCTATTAATCCATCTATACAGACCTCCATCAGGTTGCAAACTGAATATATTTTTTTCTGCATATACCTCTGAAAAAATATTGGGCTTCTAGCTGTGTGTGGGACTTGTTGTATTAGTCCATCTATACTGACCTCCATCAGGTTGCAAACTGAATATATTTTTTTCTGCATCTACCTCTGAAAAAATATTGGGCTTCTAGCTGTGTGTGGGACTTGTTGTATTAGTCCATCTATACTGACCTCCATCAGGTTGCAAACTGAATATATTTTTTTCTGCATCTACCTCTGAAAAAATATTGGGCTTCTAGCTGTGTGTGGGACTTGTTCTATTAATCCATCTATACAGACCTCCATCAGGTTGCAAACTGAATATATTTTTTTCTGCATCTACCTCTGAAAAAATATTGGGCTTCTAGCTGTGTGTGGGACTTGTTGTATTAGTCCATCTATACTGACCTCCATCAGGTTGCAAACTGAATATATTTTTTTCTGCATCTACCTCTGAAGAAATATTGGGCTTCTAGCTGTGTGTGAGACTTGTTCTATTAATCCATCTATACAGACCTCCATCAGGTTGCAAACTGAATATATTTTTTTCTGCATCTACCTCTGAAAAAATATTGGGCTTCTAGCTGTGTGTGGGGCTTGTTGTATTAGTCCATCTATACTGACCTCCATCAGGTTGCAAACTGAATATATTTTTTTCTGCATCTACCTCTGAAAAAATATTGGGCTTCTAGCTGTGTGTGGGACTTGTTCTATTAATCCATCTATACAGACCTCCATCAGGTTGCAAACTGAATATATTTTTTTCTGCATCTACCTCTGAAAAAATATTGGGCTTCTAGCTGTGTGTGGGACTTGTTGTATTAGTCCATCTATACTGACCTCCATCAGGTTGCAAACTGAATATATTTTTTTCTGCATCTACCTCTGAAAAAATATTGGGCTTCTAGCTGTGTGTGGGACTTGTTCTATTAATCCATCTATACAGACCTCCATCAGGTTACAAACTGAATATATTTTTTTCTGCATCTACCTCTGAAAAAATATTGGGCTTCTAGCTGTGTGTGGGACTTGTTGTATTAGTCCATCTATACTGACCTCCATCAGGTTGCAAACTGAATATATTTTTTTCTGCATCTACCTCTGAAAAAATATTGGGCTTCTAGCTGTGTGTGGGACTTGTTCTATTAATCCATCTATACAGACCTCCATCAGGTTGCAAACTGAATATATTTTTTTCTGCATCTAGCTCTGAAAAAATATTTGGCCTTCTAGCAGTGTGTGGGACTTTCTCTATTAGTCCATCTATGCTGACCTCCATCAGGTTGCAAATTGAATATAATTTTTTTCTGCATCTAACCCAGCCAATAGTTTTGGCCTAATACCACAGTTTGGCCACTCAGCTCTGCTCGGTTCCCATCCATTGTTTTTTTGTGCAAACAACTCCAGAGTTGTTAATTAGTTAACCACCAAAATGAGTGCTGCTGCTGGTGGAAAGGGGAATAGGCGTGTTGGGAAGGGGAGAAAAGGTTGTGTCCGTGGGGTAGGTGTTAAAGCAACAGTAACATCTGCAGAAGAAAGACCATCTTCCAGCCAAACTAAAATGTCTACTTCTTTTAGCGGACAATGTGATATGATCCCTTTCTTACAGCCACGCCAATCGCTACAAATTCCAGATGAGGCACAAAAACAGCAGGTGCTTCAACGGATATCAAGTGCTCCTTTAAGTGGGCTCTCCTCCACATCAACTTCAACATCACAAATACTCCAGTCCTTAAAGGTGTCACCCCAATCGCACTTGCTTCCTCACAGCTCCCAAATCTCCAGCTGCCCGTCTGAGTATGAGGTAGAACAGATGGTTGAGTCTGCAGAGCTGTTTACTCATACTATAGCCTGGGAATCAGAGGTCGACTCCAGCGCTTCTGTGAATCCAGATGAGGAAATGATCTGCACTGATGCCCAGAATCTTTATGAGTCGGATCCAGGACCAGACGCAGAAGGTTCTGACCATAATGTAGACCCTCATTCCCAAACTGTAACTCCTGTTGGTGGAGACAATGAGGAAGACGATGATAAGACTCAAATACCTGATTGGAGCGACAACTTTAGTTTTTTGTCAGGGCAGGAACAGGTTGGCTCTGAGGACGATGGGTGTGATAACGCACAGGGTGATGATGATGAGGTTGGAGATCCCACTTACTGTCAACCCACAGTCAGCCAAGAGATGAGGTCAGCAGAGGAGGTGGAGGAAGATGCTAGTGACGACGAGGTCAGGTTGCGCCTTCCTGGACAGAGACGTAGTACTGGAAGCACGTCAACAACTGCATCCTCAAACACAACTCTGCCTCTCACCACAAGTCGTGGTGGCTCTTCAGGTCGCATGGGTGCTAAGCCTTGCATAGCCTGGGCATTTTTTCAGATCGATAAAGATGACCCAACTCGTGTTATCTGTAACATTTGTCAGCAAAAGCTAAGTAGAGGCCAAAAAATACATAGTTTGAGTACTTCATGCATGAACCGGCACATGGACATGAAGCATAAGTTGCAGTGGGAAGCTCAGTGTGCTACAATGCGGCCTAGCCGGCCGGGCCAACCACCGTCTGCCATATCTTGTGCATCCGCGGCCTCTTCGTCCTCTGTGACTGGGGGGACAGCAGTCACACCTGTTTTGGGGCGCAGACCTGCCACCTCTTTACCCGCAACAGCCAGCGTGATTGGCAGGTCATCATTTTCTTTGGAGGTGGTAACACCAGCTGGTGTTGAGCGCTGTCCGACATCGATAGCACCACCTTTGGATCAAGGCAACCTAACATGTCCGCCTGCATCTTCCTCACAGACCGGCAGTTTGCCGGGGACACCCTTATCAACCCCGTCTAAGCACAATAGCCAGCCCTCGGTCCCTCAGATGTGGACAAGTAAAAGACCATTTCCTCCTAGCCATGAGAAAGCTAAGAGGTTGAATTTCACCATCTGCAAGTTCTTGGCTACAGAAATGCTGCCTTTCCGCCTGGTGGACACAGAGGATTTTCGAGACCTTATGTCCGTCGCAGTGCCCCAGTACCAGATGCCCAGTCGGCACTACTTCTCAAAGAAAGGTGTGCCTGCGCTCCACCAGCATGTCGCACACAACATCACCGCTTCTTTGAGAAACTCTGTGTGTGACAGGGTGCATTTCACCACAGACACTTGGACGAGTAGGCATGGACAGGGGTGTTACATGTCGCTGACTGGGCACTGGGTAACTATGGTGACAGCAGGACAAGGGGCTGCTGTCCAAGTCTTGCCGTCCCCACGAGTTGTGCGTCAATCCTCTTTATGTCAAAGTTCCTCCACTGCTTCTGCCTCCTCAACCTCCTCTCGGTCTTCCACCTGCACCCAAAGCCTGTCTGGTCATGCCACAAGCTTTCTAACTGCGCAGAAGTGATCCTGCACACCTCCTTACTATGCTGGCAGTAGGGCTCAACGTCATCAGGCGGTTTTTACATTGAAATGTCTGGGAAATGTGAGTCACACAGCTGAGGAGTTGTGGTCAGCTCTGGAGAACCAATTTCATGAATGGTTGTCTCCACTGGACCTGAAACCAGGGAAGGCCGTGTGCGACAATGCTGCAAACCTGGGTGCGGCCCTTCGCCGGGGCAATGTCACACACGTGCCTTGTATGGCTCACGTGTTGAACCTGGTTGTCCAGCAATTTTTAGCCCACTATCCCAGACTAGATGGCCTTCTGCAGAGGGCACAGTCGCTGTGTGCTCACTTTCGCCGTTCGCATCCTGCAGCTCAGCGACTTACATCTCTACAGAAGTCGTTGGGCCTGCCACTTCACCGGCTAAAATGCGATGTGCCTACCCGGTGGAATTCAACTCTGCACATGTTGCAGCGACTGTGGCAGCACCGACAAGCCCTGGTGCAATACGTTCTGACGTATAGCCTGGGCCAACGAGATCCAGAGGTGGGGCAAATCACGCTGGAGGAATGGTCTCAGATCAGGGACCTATGCACCCTTCTGCACAGTTTTGAAATGGCGACGAAGATGTTTAGTGCTGACGATGCCATTATCAGCATGACTATTCCGGTGATTTACATGCTGGAGCACATGTTAAACAGAATTCGGAGTCAGGTGGTGGCACAAGAGGAGGTGGAGGAAGTAGAGGAGGAGGAGTTGTATGCGGAAGGGCTAACATCTGCAAGGTCCAGACGGTCGGCAGCACCAAGGCGGCAGGCATGTGAGGGTGGGGGAGATGGTTTTACCAGGGCGCATGGTAGCAGCCAAACTAGTGAGGAAGGTGCAGGAGCCCAGGAAGAAGTGGAGGACGAACTGATGGAAGACTCATCAGATGAGGGAGACCTTGATCACATTTCTGTTGTGCGAGGTTGGGGGGAGAGGACAGAGGAAGGAAGCATGATTGTTACCTCGCCACCAACACAACAGGGACTTGGTGCTCCTGGATGCGCAACACACATGAGTGCCTTCTTGCTGCACTACCTGCAACATGACCCTCGAATTGTGAGAATTAGAAATAATCCTGACTACTGTGTTGCCACACTGTTAGATCCCCGGTACAAAAGTAAATTTGCAGAAATTATTCCTGCCATAGAAAGGGATGCACGCATGCAGGAGTATCAGCAGAGACTGTTGCAGAATTTTACATGTGCTTTTCCACAAAATACCAGTGGTGCACGTAGTGAATCTCACAGTTCCAACTTGCCAACCGTGGGACCGTCAAGTGTTCAGCACTCAAACCGTAACAGAACCACAGTATCTGCTGGTAACATCAATTTTGCGGAATCATTTCACCACTTTTTTAGCCCATCCTTTGCAAGGCCACAGGAGACAAGAAGTCTGACACATAGTCAACGCCTAGAGACGATGGTACAGGAGTATCTCCAAGTAAACATTGAAGCCATGACTGTGTCACTGGACCCTTGCTCTTTTTGGGCTTCCAATCTGGATAAATGGCCGGAGCTAGCCACTTACGCCTTGGAGATCTTGTCATGCCCCGCAGCCAGCGTTCTGTCTGAACGTGTGTTCAGCTCTGCTGGTGGTGTGCTGACAGATAAGCGCACGCGGCTCTCCACTGATAATGTAGACAGACTCACGTTCATAAAGATGAACAAATCATGGATCCGAAACGACTTTTCTACCCCTGTGTCATCCTGGGGAGAGTAAAAGCTTGATGATTGGTTAAAATCACCCTACCAACCGTTTTAAGCTTTCAAATTACTAATCATGTTTATCTGTATCTTGGCTGGAAAATAATTTGGGCTTTGTAGCAGTGTGCAGCACTGATTCTATTAGGCCATCTATAATAAGCTCCACCAGATTTAAAATTACTAATCATGTTTATCTGTATCTTGACTGGAAAATAATTTGGGCTTTTGTAGCAGTGTGCAGCACTGATCCTATGAGGCCATCTATACTACATCTTCACCAGATTTAAAATTAATAATAATTTTTAGCTGCATCTAGCCCGGAAAATAATTTTGGGGCTCCGAGATGCGCAAGACACATAAGTGCCTTCTTGCTGCACTACCTGCAGCATGACCCTCATATTGTCAGAATTCGAAGTAATCATGACTACTGGGTTGCCACACTCTTAGATCCCCCAAACTTTTCAATCAACCTTTTCATTTTAATAAAGACCAAAAAAATGGTCATTTTTGAAATTATAAGCATTAGCAGGTTGTTAGAAACTGAAATCAAACAGTTTTCAACTCAAAACTTTATTCTAGGTGATGTTACATTTTCACATAGGACCCCTTGTTCGAAAGGAGCTTCTGAACTCTCGTCCATTGAATTTGTCAGGTTTTGGATGGTTTCTGCTTCAATTGTTTTGCATGAGGACAGAATACCCTCCCAGAGCTGTTGCTTAGATGTGAACTGCCTCCCGCCATCATAGACACTCCTTTTAATGATGCTCCAAAGATTCTGAATGGGGTAGAGGTCAGGGGAGCATGGGGGTCACACCATAAGTTTGTCCCCTTTTATGCCCATATCAGCCAGAGATGCAGATGTTTTATGTGCAGCATGAGATGGTGCATTATCATGCAGAAAAATGATCTTGCTGTGAAATACACGGTTCTTCTTCTTGAACCATGGCAGGAAGTGCTGTTTGAGAAAATCCACATACATTATGGAGTTCATCTTTAGCGCCTTCAGGGATCCTAAAGGGGCCGACAATCTCTCTCCCCATGATTCCAGCCCAAAACATTACTCCACCTCCTCCTTGTTGGCGCTGTAGCCGTGTTTGCGTGGGGTGTCCATCAACCAGCCATCCTCCACTCCATCCATCTGGACCATCGAGCGCTGCACGGCACTCATCCGTGAACAAAACAGTTTTGAAATCAGTCTTCGTGTAATGTTTGGCCCACTGGAGCCGTTTCTGCTTGTGTGAAGTGGATAGAGGAGGTCGACAGGATGGCGTATGCACAGCTGCAAACCTCTGAAGGACCCTGCATCTTGTTGTTCGGGGGACGTTGGAGGCACAAGCAGCTTCAAAAACTTGTCTGCTGCTATGACAAGGCTTTTTTGCGGCTGCTCTTTCAACCTGACGTAATTGCCTGTAGGAAGGAGTCCTCAATTTGCCCTTATCAGCACGCACACGTGTGTACTGTGAATCAGCTACATACTTCTTGATTGCCAAGACACTTCATCCTGATCATCGCACAATGTTGATTGTAGTCATGCCTTGACCTAAACACTCCACAATTTGTTGCTTCTCAGCAGCCGACACATCCTTTTTCTTTCCCATTTTGGCAGAAAATGTAGGCTGCTTAATAATGTGAGACAGCCTTCTTAAGTAGTCTTGCCTTTCATTGGACACACCTGCCAAACTAATTAGCACAGGTGTCTGCAATTGCTTACAGTGATATAAAGAGCCCTGACACACATCACCATCAATGAGTTTAACTGACAAACAAACAAATTCTTCCCTTATCACTCCTAAACACTTTTTGCATAATAATTTGGAACACAGTGTACATGTGCTTTTCCACAAAACACCAGTGGTTCACGTAGTGAATCTTACAGTTCTAACTTGCCAACCGTGGTCTGTATGGAGTTGTTCAATAAAGGGCCCAAAATTAAGATAACATAGATGGGAGAGGTCTCTATGAATAGGAATTCCTAAGTATTTGATACCCTGTGAGGGCCAGGCAAAGGGAAAGTTGGACTGGATGGAATCCTATATGGATTTGGGGAGGGAGACATCGAGGGCCTCAGACTTCGCTGCATTGATTTTAAAATTTGACCATGTAACAAAGTGATCTATTTCAGCCATAACAGCATGGATGGATATATGTGATTGAGTGATATATACTAGGACATCATCAGCAAATAGAGAGCACTTGTACTCGGTGCCTCCCACCTCAATCCACCTAATATTGGGGTTATGGCGAATTGATGAGAGCAGGTGCTCCGTCACTAGGATGTATAAGAGAGGGGACAGAGAACATCCCTGGCTTGTCCTATTGGTGATTGTGAAAGGTGATGAAAATGTTCTGACGCGCCCCCTGGGCCTTGGGACACCCTGAGCCGGACCCTTTTTGGTGGATGCTGGTGGTTGTAGTCTCCGTGGCGGCAACCCGGTTCCGTGGCTCAGGGCGGTCAAACCAGTGGCGGAACTATTTATGTGGTTTTGATGTTTAAATGTCCGACTACGCCACCCGTGGATTGCGGTCAGAGTGAACCGCCGCTCCAGGGCAGACTGCTGAGGCTGGTGTTGTGGGTGCAGCAGAGCGTAGCATAACTCCCCACGGGAGGAGTATAGCCTCAGGGCAGTGTATGCGGAGGATGGGGGTGATGGTGCAGGGCAGCAGCAGTAATGACACGGAGTCAGTGATGCAGTCCAGGGCCTTTACTCACAGTTCTTATTATCCAGACCACGTCTGCAGGTAACGGCTGCCCACGTCGTACTGTGCTCACCAGGTGAGGGGCTCAGACAACTCCCAGATAACTTTGGAGTGCTTCACAGGACCCCCTTTGTGTGTCCTTTGTCTGGCCTTTATTACCAACCCTTCTGTCCGGCTGCCTCGGGCCTCCTCTTGGTAAACTTGGCGCCAGTTTCCCTGACCCTATGTGGTGCCTTCCTAGCGGGTGTAGCGAGGGGCTGCGCCACATAAAATGTCACAGCCTCCTGTTTCTAGCTGAGGGTCGTTTCCTGCCTCCACTAGTTTCGGGGACCGGTCTCCCCCTTTGGCCTGACCCCTCCACGCAGGTGGATTCGGGCGTGCGGTGGCGACTCGCCCGTCCGCACCCCTGAGATCCCTTCGTTCCTCGTTCCTGGAGCCTTCTCCGCTCCTCTTCCTTCCTTCTCCCTCTTCCAGGCCTGGGCCTCTGTTACTAGGCCCGCCTCCGGAGCAGAGCTCATGCAGAGCCCATGCTCCCTGCCACTTCTGCTCAGACTTCTCTGCACTGAACTAAGATGGTGCCCACCTTTTATACTCCCTTCTCAATGCACCCAGGAACTGCTTCCTCCCTGCTCCTGCACTACAGGGTTCCCCTTCCTCAGTGTTCCCTCCCCCCACTCCAGCCAGGGACAGGGACTGTCGTGCCCATCTCAGGGGCATATTGGTCGCCCTGCCCCACGGCAATGTGGTGTAATGCATGCAGGTGTCGGGTCCTGATCCACACTACATCCTTACCTGAGAGTGAGATATCACACCTCTGGGTGAGGTGCAATACCTCTGTAGCAACCGAGCCCTCAGGGTGCTACAGTTCCATTTATCTTCAGCCTAGGTGACATATTGTGATACAGGGCCGTGATTTTGGCTATAAAAGGGTCCCCTAGACCCCTACCCCAAGCTTTTTAAGAGAATCATATATGGCGTGCCAGGAGACTCTATGGAATGCTTTCTCAGCATCCAACGAGAGTATCTAATTACAAATTTTTAACTGCATCTAGCCCAGGAAATACTTTGTGCCTAGTAGCAGGGTCTGCTAGTCAGCGGATTATCCCGGCTGTTAAGCAAGCTACACCACCTGTAGTTTTTCAAAGGAAATGCTTCGGGACCACGGGATACTCAGTGAAGAGCATCAGGAGGCACCCCAAGGCATAGGGGCTCGGACTGGCAGTAGGATGCCTTGCGGTGGACAGCCGAGCTCGATCCTTATAAAAGCTTTTTAACTGCAGCAGCTTTAGTGGACGCTACTGGAGCTGGAATTACGCGGCTGCTGGCATGAGACTTGCCCTCCAATAGATCCTTGTAAATGGATTTAAAGTGTATTTATTCAAATTAGAGAGACAATTTAAATTAAAAAGCTTAGAGCTGCCTCCACCACAGGGGGGCTCGCTCGACCCACCAGCGGACAGGCACCAGTATTGGGAGAGGGGGGCTGGCCATCAGGGTTCACCGCGGCTCTGGCACAAACCCGGCGACACGGAGGTGGCACGGGCAGGAGCGGACTGAACGTGTCGGCTTCTCACTTTTTGGATTTTAGAAGGGCATGACATGCCTATATCTGTGTCTCCCCCTCCTTTTACTCCTCCATCTCTTTTCTTTTCGCATGACTATATGTACTTGTCACTTTTCCATGTGTTAGTTGTGTCTTCTGAGCAGTTTGTCAGCTTTTGGACACCTTTGAAGGTGTTTTCTATGTGTTTCTATGTGTTTTTGTTTGCCTGCCATTGGTTTTAACGGTGTTCGAAGGTGTTCGACGAACAGTTCGACGAACAGTTCGGCGAACACACGGGTGTTCGACGAACCGAACCGAACTCGAACACTACGGGGGTGGCTCAACACTAATATCCACATGCCAATTTGTATTTATTTCATCCAATAAATGTATTTTTTGCCTATATTTTTCTTACTTTACTTCACCAACGGAGACTATTTAGTGCTGATGCATCACACACAAATCGGATTAAAATATATTTAAACACAGATTGTAATGTAACAAAATAGGTAAAAGGTCAAGTTGGTGAATACTTTTTCAAGCCACTGTATGATGGTAATTTCTTGCATCAGAAATATTTAGAGGATTCACAGCAAAAGTTGTAAATACATATTGTGGTAAGACGCCTCACTTGGCTGCTTCCGGAGGTAGACTCAGGAACCGTGTTTTCGTTGCAGGCTTTATTATGTGGCATAAAGCCCTGCAGCTCCAGCAAAAATAAGCACAACCTTAATGGCAAAACAACAAACAAAAGATAAACGATAGTATAGTCCATAGCAGTGTGGGGTTCGCCCACAGAGGTTGCAGTCCCAGCTTTCAGCTCCTCTCTGAGCTGTGGCTTTTCCAGTCTGGAGACCTTGCCTCTCCAGACACAAAAACAGAAAACAACAACAACAAAAAAAAATGGTGACTGAGCATTTAAACCTTGCTCAGCCACACCCTGAGGGAAGGTAGGAAGGTACCATTTTTGCCATTCATATAAAACCACACACCCTTTAGTGAGTTAACCCCCAGTGACGCGCCCCCAGGGCCGTGGGGTACTCGGCAGCCGGGCCCCTGTGTATGCTGGTAGGGGAGTATCACGGTAGCTGGCCCGGTCCGTGACCCAGGGCGGTCAGTGCAAAAAGGCGGTACTTTTATATGGGGTTTTTGGGATTGTTCATGACGCCACCTGTGGATTGCGGCTAAAGGGTGCCGCCGCTGCGGAGCAGTCCTCTGGAGCTGGTGTTACGGCAGCAGGGATGGTGTGGCTCTCCACAGGTAGAGCTAGCTCCAGGGCAGTGTAGGATTTGTAACGTGGTTGCGCTGGGCGTTGTAGTGCAGGGAGGGAATGATGGCGCAGATTAAAGAATGGACGGAGGCAGTGCGGTGCTGTCATCCGAGTTTTTACCCACAGTTCTTGTGAGGGTTCCACTGGTGCACTGTACAGGTGTCAGCCTCCCACGTCGCGCTGCGTTCACCAGGCAGGGGTTCAGCACTTCCTCATGTAGATCAGGAGTACCTGGCGGAGCCCCACTTTCACATGTTCCTAACTAGACCGTCTTCTCGCTGGGTCTTTCTCCCTCCTGCCCTGTGCTTCCCACTCTCAATCTCGCTCGGATGCTCTGAAGTCCCTCCTGTCCGTCGGAGTTCCTGGACCTGCTTGACCCTTACGGGGATTAGAATGAGGCTTCAGCAACTGACTATAGAAGCCAGAAGCCTCCGGTTTTTCCAGCCGAGATTTGAAGTACACGACTGGGCCAGGGGCCGGTCCCCTTCTTGCGGCCTACGATCCCTGTGTCTTCTGACAGATGCGGGGCGTACGGGTGCCTTCCTGCACTCGCCGTTCCCCCTAGGATCCCTTCAACAGAACGAGCCTACTCCCTGCTCCCTTCCGGGGTCTCTGACACTAGGCCCTAGCTGTGGAGCAGAGCTCCTACTGAGACTCTGCTCCCAGACTGTTCTTCTGAACTGTCTTCTCACTACTGATCTGCCACCCTAAGATGGCTTCCCTTTTTATATCTCCTTCTATGGTGCTCCCCTAAACTGCTTCCTCCACCTACACCCACTACTGGTTCCCCCTACCTCTGGGATCCCCCCACTCCAGCCAGGGTCAGGGCTCAGAAGGAAACACATTGCGTCTTGCCCTTCCAGCCAGCCTGGAGCAGTGTAGTGTTGCATGCAGGTGTTGGGGTTCCGGGGCAGCACTTCCTCCTTACCTGAGAGAAGGAGACACCACACCTCTGGGTGAGGTGCAGTACCTCTGTGGCGACTAAACCCTCAGGTGCGCCACACTAGCATATAGCATGCTGGCAGAAATTTTGCAGGTTTTAGTTCACACAGACTAGCAACCTGAGTGACACATACTTCCCCTCGTTTATCACACCAGAGACTCACAATATGCACATGCCAATTTTTAGCTATTTGATCCCATAAATTTTATTTATGCCTATATTTTTCTTACTTCACTTCACCAACTTAGATTACTTAGTGCTGATGCATCATACACAAATCGGATTACAGATAAATTTAAACACAGGTTGTAATGTAAAAAAAATAGGTAAAAATCCATGGGGGGTGAATACTTTTGTAAGTCACTGTATGCTGAAGATAGTTCTTAATGACACTGGAAGTTTGGTACGTTATGGTTGTTGCCCTGCTACAAAAAAAAGTCAATTAAACACCTTCCTTATATTATTGCATGATGGGTAAGTATCTGCTTGCATTTCTCAGCATTAAAGACACCAAGAAAATGGCCAACATTGAGGACTGTGGCCTGCTAAGGAATCTTAATGCAGCTGATGAAAAACACATCATGCATACTTCTGTTTGAAATTGGGAAATGCCTAGCAGTGAAATAAGCTCAGAACTGGCAGAAACAATTGGGAACCAGCTACATCCACTTATTATTTTGAGAAGTCTGGTCATAAGTGGTCTTCATGGAAGAATTGTGGCCAAAAACTACTCCTTCAACATGGAAATAAGGCCAGGCAACTCAAATATGTATGTAAATATAGGAACTGGGTTGCAGAAAAATGGCAATAGCTGTTCTGGACTCATGAGTCTAAATAGGAAATATTTGATGGTAAAAAAAGGCAGTTTGTTCTTGAAGGGTTGGAGAGTGGTACAATAATGAGTGTGCTATTTGATCAAGATTAATGGTTTCCACAATGTTGAGAAATACAGGCAGATAATTCAATTATGCAATAAAATCAGGAAGGCGTTTGATTAGTTCTAATTTATTCTGCAGCAGAATAATGACTGCAAACATACAGCCAATGTCATTAAGAACTATCTTCAGCGTAAGGGAGAATGGAGAATATAAAGTCCTGGAAATGATGATATGGCCCTCACAGAGCCCTGATATAAACATGATCGGGCCCTGATATAAACACCAGTTTATATGGGATTACATGAAAAGACCGAAGGATTGAAGCAAATCTACATCCACAGAAGATCTGTAGTTAGTTTTCCAAGAATTAACAACCCTCTTGTCAGTTTACTTCAAAAAATTTACCAAGAGCACTTATAAGAATCAATGCTTTGATGCTGTTTAGAAGGTTAAAGGTGGTAACTAGTGATGATCGTGCGTGTTCTATTAACTCCTTCGACGAGCATGCTCGGGTGCTCGCCGAGTATTTTGGCGTGCTCGGCATTTCTTATAATGTCGCCGCACCTCCAAGTGTCACAACTGTTTGACAGCTGTGAGACATGCGTAGATAGCCGGTCTGACAGGCAATCTCTGAATGTGTCACAGCTGTCAAACAGCCGTGACACTTGCAGGTGTGGCGACATTAAAAGAAATGCCGAGCACGCCAAAATACTCGACGTGAACCCAAGCATGCTCTCCGAAGTGGTTTATAGAACACGCTCGATCATCACTATTGGTGACACCAAATATTAATTTAATTTGGATATCATTTACACTCATTCACTTTGCAGTCTGTTTAGTGATAAAGATACCTCTTTTCTGGAAGCTGTGTCGCATTTTTCCACATATGTCTAAAACTTTTACACTGTACATGTATTTAAAAGTGAATTGTTACTTACTTTTTCCACTTGTTCAGTGCCATGCTCTGGTGAATAGCTGCAGCTCACTCTAACCAAAGTGTCCGATTGCTAGGCAAATGGAGACTTGTTCTACTTGTGCTCTAACTTCTGACTTTTTCAGCAGCCTGTTGTCTTCTCCTCTTCTTGTAGAGTGGTGTTTAGTTGCCTGCAGTAATGTCCATGCTTCTTTGTGGGGATTTAGTGTGAAGACGATATTCTTTAGACTCCACACTCAGGTGTGTCAAAGTATAGTTAAGTAGTCATCATTTGTTCAATCCATTTAGGTTGCAAAACTTGTTCAGTAACCCATTAGATAAACATCAACTTTGTTCTGACATGGACCAGGAGCAAACAAAGAAAGAAAAGGGTCTCTGTCTATTGCTGGCTGCAGAATGAGGTAATGAGGATGTTCACATTATCTTTATTATGTCAGATGTGTTGAGGACACGATTTTGAGGCACTCAATATTATATAGGTATGACTGGTTCTCCTGTAGACCATGTACCGGAGTGGTCTCTCTCAGAATACAGCGGGCCAAGGGCAAAGAACACGACCAAGCAATTTGTTAAGAAACTAATTTTTACTAACAACAAAAACAGTGTTACCCCGGAAGCGTAAGAAAGAAACACAGATAAATATCACACACACCTAGCCCAGATCAGCTAGGACCCCTGCGCTGCACAACCGATAGGCCCAGTATGTTCTATCAGATACACTATAATTTTCCTGACCTGTGGTTATGCCTAATGCGGTAACAGGGAGTTTCCCAGAGCATGGGTGCAATTAGATGAGTGCAAGAGGCAGTCCCTACAGTGATGCAGCGCAGAGATTCAGAAACTTAACAATTCTCTAAAATTAAAATTCAGTTATGCTCTCTATACACAAGCTCACCCACTGAGGGGAGTATCTAGCTAATATTCACACAGCCCTTTTGGCAAACAATGTCTCTAAATGAGAATTTATGTTTGGCACCAAACTCTCTCTACAGACTGCATGCATATGCCCACCAGGATCCCTGTGGTGGGGCCTGAGCTCAGGACTTACGAGCCGTTAACTGATTACTGAAAAGGCTGTCTGATTGTCCGAACGGCCGTTTATCTGGGAGACCGTGGAGTGGATCCTGGGCTTGTCACCTGAAGTGCAGTTTTAGCCTGACAGGTTAGCAGTATACCATTCACGTCACTGCCAAGGGTTTGGGAGGAATTCAACTCTGCATCCAACCGTAGTCATCCCCTCAACGTGTTTCTTCTTCACTGACAGGAATTACAGGAACAGACTGTCTCTGACAGGAACTCTCTCATGTCTGTCTCTATTCACTGTCTCTTACAACTGTGCTCAAAGATGGCCGCCTTCAACCCTCAGAAATCCTTCAGTTCTCAACTGTCGCTTAAGGCCACTTAAACTGGTTATTTTCCTGTGAACCAACTGACACACAGGTGACAGTAGAATGATTGTGAAAACCGCTGCCATCTAATGGCCAAAACCCAAATAACATCTCTTATGTTTAAACAGGTAATCATATCTAGTAAAACAGCTTTAGATGGGAGTGGAGAGGGAATCTTCAACCACCCCCTCACACTCCTGCTCTTGTTAGTGCAGCTTTCCTCATTGATTGCACAGCTCACCAGTCCATAAAATGGTTGGTAGAAGAGGAACATGTGACCATGCCTGACCTTAGACCTCGTCCTGACCATTCTTCTGTTTAACCCCTTTGCTCTGACCCACTATATCCCTGGTAATTTGACCTCGGACCGTTACCTGACTACGACTTTGTCTCTTTTTTCTGTTTATGACGTACCCTCCTGGCTATTGACCTCGCACTCCTTGACTGTCTCGATGATGCCAGCTCTGGCAAATTATGCTATCATGCCCACATGGTCATAATATCATGGAAAGAGGGCTGTTTAGTCAGGGGCAACTAATGCCTCATTGACTAGTCAAAGCCCTCATTAGCATAGAAAAGCAAACGGTGACATTATAAATGCTTTTTTTATACCTTATTTTCGCTGAGTAGCTGTCACGCACGGTGTTGGAAAGACTTAGTGCAACACAAAGGGAAGAGGTAAAGGGAGCCCAGACTCTAGGGAAAGGGAGGGGAGTGGAGACCTCCTAGGTATCTAGCGGCACCCTGTCTCCCCTAAAGTTCCTGTATTGGCTCTTCACCAATCGCTGCACACGTGCCTCACCCTGTCTTGACCTTGCATATAGCTAAGGCTAGGGAAGGAAGGAAATGAGCACTAGTCGATCTCCACTAAACACTATAGACAACAAGGGTACACAAACAGGGGCAAATTGCTTAGCTTTAGACGACTCCAGACAAATGCACACATATGTCCTCAAGCTCCAGAGAGGACGAAGTACTTCTCTTGCTAAAGTCTTCATAAGTAGTAATGAATATCGCCGGAACCTCCCTCTGAAACACAACAAGTATTTATACACCCAGGCAGGGTGTTAATTAGCCAGAAGAAGGTAGCCGCTGGGTCCTAGAGACAGCCTCTAAGAAGATGTCTGCAATGCCAAACGTAGAGATCTCCTGCAACCAACTGCAGGGCGACTGTCTGTCACTTTTGACTCACCCGTGGCAGTACCCCCCTTCTAAGAGTGGCCTTCGGACACTCAGGAATGGGTTTCTCAGGATAAGTGTGGAATGAGCGAACAAACCTGGGAGCGTTCACCTCTGACTCCCAACCCACATCCTCTCCTCTGGACCATAGCCTTTCCAGTGCACCAAGTATTGTAGACAGTGACATTGGAGACGAGAATCTACAATCATCGAAATCTGGAACTCCAGATTACCATCAACCATTACTAGGGGCGGTGGTAGAGGTGAGGGCTCAAGGGGTTCCACATACTTTTTGAGTAAGGACATGTGGAATACGTTGTAGACCTTAAGGGCCTAGAATCATTGAATCATGGGTCATCTGGTCCAACCCCCCTCTCAAAGCAGGATTCACTAAATCATCTCAGACAGATATCTGTCCAGCCTCTGTTTGAAGACGTCCATTGAAGGGGAACTAACCACCTCTCGTGGCAACCTGTTCCACTCATTGATCACCCTAACTGTCAAAAAGTTTTTTCTAATATCTAATCTGTGTCTCCTCCCATTCAGTTTCATCCCATTGCTTCTAGTCTTTCCTTGTGCAAATGAGAAAAAAGATGATCCTTCTACAATGTGACAGCCCTTGAGATATTTGTAGACTCTTTGCGTCCGATCACTAAGCCAGTTATGAATCCACCTAACAGTTGCCTTGACCATTCCATACTTGGTAATTTTTTCAATAAGGATGGTGTGAGATACTTTGTCAAATGCTTTGCTGAAGTCAAGATATACTATATCTACAGCATTTTCCTGATCCACCCAGTCAGTGATTCTGTCATAGAAGGAAATTAAGTTAGTCTGACATAACTTGTTAGTTACAAACCCATGCTGACTCTGGTTAATCAATTCATTCTTATCCAGGTACTTACATACATGTTGTTTAATAATTTGTTCAAAGATCTTTCCAGGTATAGAAGTCAGACTCACCGGCCTATAGTTCCCTGGGTCCACCTTCTTCCCCTTTTTGAAGATAGGAACGACATTTGCTCTTCTCCAGTCTTCTGGGACTTCTCCTGTTCTCCAAGAATTTTCAACGATTATGGAGAGTGGTTCTAAAATTTCTTCTACGATCTCCTTCAGTACTCTGGGGTGTAATTCATCTGGACCTGGAGACTTGAACTCATTTATGTTAACTAAATATTCCTCACAATCTCTCTGTTTACAGATAACTTGGATTTTTCTATTCCTTTAATAGGACAGTGAAGATCAGTTGATGTTACATTTTCTTTCTGAGAGAAAACAGATGCAAAATAGGAATTAAAAAGTTCGGCCTTCTCAACATCCTTTCTTACCATTTCACCATTTTCATCCTGTAAAAATCCTATAGCCTGAGTAAGTTCAAGATGAAACAGTGCTGGATTAATGATGGCGGTTATTTTATAAGGACCAATAAACCTAGGTCTCAGCTTCCAAGAAGGAACTTTCAATCTTATATTCCTGTAGACAACCACATAAAGTCATTCACATTCAGGTCCAGACCTGGCAAGCTTTTTCTGTCAGCCATATGTTTATACCCGTCTCCCATGATCGTTAAATTACTCAGAACACCCTGCCATACCGAGGAGAGCGATAAAGCAAACCGTTCCTCCTCTGGAACTCCTGAAGCTCCTCCTCCACTAAAGGTACCAAACAGTGGGTGATAACCGTATCAAAGAATGGTGACCTGCCAGTGGCTTCTTGATGATGATTATTAATGGCAAATTCTGCCAGCGGCAAGTAGGATTCCCAATCCTCCTGATTTTTGGAGACGAAACACCTGAGGTAAGTCTCCAAATTCTGATTGACATGCTCGGTCTGATATTGGACTGAGGGTGGAAGGCAGAGGAAAAGGACAGCTGCACCCCCAGTCAAGAACAGAATGCCTTCCAGAACTTGGAAACTAACTGGGTCCCCTGATCTGACACCACATCGGAGGGAACCCTGTAAAGCTTCACAATCTCATTTATGAACACCTGAGCAAGTGTCTTGGCATTTGGAAGTGCAGACAATGCGACGCAGTGAACCATTTTACTGAACCTATCTACTACCACCAAAATCACCATTTTGCCTGAAGAAATTGGTAGGTCAGTAATAAAATCCATGGACAAGTGTGTCCATGGCCTACTAGGGATAGGTATCGAATGAAGAGTACCAGATGGACGGGTATGCGAAACTTTAGAAAACGTGCAAATACTGCAAGCAGCTATTTGTTCAATCACATCCCGATGCAACCCCGGCCACCAAAAATGACCAGAGAGGAGGTGCGTGGTTGCCTTACCACCTGGATGCCCAGCAAGCACAGAGTTATGATATTCCTTAATTACTTTGCGGCGCAAATTAGATGGTACAAATAACCTTCCTGAAGGGCAGGAGGCAGGGGCGTCCCCCTGAGCCTCCAACACCTCACCCTCCAGTTCACTGCCAAAATGACTATTCCTTCCTGTTATATTGGCTCAGGGTTCTCATGGTCACCACCACCAGTGAAGCTCCGGGACAAAGCATCAGCCTTGACATTTTTGACCCCTGGACGAAAAGTGACAACAAAATTGAACCTAGTAAAAAGCAGGGACCATTTGGCCTGCCTAGGGTTGAGACGTTTAGTTGACTGAAGATATGACAGGTTCTTATAGTCAGTAATAACAGTAATAGGATGGACAGCCCCCTCCAACCAATGTCGCCATTCCTCGAACACCAATTTGATTGCCAAAAGTTCCCTATTACTCGCGTCATAATTTCTCTCAGCTGAAGACAATTTTTTAGAAAAGAAGGCATATGGA
This sequence comes from Phyllobates terribilis, assembly GCF_046119375.1. NCBI lineage: Eukaryota > Metazoa > Chordata > Amphibia > Anura > Dendrobatidae > Phyllobates > Phyllobates terribilis. The sequence goes on along the minus strand of NW_027362763.1, from coordinate 527,413,152 downwards.
CGCCATTTATCAGGGTACGAACCCTGAGACAACACAGCCCCAACCCTGACATCCAACGCATCAACCTCCACAATGAAGGGTTTGGAAACATCAGGTTGACTTGGTATAGGTGCAGTGGCAAAATGATTCTTTAAGGAAGTTAAAGCCTGGAGAGAAGCATCCAAACATTTGGAAAAATCAGACCCCTTCTTAGTCATGTCAGTAAGGGGTTTCACAATAACAGTAATTTTGGATGAATTTCCAGTAAAAATTAGTAAAGCCCAGAAAATGTTGTAGAGCATTCAGGTTATCGGGACGTTCCCAGTCAAGGACTGTGCGGATCTTTTCCAGATTCATCCAAAAACCTGAAGATGACATCAAGTACCCCAAAAACTGTACCTCCTGAACAGCAAAAACACATTTTTCCAGTTTGGCAAAAAGTTTATCTCTTAATATTTGGAGCACCTGCTTAACATGCCCCCAGTGAGTCTCAAAATCAGGTGAGTAAACCAAAATATCATCCAGATAGACCACCTCAAACCTCCCCACCAAATGATGGAAAATATAATCTATGAAACGTTGGAATACCGCAGGTGCATTTGTCAAACCAAAAGGCATAACCAAACTCTTGAAATGTCCTTCCGGGGTATTGAACATTGTTTTCCATTCGTCCTCTTCTCAGATTCTAACCAGATTGTAGGCTCCTCTTTAATCCAACTTAGAGAATACCTTAGCGCCTACAAGCTGGCTTAACAAATCAGGAATAAGAGAAAGAGGGTATGGATCATGGATGGTAATTTGATTTAATTATCGAAAATCTAAACAGGGACATAGACCACCATCTTTTTTCTTCACAAAGAAGAACCCTGACGCCATGGGCGAAGATGAGGGTCTGATATGTCCCTTCTCCAGAGTTTCCGCAATGAAATCCTTCATAGCTTGTCTCTCAGGGCCAGAAAGATTATACAGTCTGGATTTCAGTAGTTTAGCTCCAGTAGTCAGGTTAATAGGACATATGCATGATGAGGAGGCAAATCCTGACACCCCCTCTCAGAAAAAACGTCCTTAGAACCTGACAGAAAAGTATTTCTGTAGAGACAGTAGCAAGGGAAATATCTAAACAGTTCTCATGGCAGTAATCTCCCCATTCAATAATCTCCCCGGCTTGCCAATCCACCAACGGATTATGTTTAACAAGCCAGGGAACACTCAAAACAATCGGTATGGGAAGATTGTCCAGGACATAGCAAGGGATTATTTCACAATGAACTGACCCCACCCTCAGTTTTACATTATATACAATCTGAGTAAATGCTTTCTGTGCCAGTGGCACCGAGTCAATGGCAAAGATGGAAATAGGTTCAGCTAAAGCACAGCAAGCAAGACCATGAGTTTTCACAAACTCAGCATCAACCATGCTGACTCCGGCTCGACTGTCAACAAACACAGAAATTTTCTCAGTTTTGCTCTCTAGCACCACCTCTGCTGACAGGAAGAAGCGGTAACTGCAGGTTGGTAACAAATGCACCCCTTGTTTATCCAACTCCAGACTACCAAGAGTTAATTGAGACTTCTTTTGTTTAGGAATTGCTGGACAGATCCAGAGAAGGTGGTCTCACTCATCTATCCCGAAGGCGTCTATCAAGACATATGGCCAACGACATGGCAGCCTCCAAGGACTGAGGTGTTTCATATACTGCCAAGGCATCTTTCAACCTTTCAGTAAGCCTCTCACAAAATTGACTTCTAAGGGCTGAGTCATTCCATTTGGAATCCGTTGCCCATCTACGGAATTCCAAACTCTCCGTCTCCACTGACCGATTTCCCTTCTGAAGGCGACGTAGCCTAGACTCATGCAAGGTGACTCGGTCAGGGTCATCATAGATGAGGGCCAGAGCACCAAAAAACATGTCCACAGGCTGGAGACAAACTTAATCCTGTGGTAAAGAAAATGCCCACGACTGAGGATCTCCCTGCAATAGAGAGATCACAATACCAACCCGTTGCTCCTCATTTCCAGAGAAGTAAGGACGAAGTTTAAAATACAGATTTCAGGCCTCCTTGAATGCAAAATACTTGTCCCTACCCCCTGAAAACCTGTCCGGGAGGGCAACCTTGGGTTAAGGCTGGGCAGGCCTACCTGCAGAGACCCCCACATTAGCGACTTGTAGCCGCTGATGTTGCTGCTGAACCTCACAGCGGAGGTCATTCACCTCCAGGGACAGACAGCGGAACTGCTCTGCAAGCTCTGCAACAGTACCTATACCAAGGGAGAAAGGAAAAAAAAAAGTCCACTCCCAAAAGCACACAGAGGGGTGAAAAAAAAGTTTCAGTCTTTTTTTTTCCCTTTTCAAAATGTGCTCGGCCGACGATAATGTCACATAAGGTGTGGGAAAGAATTAGTGCAACACAAAAGGAAGAGGGAAAAGGAGCCCAGACTCTATTGAAAGTGGGGGAGTGGAGACCTCCTAGGTATCTAGCATCGCCCTGTCTCCCCTAACATCCTTGTATTGGCTCTTAACCAATCGCCGCATGCGTGCCTCACCCTGTCTTGACTTTGCGTATGGCTAAGGCTAGGGAAGGAAGGAAATGAGCACTAGTCGATCTCCACTGAATACTATAGACAACAAGGGTACACAAACAGGGGGAAATTGCTTAGCTTTAGACGACTCCAGACAAATGCGCACACGTCCTCAAGCTCCAGAGAGGACGAAGTACTTCTCTTGCTAAAGCCTTCACAAGTAGTAATAAATATCGCTGGCACCTCCCTCTGAAACACAACAAGTATTTATACTTGTATTTAGCCTCTAAGAAGATGTCTGTAATGCCAAATGTAGAGATCTCCTGAAACCAACTGCAGGGTGACTGTCTGTCATTTCTTACACACCCGTGACAATAACATTATACAGGGCTGCTAAAGCAGCGAATTTACTCATACATAGGTGAATGCTGCTGGTTGAAGGGCATGGGGGACCTGACAGGTTCCATTTAAGTAAGAAAAAAAATTACATCAAGGGTGGACAACCCCCTTAACCACTTAGATCCTCAGATAAGAAAAATTACAGTTCTATGTTACTTCTGTTGAAAATTCTGTTTTTAAGTAATCTTCACGTAACTTGAAAAACATCACAAATGTAAAATCTCTGACGTATTTTGGATGATGCATGTCCTTAGGTCCTCAGAGTGGTTACAGGTAGTGGGACATGAGAGGGATGAACGAAGCGGAAAGTAGCCAAATGGAGCCATATTACAGAATGGACAGATTAAAGAAGTTGTCCATTACTTTGACATTGATGTCCGGCATCAATATATGATTGGCCTGGGTCCCGCACGCGGCACCCCTGCTGATCAGCTGTTATCGGTGCAGGCGGTAAAAAGTATCAAGTATCAAGCGCCGGCCACTACAACTTGATTGCCAGGCACCCAGGGTAAGAACTTCTGGCTGGCGGCTTCCGGTGCTGGCACCGATAACAGCTGATTTCAGTGTACTGAAAAGCAGTGAAGCAACATTGTAATGAGGAACAGAATGTAACAAACATTTTGCATATGAAGTTGTAAGGCAGATGCAAATTATCATACAACATCTCACTTAAAATGTCCTGTTTGCTACTTGGTTTAGCTTGCTAACACTCCAGCAACCACAAGCAATGCAGCATATGTAGCAGATGTAGCAGATGTATTTTCTATTTAGAGCTATATAGTTTATCGCAACCACTGTCATTGTTACTAGAGAATAATAAATAAATATCCATGGAAATGTAAACTTCAAAAGGTACTCGCTGGCAAAATCATCCATTATTTCATCCAGATCTTATGAGAAAAGTGAGATTTGACCAGTTTTGTTTTTATTTTAAGAGGGGATGCTGGCAGCTTACACAGTAGTAAAAACGTTGACTGTTCAGTAAGATTTCTGGCCAGATATCACATGCAATAACTCATGTCACTTCAACTAAATGGTCCAGAAAATTTAAGTAAACATCATAAATGTCTTTTGCTGAACAGAGTTCAGATATTTTGTTTAACTCTTGATGATTAGATGGTAAATCTGGGATCCTCTTGTCTGCATCAATGGTCTATGTTGACTCTCTGACCCGTCTTCTCAGGAGGAAGAGCAATGTCAACCATGGTATTTGTTAGGAAAACATCAAATTTATCCAGGGAATGGTCCCACAAAAGAATACTAGTGGTTACATGTAAAACTTTATATCAGAAAGGCAAAGACTTTATCTCTCATGCACGCCATTAAATTAGGCAGAAATACAGTACAGACCAAAAGTTTGGACACACCTTCTCATTTAAAGATTTTTCTGCATTTTCATGACTATGAAAATTGTACATTCACACTGAAGGCATCAAAACTATGAATTAACACATGTGGAATTATATACTTAACAAAAAAGTGTGAAACAACTGAAAATATGTCTTATATTCTAGGTTCTTCAAAGTAGTCACCTTTTGCTTTGATGACTGCTTTGCACACTCTTGGCATTCTCTTGATGAGCTTCAAGAGGCAGTCACGGAAATGGTTTTCACTTCCCAGGTGTGCCCTGTCAGGTTTAATAAGTGGGATTTCTTGCCTTATAAATAGGGTTGGAACCATCAGTTGTGTTGTGCAGAAGTCTGGTGGAAACACAGCTGATAGTCCTACTGAATAGACTGTTAGCTGCTTTTTTCTTGCCATAATACAAATTCTAAGTAAAGAAAAACGAGTGGTCATCATTACTTTAAGAAATGATGGTCAGCCAGTGCGAAAAATTGGGAAAACTTTGAAAGTGTCCCCAAGTGAAGTTGCAAAAACCATCAAGCGCTACAAAGAAACTGGCTCACATGAGGACCGCCCCAGGAAAGGAAGACCAAGAGTCACCTCTGCTTCTGAGGCTAAGTTTATCCGAGTCACCAGCCTCAGAAATCGCAGGTTAACAGCAGCTCAGATTAGAGACCAGGTCAATGCCACACAGATTTCTAGCAGCAGACACATCTCTTCAACAACTGTTAAGAGGAGACTTTGTGCAGCAGGCCTTCATGGTAAAATAGCTGCTAGGAAACCACTGCTAAGGACAGGCAACAAGCAGAAGAGACTTGTTTGGGCTAAAGAACATGAGGAATGGACTTTAGACCAGTGGAAATCTGCTTTGGTCTGATGAGTCCAAATTTGAGATCTTTGGTTCCAACCACAGTGCCTTTGGGCGACGCAGAAAAGGTGAACGGATGGACTCTACATGCCTGGTTCCCACCGTGAAGCATGGAAGAGGAACTGTGATGGTGTGGGGGTGCTTTACTGGTGACACTGTTGGGGATTTATTCAAAATTGAAGGCATACTGAACCAGCATGGCTACCACAGCATCTTGCAGCGGCATGCTATTCCATCCGGTTTGCGTTTAGTTGGACCATCATTTATTTTTCAACAGGGCAATGACCCCAAACACACCTCCAGGCTGTGTAAGGGCTATTTGACCAAGAAGGAGAGTGATGGGGTGCTACGCCAGATGACCTGGCCTCCACAGTCACTAGACCTGAACCCAATCGAGATGGTTTGGGGTGAGCTGGACCGCAGAGTGAAGGCAAAAGGGCCAACAAGTGCTAAGCATCTCTGGGAACTTCTTCAAGATTGTTGGAAGACCATTTCCGGTGACTATCTCTTGAAGCTCATCAAGAGAATGCCAAGAGTGTGCAAAGCAGTCATCAAAGCAAAAGGTGGCTACTTTGAAGAACCTAGAATATAAGACATAGTTTCAGTTGTTTCACACTTTTTTGTTAAGTATATAATTCCACATGTGTTAATTCATAGTTTTGATGCCTTCAGTGTGAATGTACAATTTTCATAGTTATGAAAATACAGAAAAATCTTTAAATGAGAAGGTGTGTCCAAACTTTTGGTCTGTACTGTATGTGACAAACCGATTCACACTTTCATAGTTTTTTTTCTTTTGCTTTAATAACGTAAACATATTCCGCATCGTGGTACTGAGATTGTCCAATCTAATTTCTCCATGACATGGTGTATGGAAATCAATAAAAGAAGTTGTCCACAACTTTTTATTATCCCCCCAATGTATTCAGCCGGTGCCCATAAGTGTTTTTCTAATTACCTCCTGCTGTCCTTTTTGCCTGTGAGCTGCGCTAATGTGGGCCGCTCACTGGCATCACGTGACCCCCCGCTGATGTCATGTCAAGTGAGGCGTGACATCATTGATGTGGTCCCTCGGTGGCTGCTGGGTTGTGGGTGGGGTTACCTCGTGCGTCACACCCAGCATCCACCTCGTGCTTTCCCAATGAATGAGGAGATGGAAAGCGTGCGGTGGATGCTGGGTGTCACACAGGGGTAACCTCACCCACAGCCCAGCATCCTCCGTGTAACGCAGCAGAGAGAGACCCCCGGCTTCACCCAGAACTTGACGTGACATCAGCGGATGTCAGAGCTGGCTGCAGCCGGGGGTCACGTGATGCCTGCAAGCGGCCAGTGATAGCGCCGCTCACAGGCAGTAAGGACAGCAGAAGGTAATTACAAAAACCTTTACGGGCAGCGGCTGAATACATTGGGGGAATAATTAAAAGTAGTGGACAACCCCTTTAAATAATCAGTAAATTTTTGGAGTGTGGGATAATACTCACACAAACACTAGGAGAACTAATGTCCATGGATGTATTACCGTTTTGTATAACCATGGATATAATGTATGTCAGCATGCAATACGGCACAAATAGTACATGAGGCTAAAATGTACCTACATATATCTTCAATGATATATTAGCAATTTGGGTGTTTCTCTTATAAGATTTTGTGTGACAGAAACATAATTGGGTCAGGTGCCAACAAGACTTCACAGAACATTGAAAGGTGGCAGAAAGAGCCACTAGAGCAGGAGTGCATAACATTTTTTGGTCCAAATGTAACATTTTCATACTGAACTAATCCAGATTCTGCACAAAGAATTAAAGTGTTATTACCTTCTTTGGCATATTGAAACTATATAGCATAAATGTCTGATAGGAACAAATTCTACTAACTGGTCTCTTACCTCCAAAAATCATTATTTTAATAGTACGTTGACAATGATTTTTTTACGAAGATTTAGAAATAGATTCTGCTTTTACATCCACATCAAAAACTGTTTCAAATAAGTTTCCGACTGATTTTAATGGAAAAAGCTACCTTAATGCCCATAGTGTAGTGGAGAGAAGATTTCCCTTTTTCGGCACTTCCGGAGGATAAGGATGGTTACAGATGAATTATTTTTCTCAAAATCAGATTTATTCGGACACTATACTAAGAACAAACAACGCGTTTCAGCCAGCAACGGCCTTCATCAGGTATAATATACATCCACTACAATATCCAACATGCAAGCCTTATACCATGGCTGATATAGTTCCCGCATTTGAGCTGCAGACCGGAGTATTGCAAAGAGCTGATCCACTATAAGGATTAGTGTTGAGCGAGCACTAAAATGCTCGGGTGCTCGAAGCTCGGCTCGAGCTCGCCGTGATACTCTAGTGCTCAACCGAGCAACGAGCCCAATGTTAGTCTATGGGAGACCCGAGCATTTTTGCAGCGGCACCCCCGGCAGTCTTTTAAAAGCCTAACAAGTGCCCAAAACGATAGTGACAGTGCTCAAGTGACATTCGGACAGCATGGGGATTGCCCCAGGAAGCATTTCTGACCCCCAGGTCACTGCTGTCAACAACGTGGTCAGAGGTATTAAGCCACTTTTAAGGGCTCACAATAAAACGTTCAAAAACAAAACTGAAACTGCTTTCCTGTGAAATATGTTAAGGAAGTTCCTTTCCAGGGTAAAGACTTGTGTATAAGGTAAAATAAATAACCCCAAAAAAAATACTCCTCCACACCTTGGGCTATGTTCACAAGTAGCATTTTTTATGCATTTTTGCACTTTTGGATTGCTTTCAACCGTGACAAATGCACTCACCGGGAAATGTCATTTTAACATTTTACAACCTTATCTGGCCATGTGCTGTGTGACACATGCATACAGTGCTGAAAACACATGGGAACAGCATGGGTAAGACCCCTGGAAGCATCTCTGACACCCAGGTCACTGCCTAAAAGCGTGCCCATCAGAAGTCATCCTTGCCGCATCAGAAGATGCAGACTTGCAACTATCCCCGTGCAAGTCCTTGTCCCAGGGCAGTGTTCAATTGTATCACCCCCAATCCTTGCAATGCAAGCGCAAATATGCAGCCAACCACCCACCCACCCACCCCCAGGCTGCAATACTATACTGCTAGCTTGCACTTGAAATGGGGCCTTTTAGTTTGGAGGAGGCCGAAGCTGGCCACTACCTCATGGCTGCTTCGGCAGCGAGGTATCCATACTCAGTCCCCAACCGCCCGGCGGCCGGGTGTCCACGCTCGGTCCCCAGCCACCACGGGGCAGCTGGGTGTCTATACTCGGGCCCCAGCCGCCCCGCGGCCGGGTGTCCACACACGGTCCCCAGCCGCCTGGGGGCGGCCGGGTGTCCATAGATGGTCCCCAGCCACCCCTATTTCTCCTGTCACCTTCCCACACACTTTTCTTAGCCTGGCCTGCTTTAGGACAGCATTGGACGAGCCCACCAGAGAACCAGACTCCTCCGGTGGGCCCTGGCTTCTCCATCAGGGGAGTTGAGAGTGCCAAGGTGAGGAGCATGATGATGATGACAGAAGTTAGCATCTGCTTTGTTTTCTTGGAATGCAAGCGCAAGTGTGCAGCCTGCCACCCACCCACCCCCAGGCAGCAATACCATACTGCTAGCTTGCATTTGAAATGGGGCCTTTTAGTTTGGAGGAGGCCGAAGCTGGCCACTACCTCATGGCTGTTAAGCAGCGAGGTATCCATACTCAGTCCCCAGCCGCCCCTATTTGTCCCGGTGTGCCTTATACATAAGATTAAGCACGCATACCAAAACATTACCTGTGCCCTTCCCAGTGCATTTAGTGGGAAGGACAACCTATTCCGCTATAGTGTGTGCATGCCAAACCCCTGTTTATGGTACATGCGAAGATGCCTCCCACCATGCACCTGTCGTTGCAGACTTGCAACTAACCCCGTTCAAGTCCTTGTCCCAGGGCAGTGTTCAATTGTACCTCTCCCATTCCGTGCAATGCAAGCGCAATTATGCAGCCTACCACCCACCCACCCCCAGGCTGCAATACCATACTGCTTGCTTGCACTTGAAATTGGGCCTTTTAGGCATGTGGAGGCAGAATCTGGCCACCACGTCATGGCTGCGTTGGCGGCCTGGTATCCATACTCAGTCCGCAGCCACCAGGCAGCCGGGTGTCTACACTCGGTCCCCAGCCGCCAGGGGGCAGCCGGGTGTCCATACTCAGTCCCCAGCCGCCCCTATTTCTCCTGTCAACTTCCCCCCACACACTTTCCTCAGCCCGGCCTGCTTTAGGGCAGCATTGGACGAGCCCACCAGAGAACCAGACTCCTCCTGCGGGCCTTGGCTTCTCCATCAGGGGAGTTGAGAGTGCCAAGGTGAGGAGCATGATGATGTTGATAGAAGTTAGCATCTGCTTTGATTTCTTGGAATGCAAGTGCATGTATGTAGTAGCGGCTAGGCCTGAGGTGGTCAGTGTTTTGGCGCATATCCTACCTCCTCCGAGGATTGCTTGATGTTTTCCTGCTACTATCCCAGTTCTATGACTCCCGTTAAAACAAAGCTTCAGGTGATAAATGATGGATGAGGTGGTTACATAGTTACATAGTTTATAAGGCCGAAAAAAGACAAGCGTCCATCCAGTTCAGCCTATTTCTTGTGCACTGCAGCTATTCCGCAGCGTTGATCCAGGGGAAGGCAACAAAAAACCATGCGGTATAGGCCAATTTACATCATTGAGGAAAAATTCACTTCCCGACTCCAATCTGGCAGTCAGATTAAATCCCTGGATTAATTAACTAAGCATAAGATGTAATTTTATTGTTCTCAAGAAAGGTGTCCAGGCCTCTCTTGAACTCTTTAAGTGAGTTGGACATCACCACTTCCTCTCCCAGAGAGTTCCAGAGTCTCACGGCTCTGACCGTAAAGAATCCCCTTCTATGCTGGTGCAGGAACCTCCTTTCCTCCAGACGCATAGTGTGCCCCCTCGTCTTTGTCACCATTCTTGGTATAAACAGGTCATGGGAGAGATCTCTGTACTGCCCCCTGATGTATTTATACATGTTTATGAGGTCTCCCCTAAGCCTTCTCTTTTCCAATGTAAATAGGCCTAATTTTGACAACCTCTCTGGGTATTCTAGTGCCTCCATTCCCTTTATTACCTTAGTCGCCCTCCTTTGTACCCTCTCTAGCTCCAATATGTCTTTACTGAGCACCGGAGCCCAGAACTGTGCACAATATTCTAAGTGCGGCCTTACCAGCGCTTTATACAGAGGAAGAACAATGTTCTCATCATATGCCCCTATTCCTCTTCTGGTGGCAAAGGAGAAAGAGCAGGAGGAACAGGGACCATTCACATCAATATCAGGCCAGTCAACCACATATGTCTTGTAGGATATGTTTCTGTAACAAAAGGAGCAGTTCGGCTACACAGTTATAGGGCATACAGTGAGTGCAATGCCTACGAAAAATTTTGAGGCACTCCAATGCCCCTTGGAAATGACATGGAGGTCAGAGGGCCTTACTTAAACAGTTTTTTCCATTTATAGCAACTGGGTCTCCTGTACACTGTTGGCCTAAGCAGTGAATGGGAGGCTTTCCAAAAATTATGAGGAACTGCAATGCCCCTTGAAACAGACGTGGATTGCAGCATACTTAAAACCTTCTACCCATTATTGGGGAGTGGGTCTCCGTTAGTTTTCGCCTTTGCTTTGAATAGCAAAAGCTGACTAAAATTAGGAGGAAATGCCATGCCCGTTGGAAGAGTCATGGAGGTTAGAGGTAATTAAAAACAACATTTTAATGCCCCTTGGAAGAGCTGTGAAGTTCAGAGTGGCTTAAGAAGACACTTTTAATGCCCCTTGTAAGAGACGTGGAGGTCACAGTAGCTTAAGAAGATGCTTTTAATGCCCCTCGGAAAAGTGGTGGAGGTTGCAGTAACTTAACAAGACAGTTTTAATGCCCCTTGGAAAAGTGGTGGAGGTCGCAGTAGCTTAAAAGACGGTTTGAATGCCCCTTGGAAGAGACGTGGAGGTCCCAGTAGCTTAACAAGATGGTTTTAATGGCCCTTGGAAAAGTGGTGGAGGTCACAGTAGCTTAACAAGACGGTTTTAATGCCCCTTGGAAAAGTGGTGGAGGTCACAGTAGCTTAACAAGACATTTTAATGCCCCTTGGAAAAGTGGTGGAGGTCACAGTAGCTTAAAAAGACGGTTTTAATGCCCCTTGGAAAAGTGGTGGAGGTCACAGTAGCTTAACAAGATGGTTTTAATGCCCCTTACAAGAGCCATACAGTACAGCATCTTAAAAATATTATTCCCATTATTGGGGAGTGGGTCTCCCACAATCTTTGCTTATGCCTTCCAAGCAAAAGAAGACAAAAATAAGGACGGAGGAACTTTCAATAATGGCAACATGGACCACGGTCACCCTGGTGGTATAGTGGTGGTGGAGGCTGAGGATAAGGAGAAGAACATAAAACAGCCAAAATGAGGAAGCGTATACCCATGTGTGGGTATGAAGCAGTGCATGTGAATACACCTCCCGAAATAACACAGTGGATTTGACTTTATGTTACTCTGCTGTCATTTGGTGGTGATGAGAAGTCTGGCCCAATCCAGCTCTTGTTCATTTTGATAAGGGTCAGCTTGTCAGCATTGTCAGTTGACAGGCGAGTGCGCTTATCAGTTATAATTCCCCCAGTGGCACTAAAAAGACGCTTCGATAACATGCTAGCGGCAGAGCAGGCCAGTACCTCCAAGACGTATAGAGCGAGTTCATTCCCAGTGTCCAGCTTGGATACCCAATAATTAAAAGGCACAGGGGAATCACGGAGGACGCTGTTACGGTCGGCAAGGTACTCCCTCACCATCTTTTGAAACTTTCCACTCCTTGTGAGAGTTCCCCGCGCCTCAGGGTCTGTCCGAAGGGAGGGTCTGAGAAAACTGTCCCAGAACATTGACAGTGTTCCCCTGCCTCTGCTGGATTGGAGTTGCGTCTCTCTCGCATGTACGCCTTGGTTGGGCAACGAACTGTGACCTCTGCCACTAGCGTGTTCAGATGGGAATTTTTTTAACAGTTCTGCAGCAAGGGCCTTCTGGTACTGCCCCATTTTTGTAGACCTCTCCACCTCAGAAATAAGAGAATGAAAGTTCTCCTTGTAGCGGGGGTCTAAAAGTGTCACCAACCAGTAATAACTGTCACCCAACATTTTGACAACGCGAGGGTCACGGTTAAGGCAGCGTAACATAAATTCAGCCATGCGTGCCAGACTGGTAACGGGCAAGACTTCCGTGTCCTCACCAAGATGACGACTGACCATGCTCTCCTCCTCCTCCTCCTCCTCCCCCCTGTCCTCAGGCCACCCACGCTGAACCGACGGTATGACAGTTGTACAGGTACTACCTTCTACAGCACATGATACAAGCTCGTGTTCTTCCTCCTCCTCCTCCTCCTCTCCCTCATTGTCCCCCAATGCACGTTGGGATGAAATGAAGCTGGGCTGCATGTAATCGACCGCTACGGCTTCTTGATACATCTCATCATACTCTGGCTGCAATGCCTCCTCTTTAATTCTCTGCAGAGAGCATTGCAAAAGACAGACAAGTGGAATGCTGACGCTAATGATGGCGTCATCGCCACTCACCATCTTGGTGGACTCCTCAAAGTTTGTCAAGATGGTACATATTTCAGACATCCAGGTCCACTCCTGAGGTCTTATGTGTGGAGTCTGACCTGAATATCTACGGCCTTGTTGCAGCTGGTACTCCACAACTGCTCTCTTATGCTCACAAATCCTTTGCAACATGTGGAGGGTAGAGTTCCAATGTGTGGGGACATCACACACCAGTCGGTGTGCCGGAAGCTGCAAATGCTGCTGCAGCACAGCAAGGGCAGCGGAAGCTGTAGCCGACTTGTGAAAATGAGCTGACAGGCGGCGTACTTTGACGAGCAGATCTGGCAACTTGGGGTACGATTTAAGAAACCGTTGAACCACGAGGTTAAGCACATGAGCCAGGCATGGTACGTGTGTGATCTCGCCTCACCTCAGAGCTGCCACCAGGTTACGGCCATTGTCACACACGACCATGCCTGGATGTAGGTTCAGCGGTGTCAGCCACAGATCTGCCTGATCTTTCACAACTGTCCACAACTCACAAGCATTGTGAGGTTTCTCACCTAAGCTTATGAGTTTCAGCACAGCCTGTTGCCGCTTGGCGGAGGCAGTACTGCAGTGCTTCCAACTTGTAACTGATGTGGTGATATCTGAGATGGAGGCTGAACATGAGAAGGAGGTGGAGGATGATGCGCAGGAGCTGTACACTGTGGTGGCAACTCTGACATAGGTCCCGCAATCCTCGGTGTGGGGAGGATGTGTTCCGTCCCAAGGTCCGACTGGGTCCCGACTTCCACTATGTTTATGACGCGCCCCCTGGGCCATATTCTTTAGGGGGAATATCCGGAGCCGGATCAGATGGGAGCCGCAGTCCTCCGAGTGGCCGTGACCCGGTCCGTGCCCAGGGCGTCAAACTCAGTTGTATGTGGCAGTCATACAGATGTTATAAGTTCTTTATTGTTGACTACGCCACCCGTTGTGTTGCGGTCACTGTGGCCGCCGCTGCAGCAGGGTCCGCTGAGGCTGGTGGTGTAGGTGCAGCTTTGGTGATATAACCCCCAACGGGTGGGGTATAGCCTCAGGGGGATCAGGTGCAGAGGATGGGAGTTGTGGTGATGCAGTGCAGACGGCAATCAGAGACAGAGTCGGGTTATGCAGTTTAGGATGTTTACTCACTGCTGATGTTCTGGTCACTCCAGCTTCGAGTGACCTCCCGAGCCGTGCTGCGTCCACCAGGTTCTGGATCCAGCCAACTCCCAAATAAGTCCGGAGCGTGACCCTGAGCTCTCCTTCAGTCCTTTCTCTGGCCGTCCCCACTATTGATCCACCCAGGTCCAGCTCCCTCGGGCCTTCTGTTGGGAGACCCTTGGCCTTGGGTTCCCTGACCCTCCTTGTGGTATGCCTTCGTGGTGGATGTGGTGGGTGACCGTGGCAAACGCTGCCCACGGTCTCCGGTCTCTGGCTGGGGAGTGTTTTTACCCCCACCAGCTTGGGTTCCGGTACCCTGTGCCGACTCTTCACCCGGGGATTTAAGTTGGGTTCTTGGAGTCCTTTTCTTCTGGTTCCCCCTCTGGGTCTCTCTCTCTCCTCTCTCACTCTGGGTCTCTCTTTTCCTCCGCTCCTGACTTTCTCTCTGCAACTGACCCTGTTCTTAGTTGGTGCCCACCTTATATACACCCTCTATGTGTGAGCTCAGGTGACCAGCACCCAATGAGCGCCTATCTTTACCCAGGCTGCTCCCCCTATCTGCCCCTACACTACTTGGGATGTACCACCCCCCTCCCACTCCAGCCAGGAACAGACTCGGTCGTACCTGCACATTTCTAAGTGGGAGTACCGTCGGCCTGTTCCTCGGAAATGGGATGTGTGTAGTGCATGCAGCCTACCGAGCTCAGGTCCACACTCCATCCTTACCCGGGAGTGGAATATCACACCTCTGGGTTGAGGTGCAATACCCCTGTAGCAGCCGAATCCTCAGGGTGCTACATTCCCCCCTGGTAAATCACAGCACGTCCTCGGGCTGTAAGAGATAAACATCCACAACATACAATTTTTGCATAAACATATAAAACATCATATAAAACATTATATATATGTACATCAATAAAACTTTTCATATAAATAACATTCTCGTCGCCTCTGGCTCCTCCTCCGGTCACTGTGCAACGCGTGACCGGGTAAAGTGCGACAGTCTTTTCTTGAAAAATGGTTTTCCTATAAAACCGGTAGGGGGCGCTTTAGGACGCGCAACTATTTACAAGAGGATATGGCCGCTCTCAGTCCTCGGCCAGGTATTAGGGAGGAATGACCGCTCTCAGTCCTCGGTCAGTGGGATTTAAGGGATAAACGGGTAAACAGTTCACACACACTGGTCCCAACGGGGACTATATTAGCAACAGTTCACTGTGCCCCGACGGGCAACTATATACAGCTTGTACTCTGCTGTACTTAACGACGACGTCCTCCTGCTCTTTCTTTATTGTTACCTTTAGCTTCAGACCCGTCCGGGTCCTCTTGTTCTTCCTCACACCGCAGCTCTTCCTCTGTCAGGCGATGCACATGGAGGGCGTAAGGTCCTTTGGCACACTTGTGCCGGGTAAAGGTGACCTCGTCCCCGATATAAAGGTCACGACCTCTGTGCCCCTCCGGCAGATGGGACTCCACATCTCTGCGCGTGACAAAGACGTCGCCGGGGGTGTTGTGGTCTCTGATGAAGCCCCACCCATGCTGCATGTTGAACTTAATTACAGTCCCGGTGGTGCGGGGACTGTGCGCTGCACGGGGGTCCCTCCTGGCTCGGCTCTTCTGCTCGGCGCTCCTTATTTGGGCCTGCTGTTCCCGGACCCGCCTCTCTCTCCGCTCCCTCGCAAACTCCTCGAGCTGCTGTCGGCAGCACGCAGCACGCTCCGCTGCAGCTGCCCTGGTTTCTTGAGTGAACCCCATTAGGTCTTCTCCGGTGGGGTCCCACTCAAATTGGGTCTCTTCAAGCGGGGGCGAGATCCTTATCACGGGCTTCGGAGCCGGAATCAGGGGTGCACACATGGCCCCAACTCTCCTCTGGTGCTCCAGTTCATAATATTTCTGGGGCCAGATGAAAGGCTGCCCGTCCGGCCACGTGTGCTGGGCAAACAAGTCCTCTCCCAGACGCGGCACCCTTGGTTTTACGGGTGCGGGCACGGTGGTGGTGGCGCCCGGGTTGCCCAGGCCTTGCGGCCAGGCCTGGGGCACCTGGAAGGTGAAGGGCACCGTCAGGACGGCGGCGCCCTGGGCTACCTGGCCTTGCGGCCAGGCCGGAGGCTCCGCGGAGGTAGGGGGCGCTGTTGGTGATGCGACGCCCGGGAATTCTAGGCCCTGCGACCAGGCTGGTGTTACTTCCTGTTTTGCCACGCTCGGGGTCGGTGCGCATGGCGTCACAGGGGTCGCGGCGGCGGCTTCCGGTTGGGGCCTAGTCTGCGTCGGTGACATGGCGTTTTCGGGCACAGCAGGGGGACTTTCGGGCTCTGCGACGGGGAGCTGGGGCAGGTAAGCGGTGTCCTGGTTTGGGGTATAGACGTTCCCTTTACCTGCCTCCATGCGCTCGGCTCCCTTCTCGGCGCCGTCTCCGGCCTTGGGTCCTCCCGCGCCATCCTCAGAGGCGGTCTGTCTCCTCATCTTGGCTGGCGTGCTCCGGGTCTTGGTTTGCTGGGCCATCTCTCGGCTCCACTCCGCCAACGTCTCTCGCTGCACCCGGGCCATCCTCCTTGCGAGGCCCTCCAGAGCGGTCTGCGCACACTCCCGGTCTCGGGGGAGCTGTGCTAGGACCTCCACTAGGCCTAGTGGGGTCGTTGCTTCCAGCAGGCTCCTGACCAGCGGGTCGGTGCTGCTCTGCTCTCCTTCTGTTGTTTCCAGCAGGCTCCTGGCCAGCGGGCCGGTGCTGCTCTGCTCTCCCTCCTCTGTTTCTAGCAGGCTCCTGGCCAACGGGCCGGTGCTGCTCTGCTTTCTCGCCATCTCCGGGTAAGCTCCTCCGATATTCTTCTCCCGGCTTCTTGCCTCCGGGTGCGCTCGCTCTAGACTGCTCCAGGCGGCACCCATCTTCGTTCTCTCCTTTCGTCTCCTCCCATCTCGAGGGCGGTCCCGGGGCCACTTGGTGACTGTCAGCTCCAGGGGCTGTTCTTTCACGCTGACAGACACCTCTAGCATCACAGTCTCTGTTGGTGGGGGCGGTTTCCACTTTTGGCGCCATTTTCGGTCCTGGCCCACGATGGGAGGTGGCCTCTCGCCACCCTCTGGCACGCCCATAATGGCGTCCGCTCTTCCAAGGCGGGAAACCTTTGGAAATGGCGGGAATCGCTTCCCAGTGGCGGGAAACTCTGCAGATGGCGGGAAAACGCTGTTAATGGCGGACAACCGGCGGGAATCGACTGGTGATGGGGTCCGATGGCGGGGACCCTCCGGAACCGGCAGGAGACTCCCTTTTGAGGTAAACTCGCACTTTTCTTCAGGCACGCAGTACCCGGGTGTTGCGGGCACGTAATCCTGCCGACTACGCCAAAGTTGACGCGCCCCCTGGGCCATATTCTTTAGGGGGAATATCCGGAGCCGGATCAGATGGGAGCCGCAGTCCTCCGAGTGGCCGTGACCCGGTCCGTGCCCAGGGCGTCAAACTCAGTTGTATGTGGCAGTCATACAGATGTTATAAGTTCTTTATTGTCGACTACGCCACCCGTTGTGTTGCGGTCACTGTGGCCGCCGCTGCAGCAGGGTCCGCTGAGGCTGGTGGTGTAGGTGCAGCTTTGGTGATATAACCCCCAACGGGTGGGGTATAGCCTCAGGGGGATCAGGTGCAGAGGATGGGAGTTGTGGTGATGCAGTGCAGACGGCAATCAGAGACAGAGTCGGGTTATGCAGTTTAGGATGTTTACTCACTGCTGATGTTCTAGTCACTCCAGCTTCGAGTGACCTCCCGAGCCGTGCTGCG
Organism: Phyllobates terribilis; assembly: GCF_046119375.1. NCBI lineage: Eukaryota > Metazoa > Chordata > Amphibia > Anura > Dendrobatidae > Phyllobates > Phyllobates terribilis. The sequence continues at coordinate 527,395,500 of NW_027362763.1, read as the reverse complement.
TCCACCAGGTTCTGGATCCAGCCAACTCCCAAATAAGTCCGGAGCGTGACCCTGAGCTCTCCTTCAGTCCTTTCTCTGGCCGTCCCCACTATTGATCCACCCAGGTCCAGCTCCCTCGGGCCTTCTGTTGGGAGACCCTTGGCCTTGGGTTCCCTGACCCTCCTTGTGGTATGCCTTCGTGGTGGATGTGGTGGGTGACCGTGGCAAACGCTGCCCACGGTCTCCGGTCTCTGGCTGGGGAGTGTTTTTACCCCCACCAGCTTGGGTTCCGGTACCCTGTGCCGACTCTTCACCCGGGGATTTAAGTTGGGTTCTTGGAGTCCTTTTCTTCTGGTTCCCCCTCTGGGTCTCTCTCTCTCCTCTCTCACTCTGGGTCTCTCTTCTCCTCCGCTTCTGACTTTCTCTCTGCAACTGACCCTGTTCTTAGTTGGTGCCCACCTTATATACACCCTCTATGTGTGAGCTCAGGTGACCAGCACCCAATGAGCTCCTATCTTTACCCAGGCTGCTCCCCCTATCTGCCCCTACACTACTTGGGATGTACCACCCCCCTCCCACTCCAGCCAGGAACAGACTCGGTCGTACCTGCACATTTCTAAGTGGGAGTACCGTCGGCCTGTTCCTCGGAAATGGGATGTGTGTAGTGCATGCAGCCTACCGAGCTCAGGTCCACACTCCATCCTTACCCGGGAGTGGAATATCACACCTCTGGGTTGAGGTGCAATACCCCTGTAGCAGCCGAATCCTCAGGGTGCTACATTTACCCAGTGTGCCGTCAGGGAGATGTACCATCCCTGGTCACAAGCACTTGTCCATGTGTCCATTGTCAGGTTGACTCTCCCAGTAACTGCGTTGTTGAGGGCACGGCAGTAAAACAGTAAAAGGATTAAAACTGATGGAGTTGGCCCATTGAAAAATAACCTGGGTAAAATCATAGATGGCGATGAGGGTAAAGCAAACCTACTCAATATCTTCTTCTCCACTGTTTTCACAAAAGAAAACAATTTAGCGGAGGAAATGCAGAGTGATAAAGTAAACCCTCCGCTAAATATCACCCACCTAACCCAGGAGGAAGTTCAGAAACGCCTAAATAATATCAAAATAGACAAGTCACCAGGCCCAGATGGCATACACCCCCGGGTACTAAAAGAATTAAGCAATGTGATAGACAGACCGCTGTATCTTATATTCAAGCACTCTTTATGGACAGGGACTGTCCCACTAGACTGGCGCCAAGCAAATGTGGTACCAATATTCAAAAAGGGGTCTAAAAGTGACTCTGGGAACTATAGACCAGTAAGCTTAACGTCTGTTGTGGGTAAATTGTTTGAAGAATTTCTTAGAGATGCTATTGTAGAATATCTTAATGATAATAACTGTCTAACTCCATATCAACATGGATTCATGAGGGATCGCTCCTGCCAAACAAACCTGATCGCCTTCTACGAGGAGGTGAGCTCACAGCTGGACGGAGGAGAGTCAGTGGATGTTGTATACCTTGACTTCTCCAAACCGTTTGATACCGTGCCACACAAAAGGTTGGTACATAAAATGAGAATGCTTGGTCTGGGGGATAATGTGTGCAAGTGGGTAAATAGCTGGCTGAGTGATAGAAAGCAGAGGGTGGTTATCAATGGAGTAAGCTCAGGGTGTGTCAGGGTTACTAGCGGGGTGCCTCAAGGGTCTGTCTTGGGCCCTATATTATTTAATATATTTATTAATCATCTAGTGGAAGGGTTGCATAGTAAAATAGCAATATTTGCAGATGATATTAAACTTTGTAAAGTAGTTAATACAGATGAGGATAGGGCACAGCTACAGGAGGATTTAGATAAATTGGGGAGTTGGGCCAAAAAATGGCAAATGGGGTTCAATGCCGATAAATGTAAGGTCATGCACATGGGAAAGAAAAACAGCAGTCACCCATACATATTAAATGGGAAACCGTTGGGGAAATCTGACATGGAGAAGGACCTGGGCATCTTGGTTAACAGCAAATTAAATTGGAGTGCTCAGTGTCAGGCAGCAGCTGCGAAGGCAAATAGAGTCATGGCATGCATCAGAAGAGGAATAGGGGCATATGATGAGAACATTGTTCTTCCTCTGTATAAAGCGCTGGTAAGGCCGCACTTAGAATATTGTGCACAGTTCTGGGCTCCGGTGCTCAGGAAAGACATATTGGAGCTAGAGAGGGTACAAAGGAGGGCGACTAAGGTAATAAAGGGAATGGAGGGACTAGAATACCCAGAGAGGTTGTCAAAAATTAGGCCTATTTACGTTGGAAAAGAGAAGGCTTAGGGGAGACCTCATAAACATGTATAAATACATCAGGGGGCAGTACAGAGATCTCTCCCATGACCTGTTTATACCAAGGATGGTGACAAAGACGAGGGGGCACACTATGCGTCTGGAGGAAAGGAGGTTCCTGCACCAGCATAGAAGGGGATTCTTAACGGTCAGAGCCGTGAGACTCTGGAACTCTCTGGGAGAGGAAGTGGTGATGTCCAACTCACTTATTGAGTTCAAGAGAGGCCTGGACGCCTTTCTTGAGAACAATAAAATTACATCTTATGCTTAGCGATAGTTAATTAATCCAGGGATTTAATCTGACTGCCAGATTGGTGTCGGGAAGTGAATTTTTCCTCAATGATGTAAATTGGCCTATACCGCATGGGTTTTTTTGCCTTCCCTGGATCAACGCTGCGGAATAGCTGCAGTGCACAAGAAATAGGCTGAACTGGATGGACGCTTGTCTTTTTTCAGCCTTATAAAGTATGTAACTATGTAACTATGTAACTATGTTTTGAGACACGTGCTTGTGTAGTGCGGGGATGGGACACCGGGCAAAATAGTGTCGGCTGGGGACCGAGTACCGAGGGATGGCCACCTCCATAAGGTTGCGGAAGGATTCCGCCTCCACCAGTCTAAAAGGCAGCATTCGTGAAATGTGCGAATTTAGGGCTGTGGCCTGTGGGGTGTTAGCTGCGAATTTCCGCTTTCGTTCAAAGGTCTGGGATATGGACAATTGAATGCTGCGGTGGGACGTGGACGTGGACGTTGATGCTGTTTCTTGAGAAACTGCCAGAACAAGTGAAGACTGAGAGGAGGGGGCATCTTTACATGCAGTATGGACAGGGGATTGCCTTGCACATACAACAGGGGGTTCTATTGCACGCACAACAGCGGAAGAAGCAGTGGTGACACCAGCTGACACTGGTCGTGAACCCTGGGGTTCACCCCACGAAGTCGGGTGCTTTGCTGCCATGTGCCTGATCATGCTGGTGGTGGTCAGGCTGGTAGTTTTGTCACCCCTGCTGATGCTGGCATGGCAGGTGGTACAAATGGCCTTCTTGGGGTTATCAGCAGAGTCTTTAAAAAAATTCCAGACTCTGGACGACCTACAGGATGTACTGGCAACGTTCCTCGTGTTGGTGTTACGGGGATCTGTTGCCTGCCTTCTGTGTGCAGCCACAACACTGCTTCTTCCTGCCTGTTGGGGTACTCTGCCTCCCTCACCCTGTGTGCTGCTGGCCTCACTCTGCATGTCCTCCTGCCACGTTGGGTCAGTTACTAGATCATCCACCACCTCCTCCTCTTCCACTTGCGCCCCACGATCCTCCTCCTCACTACGTGGCAATTGTGTCTCATCATCGTCCACCTCTTGTTACAAATTGCCAGCGTCTACTTCCTGTGGCCGTGGCTGTTCAAATATTTTGGCATCGCTACATGGGATCTCCTCTTCCACCACTTCAAGCGGAGCAGGCGAGGGGCACAAATCTGGAAATGGACCAGTGAACAGCTCTTCAGAGTGTCCAAGTGTGGGATCAGTTGCTGTCTGACGACACTCGGCATGGTGGGAGGAAGAGCATAAGGGTGAGGAGGAGTATGCGGTCGAGACTCGAGACGGCTACTAAGAGTTGACTGTGAGGAAGACAGACCGGAGGTGGTGGTGCAGAGGTAACTGGAAGTATTATCTGCTATCCAATTAATAACCTGTTCACACTGATCAGTTCGCAATACTGGTGTTGTTCTGTGCTTTCCTAGTAATTCGGTCAAGAAGTGGGAGCGAGAAGATGTGGTTGTTGGTTGTGGCACATTTTCACCTTGGCCACGGCCCCGTCCTCTGCATGCACCATCACGAGAACGTCCAGTTCCACGTCCCTTGCCACGCGCCTTGCCCATTGTAAAGGAAGTAAAATAGCTTACACTCGCACTATCAATGGAAAAAGGGTAATAAAAAGTAGATTAGAACCGTGGAAGAGGAAAACCACAGTTCTATTTCTCTGGCCTACACCCAACTCTTTTAAACAATCTGAAAAATCAGGGAGACACTATTAGTTTTATTTTTACGGCAAAAAATGCCAAAAGCAGGATAATAGAGATTTTTTACCGTGGAACAGCAAAACCACAGTTATAATTTACTGGTGTATACCAGACTTTTTTAAACATATATATTTGAGGCTGAACAGTGAGCTATACACTCAAACTGTTTTTTTTAGATACAAATGGCCCAAAAGTGGATAATACAGAGCTTTGAACCATGGAACTGCAAAACCGCACTTCTGTTTCTCTGGCCTCCACCAGACTATTTTCAACAGATATATTTGTGTCTGGAAAATCAGGGAGACACTATTAGTTTTTTTTTTACGGCAAAAAATGCCAAAAGCAGGATAATAGAGATTTTTTACCATGGAACAGCAAAACCACAGTTATAACTTATTGGTGTATACCAGACTTTTTTAAATATATATATTTGCGGCTGAACAGTGAGCGACACACTCAAATTGGGTTTTTTTTAGATACAAATGGCCAAAAAGTGGATAATACAGAGGTTTGAACCGTGGAACTGCAAAACCACACTTCTGTTTCTCTGGCCTACAACAGACTATTTTCAACAGATATATTTGTGTCTGAAAAATCAGGGAGACACTATTAGTTTTTTTTACGGCAAAAAATGCCAAAAGCAGGATAATAGAGATTTTTTTACCGTGGAACAGCAAAGCCACAGTTTTAATTTACTGGTGTATACCAGACTTTTTTAAATATATATATTTGCGGCTGAACAGTGAGCGACACACTCAAACTGTTTTTTTTAGATACAAACGGCCCAAAAGTGATAATACAGAGGTTTGAACTGTGGAACTGCAAAACCACACTTCTGTTTCTCTGGCCTACACCAGACTATTTTCAACAGATATATTTGTGTCTGAAAAATCAGGGAGACACTATTCGTTTTTTTTTATGGCAAAAAATGCCAAAAGCAGGATAATAGAGATTTTTTACCGTGGAACAGCAAAACCACAGCTATAATTTACTGGTGTATACCAGACTTTTTTAAATATATACATTTGCGGCTGAACAGTGAGCGACACACTCAAACTGTTTTTTTTAGATACAAATGGCCCAAAAGTGGATAATGCAGAGGTTTGAACCGTGGAACTGCAAAACCACACTTCTGTTTCTCTAGCCTACACCAGACTATTTTCAACAGATATGTTTGTGTCTGAAAAATCAGAGACACACTTTTTTTTTTTTTTTTTGGGGGGGGACACCAAAAGGTTAATAAGCCGGGTATTAGTAAAGTGTGAAGGAGGAAAAAAAAAAAGAGGATTTAGATGAAAAAAAAAGGATTTTTCCTGGCCCCCGAGACCTGGAGCTAAGTCCAGCAATTTCAGCAACAGGAGCACACAGGACTGTAATGCAGTGTTTGCTGGTATAACCACTGCATCTCCTATACAGCCTGCCTGCCTGCCTGATATCTAGGATGGATATTAGTCCTGAGAAGGACTGTTTGTTTGATCTGGCAGCCTTAACAGACACTACACTAACTATTTTGCAGTATATATCTCTCCCTAAATCAGCAGTGCTGTCCCTACACTGTCTGATCCCAGCCGTCTGTGTCCAAGATGGCAGCACCCGGTTTTAAATACTCGAGGTGACGCTGTGTGGCCAGCCAATGAATGTAATGCCCACAACCAACATGGCTGCGGTATTACAGTGACTGGCTGGCAATACCTGCATGTTCATTGGCTCTGTAAAGAGCGCCAAACATGCAGGGCGGAGACCCGAGCTCCCGCCCGAGTAACCTGGAAATGCTCGGTACTCGCCCGAGCATCATGCTACTCGGGATATTCGGCGAGCACCGAGCAGTGTCGAGCATGTTCGCTCAACACTAATAAGGATCATTTGAGTGAAAATACAAGACATCTAAAGGGTGAGTGCAAAAAAAACAAAAATTGTTGTGGCAAATTCACATATTCATCTTCACTTAGACTCTGCGCTCCTTGTCTCCCCTTTCATCCTTCTTTATATCACTGCTAATGCCCATAGTGCTATTTTAACACATTATTTTAAATATTTTGCAGTAACACTGATAGGAAGCACATTCAAAGAGTATGTAACGCTTGTCACTACTCACAGACAAGCAGCGAGACTGGGTAATCAAAAGGTTGAAAGCCAGAATCCAGGAGGGTACGTCATAGATAGAGGGGTGATACAAAAGAATAGTTAAGTCATGGTCCAGGAATCAAAAACCAGGAGGGTACATCATAGGCAGAGTGATAAGACAAAAGAATAGTCAGGTCATGGTCCAGGGGTCAAAATAGCAGGAAGATAGCAGATCAAGCAAAGGATCAAAACCCACACATTAACTGATTTTATAGGCAAAATTATTCTTTAGATCATACTATTAGTGTTGAGCGAGCATGCTCACACTGCTCGGTACTCGCCCGAGCATCTCACTACTCGGGATGTTCGGCGAGCACCAAGCATTTTCGGGTTACTTGGGCGGAAGCTCGGGTCTCTGCCCTGCATGTTTGTTGCTCTTTACAGAGCCAATGAACATGCAGGGATTGCCAGCCAGTCACTGTAATGCCGCAGCCATGTTGGTTGTGGGCATTACAGTGATTGGCTGGCCGCACAGCGTCACCTCGATTATTTAAAACCGGGCGCCACCATCTTGGACACCGTCGCTCCAGATCAGACAGTGTAGGGAGAGTGCTGCTGAGCTAGGGAGAGATTTATACTGCGAAATAGGTAGTGTAGGGTCTCTAAAGCCTGCAAAATCAAACAAACAGTCCTTCTGAGGACTAATATCCATCCCACATATCAGGCAGACAGGCAGGCTGTATAGGAGACGCAGTGGTTATACCAACAAACACTGCATTACTGTCCTGTGTGCTGCTGCTCCTCAAATTGCTAGACTTAGCCCCAGGTCTCAGGGGCCAGGAAAAATCCTTTTTTTTTCATCTAAATCCTCTTTTTTTTTTTTCCTCAGTCAGACTGTACAAATACCCATCTTATCATCCTTTTGGTATTCCGCCCCCCCAAAAAAAAAATTGAGTGTGTCTGTGAGTGTTCAGACACAAATATATCTGTTTAATAGAGTCTGGTTTCGGCCAGATAACTAGAACTGTGGTTTTGCAGTTCCACAGTTCAAATCTCTGTACTATCCACTTTTTTGCCTTTTTTCCATAAAAAAAACTGTTTGAGTGTCTCGCTGACTGTTCAGACATAAATATATATGCTTAAAAGATTCTGGTGCAGGCCAGAGAATTAGAACTGTGGTTTTCCTCTTCCACGATTCAAATATGGGTGTTATCCACCTTTCTGCCTTTTTTCCATAAAAAAAAAAAACAGTTTGAGTGTCTCGCTGACTGTTCAGACACAAACATATCTGTTTAAAAGATTCTGGCGTAGGCCAGAGAACTAGAACTGTGGTTTTCCTCTTCCACGGTTCAAATCTGGGAGTAATCCACCTTTTTGCCTTTTTTACATAAAAAAAGCAGTTTGAGTGTCTCTCTGACTGTTCAGACAAAAATATATCTGTTTAAAAGATTCTGGTGTAGGCAAGAGAACTAGAACTGTGGTTTCCCTCTTCCACGGTTCAAATCTGGGTGTTATCTACCTTTTTGCCTTTTTTACATACAAAAAAACAGTTTGAGTGTCTCGCTGACTGTTCAGACGCAAATATATCTGTTGAAAAGATTCTGGTGTAGGCCAGAGAACTAGAACTGTGGTTTTCCTCTTCCACGGTTCAAATCTGAGTGTAATCCACCTTTTTGCCTTTTATATATAAAAAAAACAGTTTGAGTGTCTCGCTGACTGTTCAGACACAAATATATCTGTTTAAAAGTTTTTGGTGTAGGCCAGAGAAATAGAACTGTGGTTTTCCTCTTCCACGGTTCTAATCTCCTTTTGTTACCCTTTTTGCCATTGATAGAGCGAGTGTAAGCTATTTTACTTCATTTACAATGGGCAAGGCCCGTGGCAAGGAACGAGGAACTGGATGTTCTGGTGATGGTGCATGCAGAGGACGGGGCCGTGGCCAAGGTGAAAATGTGCCACAACCAACAGCCACATCTTCTTGCTCCCTGTTCTTGACCGAATTACTAGGGAAGCATACAGCAACACCACTATTGCGAACTGATCAGTGTGAACAGGTTATTAATTGGATAACAGATAATACTTCCAGTCACCTGTGCACCACCACCTCCGGTCTGTCTTCCACATGGTCAAGTCTTAGTAGCAGTGAGTCTCGACCGCATACTCCTCCTCACCCTGATGCTCCTTCCTCCCACCATGCCGAGTGTCGTCAAACAGAAACTGATCCCACAGTTGGACACTCTGAAGAGCTGTTCACTGGTCCATTTCCATATTTGGGCCCCTCGCCTGCTCCGTTTCAAGTGATGGAAGAGGAGATCCCATGTAGTGATGGCCAAATATTTGAACAGCCACGGCCACAGGAAGTTGACGCTGGCAATTTGTCACAAGAGGTGGACGATGACGAGACAATTGCCAGGAAGTGAGGAGGAGGACCGTGGTGCGGAAGTGGAAGAGGAGGAGGTGGTGGATGATCTAGTAACTGACCCAACGTGGCAGAAGGACACGCAGAGTGAGGCCAGCAGCACACAGGGTGAGGGAGGCAGAGTACCCCAACAGGCAGGAAAAGCAGTGTGGTGGCCGCAGACAGAAGGCGGGCAACCGTTCCCCGTAACACCAACACGAAGGACGTTGCCAGTACAACCGGTAGGTCTTCCAGAGTCTGGAATTTTTTTAAAGACTCTGCTGATAACCCCAAAAAGGCCATTTGTACCACCTGCCATGCCAGCATCAGCAGCGGTGACAAAACTACCAGCCTGACCACCACCAGCATGATCAGGCACATGGCAGCAAAGCACCCGACTTTGTGGGGCAAACCCCAGGGTCCACGACCAGTGTCAGCAGGTGTCACCACTGCTTCCTCCGCTGTTGTGCGTGTAAGAGAACCCCCTGTTGTGCGTGCAAGGCAGTCCCCTGTCCATACTGCATGAAAAGATGCCCCCTCCTCTCAATATTCACTTGTTATTGCAGTTTCTCAAGAAACAGCATCAACGTCCACATCCACGTCCCACCGCAGCATTCAATTGTCCATATCCCAGACCTTTGAACGAAAGCGCAAATTCGCAGCCAACGCCCTACAGGCCACAGTCCTAAATTTGCACATTTCACGACTGCTTGCGTTGGAAATGCTGCCTTTTAGGCTGGTGGAGACGGAATTCTTCCGTAACCTTATGGCGGTGGCCGTCCCCTGGTACTCGGTCCCCAGCCGACACTATTTTGCCCGGTGTGCCATCCCCGCACTACACAAGCACGTGTCCCAAAACATCTGCCATGCCCTCAACAACACAGTTACTGGGAGAGACCACCTGACAACGGACACGTGGACAAGTCCTTGTGCTCAGGGATGGTACATTTCCCTGACGGCACACTGGGTAAACATAGTGGAAGCCGGCACCCAGTCGGGCCTTGGGACGGAACACATCCTGCCCACACCGAGGATTGCGGGCCCTATGTCAGTCAGAGTTGCCCCCACAGTGTACAGCTCCTGCACATCAACCCCCTCCTCCTCCTCATGTTCAGCCTCCATCTCAGATATCACCACATCAGTTACAAGCTGGAAGCACTGCAGTACTGCCTCAGCCAAGCGGCAACAGGCTGTGCTGAAACTCATAAGCTTAGGTGATAAACCTCACACTGCTTGTGAGTTGTGGACAACTGTGAAAGAGCAGGCAGATCTGAGGCTGAGACCACTGAACCTACATCCAGGCATGGTCGTGTGTGACAATGGCCGTAACCTGGTGGCGGCTCTGAGGCGAGGCAAGATCACACACGTACCATGCCTGGCTCATGTGCTTAACCTCGTGGATCTGCGGTTTCTTAAATTGTACTCCGAGTTGCCAGATCTGCTCGTCAAAGTACGCCGCCTGTCAGCTCATTTTCGCAAGTCGGCTACAGCTTCCGCCGCCCTTGCTGTGTTGAAGCAGCATTTGCTGCTTCCGTCACACCGACTAGTGTGTGATGTCCCCACACATTGGAATACAACCCTCCACATGTTGCAAAGGATTTGTGAGCAGAAGAGAGCAGTTGTGGAGTACCAGCTGCAACAAGGCCGTAGATATTCAGGTCAGACTCCACACATAAGACCTCAGGAGTGGACCTGGATATCTGATATATGTACCATCCTGACAAACTTTGAGGAGTCCACCAAGATGGTGAGTAGCGATGATGCCATCATTAGCGTCAGCATCCCACTTGTCTGTCTTTTGCAATGCTCTCTGCAGAGAATTAAAGAGGAGGTATTGCAGCCAGAGTATGATGAGATGGATCAAGAAGCCATTGCGGTCGATTACACACAGCCCAGCCTCATCTCATCCCAACGTGCATTGGGGGACAATGAGGGAGAGGAGGAGGAGGAGGAGGAGGAAGAACACGAGCTGGTATAATGCGCTGTAGACGGTAGTACCTGTACAACTGTCATACCGTCGGTTCAGCGTGGGTGGCCTGAGGACAGGGGGAGGAGGAGGAGGAGACCATGGTCAGTTGTCATCTTGGTGAGGACACGGAAGTCTTGCCCGTTAACAGTCTGGCACGCATGGCTGACTTTATGTTACGCTGCCTTAACTGTGACCCTCGCGTTGTCAAAATGTTGGATGACAGTCATTACTGGTTGGTGACACTTTTAGACCCCCGCTACAAGGAGAACTTTCACTCTCTTATTCCTGAGGTGGAGAGGTCTACAAAACTGGGGCAGTACCAGAAGACCCTTGCTGCAGAACTGTTAAAAAAATTCCCATCTGAACACGCTAGTGGCAGAGGTCACAGTTCGTTGCCCAACCAAGGCGTACAGGCAAGAGAGACGCAACTTCAATCTAGCAGAGAGAAGGAATCACTGTCAACGGTCTGAGACAGTTTTCTGAGACCCGCCCAGCTTACAGGCCCTGAGGCGTGGGGTACTCTCACAAGGAGTGGAAAGTTTCAAAAGATGGTGAGGAAGTACCTTGCTGACAGTACCAGCGTCCTCCGTGATTCCTCTGTGCCTTTTAATTATTGGGTATCCAAGCTGGACACTTGGAATGAACTTGCTCTGTACGCCTTGGAGGTCCTGGCCTGCCCTGCCGCTAGTGTGTTATCGGAGCGTGTTTTTAGTGCCGCTGGGGGAATTATAACTGATAAACGCACTCGCCTGTCAACTGACAATGCTGACGAGCTGACCCTTATCAAAATGAACAAGGGCTGGATTGGGCCAGACTTCTCATCACCACCAAATGACAGCAGAGTAACATAAAGTCAAATCCACTGTGTTATTTCGGGAGGTGTATTCCCATGCACCGCTTCACACCCACACATGGGTATACGCTTCTTCATTTCGGCTGTTTTTTGCTCTTCTCCTTATCCTTAGCCTCCACCACCACTATACCACCAGGGTGACTGTGGTCCATGTTGCCAGCATTGCAAGTTCCTCTGTCCTAATTTTTGGCAGCTTTTGCTTGGAAGTCATAAGCAAAGACTATGGGAGACCCACTCCCCAATAATGGGAATAATGTTTTTAATATGCTGTACTGCATGGCTCTTGTAAGGGGCATTGCAAGTTCCTCCGTCCTAATGTTGGCAGCTTTTTCTTGGAATACATAAGCAAAGACTATGGGAGACCTAGTCCCCAATAATGGGAATAATGTTTTTAATATGCTGTACTGCATGGCTCTTGTAAGGGGCATTGCAAGGTCCTCCATCCTAATTTTTGACAGCTTTTGCTTGGAAGGCATAGGCAAAGACTATGGGAGACCCACTCCCCAATAATGGGAATAATGTTTTTAATATGCTGTACTGCATGGCTCTTGTAAGGGGCATTGCAAGTTCCTCCGTCCTAATGTTTGGCAGCTTTTTCTTGGAATGCATAAGCAAAGACTTTGGGAGACCCAGTCCCCAATAATGGGAATAATGTTTTTAATATGCTGTACTGCATGGCTCATGTAGGGGGCATTGCAAGTTCCTCCGTCCTAATTTTTGACAGCTTTTGCTTGGAAGGCATAGGCAAATACTATGGGAGACCCACTCCCCAATAATTGGCTCTTGTAAGGGGCATTAAAATTGTCTTGTTAAGCTACTGTGACCTCCTCGTCTCTTCCAAGGGTTATTGATATTGTCTTTTTATTCCACTGGGACATCCACATCTCTTCCAAGGGGCACTGATATTTTCTTTTTATTCCACTGGGACCTCCACCACTCTTCCAAGGGGCATTGATATTGTCTTTTTATTCCACTGCGACCTCCACCACTCTTCCAAGGAGCATTGATATTGTCTTTTTATTCCACTGTAACCTCCACCACTCTTCCAAGGGGCATTGATATTGTCTTTTTATTCCACTGGGACCTACACGTCTCTTCCAAGTGGCATTAAAACCGTCTTGTTAAACCACTCTGAACTCCACGTCTCTTCCAAGGGGCATTAAAACAGTCTTGTTAAGCCACTCTGAACTCTACAGCTCTTCCAAGGGGCATTGAAATGTTGTTTTTAATTAACTCTAACCTCCACAACTCTTCCAACAGGCATTGCATTTCCTCCTAATTTTAGTCAGCTTTTGCTTTTCAATGCATAGGCGAACACTAAGGGAGACCCACTACCCAATAATGGGTAGAAGGTTTTAAGTACGCTGTAATCCACATCTGTTTCAAGGGGCATTGCAGTTCCTCATAATTTTTGGAAAGCCTTCCATTCACTGCTTAGGCCAACAGTGTACAAGAGACCCAGTTGCTATAAATGGAAAAAATGGTTTAGTTAAGGCCCTCTGACCTCCATGTCACTTCCAAGGGGCATTGGAGTGCTTCGAAATTTTTAGTAGGCATTGCACTCACTGTATGCCCTATAACTGTGTAGCCGAACCGCTCCTTTTGGTACAGAAACATATCCTACAAGACATGTGTGGTTGACTGGCCTGATATTGATGTGAATGGTCCCTGTTCCTCATGCTCTTTCTTCTTTGCCACCACCTCATCCATCATTTATCACCTGAAGCTTTGTTTTAACGGGAGTCATAGAACTGGGATAGTAGCAGGAAAACATCCAGCAATCCTCGGAGGAGTTAGGATATGCGCCAAAACGCTGACCACCTCAGGCCTAGCCGCTACTACATACATGCGCTTGCATTCCAAGGAACAGAAAGCTAAGGAGATGGATGGCCTCATGATCATGAATAATTTACTCGTTGTGTAGGAGGCCGACCACTGCTGCTGTCTACCTTCTGAACTTTGTGTTGAAGCCTGATTGACCCAGGACCTGCAATCCTCTATGTCTGGAGGACTTGTTGCATCCCAGTGTCCAACTGTGTCCCGGCTTCTACAATATTAACCCAGTGTGAAGGCGTCAGTGAGATGGACCATCCCTGGCCACATTCACTTGTCCACGTGTTTGTGGTTAGGCTGTCCTTCCCACTAAATGCACTGGGGAGGGCTCAGGTAATGTTTTGGTATGCGTGCTTGTGTATAAGGCGCACTGGGACAAATAGGGGCAGCTGAGAACCGTTTATGGACACCCGGACGCCCCAGGCGGCTGGGGACCGTGTGTGGGCATCCGGCCGCGGGGCGGCTGGGGACCGAGTATGGATACCAGGCTACCGACGCAGCCATGACGTTGTGGCCAGATTCCGCCTCCACATGCCTAAAAGGCCCAATTTCAAGTGCAAGCAAGCAGAATGGCATTTCAGCCTGGGGGTGGGTGGCAGTTTGCATACTTGCGCTTGCATTGCAAGGAATGGGGGAGGTACAATTGAACACTGCCCTGGGACAAGCACTTGAACGGGGATAGTTGCAAGTCTGCAACGACAGGTGCAGGGCAGGAGGCATCTTCGCATGTGCCATGAACAGGGGGTTGGCGTTCACACACTACAGCGGAATAGGCTGTCCTTCCCACTAAATGCACTGGGGAGTGCACAGGTAATGTTTTGGTATGCGCTTGTGTATAAGGCGAACCGGGACAAATAGGGGCGGCTGGGGGCCGAGTATGGACACCCGGCCGCCGGGCGGCTGGGGACTGAGCATGGATACCAGGCCGCCGACGCAGCCATGACATGGTGGCCAGCGTCTGCCTCCACAAGCCTAAAAGTCCTCATTTCTAGTGCAAGCAAGCTAGCAGTATTGTATTGCAGCCTGGGGTGGGTGGGTGGCAGGCTGCAAACTTACGCTTGCATTCCAAGCAAACAAAGCAGATGCTAACTTCTATCATCATCATCATGCTCCTCACCTTGGCACTCTTAACTCCCCTGATGGAGAAGCCAGGGCCCACCGGACGAGTCTCGGCTTGTCTGGTTGGCTCGTCCAATGCTTCCCTAAAGCAGGCCAGGCTAAGAAAAGTGTGGGGAAGGTTCCCGTGACAAATAGTGGCGGCTGGGGACTGAGTATGGAGACCTCGCCGCCGACGCAGCCATGAGGTAGTGGCCAGCTTCGGCCTCCTCCAAACTAAAAGGCCCCATTTCAAGTGCAATCTAGCAGTATAGTATTGCAGCCTGTGGGTGGGTGGGTGGTTGGCTGCATATTTGTGCTTGCATTGCAAGGAATGGGGGAGGTACAATTGAACACTGACCTAGGACAAGGACTTGGACGGGGATAGTTGCAAGTCTGCATCTTCTGGTGCGGCAAGAATCACTTCTGATGGGCATACTTTTAGGCAGTGACCTGGGCGTCAGAGATGCTTCCAGGGGTTTTCCCCATGCTGTTCCCATGTCTTTTCAGCACTGTATGCATGTGTCACACAGCACATGGCCAGATAAGATTGCAAAATGTTAAAATGACATTTCCCGGTGAATGCCTTTGTCACGGTTGAAAGCAATCCAAAAGTGCAAAAACGCAAAAAAAAATGCTACTTGTGAACATAGCCCAAGGTGTGAAGGAGCATTTTTGTTTTTGGTTATTTATTTTACCTGATACACAAGTCTTTACCCTGGAAAGGATGTTCCTTAACATATTTCACAGGAAAACAGTTTCAGTTTCGATTTTCAACGTTTTATTGTGAGCCCGTAAAAGTAGCTTAATACCTCTGACCACGTTGTTGACAGCAGTCACCTGGAGGTCATAAATGCTTCCTGGGGCGATCCCCATGCTGTCCCTATGTCATTTGAGCACTGTCACTATCATTTTGGGCACTTTTTAGGCTTTCTACAGACTGCCGGGGGTGCCGCCGCAAAAATGCTCGGGTCTCCCATAGACTAACATTGGGCTCGTTGCTCGGGTCGAGCACCTGAGTAGAGATGAGCGTTGTTCGACTCGAACTGTTCGCCAATCTCAAATTCGAGCTGTTTTGGGCGGTGTTCGAGCCGTTCGGCGAACACGAAAGATTTGAGAAAAATTCGGCTGTTTGAGGTTATGTTCGATAACTGTTCGTGCACCAAAATCACAACTGGATTTTTTCTCAGTAATGATGAAAATTAATGTTAATACGCAGTTTGAGTGTACAGCGGGGTGGGGGGAGGGGCAGGGGATGGATCTCTGCAGGAATAATGAAGATCTCCATTTTTTTTTCTCTTTCCCGCATTTACAGTGGGGAGGTGCAATCTGTCAGCCTATCAGCAGCGCACACATGGAGTGAAGTGCTTTTTTTCACACAAGCAAGGGCATGTGTCATTGGCAGTGTATGTCACATGTTCTTGCCCTATAAGACCAAGCCATTTTCCCCGTCGCCACCATTTTCTCACTGCTGCAGCTGCGTGTTAGACGGCACCGCTGTTGCTGTGTGCGCTATACCTTGTTAATTTCAAGCCAATTTTCACACAAATCTACAGATAGCTTGGGAGTAGGGAATAGTTGTGATTGCAGTCCTTTTAAGGACTAGGTTACAGCATTTCCTACGACTTTTATCAGGCAGGTCTGTGCTCTTAAATAGATAGATTGTGGGAGTAAAGACTAATTGTAATTGCAGTCCTTTTCAGGACTAGGTTACATCAGTTCCTATCAGTTTTTGCCAGGCAGGTCTGTGCCAGTGCTGTGCAAGTTTTTTTCACAGCATTTGGCTAAATCTAGCAAAGCTAATCCTTTTTGGCCTATTGCAGAGTGTGTTAGTCAGTGGAGTAGCCTATCTGTGTTGCAAGATATACCACCTGTGTATAGAATACCAATTTTTTTACTGCACCTAGTGAAGTAAAATCTTTTGGGCATAGCATCATTCTATTAGTCCATCTATACTGACCTCCATCAGGTTGCAAATTGAATATAATTTTTTTCTGCATCTAGCTCTGAAAAAATATTTGGGCTTCTAGCAGTGTGTGAGACTTGTTCTATTAGTCCATCTATACTGACCTCCATCAGGTTGCAAACTGAATATAATTTTTTTCTGCATCTAGCTCTGAAAAAATATTTGGCCTTCTAGCAGTGTGTGGGACTTGTTCTACTAGTCCATCTATACTGACCTCCATCACGCTGCAAATTCAAAATAATTTTTTGTCTGCATCTAGCTCTGAAAAAGTATTTTACCTTCTAGCAGTGTGTGGGACTTTCTCTATTAGTCCATCTATACTGACCTCCATCAGGTTGCAAATTAAAAATAATTTTTATCTGCATCTACCTCTGAAAAAATATTTGGCCTTCTAGCAGTGTATGGGACTTTCTCTATTAGTCCATCTATACTGACCTCCATCAGGTTGCAAACTGAATATAATTTTTTTCTGCATCTAGCTCTGAAAAAATATTTGGCCTTCTAGCAGTGTGTGGGACTTTCTCTATTAGTCCACCTATACTGACCTCCATCAGTTTGCAAATTAAAAATAATTTTTATCTGCATCTAGCTCTGAAAAAATATTTGGCCTTCTAGCAGTGTGTGGGACTTTCTCTATTAGTCCATCTATACTGACCTCCATCAGATTGCAAACTAAAAATAATTTTTTGTCTGCATCTAGCTCTGAAAAAATATTTGGCCTTCTAGCAGTGTGTGGGACTTTCTCTATTAGTCCATCTATACTGACCTCCATCAGGTTGCAAATTAAAAATAATTTTTTGTCTGCATCTAGCTCTGAAAAAATATTTGGCCTTCTAGCAGTGTGTGGGACTTTCTCTATTAGTCCATCTATACTGACCTCCATCAGGCTGCAAATTAAAAATAATTTTTATCTGCATCTACCTCTGAAAAAATATTTGGCCTTCTAGCTGTGTGTGGGACGGACTTATTCTATTAGTCCATCTATACTGACCTCCATCAGGTTGCAAACTGAATACAATTTTTTTCTGCATCTAGCTCTGAAAAAATATTTGGCCTTCTAGCAGTGTGTGGGACTTTCTCTATTAGTCCATCTATACTGACCTCCATCAGGTTGCAAATTAAAAATAATTTATATCTGCATCTAGCTCTGAAAAAATATTTGGCCTTCTAGCAGTGTGTGGGACTTTCTCTATTAGTCCATCTATACTGACCTCCATCAGGTTGCAAATTCAAAATAATTTTTTGTCTGCATCTAGCTCTGAAAAAATATTTGGCCTTCTAGCAGTGTGTGGGACTTTCTCTATTAGTCCATCTATACTGACCTCCATCAGGTTGCAAACTGAATATATATTTTTTCTGCATCTACCTCTGAAAAAATATTGGGCTTCTAGCTGTGTGTGGGACTTGTTCTATTAATCCATCTATACAGAACTCCATCAGGTTGCAAACTGAATATAATTTTTTTCTGCATCTACCTCTGAAAAAAAATTTGGGCTTCTAGCTGTGTGTGAGACTTGTTCTATTAATGCATCTATACAGACCTCCATCAGGTTGCAAACTGAATATAATTTTTTTCTGCATCTACCTCTGAAAAAATATTTGGGCTTCTAGCTGTGTGTGGGACTTGTTCTATTAGTCCTTCTATACTGACCTCCATCAGGTTGCAAATTAAAAATAATTTTTATCTGCATCTAGCTCTGAAAAAATATTTGGCCTTCTAGCAGTGTGTGGGACTTTCTCTATTAGTCCATCTATACTGACCTCCATCAGGTTGCAAATTAAAAATATTTTTTTGTCTGCATCTAGCTCTGAAAAAATATTTGGCCTTCTAGCAGTGTGTGGGACTTTCTCTATTAGTCCATCTATACTGACCTCCATCAGGCTTCAAATTAAAAATAATTTTTTATCTGCATCTACCTCTGAAAAAATATTTGGCCTTCTAGCTGTGTGTGGGACTTGTTCTATTAGTCCATCTATACTGACCTCCATCAGGTTGCAAACTGAATATAATTTTTTTCTGCATCTAGCTCTGAAAAAATATTTGGCCTTCTAGCAGTGTGTGGAACTGTCTCTATTAGTCCATCTATACTGACCTCCATCAGGTTGCAAATTAAAAATAATTTATATCTGCATCTAGCTCTGAAAAAATATTTGGCCTTCTAGCAGTGTGTGGGACTTTCTCTATTAGTCCATCTATACTGACCTCCATCAGGTTGCAAATTAAAAAAAAATTTTTGTCTGCATCTAGCTCTGAAAAAATATTTGGCCTTCTAGCAGTGTGTGGGACTTTCTCTATTAGTCCATCTATACTGACCTCAACCAGGTTGCAAACTGAATATATTTTTTTTCTGCATCTACCTCTGAAAAAATATTTGGGCTTCTAGCTGTGTGTAGGACTTGTTCTATTAGTCCATCTTTACTGACCTCCATCAGGTTGCAAACTGAATACAATTTTTTTATGCATCTACCTCTGAAAAAATATTTGTTCTTCTAGCTGTGTGTGGGACTTGTTCTATTAGTCCATCTATACTGACCTCCATCAGGTTGCAAATTGAATATAATTTTTTTCTGCATCTAACCCAGCCAATAGTTTTGGCCTAATACCACAGTTTGGCCACTCAGCTCTGCTCGGTTCCCATCCATTGTTTTTTTGTGCAAACAACTCCAGAGTTGTGAATTAGTTAACCACCAAAATGAGTGGAAAAAGGCCTGCTGCTGGTGGAAAGGGGAATAGGCTTGTTGGGAAGGGGAAAAAAGGTTGTGTCCGTGGGGTAGGTGTTAAAGCAACAGTAACATCTGCAGAAGAAAGACCATCTTCCAGCCAAACTAAAATGTCTACTTCTTTTAGCGGACAATGTGATAAGATCCCTTTCTTACGGCCACGCCAATCGCTACAAATTCCAGATGAGGCTCAAAAACAGCAGGTGCTTCAACGGATATCAAGTGCTCCTTTAAGTGGGCTCTCCTCCACATCAACTTCAACATCACAAATACTCCAGTCCTCAAAGGTGTCACCCCAATCGCACTTGCTTCCTCACAGCTCCCAAATCTCCAGCTGCCCGTCTGAGTATGAGGTAGAACAGATGGTTGAGTCTGCAGAGCTGTTTACTCATACTATAGTCTGGGAATCAGAGGTCGACTCCAGCGCTTCTGTGAATCCAGACGAGGAAATGATCTGCACTGATGCCCAGAATCTTTATGAGTCGGATCCAGGACCAGACGCAGAAGGTTCTGACCATAATGTAGACCCTCATTCCCAAACTGTAACTCCTGTTGGTGGAGACAATGAGGAAGACGATGATGAGACTCAAATACCTGATTGGAGCGACAACTTTAGTTTTTTGTCAGGGCAGGAACAGGTTGGCTCTGAGGACGACGGGTGTGGTAATGCACAGGGTGATGATGATGAGGTTGGAGATCCCACTTACTGTCAACCCACAGTCAGCCAAGAGATGAGGTCAGCAGAGGAGGTGGAGGAAGATGCTAGTGACGACGAGGTCAGGTTGCGCCTTCCTGGACAGAGACGTAGTACTGGAAGCACGTCAACAGCTGCATCCTCAAACACAGCTCTGCCTCTCACCACAAGTCGTGGTGGCTCTTCAGGTCGCATGGGTGCTAAGCCTTGCATAGCCTGGGCATTTTTTCAGATCGATAAAGATGACCCAACTCGTGTTATCTGTAACATTTGTCAGCAAAAGCTAAGTAGAGGCCAAAAAATACATAGTTTGAGTACTTCATGCATGAACCGGCACATGGACATGAAGCATAAGTTGCAGTGGGAAGCTCAGTGTGCTACAATGCGGCCTAGCCGGCCGGGCCAACCACCGTCTGCCATATCTTGTGCATCCGCGGCCTCTTCATCCTCTGTGACTGGGGGGACAGCAGTCACACCTGTTTTGGGGCGCAGACCTGCCACCTCTTTACCCGCAACAGCCAGTGTGATTGGCAGGTCATCATTTTCTTTGGAGGTGGTAACACCAGCTGGTGTTGAGCGCTGTCCGACATCGATAGCACCACCTTTGGATCAAGGCAACCTAACATGTCCGCCTGCATCTTCCTCACAGACCGGCAGTTTGCCGGGGACACCCTTATCAACCCCGTCTAAGCACAATAGCCAGCCCTCGGTCCCTCAGATGTGGACAAGTAAAAGACCATTTCCTCCTAGCCATGAGAAAGCTAAGAGGTTGAATTTCACCATCTGCAAGCTCTTGGCTACAGAAATGCTGCCTTTCCGCCTGGTGGACACAGAGGATTTTCGAGACCTTATGTCCGTCGCAGTGCCCCAGTACCAGATGCCCAGTCGGCACTCCTTCTCAAAGAAAGGTGTGCCTGCGCTCCACCAGCATGTCGCACACAACATCACCGCTTCTTTGAGAAACTCTGTGTGTGACAGGGTGCATTTCACCACAGACACTTGGACGAGTAGGCATGGACAGGGGCGTTACATGTCGCTGACTGGGCACTGGGTAACTATGGTGACAGGAGGACAAGGGGCTGCTGTCCAAGTCTTGCCGTCCCCACGAGTTGTGCGTCAATCCTCTTTATCTCAAAGTTCCTCCACTGCTTCTGCCTCCTTAACCTCCTCTCGGTCTTCCACCTGCACCCAAAGCCTGTCTGGTCATGCCGCAAGCTTTCTAACTGCGCAGAAGGGATCCTGCACACCTCCTTACTATGCTGACAGTAGGGCTCAACGTCATCAGGCAGTTTTTACTTTGAAATGTCTGGGAAATGTGAGTCACACAGCTGAGGAGTTGTGGTCAGCTCTGGAGAACCAATTTCATGAATGGTTGTCTCCACTGGACCTGAAACCAGGGAAGGCCGTGTGCGACAATGCTGCAAACCTGGGTGCGGCCCTTCGCCAGGGCAATGTCACACACGTGCCTTGTATGGCTCACGTGTTGAACCTGGTTGTCCAGCAATTTTTAGCCCACTATCCCAGACTAGATGGCCTTCTGCAGAGGGCACGGTCGCTGTGTGCTCACTTCTGCCGTTCGCATCCCGCAGCTCAGCGACTTACATCTCTACAGAAGTCGTTGGGCCTGCCACTTCACCGGCTAAAATGCGATGTGCCTACCCGGTGGAATTCAACTCTGCACATGTTGCAGCAACTGTGGCAGCACCGACAAGCCCTGGTGCAATACGTTCTGACGTATAGCCTGGGCCAACGAGATCCAGAGGTGGGGCAAATCATGCTGGAGGAGTGGTCTCAGATCAGGGACCTATGCACCCTTCTGCACAGTTTTGAAATGGCGACGAAGATGTTTAGTGCTGACGATGCCATTATCAGCATGACTATTCCGGTGATTTACATGCTGGAGCACATGTTAAACAGAATTCGGAGTCAGGTGGTGGCACAAGAGGAGGTGGAGGAAGTAGAGGAGGTGGAGTTGTATGCGGAAGGGCTAACATCTGCAAGGTCCAGACGGTCGGCAGCACCAAGGCGGCAGGCATGTGAGGGTGGGGGAGATGGTTTTACCAGGGCGCATGGTAGCAGCCAAACTAGTGAGGAAGGTGCAGGAGCCCAGGAAGAAGTGGAGGACGAACTGATGGAAGACTCATCAGATGAGGGAGACCTTGATCACATTTCTGTTGTGCGAGGTTGGGGGGAGAGGACAGAGGAAGGAAGCATGATTGTTACCTCGCCACCAACACAACAGGGACTTGGTGCTCCTGGATGCGCAACACACATGAGTGCCTTCTTGCTGCACTACCTGCAACATGACCCTCGAATTGTGAGAATTAGAAATAATCCTGACTACTGGGTTGCCACACTGTTAGATCCCCGGTACAAAAGTAAATTTGCAGAAATTATTCCTGCCATAGAAAGGGATGCACGCATGCAGGAGTATCAGCAGAGACTGTTGCAGAATCTTACATGTACTTTTCCACAAAACACCAGTGGTGCACGTAGTGAATCTCACAGTTCCAACTTGCCAACCGTGGGACCGTCAAGTGTTCAGCACTCAAACCGTAACAGAACCACAGTATCTGCTGGTAACATCAATTTTGCGGAATCATTTCACCACTTTTTTAGCCCATCCTTTGCAAGGCCACAGGAGACAAGAAGTCTGACACATAGTCAACGCCTAGAGACGATGGTGCAGGAGTATCTCCAAGTAAACATTGAAGCCATGACTGTGTCAATGGACCCTTGCTCTTTTTGGGCTTCCAATCTGGATAAATGGCCGGAGCTAGCCTCTTACGCCTTGGAGATCTTGTCATGCCCCGCAGCCAGCGTTCTGTCTGAACGTGTGTTCAGTGCTGCTGGTGGTGTGCTGACAGATAAGCGCACGCGGCTCTCCACTGATAATGTAGACAGACTCACGTTCATAAAGATGAACAAATCATGGATCCGAAACGACTTTTCTACCCCTGTGTCATCCTGGGGAGAGTAAAAGCTTGATGATTGGTTAAAATCACCCTACCAACCGTTTTAAGCTTTCAAATTACTAATCATGTTTATCTGTATCTTGGCTGGAAAATAATTTGGACTTTGTAGCAGTGTGCAGCACTGATTCTATTAGGCCATCTATAATAAGCTCCACCAGATTTAAAATTACTAATCATGTTTATCTGTATCTTGACTGGAAAATAATTTGGGCTTTGTAGCAGTGTGCAGCACTGATCCTATTAGGCCATCTATACTAAGCTCCACCAAATTTAAAATTAATAATAATTTTTAGCTGCATCTAGCCCGGAAAATAATTTTGGGGCTCCGAGATGCGCAAGACACATAAGTGCCTTCTTGCTGCACTACCTGCAACATGACCCTCATATTGTCAGAATTCGAAGTAATCATGACTACTGGGTTGCCACACTCTTAGATCCCCCAAACTTTTCGATCAACCTTTTCATTTTAATAAAGACCAAAAAAATGGTCATTTTTGAAATTATAAGCATTAGCAGGTTATTAGAAACTGAAATCAAACAGTTTTCAACTCAAAACTTTATTCTAGGTGATGTTACATTTTCACATAGGACCCCTTGTTCGAAAGGAGCTTCTGAACTCTCTCGTCCATTGAATTTGTCAGGTTTTGGATGGTTTCTGCTTCAATTGCTTTGCATGAGGACAGAATACCCTCCCAGAGCTGTTGCTTAGATGTGAACTGCCTCCCGCCATCGTAGACACTCCTTTTGATGATGCTCCAGAGGTTCTGAATGGGGTAGAGGTCAGGGGAGCATGGGGGTCACACCATAAGTTTGTCCCCTTTTATGCCCATATCAGCGAGAGATGCAGATGTTTTAAGTGCAGCATGAGATGGTGCATTATCATGCAAAAAAATGATCTTGCTGTGAAATACACGGTTCTTCTTCTTGAACCATGGCAGGAAGTGCTGTTTGATAAAATCCACATACATTATGGAGTTCATCTTTAGCGCCTTCAGGGATCCTAAAGGGGCCGACAATCTCTCTCCCCATGATTCCAGCCCAAAACATTACTCCACCTCCTCCTTGTTGGCGCTGTAGCCGTGTTTGCGTGGGGTGTCCATCAACCAGCCATCCTCCACTCCATCCATCTGGACCATCGAGCGCTGCACGGCACTCATCCGTGAACAAAACAGTTTTGAAATCAGTCTTCATGTAATGTTTGGCCCACTGGAGCCGTTTCTGCTTGTGTGAAGTGGATAGAGGAGGTCGACAGGATGGCGTATGCACAGCTGCAAACCTCTGAAGGACCCTGCATCTTGTTGTTCGGGGGACGTTGGAGGCACCAGCAGCTTCAAAAACTTGTCTGCTGCTATGACAAGGCTTTTTTGCCGCTGCTCTTTTAACCTGACGTAATTGCCTGTAGGAAAGAGTCCTCAATTTGCCCTTATCAGCATGCACACGTGTGTACTGTGAATCAGCTACATACTTCTTGATTGCCAAGACACTTCATCCTGATCATCGCACAATGTTGATTGTAGTCATGCCTTGACCTAAACACTCCACAATTTGTTGCTTCTCAGCAGCCGACACATCCTTTTTCTTTCCCATTTTGGCAGAAAATGTAGGCTGCTTAATAATGTGAGACAGCCTTCTTAAGTAGTCTTGCCTTTCATTGGACACACCTGCCAAACTAATTAGCACAGGTGTCTGCAATTGCTTACAGTGATATAAAGAGCCCTGACACACATCACCATCAATGAGTTTAACTGACAAACAAACAAATTCTTCCCTTATCACTCCTAAACACTTTTTGCATAATAATTTGGAACACAGTGTACATGTGCTTTTCCACAAAACACCAGTGGTTCACGTAGTAAATCTTACAGTTGTAACTTGCCAACCGTGGTCTGTATGGAGTTGTTCAATAAAGGGCCCAAAATTAAGATAACATAGATGGGAGAGGTCTCTATGAATAGGAATTCCTAAGTATTTGATACCCTGTGAGGGCCAGGCAAAGGGAAAGTTGGACTGGATGGAATCATATATGGATTTGGGGAGGGAGACATCGAGGGCCTCAGACTTCGCTGCATTGATTTTAAAATTTGACCATGTAACAAAGTGATCTATTTCAGCCATAACAGCATGGATGGATATATGTGATTGAGTGATATATACTAGGACATCATCAGCAAATAGAGAGCACTTGTACTCGGTGCCTCCCACCTCAATCCACCTAATATTGGGGTTATGGCGAATTGATGAGAGCAGGTGCTCCGTCACTAGGATGTATAAGAGAGGGGACAGAGGACATCCCTGCCTTGTCCCATTGGTGATTGTGAAAGGTGATGAAAATGTTCTGATGCACCCCCTGGGCCTTGGGACACCCGGAGCCGGACCCTTTTTGGTGGATGCTGGTGGTTGTAGTCTTCGTGGCGGCGACCCGGTTCCGTGGCTCAGGGTGGTCAAACCAGTGGCGGAACTATTTATGTGGTTTTGATGTTTAAATGTCCGACTACGCCACCCGTGGATTGCGGTCAGAGTGAACCGCTGCTGCAGGGCAGACCGCTGAGGCTGGTGTTGTGGGTGCAGCAGAGCGTAGCATAACTCCCCACGGGAGGAGTATAGCCTCAGGGCAGTGTATGCGGAGGATGGGGGTGATGATGCAGGGCAGCAGCAGTAACGACACGGAGTCAGTGATGCAGTCCAGGGCCTTTACTCACAGTTCTTATTATCCAGACCACGTCTGCAGGTAACGGCTGCCCACGTCGTACTGTGCTCACAAGGTGAGGGGCTCAGACAACTCCCAGATAACTTTGGAGCGCTTCACAGGACCCCCTTTGTGTGTCCTTTGTCTGGCCTTTCTTACCAACCCTTCTGTCCGGCTGCCTCGGGCCTCCTCTTGGTAAACTTGGCGCCAGTTTCCCTGACCCTATGTGGTGCCTTCCTAGCGGGTGTAGCGAGGGGCTGCGCCACATAAAATGTCACAGCCTCCGGTTTCTAGCTGAGGGTCGTTTCCTGCCTCCACTAGTTTCGGGGACCGGTCTCCCCCTTTGGCCTGACCCCTCCACGCAGGTGGATTCGGGCGTGCGGTGGCGACTCGCCCGTCCGCACCCCTGGGATCCCTTCATTCCTCGTTCCTGGAGCCTTCTCCGCTCCTCTTCCTTCCTTCTCCCTCTTCCAGGCCTGGGCCTCTGTTACTAGGCCCGCCTCCGGAGCAGAGCTCATGCAGAGCCCCTGCTCCCTGCCACTTCTGCTCAGACTTCTCTGCACTGAACTAAGATGGTGCCCACCTTTTATACTCCCTTCTCAATGCACCCAGGAACTGCTTCCTCCCTGCTCCTGCACTACAGGGTTCCCCTTCCTCAGTGTTCCCTCCCCCCACTCCAGCCAGGGACAGGGACTGTCGTGCCCATCTCAGAGGCATATTGGTCGCCCTGCCCCACGGCAATGTGGTGTAATGCATGCAGGTGTCGGGTCCTGATCCACACTCCTTCCTTACCTGAGAGTGAGATATCACACCTCTGGGTGAGGTGCAATACCTCTGTAGCAACCGAGCCCTCAGGGTGCTACAGTTCCATTTATCTTCAGCCTAGGTGACGTATTGTGATACAGGGCCGTGATTTTGGCTATAAAGGGGTCCCCTAGACCCCTACCCCAAGCTTTTTAAGAGAATCATATATGGCGTGCCAGGAGACTCTATGGAATGCTTTCTCAGCATCCAACGAGAGTATCTAATTACAAATTTTTAACTGCATCTAGCCCAGGAAATACTTTGTGCCTAGTAGCAGTGTCTGCTAGTCAGCGGATTATCCCGGCTGTTAAGCAAGCTACACCACCTGTAGTTTGGACACTTAATTTTTTCAAAGGAAATGCTTCGGGACCACGGGATACTCAGTGAAGAGCATCAGGAGGCACCCCAAGGCATTGGGGCTGGGACTGGCAGTAGGATGCCTTGCGGTGGACAGCCGAGCTCGATCCTTATAAAAGCTTTTTAACTGCAGCAGCTTTAGTGGACGCTACTGGAGCTGGAATTACGCGGCTGCTGGCATGAGACTTGCCCTCCAATAGATCCTTGTAAATGGATTTAAAGTGTATTCATTCAAATTAGAGAGACAATTTAAATTAAAAAGCTTAGAGCTGCCTCCACCACAGGGGGGCTCGCTCGACCCACCAGCGGACAGGCACTAGTATTGGGAGAGGGGGGCTGGCCGTCAGGGTTCACCGCGGCTCTGGCACAAACCCGGCGACACGGATGTGGCACGGGCAGGAGCGGACTGAACGTGTCGGCTTCTCACTTTTTGGATTTTAGAAGGGCATGACATGCCTATATCTGTGTCTCCCCCTCCTTTTACTCCTCCACCTCTTTTCTTTTCGCATGACTATATGTACTTGTCACTTTTCCATGTATTAGTTGTGTCTTCTGAGCAGTTTGTCAGCTTTTGGACACCTTTGAAGGTGTTTTCTATGTGTTTCTATGTGTTTTTGTTTGCCTGCCATTGGTTTTAACGGTGTTCGAAGGTGTTCGACGAACAGTTCGACGAACAGTTCGGCGAACACACGGGTGTTCGACGAACCGAACTCGAACACTACGGGGGTGGCTCAACACTACACCTGAGTATCATGGTGAGCTCGGCCCGAGCTTCGAGCACCCGAGCATTTTACTGCTCGCTCAACACTACATACTATAGATATTGGTAAGGTTGCATAGAAACCAAATTTGTAAGTTATCTACTGAGTATAAACATTGTCACAAAATGTCATTATAATAACCCAAAACAAACACTTTACATGCTGCTTTCAACTCCAACCAATGTTGGTGGTCCATCAGTAGAAACTTTTTCTGATGTCACTTTCAGCAAAATCTTACCCATGAGAAACATCTGGAAATCCGTGTTCACATGGGGAAGCCTAATCACAGGAGCAAGTTTATTTAAACATATTGCCTTGTAATTCTTAGGAAAGCACTGCTTCTCCATATGTTATAACTAGAGCTGAAAATAAACTAAATTATCTGGAGTTAGGGAATGGGAGCTACGCAAAGCTTTTGTTAAGTTGACAAGATAATTTTCCACATTAGAAAGCAAAATGTTTATGTTTGTTTCTCGTAACAAATTTTTCTGTGCTGCGCTTTCACATATCGTAATTGCCAACAAGCTTTAAAAATCCTCAGTCAATTGCAAAACACCGACTCTGCTTTAGTATATGTCATACAAATAGACAAATGTATTAAACTACAAACAAACAACTAGAACAAAATGACTAGCCAGGGTTTAGTCTATAAAGGAATGATGGAGAAATTGGATTCCTCACAACTATTGTGAGGCAGTGACTGAGATCGTATACGAGGGACGTTATATATCCCCCAGAATGTGGGATATATAACTGCCTTAGCCAGATAGCCTGACCAGGTCAATGCTCACCTTCTTTCCTGCATTGCAGCCGCAGGTGAGTTTGTGACTGCAATGCACTTCAATGGGTTTAATAGGTCTCTGTGAACATTCTGGGGGATATATAATGTCCCTCGTATACCATTCCAGTCACTGCCTCACATATACCCCCCTCTCCTAACCAAGAGAAAAAAGAGGTATGTTAAAGTGCAGTGATCACCCAATATAAACAATATATCAATTGTATATAAAGAGTATATAGATCCATTTTATTCATATCAATACACATAACAACGTCACAGACATAAATTCATTAAAACACAAGTAAAAAATATACAATACAGACCAAAAGTTTGGACACACCTTCTCATTTAAAGATTTTTCTGTATTTTCATGACTTTGAAAATTGTACATTCACACTGAAGGCATCAAAACTATGAATTAACACATGTGGAATTAGATACTTAGCAAAAAAGTGTGAAACAACTGAAAATATGTCTTATATTCTAGGTTCTTCAAAGTAGTCACCTTTTGCTTTGATGACTGCTTTCACACTCTTTGCATTCTCTTGATGAGCTTCACAACGTAGTCACTGGAAATGGTCTTCCAATAATCTTGAAGGAGTTCCCAGAGATGCTTAGCACTTGTTGGCCCTTTTGCCTTCACTCTGTGGTCCAGCTCACCCCAAACCATCTCGATTGGGTTCAGGTCTGGTGACTGTGGAGGCCAGGTCATCTGGCGTAGCACCCCATCACTCTCCTTCTTGGTCAAATAGCTCTTACACAGCCTGGAGGTGTGTTTGGGGTCATTGTCCTGTTGAAATATAAATGATGGTCCAACTAAACGCAAACCGGATGGAATAGCATGCCGCTGCAAGATCCTGTGGAAGCCATGCTGGTTCAGTATGCCTTCAATTTTGAATAAATCCCCAACAGTGTGACCAGCAAAGCACCATCACACCTCCTCCTCCATGCTTCACGGTGGGAAGCAGGCATGTAGAGTCCATCCGTTCACCTTTTCTGTATCGCACAAAGACACGGTGGTTGGAACCAAAGATCTCAAATTTGGACTCATCAGACCAAAGCACAGATTTCCACTGGTCTAATGTCTATTTCTTGTGTTCTTTAGCCCAAACAAGTCTCTTCTGCTTGCTGCCTGTCCTTAGCAGTGGTTTCCTAGCAGCTATTTTACCCTGAATGCCTGTTGCACAAAGTCTCCTCTTAACAGTTGTTGTAGAGATGTGTCTGCTGCTAGAACTCTGTGTGGCATTGACCTGGTCTCTAATCTGAGCTGCTGTTAACCTGTGATTTCTGAGGCTCGTGACTCGGATAAACTTATCCTCAGAAGCAGAGGTGACTCTTGCTCTTCCTTTCCTGGGGCGGTCCTCATGTGAGCCAGTTTCTTTGTAGCGCTTGATGGTTTTTGCAACTGCACTTGGGGACACTTTCAAAGTTTGCCCAATTTTTTGCACTGACTGACCTTCATTTCTTAAAGTAATGATGGCCACTCGTTTTTCTTTACTTAGCTGCTTTTTTCTTGCCATAATACAAATTCTAACAGTCTATTCAGTAGGACTATCAGCTGTGTATCCACCAGACTTCTGCACAACACAACTGATGGTCCCAACCCCATTTATAAGGCAAGAAATCCCACTTATTAAACCTGACAGGGCACACATGTGAAGTGAAAACCATTTCCGGTGACTACCTCTTGAAGCTCATCAAGAGAATGCCAAGAGTGTGCAAAGCAGTCATCAAAGCAAAAGACATATTTTCAGTTGTTTCACACTTTTTTGTTAAGTATATAATTCCACATGTGTTAATTCATAGTTTTGATGCCTTCAGTGTGAATTTACAATTTTCAAAGTCATGAAAATACAGAAAAATCTTTAAATGAGAAGGTGTGTCCAAACTTTTGGTCTGTACTGTATATAGTGGAATTACCCACTAGTGGACAACCTATCTACTTCAGAAACCATCCAAAACATGATCACAATAAATCACATACATGATAGAAAAAATTATATATAATCTAAGCGCAGGCTAACCCTGCTGATCAATATTGCACAATGAATAAATGGCTAATAGCCACCAATAATACCAGGAATGCACTGTGGCTAAAGTGACCTGTGCACAGTATAAATAAGGGAAATAAGGTATTGTATTGTTGTACCTGACGCTATAATATTGTATTGCTCAGGAAACCCAAACCAGCCCAAAATAGCATCAGTCCGGTTACACCATGTAAATAATCAAGGAAAACAATACCAATAACAATGGTGATGGCCCCATACAAACTGCTAGTGCCCCTGCTGTAAATAGTAGCAATAAGACCAGTATTCCCCAAATGCGGGAGAGCCCAACAATGGGATGGTGTAGAAGGGTGTTCAATGCCCAACGCGTGTCGCCACACACGGTGGCTTCATCAGGGGCTTCTAAGACACATACTGTGGCGTCATTATATGTAGTTGTGGCACTCCAGGGGTCTGGTTACCACAGTAATAGAAATATTACGTCTGAGAGCAAGTGGGAGGTATCCTGGTCAGGAGCCCTTAAACATGCAACACCTCCAGTCCCAGACCAGATAGGGGAGGAACCTGCCCTATATAAACTGGATCTGGGGCAGGGTTAGAGAGTCAGAGCCTGGAGTTTATTCCAGACACAGGGAAAGTAACAACGAGGAGCTCTGTAGGAGCAGGAGCTGAAGACCAGGGACTTGAGCTAAGCGGAGTTTGTCCTGGCAGAATAATCTAAGAACCAGACACCGGAGTCCGAGGCTGCAAGGATCTTTAAGTACAGCAGCAGAAACCAGCCGGCAGGGGATTCCAGGTCTTCTGGCCATAGAAGCCCGGAGGCTCAGTCACGAGCAAGGGACCAGCACCGCCATCGAGGAGTGGAGGCTATCAGAAGGCCCCTAGTCACCAGCCATACGGGTGAGCACTACACGGTACACTCAGGGACGTGGGCTACTTCCACTCGCTTACAGCAATGTAGCCAGGAAGAGTGCAGACAGACGGGGAGGCCTACAACTCCACCTGGTCAGGGGAACTCCTGTTTGCTCACAGACTGACCAGGCCTCTTATGCTAGCCAGTACTCCCGGGAGGGTCTGCTTTATTATCATCAGTAAAGACACTGAAATGCACTGCAAAGACTCTGAGTCGTTCCTGCTGCGCCCGTGCACCATCACTCCCATCATCCACGTTCCCTGCCCTGAGGCTATACTCTTCCCGTGGGGAGTTATCCCATCCTTTGCTGCGCACACCACACCAGCCTCAGCGGTCTGCCTCACAGCGGCGGTACACCCTGACCGCAATCCATGGGTGGCGTAGTCGGACATTAAACCACAAAAACCCTATAAAGACTGCCACTGGTTTGACCACCCTGAGCCACGGGACCGGGTCGCCGTCACGGAGACTACAACCCCCAGAGACCCGGCTCCGGGTAACCCACACACTTGCACACACGGCCCAGGGGGCGCGTCATAGTTACAATACCTAGCCTAATTACTGATAGAACAGCTGAGACCGCCCGAGACCACGTGCGGCTGAAGCAGAGACGCAACCCCTTACCCGGAAGTGCTCCAAACAACGCATGCGCAGATGGCAGTCCTAGATGTAGTGGAGAGAACACTTTCCTCACCATGGCGACCGCGACGTTCAAGGCAATATGCCTACGTAAACAGATCGTTCCTGATCCGCTTACAGAATTGATGTGTAGATCTTAAAACAGCGTCATATCAGCTAAGAAAGTGGCTATAAGGACCAATATGATAGTCTAAGGTGTGTTACATATACCACTCCACACTCCACTGGCCTTGACAGAAAAACCATTACCACCAAACCTCGAGTATCATCAAATTGACTCACTCTCACAATTGGTAAATTTCAAAATCAGGTAAAGATAACCCAATAGTGGCCATACTGACCACTGTGATATACATGAGGAGAAAGATGACCCCGGAAAAATACACCCACAGTGTTACATCAGGCCAAATTTTATCCATTAAGACACATACACATGCAGTTAGGGACAACCTCTCCAGATTAATTATAATGGATGTATCACACTATGCAAACACAGTAAAAGGGCATAATCTATTGCTGACAATTACACGGATATTTGACAATATGTCAAGCAAGGCCAGACAACCTCCTATTCATTATTACACCCTCTTTTTCTGTTATATGTATACTCACAAACACAAGTCTCATCCATACGTCTAAGTCCCCATATAATCATGCATACAGCAATGTGTGCAGAGCTCCATTAGGGAAAGAGTCCAAAAACCAGCACAGCTTACCACACACAGGCCCCCAGAGCATTATGGATTGTGAATGCAACCCAATAGGGACAAATTTCAACACATCTCAATACAAAATAAGCCACAAAAAAAGGGGCCACACAAAAATATGTGCGTTCCTTTACAAATAATGGTACGTTAGAAAGACATTGCTTATGCCCTTTATATCCAATGAGGGGGAGCCCTATAATAGGTAGCAATATTGAACACCAGGGACCCTTTAATGCTGATATCAGACCAAAACATGATAATATAAATATATATAAATATACATGCAGAAATATATATCCAAATATAGTTACACCACCCCACACACACCAAGTGCGCACACAAATCAAATTCTTAGTCCAAACTATTGAATATGCACTACACAAAGAGATGAATGTCCCATAGGAGTCCCATAAGTCCATCCGTCCCCCTTCCAGGGTGTTTTTCCGAACGAGATCACAACCAGCAGTTGCTCCATAAACGGTAGAGTCCAGAAGTCCTTTCAATGCTCCTCATTTACGTGCCAATGACCCTATTTCATCATTTGCGTAGTCAACAACCCATCGATGTGATGAGCAAAAGACAGCCTCCCAGATCTCCAAACAGAGCCCCAGGAACCTCCAAGAGACCACCCCTACAAAAAGGAGAGTTAAATGGGGGAGCATTAATACAATCAGCTCACAATTGTTTATAAAATCCTGTAAACAATAGCTCTCCGTTAAGGCCCTGAGGGGCAAGGCTATGTAGATTATAGATCCATTTCGATTCACATGTCAGGAGTGCCTTGGTAAGGTCACCCCCCCCTAATGTTTGTTCGTATATGCTCCAGTCCCATTACCTGTAGTCCGGCCAATCTGCAATTATGGACCTCCAGGAAATATGCAGCCACCGATGTAATAGGCTTATTTTTATCCCAATCCCTCTTGGCCGTTGAAATGTTTGAGAGGTGTTGTTGAGTCCTTTTCCTTAATTCCTGTGTTGTCTGACCAACATACACCTTCGGGGAACCACAGATCAGAGC
Organism: Phyllobates terribilis; assembly: GCF_046119375.1. Lineage (NCBI taxonomy): Eukaryota > Metazoa > Chordata > Amphibia > Anura > Dendrobatidae > Phyllobates > Phyllobates terribilis. Next base: position 527,361,934 of record NW_027362763.1, on the reverse strand, counting down.
ATACACCAAATTACGCGATCTGCAATTAAAATAAGCCTTGGGTCGAATCTGGTGGGGAGCAATTCGAAGTGTAATACCATCCTATGCCACTGTGTACTGGCAAATATTACAACCACCACAGAGATATGTTCCAAAGATCAAGCCTAACAGCAGAATGCGTATAGTGACTGCGACAAAGACTATCCTTAACCCCTTTACAACCCAAGGCGGTTTGCACATTAATGACCAGGCCAATTTTTACAATTCTGACCACTGTCACTTTATGAGGTAATTACTGTGGAACGCTTCAACGGATTCCCCTAATTCTGAGATTGTTTTTTCGTGACATATTGTGCTTCATGATAGTGGTAAAATGTCTTCGATATCACTTGCGTTTATTTGTGAAAAAAATGGAAATTTGGCGAAAATTTTTAAAATGTTGCAATTTTCAAAATTTTAATTTTTATGCCCTTAAATCAGAGAGATATGTCTCACAAAATAGTTAATAAATAACATTTCCCACATGTCTACTTTACATCAGCACAATTTTGGAACCTAATTTTTTTTCTTATTGGGGAGCTATAAGGGTTAAAAGTTGACCAGCAATTTCTCATTTTTCCAACAAAATTTACAAAACCATTTTTTTAGGGACCACATCATATTTAAAGTCACTTTGAGGGGTCTTTATGACAGAAAATACCCAAAAGTGACACCATTCTAAAAACTGCACCCCTCAAGGTGCTCAAAACCACATTCAAGAACTTTATTAAACCTTCAGGTGATTCACAGGAATTTTTGGAATGTGGAAGAAAAAAATTAACATTTGTTTTTCACAAAAATGTTACTTTAGACCCAATTTTTTTTTTTCGCAGGGGTAACAGAAAAAAATGGACCCCAAAATTTGTTGTGCAATTTCTCCTGAATAAGAAGATACCCCATATGAGGGGGAAAACCACTGTTTGGGCTCACGGCATGGTTCGGAAGGGAAGGAGCGCCATTTGACTTTTTGAATGTAAAATTTGCTTGAACACTGTTCGAACTCTCCTGTTAGGTTTTTTTCTATTTTGCTGGTCACATGACCTTTTTGTCTATTTAATCCTGCTCCGGACGGCGGTTTACGTCCTTGTCAGGACTTTCGCGAGATTAATAAAATTACTGTACGTAATCCCTACCCACTGCCATTGATTCCTGATTTGTTTAACCAGTTAGTGGGGGTCAAGTGGTTCTCTAAAATTGATCTCCGGGGGGCATACAATTTGTTGCGCATGAAGGAGGGTGATGAATGAAAGACTGCTTTTAACACTCCTATGGGTCATTTTGAGAATCTGGTTATGCCTTTTGGTCTTACCAATGCACCAGCATTTTTTCAGAATCTTATTAATGACATCCTTAGACCTTTGATCGGCAAAAATGTGGTTGTGTATTTGGATGACATTTTGATTTATTCGCCTGATCTGGAGTCTCATTGGCGGAGCGTACGTGAGGTATTACAGTTATTAATTGACAATTCGCTTTTTGCTAAGCTAGAGAAATGTGAGTTCGCTGAACAGAGAATTAGTTTTTTGGGCTACATTATCTCCAGCGAGGGCTTTGAGATGGACCCGGTGAAAGTTCAATCTGTGCAGGAATGGCCTAGGCCTATTGGTTTGAAATCGATACAGAGGTTTTTGGGTTTCGCCAATTATTACAGAAAATTCATTTAAAAATTTTCTATTATTGTTAAACCACTGACCGATCTCACCAGGAAAGGTGCTAATACGGTTCAGTGGACTACTGAGGCCATTGAAGCGTTTGTGTTTCTAAAGGAGAGGTTCAGCTCTGCCCTCATCCTTATGCAGCCTGATGTGACTAAGCCGTTTTTGGTTGAGGTTGATGCTTCTTCTGTGGGGGTCAGTGCGGTGTTGTCTCAGGAAAACAAGGATGGAGTACATCCCTGTGCCTTTTTTTCAAAAATTTTTTCTGAGACTGAACTTAATTACGATATTGGTAATCGGAATTGCTGGCTATTAAACTCGCATTTGAACACGGCGTCATCTCTTGGAAGGTGCTGAATTTCCCATGCAGGTTTTCACTGATCATAAAAATCTGATCTATCTTGATGCTGCCAAGCGCTTGAATGCCCGTCAGGCTAGGTAGGCACTTTTTTTTCCGCGGTTTAATTTTTCCGTTACTTACATCCCGGGTACCAAGAATGTTAAAGCTGATGCGTTGTCTCTCAGCTTTTCTCCCATGGTTGGTGCTGAGGAGGAGGAGAGCATTTTACACGAAGGTGTTGTGATTGCTGCATTGGACTCCGTTTTGGAAGATGAGATTCTTAAAGCACAGGAGAATGCCCCATCTAACACTCCCCATGGGAGGTTGTTTGTGTCTAGGACCTTTAGGAGAGATTTGTTTGTTGAGTGTCATGAGTCTCGGTTGGCAGGTCATCCAGGAATTTCTGAGACCAAGAGACTTGTGGGTCGAAGTTTTTGGTGGCCTGGATGGCAGAAGAAAGTCATTAAGTGGGTGCGTCAATGTACTGTGTGTGCTAGATCTAAGTCTTCTCATTCTCCTGCTGCGGGGTTGCTTTGCCCTCTGGAGGTTCCTAGTGCACCTTGGACACATCTGGCTATGGACTTTATTACTGACCTTCCCTCCTCTGAGGGTTTCACAGTCATCTGGGTGGTCGTGGACCGTTTTAGCAAGATGTGTCACTTGGTTCCCTTCATCAAACTGCCCTGCGCTAAGATACTCGCTAAGGCCTTTGTCAAGGAAATTGTCAGACTCCATGGTGTTCCTACTGACATTGTTTCTGATAGGGGACCTCAGTTCGTGGCTCGTTTTTGGCGTGCCTTTTGTGACAGGTTGGGAGTTCATTTGTCGTTTTCATCCGGATATCATCCTGAGTCTAATGGCCAGACAGAAAGGAAGAATCAGGATGTTGAGCAGTTCTTGCATTGTTTTGTGGCAGACAATCAAGAGGGGTGGTCTGAGTTTCTGCCGTTTGCTGAGTTTGCTCTTAACAACCATACATCCTCTTCTGCTGGGTGTTCGCCTTTTTTTTGTTGTTCTGGGAGACATCCGTCTTTTGGGTCATTCTCCAAATTGGTATCGGCTGTGCCTGAGGAGGAGAGTTTTTCCGGTGATTTGGAGAGAGTTTGGACGGATGTGCGTGGTAATCTTCAGGAGGCTAACAAAAAATCTAAGAGGTACTTTGACAGGAAACGTCAAGAGGTTTTGTTTACGGTTGGTGACATGGTTTGGTTGTCCTCTAAGAATCTGCGGTTGAGGATTCCTTCTAAAAAATTGGGTCCCAAGTTTGTAGGGCCCTTTAAGGTGCTTCAGGTAGTTAACCAATCTGCTGTTAGGTTGGAGGTTCCTACCTCCTGGAAGATTAATCCGGTGTTTCATGTTTCTCTATTGAAAAAAGCTGATGTATCAGATAGAGACGCCACTGCCACTGTTCCTCCGGTGGTGGAGGACCGGGAATATGAAATTTCCCGCATCCTTAATTCTAGACGGTATAGAGGGAGTTTGCAGTATCTCATCGCTTGGAAGGGTTTCGGTCCCAAGGATAACTCATGGGTGAGGGCGGATGATGTTTCTGCTTCCAGACTTGTCAGAGCGTTTCACAAGAGGTTTCCGGATAAGCCTGGGCCTAGGGGATCCGGAGGATCCTCTTAGAAGAGGGGGTACTGTTAGAACTCTCCTGTTAGGTTTTTTCTATTTTGCTGGTCACATGACCTTTTTGTCTATTTAATCCTGCTCCGCCCTTCTGGCCATGCTGGACTTCATTGTAATTTCTACTCTCAAGCTAGCCAGGTGCTTTGTAACCTTTCTCAGTCAGTTTAGCTAGGTCTTTTGACCTTTATGTTCTATGTTGTGTGTTTGTCTTTTTACTGCTACAATTTCTGCTAGGAGGTGTCCATCATTCTCCCAGTCCCTAGTTCTGGTAGGGATCCCTCCCTCACATCTATAGGTCTTCGTTCAGACTAGCTGAGGACTTTAGCGGGTCTGATCGCAGGATCAGGTTCCCCGTTACATCGTAGGGATCTAGCTTAGTTCTATTATAGGGACAGATCTCCTGTTTTTCCTTAGTGCTTGTAGCCTATCATAACAAATAATTAGCGGACGCCATGTTGCATTTGGGGAGCCCCTGATGTGCCTAAACAGTAGAAACCCCCCCACAAGTGACACCATTTTGGAAACTAGACCCCTCAGGGAACTTATCTAGATGTGTTGTAAGCACCTTGAACCCCCAGGTGCTTCACAGAAGTTTATAACATTGAGCTGTAAAAATAAAATGTTCACATTTTTCCCACAAAAATGTTTTTCAGCCCCCACTATTGCATTTTCATAAGGGTAACAGGAGAAATTGCACCATGAAGTTTGTTGTGCAATTTCTCCTGAGTAAGCAGATACCCCATATGTGGGGGAAAACCACTGTTTAGGCACGCGGCAGGGTTCGGAAGGGAAGGAGCGCCATTTGACTTTTTGATTGTAAAATTTGCTTGAATAATTAGCGGATGTGCCCCTGATGTGCCTAAACAGTGGAAACCCCCCACAAGTGACACCATTTTGGAAACTAGACCCCTCAGGGAACTTATCTAGATGTGAGGTGAGCACCTTGAACCCCCAAGTCCTTTACAGAAGTTTATAACATGGTGCCGTGAAAATAAAAAAATCAAAGTTTTTCCACGAAAATGATGTTTTAGCCCCAATTTTTTTATTTTCACAAGGGTAAGAGGAGAAAATGGACCCAAAAAACTATTGTGCAATTTTCTTCTGAGTACGCCAATACCCCATATGTGGGGAAAATACAGTGTTTGGGTGCACGGCAGAGTTCAGAAGGGAAGGAGCATTGTGTGACTTTTTGAATGCAAAATAGGCTGGAATCGAGAGTGAACACCATGTCACGTTTGGAGAACCCCTGATGTGCCTAAATAGTTGAAATCCCCCACAAGTGACCCTATTTTGGAAACTACACCCCTCAAGGATTTTATCAAGGGGTATAGTGAACATTTTGAACCCAGAAGTACGACACAGAATTTGATGACATTAGGTCATCATATTGAATAAGTTGTCATTAGACTTAAGCGCAAGTGCTCGCTACTTGAGTTTGCATCGGGTACTCAGGTATGCACCATGTATCACGGGTGCTCAAGTGAAATGCTCGAGTCCCCGCGCGCATGTTTCACGGTTATTAGACACCCCAAAAAAAACATGCATGGCAGGCAATCCCCACAAGGTTTTTTGGCCGCGAAGCATATGGGGCGGAGACTCGAGCACCCCCGATACTCAATGCATACCCGAGCACCCGATGCAAACTCAAGTAGCGAGCACTTGTGTTCAACACTAGTTGCCATATCGTCATCCTTTTTTTTTTTTACTTTTGAAAAAAAAAAAAAACCCTAACCCCAACCCTAACCCTACCCTAGCCCAACCCTGACCCCAACCCTAACATTAGCACAACCCTAACCCCAACCCCAGCCCTAGTGTTTATTTTTTACGCTGTTCCTAGTGCGGTATAAGTGATTAGACGACCTTATTCTTCGGGTCGGTGCGACTACAGAGATACCAGAATCTTATCGGGTTTTTATGATTGACTGCTGTCACACACTAAAAGACACATATTTTGTAAAATCTAGTTTTTGCATCGCCATATTTTGAGAGCTATAATTTTTCCATATTTTGGCCATGTGACGGCTTGTTTTTTGATGTTTTTATTGGTGCCATTTTCAGGCATGTGACATTTTTTGATCGCTTTCTATTACAGCTTTTGGGAGGCAGAATAAACAAAAACCAACAATTCTGGAATTGTTTTTTTTTTTTTTCAATTTTTATTCTACTCCGCGTGTGGTAAAATTGATAAGGTAGCTTTATTCTTCGGGTCATTACGTTTACAGCAGTACCACATTTATATTGTTTTTCTATGTTTTGGCGCTTTTACACAATAAAAGCTATTTTATAGAAAAAAATATTTTTTTGCATCGCTTTATTCTGAGAGCTACAACTTTTTGATTTTTCGGATGATGGAGCTTTATGGTGGCTTGTTTTTTCCGGGACAAGATGAAATTTTTAGCGGTACCATTTTTATTTATATTCGTCTTTTTGATCGCGTGTTATTCCATTTTTTGTTTGGCGATATGATGATAAAGCATTGTTTTTTGCTTCGTTTTTTATTGAATTTTTTTACCGTGTTCACTGAAGGGGTTAACTAGTGGGACAGTTTTATAGGTCAGGTCGTTACGGACGTGGCGATGCCAAATATGTGTACTTTTATTGTTTGTTTTTGTTTTTTTTTCATAATAATATTTATTGATGGGTACATTATATTTTTATTTTTGGTGGATTATTATTATTTTATTTTTTTTTATATTTTTACAATTTTTTTTTTTTTTTTTTCACTTTCTGAGAGTTTTTTTTACTTTTTTACTTTGTCCCACTGTGGGACTTTCACTTTTTTTATTCTGATCGCCTGCATAGCATAGGGATGGAGCACCATCCCTGTGCTATGCAGGCAGTCAGCGCTGCACACTGAGAAGATTGTTTGGTCATGCACTGTGCATGACCAAACAATCTTCCTGCTGTCTGGTGACACGGATGTTGTCATGAAGACATCGGGTCGTCATGGCAATACCCGGGAAGCCGCGGCAGACAGCGATGGAGGCCGGAAGAGGAGGTGAGTATGCCGATCACCTCCCCTTAGCCACCGCAATGCTGCGACCGACTTCGATCACAGCATTGTGGAGGTTAATGTGCCGGGAGCGGTGCGTGACCGCTCCCTGCACATAGTACCGGGTGTCAGCTGTGACAATTAGCTGACACCCGGCGGCGATCACGCCCGCACAGCCTGTGTGCGCGCACGATCGCGATGACGTACTAATGCGGATGAGGCTCTTAAGTTCCAGGGCACAGATGCGTATTAGTACGTCATGGGCTTTAAAGGGGTTAAAGTTTTTAGCCCTCCGAGCAACCAAACTGGGGGTTGCTGAAATGTGTCTTGTCAGTTTCGACTCACTGAGTAATATTCCCCAATTTTTTGTGAGAATATCCTGGATATCTCACCACTGGTTATTAAATGTCGTGATCAGGCTTAATGGCCTGGTAGACATGCATACCTGTGTTTGTAATAACTCATCCCGATTTCTACCTCTTGCTTCTTGGAATGCACCAGAGATGTGGGTAGCTCCTCTTGATGAACCTTTGGGTCAAGTACTTAGATTGTCATTGGAACTCCTCAAGTGTGGTGCAGTTTCTCCTAAGTCGGAGAAACTGCCCCTTCGGGATGCCATTTCGCAGGTGTCTCGGATGGAAGCTCGTGTAGTGCAGCAAGTTGTTTGTAGCTGTTTCCTTCCTAAAGAGAGTGGTATAGATTTGACTACCCGCCTTGCATAATTTCAGATCAAAATAATCAATTTCTAGATCAGAGAGATTAGACGTTAACTTGATATTCAAGGCATTTTTGTTAAGATCCACAATAAATGCCTCACAATCCACCTGGGTACCGGTCCATAGCAAAAACACATCATCTATGAACCTGAGCCATGTGAACACATTGTTACAGAAAGCCTCATGTCTATAGCCTGTAGTCTCCTCTCACCACCCCAAATACAGATTTGCATACGAGGTCGCACAACGTGCGCCCATCGCAGTGCCAGCTATCTGACGATAGAATTTTCTGTCGAAGACAAAGTAATTTTTGTCCAGGACAAAATGAAGTATTTCCAGGATAAACGAGTCCTGTCTACGATCTCCCGTGGTGTGCTGGTCTAGAAAATAAGAGACAGCTTGTATACCCAGATCATGGGATATACTTGTGTACAGAGCCTCAACATCCAATGATACAAGAATAGTATTTTCAGGTATAGTCACACCCTTAAGATGTTGGATAAGATGAGAAGAATCCCTCACAAATGATTTCAAGGTCTGAGCCAATGGCTGAAGAAAATAGTCCAAATAAATGCACAGGCGTTCCAACAGACCACCTATACCCGAAACAATTGGCCTACCTGGTGGCTCCACCAATGACTTGTGCACCTTGGGCAGCAGATAGAAAGTCGGCACAATCAGATGGGAAGTGGTGAGGAAGTCCATTTCTTTCTTATTCAGAATATTGTTGTATCCAGCCCTCCGAATCAATGTGTCCAATTTGTCCTTAAAGAAGGAAGTAGGATCAGATGGCAACATGTGATAGTTTATAAGGCCGAAAAAAGACAAGCGTCCATCGAGTTCAGCCTATTTCTTGTGCACTGCAGCTATTCCGAAGCGTTGATCCAGGGGAAGGCAAAAAAAAAAAAACCCATGCGGTATAGGCCAATTTACATCAATGAGGAAAAATTCACTTCCCGACTCCAATCTGGCAGTCAGATTAAATCCCTGGATTAATTAACTATCACTAAGCATAAGATGTAATTTTATTGTTCTCAAGAAAGGCGTCCAGGCCTCTCTTGAACTCATTAAGTGAGTTGGACATCACCACTTCCTCTCCCAGAGAGTTCCAGAGTCTCACGGCTCTGACCGTAAAGAATCCCCTTCTATGCTGGTGCAGGAACCTCCTTTCCTCCAGACGCATAGTGTGCCCCCTCGTCTTTGTCACCATCCATGGTATAAACAGGTCATGGGAGAGATCTCTGTACCGCCCCCTGATGTATTTATACATGTTTATGAGGTCTCCCCTAAGCCTTCTCTTTTCCAACGTAAATAGGCCTAATTTTGACAACCTCTCTGGGTATTCTAGTCCCTCCATTCCCTTTATTACCTTAGTCGCCCTCCTTTGTACCCTCTCTAGCTCCAATATGTCTTTCCTGAGCACCGGAGCCCAGAACTGTGCACAATATTCTAAGTGCGGCCTTACCAGCGCTTTATACAGAGGAAGAACAATGTTCTCATCATATGCCCCTATTCCTCTTCCTGTGATAACAGGAAGTATTTGATAACTGGCGGTTGGCTTCCTTAATGTACAATACATTCGGCCACAAAACAATATTGCTGCCCTTGTCCGCCTCTCGGATGATAAACTCCTGATTTGTCGTTAGCTTAATCAATGCATCCCTTTCCTCACAACTCAAGTTGTTATATTTATGTGGGTCGGGCTTTAGGTTATTGATGTCCCTGCACATGTTGTCAAAGAAAATTTGTATCGCAGGGAACATCGAGAACAGTGGTGTTGCCTGAGAAAGGAGTCTACCTGAAAATCTATTCCGAAGCCTAGGATCCTCATTTTCCTGCAGGAGGTCCAAGCGGTAGACCATCGATAAGGGAGGGCTGAGAATATAAAAGTTTGATGGTAAGTTGTCGACAAAAAAGGTATGTATCCTTGATCACATCAAACTTATTTAAAGTATTCATCGGTGAAAAAGAGAGACCTCGTGTCAAGACAGAGATCTCAATGTCAGACAATACACTGTGTGCAGAATTATTAGGCAATTGAGTATTTTGATCACATGATACTTTTTATACATGTTGTCCTACTCCAAGCTGCATAGGCTTGAGAGCCAACTACCAATTAAGTAAATCTGGTGATGTGCATCTCTGTAATGAGGAGGGGTGTTGACTAATGACATCAACACCCTATATAAGGTGTGCTTAATTATTAGTCAACGTCCTTTCCTTTGGCAAAATGGGTCAGAAGAGAGATTTGACGGGCTCTGAAAAGTTCAAAATTGTGAGATGTCTTGCGGAGCAATGCAGCAGTCTTGAAATTTCCAAACTTTTGAAGCGTGATCACCGAACAATCAAGCGTTTCATGGCAAATAGCCAACAGGGTCGCAAGAAGCGTGTTGGCCAAAAAAGGCACAAAATAACTGCCCATGAACTGAGGAAAATCAAGCGTGAAGCTGCCAAGATGCCATTCGCCACCAGTTTTGCCATATTTCAGAGCTGCAACGTTACTGGAGTATCAAAAAGCACAAGGTGTGCGATACTCAGGGACATGGCCAAGGTAAGGAAGGCGGAAAAACGACCACCTTTGAACAAGAAACATAAGATAAAACTGGGCCAAGAAATATCTTAAGACTGATTTTTCAAAGGTTTTATGGACTGATGAAATGAGAGTGACTCTTGATGGGCCAGATGGATGGGCCAGAGGCTGGATCTGTAAAGTGCAGAGAGCTCCACTCCGACTCAGACGTCAGCACGGTGGAGGTGGGGTACTGGTATGGGCTGGTATCATCAAAGATGAACTCGTGGGACCTTTTTGGGTTGAGGATGGAGTGAAGCTCAACTCCCAGACCTACTGCCAGTTTCTGGAAGACAACTTCTTCAAGCAGTGGTACAGGAAGAAGTCGGTATCGTTCAAGAAAAACATGATTTTCATGCAGGACAATGCTCCGTCACATGCATCCAATTACTCCACAGCGTGGCTGGCAAGTAAAGGTCTAAAATAAGAAAAAATAATGACATGGCCCCCTTGTTCACCTGATCTGAACCCCATAGAGAACCTGTGGTCCATCATAAAATGTGAGATCTACAGGGAGGGAAAACAGTACACCTCTCGGAACAGTGTCTGGGAGGCTGTGGTGGCTGCTGCACGCAATGTTGATCGAAAACAGATCAAACAACTGACAGAATCTATGGATGGAAGGCTGTTGAGTGTCATCATAAAGAAAGGTGGCTATATTGATCACTAATTTTTTTGTTTTTTGTTTTTGCATGTCAGAAATGTTTATTTCTAAATTTTGTGCACTGATATTGGTTTACCTGGTGAAAATAAACAAGTGAGATGGGATTATATTTGTTTTTTATTAAGTTGCCTAATAATTCAGCACAGTAATAGCTACCTGCACAAACAGATATCCTCCTAAGATAGCCAAATCTAAAAAAAACCCCACTCCAACTTCCAAAAATATTAAGCTTGGATATCTATGAGTCTTTTGGGTTGATTGAGAACATAGTTGTTGATCAATAATAAAAATAATCCTCTAAAATACAACTTGCCTAATAATTCTGCACACAGTGTACATATGTAGATAAGTTGATGATTTGTAATTCACCTGTTTTGTCCATACCTGGGTTACTCAGATTTATGTCTGATGTTTCCTGTTGTTCCGGGTTTACCGCTTTTAGGATGGGGACCAAACCCTGTATCCTCTGTTCCTTTTTCCTTTTGTGACTGGTAATACCTGTTGTCCTCCGGCAGCCCCTTCGATGTCGCTTGGGTCTGAGGATAAAAAAATCACTCGAAGATAACTCCTGTCGTGTATTTGAGTCCACCGGGGGTCTTGTCTCTACTGTGCCATGGCGTCTATTGCCCTTGTGACCCACTTCTCCCACTGTCAAAGTCCATCCTATCTCTCTGAAATTTATGTTTCTTCCTATTGATAATCTCTTTCTTAAACTGGTCAATGGACACTTTCAGGCGCTCTTTAAACGGTGCATCCAAGTCCTCATTGATAAAGTTCATCAGTATGTCTTCATGCCCTCTAATATCATCTTTAAGTTTATTGAGCACCACTTGGTCATGCTCAATTAGCATATCCATCAGGATGGTAGAACATCTCAGGAGCCCTGTTTCCCAGATCTTTTGGAAGGGTTCAGTTGTTTCCCAAGCTGGGAAAATCTGCACCCGAAGGCCCCGGGGTACTAACCCCAATCTCTTATATTCCTCCAGACTCCTCACATTCCACCATACTTTAGTTAGGGATTTATGCAGATTGGTCAACTCCTTAGTAAGTATATGAAAATCTGAGTCACACGCATCTGCACCAGAATTCTGCTGCGGTCCAGCTTCAAAAACACCTAGCGCCCGGTTACCTAGGCCATCTCCCTAGCTGAAAGATCCATGAGGCCAGAGATGTGCCAACACTCCAGAAGTTTGGAAGACAATAGGACCCAGGCAGGACCACTTCCAAATAAACTAGTTCACAGAGTACAAGCTATGGAGGGCACCATCCAATCTATTTTGGGATCAACATGTAACATACCAACCCAATATAACCAATAACCAAAAGAAAAAAGAGGTATGTTAAAGTGCAGTGATCACCCAATATAAAGAATATATCAATGGTATATAAAGAGTATATATACAGTATATATAAATTTTATTCATATCAATACACATAACAACGTCACAGACATAAATTCATTAAAATACAAGTAAAAAATATATATAGTGGAATTACCTACTAGTGGACAACCCATCTACTTCAGAAACCATCCCAAAACATGATCACAATAAATTACATACATGATAGAAAAAATTATATATAATCTAAGCGCAGGCTAACCCTGCTGATCAATATTGCACAATGAATAAATGGCTAATAGCCACCAATAATACCAGGAATGCACTGTAGCTAAAGTGATCTGTGCACAGTATAAATAAGAGAAATAAGGTATTTTATTGTTGTACCTGATGCTATAATATTGTATTGCTCAGGAAACCCATACCAGCCCAAAATAGCATCAGTCCGGTTACACCATATAAATAAACTAGGAAAACAATACCAATAACAATGGTGATGACCCCATACAAACTGCTAGTGCCTCTGCTGTAAATAGTAGCAATATCCCCCCCCTCTGTTCAAACTTGTGAGGTTGAACATTTGTCACCATACAGGGTGCCCGGGACAGGGCATACGCGTTTGCCTGCGACTTCCCCTTCCGATGTTCTACAGAGAAACTGAAATTTTGCAGTGACAGGAACCAGCTGGTGACTCGCGCAGTCCTCTCCTTGGCGTTCCTCATCCATACCAAGAGTGAGTGGTCCGTCACCAAGCGGAACTGACGCCCAAGTAAATAATAACGTAGCGATTTCAAGGCCCACTTAATAGTCAAACACTCCTTCTCTACCACGCTATAGTTTTTCTCTGCCGGGATAAGATTTCTACTCAAGTAGGTGACCGGGTGCTCTTCACCATTCACTTTTTGTGATAATACCGCCCCAAGGCCTACCTCCGAGGCATCTGTCTGTACAATAAAGGTTTCCTTGAAGTTGGGGCTGATGAGAAGCGGCTGTCCACACAGGGCCAATTTCATGGACTGAAAGGCTTCTTCTGCCTGAGGATTCCACCGAACCATTACCGATTTTTTTCCTTTCAAGAGATTAGGTATTAACCGGCGCTAATACCCAAGGATGCCAAGGAACACCCTCATCTGTTTTGTACTTAACGGTTTAGGCCAGTTTTTAATGGCCTTAACTTTATTGATTTGGGGCTTGATAACTCCTTGGCCAATCACATACCCCAAATATCGGGCATCCTCTAGCCCTATCACACATTTTTTGGGGGTTTGCCGTTAACCCCGTGGCTCTGAGAGAATCCAGCACCGCTTGTACCTAGGATAGGTGCGTATGCCAGTCGATGCTGAAGATGATAATATCATCTAGATACGCGGACGCGTACTCCTGATGAGGCTTGAGCCTTGTCCATTAGCTTCTGGAATGTAGCAGGGGCCCCGTGTAACCCAAAAGGTAAGACCACATAGTGATATAGACCCTCCGGAGTTATGAAGGCGGTCTATTCCTTCGCTGATTCCGTGAGAGGTACCTGCCAGTAACCCTTGTTGAGATCGAGTGTGGTAAAGTACTGAGCCTGCCCTAGTCTCTCAATCAGCTCATCCGCGCTGGCCATTGGATAAAAATCAAACTTCGACACAGAAGCGTAACGATCCGTCTGGTTTCGGAATCAGTACAATGGGGCTAGCCCACTCGCTCCATGATTCCTCGATGACGCCTCACTGGAGCATTTGTTTTACCTCAGCCGTGATGGCTTGCCTCCGGGCTTCGGGTACCCGGTACGGTCTCATTCGTAACCTTACCTCAGGTTTGGTGACAATGTCATATTGGAGAACCATAGTCCTACCTGGTAGCTCTGAGAACACATTGGTATTCTGCTCCACCAGCGAGCGAGCCTCCCGTTGCTGCTGTTTAGTGAGAGCATCACTTATCCTGACCTCTTCCCCGGACACATCCCTGGCTGAAGGTAGAGAACTCTCTAGCGATATGCCTGGAGTGACGTCTGTAACTAAACACTCTCGATCTTTCCAAGGTTTTAGTAGGTTTACATGATAAAGCTTCTCAGGTTTTCCTCCTTCCGGGCTGATACAGCCAGTAATTTACCTCCACCACCTTTTCTCGAACCTCATATGGCCTTTGCCACTTGGCCATGAGCTTACTCTCGGCTGTGGGTACCAGTACTAACACCAGATCGCCCTTGTTAAAAGACCTGACCGTGGCTCTTTTATTATATGTGCACCCCTGTGCTGCCTGGGCATCTAACAGATGTTCTTTCACGATGGGCATGACCGTCACGATCCAGTTCTGCATACTAGCCACATGATCAATTATACTCCTATGTGGAGTCGGCTCTTGTTCCCATGTCTCTTTGGCTACATCCAACAGACCCCTAGGGTGTCTGCCGTACAATAACTCAAAGGAAGAGAACCCTGTGGAAGCCTGGGGTACCTCATGGATGGCGAACATCAAATAGGGTAGCAACATGTCCCAATCCCTTCCGTCCTTAGAAACCACCTTTTTTAGCATGGACTTGAGGGTTTTATTGAACCGTTCTACTAGCCCGTCGGTTTGAGGGTGGTACACCAAGGTGCGCAATTGTTTTATTTCTAGCAGTTTGCACATTTCCCTTGTCACCTTGAACATAAAAGGGGTCCCTTGATCCTTCAGGATCTCCTTAGGTAGTCCAAGGCGACAGAACATGGCAAACAGCTCCCGTGCAATCAGTTTCGCTGAGGTGTGGCGTAGCGGTATAGCCTCCGGGTACCGGGTGGCATAGTCGACGACCACCAGTATATGTTGATGGCCATGAGCGGATTTTGCAATGACCCCTACCAAGTCCATTGCAATCGGTTCAAAGGGTACCTCTATCACTGGCAGGGGTACCAATGGACTATGGAAACTAGCGGTGGGTGTGGTCAACTGACATTCGAGGCAGGATTCGCAGTACTTTTGGACCTCCGTGTAAATCCCCGGCCAAAATAGCCGCTGCAAGATACGCTCTTGCGTCTTTTTAACCCCTAAGTGTCCACCCAGAAGGTGTGTGTGTGCCAACTCCAGAACCGCCCTACGGTACGACTGAGGTACCACTAACTGTTCCACAACCTCGTCCCTGATTTTGTCTACCCTATAGAGCAACTCATCGTTGACCACCATGAGTGGAAATACAGTATCTGCACCGGGCTGTTGAACTACGCCATTTACCTCTAACACCCTTTACCTTGGGAGGGTGGATTTTATTTTTCCACAGAGTCCAGAACAGGGGCAACTCTCTTCCCAACACAGTCCCATAGGGAAGAGTTTTTACCACCACCACCACCGCATGTTTTATGTTGCCACATGACGTGAACAAAACAACCTCCGCGGTTGAGTACTCTCGGAGGTCCCCATGGATACACACAACTCCGACTGACCGTCCACTGGGGTTGTCTCCTGCCACCAGCGACCCATGTACCAAAGTCACTAGGCTCCCCGAGTCTAGGAGGGCCTCCGTGGGGTACCCATTAACCAGTACCTGGCACAGTTGGGGCTCACTGTCCGGGGGGGTCGGCACTCGCAGTGCAGACAGTTTGGGCATACATTGAGACCCGGCGGTTATACCCGCAGTCCATGGGCTCCATAGTCAGGGGCCAGTTAGCAGCCACATGTTCCAGCCCCTGACACCGCCAGCATCTAATGGTGGGTGTACTGTTAGTTCTTATGACCATTTGGGAGAGAACCGTTCTCCTGCCACCCTCACTCCGGGGTACCCCTCTAGCACGGGTATGGTGCTGACTGTCCTCAGCAGAGGGACACGACCCCTTTACCGATTCTTGGGTTGGCAGGGATCGGCGTGATGGCCGCGAGGGGGCAGAGTCCCGGATAAAGTCCTGAGTGGCCGAGTAGAGCATGATCAGGCTGACCACCTGGTCGAGGGTGCTGGGCTCCCCTTGCCCCACCCAACATTGGATAGCGGCCGGCAGAGTCCTCACCAGCCGCTCGATCACCACCCTCTCCACCATATGGGCTGGAGTCAAAGACTCAGGCTGGAGCCACCTCTTTACCAGCTGCAAAAGGTCATAAGCCTGAGACCGAGCGGGTCGGGTCTCCACAAAGGCCCATGAAAATACACTCTGAGCCCTCATGTACGCATTGACCCCCAGCCGGGCAAGGATCTCACCTTTGAGCGTCTAGTAGTCCTAGGTGTCCTCCCGACTGATGTTGAAGTAGGCCTTTTGGGCATCGCCGACCAAAAACAGAGCCACCACTTTTGCCCACTGGCCGGCTGGTAGGTTTTCCCGCTCTGCTGTGCATTCATAGATGGACAGGAAGACTTCCACGTCTACCTACTGTCCCATCTTCCTCAATGCTGAGCGAACCTTGTCCCGGGCCTCTCGATGTTCCGGGGCTGGTGCCATCGGCATCTCCCTCAGGTCTGTGAGCTGCTGCACGATCAGTTCATTGGTGTGCTGCTGCTGCTTGAGCTGCTCCTGCTACTTGGACTGCTCCTGCTGCTGCCGCTGCGTGAGGAACAATTGCCTTAACAGCTCCTCCATTTTGTCCACGGGGTTGGGCTGAAAAGTGTCCGGCCGGATTGTGGTCATGCTGCCGCTGGGGTAAGCCTTAGTCACTATGCCCGCATTCTCCACCAAGCTGTAAGGCGGAGGTGTTCACACCGTGCAGTACCTGAGGCAGTCACCCAAGCAAGTCCAACATAAGCAGCTTTTATTCAGCAAAAACTCACAGGTAAACAGAAAGTCCTCCGGTTCACAGCCGGGTTAACACAAGTCCATAACAACGGTTGCCGGGGGCAACGGCTGCGCCGGTCCCTCAGAGCCTGACGGGTGCAGTGCCTTCCCAGGCGTGGGTTCAGCTACTCACAGATCCGCCAAGCTTTCCTGCTATGCTCCTAGCAGGTCCCAACACTGAACAACACTAATCCTTAATGCAGGATTTTTAAAGGACCTGTGGCAAGAGCCACTGGAAAAACCGGGTTGAAGGGAGGAGGCCGCCCCACTGCCTTCCTGTAGCCTCCTCCAAGAAATGAATTCCCTGTCGCGTTTTACTTAATCTGCCTTAGCCAGATAGCCTGACCAGGTCAATGCTCACCTTCATTCCTGCATTGCAGCCGCAGGTGAGTTTGTGACTGCAATGCACTTCAATGGGTTTAATAGGTCAATGTACACATTCTGGGGGATATATAACGTCCCTCGTATACGATCCCAGCCACTGCCTCACAATATGTATTTAAACATGTCAAGAAATGCATAAACTACTGACGCAGGTATAACCAGTTCGTCACAGTATAAAAGTGACTACAGAAGTCTTGGTAATCAAGGGTTTAACTTCAAGTATAATGTTTTGTGAAAGAATCAGCTGGCCCAATCTAAGCCATTAACCTTTAATTAATAACGTGGTGTTCATTGGACTCCAAGAAGTTTATTTAATCAAATTTCTGCAAGTATGGAAGGTAGGTAACCGCAAATTCTCTAGCTTCCCAGCTTGGGCTTCATATTCAGTTGTAGTCAACATTATTGGCAACATTGATTTTTTATTATTAGTGTTGAGCGAACATGCTCGACACTGCTCAGTACTCGCCCGAGCATCACGCTACTCGGGATGTTCGGCGAGCACCGAGAATTTCCGGGTTACTCGGGCGGGAGAGCCAATTAACATGCAGGGATTGCCAGCCAGTCACTGTAATGCCGCAGCCATGTTGGTTGTGGGCATTACATTGATTGGCTGGCCGCACAGCGTCATCTCGAGTATTTAAAACCGGGCGCCGCCATCTTGGACACAGACGGCTGGGATCAGACAGTGTAGGGACAGCGCTGCTGATTTAGGGAGAGATATATACTGCGAAATAGTTAGTGTAGGGTCTGTAAAGGCTGCCAGATCAAACAGTCCTTCTCAGGACTAATATCCATCCCAGATGTCAGGCAGGCAGGCAGGCTGTATAGGAGACGCAGTGGTTAAACCAGCAAACGCTGCATTACATTCCTGTGTGCTCCTGTTGCTGAAATTGCTGGACTTAGCTCCAGGTCTCGGGGGCCAGGAAAAATCCTTTTTTTTTAATCTAAATCCTTTTTTTTTTTTCCCTCCTTCACACTGTACCAATACCCATCTTATTAACCTTTTGGTGTCGCCCCCCCCCCCCAAAAAAAAAAAAAAAAAAGTGTGTCGTCTGGTGTAGGCCAGAAAAATAGAAGTATGGTTTTGCAGTTCCAAGGTTCAAACCTCTGCATTATCCACTTTTGGGCCATTTTTACCTTAAAAAAAACAGTTTGAGTGTGTCGCTCACTGTTCAGCGGCAAATATATCTATTTAAAAAGTCTGGTACACACCAGTAAATTATAACTGTGGTTTTGCCGTTCCATGGTAAAAAAATCTCTATTATATAGCTTTTGGTATTTTTTCCGTAAAGAAAAACAGTAATAGTGTCTCCTGATTGTTCAGACACCAATATATCTGTTTAAAAGAGTGTGGTATACAACAGTAAATTATAACTGTGGTTTTGCCGTTCCACGGTGAAAAATCTCTATTATCCTGCTTTTGGCATTTTTTGCCGTAAAGAAAAACAGTAATAGTGTCTCCTGATTGTTCAGACACAAATATATGTGTTAAAAATAGTCTGGTGTAGGCCCGAGAAATAGAACTGTGGTTTTGCAGTTCCACGGGTCAAATCTCTGTATTATCCTGCTTTTGGCATTTTTTGCCATAAAGAAAAACAGTAATAGTGTCTCCTGATTGTTCAGACACAAATATATCTGTTTAAATGAGTCTGGTATACACCAGTAAATTATAACTGTGGTTTTGCCGTCCCACAGTAAAAAATCTCTATTATCCAGCTTTTGGTATTTTTTCCGTAAAGAAAAACAGTAATAGTGTCTCCTGATTGTTCAGACACCAATATATCTGTTTAACCCCTTAACAACATTTGACGTACTAATACGCGTCTGTGCCCTGGGATTTAAGAGCCAGACCCGTATTAGTACGTCATGGCGATCGCGCACGCACACAGGCTATGTGGGCGCGATCGCCGCCGGGTGTCAGCTGATTGTCACAGCTGACACCCGGTACTATGTGCAGGGAGCGGTCCTGCACCGCTCCCATCACATTAACCCCCGCGATGCTGCGATCGAAGTCGATCGCAGCATTGCGGTGGCAAGGGGAGGTGATCGCAGATACTCACCTCCTCTTCCGGCTTCCAGCGCTGACTGCCGTGGCTTCCAGGATGTTGCCATGATGACCCGATGTCGTCATGACAACATCCGGGTCACCAGACAGCAGGAAGATTTTTTGGACATGCGCATTGCATCTCCAAACAATCTTCTCCCTGTCCAGCGCTGACAGCCTACATGACACAGGGATGGTGTTGCATTCCTGTTCCATGCAGGCGATCGGAGGAAAAAAAGTGAAAGTCCCACAGTGGGACAAAGTAATAAAGTATTAAAACTATCAGAAAGTGAAAAAAAAAAAAAATTGTAAAAATATTAAAAAAAATAAATAAAAATAATCCACCAAAAATAAAAATATAATGTACCCATCAATAAATATTATTATATATATATAAAAAAAAAAAAAGTACACATATTTTGTATCGCCACGTCCGGAACAACCTGACCTATAAAACTGTCCCACTAGTTAACCCCTTCAGTGAACACGGTAAAAAAAAAAAATAAAAAGCTAAGACAAAAACAATGCTTTATCACCATACCGTCAAACAAAAAATGGAATAACACGCGATCAAAAAGACAAATATAAATAAAAATGGTACCGCTGAAAACGTCATCTCGTCCCACAAAAAACAAGCCACCATAAAGCCCCATCAGCCGAAAAATAAAAAAATTATAGCTCTCAGAATAAAGCTATGCTAAAAAATAATTTTTTCTATAAAATTGCTTTTATTATGTAAAAGTGCAAAACATAGAAATACGATATAAATGTGGTACCACTGTAAACGTACTGACCCGAAGAATAAAGCTGCCTTAGCAATTTTACCACACGCGGAACAGAATAAAAAAAAACAATTCCTGAATTGTTGGTTTTTGTTTATTCTGCCTCCCAAAAATCGGAATAGAAAGCGATCAAAAAATGTCACGTGCCTGAAAATGGCACCAATAAAAACGTCAACTCATCCCGCAAAAAACGAGCCGTCAAATGACTGTCTGCCAAAATCTGGAAAAATTATAGCTCTCAAAATATGGCGATGCAAAAACTAGATTTTACAAAAAATGGGTCTTTTAGTGTGTGACAGCTGTCAGTCATAAAAACCCCATATGATTCTGGTATCGCTGTAGTCTCACAGACCCGAAGAATAAGGTCGTCTAATCACTTATACCGCATGAGGAACGGCGTGAAAAATAAACTCTCAGGTTAGGGTTGTGCTACGGTTAGGGTTGTGCTACGGTTAGGGTTGTGCTACGGATAGGGCTGTGTTAGGGTTAGGGCTGGGGTTGGGGTTGTGATGGGGTTGGGATTTTTTTCAAAAGTAATAAAAAAAGATGACGATATGGCGACTAGTGTTGAGTGCAAGTGCTCGCTACTTGAGTTTGCAACGGGTGTTCTGGTATGCATTGAGTATCGTGGGTATTTGAGTGACATGCTCGAGTCTCTGCCCCATATGCTTCACGGCCCAAAAAACTTTGCGGGGATTGCCTGCCTTGCACGAGCGATCCCAGCATGTTTTTTTTTGGGTGTCTAATAACCGTGAAACATCCGGGCGGGGACTCGAGCATGTCACTCGAGCACATGCAGTACATGGTGCATACCTGAGTACCCGATGCAAACTCAAGTAGCGAGCACTTGCACTCAAGACTAATGACAACTTATTCAATATGATAACCTAATGTTATCAAATTCTGTGTCGTACCTCTGGGTTCAAAATGTTCACTATACACCTTAATAAAATCCTTGAGGGGTATAGTTTCCAAAATGGGGTCACTTGTGGGGGAGCTCCAATGTTTAGGCACATCAGGGGCTCTCCAAACGCGACATGGTGTCCGCTAACAAATTGAATGGAAAATCGGCTCAAATTGTTAGCGGACACCATGTTGCGTTTGGAGAGCCCCTGTGTGCCCAAACATTGGAGCTCCCCCAAAAGTGACCCCATTTTGGAAACTAGACCCCCCAAGGCACCTATCTAGATGCATAGTGAGCACTTGGAACCCCCAGGTGCTTCACAAATTGATTCATAAAAATTAAAAAGTGTTTTTTTTTTCACTTTTTCATTTTTACGAATCAATTTGTGAAGCACCTGGGGGTTCCAAGTGCTCACTATGCATCTAGATAGGTGCCTTGGGGGGTCTAGTTTCCAAAATGGGGTCACTTGTGGGGGAGCTCCAATGTTTGGGCACACAGGGACTCTCAAAATGCAACATGGTGTCCGCTAACAAATTGTCGGCTCAAATTGTTAGCGGACACCATGTTGCATTTGGAGAGACCCTGAGTGCCCAAACATTGGAGCTCCCCCACATGTGACCCCATTTTGGAAACTAGACCCCCCAGGGCACCTATGTAGATGCATAGTGAGCACTTGGAACCCCCAGTAAAAAAAAAAATACTTTTTCATTTTTACGAATCAATTTGTGAAGCACCTGGGGGTTCCAAGTGCTCACTATGCATCTAGATAGGTGCCTTGGGGGGTCTAGTTTCCAAAATGGGGTCACTTGTGGGGGAGCTACAATGTTTGGGCACACAGGGGCTCTCCAAACGCAACATGGCGTCCGCTAATTATTCAAGCAAAGTTTACAATCAAAAAGTCAAATGGCGCTCCTTCCCTTCCGAGCCCTGCCGTGCGCCCAAACAGTGTTTTTTCCCCACATATGGGTTATATGTGTGCCCAGGGTAAATTGCACAACAAATTTTGGGGTCCATTTTTTCTTGTTACACCTGTGAAAATAAAAAAATTGGGTCTAAAGTAACATTTTTGTGAAAAAAGTTAAATGTTCATTTTTTTCTTCCACATTCCAAAAATTCCTGTGAAGCACCTGAAGGGTTAATAAACTTATTGAATGTGGTTTTGAGCACCTTGAGGGGTGCAGTTTTTAGAATGGTGTCACTTTTGGGTATTTTCTGTCATAAAGACCTCTCAAAGTGACTTCAAATGTGATGTGGTCCCTAAAAAAATGGTTTTGTAAATTTTGTTGGAAAAATGAGAAATCACTGGTCAATTTTTAACCCTTATAGCTCCCTAACAAAAAAAAATTTGGTTCCAAAATTGTGCTGATGTCAAGTAGACATGTGGGAAATGTTATTTATTAACTCTTTTGTGTGACATATCTCTCTGATTTAAGGGCATAAAAATTCAAATTTTGAAAATTGAAAAATTTTCAAAATTTTTGCCAAATTTCCATTTTTTTCACAAATAAACGCAAGTGATATCGAAGAAATTTTACCACAATCATGAAGTACAATATGTCACGAAAAAACAATCTCAGAATCAGGGGGATCCGTTGAATCGTTCCAGAGTAATTACCTCATAAAGTGACAGTGGTCAGAATTGTAAAAATTGGCCTGGTCATTAACGTGCAAACCACCCTCGGGGGTTAAGGGGTTAAAATAGTCTGGTGTAGGCCCAAGAAATAGAACTGTGGTTTTGCAGTTCCACGGTAAAAAATCTCTATTATCCAGCTTTTGGTATTTTTTCCGTAAAGAAAAACAGTAATAGTGTCTACTGATTGTTCAGACACAAATATATCTGTTTAAAAGAGTCTGGTATACACCAGTAAATTATAACTGTGGTTTTGCCGTTACACGGTGAAAAATCTCTATTATCCTGCTTTTGGCATTTTTTGCTGTAAAGAAAAACAGTAGTAGTGTCTCCTGATTGTTCAGACACAAATATATCTGTTGAAAATAGTCTGGTGTAGGCCCAAGAAATAGAACTGTGGTTTTGCAGTTCCACGGGTCAAATCTCTGTATTATCCATCTTTTGGTATTTTTTCCTTAAAGAAAAACAGTAATAGTGTCTCCTGATTGTTCAGACACCAATATATCTGTTTAAAAGAGTCTGGTATACACCAGTAAATTATAACTGTGGTTTTGCAGTTCCACGGTTCAAACCTCTGTATTATCCACTTTGGGGCAATTTGTATCTAAAAAAAATCAGTTTGAGTGTGTCGCTCACTGTTCAGCCGCAATTATATCTATTTAAAAAAGTCTGGTATACACCAGTAAAATATAACTGTGGTCTTGCTATTCCACGGTAAAACAATCTCTATTATCCTGCTTTTGGCATTTTTTGCCGTAAAAAAAACCTGTAATAGTGTCTCTCTGATTGTTCAGACACAAATATATCTGTTGAAAATAGTCTGGTGTAGGCCAGAGAAACAGAATTGTGGTTTTGCAGTTCCACAGTTCAAACCTCTGTATTATCCACTTTTGGGCCATTTGTATCTAAAAAAAAACAGTTTGAGTGTGTCGCTCACTGTTCAGCCGCAAATATATATATTTAAAAAAGTCTGGTATACACCAGTAAATTATAACTGTGGTTTTGCTGTTCCATGGTAAAAAAAATCTCTATTATCCTGCTTTTGGCATTTTTTGCCGTAAAAACAAAACTGTAATAGTGTCTCACTGATTGTTCAGACACAAATATATCTGTTGAAAATAGTCTGGTGTAGGCCCGAGAAATAGAACTGTGGTTTTGCAGTTCCACGGGTCAAATTTCTGTATTATCCTGCTTTTGGATTTTTTTGGCGTAAAGAAAAACAGTAATAGTGTCTCCTCATTATTCAGACACCAATATATCTGTTTAAAAGAGTCTGGTATACACCAGTAAATTATAACTGGTTTTGCCGTCCCACAGTAAAAAATCTCTATTATCCAGCTTTTGGAATTTTTTCCGTAAAGTAAAACAGTAATAGTTTCTCCCTGATTGTTCAGATTGTTTAAAAGAGTCGGGTGTAGGCCAGAGAAATAGCACTGTGGTTTTCCTCTTCCACAGTTCTAATCTACTTTTTATTACCCTTTTTCCATTGATAGTGAGAGTGTAAGCTATTTTACTTCCTTTACAATGGGCAAGGCGCGTGGCAAGGGACGTGGAACTGGACGTTCTGGTGATGGTGCGTGCAGAGGACGGGGCCGTTGCCAAGGTGAAAATGTGCCCCAACCAACAGCCACATCTTCTCGCTCCCACTTCTTGACCGAATTAGTAGGGAAGCACAGAACAACACCAGTATTGCGAACTGATCAGTGTGAACAGGTTATTAATTGGATAGCAGATAATACTTCCAGTTACCTGGGCACCACCACCTCCGGTCTGTCTTCCACACGGTCAAATCTTAGTAGCCGTGAGTCTCGACCGCATACTCCTCCTCACCCTGATGCTCCTTCCTCCCACCATGCCAAGTGTCGTCAGACAGCAACTGATCCCACACTTGGACACTCTGAAGAGCTGTTCACTGGTCCATTTCCAGATTTGTGCCCCTCGCCTGCTCCACTTGAAGTGGTGAAAGAAGAGATCCCATGTAGCGATGGCCAAATATTTGAACTGCCACGGCCACAGGAAGTTGACGCTGGCAATTTGTCACAAGGGGTGGACGATGACGAGACACAATTGCCAGGAAGTGAGGAGGAGGATCGTGGTGCGCAAGTGGAAGAGGAGGATGTGGTGGATGATCTAGTAACTGACCCAACGTGGCAGGAGGACACGCAGAGCGAGGCCAGCAGCACACAGGGTGACGGAAGCAGAGTACCCCAACAGGCAGGAAGAAGCAGTGTGGTGGCCGCACACAGAAGGCAGGCAACAGCTCCCCGTAACACCAACACGAGGGACGTTGCCAGTACAACCTGTAGGTCTTCCAGAGTCTGGAATTTTTTTAAAGACTCTGCTGATAACCCCAAAAAGGCCATTTGTACCACCTGCCAGGCCAGCATCAGCAGCGGTGACAAAACTACCAGCCTGACCACCACCAGCATGATCAGGCACATGACAGCAAAGCACCCGACTTTGTGGGGCGAACCCCAGGGTCCACGACCAGTGTCAGCGGGTGTCACCGCTGCTTCTTCCGCTGTTGTGCGTGCAATAAAACCCCCTATTGTGTGTGCAAGGCAATCCCCTGTCCATACTGCATGCAAAGATGCCCCCTCCTCTAAGTCTTCACTTTTTATGGCAGTTTCTCAAGAAACAGCATCAACGTCCACGTCCACGTCCCACAGCTGTGTTCAATTGTCCATATCCCAGACCTTTGAACGAAAGCGGAAATTCGCAGCTAACGCCCCACAGGCTACAGTCCTAAATTCGCACATTTCACGACTGCTTGCGTTGGAAATGCTGCCTTTTAGGCTGGTGGATACGGAATCCTTCCGCAACCTTATGGCGGTGGCCGTCCCTCGGTACTCGGTCCCCAGCCGACACTATTTTGCCGGTGTGCCATCCCCGCACTACACAAGCACGTGTCCCAAAACATCTGCCGTGCCCTCAACAACGCAGTTACTGGGAGAGTCCACCTGACAATGGACACGTGGACAAGTGATTGTGGCCAGGGACGGTACATCTGCCTGACGGCACACTGGGTAAACATAGTGGAAGCCGGGACCCAGTCGGACCATGGGACGGAACACATCCTCCCCACACCGAGGATTGCGGGACCTATGTCAGTCACAGTTGCCCCCACAGTGTACAGCTCCTGCGCATCATCCTCCTCCTCATCCTCATGTTCAGCCTCCATCTCAGATATCACCACATCAGTTACAAGCTGGAAGCACTGCAGTAGTGCCTCCGCCAAGCGGCAACAGGCTGTGCTGAAACTCATAAGCTTAGGTGAGAAACCTCACACTGCTTGTGAGTTGTGGACAGCTATGAAAGAGCAGGCAGATCTGTGGCTGACACCGCTGAACCTACATCCAGGCATGGTCGTGTGTGACAATGGCTGTAACCTGGTGGCGGCTCTGAGGCGAGGCAAAATCACACACGTACCATGCCTGGCTCATGTGCTTAACCTCGTGGTTCAGTGGTTTCTTAAATTGTACCCCGAGTTGCCAGATCTGCTCGTCAAAGTACGCCGCCTGTCAGCTCATTTTCGCAAGTCGGCTACAGCTTCTGCCGCCCTTGCTGTGTTGCAGCAGCGTTTGCTGCTTCCGTCACACCGACTGGTGTGTGATGTCCCCACACATTGGAACTCTACCCTCCACATGTTGCAAAGGATTTGTGAGCAGAAGAGAGCAGTTGTGGAGTACCAGCTGCAACAAGGCCGTCGATATTCAGGTCAGACTCCACACATAAGACCTCAGGAGTGGACCTGGATGTCTGAAATATGTACCATCTTGACAAATTTTGAGGAGTCCACCAAGATGGTGAGTGGCAATGATGCCATCATTAGCATCAGCATTCCACTTGTCTGTCTTTTGCAACGCTCTCTGCAGAGAGTTAAAGAGGAGGCATTGCAGCCAGAGTATGATGAGATGGATCAAGAAGCCGTAGTGGTCGATGACACACAGCCCAGCCTCATCTCATCCCAACGTGCACTGGGGGGACAATGAGGGAGAGAAAGAGGAGTTGAAAGAACAGGAGCTTATATCATGCGCTGTAGACGGTAGTACCTGTACAACTGTCATACCGTCGGTTCAGCGTGGGTGGCCTGAGGACAAGGGGGAGGAGGAGGAGGAGGAGGAGAGCATGGTCAGTCGTCATCTTGGTGAGGACACGAAAGTCTTGCCCGTTACCAGTCTGGCACGCATGGCTGACTTTATGTTATGCTGCCTTAACCGTGACCCTCGCGTTGTCAAAATGTTGGGTGACAGTCATTACTGGTTGGTGACACTTTTAGACCCCCGCTACAAGGAGAACTTTCACTCTCTCATTCCTGAGGTGGAGATGTTTACAAAAATGGGGCAGTACAAGAAGGCCCTTGCTGCAGAACTGTTAAAAAAATTCCCATCTGAACACGCTAGCGGCAGAGGTCACAGTTCATTGCCCAACCAAGGCGTACATGCGAGAGAGACGCAACTCCAATCTAGCAGAGGCAGGGGAACACTGTCAACGTTCTGGGACAGTTTTCTCAGACCCTCCCTTCGGACTGACCCTGAGGCGCGGGGTACTCTCACAAGGAGTGGAAAGTTTCAAAAGATGGTGAGGGAGTACCTTGCCGACCGTACCAGCATCCTCCGTGATTCCTCTGTGCCTTTTAATTATTGGGTATCCAAGCTGGACACTTGGAATGAACTCGCTCTGTACTCCTTGGAGGTCCTGGCCTGCCCTGCAGCTAGCATGTTATCGAAGCGTGTTTTTAGTGCCGCTGGGGGAATTATAACTGATAAGCGCACTCGCCTGTCAACTGACAATGCTGACAAGCTGACCCTTATCAAAATGAACAAGGGCTGGATTGGGCCAGACTTCTCATCACCACCAAATGACAGCAGAGTAACATAAAGTCAAATTCACTGTGTTATTTCGGGAGGTGTATTCACATGCACCGCTTCACACCCACACATGGGTATATGCTTCCTCATTTCGGCTGTTTTATGTTCTTCTCCTTATCCTCAGCCTCCACCACCACTATACCACGAGGGTGACCATGGTCCGTGTTGCCATCATTGAAAGTTCCTCCGTCCTTATTTTTGTCAGCTTTTGCTTGGAAGGCATAAGCAAAGACTGTGGGAGACCCACTCCCCAATAATGGGAATAATATTTTTAAGATGCTGTACTGTATGGCTCTTGTAAGGGTCATTAAAACTGTCTTGTTAAGCTACTGCGACCTCCACGTCTCTTACGAGGGGCATTATAAGCGTCTTGTTAAGCTACTGTGACCTCCACCACTTTTCCAAGGGGCATTAAAACCGTCTTGTTAAGCTACTGTGACCTCCACCACTTTTCCAAGGGGCATTAAAACCGTCTTGTTAAGCTACTGCGACCTCCACGTCTCTTCCTAGGGGCATTAAAACTGTCTTGTTAAGCTACTGCGACCTCCACGTCTCTTCCAAGGGGCATTAAAAGCGTCTTGTTAAGCTACTGTGACCTCCACCACTTTTCCAAGTGGCATTAAAACCATCTTGTTAAGCTACTGTGACCTCCACCACTTTTCGAAGGGGCATTAAAAACATCTTGTTAAGCTACTGCGACCTCCACGTCTCTTCCGAGGGGCATTAAAACCGTCTTGTTAAGCTACTGCGACCTCCACGTCTCTTCCGAGGGGCATTAAAACCGTCTTGTTAAGCTACTGTGACCTCCACCACAATTCCAAGGGGCATTAAAACTATCTTGTTAAATTAATGTAACCTCCACCACTTTTCCAAGGGGTATTAAAAACGTCTTGTTAAGCTACTGTGACCTCCACCACTTTTCCAAGGGGCATTAAAACCGTCTTGTTAAGCTTCTGTGACCTCCACCACTATTCCAAGGGGCATTAAACTGTCTTGTTAAGCTAATGTGACCTCCACCACTTTTCCAAGGGGCATTAAAACCGTCTTGTTAAGCTACTGTGACCTCCACCACTTTTTCAAGGGGCATTAAAACCGTCTTGTTAAGCTACTGTGACCTCCACGTCTCTTCCGAGGGGCATTAAAACCGTCTTGTTAATCTACTGGGACCTCCACGTCTCTTCCGAGGGGCATTAATACTGTCTTGTTAAGCTACTGTGACCTCCACCACTTTTCTGAGGGGCATTAAAACCGTCTTGTTAAGCTACTGTGACCTCCACCACTTTTCCAAGGGGCATTAAAACCGTCTTGTTAAGCTACTGTGACCTCCACCACAATTCCAAGGGGCATTAAAACTGTCTTGCTTAGCTACTGCGACCTCCACGTCTCTTCCGAGGGGCATTAAAACCGTCTTGTTAAGCTACTGGGACCTCCACGTCTCTTACGATGGGCATTAAAACCGTCTTGTTAAGCTACTGTGACCTCCACCACTTTTCCAAGGGGCATTAAAAACGTCTTGTTAAGCTACTGAGACCTCCACGTTCCTTCCGAGGGACATTAAAACCGTCTTGTTAATCTACTGGGACCTCCAAGTCTCTTCCGAGGGGCATTAAAACGGTCTTGTTAAGCTACTGTGACCTCCACCACTTTTCTGTGGGGCATTAAAACCGTCTTGTTAAGCTACTGTGAACGCCACCACTCTCCCAAGGGGCATTAAAACCGTCTTGTTAAGCTACGATGACCTCCACCGCTTTTCAATGCATAGGCGAACACTAAGGGAGACCCACCCCCCAATAATGGGTAGAAGGTTTTTAGTACGCTGTAATCCACGTCTGTTTCAAGGGGCATTGCATTTCCTCATAATTTTTGGAAAGCCTTCCATTCACTGCTTAGGCCAACAGTGCACAGGAGCCCCATTGCTATAAATGGAAAAAATGGTTTAGTTAAGGCCCTCTGACCTCCATGTCACTTCCAAGGTGCATTAGAGTGCCTCTAAATATTTGGTAGGCATTGCACTCACTGTATGCCCTATAACTGTGTAGCCGAACCACTCCTTTTGGTACAGAAACATATCCTACAAGACATGTGTGGTTGTCTGGCCTGATATTGATGTGAATGGTCCCTGTTCCTCCTGCTCTTTCTCCTTTGCCACCACCTCATCCATCATTTATCATCTGAAGCTTTGTTTTAATGGGAGTCATAGAACGGGGATAGTAGCAGGAAAACATCCAGCAATCCTCGGAGGAGGTAGGATATGCGCCAAAACGCTGACCACCTCAGGCCTAGCCGCTGCTACATACATGCGCTTGCATTCCAAGATAACAAAGCAGATGCTAACTTCTATCATCATCATGCTCCTCACCTTGGCACTCTCAACTCACCTGATGGAGAAGCCAGGGTCCACCGGAGGAGTCTGGTTCTCTGGTGGGCTCGTCCAATGCTGCCCTAAAGCAGGCCAGGCTAAGAAAAGTGTGTGGGAAGGTAACAGGAGAAATAGCTGCAGCTGGGGACCGTTTATGGACACCCGGCCGCCCCCAGGCGGCTGGGGACCGTGTGTGGACACCTGGCCACGGGGCGGCTGGGGACCGAGTATGGACACCCGGCCGCCCCCTGGTGGCTGGGGACCGAGCGTGGACACCCGTCCGCCGGGCGGCTGGGGACTGAGTATGGATACCTCGCTGCCGAAGCAGCCATGAGGTAGTGGCCTGCTCCGGTCTCCTCCAAACTAAAAGGCCCCATTTCAAGTGAAAGCTAACAGTATGGTATTGCAGCCTGCGGGTGGGTGGGTGATTGCTTGGCTGCATATTTGCACTTGCATTGCAAGGAATGGGGGAGGTACAATTGAAAACTGCCCTGGGACAAGGACTTGCACGGGGATACAGTGGTGGCCAAAAGTATTGGCACCCCTGCAATTCTGTCAGATAATACTCAGTTTCTTCCTGAAAATGATTGCAATCACAAATTCTTTGGTAATATTATCTTCATTTAATTTGTCTTCAATGAAAAAACACAAAAGAACTGTCCTAAAGCCAAATTGGATACAATTCCACAACAAACCTAAAAAAGGGGGTGGACAAAAGTATTGGCACTGTTTGAAAAATCATGTGATGCTTCTCTAATTTGTGTAATTAACAGCACCTGTAACTTACCTGTGGCACCTAACAGGTGTTGGCAATAACTAAATCACACTTGCAGCCAGTTAACATGGATTAAAGTTGACTCAACCTCTGTCCTGTGTCCTTGTGTGTACCACATTGAGCATGGAGAAAAGAAAGAAGACCAAAGAACTGTCTGAGGACTTGAGAAACCAAATTGTGAGGAAGCATGAGCAATCTCAAGGCTACAAGTCCATCTCCAAAGACCTGAATGTTCCTGTGTCTTCCGTGCGCAGTGTCATCAAGAAGTTTAAAGCCCATGGCACTGTGGCTAACCTCCCTAGATGTGGACGGAAAAGAAAAATTGACAAGAGATTTCATTGCAAGATTGTGCGGATGGTGGATAAAGAACCTCGAATAACATCCAAACAAGTTCAAGCTGCCCTGCAGTCCGAGGGTACAACAGTGTCAACCCGTACTATCCGTCGGCATGTGAATGAAAGGGACTGTATGGTAGGATACCCAGGAAGACCACACTTCTTACCCCGAGACATAAAAAAGCCAGACTGGAGTTTTCCTTAACTTACCTGAGAAAGCCTAAAAAGTTTTGGAAGAATGTTCTCTGGTCAGATGAGACAAAAGTAGAGCTTTTTGGGAAAAAGCATCAACATAGAGTGTACAGGAAAAAAAAAGAGGCATTCAAAGAAAAGAACACGGTCCCTACAGTCAAACATGGCGGAGGTTCCCTGATTTTTTGGGGTTGCTTTGCTGCCTCTGGCACTGGACCGCTTGACCGTGTGCATGGCTTTATGAAGTCTGAAGATTTCCAACAAATTTTGCAGCATAATGTAGGGCCCAGTGTGAGAAAGCTGGGTCTCCCTCAGAGGTCATGGGTCTTCCAGCAGGACAATGACCCAAAACACACTTCCAAAAGCACTATAAAATGGTTTGAGAGAAAGCAATGGAGACTTCTAAAGTGGCCAGCAATGAGTCCAGACCTGAATCCCATAGAACACCTGTGGAGAGATCTCAAAATGGCAGTTTGGAGAAGGCACCCTTCAAATATCAGGGACCTGGAGCAGTTTGCCAAAGAAGAACGTTCTACAATTCCAGCAGAGCATTGTAAGAAACTCACTGATGGTTACCGGAAGCGGTTGTTCGCAGTTATTTTGGCTAAAGGTTGTGCAACCAAGTATTAGGCTGAGGGTGCCAATGCTTTTGTCTGGCCCATTTTTGGAGTTTTGTGTGAAATGATCAATGATTTGATTTTTGCTTCATTCTCTTTTGTGTTTTTTCCTTGCAAGCAAATTAAATGAAGATAATAATACCAAAGAATTTGTGATTGCAATCATTTTCAGGAAGAAACTGAGTATTATCTGACAGAATTGAAGGGGTGCCAATACTTTTGGCCACCACTGTAGTTGCAAGTCTGCATCTTCTGATGCGGCAAGGATCACTTCTGATGGGCACACTTTTAGGCAGCGACCTGGGAGTCAGAGATGCTTCCAGGGGTCTTCCCTATGCTGTTCCCATGTCTTTTCAGCACTGTATGCATGTGTCACACAGCACATGGCCAGATAAGATTTTAAAATGTTAAAATGACATTTCCCAGTGAATGCATTTGTCACGGTTGAAAGCAATACAAAAGTGCAAAAACGCATGAAAAATGCTACTTGTGAACATAGCCCAAGGTGTGGAGGAGTATTTTTTTTTTTGGTTATTTATTTTACCTTATACACAAGTCTTTACCCTGGAAATGAACTTCCTTAACATATTTCACAGGAAAGCAGTTTTAGTTTCGTTTTTGAACGTTTTATTGTGAGCCCTTAAAAGTGGCTTAATACCTCTGACCACGTTGTTGACAGCAGTGACCTGGGGGTCAGAAATGCTTCCTGGGGCGATCCCCATGCTGTCCCCATATCATTTGAGCACTGTCACTATCATTTTGGGCACTTGTTAGGCTTTTAAAAGACTGCCGGGGGTGCCGTCGCAAAAATGCTCGGGTCTCCCATAGACTAACATTGGGCTCGTTGCTCGGGTCGAGCACCCGAGTATCACGTCTTCCAAACGTTATATTGACCTCCACTTTTCCTGTTAACTGCCATTTCTTAATTACATTTCAAACTGAGGAAAGGGCAACTTGAAAATGCTTTTCTATCTTCTTATAGCTTTCTGCTTTATGAGTCTTTACCATTTTCATTTTCATAGAGCTAGGCAGTTGCTTAGAAGAACATATGGCTGCTTTTTTTGGCACAAGGTTAGAGGAGACTAGGTTTTTATAAAGATGGGAAATTTGCATCACCTGGACTTTCCTAACGATGCTAGTGAAGAAGCCATAACCCTAACAGGCTAATTAAGGTCTGAAACCTTGGTCAAAGTTATCTGAGCACAAATCTCCAAGGGTGCCCAAACCTTTGCATTGGCCCATTTTCCATTTTATAATTTTTAAAATATAAAAAATAACTATATATACACTGCTCAAAAAAATAAAGGGAACACTCAAATAACACATCCTATATCTGAATGAATGAAATATTCTCATTGAATACTTTGTTCTGTACAAAGTTGAATGTGCTGACAACAAAATCACACAAAAATCTTCAATGGAAATCAAATTTATTAACCAATGGAGGCCTGGATTTGGAGTCACCCCCAAAATTAAAGTGGGAAATCACACTACAGGCTGATCTAACTTTGATGTAATGTCCTTAAAACAAGTCAAAATGAGGGTCAGTATTGTGTGTGGCCTCCACGTGCCTGTATGACCTCCCTACAATGCCTGGGCATGCTCCTGATGAGGTTGCGGATGGTCTCCTGTGGGATCTTCTCCCAGACCTGGACTAAAGCATCCGCCAACTCCTGGAAAGTCTGTGGTGCAACGTGCCGTTGGTGGATGGAGAGAGACATGATGTCCCAGATGTGCTCAATCGGATTCAGGTCTGGGGAACGGGCAGGCCAGTCCATAGCTTTGATGCCTTCATCTTGCAGGAACTGCTGACACACTCCAGCCACATGAGGTCTGGCATTATCCTGCATTAGGAGGAACCCAGGGCCAACCGCACCAGCATATGGTCTCACAAGGGGTCTGAGGATCTCATCTCTGTACCTAATGGCAGTCAGCCTACCTCTGGCGAGCACATGGAGGGCTGTGCGGCCCTCCAAAGAAATGCCACCCCACACCATTACTGACCCACTGCCAAACCAGTCATGCTGAAGGATGTTGCAGGCAGCAGATCGCTCTCCACGGTGTCTCCAGACTCTGTCACGTCTGTCACATGTGCTCAGTGTGAACCTGCTTTCAGCTGTGAAGAGCACAGGACGCCAGTGGCTACTTTGCCAATCCAGGTCTTCTGTGGCAAAAGCCAAGCGTCCTGCACGGTGTTGGGCTGTGAGCACAACCCCCATCTGTGGACGTCGGGCCCTCATACCACCCTCATGGAGTCGGTTTCTAACCGTTTGTGCAGACACATGCACATTTGTGATCTGCTGGAGGTCATTTTGCAGGGCTCTGGCAGTGCTCCTCCTGTTCCTGCTTGCACAAAGGCGGAGGTAGCGGTCCTGATGCTGGGTTGCTGTCCTCCTATGGCCCCCTCCACGTCTCCTGGTGTACTGGCCTGTCTCCTGGTAGCGCCTCCAGCCTCTGGACACTACGCTGACAGACACAGCAAACCTTCTTGCCACAGCTTGCATTGATGTGCCATCCTGGATGAGCTGCACTACCTGAGCAAGTTCTGTGGGTTGTACAGTCCGTCTCATGCTACCACGAGTGTGAAAGCACAACCAACATTCCAAAGTGACCAAAACATCAGCCAGAAAGCATTGGTACTGAGATGTGGTCTGTGGTCCCCACCTGCAGAACCACTCCTTTATTGAGGGTGTCTTGATAATTGCCAATAATTTCCATCTATTGTCTATTCCATTTACACAACAGCATGTGGAATTGATTGTCAATCAGTGTTGCTTCCTAAGTGGACAGTTTGATTTCACAGAAGTTTGAATTACTTGGAGTTATATTCTGTTGTTTAAGTGTTCCCTTTATATTTTGAGCAGTGTATATATTTTTTGCCTTAAATACAAAGGAAATGTACCTTTACACCTTTTAGAGATCATTTCCTCTTCAACTTGCTTAACTGTTTACAATAACAGTAATTTTGACCAGGGGTGGCCAAAATTTACATGCTACTTGTATGAAATAAGGTGTCTTCTCTTTACGAAAAAAGCAAGTTTACGGTCTCTCAGGGTGGCTGGATCACAGTTCTTTTCACTTGCTATTGTAGGAAATATGTACAGTCTAAGTAATGCTACTCTGATGAAGGAACCCCCGTGGAGACACACTTGTGGTTTGGAAGTACTCATGGTTTTGGCCCTACCATTCCCTATTGTAAAGGGTAGTTCAGACAAAGTTTGTGACGTGGCAGACACGTGGAACTGTTTTCCGGCTGGAAACACATAAGAAAACTAGTAGGCAGAAGAGCACTTGTTCAGCGTTATCTCTCCTGACTGTATGAGGCTTCCTTCCTTTGTGTAGGAGATTATGTGGAGAATGATGTCCCCTCAGTGTGTACTGGAATGGATTCAGGGAGCAGGGGAGCTTCCTTGCTCTTCCTTGACTAGACAGGACTAGATTAGTATGTACCAGCTCACAGAAAGTGTATTAGAACTGAGCTGCCATTTCTATGGCAGATGGTTGTGAGGAAATGAAACAGCTAACTTTCATAAGCATACATTGACCAGTAGATGACAGCAAAGTACAAATTACAATGCATATTTATGAATGCTCATTGTATGCACATGCAATGTATTATACATCTCCTAACTCACATTGTCCAAAGTAGCTCTGGCATACTGGAACAAATCTACTGCCACAAGACAACTGTTTCATTCAGCAGCAGTAGCACAGATACCCGAATACCGCATATGCTTGCATCATGTACTTGTATTATTTGCTCACTATTAGGTTTTAATACATGGTCATGGTCTAACAGTATTATTTATCCTTTATATAGTGGTATATAGTGGTAATATTGGTAAAATTGGTCTCAATGTACTGGGTTTTGTTCAGTAACAATATGGTGATAAAACACTCAACTGCAACACTAAGAAGGAAAAGACATGACAATAGATATCAATAGATATGTAAATGACATGCAAATTATGAAAAAATGTAAACACAATTTTCAAAATATGTCAATTTATTCAGTAACGAGTATGAACATCACACTCAGAAATTAACGCATTTACATACCTTGACACGATAGCAAAGAGGGTATTAATGATTGCTTGATGAATGTTCTGCAACAGTAAATGCACTTGGGCAAGCAAATCATTGAGATCCTCTGCTGGCAGCTACATTTGCAATTGCCGACCAATGATGTTCCAGAAGTGCTTGACTGGAGACAATTCCGGAGACCTTTGCAGTCCATAACAGTGTGTTTAAGCCATGTAGGTTGACCATAGTAGCACAAGCAACATGTTGCTTTCTTGGCATTGTCATGTAGAAAAATGTCTCCTGGGAAAGTATGGAGAAATGGCCATACCACTGGTTCAATAATTCACTGAGATGTTAATGTAACTAGAATGCAAACTAGAGGGGTCCTGCTACTGTACATTACATCCCACACCGTAATCTCTAGAGTAGCAGCGATGTGACATTTCCTCACAAAGGTTTCTTCATGGCGTTGCCCACGTAGTATCCAGACCAATCTCTGGCTATCATTGCATCCAAGACAAAGCAAGACTCATCCCTGAAAAGATAGACATCCAGTTCAGCCTCTTATGCTCCAATCTCACCTCCATTCTCTGTCTGGAGACTCCTTGGGCAACATGGTTTCTGCTTCCTTGGCATGTGGTTGTTTTCTGATGTTAGACCTATTAGTCGGATTACCTAGAAAATACTCTGCTTAGACCAGTGGCTAGCACAAATATTCATACAGTTGTAATAGCTTTTGATTTTCTTTTACATATTTTGCATGTCATTCATTTGGTGAATACAGTAAAATAGTAATATAGTATTTTTTTTTTACTTTTCATTTTTAGAATTAGGTATCCATTTAGTAAAATAGCAAAATACACAATACTCATTTAACGACATTTTCAAGTTAGATGCAGCGGGTGATATTTTTGTTGCTTTTTTTTATGTTGCTTTTCCATAGCTTCAGCTTTGGGGTATTGCAATGTAGTATTTTAATATTCTTATCTTTAGTAAAACATGATACCCTGAACATGTTATGGATTTGGATAGGATTTATGCTAATCTATATAAATAGAAATAAATGAAAATACTTTGACGATTCAGATGCATTCCTGTGAATATGCTTAGTGAAGATTAACAATGATCAGGACA
Source organism: Phyllobates terribilis (assembly GCF_046119375.1). Lineage (NCBI taxonomy): Eukaryota > Metazoa > Chordata > Amphibia > Anura > Dendrobatidae > Phyllobates > Phyllobates terribilis. The sequence continues at coordinate 527,325,246 of NW_027362763.1, read as the reverse complement.
ATTGCACCCCCAGCTGGTTGTATAGTACACAGCATTTTAAGTTCTTTGTAAAAATGTAACACTACAAATGCTTTTATCTACTGAAAAATGCAGATTGCTTTGTGTAAACATCTTAAACAAAACAGAAAAATAGAAAATTGTGCTTAATAAAGATAGCAATGCTTGTAGTATAAAGTATCCTGTGTTGGAGTCTGCTCAATTTAAATGATCACAAATCACATAGATCACAAATATAAATAATAGATAAATAGTGGAATAAAATCTAGCTTTTATTGCATCCAAATTTTCAAAATCGAAAAATTGGACGCAATAAAAGCTAGGATTTATTCTACTATTTGCTTGGTATTAGAACATTTCTCTATTCAATCTACTGGATTACCTCTACTCTGAGTATCCCCAGAAGTGAATTTGACCATAAACTTGGAGTATTAATTTGTCACTGTTTGTTTTTATGAATTATACTATGGTACAATAGTGAGCAGTGAATGATGAATGATGAGAACACTATGGCATGATATTTTAGCATATGTTTGGTGGTGCAATGGTATAATATACATTACTTAATATCTGTAAGTTTAGCCTTAAGGATACAATAGGCCAACCTGAGAATCTCAAAGAGTTTTTTTTTTACTTAAAAGTGTTATTTCCACTATTGTATTATTTTTCTTAAGGCATAGTAAATGCATATTAATTGTTAATGTACAGATTAAACCCATCATAAAATTTATTTATTGTACCTATGTGTATTTTTTTCATCTCTATCTGTCCCTATGTGCACCCACCTTCAAATAATTGAATGGGCAGTCTTACAGTTACTGTAGGTCTAGGAATATATGGACAGTGACTGAATCTTCGTGATTTGGACTCTGCAAGCCACTATTTTTTATTTAAAATGAAACAACTGAGATGCAAATGAAGTGCATCATTTCAGGTTTAATTAAAGGGGTTGAACAAAAATATCCTGTGAAACGTTTAGAAGTTGTTAACATTTTGCTACAAAGCATCCTCATTCAGGGGCTCAAAATAATTGGACAAATTAACTTTACCATAAATAAAATGTTTATTTTTATTCCTTTGTAGAAAATTCCTTGCAGGCAATGACTGCCTGAAGTGTGGAAGCCATGGGCGTCACCAAACGCTGAGTTTTCTCCTTTGTGATACTTTGCAGGCCTTTACTGCAGTTGACTTCAGTTCTTTCTTGCTTTTGGGTCTTTCTGCCGTAAAGTTTTTCCTTAAGCATGTGAAATGCATACTCAATGGGGTTAAGATCTGGTGATTGATTCGGCCATTGCAGAATTTTCCACTTCTTTGCCTTAAAAAACTCATGGGTTGCTTTCACAGGATGTTTTGAGTCATTGTCCGTCTGTACTGTAAAACGCCGTCCAGTCAAACCTTGCTGAATTTGGTTGGATCTGTGTAGAAAATATAGCCCTGTACACTTCAGAACTCATCTGGCTGCTTCTGCCTTCAGTCACATCATCAATAAACACTAGTGATCCAGTGCCATTGGAAGCCTTCATTCTGTAACAGATTGATCTTAGTTTTATCTGTCCAAAGAATGCTTTTCCAGAACGGGGCTGGCTTTTTTAGATGTTTTTTTTTTGGCAAAGTCTAATCTGGCCTTTCTAATTTTAAAGGGAATCTGTCAACAGGATCAACCCTCCTAAGCCGTCTATATTGTCATATAGGTCATAGGACGCTGAATAAAAAGATACCTTGATATTTTCAATCTGATGTATTATTCCAGAGAAATCCACATTTTTCTTATATGCAAATGGCCTCTTCCAGGCTCTGGGAGGGATGTTGCCTGAAAGATAACCCCGCTCCAGAGCTTATTTTAAATAGAAGGGAAAGTTATCAGTGTGAGACATGTAGCTAAAGCACAACCGGAAAAGTTAACTTTGTCTTCTTGCAAACACATTTTCTGCTTCTCTCTGAGCTCTGCTGTATTGGAACAATATGGCAACACTGGCTGCCTGTGAGCTGGAAGCTGAAGCTAAGAGGAACCTGCAGATGTGTCAGGTATAATCACACACAGCTCTGCAGTGAGATCAAGAGAACAGAGAGCGGCCATTACACATCACTGGTAATGTCTGCTATTTAAAAAAGCTCTGGTGGTGGAGATATCTTCCAGGCAGCGTCCTCCCCATAGCCTGGAAGAGGTCATTTACATAAATGATAAAAGATGATTTATCAACAACAAGGCATCTGATATAAGATATAGATAGGACTTTTTTCAGCAATCTATAACCTGTATGCCATATTAATAGCTTAGATAGATCAAATATAGCAACAGATTCTCTTAAGTTCATTAATGGTTTGCACCTTGTGGTGAACCCTCTGTATTTGCTTTCATAAAGTCTTCTCTTTACGGTAGACTTATATACTGAGAGACCTAATTCATGGAGGAAGTTCTTCACCTGGGTTGATGTTGTTTAGGGGTTTTTCTTTATCATGGAAAACATTCTGCGATGATCTACCACTGTTGGCTTCCTTGGACATCCAGGCCTTTCTGAACTCCCAGGCTCACTAGTGCATTCTTTTTTTACTGTTGATTTGGCCACTCCTAACTAGAGATGAGCGGTGTTCGACTAGAACTGTTCGCCAATCTCAAATTCGAGCTGTTTTGGGCGGTGTTCGAGTTGTTCGACGAACCCGAACGATTTGCAAAAAATTCGGCTGTTCGAGGTTATGTTCGATAACTGTTCGTGCACCAAAAGCGTGTCCTGCATGTCTGGTGCTATTCAGAGCACCAATCATGCAGGGATTGTCTGCCACTCACTGTAATGCCACAGCCATGGTGGTTGTGGCATTACAGTGATTGCCCAAATCGATGGGAACAGTGCCAACAGTGAAACATGAAAAGCCGGCAATTCAGCAGCGGCATACACCTGTACCCGACAATTTAGAACCGAAAGAATAGAGCTTCACACATAGATTAGATAGATATAAACATGTCAGTCACATATATACGAAGTACAGTGAAAGTGCTGCTTACTGTACTTGTCATTTAGCGTAAAGGATTTATCAAAAAAAATAATAGTGTTTTCGTGCACCGTCTCTTTAAAAAAGCCGGCCGGCAATTCAGCAGCGGTACCCGACAATTTAGAATAGAAAGAATAGAGAATCACACATAGATTAGATAGATAGAAACATGTCAGTCACATATATATGAAGTACAGTGACAGTGCTGCTTACTGTACTTGTCATTTAGCCTAAAGGATTTATCAAAAAAAATAATAGTGTTTTCATGCACCGTCTCTTTAAAAAAGCCGGCCGGCAATTCAGCAGCGGTACCCGACAATTTATAACAGACAGAATAGAGCTTCACACATAGATTAGATAGATAGAAACATGTCAGTCACATATATATGAAGTACAGTGATAGTGTTGGTTACTGTACTTGTCATTTAGTATTAAAATAAAGGATTTATTATTAAAAAAATTGGCGTGGGGTTCCCCTTAATTTTAGGCTCTAGCGGAGGTTAAGCAGACGGCTGGGGCAGATGTTTGAAGCCTGGGAAGGGGGTAATACCCACGGAGCTTCCCAGGCTACTAATATCAGCCCCCAGCTGAATACATAGCCTTTACTAGCTATTAAAATGGGGGACCCCCCAAAAAAAATGACGTGGGGTCCCCCCTAATTTAATAGCTAGCAAAGGCTAGGCAGACAGCTGGGGGCTGATATTAATAGCCCAGGAAGGGAGCCATGAATATTGGCCCCCTCCCAGGCTAGAAACACCAGCCGTCAGCCGCCCCAGAAATGGCGCATTCATAGGATGCGCCAATTCTGGCACTTAGCCTCGCTCTTCCACGCTGCCCTGGTGCGGTGGCAGGGGGTAATAGGGTTGGGGTTGATGTCAGCTTATAATGCCAGCTGACATCAAGCCCAGGTTAGTAATGGAGAGGCGTCTATAAGACACCCCCATTACTAACCCCATAGTCAAAGTTAAAAAAAACACAAACACCCAGAATAAAGTCCTTTAATTGAAATAAAGACACAATCCTTTATTGTTCTAAATTAAACCATACTTACCGTCACGCCCATTCCAGCTGAAGCCAACGATCTCCTGCAATAAAAGAAAAATAATAAAGCAACCTCATCCTTACCTTTCCATGGTTCCCACGACAGCTTCAGCTCTGCTACATCGAGATGACAGGCTGGACCGCAGCAGAACGCTGCCATCCAGCCTCTCATCCCGCAGACACTGAGAAGCGCAGGCTTGCTTGCGCTGCTCAGCGTCTCTCTGTGACGACATCCAGATGAGCCGAGTTCATGTCCAATGAACTCGGCTCACCTCATGCACGTCACTGACAGCGTGGGAAAATTCTCACGCTGAAGCGGTGAGTGCAGCAGAATTCTCCCACGCTGTCAGTGACGTGCATAAGGTGAGCTCATGTCCAATGAACTCAGCTCACCTCCTGCACGTCACTGACAGCGTGGGAGAATTCTCCGGCACTCAGCGCTTCAGTGTGAGAATTCTCCCACGCTGAAGCGCTGAGTGCAGGAGAATTTTCCCACGCTGTCAGTGACGTGCATGAGGTGAGCCGAGTTCATTGGACAATAACTCGGCTCATCTGGATGCCCTCACAGAGAGACACTGTGGAGCGCAAGCAAGCCTGCGCTTCTCAGTGTCTGCGGGATGACAGGCTGGATGGCAGCGTTCTGCTGCGGTCCAGCCTGTCATCTCGATGTAGCAGAGCTGAAGCTGTCATGGGAACCATGGAAAGGTAAGAATGATGTTGCTCTATTATTTTTCTTTTATTTCAGGAGATCGTTGGCTTCAGCTGGAATGGGCGTGATGGTAAGTATGGTTTAATTTAGAACAATAAAGAATTGTGTGTTTATTTCAATTAAAGGACTTTTTTCTGGGTGTTGTGTTTTTTTTAAATACTTTACTAGAAATTCATGGTGGTCATGTCTAATATTGGCGTGACCCCATGAATTTCGGGCTTAGGGCCAGCTGATAATGCCAAGCTGGCCCTAACCCCTTTATTACCCAGTGAGCCACCGCATCAGGGCCCTGGATGAGTTGGGTACAGCGCCAGAAGATGGCGCTTCTATGAACGCGCCATTTTCCGGGGTGGCTGCGGACTGCAATTTGCAGCGGGGGTGGCCCAGAAAGCTTGGGCCTCCCTGCGCTGCGGATTCCAGCCCCCAGCTGCCTTGTTGTACCTGGCTGGACACAAAAACAGGGCGAAGCCCCACGTCAATTTTCTTTAAATTATTTCATGAAATAATTAAGAAAAAAAGGGCTTCCCTATATTGTTGTGTCCGGCCAGGTACAAATAGGCAGCTGGTGGTTGGGGGCAGCCCGTTCCTGCCTGCTGTACCTGGCTGGACACAAATATAGTGCGAAGCCCCACGTCAATTTTCTTTAAATTATTTCATGAAATAATTAAGAAAAAAAGGGCTTCCCTATATTGTTGTGTCCGGCCAGGTACAAATAGGCAGCTGGTGGTTGGGGGCAGCCCGTTCCTGCCTGCTGTACCTGGCTGGACACAAATATAGTGCGAAGCCCCACGTCAATTTTTTTTAAATTATTTCATGAATTTCCTGAAATAATTTAAAAAAATTGAAGTGGGGCTTCGCACTATATTAGTGTCCAGCCAGGTACAGCAGGCAGGAACGGGCTGCCCCCATCCACCAGCTGCCTATTTGTACCTGGCCGGACACAACAATATAGGGAAGCCCTTTTTTTCTTAATTATTTCATGAATTTCATGAAATAATTAAAAAAAATTGAAGTGGGGCTTCGCACTATATTTGTGTCCAGCCAGTTACAGCAGGCAGGAACGGGCTGCCCCCAACCACCAGCTGCCTATTTGTACCTGGCCGGACACAACAATATAGGGAAGGCCTTTTTTTCTTAATTATTTCATGAATTTCATGAAATAATTTAAAAAAAAGTACGTGGGGCTTCGCCCTATTTTTGTGTCCAGCCAGGTACAACTAGGTAGCTGGGGGCTGGAATCTGCAGCGCAGGGAGGCCCAAGCTTTCTGGGCCCCCCCCCGCTACAAATTGCAGTCCGCAGCCACCCCGGAAAATGGCGCGTTCATAGAAGCGCCATCTTCTGGCGCTGTACCCAACTCATCCAGGGCCCTGGTGCGGTGGCTCACTGGGTAATAAAGGGGTTAGGGCCAGCTTGGTATTATCAGCTGGCCCCAAGCCCAAAATTCATGGGGTCACGCCAGTATTAGACATGACCGCCATGAATTTCTAGTAAAGTATTTAAAAAAAACACAACACCCAGAATAAAGTCCTTTAATTGAAATAAAGACACAATTCTTTATTGTTCTAAATTAAACCATACTTACCATCTCACCCATTCCAGCTGAAGCCAACGATCTCCTGCAATAAAAGAAAAATAATAAACCAACCTCATCCTTACCTTTCCATGGTTCCCACGACAGCTTCAGCTCTGCTACATCGAGATGACTGGCTGGACCGCAGCAGAACGCTGCCATCCAGTCTGTCATCCCGCAGACACTGAGAAGCGCAGGCTTGCTTGCGCTCCTCACTGTCTCGCTGTGACGGCATCCAGATGAGCCGAGGTCATGTCCAATGAACTCGGCTCACCTCATGCACGTCACTGACAGCGTGGGAAAATTCTCACGCTGAAGCGCTGAGTGCAGGAGAATTCTCCCACGCTGTCAGTGACGTGCAGGAGGTGAGCTGAGTTCATTGGACATGAGCTCACCTTATGCACGTCACTGACAGCGTGGGAGAATTCTCCTGCACTCACCGCTTCAGCGTGAGAATTTTCCCACGCTGTCAGTGACGTGCATGAGGTGAGCCGAGTTCATTGGACATGAACTCGGCTCATCTGGATGTCGTCACAGAGAGACGCTGAGCAGCGCAAGCAAGCCTGCGCTTCTCAGTGTCTGCGGGATGAGAGGCTGGATGGCAGCGTTCTGCTGCGGTCCAGCCTGTCATCTCGATGTAGCAGAGCTGAAGCTGTCGTGGGAACCATGGAAAGGTAAGGATGAGGTTGCTTTATTATTTTTCTTTTATTGCAGGAGATCGTTGGCTTCAGCTGGAATGGGCGTGATGGTAAGTATGGTTTAATTTAGAACAATAAAGGATTGTGTCTTTATTTCAATTAAAGGACTTTATTCTGGGTGTTTGTGTTTTTTTTAACTTTGACTATGGGGTTAGTAATGGGGGTGTCTTATAGACGCCTCTCCATTACTAACCTGGGCTTGATGTCAGCTGGCATTATAAGCTGACATCAACCCCAACCCTATTACCCCCTGCCACCGCTACAGGACAGCGTGGAAGAGCGAGGCTAAGTGCCAGAATTGGCGCATCCTATGAATGCGCCATTTCTGGGGCGGCTGACGGCTGGTGTTTCTAGCCTGGGAGGGGGCCAATATTCATGGCTCCCTTCCTGGGCTATTAATATCAGCCCCCAGCTGTCTGCCTAGCCTTTGCTAGCTATTAAATTAGGGGGTCCCCCACGTCATTTTTTTTGGGGGGTCCCCCATTTTAATAGCTAGTAAAGGCTATGTATTCAGCTGGGGGCTGATATTAGTAGCCTGGGAAGCTCCGTGGGTATTACCCCCTTCCCAGGCTTCAAACATCTGCCCCAGCCGTCTGCTTAACCTCCGCTAGAACCTAAAATTAAGGGGAACCCCACGCCAATTTTTTTAATAATAAATCCTTTATTTTAATACTAAATGACAAGTACAGTAACCAACACTATCACTGTACTTCATATATATGTGACTGACATGTTTCTATCTATCTAATCTATGTGTGATGCTCTATCTTTCTGTTCTAAATTGTCGGGTACCGCTGCTGAATTGCCGGCCGGCTTTTTTAAAGAGACAGTGCATGAAAACACTATTATTTTTTTAAATAAATCCTTTACACTAAATGACAAGTACAGTAAGCAACACTATCACTGTACTTCATATATATGTGACTGACATGTTTCTATCTATCTAATCTATGTGTGAAGCTCTATTCTTTCTGTTCTAAATTGTCGGGTACAGATGCTGAATTGCCGGCCGGCTTTTTTAAAGAGACGGTGCATGAAAACACTAATATTTTTTTTAATAAATCCTTTACACTAAATGACAAGTGCAGTAACCAACACTGTCACTGTGCTTCTTATATGTGTGACTGACATGTTTCTATCTATCTAATCTATGTGTGATGCTCTATTCCTTCTTGTCTAAATTGTCGGGTACCGGTGTATGCCGCTGCTGAATTTGCCGGCCGGCTTTTTTAAAGAGAGTGTCTTCTGAGCAGTTTGTCAGCTTTTGGACACCTTTGCAGGTGTTTTCTATGTGTTTCTATGTGTTTTTGTTTGCCTGCCATTGGTTTTAACGGTGTTCGACGGTGTTCTAAGGTGTTCGACGAACAGTTCGACGAACAGTTCCTCGAACATCCCGGTGTTCAACGAACCGAACCGAACCCGAACACTACGGGGGTGGCTCAACACTACTCCTAACATTTCTGCTAGTTCTCTGATGGATTTCTTCCTTTTTTTTATCAGATTAACGATGGTCTGTTTCTCTTCCATTGAGAGCTGCTTTGACCACCTTTGTTGTGGTTTCTCAGCAACAGCTTCCAAATGCAAATTCCACACCTGGTATCATCTCCAGACCTTTTAATTGACCTGCTTAAGTGATAATAAATTGATGAAGGAAAGCTTATGCAGCCCATTAAAGAGCTTTTGAGATAATTGTCCAATTACCTTTTGTGACAATACAGTCTATAATCTTAATAAACCGGACATTCAGATTTGTTAAGTCAAGAGAAATACACTATTATGTCATACTATTTGTATAAAACTGAATGTTGACTTATCTTCGTTTGTAAACAATGATGTCGATTTAAAGAGCCCATTGTAAACAACTGTATAAATTGATTAGCTCAAACAATGAGATCTGAGTGCTGCCCTTTCCCCCAACCTGTGACTGATGACCTTACACAGATGTAAATATAAACAGGGATGTCTGTAGTGCTGCAAGCAGAATCAAGGAGCATCAGAAAGACTTTACAAGGAGAATGAGAGACATCTTTCAGGACAGTAGATGGATTGCATGGTGGCTCCATCCAAAGATTTGGATTCTACATGATTCTGGTCTAAGGGTACCGGCCCTGACTGGAAAGATTCAGATCTGCTCCATTAACCATCAGAGAGCCCATAGATACATTTTGGGGAGACCAGGTTGGGACGATGAAGTCACCTGGCCCCATGGATATGTTGTTTGGGGTTGCCAGGAGCGACCCACCAGTCACCTGAAACTCATGGAGACATTCAGAGAAGCCAGATTGGGACCCGCCGGTCATCTGGCCCCAAAGAAACTCTCGAATAGGCCAACGTCGGACTCTCGGGTCTCCTGGCCATGTACCTCGATGGACTGCTAGCTTCCTAAGCTTGCCGATACCTTCTTTCTGTGCCAGAAGCGGGGGGCCACTGGTTGAGGTAGTTGGCCCTGGAAGTCCCAAAGTCGCAGCTGTTCTATCCCAGGCGGGCGGAGCGGAAGGATTAGACTGTGTAATGTTGTACCATCTTGGATATTTGCTGGGACTGTTCTACGTGTTTATTGTCTGCTTTGCCACACTGTTTTACCCTCACCCTTTGTTGTATGAGTAGTGTTATGCCCACAGAAGACCCCAGGTCTTCACACCTTTGGTTCCTTTAACCCCTTCACAACCCTGGGATTTTCCATTTTTGCATTTTCGTTTTTTGCTCCCCTTGTTCCCAGAGCCATAGTGTTTTTATTTTTTCATCAATATGGCCGTGTGAGGGCTTGTTTTTTGCGGAACGAGTTGTACTTTTCAACACCATTACTAGTTTTACCATATCATGTAAAACGGAAAAAAATCCAATTGCGGTGAAATTGCAAAAAAAGTGCAATACGACAGATGTTTTTTTTTTTTTTTTTTTAACACGTTCACTGAATGCTAAAACTGCCATTATTATTCTCCAGGTCATTACGAGTTTGTAGATACCAAACAGGTATAGGTTCTTTTTTATAAAAACAAAAATACAATAAATATGTTACTGTAATTGGGGCGAGTGAACCCACTCCCCAAAAAATCAAGAATAAGTACATAATGAAAAACAAAAAAAGGAGAGGGGAAGACAAAATGAAAAAAAAATACAAGTGATGAATACAAGTGAAAAGAAGAATCAAAGTAGAATACATAGCTATGAGACCACGCCAAATATCACAGATTGCCCAGATCACAGATAAATGTAACCAACATACATAAAATACATAAGCTATTAATAGATTACATGAGACAATATTATATGATGTTGATATATAGTAATATGGTAGTCCATGCCATTCCATTCAAGTCTGCCATTTAGATCAGTAGAAGGGGGGTCACAGCAGTCATCCTGAGATTATTAAAGATAACGTAACTAAAACGAATGACACCTGAGGGGATGCTATTTAACAAAGGCCCTGCACACAATATATGACGACCTCACATGAAACGCGCATCGGGGTTGTGTACACTTGGTTCTTGCACACAGGGCAATGGTAAGCAAAAGTCCTTGACCATATACTGTCTCTTTGAATTTTCATGTTAACTTCTTACCATATTATCTACTGAGAATTGATCATTTTTTGTCCTTTTTCTCACTGTGGACATTACAATGGGTCTATTCTTTGATATGGACGTATACTAGGTATTTTTTTGCTTTTGCCCCTTGTGATAGTGTCGCGCCCCTGGGCCTGTGCTGAGTAGCGTTGCGCACGCGGGGGCCTACCCGGAGCCGGATCTGAGAGGGGTAGTAGTTTCGTGGCGGTGACCCGGTCCGTGCCCAGGGAGTCAAACTGAGCGGCAGTATTTAGCAGTAGATGTTAGAATGTTCGACTACGCCACCCGTTGAATGCGGTCATGAGACCGCCGCTGTAGGGCAGACCGCTGAGGCCGGTGATACGGTTGTGCAGCGGGGATGGTATAACCCCCAACGGGAGGGGTATGGCCTCAGGGCAGCGGACGTGGATGATGAAACACTCGGAGACGGTGCGGTGTAGTTCAGGGTCTTTACTGGTGGCAAAGGTAGACCCTCCCGGAGTACTGGCTAGCGATCGGGGCCTGGTCAGTCTGCGAGCAGATGGGATCTCCCCTGGCCAGGCGGAGTTGTAGGCCTCCCCAACTAATCGTACTCTTCTGGCTACCTTGCTAGAGGCTGGTAAAAGTAGCCCACGTCCCTGAGTGTACCGTGTGGTGCTCACCCGTATGGCCGGTGACTCGGGGCCTTTTGGTAGCTTCCGCTCCACGTCGCGGTGCTGGTCCCTTGCGTGTGACCGTGCCTTCGGGTTTCTTGGCCAGAGGACCTGAAATCCCCTGCCGGGCGGTTTCTGCTGCGGGGTAAGGATTAGTCCCCACAGCCTCGGACTCCGGGTCCGGTAAGAACTCTTCAATCAGGGCGAGCTCTACAGCTTCCAGCCCCTGATCTCTTTTTAGCACTGCTCCCACTGAGCTCCTGATCTTTCTTTTTCCTAAAGCTGCTCCACTCCAGACCAGACTGTGTCTCTGTCTGTGTTCTCTGCTCTTTCTCCCTAACCCTGCCTCAGCCCCAGCTTTATATAGGGGAAGTTCTTCCCCTCCCAGGACTGGGCAGGAGGTGTGGCATGCATAGGATGCCTGACCAGGAAACCTCCCACCTGCTCACAGACGTAATATTGCTATTACTGTGGGAACCAGACCCCTGGGGTGCCACATTCCCCCCTAGTGAAATTTAGTACTCCGGGACTAAACATATTTTTGTAAAACATAACAAGTAAAAAACAGAAACAGTACAATAAAGAAAAACACATTAGGATGGTCACGGCATGTCCGCAACAGGGTGCAGTCTTTGAAGAAAACAAAGGTGTCCATTTCACCAAGAGACAGGGAGCCATAACCAGGTAGGGGTCTGTCCTGCCCCGAGTCCTTAACAGTCTTTAGTCCATTTCTGGGTTACGCTCCAAACATATGTACAAAGGATTCTGGATAATCCATAAACGACACCTATAAACTAACTAGAAATACACAATTATTTACAAGTAACAGAAAACAGGTAAATACAAATAAACAGTCTAAACACTTAGATCCTCCAACGTACGGGTAACTGGTCTCTAGTGGCTCTAGTGGACCTACGGAGCTGACTGACTGGTCCTGAGCTACGGGGTGTAGGAGCTGTCAAAGATAAACTGGGCAGCTGTCTACGGGCTCTTTGGCTCACTAGGGGTACGGCAGGCTCACTATAAGCAGAGGGTTGATCCTCCTGGTCTGCTTGTGTGGGGTCTCCTGCCTCCTGGACCGGCTGCTCTTCCAGCTCTACCTGTTTCTCCGTAGGTACTTGAGATGCTGGTTGGAGGAAGGTGAGGACGGGTACCACAACTGCGCCATTGACTTGAGTCCAAGACCGAGGGAAGTCTCCGAGCACAGTACTAACCATATCTTCCCTTTCCTCTGCGGGTCGAGGGTCTTCTTGTTCTTCTTCAGGGCTTCGTAGCTGTTCGGGACACTTCTTCAGGTGATCTCGGGATACAATGGCTGTGGTTTCTCCTCCATCCTTACTGATTATGCAGACTTTCGGGTTCTCATGGCTTGAGGGCAGTATGGTGTACGGGTCCTTCTCCCACTGGTCGTCCAACTTGTGGAGGCGTCTCTTCCTCTTCAAGACCTGCTCTCCAGGTACCAGGGGAACAGCGGGAGCATACTGGTTGTAAGTCTTCTCCTGTCTTTCTCTAGCTTGACAGAGACTTCGCTCCACGCTCTCCTGTACTTTCCGGTACTGCTGCTGCCTTTCTGTGTCCCAGTCTGCTTCTGGTGAAGTGTCCTCGGGTGTCAGGACTCCCATCTCCAGATCAACAGGAAGCTTACCAGGTCTTGCTCTCATTAGGTAAGCCGGGGTACAGTTGGTAGAACCTACCGGGATGTGGTTGTATAGGTCCACCAGATCAGGCAGTTTCTCAGGCCACAGACTGCGTTCCTCCAGGGGCAATGTTTTCAGAAGATCTATCACCACCTGGTTCATTTTCTCGCAGAGCCCATTGGTTTGCGGATGATAGGGTGTTGTTCTTATCTTCCGGCAGCCATACAGAGTACAGAACTCCTGGAAGACTTCCGCTTCAAAGGCAGGTCCCTGGTCCGTCAGCACCTGCTCCGGGTATCCGTGTGGACGGCAGAAGTGCTGCTGGAAGGCTCTAGCTGCTGTTTGAGCCGTTAAGTCCTTGACCGGGACCACCACCAGGAACCGGGAGTAATGATCTACGATTGTGAGGGCGTAGACATACCCAGATCTGCTTGGAGCCAGTTTCACATGGTCCAGGGCTACCAGTTCCAGTGGCTGTCGGGTGATGATGGGCTGCAAGGGAGTCTTCTGGCTGGCACGGTCCTTCCTTCTTAGGTGGCACGGTCCACAGTCTCTGCACCACCTCTCGATGGTTCCCCTCATGCCTACCCAGTGGAACCGCCCACGCAGCAGGAACTCCAGCTTCTTCCACCCGAAGTGCCCAGCTCCGTCGTGGTATGCCTCCAGTACCATAGCCGCGTCTCTTCTTGGCACCACTACTTGCCAGATCAGTTCATGCGTCCGGGAGTTAACCATTCTGCGGCACAACTTCCCCTTGTAAAGGAACAGTCGACTCTTCTCAGCCCACAGTTGCTTGGTCTCTTCCGGAGCGTCTGGGTCAAGGCGGGCATCTGGCTGAGTCAGCATCTCCTTCACCAGTCGGACGGCGGGGTCACTGTCTTGCGTTTCCGCCCAGTTGTAATGAGGTAAGGGGTTGAACGTAGCGGATTGCTTACCCCTTACACGGTGGGAATACTGGATAGTCCCATGACGGTGGAACGCGGGGAGTTCAACTTCTTCCAATTCCTCTGGATCTTCCCCTACGTCCGGTAGGTTTGGCATTCTGGACAGGGCATCCGTGTTGGTATTGGAGCGTCCTGCCCGGTATTTGATCGTGAACTCATAGTTGGACAGGCGGGCCATCCATCTCTGCTCCAGGGCACCGAGTCTTGCCGTATCCAGGTGTGTCAACGGGTTGTTATCCGTGTACACGGTGAACCAGGAAGAGGCGAGGTAGTGCTTAAAGCGTTCGGTGACTGCCCACACCACTGCCAGGAATTCTAACTTGAATGAGCTGTAATTCTCAGGGTTTCTTTCGGTGGGTCGCAGTTTTCGGCTGGCGTAAGCAATTACCCGTTCCTTCCCCTGCTGGATCTGGGACAGTACGGCTCCTAGCCCGATGTTACTTGCGTCGGTGTAGAGGATAAAGGGCTGGCTGTAATCAGGGTACGCCAGGATTTCATCCCCCGTGAGGGCCATCTTCAGCTGGCGGAAGGACTCTTCTTCCAGCTTCTCCCATCTGAAGGGTGGCTTCTGATTCTTGGCCTTCCTGGACTGGCCTATCAGGAGGTCCTGCATAGGAGCTGCCTTTTTGGTGAAACCGGGAATGAATCTTCGGTAGTAGCCTACCAACCCGAGGAACTGCCGCACTTCCTTTACGCTGGAGGGGCTTGGCCATTCCTTAATTGCGGTGATCTTATCAGGGTCGGGAGCCACTCCGTCAGCACTCACCACGTGTCCCAGGTACTGCACCTTTGGTTTCAGGAGGTGACACTTGGAGGGTTTCACCTTTAGGCCGTAGTTTGCCAGGGCTTCGAACACTTCTGCCAGGTGTTTCAGGTGGTCCTCGTAGGTCTTGGAGTAGACGATGACATCGTCCAGGTATAACAGGACCGTCTCGAAGTTTCGGTGTCCCAGACAGCATTCCATCAACCGTTGGAAGGTTCCTGGTGCGTTGCAGAGTCCGAACGGCATGCAGGTAAACTCGCTAAGTCCCATCGGGGTGGTGAATGCGGTCTTCTCCCGATCCGCCTCTGCTACAGGAACCTGCCAGTACCCGCTAGTGAGATCCAAAGTAGAGAAGAAGTTAGCAGATTTTAAAGCAGCCAAAGACTCCTCTATCCTTGGTAAGGGGTACGCATCTTTGTGTGTGATACGGTTGATTTTCCGGTAATCTACACACATTCTCATAGTGTTGTCTTTCTTTTTAACCAAGACTAGTGGAGCTGCCCAGGGGCTACAGCTATCCCTGATTACCCCAGCCTCCTTCATGTCTCTAAGCATCCCCTTGGCGTGTTGGTAGTGTGCAGGGGGTACGGGTCGGTATCTCTCCTTTATGGGAGGATGGTCTCCCGTGGGGATGTGGTGTTCTACCCCCTTTACTCGCCCGAAGTCTAACGGGTGTTTACTAAACACTCTCTCGTACTCTTGAACCACCTGATAGACTCCCTGTTTCTGGTGTGAGGGAGTGGAGTCAGTACCCAAATGTAGTTGCTGACACCAGTCCTCTATTGTTTTCTTAGAGCCGTTACCTTCCTCTGGTTGAGATGGAGGCAAGGGTTCCACGGCCTGTACAGAATTCTGGTTTATGGTGAACAATTTAGCTAGCGTGGCATACCGGGGCAGGTGTACTTCTCTCTTCCCGATGTTTATTATGCGAACGGGCACCCTCCCATGGCGTACATCAACCACCCCCCGTGCTGTCAAAATGGTGGGCCTACTGTCTGAGTAGACGGGTTCTACCATTGCTTGGTAGTCTCTACCTCTTAGACCAATAGCTGCCCGGCACCAAATCATCATTTCACTTTTTGGGGGCATGGCAATAGGGAAAGGGTCACACATTCTCACGCTTCCAATCTCACCACCGGAGAGTTCCACCTGTTGCCGTCGCATCAGTGCCCGGATCTCTTTTTGGAGCAATCGCTGCTGGCCGGAGCTGGCGTTCTTGGCAACCTGCTGTAAAATGAAAATCACCTCTGCAAGACAATTTTCAATCACATTAGTTCCTAGCGTTATCTTTGGGTGACTCTCGCGCTTGTCAATGTCTACAATGATCAGTCCCTGTGCTGCCAGTTCGACTCTACCGATTTTAATGGTCATCTCTTTGAATCCGATCTGTGGCACGGGTTGACCATTGCTGGCGATGATACTCAAGTCGTCGTCAGGGTAGCGGGTTATATCCGAGTCATTCCAGTACTGCTTGAAGAGCACGTACGGGATGGTGGTGACCTGTGACCCGGTGTCAAGTAGGGCACTCATAGGAATGCCATCCAGTACCACAGGCAAGACTGGACGTCCTCCCACATATTTGTCACGCCAGTTCGATGGGCCTGGTGATCTTATTCCTAGGGGTCGGCCCTCTACCCCAGGTTGTGCCAGTTTAAAGGACAGTACCTTGCCATATGTCCGGGTTAATTGCAGCGGCGGCAGATGGGTTGTCCGTCCTCGTTGTATCGGTCGCTGGGTCTTCCTCTGGCCGGTGGGGTCCTCCTTGGTCGACGCCATGGGATGTCCTCCGGTCCGGATGCCAGCTGGATCTTCCCTGGAGCAGAAACCTGTAACGACTGCACAGTTCGGGTTAGCGCAGCAACGCTTTTAGCTAGCTCTTGGACCTGATGGTGCAGGTCTGGAGCCGGGTCATTGTTCAAAGCCTGCGCATCAACCCCCACAGGCCCTGCCGACAAGGGCACCGCCTCCTGGTGGTAAGCGGTAGTAGGGCGCCTGTGGGTCACAACGCCACCCGGTGCCGGTTCTCGGAGCACCCGGATGGCTCTGTCCTTGAACTGTGCAAAGTCCAGATGAGGATCCTGTAAGGCCATTGCCCGCAACTGGGTTCGGTGGGCATTGCAATATAGTCCCTCTATAAATTGTTTGGTCAACAGCCTGTCCTCGTTTCCCACGCTGTCAGGGTCGGTCTGCTTAATGGCTCTCAGGGCCTCTTGTAGGTTTAGTGCATAGTCCCTTATATTCTCATGTGCTCGCTGTTTGCACCCGTAGAATCTAAGCTTAATCTCAGCTGAGGTGCGGGTATCAAAGGTGTCCTTCAGCCGGGTTAATATCCCTGCGACAGTCCTCCTCCCTGGTGGCCAGGACTTTACCTCCCTTTGGGCTGCCCCGGTTAGTTGGGCCACCAGGATGCTCACTTTTTGCTCTTCTGTGAGGGGGTACACCTGGAAGAGGCTATCCAGCTTTTCTCTAAAGTCATTCAGGGTATGTGACTCCCCTGAGTACTGGGGTAGCCAGGCTGCCCCCGGGATATAGGGCATAGTGAAAGGCATGACCGCAGCAGCGGTGGCGCTGGCAGTGGCTGCGGCAGTGAAGCTCTCCTCCGTATCCGACATCTTCCTCCCCCCTAGTGGACCGTGGCCTACCTTGCGATGATCCTCTTCCGTAGGCCGCGGCTCCGCAGTGGATCGTCAGGGTCGAGGACCTTCTGTCGCGCTCCTATGACGTCGGCGTCTGCTGGGCTCCTTCCAGGACCTTACGCAACGTCCGGACGTGAGGCGGGGCTTCAGTTCTCGCGGGCTTTTCGGAGTCCACGCCCCTCTTCTTCCCCCGCGGCGTCTTCAAGATGGCGTCCAACGGCGGGAAAACTCCACAGATGGCGGGAAGAAGGCAGAAGATGGCGTCCAACGGCGGGAAAACTCCACGGATGGCGGGAAGAAGGTAGAAGATGGCGTCGGATGGCGGGAATCTTCACCACAGGTAAGTTGAAAAGTCTCTTTTTCAGGCACGCAGTACCCGGTGGTTGCGGGCACGAAATCCTGCCGACTACGCCAAAGTTGACGCGCCCCTGGGCCTGTGCTGAGTAGCGTTGCGCACGCGGGGGCCTACCCGGAGCCGGATCTGAGAGGGGTAGTAGTTTCGTGGCGGTGACCCGGTCCGTGCCCAGGGAGTCAAACTGAGCGGCAGTATTTAGCAGTAGATGTTAGAATGTTCGACTACGCCACCCGTTGAATGCGGTCATGAGACCACCGCTGCAGGGCAGACCGCTGAGGCCGGTGATACGGTTGTGCAGCGGGGATGGTATAACCCCCAACGGGAGGGGTATGGCCTCAGGGCAGCGGACGTGGATGATGAAACACTCGGAGACGGTGCGGTGTAGTTCAGGGTCTTTACTGGTGGCAAAGGTAGACCCTCCCGGAGTACTGGCTAGCGATCGGGGCCTGGTCAGTCCGCGAGCAGATGGGATCTCCCCTGGCCAGGCGGAGTTGTAGGCCTCCCCAACTAATCGTACTCTTCTGGCTACCTTGCTAGAGGCTGGTAAAAGTAGCCCACGTCCCTGAGTGTACCGTGTGGTGCTCACCCGTATGGCCGGTGACTCGGGGCCTTTTGGTAGCTTCCGCTCCACGTCGCGGTGCTGGTCCCTTGCGTGTGACCGTGCCTTCGGGTTTCTTGGCCAGAGGACCTGAAATCCCCTGCCGGGCGGTTTCTGCTGCGGGGTAAGGATTAGTCCCCACAGCCTCGGACTCCGGGTCCGGTAAGAACTCTTCAATCAGGGCGAGCTCTACAGCTTCCAGCCCCTGATCTCTTTTTAGCACTGCTCCCACTGAGCTCCTGATCTTTCTTTTTCCTAAAGCTGCTCCACTCCAGACCAGACTGTGTCTCTGTCTGTGTTCTCTGCTCTTTCTCCCTAACCCTGCCTCAGCCCCAGCTTTATATAGGGGAAGTTCTTCCCCTCCCAGGACTGGGCAGGAGGTGTGGCATGCATAGGATGCCTGACCAGGAAACCTCCCACCTGCTCACAGACGTAATATTGCTATTAGTGTGGGAACCAGACCCCTGGGGTGCCACAATAGAGTTACTGGTGTGATATAAGAGGGGAGGTACAGTATGTGTCACTCAGGTTGCTCTCCTGTGTGAACTGAGACCTACTGAATTTCTGCCAGCATGGGAAGGACGTCATTCACCATACCTCCCCTCAGGGTGTGGCTGAGCATGGTTTAAATATTCTGTCCTGGTTTTTTTTCTGCGTTGTGGTCTGGAAAGGCAAGGTCTCCAAACTGGGAAGGCTTCAGCTCAGGAAGGAGCTGAAGGCTGGGATTACACCCTGTGTGGGCGTATTCCCCATACATTTGGACTGTTCTATTGTTTGTCTTTTGTTTTGTCCTTTTGCCAGTAAGGCCATGTTTACCTTTGCTGGAGTTGCAGTCTTTATGCCTGCAGAGAAAACCCGGTTCCTGAGTCTACTTCCGGAAGCGGCCAAGTGAGTCGTCTTGCCACAGATGGTGTGAGAGTGCGAGCACGATTCCAGGAACACGTGTACCTGCCACAGGTATCAGTGGATGTACTGGGTAAAGGCCGCCAGCCAGAGATGTACAGAAACATGGAGGAACTCCTCAAGCACTTGCTTCAGAGCCAACAACAGTAACATCAACTGCACTTGCAGAGCCAGCAGAGCCTACAACAGCAGCGAAAGCTACTACAGCAGCAACAAGAGCAGCAGTTGCAGAGCCAGCAAGCACAACAAGAGACCAATAAACTCCTGATGCAGCAGATTCATCAACAACAAAGGCAGATTGAACTTCTAGCAGGGGAAGTTGGCAGCAGAGAGGCCGCCCCTCCCCCAACTCCAGGTGATGTCTCATACGTCCGGAAGGCGGTAAGGCATGCGTTACAAAATATGAATCCAGGGGATGATGTTGAGGCATTTCTGACTGTGTTCGAAAGGGTAGCAGAGCGGGAAAAACTGCGACCGGAGCAGTGGGCGGAGGTGCTGGCCCCCTATTTAACGGGTGAACCCCAAAAGGCCTACTATAACCTGACCCTACAGGATGCACAGGAGTATGCCAAGTTAAAGACTGAGATACTGGCACGCTCGGGAGTGACTATGTCTGTCACCACCACTGTGCGTATGCTGGCGACAAACCTCCTCACTCGCAGATGTTTGACTTGTTACATCTAGTCCAGAAATGGCTGCAGCCAGAGTCATCCTCTCCTGCCCAGATGGTTGAACGAGTGGTGATGGACAGGTTCATCCATTCCCTACCCAGGCCGGTGCAGACCTGGGTTGCCCAGGGCGACACTCGGAAGGCGGACAACCTTGTGGGCCTGGTAGAGAGGTACCAAGTGGTCGAAAA
Source organism: Phyllobates terribilis (assembly GCF_046119375.1). Taxonomy (NCBI): domain Eukaryota; kingdom Metazoa; phylum Chordata; class Amphibia; order Anura; family Dendrobatidae; genus Phyllobates; species Phyllobates terribilis. The sequence continues at coordinate 527,305,349 of NW_027362763.1, read as the reverse complement.
ATCTCTTGGGAAACCGGACATAGTGAATTCCCCGTACTGGAGTACCTAAAGAGGGGCAGGCTCACCATGTAAGTGGTCTAGAGTCACAAACAGGGGTCGTCCCACTCCCACTGAGGGCCCTGCAAAGACTGCTGTGAGGGATGTGGTATGTTGACAGTGTCATAATCCTGGACACATAGCCACCCGCTGTCATATGTCCCCTGAACCAATGGACTGCAGTCTAGGACAGCGTTGTTCCTATTATGCCTATCCGGCCTCTAGCGTGGATGGTGAGGGGCCACAGACATGTGCCGTGTCCGTTAACACTAGGACTACTGGACTCGTGACCCCGCCTAGAACTACTGAAAGGAGTCATTTTGACTCCTTGCTTGTTTTCGTTTATTTTTAGAGTTTCATTTGTGGTTATTTATTAATAATTATATTTTTTGTAATGTATTATTATTGTGAGATCCAATAGTAATGCTTTTGATTGTTTTTTTTCTGCTTTTCTTATTTTTCTACAGAAAATAACAATAATTCTAATAGACGTTTTTCAAACATTTTTTTTTATTCAAGTGCACACATATAAACAACAACTGAAGAACAAAAAGCAGAGAAAATGTAGGTGGAGGAGCATAAAAATGAAAATATGGCGCAGAATTCACCTTCTAAACATTTGGTGTTTCGCATTTTAGGCATTGCCTTTGATTTATGGCAGTACATTGCCCACACAAAGACTTACCACAAGTCTTACAATTTCCGACAGATCTATTTTTCTTGCACTTTTCTTTGATCTGGCAAAATTTTGTTTGAACCATCACTTCTGAGCATGTAGAAACTTGGGACGTGGAACCCTTTTCCCTATCTGTGACATAAGGACCACTCAACTCTCTCACAAGCGTTTGCAAAAATGCCTTGCGTGACATTTTTTGGTGGGTAATCTCCTTGAATATTATCCATGCATTTATACCCGCAAAGTCTAAGGCATTTTCAAATGCATGAACAGGCCATCTCCTTGTGCATGTTCGTGTGGTATATTTTCGTGCCATCTGATCCACTCCATATTTTGTTTCATTGTAAAACTTTACCGTTTCTGGAGTTTTTTTAGCGGAATCAGACGCAACAACAACATCTGTATGGACGGAACTCAAAATGACAACATTTTTGTTGGGCTTTCCTTGATATACTGTAAGTGTAAAATTGTCTTAATTTCTAAACACTTTAGTGTTGTACAATTCCTCTTTCATGGATTTTATTTCTTTAGGCACTTCTCGCCTTATCTTGTTCAGTGTTCCCACGATGGTTGTTCCTTTGCTTTTTAGCTGTTTAGCTAATTTTACTGAAGTAAAATAATTATCGGTTGTAACATTGCGACCTTTTTTCAAAAACGGGTCCAATAACTTCATTACCACATGGTCAGCTAAACGGTCCTCAGCACGGCGTGTGTCATCTTTGCCTAGATAAGGGAAGCCATTTGCCAGATATTTGCTCCTCTTATCAACAGCTAGCCAATATTTGTGGCCATATTTATCTGGTTTGGAAGGCATGTACTGCGTGAATGGAAACCTAGTTTTGCTTGGGAAAAGTTGCTCATCCACCGTTATGTATGGGCCAGGTTTGTAACACGCAATACAATTTTCAATAAACCTGTCCCACACAGTAGAAAATAGAGCAAACTTGTCCGTTTGCAGTCTCTCCGATCGAGTAGATTTCTCATCAAATCTGAGAAACCTCATAATTTCAACAAAGCGGTCCCTAGACATTGTCGCTTTGCAAAACGGTATTCCCCAGTCATTACACCAAATACTGCTAATCGAGTGACGGTTCGTGCCAGATATTCCACGAGCATAGAATATCGCAATGAATGCATCTAGCTCCTCATCAGATAGAGTAAACTGTAAATTATTGTTCCTGCATGCTTCTGCAAGCGTACAGTTCTTTATATGTGTCAATATATATGAATCAAAAAATAAACGCCATGCGCTCAAAGGACTATCGATAATGATATTTCTTCTGGCGTATCCTGTAGGGCCAGGTGCTTCTCGAAGAATATTTTGGCTGTCACGCCTACCAGGCAAGTGTTCTCCAATTTCAACAGGTTTCCATTGAATACCATCCGCTGAAACTAGTATTCCTTCAGATTCGCCTTCTCTGGTGTTTGTTGTTGCATTACCTTCGCCGCCATCGTTATCTGTTGTTCTTTCATTTCTGGGACGTTTTGCTGATTTTTTCTGTCCACGACCAGGAGGATGGTCACGAGGCAACATAACTGCATGAGCCCGATCCCCAGTTGATGTGCTTGGAATATCTGTAAAAAAGTTGATGAATATTTAGAATTTTTGTTTTGTAAGGGTCCGTGCACACTGGCTGGATTAGCGGCGGAATATCCGACCGGATATGCTCACCACAATCCGGCCCGTACCTGCCCGCTCAGGTACAGAGCGGAGCTTCATACCTGAAGCTCCGCTCCGAACCCCGGGCTGGAGCCGCTGTCTGGGACGGAGCCGTGCTCGCGCGTAAGCAAGCGCTGCTCTGTCCCTGACAGCGGCTCCAGCCCGGGGTTCGGAGCGGAGCTTCAGGCATGAGCGGGCAGGTACGACCTGTATTGCGGCAAGAATATCCAGATGGCTATTCAGCCAGAATTCTGCTAGTGTGCACAGGCCCTAACTCAGTGTGTGGAAGAACAAATAAATACACATAACTACTTACCTTCTGGATTTGTTCCTTCTGAGTCTTCAGATTCACTTGATATGTTCTGAGGAATGAAATCTTCATCACTGTCAGAATCAAATACATGTTCCTGCAATTTGGATTCCGATTCATCCTCCGGTATGGATTGCAAAGTAGCCAGAATATCCTGAGGCTTTATCAAACGTCTTCTCTCCATATTCCTCACAAATTCCATAATTCTATATAGTTCCCTGCTGAAAAATAGAAATGAAATGAAAACTAAAAGAAATAATAACTGTTCTGCCACCTTCAAAAGTAGGTGGGCTGAATCAGTTGACAGACAGCTAAACTATTTCATAACAATTCATACCTGTATGAGTCTTCAGAGCTCGTATGTCTGCGTCTGTTCTCTTTGTCTCTTCAGCTGAACTGAAAGTAAAGTTACTATCCAGAATACTGTCTCCTGCTAGGACCTTAGAAAAACACCACCCTTCATTAGCATAAGATAAGAGCCTAGAGTAAACAAGCTATTTTGTTCAGCATTACACAGTAATACAAGCAGGTAAAACACAAGGAAAATGTGAAAAGTTGACATGTAAATTGAACTACATCTATATGAACATCAGGGTAAATAAGACAGAGTGAAAAAATTATGCACAAAACTTTATAGCAACATTTAGTGACAAAAGGACTTCAAAATATAGTAGGGAGTCAAAATGACTCCCTTCAGTAGTTCTTGGTAAATTTTGAAAAAAACGCGCAAATTTTTCACCAAAATTATTTATTCTCACAAAATCTTTTTTCACATCATATTTGAGGAAAAGTCACCGAGTTTCAAGCCGGAATTCTGAAAAATGTAGTCACAGAAGAGAAATAAAAAACGAAAGGAGTCAAAATGACTCCATCAGTAGTTCTAGTGTTAATGGGGTGATAGTGCTTGGACTGTTGTGGAGTCTAGTGACCCTAAACAGTGCCAACCTTCCCCACCAGCTGATCTCTGCCAAGACTGTGAGCATTCACTGCATACATGGGGATGCCAAGGACTACCCTGTGGCCAGAGTGACAGTGGGAACAGACTGTGGTGCCCAATCCCACAAGGTCGGGGTGGTTAAGGACCTGATACATCCCGTCATATTGGGGCTCGATTTTCCATTGTTCTGGGATTTGTGGGGGAAAGGACTGAGTCGCATGGACAAAGTCCAGGTCCCTAGGGAAATACCTGCATCGACATCTGAAGGGGATGAGTTCCCGTTGTGTGTCCTTGCTGGTGACGATGATGAGACTGTGACTGAGGAGGCCAACCTCCCTGAGTTAGAGGTGACAGGCGAGAACTTTGGGTCTGCTCAAGTTCAGGACTTGACCTTGAAGGGGGTTGGAACAATGTTACTGTCTGTAATGGGGTTGCTCAAGAGCTGGGGGCAGACACCTGGTACCCACACTTCGCAGTTAAGTGGGAGTTATTATATCGGGTGACCAAATTAAGGGGTGATGAGATAGTGGAGCAGTTATTAGTTCCAGGGCCATACCGACAGAGGGTATTAGATATGGCCCATCCACATGTTCTGGAGGGGACACCTGTGGGTCGAGAAGACTCAGGAGAGAATGTTGAGGAGGTTTTATTGGCTAGGGTGTTACCAGGAGATCCTGAACTATTGTAGGTCCTGCCCCACCTGCCAGATAACCGCACCCTCTTCCCACTTCCGTAGTCCTTTAATCCCCCTACCTGTGATAGAAATCCCCTTTGAGAGGATTGCCATGGACCTAGTGGGGCCCTTAGTCAAATCGGCCCGGGGCCACCAATACATCCTGGTGGTCATGGACTATGCGACCCGGTACCCGGAAGCGGTACCACTGAGGAACTCATCGAGTAGGAGCATAGCCCGGGAGCTTGTCCATATATTTGACAGGACCGGACAGCCGAAGGAGATACTAACGGACCAAGGAACCCCATTCATGAGCAAGGTAATGAAGGAGCTGTGTAAAGTCCTTCAGATTACCCAGCTGTGAACCTCCGTTTACCATCCACAAACAGACTGCCTGGTGGAGCGCTTTAATAAAACCTTAAAAGCAATGCTCAAAAAGGTCATAGAGAAGGATGGCCATAACTGGGACTACCTGCTACCGTTACTGCTTTTCGTGGTAAGAGAGGTCCCACAAGCCTCTTCGGGTTTCTCCCCGTTTGAGCTATTGTATGGACGACATCTGCGAGGGCTCCTGTACATTGCCAAGGAAACCTGGGAAGCCGAGGTTATGCCCCACCGGAGCATCACAGAATATGTCCTGATGCAGGAGTGAATAGCGAAAGTGATGCCTATTGTGAAGGCACATCTCCTCCAGGCACAAGAGGCCCAGGCAAGGATCTAGAACCGGTCAGCAAGGCTAAGACAGTTCCAGCCTGGGAACTGCATTCTGGTGCTTCTTTCCACCGTCGAGAGAAAGTTCCTGGTCAAGTGACAAGGCCCGTATGAGGCGGAGGAGAAACTCAGTGAAGTGAACTACAAAGTTCACCAGCCTGGCCAAAGAAAACCGCACCAAGTGTACAATGTGAACTTGCTCAAGCCATGGCGAGATCGAGAAATATTGGGGGCTTCTTGTTTGGGAGCCAGTCTGAAAGCCAAGGTCGAGGACGTCACGATAGCAGAGACTATCGCCGGCACAGAAGCAACAATGTAGAGAGCTGCTGCAACAGCACCGTGACCTGTTCTCGAAGTTGCTGGGGCGTACGAAGGTGGTCAAACATGACATGCAGACGGAAGCGCATGTTTGGGTAAACCTCAAACCCTATAGGATTCCTGAAGCCCGACGTGAGGTAATCTCAGCCGAGGTGAAGAGGATGCTGGACCTCGGCATGCTAGAGGAATCAAAGAGTGGATGGTCGAGTCTCATCATTCTCGTGCTGAAGCCCAGCAGGGAATGGAGATTTTGTAATGACTACCGCAGGCTGAATGAGGTATCCATCTGTGACGCATACCCGATGCCCGCGTCGGTGAACTCATCGAGAGGCTTGGATCTGCGAGACACAGCTCTGGCAAAAATTAAGAGACCACTGCAAAATTTTCATTTTCTCTTATTTTTCTCTTTATAGGTATATTTTTGAGTAAAATGTACTTTGTTGTTTTATTCTATAAACTACTGACAACATGTCTCTGAAATTCAAAGATAAAAGTTTTGCATTTATTTGCAGCAAATGAGAAATCGTCAAAATAATAAAAAAGAAACAGTGCTTTCAGACCTCAAATAATGCAAAGAAAACAAGTTCTTATTCATTTAGAAACAACAATACTCATGTTTTAACTCAGGAAGAGTTCAGAAATCAGTATCTGGTGGAATAACCATGATTTTTAATCACAGCTTTCATGCGTCTTGACATGCTTTCCACTAGTCTTTCACACTGCTTTTGGGTGACCTTATGCCACTTCTGGCACAAAAATTTATTTTTCTCCTTTGTTTGATGGCTTGTGACTCTCCATCTTCCTCTTGATTACATTGCAGAGGGTTTCAATGGGGTTCAGGTCTGGAGATTGGGCTGGCCATGAAAGGGTCTTGATATGGTGCTCCTTCATTCACACATTGATTGACTTAGCTGTGTGGCATAAGGCACTGTCCTGCTGGAAAAAACAGTCCTCAGAGTTGGGGAACATTGCCTGAGCAGAAGTAAGCAAGTGTTTTTCAAGGATAACCTTGTATGTGGCTTGATTCATACGTCCTTCGCAAAGATTAACCTGCCCAATTTCAGCCTTGTTGAAGCATCCCCAGATCATTACCGATTCTCCACCAAATTTCATAGTGGGTGCAAGACACTGTGGCTTGTATGCCTCTCCAGGTCTCCGTCTAACCATTAGACGACCAGGTGTTGGGCAAAGCTGAAAATTAGACTCATCAGTTAAGATTACCTTACTCCAGTGCTCTATGGTCCAATCCTTATGGTCTTTCGCAAACTTCAGCCTGGCTCTCCTTTGCTTCTCATTGATGAAAGGCTTTTTTCTAGCTTTACATGACTTGAGACCTGCCTCTAGGAGCCTGTTACGAACTGTTCTTGCAGTGCACTTCACCCCAGCTGCCATTTGCCATTCCTTTTGTAGGTCATTTAATGTCATCCTGCGGTTGCTGAGTGACATTCGAATAAGATGGCGGTAATCCCTGTCAGTGGAGAGTCGCTTTCGCCCTCTGCCGGTCTGTAGCTTTGGTGTCCCCAATGTCTGCTGTTTGACCTTGTTGTAATGTACTGCCGTCTTCGAAATTTTAAGGATGGAGGCAACATAACGCTCACTGTATCCCTCTGCTAGTAAAGCCAGAATTGAGCCTTTCTTTTCCTCACTCAAGACTTTTATTTTCAACTCCTTTGGCATGGTTAAAAGTTATTTTTTCATTCAAATTACTTTTGGGCTATTCCTAGCACTTGTTTTGCCATCTAGCTTGTCCTATTGCAAGAGGATTTTGAAGACCACAGCAGTGTTTTTTATACTTTCCCTCATTACATAAGATTTTGTTCAGGTGATCACCTAATCAGAAGCACATTAAGTAAAATGAGGTGTACTTTGGTTGGAATTCAACTGACACTGGAATAGAATAGCTGTCAGACATGTAAAGATGGTGATTTTTAGAAAACTGTGCAGTGTTCTTGACGCACCCCCTGGGCCATGGGGTACTCGTTGCCGGGCCGGTCGTTGCTAGGGGAGATGTCACAGTGGCGGTGACCCGGTCCGTGACCCAGGGTGCTCAATCAAAAGGGGGACATTTACAGGGGATTTATAGTTTTTATATAATGTTCGTGACGCCACCTGTGGTATGCGGCTATATGGAGCCGCCGCTGTGGAGCAGGTCCTCTGGAGCTGGTGTAAATGCAGCAGAGTTGGTTTAGCTCTCCACAGGTAGAGCTTAGCTCCAGGGCTGTGCTGAGTTGTTATAGATGTTGTATATGATACTGGGTAGTGTAGTGCAGGGGGTGATGGCGCAGCAGTAATTTACAGAGACAGTGGGGTGCAGTCTTCAGAGTTTACTCACAGTTGTTCAGTTCCTCAGGTTGCACCGTACAGATTACAGCCTCCAACGTCGCGCTGCGTTCACCAGGCAGGGGTTCAGCAATCCCTCAGGTAATTCAAGAGTGCCTGACAGAACCCCGTTCTATGTGCCTTTCTCAGTCGTCTTCCTGGGCTGGCTCTCACCCTCCTGCCCTGCGCCTCACAATCAGTGTCCCAATCCGGTAGCCTCGGGTCTTGGGTGACCTGCAGTCCCCCGGACGCTCTGTGGCCACCTTTTCGGCAATGTAATTGTGGCTGTGGCAACTGCACCCTAAAAGTACAGAAGCCTCCGGTTTCTAACTGAGTCATGTAGTTCTCCACTAGTTTAGGGGTTGGTCCCCTCTGCAGCTTGATCCTTCCACGTCCTGGTAGATTCGGGCATACGGGTGGCCTCCAGCACTGCCCGTACCCCTAGGATCCCCTCGTTCCTCCTGGAGCCGTCTCTCCTGAGCCTCTCTCCTTCCTCCTCTCCTTCTCAGTCTTGGGCCTCTCACTAGGCCCTCCTCCTGAGCAGAGCTCCTACAGAGCTCCTGCTCCACACACTCTCCTCCTCTGACTGATCTGACTTCCCAACATGGGTCCCTCCTTTATATCACTTCCTTTCCTGTGCTCCCCTGAACTACGTCATCCACCCACACCCACTACATAGTTCCACCCTTCAGCTAGGGACCAGGGACTGTGCTCTCCCTTAGGAGCAATCTCGCCCTGCCCCCACTGAAGTGGAATGTGTTGGATGCAGCTGTTAGGGTCCCAGGCAGCACTCCATCCTTACCTGAGAGTGGGATACCACACCTCTGGGTGAGATGCAGTACCTATGTGGCGACTAAACCCGCAGGGGCGCCACATTTTCTTAATTTTTGCCAGAGCTGTATATTACCAGCAGGTCAATAAGATTGAGGCAATTCAGAACTGGCCGCAACCACTCTCCAAGAAGCAGATGAGAGTATTTCTGTTACGTACATGCCCGGACTGACTGGCGTGAGCATGATTAGTGATCCCACAGGACCATGAACCGAGGAGTGCCTGGAGGGGCGTAACTAAGTATCAACTCAGTCCGACCAAGGTCACATGGCAGCTCAGTCGACTCCGTGAACCAGGGAGGAACCGAGCAGATGGACCAGGTTCTACTCCAGGTCAGACCCCGGTCACAGCTGTTGACCCACACCAGGGAATGCAGGAACAGGCAGGTTAGGCTGGCATACAGACAGGTGGGTTCTGGCAGGCACGGCTGGTATGCAGAGAGGTGGGCATTGGCAGGCACGGCTGGTATGCAGACATGCGGGTACTGGCAGGTTGGAACGCAGGCAAGATAGGGACCAGCACCGTCTGGGACACAGGAACGGAGCCACAGGTGCGGTAGACAAGCAGAGCAGAGCAAAACACGCAGGTGCGGTAGACAAGCAGAGCATAGCAAAACCCGCAGGTGCGGTAGACAAGCAGAGCAGAGCAAAACCCTCAGATGCGGTAGACAAGCAGAGCAGAGCAAAACCCTCAGATGCGGTAGACAAGCAGAGCAGAGCAAAACCGGCAGATGCGATAGACAAGCGGAGCAGAGCAAAACCCGCAGATGAGGTAAACAAGCAGAGCAGAGCAAAACCCGCAGATGCGGTAGACAAGCAGAGCAGAGCAAAACCCGCAGATGTGGTAGACAAGCAGAGCAGAGCAAAGCCCGCAGATGTGGTAGACAAGCAGAGCAGAGCAAAATCTGCAGTTGCGGTAGACAAGCAGAGCAGAACAAAACCCACAGGTGCGGTAGACAAGCAGAGCAGAGCAAAACCCGTAGGTGCAGTGAACAAGCTGAGCAGAGCGAAACCGCAGGTGCGGTGAACAAGCTGAGCAGAGCGAAAAGCGCCGGTGCGGTGAACAAGCAAAGGGGAGTAGAGCGAAACCGCAGGTGCGGTGAACAAGCATAGCAGAGCAAAACCGCAGGTGCGGTGAACAAGCAGAGCAGAGCAAAATCGCAGGTGCAGTGGACAAGCAGAGCAGAGCAAAACCGCAGTTGCGGTAAACAAGCAGAGCAGAGCAAAACTGCAGATGCGGTGAATAAGCAGAGCAGAGCAAAACCGCAGGTGCGGTGAACAAGCAGAACCAGATACACACAAGGTACTTACAATGAAGTAGCGAGTGTACACAAAACTCACAAACAGAAGTTCAGAGACAACGAGTTGGTGTTAAGTTCAGGTTCAGACACTGCAGGAAAAGGGAAGGTTCGGACATGGAGAGAAACAGGTAACAGGCTAGGACACATTTCAGACAGGAACTAAACCAGGAATAATATACAGGAACGAGCCTGGGAACTCAGCCCCCAGGGTGGCGGAGACAGACTAGAAGTCACAGATACAGGTAACAGGCCTGGGTATACAGCCCCAGGGGCGGAAACAGACAAGATACAGGACAGGACCTGGCAACTCAGTTGCACAGAATACACTGAATGAAAGTGTTGCTCAGGCACCCCCTACTGGGTGGAGGGGGTTTAAGTATCCAGTGACTCACAGCAATAGGCTGGGGAGGCATTAGGAGTGCGCACACAGTAACTATAAGAATCAGGCAGTAGCCGCACCGCCGCCCCAAGCAATCAGACAAGAGACACAGCAGGTACTGGAGCAAAGTGTGTAGCCTGGATTGATAGGTAAGATGGCGGTCTTGCATGGTGGGAGGTGGTAAGCCATGCCAGCACGCCGCCAGGGATGTTACAATTTCTTGGAATTGTAGGATATTACTGGCGGTTTATCCCAAATTTTGCTATGACTGCCGCACCACTGACGGACCTTCTTAAAGGCACAAAATCAACGATGGCGAAATGGACGGTTGAAACTGAGATTGTACTCCAACAGCTGAAGCTGCCGCTCTGTAACTGCCGGTCCTGGTCGTACCAGACTTTACTAAAGAGTTTATGCTCCAGATAGACTCCTCAGAAGTTGGCCTAGGAGCTGTACTGTCTTAAGAGATTAATGGGGAAGAGCATCCCATCCTGTATATGAGCCAGAAGCCCTTGTCCTGCGAGAAAATTATGGCATTGTGGAGAAACAATGTTTAGCCATAAAATGGGCCATAGAAATGCTAAGATATTACCTACTTGTCCGAAAGTTTAAATTGGTGTCAGACCATGCCCCTTTGAGATGGTTGAGGGAAAAGAAGGGTAAGAATGCCCAAGTAACTAGATGGTTCTTAGGTCTCTAAAACTTTAAATTTCACGTATAGCATAGACGCGGGAAGTTACACGCTAATGCTGATGCCCTCTCCAGAATTCCCTGCTTGGTGTCTGAAGGTTCCCAAACCCCCGGCTTTGGGCAGAGGGGGGGAATATGTGACAGAGTCATTGGTGTAATATATGAGGGGAGGTATGTGTCACTCAGGTTGCTCTCCTGTGTGAACTGAGACCTACTGTGGCTGAGCATGGTTTAAATGTTCAGTCCTGTTTTTTTTTCTGTGTTGTGGTCAGGAGAGGCAAGGTGTCCACACTAGGAAAGCTTCATCTCAGGATGGAGCTGAAGGCTGGGATTGCACCCTGTGTGGGCGTATTCCTCATACATATGGACTGTGCTATCCTTTATCTTTTGTTTTGTCATTTTGCCAGTAAGACCGTGTTTATTCTTGCTGGAGTTGCAGGGCTTTATGCCATATAATAAAGCCTGCATAGAAAACCCGGTTCCTGAGTCTACTTCCGGAAGCGGCCGAGTGCGTCGTCTTGCTTCTCCCTCTATACGCTGTGCATTGTGCCTTGGTGTTTTTTCTTAACTCTTAGTCTTGATTTTTTGGGGGGATTTTATTATCACTCTGTTTATTATTGTGCTTCATATCATTCTAATAAAATTTGTAATTTTATAAAGTTGGTGGTTACATTTTAAAACTGCTAGTAATTTTTCACTATTTTAGTGACTTGTTTGTAATTATTACTATATGCTGTAGAAAATATTATATTATAGCTGGCACTAGTTTTGAGATTACCATATTTTTTGGATAATAAGACACACTTTTCCCCCCCAAAAATGAGATGTGCCATTAGTCCCCTGAGGAGTCGAGTGTGAAGAAACGCATCGGAACGCATGCAGGGAAAGTGGAGGGCCTCCACACTAGCGTTAGATGTAGCTTGCCCTTGTCAGGGTGGGAGTTTGGGGAATGAGTTTATGTAGCCCAAATAGGGATCTATAGGGCTAGACTACTCACCCTCTTCCTCGATGGAACGAGCAGGACTGTTATTACTCCCTTCCCTGACTACTAATGGGTGAGAACATTCTATGTTTAATTACTTTTCGTCTAACCTATTCAGGGTATTAAGATTGGCTAATCATAGATTTTATCATAGCTATTGTCCTTTTGATTTGTAATCGTACTCTGTATGACCACTGTCAGTCATTCATTGAATGTCTGTCTTGCCTAAAGGAACTTGATATATTATTATTATCTGTTGATATTATTGACAAGATGTACATTGTCCAATCACTTTTGTTGACCGTAGATTTGGATATTTGGTATCTCTGTGATCCATTTGACGCTGTAGCAGTGATCCTCTGCTGTATTAAGAGCGTCTGTTAGGATCCTAGATTTATTGTTGCTACCTTTATAATCTGAACATTTATTTTGTAGGTGGTTCATGATTATGATTCTATTTAGAGGTGTACTAGTTTCCAATGTTGCCAGAGGTGATTCATACCTTGGCTGGAACCTGCTTTTCCTCCTTTTTTATATATATGTATAGGCAGCATGTTACAATTAAAAAATACCCAACACTGCAGATAAGCATTTGTAAGTGTAAAGATGTTGGCACTCACCCAATAAATGAGCAAAACGCTCATTCTTGGATGTATTGTTTTTGCTGGAACCCAAATCATTGTTCTCATCAGCACATCGGCCTGTGTAAACATTATTTACTGCCCATAACATGATGCTGTATCTAATATCATTCATTCTGTTCGCATCATTGTTCATCAGCCTGTGAAAAGAGGCCCATATTCAAGCACTCCTTTAACAGTCTGAATTAGGCTCATGTAAATGCACCCTAAATGCTTCTGTGTGATGATGCCATATGATAGCACTTTTTCATTTTTGCCTAGATTCATACTTTCTCTAAAATCAGCCTTGGGTGCACTTTTCTATTGGTAACTATCATTTTTTCTGTACTTTAACATGAATGTTTTAATTTGTAACTGCAGTTCTGATGGAAGACAGAAGAGGGCAATATATACTCCCACATTTTGATTAAGCATGTTGAGCAAAAGAACCTTAATGTATTGAATTAACTAAATCTACTTAATTTTTATGATTTAGTCATGATAATAATTGTGTATAACTGTGGATAAGTTTATACTGTATAACTTTAATCCCTTCAGCCCCCAATCCTGTTTTCATCGTCATGACCAGGCCAAATGTTACAATTCTGACCAGTGTCACTTTATGAGGTAATAACTTTGGAACGTTTCAACGGATCCTGCTGATTCTGAGAATGTTTTTTGTGTATCATATTGTACTTCATGATGGTGGTAAAATTTGTTCGATATCACTTGCATTTATTTGTGAAAAAAATGGAAATTTTGCGAAAATTTGGAAAATTTTGAAATTTTCAAACGTTTAATTTTTATGCCCTTAAATCATAGAGATATGTCACACAAAATAGTTCATAAATAACATTCCCAACATGTGTACTTTACATCAGCACAATTTTTGAAACATAATTCTTTTTTGTTAGGGAGTTATAAGGGTTAAAAATTGGACAGCGATTTCTCATTTTTCGAACAAAATTTACAAAACCATTTTTTTAGGGACCACATCGCATTTGAAGAGACTTTGAGGGTTCTATATGACAGAAAATACCCAAAAGTGACACCATTCTAAAAACTGCACCCCGCAAGGTGCTCAGAACCACATTCAAGAAGTTTATTAACCCCTCAGGCACTTCACAGGAATTAATGGAATGTGGAAGGAAAAAATAAACATTTAACTTTTTTTCACAAAAATGTTACTTTAGATCCATTTTTTTTTACTTTCACAAGGATAACAGGAAGAAATGGACCCCAAAATTTGATGAACAATTTCTCCTGAGCATGCCGATACCCTGTATGTGGGGGAAAACTGTTTGTGTGCACAGCAGGGCTTGGAAGGGACCAGTTGACGTTTTTATTTGTAACATTTTTGGGTAAATTACATTTTTTGCTCACTTTCTATTCGTCAGAGTCAGAATGAACAAAAAACAGCAATTCAGGAATTGTTTTATTTTGTTTGTTTTTTTATGCCATTCCGCATGTGGTAAAATTTATAAGGCAGCTTTATTCTTTGAGTCAATACAATTACAGCGATACCACATTTATATAGTTTTTTTTTGTATGTTTTGGCGCTTTTACAAAATGAAAACTATTTTACAGAAAAAATAATTATTTTTGCATAGCTTTATTCTGAGAGATTTTTTATTTTCCTGCTGATGGAGCTATGTTCCCCTGCCTCTGCTGCATCATATTTGTGTCTCCCTTGCCTGTACTCCTTGGTTGTCCAAGGAACTGTGACCTCTGCCACCAGCGTTTTCAGATGGGAATTTTTTCCCCATTTTTTCCCTTTCCTCAAACTATTCACACTGAACAGATGGTATAAATGTGTGGGTAGTAGCGTCTGTAGCGCAGGAAACCAACTCCTGTTCCTCCTCATCCTCTTCCTCCTCCTTCCCATTAGCACCCAATCCGCATCGGGATGAGATGAGGCTGGGCTGTGTGGCATCCTGTATGGTTCCTTGCTCCATCTCATCATGCTGCGCCTGCAATGCCTCCTCTTTAATTGTGAGCAACGAGCATTTCAGATAACAGAGGAGCGGGATGGTGATGCTAATTATGGTGTCATCACCAATCACCATCTTGGTAGAGTCCTCAAAGTTTTGGAGGATGGTACAGATGTCTGACATCCATGCGTGCTCCTCAGTTCTTATGTGCGGAGGCTGACCTGAATGCCAACGGGCGTGTTGAAGCTGGTACTCAACTACAGCCCTCTGCTGCTCACAAATCTTTCCCAACATCTGCAAGGTTGAGTTCCAACGCATGGTGACATGCACACCAGTCGTTGACCTGGACGCTGCAAATGCTGGTGAAACATGGCGAGGGCAGCGGAAGCTGTAGATGACTTTCTGAAATGGGTACACATGCGGCATACTTTGACAAAAAGCTGAGGAAGATCTGGGTAGGTTTTGAGAAGCTGCTGAAACACCAGATTGAGCACGTGGGACAGGCATGGTATTTGTGTGAAGTTGCGTAGCTTCAGAGCCACCACCAGATTCCAGCCATTGTCACACATGACCATGCCTGGCTGTAGGTTCAGCGGTGACAGCCACAGAGCTACTTTCTCTGTTACAGCTATCAACAACTCTTCAGAGGTGTGCGGTTTGTCCCCTAAACATATTAGCTTCAGCAGTGTCTGTTGCCACTTGGCCAAGGCAGTGCTGCAGTGCTTCCAGCTTGAGACTATTGTGGTCATTTCGGAGATGGAGGCTGAAGGTGAAGAGGAGGAGAAGGTGGAGGATCTGTAGAATGTGGGGGCAACCCTGATTGACCCAGGGCCCGCAATCCTTGGCGTCGGGGGGACGTGTTCCGTCCCAAGGTCCGACTGGGTTCGGGCTTCCACTATATTAACCCAATGTGCTGTCAGCGAGATGTACCATCTCTGGCCACAAGCACTTGTCCATGTATCCGTGGCTAGGTGGACCTTCCCAGTAACTGCGCTGCTGAGGGCACAGCTAGTGTTCTGGGACACGTGCTTCTGTAATACGGGGATGGCACACCAGGAGAAATAGTGGCGGCTGGGGACTGTGTACTGATTCCATCTCCACGAGCATAAAAGGCAACCTTTCAAGCGCAAACATTCAAGAAATATGTGAATTTAGTAGTGTGGCCTGTGGGGCATTGGCTGCGTATTTGTACTTGAGTTCCAAGGACTGTGATAGGGACAACTGAAAGCTGCAAAGGGACAAGGACATGGACGGTGGTGGTGATGGTTGCAAGTGTGCAATGTCAGGTGCAGGGCGGGAGGCATCTTCGCCTGCTCTATGGACAGGGGATTGACATGCATGCACAACAGCGGAACAGGCAGTGGTGTCAACCGCAGACACTGTTTCTGGACAATGGCTTCAGCCCACCTAGTCGGGTGCTTTGCTGTCATGTGCATGAGCATGCTGGTGGTGGTCAAGCTGGTAGTTTTGCTGCCCCTGCTGATGCTGGCCTGGAAGATGTTGCATATGGCCTTTTTGGGGTTATTTGGACAGTTTTTAAAAAAGAACCAGACTCGGGAAGACCTAACAGTTGGACTGGCAACTTCCGTCGTGTTGATGTTACGGGGAACAGTTGGCCATCTTGTGTCTGTGGCCACCACACTGCTTGTTCCTGCCTTTTGTGGTGCTATGCCTCCCTCTCCCTGTGTGCTGCTGTCCTTGCTCTGCATGTCACCTTGCCAGGTTAAGTCAGTGACTTCATCGTCCACCATCTCGTCTTCCACTTCTGTATCCTGGTCCTCATCCTGACTTTCTGGCAATTGTGTCTCATCATCATCTACCTCTTGCGACAGTAATTGCACTTTCCCGCTTTTTTATCACCATTTAAGATTATTTTTTTCCAGAAAAATGTATTAATTTATTGGTAACATCTACATTCCCAATTGCAAAAAGGTTGAGACGCTGTGAAAAATATAAAAGATAAAAAACAAGAATACAATGATTTGGAAATCATTTGAAGCCATATTTTTTCGGAACAGAATGGACTACAAAATAGAAAACTGTTTTGTAGTCAGATGAATCAAAATTTGAAATTCTTTAATGAAATCACAGACACAGTGTCCTGCAGACTCAAGATGAGAACCATCCAGCTTGTTATCAGCGCACAATTCAAAAAGCGCTGATGGTATGGGGTTGCATTATTGCTTATGACATTGTCAGCTTACACACCTTGAAAGGCATCATCAATGCTGAAGTTTTAGAACAACATATGCTCCCATCCAGACAATGTCTATTTCAGGAAAGGCTTTGCATATTTGAACAAAACCATGCTAAAGCTCATACTGCGTACTTCACAATATCATGGCTTCAGAGAAGAAGAGTGCAGGTGATGAAGTGGCTGTTTGCAGTCCAGACTTTTCACAAATAGAATACATTTGGCACATAATAAAACAAAAAATCCAGTAAAGACCCAGGACTATTGAGAAGCTAGAATCCTAGATCAGACAAGTATGGGACAACATGTCTTGTATAAGGATCACTGGTAATGTGTTGGAGGGGAGATATGTTTCACTGAGGTTATTAGCTTCAGTGATATAAACCTGGAAGTTTTGCTCCAGCATGTTATGTGCTGAGAGGAGTTAATCGGCCATGGCAGGCCCAAGTCTATTATGAACAGCTGAAGGGGTGGGTGGGACAGCTGTTCACCATATCTCTACCATAGGGAGCGATCTAGGAGGCAAAAGTGAATCCTTTGGACTTAATGATTGTTCTGTGTAGTCTGCAAGTTAGCTGATCTCCAGAGCTGGGTTCTTGGTAAACAGAGCTGAATGCTGTTTCCTGTGCGGTCGAACCCCACAGTCATAAGGACTATAGTGAGTGCTGTTCAGTTTATGTCAAGAAGAATGAATATATCTATTTTATTTTGTTTGTAGGAAGCCTTTTTTAATAAACCAGTTGTAGATTTAAATTAGAAGCGTTTCTGTGACTACCTTGTTAAGCAGCCGAGTGAGCCGATCTACCAGAGCATCTACCAAAACTCCAGCAAGAGTGGATGGTACACAATGGTAGACATGGTGTGTATGAACTTTTTAGCGATGTGTTGCTGCCATCAAATTCTAAGTTAGTTAGTTTTTTCAAATGACATGGAAAAATGTCTAATGTTTAACTTCTGATATGTGTTTTATGTCCTGTTTTGAATAAAATATGACTTTAACAGCTTTCCAAATCATTGTATTCTTGTTTTCTTTACAAATATTACAAAGTGTCCTAACTGTTTTGGAATTTTGGTTGTATAATAGTGGTTACCTTTCCCTAATGGCATTCCTATTAAAGAGGTAGAGCATGTGACTATGTGTCCCTTGTTCCTAGGGGCCAGTCACAGAATTGCTTTCCCTCCTTTCCTTGACACTGTAAGGATATGTGTGCATGACATTTTTAAGGCTCCAAAAACTGCCTGTCAAAGTACTAACTAAACATTAAAAAAATGAATATATGCATTTCTGCGTAAAAACTAATTGCTGTTCATATGTTCAATCTTTTGAGCATGTTTTAACCACTTCATGTATTCAAAGACACAATGCAGTTCAAAGAAATGAGCTGACCACTTTTTAGGCATTTTCTATTCTAAGAACACTGTATACTTTACAATACAATTCAATATGAAAGCTTTAAAGACTCTTGGAACACATACACCCATTACTTAAAAAAACATCCCTCGGCCAGACCTGCACAACTAACTAGAGACTGGTTTGTAATCTCCCCTTCATTTCTAAATTCTGGAAAGTTTTGTCCACTCTCATCTAATCTGCCATCTCTCAGATAATGCTCTTTTTGACCCTTTACAATCCTGTTTCTGCTCTTTACACTCTACTGAAACTGTCCTCACTAAAGTATCTAATGATCTACTAACAGCTAAATCTAATGATCACTACTAGCTGCCGATTCACTTGAATCTTTCTGCAGCATTTGACATCGTGGATCACCAGATCCTCCTCACTATGCTCTGCTCTTTCGGGCACACAGATACTGCTCTCTCTTAGTTCTCCTCCTACCTCTTTGACTGCTCCTTCACTGTATCTTTTGCTGGCTTCTCTTCCTCTCCTCTTCCCCTTTCTATCGGGGTCCCTCAAGATTCAGTTCTAGGCCCCCTCCTCTTCTCCCTATATATTGACACATTGCCCCGACAGATGGGGTGGGAAGAACTGAGACATCAGACAAACATCCCTTTATAGAGGTCACCAGAAGAGACCCAGGACCGGATGACCCCAGCGTGGACTGACCCACCCCCAAGGACAATCTCATCCAAACCAGGATCAAACCCAAGAACACTTAAACACTCTCAACCCCAGGTCCCAATATGCTAGAGGTGCCGACAAAGATGACATGTTTCCTGAAACTGCCCCAGCCCAGACAACGGATGGTAGAGTGCGAGTCAGGACATTTAAACTAGATCACCTCCAGTGGTAGGGTGCACTGGAGGGAATAACCCATGTAGGCAAGGCCTGAAATGCCATAAGAACCTGGTGTCCCCAAGTCCAGTTATGGACATACTGATTGAAGACAAGATCATGCATGGCCTAGTGGAGAGTTTCCACAATGCCACTGGAGTACTTCGAAACTCATTTCGGTCACTTTATTAAAGCCAAGCATGGAAAACTGATTAAGCTGACTTCCGATAACTAGATGAAGATTCCAGTCCATGGGATAGCGTGGATGCACATAAAGATTGGAGACCTAGATGTGGGTCAAAAAGGGATCATGCTGGTGGATGGAGATTCATGGTCAGACCTCGATTGTATTAGGAATGAATGTTCTGCGTGATCTGGACCGGTTGATGTTCCAAAAAGATGGCCCGAGATACTGGCAGAGAGTCACAAAACATCGGCCTACACAGAAGGTGTTCCCAAGACTGAGTTAAAGCCATGCCATCACAGGTGCTGAGTAGTGGAGTAGTGCGGGAGAGTCAGAGTCCATGGGCCGCACCAATAGTTCTTGTCCAAAAGAAGGACAGAATCCTGAGATTCTATGTCGACTATCACAAGTTGAATAGTGGCACCGTATGAGACGCTTATCCTTTGCCTAGAGTTGAAGAGTCCCTGATAGCGCTTCGACAGGCCAAGTATTTCTCCATGTTAGATCTGGCAAGTGGCTACTGACAGGTTCCAGTGGCTGAAAGAGACAAGCCAAAGACAGCTTTCATTTTACCAATGGGCCTGTAAGAGTTCAATAGAATGCCTTTTTGAACTCACCTATGCACCTGGGATGTTTCAGCGGTTAATGGAACACTGTTTGAGTGAGCTGAATTTTGAATCCATCTTGATCTATCTGGACATTATTCAATCACCCACATTTGAGTAACATATATGAAGACTACGACAAGTGCTGACCTGTCTTCAGGCCAACTGTCTGAAGTTAAAACCCTGAAAGTGTCATTTGTTTCAGACAGAAATTTAATATATGGGGCACATGGTGTCTTCGGGTGGTGTCCGTCCGGTAGTAAGCAAAATGGAAGCTACAGACCCTTCAAGAGCTGTGAGCCTTCCTGGGATATTACCGATGCTTCATCTTGAACTTTGCTAAGATAGCTGAGCCTCTTCACAAGTTACTGAAGGGGACTGCAAAAGGCCCAAAGAATTGCTCATTGCCTGAGGACCCTCGCAATAATGAGCCTTGGATCAGTTGAAAGAATCCTTGACCAATGCTCCGGTGTTGGCATACGTCCAATATGCTTGGCCATTCATTCTATATACGGATGGAAGTCTTCTTGGATTGGGAGCAGTGCTGGCCCAGTAGCAAATGGGCCAGGAACGAGTAATAGCATACGGCAGTTGGTCCTTTAGTGACTCCAAACGAAACCCAGATAACTACAGTTCCTGCTGTTGGCGCTCGTCTGGGCCATGACCGTGAAGTTCGCCGAATACCTCACTGGAGCACAGGTCTTGGTTCAGACTGACAATAATCCATTAGCTGATCAGCAAAGTGAGAAACTGGTGGCCCTGGAACAGAGGTGGGTCGCCCGAATGGCGAAGTTTAATTACTCCATCAAGTACCATTCTGGCAAAGAGAATGCTAATGCTGACGCTTTCTCTCGAGTCACCCTTCCCATTTCCTCTGGAGAGGTAAATGAAGAAGAAGAAGAGATGGAGAGACCTAGGTTGTGTGAAACCTGTGGCCTCTGTAGCCAAGACTAGTGGAGTAACAGCAGGCCAGATGGTGTTGGTCAGCAGTACACCGGCCGAATGGGACCAGACCCAAAATGACGACCCTGTATACCAGATGATCAAGGGCAGGCTACTAGAAGGGAAATGACCTTCAGTGATGGCTTATCCTCACATGGCTGGAGATCCTGCACCAGTGGGAAAGACTCTGTGATAAAGATGGCATAATATACCAGTGTATTTGCCGTCAGAGAGAGAAAAGAAGTAGCAAGTCGTGATTCTTATAAGCCTAGCTGGGAGTGTGGCTAAGGAAGACCATGAGAAAAGTGCACATTTTGGTCCAGAGAAAACTTACAAATGGATTCAGTGATTTGTGTACTGTCCTCAGCTGGAGCAGATCGTCAGAGAAGTCTGCCAGCAATGCAGAGCTTGCGAGCTGGCGAAGACACCGGAGCAGAGGGCGCCGACTCAAGTCATCTGGTCAACTGCACCTCTGGAGATCTTGATGATCAATTATCTACTGGTCGGGCCTGCCGCAGGAGGATTACAGTACTGTTTAGTAATGATGGATCACTTTTCAAAGTTTGTGGTGGCCGTACCGACTCGCAATCAAACTGCAGTGACGACGGCAAGGGTTGTGTGTAGACACTTCATTCAGGTATATGGATGTCCGAGGATGATTCACTCTGACCAAGGAGAATGCTTTCACGGAAAAGTCATGAAAAAGCTCTATGAGATCTATGGGATTCAAAGGTCCCGAACAACACTGTATCACCCACAGGGAAATGGCGCCTGTGAGTGATTTTATTGAACACTGCTGCAGATGCTTCGAACCCTTGAGGGAGACAAGAAATTACGGTAGCCAGATTATTTGCCTGAACTGCTCTGGGCCTACAATAACTGAGCATATAGCGCCACTGGCTATACTCCCTGCATGTTATTATTTGGACAGTCGGGAAGAGAAGTGTCCAAACTTAACATGAGTACTCCAACCGAAGAAAAACACTGCACTCCAGACTTATGGGTGCAGGAGCACCGAATCAGACTGAAAACTATCCACCAGTTTTTAGAAGACAAGCAACAAAATCAGTTACCCCAAGACCATGGTCCAGTCAAAACTGAACCATTTAAACCTGGGGACAGAGTGTTTGTCCGTGTAATGACTACCATTGTAAAGTTGGATGTTTGCTGGGAGTCGTAACCCCTACAAGGTGTTGAAGCAGGTAATTTCGAATGGACCAGTGTACGATGTGAAGCAAGAAGACAAATCTGATCTGTTACGCCCACTATATCGGAACATGCTTCGCCACTGTCATTCCATTGACCCCCCGAGACAACCTCGGCCTGAGTCCAGCAGGAACAATATATCCCAAGTGGAAGATTATGATGATGACGAATGGTGGACTGTACCGGTCACGTCAAGCTTAACAGACAGTACAGCTGTGGCAACCGAACCAGAGCCGCAACTGAGAGAAGCCGAGGGCCCTATAGAGTCCTTGGACCCTGCTGGCTTGTGTAGGTCAGAGCATCCCACATCGAGCGTCCCCCCACAAAGGTACCTCCAAAATGATTTTGAGTGGGGCCAGATCTTGGTTGGTGCTGTTTTTGTCGAGACATCAAAATGTTACTGGGGTGGAATGTAAGGGTTAATCACAGTTTACTGTGTTGTTGTAGATTTGTGATGTAATATATGAACTGCCCAGAAGAGGGCAAGGACACAGCATCTTGAGCTAGACCATGTGAGGCCTTATCTCTAAGGACTTAGAGAAGCCCTGCGTTAGAGAGATTGACATTCTCTAAGAGATTTCATTCAATGTTTATGATTATTCGGTACTCAGCCCAGCAAGGAACCGCCCATTCCAGTCTCAGGATGTACCGCCGCCATCTTATATCTGAGAATAAATATGCGCATATATAAATAACTTTAGGGAGGTCTAGTTAGTTAGGAGAAAAGGTCTGTTCTGTAAGAGAAACTTCAAAAACTGATCTGAGTAGGTGATTACTAGAGTACTGGCAGAACACAGTCGTGTTGTGGCTTTAGGCATAGAAAGGGTTAATCGCATGTATGTTTGCTGGCATATAGCTGTTAATGCTGTATACTGTAATTCAGTGTTAATGAGAGGAATAGCTGTCATGGTATTTGTTATTTATTCGCTGTTTACCTACCAGCCTACACTTTTTTTTTATAAACTGTTTAGTAAATATTTATAGTATATTATTTAATATTTGTGCTTGTGATCCGGTCCGTGCCCAGGGAGTCAGACTAAGTGGCGCTGTATTAGCGGAAGATGTTGGATGACTACGCCACCCGTTGAGTACAGCTAAGGAGCTGCTGCTGCAGGGCAGACCGCTGAGGCCGGTGGTAGGATTGTGCAGCGTGATAGTATAACCCCCAACGGGAGGGGTATGGCCTCAGGGCAGCCGACGTGGATGATGGGGGTAGCAGGAACCACTCGGAGACGGTACGGTGTAGTTCAGGGTCTTTACTGGTGACAAAGATAGACCCTCCCGGAGTACTGGCTAGCGATTGGGACCTGGTCAGTCCTTGAGCAGATGGGATCTCCCCTAGCCAGGCGGAGTTGTAGGCCTCCCAAACTAACTGTACTCTTCTGGCTACCTTGCTAGAGGCGGGTATAAGTAGCCCACGTCCCTGAATGTACCGTGTGGTGCTCACCCGTATGGCCGGTGACTCGGGGCCTTCTAGTAGCTTCCGCTCCACCACGGCGGTGCTGGTCCCACGCGTGTGACCGTGCCTTCGGGTTTCTTGGTCAGAGGACCTGAAATCCCCTGCCGGTCGGTTTCTGCTGCTGGGTAGGAGTTAGTCCCCACAGCCTCGGACTCCGGGTCCGGTGATAACTCTTCTCAGTCAGGGCGAGCTCTGCAGCTGCCAGCCCCTGACTCCTTGTAACACTGCTCCCACAGAGCTCCTGTTGTTTCTTCCCATAGCTGCTTCTCTTCTCTGTCTCTACTTCTGGCATGGCCCAGGAGCTGGGCCCAGCCGGAGCCACAGCTCCCTGTCAGCCCTCCTGGCTGAACTCTCCCTCTGAACTCTCTAACCCTGCCTCAGCCCCAGGTTTATATAGGGGAAGTTCTTCCCCTCCCAGGACTGGGCAGGAGGTGTGGCATGCATAGGATTCCTGACCAAGAGACCTCCCACCTGCTCTCAGACATAACATTGCTGTTACTGTGGAAACCAGACCCCTGGGGTGCCACACTTGCCTGCTGATTGTTGCTGTACCCCTCGTCCTGTGTCCGTCCCTCGCCCACATTTCATGAGTGACGTCATCGCTCTTGCAGCTTGTCTGAGTCACACTGTGCTCTGCGTGACCCAGAAGTGACTTTCACAATGCAAGCCTATGGAGTGGCAGAATAAGGCTCCATAGGCTTTCTTTATAAAACAGACTTCTGGTTCATGCACAGAGCTTAGAACAAGCCAGCTAGTCAAAATTGACATGACATCACTCAGAAGAGAAGAACAGCGCTGAACACCGTAGAGAGCGGCGGCAGGGGATGCAATCCACTAATACATTAATAAACTCACACTACATTACATTCACCTACACACATATTTAATGAATAAAAAACTTAGTGGAAGTGTTTAATTTCAATACTTACAATATGTATTTAATCATCTGCAGGTAGCTCTCCCTAGTAATTCAAATTACCAACATATTTGAAAAAATGATGAGGATGTTAAAGTCCCACTCCCAAGACAGTCCTTTTCTTGACCAGGACATGCCCTTAAAAAGTGTATGATCATTAACACTTCTTATACACAAAGCAAATTCCCATCCACATATAAGATGGCAGTGAATACATTTATCGTGTGAATGCAGCTTACAGGTAATGTAAACTTGCAGATGAAAGCACATAAAAATATTTACAGAAGAGTTTAATACTTCTCTTCTAGACACTTCATAAAATACAATTTATTTTTATGTAATAAATCATCTGTCTGTGCACTTGGATTCACTTGGAGGATTATCAAAGCGTTTGGATTGTTGCTCTTTTGGTGACGTTGAACCAGTACTATTATATGACCGATGCTTTACCAGTTCAAAGCGAGCAGATTTCCTTTGTTAATGAGTAGACACATTGAGTTTTTTTGTACTTGCAGGTTTGTGAAACATATAATATTTCTTATTTCTAATCATTTTAATAATTCTTACATTTTTTGTCAAGTGATAAAGATCATTTTATATTTAATTTTAGCATTTTTCTTATTTTCTGAAAAAATTGAACATAGCCCTGTGTGCACTGAAGCAACCCTCTTTAACCTCAAAGGATGACAGCTTGGGAAGCTGGGTATATGGCCATGTAATGTACCATTAAGTGACAGCCATTAAACTGAATGATATTAGAATGCATGGATGGGTAACGTTTGACAGCGCAGGAGCCACTCTTAGGGCTTGTTCACACGACTGTATTTTTTCTGAGAGTGCTGTCCGTGGGGCAATGCAGAGGAGTGATTTTATTCACTGTCTGAAAAAAATTATACAGAAACATAGTATAATGACTCGCCCCCAGGGTCGTGGGGTACTCGGCGGCCGGGCCTTATGGCTGCTTTTGGGGGAGATCACGGTGGCTAGCCCGGTCCGTGACCCAGGGTGGTCAGTGCAAAAAGGGGATATTTATAGGGGATTTGTCGTGACGCCACTTGTGATGTCTGGTGAGGATCACCAGTGCTGTGACAGTCCTCAGAAGCAGGTGTTAGAGCAGCTTGAGAGGGAACGGCTCCCCACAGGTGGAGCAGGCCTCAGGGCAGTGAAAACGATACAGGTTGCACTGGGTGTTGTGGTGCAGGGGGAGCGATGGCGCAGCAGAAGTAACGGACAGAGGCAGGGGCTTTGCTTCAATTCCTTTACTGGGTCTGTTGTTGATTGGTTAAGAGTGTTATACAATGGGGCAGAGACTTTTCCACTTGTGAACGGTTGGGTTGGACACCCTTTTGAGGTGAAGTCTGGTGTCCGCCAGGGCTGTCCTCTGAGCCCACTGTTATACGTGTTCGCGATCGACCCCCTTCTAAGGCGGGTGGAGCGCGGACCGTTGGTGGGAGTCGGGATGGATCGAGCGGAGTCAGAGGCCACCTTGAGGGTAGTGGCGTACGCCGACGATGTTTCCCTTTTTGTATCCTCGAGAGAGGAGGCGGATTGGGTCTTGTCTGAGGTTGAGCGCTACTCGGTGGCATCCGGGTCCATGATCAACCGGGATAAGTGTGAGAGTCTCTGGCTGGGAGGGGGAGATCCAAGTTTTGATCAGGGCCTCAGACCACAGCAAAAATTCTAGGTATCAGTTTCGGCCCGGGGGATTATCCTCAGCAAAATTTGGCAGACTGAAGATTGCCGCCAAGAAAGTGGATCAGTGGAAGGGTTGGTCCTTGACCCTGGGGGAAAGGGTTAGCCTGGCCAAGAGGTATTTGCTCCCTTTACTAATATACCTGGGCAGCGTTTGCATCTTGCCAGAGCCTCTTTGGACACGGGTCTACAGCCTGTTCTTCCAGCTATTGTGGGGAAATAGGCTGAACCTAATCAAGAGGGAGGTCACGTACCGCACGAGGAGACTAGGAGGGTTGAGTATGGTCAACCCAGTGGTGTTTTTAGTAAACACCTTTCTTAAGGCTAACATCGCCAACCTCTGGTTAGGGAGGGCTCCTCCGTGGGTATTCTCCTGTAGGGGGTGGTTTCGGCCTTTCTTCCAGGAATGGAAGACGGGAGGGCAGGTGAAGGACCTGCGAACGCCTCATGGGTATCTTCCGGCTTACGCTTCCCCGGTTCTGAAAGTGATCCGCTGGTGGGGTCTGGGAGTGAGGGAGATCAGGGCCTTGTCGAGAAAACTACTTGACAATAGGGTTCTGTTGACCCACTTCCAGAAGCCCCTGGTACTCAAGGATTGCCCAAGCTGGGATCTGGAGGTGGGGCTCGGGCTTTTGAACTCAAAACAGATCCCTGTGAAGTTTTGGGACTTGGCTTGGCGCTGCTTCCATGGGAGACTGTATGTGAGGGACAACCTGAAGTACAGGAACTCTGATGACCGGGATTGTCCCCGCGAGGAGTGTGGCGGCATGCTTGAAAGCATGGAGCACGTCCTGTTTCGGTGTCCCTTTAATACAGAGGTCTACTGCAGGGTGGTTGCTTCCATTGGCTGGCCTCGGCTGGCAAGCCTTTCCTATGCGGAGTGGGCCTATGGGGCATTCAGGTCCCTTGATGGCTGAGATCGGGGCACGGTTTTGTTAGTTAGCTTAGTGACTAGGTTTTACACGTGGAATGCACGGTGTTTAGTGTCCACCCAGCAGAAAGCCCTCACCAGGGAGGAGGTGATTAGGAACATCCTGGGTGAACTTGCGAAGGTGCGCTCGCTGGAGTACGAGAGGCTGGGTGGAGGGAGGCCCTCCCTTCTATGGAAGGGGTTCTCATTTATGGTGCCCTAGGGATAGTTAGGGTCCTGTGTGTTTTAGGGTCAGGCAGTTAGTATTAGGTTGGTAGTGAGGGCCAGTGAGGGACAGGTAGGGATAGGTAGGGAAAGATTGGTAGGGTGGTAAGGACAGATTTTTCTTTTCTTTATTAGAGAGGGTCAGGGTGTTGTGAAGTAGGTCAGGGTGAGGGCCTCCGCAGTTTCCAGTTTCCCGGTGGTGGGCTGTTACCCTCACTTTGTAGCTTTTTGTTTTTGGTATTTGAACTCGTATATAGGGCTTTCAGGCACCAAACTTGGGTCTGATTCTGGTTTATGATAATGTAATAGGTGTTGTTATAAGATGCTGTAAAGTTGTGTATATTATTTTGTATGTTTATGGTTATCATGTATATTATTCATGTATGTATGTGTATTATGAAGTGTGTGGGGGGATTAGTTTAGGTTGGGTGGGGGGTTTCGGAGGGGAGGGTGGGGGGTTGGGGTTCGGTGGAGGGGGGTGTGGTATCATGGACGTTCTGAAGTGCATGAAAAGGCAAAAGGACCTGTTTTTTTTCGGGCCACAAACTTTAGTGGGACCCTTGTGTGATGTGATAAGGCCACAAACTCTTGTGGGACCTTGGGTGTCGGGTGTGTATATTTAGTTCAGGTTTTGTTATATTATTAAAAAAAAAATGTAAAAAAAAAAATAAAAATTTGCGTGCAATGTTGTGTCGGCCAAGAAGCCTACTTTTCTCTTTTTTGGCAGTGGGCCAGGTTTTTAGTTCTCTTTTTTGTGGTTTGGCATGAGTGCATAAGAGTGAATGTGTGTATGTTATGAAGGGGTAAAGGAAAAAAAGGAAAAAAGGACAAAGGTGTTATGATAGGCTACAAGCAATAAGGAAAGACAGGAGATCTGTCCCTACAATAGAACTAAGCTAGATCCCTATGATGTAACGGGGAACCTGATCCTGCGATCAGACCCGCTAAAGTCCTCAGCTAGTCTGAACGAAGACCTATAGATGTGAGGGAGGGATCCCTACAAGAACTAGGGACTGGGAGAAAGATGGACACCTCCTTGCAGAAATTGTAGCAGTAAAAAGACAAACACACAACATAGAACATAAAGGTCAAAAAGACCTAGCTAAACTGACTGAGAAAGGTTACAAAGCACCTGGCTAGCTTAAGAGTAGAAATTACAATGAAGTCCAGCATGGCCAGAAGGACGGAGCAGGATTGAATAGGCAAAAAGGTCATGTGACCAGCAAAATAGAAAAAACCTAACAGGAGAGTTCTAACAAAAGGAGGGTCAAGGCCTTCCCCTGCTGAGGGGGGTTTTGAGCAAGACGTATTGCTCTAGTTGACATTTTTCTTGCTAAAGATTGCTGGACTTTGTGTTTTGGGCTTTTTTTGGGTTTCCTTGGGGATTTGTTTACTGGGGCTTATATTTGTATGTTGTTGTTTTTGTTGTGTTTTGTACTTTTATATAAAATAAAAAAAGAGTTTCAGCTCCAGTAGCATCCACTAAAGCTGCTCCAGTTAAAAAGCTTTTATAAGGATCGACTTGGCGGTCCGCCGCAAGTCGTGCTACCGCCAGTCCCAGCCCTGTAGCTTCCTTCACCGGTGGGCTACTCCGCTGACTACGAGACACTGCTACTATGCCCAAAAGGATTTACTAGGTTAGATGCAGTAAAAAATAGTTATTAGATACACAGGTTGTGTTGCTTGCTTCAGATGGGCTACTCCACTGACTACCAGACACTGCTACTAGGCCCAAAAGGATTTCCTGGGTTAGATGCAGTAAAAAATTAGAATTAGACACACAGGCGGTGTAGCTTCCTTCACAGGTGGGCTACTCCGCTGACTACGAGACACTGCTACTATGCCCAAAAGGATTTACTGGGTTAGATGCAGTAAAAAATTGTTATTAGATACTTAGATACACAGGTGGTGTAGCTTGCTTCAGATGGGCTACTCCACAGACTACCAGATACTGCTACTAGGCCCAAAAGGATTTCCTGGGTTAGATGCAGTAAAAAATTAGAATTAGATACACAGGCGGTGTAGCTTCCTTCACAGGTGGGCTACTCCGCTGACTACGAGACACTGCTACTATGCCCAAAAGGATTTACTGGGTTAGATGCAGCAAAAAATTGTTATTAGATACTGTAACATACCTGGTGGCGTCCTTGCATAGTGGTCCATCTCCCACTGTGCAAGAGCGCGCACTTGATCTCCAGTCCAGTCTGCTAGCCTGACTTCCCTCCATGCTGTCTGCTTGCCTCTGTGTCTGCTGCTTAAGGGCGGCGCCCGATCACTTCCTGTTTCTTGTACCTGCTGCGGGCACACCCCTTGTGCGTTCTCAGCCTATTGCTGTCTGTCACCGGGTATTTAACCCAGCTGCTCCAATGAATCCCTGCCTGAGCATTGTGTTTCATTCAGTGTGCTCTTTCACTCTGAATGTGCCAGGTCCCTTTCTGTGTTTGCTTGCTTGCTTTTCTTGTAGGCTGTATTTCCAGTCCTGTCTGAACACGCTCCTTGCCTGTTCGTTCCGCCTTCTAGGGGCCGCATACCTAGACCCGCTCCCGTATCTTGTCTGTCCTGTCTGAACACGCTCCTGCCTTTTCGTTACGCCTTCTAGGGGCCGCATACCTAGACCCGCTCCCGTATCTTGTCTGTTCTGTCTGAACACGCTCCTGGCCTGTTCCTCCCGCCTTCTAGGGGCTGCATACCTAGACCCGCTCCTGTATCTTGCTACTGTGTCTGTTCTTGTCTGTATACTCTTCTAGCCTGGTTCTTGTGTTTCTCTATGTCTGTACCTTTCCTTTTTCTGCAGAGTCTGAACTCATACCTAACTCCTGCTCATTGTCACTGTACTTCCATTTGTGAGTTTGTGGTCCACTCGCTACTTCACTGCAAGTACTCCCCTGCTCTGCCTTGCACACCACTCCGGCGGTTCTAGCCTGCTCAGCCTTGCTCACCGCTCCGGCGGTTCTAGCCTGCTCTGCCTTGCTCACTGCTCCGGCGGTTCTAGCCTGCTCTGCCTTGCTCACCGCTCCGGAGGTTCTAGCCTGCTCTGCCTTGCTCACCGCTCCGGCGGTTCTAGCCTGCTCTGCGTTGCTCAGCGCTCTGGCGGTTCTAGCCTGCTCTGCCTTGCACACCGCTCCGGCAGTTCTAGCCTGCTCTGCCTTTGCTCACTGCTCTGGCAGTCTTGCTCCGCTCTGACCCTTTGCTCACTACTCTGGCAGTCTTGCTCCGCTCAGACCCTTTGCTCACTGCTCCGGCAGTCTTGCTCCACTCTGACCCTTTGCTCACTGAGCCAGCAGTCTTGCTCCGCTCTGACCCTTTGCTCACTGCTCCGGCAGTCTCGCTCCGCTCTGACTCTTTGCTCACTGCTCCGGCAGTCTCGCTCCACTCTTACCCTTTGCTCACTGCTCCGGCAGTCTCACTCCGCTCTGACCCTTTGCTCACTGCTCCGGCAGCCTCGCTCCACTCTTACCCTTTGCTCACTGCTCCGGCAGTCTCGCTCCGCTCTTACCCTTTGCTCACTGCTCCGGCAGTCTCGCTCTGCTCTGACTACTTTTGCTCACCGTTCCAGGCGGCCTCGTCCTGCTCTACTCTTGCTCACCACTCCAGGCGGCCTCGTCCAGCCCTACTCTTGCTCACCGCTCCAGGCGGCCTCGTCCTGCTCTACTCTCGCTCACCGCTCTAGGCGGTCTCGTCTTGCCCTGCTCTCGCTCACCAATCTGGGCGGCCTTACTCTGTTGTGTTTGTCCACCACATCTGTGGTTCTGTTCCTGAGTCCCAGTGTATACTGGGTCCTATCCCTCCTGTGTTCCTACCTGCTAGTGCCTCCCTGTCTGCATTCTAGCCGTGCTTGCCTGTACCCCCCTGCCTGCATACCCGCCTGCCTGCATACCAGTCGTGTCTGCCTATACCCACCAGTCTGTGTGCCAGCCTAACCGGTCTGTTCCTGTATTCCCCTGCGTGGGTCAACAGCCGTGTCCGGGGTCTGTCCTGGAGTAGCACCTGATCCCTCTGCTCGGTTCCTCCTTGGTGCACTGGCGTCGTATGCCGTCGTGCGACCTTGGTCGGATCGGGTGAATACCTAGTTACGCCCCTCCAGGCATTCACTCTCCGGCACGGTCCAGTGGAATCACACGCACACGCCGCTCAGCCCGGGCGTGTGCATTACAGATACACAGGTGGTGTAGCTTGCTTCGGATGGGCCACTCCACTGACTACCAGACACTGCTACAGGCCCAAAAGGATTGGCAGGCTTAGATACAGTAAAAAATTAGTATTAAATACACAGGTGGTGTAGCTTGCAACACAGATAGGCTACTCCAATGACTAACAGACACTGCTACAGGCCCAAAGGGATTGGTTGAGCTACATTTCGCCAAATGCTGTGAAAAACACTTGCACAGCACTGGCACAGATCTGCCTGGCAAAAAGTGCTATGAACTGCTGTAACCTAGCCCTCAAAAGGGCTGCAATTAGAACTAGTCCCTACTCCCTAAACCTATCTCTCTATGTAACTGGAAATTCGCTCGCAATTCACACAGTTATACTGTATAGCGCCCACAGCAGCAGCGGTGCCTTCTAACACTCAGCTGCAGCGGTGAGAAAATGGTGGCGACGGGGAAAATGGCTTGGTCTTATAGGGCAAGGACATGTGACATACACAGCCAATGACACATGCCCTTGCTTGTGTGAAAAAAAGCACTTTGCTGCGTGTGTGCGCTGCTGATAGGCTGACAGACTGCACCGCCCCACTGTAAATGTGGGAAAGAAAAAAAAAATGGAGATCGGCATTATTTCTGCAGAGATCCATCCCCTGCCCCCCCCCCCCGCCCACTCTACACTGAAACTGTCTATTAACATTGATTAACAGTATTAGGCTATGTGCCCACGATGCAGAAATGGTCAGGATTTTTTCCTGAGCGTTTCTGCATCTCCCTGGCAGAAAAAAACGTTGTCCTGCCAGGGACATGCGGAAATGAAGCGTTCTTCACATGCATTGCCGCATGCGGGTTGTCAAGCGCTTCCCACGCGATTTTAGCCTCACTTGGAAAGTGCTTGACAACTTGGTCACAACTATATAAATCCATGCAAAAGCCATGGATTTATATAGTGTGACCGAGAGAATGTCAAAAAATAAAAAAATAAATATATACTTACCCTCCGATGGCCCGCGCTGTCTTGCTTCGCTCGGTCCCGTCTGCCGGCAGCGGTAGAGTGAAGGACCTGCCGACGTCAGTGTGACACCCCAGGGGTCTGGTTGCCACAGTGATAGAGATATTACGTCTGAGAGCAGGTGGGAGGTCTCTTGGTCAGGAATCCTATGCATGCCACACCTCCTGCACAGTCCTGGGAGGGGAAGAACTTCCCCTATATAAAACTGGGGCTGAGGCAGGGTTAGTGAGTAGAGAAGAAGTAGAGACAGAGAAAAGAAGCAAATATAGGAACAGAACATCAGGAGCTCTGTGGGAGCAGTGTTACAAGGAGTCAGGGGCTGGCAGCTGCAGAGCTCGCCCTGACTGAGAAGATTTCTTACCGGACCCGGAGTCCGAGGCTGTGGGGACTAACTCCTACCCAGCAGCAGAATCCGTCAGGCAGGGGATTCCAGGTCCTCTGGCCAAGAAACCCGAAGGCCCCGAGTCACCGGCCATACGGGTGAGCTCCACACGGTACACTGAGGGACGTGGGCTACTTATACCCGCCTCTAGCAAGGTAGCCAGAAGAGTACAGTTAGTTTGGGAGGCCTACAACTCCGCCTGGCCAGGGGAGATCCCATCTGCTCAAGGACTGACCAGGCCCCAATCGCTAGCCAGTACTCCGGGAGGGTCTATCTTTGTCACCAGTAAAGACCCTGAACTACACCGTACCGTCTCCGAGTGGTTCCTGCTAACCCCATCATCCACGTCGGCTGCCCTGAGGCCATACCCCTCCCGTTGGGGGTTATACTATCACGCTGCACAATCCTACCACCGGCCTCAGCGGTCTGCCCTGCAGCAGCAGCTCCTTAGCTGTACTCAACGGGTGGCGTAGTCGTCCAACATCTACCGCTGATACATCGCCGCTCAGTTTGACTCCCTGGGCACGGACCGGGTCACCGCCACGAGACTACAACCCTCAACAGATCCGGCTCCGGGTAAGCTCCCGCGTGCGCAACGCAGCGCGACACAGGCCCAGGGGCGCGTCATCAGCGCCGCATGACCCGTCACATGACTCTGACGTCAGCACAGGTCCTTCATTCCATCGCGAAGTGCCGGGAAGCAAGGAGGAGGGCAGCGCGGGCCGCCAGAAGGTAAGTACATATTTATTTTTTATTTTATTCTTTTTTTACAGCTTTTTTAATGGCACCTGGGTGTGGATGAGACTCTCCTCTCCTCTACACCCGGGTACCATCCGCACATTAGAACGCGCCAATTACGCAAGTACAGATGCGGTCTTGCAGAATTGGCGCGTTCTAATGCAAGTCAATGGCGGCGAAAACGCAGCACTTCCGCAAAATAATTGGTAGTGCTGCATTTTTTTCCACAATGATAATCCGCAGCGGAAATTTCCACAGCATGTGCACAGCACATGCGGATTATCATTGGGGGACATGGCAGGCCTTCTACCATGCGTTTTTTAAGCATTTCTGCAGCGTTTTTGCCGCTGTGGAAACGCTTAAAAACGCATCGTGGGCACACAGCCTTACTGTGAAAAAATCCAGTTACGCTTTTGGTGCACGAACAGTTATCGAACATAACTTCGAACAGCCGAATTTTTTGCAAATCGTTCGAGTTCGTCGAATGACTCAAACACCGCCCAAAACAGCTCAAATTTGAGATTGGTGAACAGTTCGAGTCGAACACTGCTCATTTCTACCTAGAATATATCAGACCAAAAGTTTGGACACACCTTCTCATTTAAAGATTTTTTGGTATTTTCATGACTATGAAAATTGTACATTCACCCTGAAGGCATCAAAACTATGAATTAACACATGTGGAATTATATACTTAACAAAAAGTGTGAAACAACTGAAAATATGTCTTATATTCTAGGTTCTTCAAAGTAGCCACCTTTTACTTTGATGACTGCTTTGCACACTCTTGGCATTCTCTTGATGAGCTTCATAGTCATGAAAATATAGAAAAATCTTAAAATGAGAAAGTGTGTCCAAACTTTTGGTCTGTACTGTATATATATATATATATATATATATATATATATATATATATATATATATATATAATGAAGTTTAACAGTTTTTATTTTATTTTCTTTATTTTTACCAAATATACACCATAGTTATAAATTAGTCAGGCTGTGTGTCATTTTCACTGATTCCTAAATGCATGCATCTTTTGACACTTCTGGAGAAGTAAATGAAATGGGCTTTCTTTTATTATAGGAGTTGAACTGTCCTTACCATTCAGAAACGCTATATGGACAGTTTGTGTGTCCAGGATGCTGTTGCCTTTACTGGCTCCCACATATCAGCATTGTTTCTTTCTCAAATTTTTCTCCCTTTTGTAGACTCAGATGTTGAAAAGGGTGTGATTGTAGTATACAAGAAGAAAAAGGTTTTCCACCTCAAGGAGCAAAACCGTAACACTGCAGTGACATGAGAAGAATCAGCATAACTAATTATATGCAAAATAGTTTTAAGTCAAATTTATGTATGAGATAGTCAAGATGATTTTGAAGAATATTCAAGATAATCCCATGTCAATCACTGTGCACTGTTTGGCGGGTTTTATAGGGATCTTCTATGCATAGTGTAATCCAACACTTTTTGCAGCAAGCAGAAGGGAGGGGGCTGAGAAGCAGGTGTGGCGCCCTGCTGCGCATTGGTGCCACAGATCCCAGAGGGGTGCATGGACAGATTCCTCCACAAGAGGCCCTCATAGCATTCACACACTTCCACCTTCCACCTCAGACCACCAGAGGGAGTCCGTTAGGGATATATAATGGGAAGGTGGAGCTAGGCAGTTCAGTCTGCAGTCCACAGAGAGTGAAGTCTGTGTGTCCGTCTGCTGCAGCCAGAGAGGTTGTCAGGTCAGTTCAGACTCAGTGAGCTCAGATTAGTGAGCTTAGGGCGTGCTGACGCCAAAAGAGCGGCGAAGAACAGTGTGCCTGCTGCAGTATGAAGCCTAGTTAGGGCCCCGAGCGTTGCCGAATGCGAGAGGAAAGAGAGTAACATAGGGGGCAGAGGAACTTTACCCGCTCACCCCAATAGCATATACCGGACACCGGGTCCGCGTCTGCAGGGATTCCTTACATTCATCAGGAATAACTGGAACCCCTGGCAAACTATATGTTCCAGGAACACCAAAAAGCTGACTGTTATACCAGGGTCAGGAGTCACGAAGGCCCAAGAGACCAGGGAGTGTGATCTCCAACAGAAGACCCTACCACCAGGTCAGCAGGTGCAAGACAGAGACCAAGTTAGGCCTAGCTCCAGACAGGTCAGAAACTTATCGAGGAAAGGCATGAAACAGGAGGCCCCACACCCGCTCACTGAGGAGAGTCCTGATATGCACCCTTCACCCTGAAGTACCCTGGACCGTGCCAGAAACACCACCAGTAAAGGTACTGAAGTGAACTCCGGTGTGCGTGCCTATTCTTCTATCCTTCCTCTGACCCGGCTGGGTCCCCTCTGTCCTGCATCCCTTCTCTTACACTGCCCTGAGGCCCCGTTCCACCTGTGGGGAGCCGCACCAACTAAACTGCCCGAACACCGGCCTCAGAGGACTGTCGCAGCACTGGTGATCCTCACCAAACACCACAGGTGGCGTCACGAACATTCCCCTATCCCATATAACTTCCCCCTTCTTTTAAGAGCAACCCCAGGGTACGGGCCCGGGAGCTGACCACCGCGACATCCCCCAAGGTCAGGCAACAACAAGGCCCGGGCGCCGAGTCGTCCCCATCCCCTGGGCGCGTCACAGGGAGTGACAAATCCCACAGCAGCTGCAAGCTGCACAGGAATTCCCTTCCCCCAAGCCATGTGCTGTATTGTGTGAGATACTATAATTCAACATTGAGTTATGGGAATACGATGCATCTCCGTGATAAACCAACCAGATTTTTGGGAACCTGAGGGAATGGGGAATGTCACCCTAGCTTTAAACACAGTCCAGCGCATAAAGAAAGGGAGATACCTGACACAGCCTGCAGGGACCCATAGGGCCCTGGTGTTTGGTATCCATGTGTAGCAGGGGCCCAGCTGGGTCTGATGACACAAGGACCAGCTCCCTAGGACCGTCCTGTAAGGAGGTATAGCCCATTGTAGTTTTTGGGGATTTTAGCTGAGAGAGAACAGGGGTGGAGATTTGGGCACAGCCAGTAGGCAGGAGTGGGAGTGACCTGGAGAGTTTAACAGTCCCTGCTGCCAGATCCCAGTGTCTTTTTTCCTGGGGAGACTGTGACGTCACCTCCTGTGGAAGGAGTCCATCAACCAAGAGAGGACCCACAAGCCTCCCATGGGCAGCCCTTCCCCCACAATCCAGGCCTTTCCATCTAACTGGTAACTGACTCATAATAACTGCTTTATAGCTTTTGTATTTGTAACTCTGACCATTTTCTATGTATAACCCTTATGTATATAGTGTAATGTCTGGTGCACCCTCACGTGTATTAAATATATAATTTAACCCTGGGCTGTTCTTTTATCTCGATCCACAAACTCTTACATCTTAGGTTCGGTCCAACGAACATGCTACCAGGCGGGTTTCTAGCCCAATATTAGTCCGTTATATCTAATAGAAACTGGTGGCAGCTCTACCAGGCTGACCAGGCTCTGCTTCACTGGGGCTAGTGAAGGGGCCCCTCAGCCTGTCAGGGGTGTGTGCAAGTGTGGTGCCATGTCAGTGACTGAGTGGGCCACCTCTTCTCACTCCCTGGTGCCTTCCTCTACCCGTGTGGACAGGGGGTGTCTGTGCAGAACTGCACCAATCTGATCTTAAGCACCCTCGAGGGGGTGTGGAACGTCACAGTGGTGCAAATGGCAGATCAATACCACAAGCTTCGTTTGACGTAATTGTGATGTTGGGCGGGTGGCGGGGTGTGGATCCATTACATTGGTGGCAACAGTGGGATTTTGCAGGGTACCTCTGGTGCCATTTCATCACAAGTAGTGGCAGCGGCGAGATTCTGCGGTGTCTCCCTGCTGCCATTTCTTCGCAATAATTGTCTATAAAATGATGGTAGTCTCATGCTTGAAGCAGTAGTGGATGTGTAAGGGGGAAGACCGGGGTGTAAGTGCTTTCAGAGCAAGGGATCCGGAACTGCTAGGGCCGTACCTCCTGTTGCAGGGGGGAGACAGACTGCGAGCACAGGAGTCATGTGACTGGGAAGTTGGGGGTGTGTCCAGAGACAGAGCTGGGAAGTCAGGTGACTGAGGGACTCCTGGTGTGAATGGAGAGAGGAAGAGACGAGGACGTTTTAGGCGGGAAAGCGGAGCTGAGTCCTGCGCAGGAGAACAGTGTGAGAGGGTCCAGGCTCCTGGCTCGAGTACTGGGAGCAGGAGTCGGGTGCAGTGGACCGGAGGAGTCAAGCCCGACTATAGAGACAAGGGATGCAGGGTCTGTGGAGCCGAGGCACGTGAGGTGCCATGTTATGGACTAGGGGCTCAGCGGGTAAAACCGGAGACCGACCGCTGCTGCCAGAAGACGGAGCATTGTTTGGGCGGGGAAGCCTGAAGAAATCATCACCTGCGTCCGCTGGCGACTGCCTTGTGAGAAGCCAGAGTCAGCTAAGTGTACAAACTGACGTTTACAACCGGTTCGGCTCTGCTACAACTTGTCAGACTGTGAACTGTTAGTTATAGACTTTCACCTGCTATTTTCCTTGTTTCCCCCCCCCCATATTTTCCTTGTTGCTCCCTGCGTGGAGATTGACCTTGTTCTTATAAATAATGTTGAGCCACCCCCGTAGTGTTCGGGTTTGGTTCGGTTCGTCGAACACCGGGATGTTCGAGGAATTGTTCGTCGAACACCTTAGAACACTGTCGAACACCGTCGAACACCGTTAAAACCAATGGTAGGCAAATAAAAATACATAGAAAACACCTTCAAAGGTGTCCAAAAGCTGACAAACTGCTCAAAAGACACACTCTTTAAAAAAGCCGGCCGGCAATTCAGCATCGGTACCCGACAATTTAGAACAGAAAGAATAGAGCATCACACATAGATTAGATAGATAGAAACATGTCAGTCACATATATAATAAGTACAGTGATAGTGTTGATTACTGTACTTGTCATTTAGTTTTAAAATAAAGGATTTATTAAAAAAAATTGGCGTGGGGTTCCCCGTAATTTTAGTCTCTAGCGTAGGTTAAGCAGACGGCTGGGGCAGATGTTTGAAGCCTGGGAAGGGGGTAATACCCACGGAGCTTCCCAGGCTACTAATATAAGCCCCCAGCTGAAAACCTAGCCTTTGCTAGCTATTAAAATGGGGGACCCCCCAAAAAAATGACCTGGGGTCCCCCCTATTTTAATAGCTAGCAAAGGCTAGGCAGACAGCTGGGGGCTGATATTAATAGCCCAGGAAGGGTGCCATGAATATTGGCCCCCTCCCAGGCTAGAAACACCAGCAGTCAGCCGCCCCAGAAGTGGCGCATCCATAGGATGCACCAATTCTGGCAATTAGCCTCGCTCTTCCCACTGCCCTGTAGCGGTGGAAGTGGGGTTATAGGGCTGGGGTTGATGTCAGATTATAATGCCAGCTGACATCAAGCCCAGGTTAGTAATGGAGAGACATCTATAATACACCCCCATTACTAACCTCATATTCAAAGTTAAAGAAAAACACAAACACCCAGAATAAAGTCCTTTAATTGAAATAAACACACAATTCTTTATTGCTCTAAATTAAACCATACTTACCATCACACCCATTCCAGCTGAAGCCAATGTCTTCTGTAATAAAAGTAAAATAATAAACCAACATCATCCTTACCTT
Source organism: Phyllobates terribilis (assembly GCF_046119375.1). Taxonomy (NCBI): domain Eukaryota; kingdom Metazoa; phylum Chordata; class Amphibia; order Anura; family Dendrobatidae; genus Phyllobates; species Phyllobates terribilis. The sequence goes on along the minus strand of NW_027362763.1, from coordinate 527,266,489 downwards.
TCCAAGGTTCCCAGGACGGCTCCAGCTCTGCTACATCGAGATGACAGGCTGGACAGCAGCAGAACGCTACCATCCAGCTTGCCATGCCGTAAACACTGAGAAGCGCAGGCATGCTTGCGCTCCTCAGTGTCTGGCTGTGACTGCATCCAGATGAGCCGAGTTCATGTCCAATGAACTCAGCTCACCTCATGCACATCACTGACAGTGTGGGAGATTTCTCCTGCGCATGCGGTGAGCGTGAGAGAATTCTCCTGCGCTCACGGCAAGCGCAAGCGCTGGAGAATTTTCCCACGCTGTCAGTGACGTGCATGAGGTGAGCTGAGTTCATTGGACATGCATTTGGCTCATCTGGATGCCGTCACAGCCAGACACTGAGGAGCGCAAGCATGCCTGCGCTTCTCAGTGTCTGCGGTATGGCAAGCTGGATGGCAGCTTTCGGCTGCGATCCAGCCTGTCATGTGAATGTAGCAGAGCTGGAGCCATCCTGGGAACTATGGAAAGGTAAGGATGATGTTGCTTTATTATTTTACTTTTATTGCAGGAGATCATTGGCTTCAGCTCAAATGGGTGTGATGGTAAGTATGGTTTAATTTAGAACATTAAAAAATTGTGTATTTATTTCAATTAAAGGACTTTATTCTGGGTGTTGTGTTTTTTTAAAATACTTTACTAGAAATTCATGGCGGTCATGTCTAATATTGGCGTGACCCCATGAATTTCGGGCTTAGGGCCAGCTGATAATACCAAGCTAGCCCTGACCCCTTTATTACCCAGTGAGCAACTGCACCAGGGCCCTGGATGAGTTGGGTACAGCTCCAGAAGATGGCGCTTCAATGAACGCGCCACTTTCTGGGGTGGCTGCAGACTGCAATTTGCAGCGGGGGGGGGGGGGCAGAAAGCTTGGGCCTCCCTGCGCTGCGGATTCCAGCCCCCAGCTGCCTAGTTGTACCTGGCTGGACACAAAAATAGGGTGAAACACTACGTATTTTTTTTTTAATTATTTCATGAAATTCATGAAATAATTTAAAAAAAAGTGACGTGGGGCTTCGCCCTATTTTTGTGTCCAGCCAGGTACAGCAGGCAGGAACGGGCTGCCCCCAACCACCAGCTGCCTATTTGTACCTGGCCAGACACAACAATATAGAGAAGCCTTTTTTTATTATTATTTTATAAGCTGACATCAACCCCAGCCCTATTACCCCACTGCCACCACTACAGGGCAGTGGGAAGAGCGAGGGTAAGTGCCAGAATTGGCGCATCCTATGGATGCGCCATTTCTGGGGTGGCTGATGGCTGGTGTTTCTAGCCTGGGAGGGGGCCAATATTCATGGCACCCTTCCTGGGCTATTAATATCAGCCCCCAGCTGTCTGCCTAGCCTTTGCTAGCTATTAAAATAGGGGGGACCCCACGTCATTTTTTTTTGGGGTCCCCCATTTTAATAGCTAGTAAAGCCTAGGCATTCAGCTGGGGGCTGATATTAGTAGCCTGGGAAGCTCCGTGGGTATTACCCCCTTCCCAGGCTTCAAACATCTGCCCCAGCAGTCTGCTTAACCTCCGTTAGAGACTAAAATTACGGGGAACCCCACGCCAATTTTTTTTTAAATAAATCCTTTATTTTAACACTTAATGACAAGTACAGTAATCAACCCTATCACTGTACTTATTATATATGTGACTGACATGTTTCTATCTATCTAATCTATGTGTGATGCTCTATTCTTTCTGTTCTAAATTGTCGGGTACCGGTGTATGCCGCTGCTGAATTGCTGGCTTTTCATGTTTCACTGTGAGCACTGTTCCCATCGATTTGGGCAACCACTGTAATGCCACAACCACCATGGCTGTGACATTACAGTGAGTGGCAGACAATCCCTGCATGATGTGAAAAAATCCAGTTACACTTTTGGTGCACGAACAGTTATCGAACATAACCTCGAACAGCCGAATTTTTTGCAAATCGTTCACGTTCGTCGAACGACTCGAACACCGCCCAAGACAGCTCGAATTTGAGATTGGCGAACAGTTCTAGTCGAACACCGCTCATCTCTACTTATAACCCCCCCTGTTTATTAACCCCGTATTGGCTGCTCTGTGTTTCTGTGTCACTGCATCTAAAGTACCCGTGTTACAGATGATGAGATATGGAGCCTGAAAGTCAAAAGTTCAAAACATTGTTACCCTTTCTGCTCGTCAGTGTAAAACAGTGTAATGAAATTTCACTTTATCTTATTTTTCATTTAGCTCTATGAGTTCAAGAAAGCTCTGGAGTTACTTATACACAGCCTCCTCTCCTTGCCTTGCTTTCATATTCTGAGCTGTAAATACCTAAAACTCTAATTTTTATTGAAGAGCATATTTATGATGTCATAAGTACCAGACATTATATGATGACAATAGCACAATTTTTATGAAATAATTTATAGTGTCACACTACTGACTGAAATAAAGACTACACTTCAACAAAATCTATGTTATTGTCATTAGAGATGAGCGGATATGATCGAGTTTAAGTTGAATTTCCTGAAATTCGCTGTTTGACGCAAATTGAAACATTTTGAGATTCGATTAGCAAAATAATAAAACTTACCCAACACCATTTTCCACACTACAGAAGCATCAGATAACAGATAAGCATTATTTTGCATTACTGTGCCGGCCTCCCCATAATACCCTGCAGCATTGTGGTGGTCAGCACCTGGGCTATCATAGATCAGCGATTCCCAGTGGAGAATAGTTTGTATCGCAGAGTCGCTTTCTATCTTAGAGCCACTGGATAAGTCTCTCTCTTCTGTAGAGTGCAAGCTCTTATGGTCAGCAAGGTCCTCTCTCAATCCTGTAGAGTGTAAGCTTTTATGATAAGCAGGGTCCTCTCTCTCTTTGTTCTGAAGAGTGTAAGCTCTTATGGTGAGTGGGGTCCTTTCTCTCTTCAGTAGAGTGTAGCTCTTATGGCCAGAAGGGTCCTGTCTCTCTCTTTTGTAGAGTGTAAGTTCCTATGGTCAGCTTTGTCCTCTATCTCTCTCGCCTATAAAGTGTAAGCCCTTGTGGTCAGCAAGGTTCTCTCTCTTTCCTTTCCCTCTAGTGTATATTATGAGTATTTAAAGCCACGCAAATTTATTCACTGCAATCTCATATTTGGAGGCGATCAGCCTGTGGCACTGCTGAGGTGTTATGGAAGCCCAGGTTGTTTTGATAGCAGCCTTCAGCTCGTTTGCATTGTTGGGTCCTGCAAGTTCAACTACCTTTTCCTGTAGATCCGTTGAAAATTCTTTTGCTTTCCCCATAACTCACAATCCAGAAACGTCCCTGGCTGGATGAAAGATGCAAGAGTCTGTCTGGATCCCAGGAATTCACTCAGCTTTTATGCACACACACTGATTACAAGCAAACAGGTCACAGGTGAGGATGTTATCTTTAGTAGCCATTCAAACCCATTTGTGTCAAATTCTGTGCATGTTATCAGGCCAAAATCACCGGGGTATGTCAACTTTTGATCAGGGTCATATGGATGTTTTTGGTTATCATTAAGATTTAAAAAGAGAAAACACAGTAGTTTGACAATAAATGGCTTCACCCAACCAATAACCGTGAGTGGAGAAAAAGGTTTTTTGTTATCATTCATATTCTCTGAAACAAGGCCAAGAAAGGAAAAATTCTGCCGGAGTATGCAAACTTTTGAGCACAACTGTATTTAGATGGACATAGAATGGTAATATTAATACATGGTATATATAGTGCTTGAAAAAGTATTTATACCCTGTACATTTTTCCACATTTTTTCACGTTATATTCACAAACTTAAACATATTTTATTGGAATTTTATGTGATATACCAACACAAAGAAAGTAGCAAGTATTTGTGAAGTATAAAGTAAATGATACATAGTTTTCTAAATATTTTAAAAATATAAATCTGAAAATTGTGACGTTTATTTGTATTGAGCCGCATTTTGTAAATACTTTGTAAGACCACCTTTTGCTACAATTACCAACGCAAGTCATTTGGGTTATGGCTCTTCCAGCTTTGCACATCTAGAAGCTGACATTTTTGCCCATTGTTCTTTGAACACTAGCTCTACCTCAGTGTGATTGGATGGAGAGTGTCTGTGAACAGCATTTTTCAAGTCTTAGCACAGATTCTCAATGGGATTTAGGTCCGGATTGTGACTGAGCCATTCACACATTAATATGCTTTGATCTAAACCATTCCATTGTAGCTCTAACAGTATGTTTAGGGTCGTTGTCCTGCAGGAAGTTAAATCTACACCTCAGTCTCAAGTCTTTTCCAGCCTCTAACAGGTTTTCTTCCAAGATTGCCCTTTATTTAGCTCCATCCATGCCCCTATCAACTCTGACCAGCTTTCCTGTCACTGATGAAGAAAAGCATCCCCACAGCATGAGGCTGCCACCACCATGTTTGAAGGTGGGGATGATGTTTTCAAGGGGATGTGCAATGTTAGTTATCCGCCAGAAATAGTGTTTTGCAAAGTTCTACTTTAGTCTCATCTGACCAGATCACCTTCCTCCATATCTTAGCTGTGTCCCCTACATGGCTGTTTTCAAACTGCAAACGGGATTTCTTATGGCTTGCTTTAAAAAATTACTTTCCTCTTGCCACAATTCCACAAGGACCAGATTTGTAGAGAATGCGACTAATAGTTTTCCCGTGGATCAATTCTCCCACCTGAGCTGTGGGTCTCTGCAGCTCCTTCAACGTGATGATAAGCATAATGTTCTCAAACTTTTGAGGCCTTCACAGAACAGCTTTAGTTATACTGAGAATAAATTACACAGAGGTGGACATAATTTACTAATCATGTGACTTGGAGGCAATTGATCACTCAGGATTTTATTTAGGGGTGTCAGACTACATGTAGCTGGATACAAATCAACATCAGTTTTATATTTTTAAATAATTAGAAAACCATGTATCATTTCCTCTACACTTCACAAATACTTGCTACTTTGTGTTTGTATATCACATAAAATCCCCCAAAAATTGTGCGTGTAACATGAAAAAATTTAGAAAAGTTCACAGAGTAAGAATACTTTTTCAAAGCACTGTAAACTATTTAATATCACATTTAGAAATAAAAGGAGGCATTCATAATATTAGTATTTTTTATTTATTCCTGCAACAAATACCAGCTGCTGACTGCAGCCTTTTTTCTGTTTCATAGATCAATTTGGTCATGAATGAAGAAATCATCCCAAATGAAGATTTCATGTAACTACCTTTCTCTTAACCAAAATTACATTGTAACACTCAAACACTGTCTTGTCTTTAAGGCACAACACATCATTATCCACATTCTTATTGCCAAACCTATAAAAGAGACAGTATGTTAATTTTTTTTTAGATCTCACCACCCACTGCCCAGTCACCCCCCCACCCTCCCAAAAAAAGAAAAATAGAAACGTTACATCCACTTTCAAAATCAGCTGCTAATAAAATCACAGTAAATTATTATTTGTTTTGTCAATAATTTACACAAAATTACAGGTCTAGACATGATTGTCATCATAAAGATGGAGTGCATTCTATATTCAGATTTTCCGGGTTAGGTAGGTTTATGTCTGATTCACACCTCAGTGCTGAGAATGAGATCCCATTATGAGGAATGTTGAACACCACCTCTTCGGTCGGAAAACATGTGCCTATGCTTATCAAGAGTTCCGCACATCTGCTCTTCACCGTGGCCTTCCATTGACCGATACTGTTAACTGTCCAAGGTTACCACAAGAATCACTCTGCAGCACTCAGCGTCTTCATTTTCCTTCATCTAGCAGTCTGAATTCTTTGTCATCAATCATCACTGTTGATTTTCCTTTGTTTAAGACAGTCCATGTGTGTAAAAAGCCTGAGGCATTAAACCACACATAAAAATTCAGTGTGTACTTAAAATATATTTATATATATTTATGTACATATTATAAAAGGCCGTCCAAGTTGCAAATAGTTACAAATATTCTAGTTCCAGTGCTTGGTGAAGAGCCAAAAGATCTGAATGACTTGATATTCTCCAAAAAGGCATATTATTCTGCAGGACAAAAGAAGGTTTAAATTTAAAGACGAATTAAAAAGCAACCTAAAACAAATGATACAATAAATATGAACCACTGAGCTAGGACATAAATATACAAAAGAAACAGTCCTAGCTCATTTTAAGATAACAACCGCACAAAAAAAGGTATAAAGGAATAACACAATACTCACTATTCATCATATATTAATTTTATTTTAATTTAAACATCTCAGGACAGACAACAAGAAAGATTAAAATCATTTAAAAACATAATTAAAATACAGCTCAGGAGGGGGGGACCAGAAAAGGGATGCTAAAAATGAATAACACAAAATGAATACCTCTATAAATCCCCTGTATATTAATATATCAATCCAATTTAATTACCCATAACTTCTTCACAATAATTGGATATATATATTAATCTCTGATTAATAAATGCTATTTCTAGATATAACACAAAAACTTGCTTTAAACAGTAGTTCTTTTTTTCTAATGATATATTCCCCTTAATGATATTTTCCCTTCAATTTAGAACTCCAAAAATATTTTAAAAATAATGTGTGTCTGACCAGATATATCCCTTTACATTTTGCATCACCTCTAAAATTAAATGGTGCCTGGCTGATTTCCCAATAAAATGCACCACAAAGTTATCGATAATACCACATATTTTCAATAAATCTGAATTTATATTTCCGGAGAATCTGAATTAACATATTGACAGAATCTAAGGATTTGTACAATGAGTTTGCTATCAGATCCATAAATGGATTAGTTCCATTGTAACTTAAAGGGATTGTCCAGGTTTTTCACAACAGCTGTGCACGCTGTTAGGGTTCTCCAGTGTCTGCGGTGAGACCAAGCAGTCATGTGATGGCAAGTATACAATATGCATACTTCTTGCCACATTTTGACTAGACATGAGCAGCCTCGCTCTATGGAAGTGAATTGAGCGAAGCCATGCATGACTAGTAGGAATGTGGTAGGGAGTATACATATTGCAAACTTGTCATCACTTGACTGCTCCGTGTCACCAGCTGCGCCATAGAATCCTCACACCATGCAGTATACACGATGTGAGGATTCACAAGTCTGCAGTCACAGAGTGACTGCAGACTTTCATGATAAACCTTGACAACCCCTCTATAAACTGGGTATTTCATGGCTTTTTCATTCAAAATGTTCTTTCATTAGCTGTGTAGCTTAGACATTGAATCCAACAGCTTCAACAGTATCCTGAACTATGTGGACATGGTTAAAATAGGTTTTGCCATGATTTTTTGCTATAGAGTTTACCCTTTTAACCTTTGCCATAATGCAAATCCAGAGAAAATTCAGCTGTGTCTGAACCAAACCTTATTAGTATCATTTCAGATCAGAGATTATTTAAAAATGCATCCATATTTTGCCCTTTTCTATATGTTGATACAATGGATCAAATATCATTAATGCTGCCATTTGTTAATTTTCTATGGATTCTAGGATTCTCCCTTCAAGTTGTTTTAACGTGCAGTTGTATTAAACCCCTTAAAGACCAGATGATTTTTGTGCTTTCGTTTTTCCCTCTCTTTCCTCCAAGATTTTTACTTTCTGTCTCACTATAGCTGAATAAGGGCTTGTTTTTTGAGGGACAAGATATAGTTTTAAATGACACAATTCAATTTAAAATTCATTGTATTGGAAAATAGAAAATAATTCCAAGTTTGGTGAAATTGTGAAAAAAGTGCAGGCCGCCATAGTTTCTTGGGTTTTGTTTTTATCGCTTTCATTCTTTGGCAAAAATTACTCTGAATCACAGATTTTCAGATAAGTGCAACTATGTTGATACCAAACTTGCAAATATGTTTTTTCCATTCATGTAGAGAAAAAAAAATGTCATAAGTTTGTAAACAAAAGAAAAATTGGAGGAGGAAGCGCCTCATATTCCTGTACACATAGCACTTCTTTAGTGCTGTTTATACAGCAATTGAAAAAGCAAAGACTTTAATAAACAGTCTCTGCTAACTCTTTGGGGACTAAGCTATTTTCAGCACTTAAATGGTCTTATCTTAATAGACTTCTGATAATCTATTATTTATTTACATTTTCTACGGTTTGATTACAACTTGTTTAAAGGGGTTGGTCCATATTGACAACCCCTTAGTAATAGAACCAGCCTGCAAAACAAAATAAAATAAATTAATACTTACCATCTGAGCTACTGTCCTTCAATAGGCATGACAAATCAGATGGTTCAGTAAATGTCTTAACCCCTTAATGACGTATGACGTACTATGTCCGTCACAAATCGTCTACCTGCGTTTGATGCGGGCCCGCACACCAAGCTCGCATCTTCCCCAGCAGATAATGGCTGATTTAATCAGCCATCATCTGCCTCTAACAGCTGCGGGTGGAGAAGAGGTCTGCACGTGGCTATTAACCTGTTAAATGCCACTGTCAATCTGTGACAGCGACATTTAAAATGCACTGGCATAGGGGCGAACTGTTTTAACTGCTCATCGGCGTGCAGGTAACCTGATTGAAGGATGCTGAAGGTTTGGCATGACAGCCAGGGGTCTGCTGAAGATCCGTGTGTTTGTCATCACGGTACTCCAGTGAAAACCAGCCTGTGACAGGCATTCATAGGAGTCCATGATTTTAGGTATACATAGTAAAAGTTATCAGATGATTTCAGCTTCAAGTCCCCTAAGGGGACTAAAAATTACAGTGAAAAGTAAAAAAAAAGTTTTAGAAAATATGAAAGATATAAAGAAAATATGTAAGTTCAAATCGTCCCCCTTTTACCACATTAAAATTAATTTTAAAAAATACACATTGGGTATCGCTGCATTAATAAAAGTCAAATCTATCAAAATATAAATGAATCTGATTGATAAACAGCGTATTGAGAAAAAAATTGTAATGCCATAATTGTCGTTTTTCAGCCTCCGCAACAACAAAAAAATGCAACAAGAGGTGATCAAAACATTGTATATACCCCAAAACGATATCATTAAAAACATTGGATCAAGTTATAAAAAACACAGCCCCATATCCTGAAAATTGAAAACATTACAGCTCTCAGAGAATGGCGTCACAGGCAAATTTTTTTTTTTCAAATTTCTGAATTTTTTTCACCACTTAAATAAAACAAAAACTATGCATGTTTGATACCCGCATAATCATACTGACATGGAGAATCATGTTGCCAGGTCATTTTTACAATAAAATGAACACTGAAAATAAAACCCCCAAAAAACATTTGCGGAGTTGCACTTTTTTTGCCATTTTGCCACACTTAAAATTTTTTTCACGCTTTACATTACATCATATGATAACATGAATGGTGTCATTCAAAGGTAAACCTCATCCCGCAAAAAAAAACATGCCCCTACACAACTACAGTACAGACCAAAAGTTTGGACACACCTTCTCATTTAAAGATTTTTTTCTGTATTTTCATGACTATGAAAATTGTACATTCACACTGAAGGCATCAAAACTATGAATTAACACATGTGGAATAATATACTTAACAAAAAAGTGTGAAACAACTGAAAATATGTCTTATATTCTAGGTTCTTCAAAGTAGCCACCTTTTGCTTTGATGACTGCTTTGCATACTCTTGGCATTCTCTTGATGACCTTCAAGAGGTAGTCACCGGAAATGGTCTTCCAACAATCTTGAAGGAGTTCCCAGAGATGCTTAGCACTTGTTGGCCCTTTTGCCTTCACTCTGCGGTCCAGCTCACCCCAAACCATCTCGATTGGGTTCAGGTCTGGTGACTGTGGAGGCCAGTTCATCTGGCGTAGCACCCCATCACTCTCCTTCTTGGTCAAATAGCCCTTACACAGCCTGGAGGTGTGTTTGGGGTCATTGTCCTGTTGAAAAATAAATGATGGTCCAACTAAACGCAAACCGGGTGGAATAGCATGCGGCTGCAAGATGCTGTGGTAGCCATGCTGGTTCAGTATGCCTTCAATTTTGGATAAATCCCCAACAGTGTCACCAGCAAAGCACCCCCACACCATCACACCTCCTCCTCCATGCTTCACGGTGGGAACCAGACATGTAGAGTCCATCCGTTCACCTTTTCTGCGTTGCAGAAAGACATGGTGGTTGGAACCAAAGATCTCAAATTTGGACTCATCAGACCAAAGCACAGACTTCCACTGGTCTAATGTCCATTCCTTGTGTTCTTTAGCCCAGCAAGTCTCTTCTGTTTGCTGCCTGTCCTTAGCAGTGGTTTACTAGCAGCTATTTTACCATGAAGGCCTGCTGCACAAAGTCTCTTCTTAACAGTTGTAGAGATGTGTCTGCTGCTAGAACTCTGTGTGGCATTGACCTGGTCTCTAATCTGAGCTACTGTTAACCTGCGATTTCTGAGGCTGGTGACTAGGATAAACTTATCCTCAGAAGCAGAGGTGACTCTTGATCTTCCTTTCCTGGGGCGGTCCTCATGTGAGCCAGTTTCTTTGGAGCCCTTGATGGTTTTTGCAACTTCACTTGGGGACACTTTCAAAGTTTTCCCAATTTTTCGGACTGACTGACCTTCATTTCTTAAAGTAATGATGGCCACTCATTTTTCTTTACTTGGCTGCTTTTTTCTTGCCATAATACAAATTCTAACAGTCTATTCAGTAGGACTATCAGCTGTGTATCCACCAGACTTCTGCACAACACAACTGATGGTCCCAACCCCATTTATAAGGCAAGAAACTCCACTTATTAAACCTGACAGGGCACACCTGTGAAGTGAAAACCATTTCCAGTGACTACTAGTGTTGAGCCACCCCCGTAGTGTTCGAGTTCGGTTCGGTTCGTCGAACACCCGTGTGTTCGCCGAACTGTTCGTCGAACTGTTCGTCGAACACCTTCGAACACCGTTAAAACCAATGGCAGGCAAACAAAAACACATAGAAACACATAGAAAACACCTTCAAATGTGTCCAAAAGCTGACAAACTGCTCAGAAGACACAACTAACACATGGAAAAGTGACAAGTACATATAGTCATGCGAAAAGAAAAGAGGTGGAGGAGTAAAAGGAGGGGGAGACACAGATATAGGCATGTCATGCCCTTCTAAAATCCAAAAAGTGAGAAGCCGAGACGGCCAGTCCGCTCCTGCCCGTGCCACCTCCGTGTCGCCGGGTTTGTGCCAGAGCCGCGGTGAACCCTGGCGGCCAGCCCCCCTCTCCCAATACTGGTGCCTGTCCGCTGGTGGGTCGAGAGAGCCCCCCTGTGGTGGAGGCAGCTCTAAGCTTTTTAATTTAAATTGTCCCTCTAATTTGAATGAATACACTTTAAATCCATTTACAAGGATCTATTGGAGGGCAAGTCTCATGCCAGCAGCGGCGTAATTCCAGCTCCAGTAGCGTCCACTAAAGCTGCTGCAGTTAAAAAGCTTTTATAAGGATCGAGCTCGGCTGTCCACCGCAAGGCATCCTAGTGCCAGTCCCAGCCCCTATGCCTTGGGGTGCCTCCTGATGCTCTTCACTAAGTATCCCGTGGTCCCGAAGCATTTCCTTTGAAAAAATTAAGTGTCCAAACTACAGGTGGTGTAGCTTGCTTAACAGCCGGGATAATCCGCTGACTAGCAGACACTGCTACTAGGCACAAAGTATTTCCTGGGCTAGATGCAGTTAAAAATTTGTAAGTAGATACTCTCGTTGGATGCTGAGAAAGCATTCCATAGAGTCTCCTGGCACGCCATATATGATTCTCTTAAAAAGCTTGGGGTAGGGGTCTAGGGGACCCTTTTATAGCCAAAATCACGGCCCTGTATCACAATACGTCACCTAGGCTGAAGATAAATGGAACTGTAGCACCGAGGGCTCGGTTGCTACAGACGTATTGCACCTCACCCAGAGGTGTGATATCTCACTCTCAGATAAGGATGGAGTGTGGATCAGGACCCGACACCTGCATGCATTACACCACATTGCCGTGGGGCAGGGCGACCAATATGCCCCTGAGATGGGCACGACAGTCCCTGTCCCTGGCTGGAGTGGGGGGAGGGAACACTGAGGAAGGGGAACCCTGCAGTGCAGGAGCAGGGAGGAAGCAGTTCCTGGGTGCATTGAGAAGGGAGTATAAAAGGTGGGCACCATCTTAGTTCAGTGCAGAGAAGTCTGAGCAGAAGTGGCAGGGAGCAGGGGCTCTGCATGAGCTCTGCTCCGGAGGCGGGCCTAGTAACAGAGGCCCAGGCCTGCAAGAGGGAGAAGGAAGGAAGAGGAGCGGAGAAGGCTCCAGGAACGAGGAATGAAGGGATCCCAGGGGTGCGGACGGGCGAGTCGCCACCGCACGCCCGAATCCACCTGCGTGGAGGGGTCAGGCCAAAGGGGGAGACCGGTCCCCGAACTAGTGGAGGCAGGAAACGACCCTCAGCTAGAAACCGGAGGCTCTGACATTTTATGTGGCGCAGCCCCTTGCTCCACCCGCTGGGAAGGCACCACATAGGGTCAGGGAAACTGGCGCCAAGTTTACCAAGAGGAGGCCCGAGGCAGCCGGACAGAAGTGTTGGTAAGAAAGGCCAGACAAAGGACACACAAAGGGGGTCCTGTGAAGCGCTCCAAAGTTATCTGGGAGTTGTCTGAGCCCCTCACCTGGTGAGCACAGTACGACGTGGGCAGCCGTTACCTGCAGACGTGGTCTGGAAAATAAGAACTGTGAGTAAAGGCCCTGAACTGCATCACTGACTCCGTGTCGTTACTGCTGCTGCCCTGCACCATCACCCCCATCCTCCGCATACACTGCCCTGAGGCTATACTCCTCCCGTGGGGAGTTATGCTACGCTCTGCTGCACCCACAACACCAGCCTTAGCGGTCTGCCCTGTAGCGGCGGTTCACTCTGACCGCAATCCACGGGTGGCGTAGTCGGACATTTAAACATCAAAACCACATAAATAGTTCCGCCACTGGTTTGACCGCCCTGAGCCACGGAACCGGATCGCCGCCACGAAGACTACAACCACCAGCATCCACCAAAAAGGGTCCGGCTCCGGGTGTCCCAAGGCCCAGGGGGTGCGTCAGAACATTTTCATCACCTTTCACAATCACCAATGGGACAAGGCAGGGATGTCCTCTGTCCCCTCTCTTATACATCCTAGTGACGGAGCACCTGCTCTCATCAATTCGCCATAACCCCAATATTAGGTGGATTGAGGTGGGAGGCACCGAGTACAAGTGCTCTCTATTTGCTGATGATGTCCTAGTATATATCACTCAATCACATATATCCATCCCTGCTGTTATGGCTGAAATAGATCACTTTGTTACATGGTAAAATTTTAAAATCAATGCAGCGAAGTCTGAGGCCCTCGATGTCTCCCTCCCTAAATCCATATAGGATTCCATCCAGTCCAACTTTCCCTTTGCCTGGCCCTCACAGGGTATCAAATACTTAGGAATTCCTATTCATAGAGACCTCTCCCATCTATGTTATCTTAATTTTGGGCCCTTTATTGAACAATTCCATACAGACCACGGTTGGCAAGTTAGAACTGTAAGATTCACTACGTGAACCACTGGTGTTTTGTGGAAAAGCACATGTACACCGCGTTCCAAATTATTATGCAAAAAGTGTTTAGGAGTGATAAGGGAAGAATTTGTTTGTTTGTCAGTTAAACTCATTGATGGTGATGTGTGTCAGGGCTCTTTATATCACTGTAAGCAATTGCAGACACCTGTGCTAATTAGTTTGGCAGGTGTGTCCAATGAAAGGCAAGACTACTTAAGAAGGCTCTCTCACATTATTAAGCAGCCTACATTTTCTGCCAAAATGGGAAAGAAAAAGGATGTGTCGGCTGCTGAGAAGCAACAAATTGTGGAGTGTTTAGGTCAAGGCATGACTACAATCAACATTGTGCGATGATCAGGATGAAGTGTCTTGGCAATCAAGAAGTATGTAGCTGATTCACAGTACACACGTGTGCGTGCTGATAAGGGCAAATTGAGGACTCTTTCCTACAGGCAATTACGTCAGGTTGAAACAGCAGCGGCAAAAATGCCTTGTCATAGCAGCAGACAAGTTTTTGAAGCTGCTTGTGCCTCCAACGTCCCCCGAACAACAAGATGCAGGGTCCTTCAGAGGTTTGCAGCTGTGCATATGCCATCCTGTCGACCTCCTCTATCCACTTCACACAAGCAGAAACGGCTCCAGTGGGCCAAACATTACATGAAGACTGATTTCAAAACTGTTTTGTTCACGGATGAGTGCCGTGCAGCGCTCGATGGTCCAGATGAATGGAGTGGAGGATGGCTGGTTGATGGACACCCCACGCAAACACGGCTACAGCGCCAACAAGGAGGAGGTGGAGTAATGTTTTGGGCTGGAATCATGGGGAGAGAGATTGTCGGCCCCTTTAGGATCCCTGAAGGCGCTAAAGATGAACTCCATAATGTATGTGGATTTTCTCAAACAGCACTTCCTGCCATGGTTCAAGAAGAAGAACCGTGTATTTCACAGCAAGATCATTTTTCTGCATGATAATGCACCATCTCATGCTGCACATAAAACATCTGCATCTCTGGCTGATATGGGCATAAAAGGGGACAAACTTATGGTGTGACCCCCATGCTCCCCTGACCTCTACCCCATTCAGAACCTTTGGAGCATCATTAAAAGGAGTGTCTATGATGGCGGGAGGCAATTCACATCTAAGCAACAGCTCTGGGAGGGTATTCTGTCCTCATGCAAAACAATTGAAGCAGAAACCATCCAAAACCTGACAAATTCAATAGACGAGAGAGTTCAGAAGCTCCTTTCGAACAAGGGGTCCTATGTGAAAATGTAACATCACCTAGAATAAAGTTTTGAGTTGAAAACTGTTTGATTTCAGTTTCTAACAACCTGCTAATGCTTATAATTTCAAAAATGACCATTTTTTTGGTCTTTATTAAAATGAAAAGGTTGATCGAAAAGTTTGGGGGATCTAAGAGTGTGGCAACCCAGTAGTCATGATTACTTCGAATTCTGACAATATGAGGGTCATGCTGCAGGTAGTGCAGCAAGAAGGCACTTATGTGTCTTGCGCATCTCGGAGCCCCAAAATTATTTTCCGGGCTAGATGCAGCTAAAAATAATTTTTAATTTTAAATCTGGTGAAGCTTATTATAGATGGCCTAATAGGATCAGTGCTGCACACTGCTACAAAGCCCAAATTATTTTCCAGTCAAGATACAGATAAACATGATTAGTAATTTGAAAGCTTAAAACGGTTGGTAGGGTGATTTTAACCAATCATCAAGCTTTTACTCTCCCCAGGATGACACAGGGGTAGAAAAGTCGTTTCGGATCCATGATTTGTTCATCTTTATGAACGTGAGTCTGTCTACATTATCAGTGGAGAGCCGCGTGCGCTTATCTGTCAGCACACCACCAGCAGCGCTGAACACACGTTCAGACAGAACGCTGGCTGCGGGGCATGACAAGATCTCCAAGGCGTAAGTGGCTAGCTCCGGCCATTTATCCAGATTGGAAGCCCAAAAAGAGCAAGGGTCCAGTGACACAGTCGTGGCTTCAATGTTTACTTGGAGATACTCCTGTACCATCGTCTCTAGGCGTTGACTATGTGTCAGACTTCTTGTCTCCTGTGGCCTTGCAAAGGATGGGCTAAAAAAGTGGTGAAATGATTCCGCAAAATTGATGTTACCAGCAGATACTGTGGTTCTGTTACGGTTTGAGTGCTGAACACTTGACGGTCCCACGGTTGGCAAGTTGGAACTGTGAGATTCACTACGTGCACCACTGGTATTTTGTGGAAAAGCACATGTAAGATTCTGCAACAGTCTCTGCTGATACTCCTGCATGCGTGCATCCCTTTCTATGGCAGGAATAATTTCTGCAAATTTACTTTTGTACCGGGGATCTAACAGTGTGGCAACCCAGTAGTCAGGATTATTTCTAATTCTCACAATTCGAGGGTCATGTTGCAGGTAGTGCAGCAAGAAGGCACTCATGTGTGTTGCGCATCCAGGAGCACCAAGTCCCTGTTGTGCTGGTGGCGAGGTAGCAATCATGCTTCCTTCCTCTGTCCTCTCCCCCCAACCTCGCACAACAGAAATGTGATCAAGGTCTCCCTCATCTGATGAGTCTTCCATCAGTTCGTCCTCCACTTCTTCCTGGGCTCCTGCACCTTCCTCACTAGTTTGGCTGCTACCATGCGCCCTGGTAAAATCATCTCCCCCACCCTCACATGCCTGCCGCCTTGGTGCTGCCGACCGTCTGGACCTTGCAGATGTTAGCCCATCCGCATACAACTCCTCCTCCTCTACTTTCTCCACCTCCTCTTGTGCCACCACCTGACTCCGAATTCTGTTTAACATGTGCTCCAGCATGTAAATCACCGGAATAGTCATGCTGATAATGGCATCGTCAGCACTAAACATCTTCGTCGCCATTTCAAAACTGTGCAGAAGGGTGCATAGGTCCCTGATCTGAGACCACTCCTCCGGCGTGATTTGCCCCACCTCTGAATCTCGTTGGCCCAGGCTATACGTCAGAACGTATTGCACCAGGGCTTGTCGGTGCTGCCACAGTCGCTGCAACATGTGCAGAGTTGAATTCCACCGGGTAGGCACATCGCATTTTAGCCGGTGAAGTGGCAGGCCCAACGACTTCTGTAGAGATGTAAGTCGCTGAGCTGCGGGATGCGAACGGCGGAAGTGAGCACACAGCGACCGTGCCCTCTGCAGAAGGCCATCTAGTCTGGGATAGTGGGCTAAAAATTGCTGGACAACCAGGTTCAACACGTGAGCCATACAAGGCACGTGTGTGACATTGCCCCGGCGAAGGGCCGCACCCAGGTTTGCAGCATTGTCGCACACGGCCTTCCCTGGTTTCAGGTCCAGTGGAGACAACCATTCATGAAATTGGTTCTCCAGAGCTGACCACAACTCCTCAGCTGTGTGACTCACATTTCCCAGACATTTCAATGTAAAAACCGCCTGATGACGTTGAGCCCTACTGCCAGCATAGTAAGGAGGTGTGCAGGATCCCTTCTGCGCAGTTAGAAAGCTTGTGGCATGACCAGACAGGCTTTGGGTGCAGGTGGAAGACCGAGAGGAGGTTGAGGAGGCAGAAGCAGTGGAGGAAAAATGACATAAAGAGGATTGACGCACAACTAGTGGGGACGGCAAGACTTGGACAGCAGCCCCTTGTCCTGCTGTCACCATAGTTACCCAGTGCCCAGTCAGCGACATGTAACGCCCCTGTCCATGCCTACTCGTCCAAGTGTCTGTGGTGAAATGCACCCTGTCACACACAGAGTTTCTCAAAGAAGCGGTGATGTTGTGTGCGACATGCTGGTGGAGCGCAGGCACACCTTTCTTTGAGAAGTAGTGCCGACTGGGCATCTGGTACTGGGGCACTGCAACGGACATAAGGTCTCGAAAATCCTCTGTGTCCACCAGGCGGAAAGGCAGCATTTCTGTAGCCAAGAGCTTGCAGATGGTGAAATTCAACCTCTTAGCTTTCTCATGGCTAGGAGGAAATGGTCTTTTACTTGTCCACATCTGAGGGACCGAGGGCTGGCTATTGTGCTTAGACGGGGTTGATAAGGGTGTCCCCGGCAAACTGCCGGTCTGTGAGGAAGATGCAGGCGGACATGTTAGGTTGCCTTGATCCAAAGGTGGTGCTATCGATGTCGGACAGCGCTCAAGACCAGCTGGTGTTACCAGAAATGAAAATGATGACCTGCCAATCACGCTGGCTGTTGCGGGTAAAGAGGTGGCAGGTCTGCGCCCCAAAACAGGTGTGACTGCTGTCCCCCCAGTCACAGAGGATGAAGAGGCCGCGGATGCACAAGATATGGCAGACGGTGGTTGGCCCGGCCGGCTAGACCGCATTGTAGCACACTGAGCTTCCCACTGCAACTTATGCTTCATGTCCATGTGCCGGTTCATGCATGAAGTACTCAAACTATGTATTTTTTGGCCTCTACTTAGCTTTTGCTGACAAATGTTACAGATAACACGAGTTGGGTCATCTTTATCGATCTGAAAAAATGCCCAGGCTATGCAAGGCTTAGCACCCATGCGACCTGAAGAGCCACCACGACTTGTGGTGAGAGGCAGAGTTGTGTTTGAGGATGCAGTTGTTGACGTGCTTCCAGTACTACGTCTCTGTCCAGGAAGGCGCAACCTGACCTCGTCGTCACTAGCATCTTCCTCCACCTCCTCTGCTGACCTCATCTCTTGGCTGACTGTGGGTTGACAGTAAGTGGGATCTCCGACCTCATCATCATCACCCTGTGCGTTATCACACCCGTCGTCCTCAGAGCCAACCTGTTCCTGCCCTGACAAAAAACTAAAGTTGTCGCTCCAATCAGGTATTTGAGTCTTATCATCGTCTTCCTCATTGTCTCCACCAACAGGAGTTACAGTTTGGGAATGAGGGTCTACATTATGGTCAGAACCTTCTGCGTCTGGTCCTGGATCCGACTCATAAAGATTCTGGGCATCAGTGCAGATCATTTCCTCGTCTGGATTCACAGAAGCGCTGGAGTCGACCTCTGATTCCCAGGCTATAGTATGAGTAAACAGCTCTGCAGACTCAACCATCTGTTCTACCTCATACTCAGATGGGCAGCTGGAGATTTGGGAGCTGTGAGGAAGCAAGTGCGATTTGGGTGACACCTTTGAGGACTGGAGTATTTGTGATGTTGAAGTTGATGTGGAGGAGAGCCCACTTAAAGGAGCACTTGATATCCGTTGAAGCACCTGCTGTTTTTGTGCCTCATCTGGAATTTGTAGCGATTGGCGTGGCCGTAAAAATGGGATCTTATCACATTGTCCGCTAAAAGAAGTAGACATTTTAGTTTGGCTGGAAGATGGTCTTTCTTCTGCACCTACCCCACGGACACAACCTTTTTTCCCCTTCCCAACACGCCTATTCCCCTTTCCACCAGCAGCAGGCCTTTTTCCACTCATTTTGGTGGTTAACTAATTCACAACTCTGGAGTTGTTTGCACAAAAAAACAATGGATGGTAACCGAGCAGAGCTGAGTGGCCAAACTGTGGTATTAGGCCAAAACTATTGGCTGGGTTAGATGCAGAAAAAAATTATTTTTAATTTGCAACCTGATGGAGGTCAGTATAGATGGACTAATAGACCAAGTCCCACACACCGCTAGAAGCCCAAATATTTTTTCAGAGCTAGATGCAGAAAAAAATTCTATTCTATTTGCAACCTGCTGGACGTCAGTATAGAAGGACTAATAGAACAAGTCCCACACACTGCTAGAAGCCCAAATATTTTTTCAGAGCTAAATGAAGAAAAAAATTATTTTTAATTTGCAACCTGATGGAGGTCAGTATAGATGGACTAATAGACCAAGTCCCACACACTGCTAGAAGCCCAAATATTTTTTCAGAGCTAGATGCAGAAAAAAATTATTTTTAATTTGCAACCTGATGGAGGTCAGTATAGATGGACTAATAGATCAAGTCCCACACACCGCTAGAAGCCCAAATATTTTTTCAGAGCTAGATGCAGAAAATTTTTTTATTCAATTTGCAACCTGATGGAGGTCAGTATAGATGGACTAATAGACCAAGTCCCACACACTGCTAGAAGCCCAAATATTTTTTCAGAGCTAGATGCAGAAAAAAATTATTTTTAATTTGCAACCTGATGGAGGTCAGTATAGATGGACTAATAGACCAAGTCCCACACACTGCTAGAAGCCCAAATATTTTTTCAGAGCTAGATGCAGAAAAAAATTATTTTTAATTTGCAACCTGATGGAGGTCAGTATAGATGGACTAATAGAACAAGTCCCACACGCTGCTAGAAGCCCAAATATTTTTTCAGAGATAAATGAAGAAAAAAATTATTTTTAATTTGCAACCTGATGGAGGTCAGTATAGATGGACTAATAGACCAAGTCCCACACACTGCTAGAAGCCCAAATATTTTTTCAGAGCTAGATGCAGAAAAAAATTATTTTTAATTTGCAACCTGATGGAGGTCAGTATAGATGGACTAATAGACCAAGTCCCACACACCGCTAGAAGCCCAAATATTTTTTCAGAGCTAGATGCAGAAAAAAATTATATTCAATTTGCAACCTGCTGGAGGTCAGTATAGAAGGACTAATAGAACAAGTCCCACACACTGCTAGAAGCCCAAATATTTTTTCAGAGCTAAATGAAGAAAAAAATTATTTTTAATTTGCAACCTGATGGAGGTCAGTATAGATTGACTAATAGACCAAGTCCCACACACTGCTAGAAGCCCAAATATTTTTTCAGAGCTAGATGCAGAAAAAAATTATATTCAGTTTGCAACCTGATGGAGGTCAGTATAGATGGACTAATAGAATGATGCTATGCCCAAAAGATTTTACTTCACTAGGTGCAGTAAAAAAATTGGTATTCTATACACAGGTGGTATATCTTGCAACACAGATAGGCTACTCCACTGACTAACACACTCTGCAATAGGCCAAAAAGGATTAGCTTTGCTAGATTCAGCCAAATGCTGTGAAAAAAACTTGCACAGCACTGGCACAGACCTGCCTGGCAAAAACTGATAGGAACTGATGTAACCTAGTCCTGAAAAGGACTCCAATTACAATTAGTCTTTACTCCCACAATCTATCTATTTAAGAGCACAGACCTGCCTGATAAAAGTCGTAGGAAATGCTGTAACCTAGTCCTTAAAAGGACTGCAATCACAACTATTCCCTACTCCCAAGCTATCTGTATATTTGTGCGAAAATTGGCTTGAAATTAACAAGGTATAGCGCACACAGCAACAGCGGTGCCGTCTATCACGCAGCTGCAGCAGTGAGAAAATGGTGGCGACGGGGAAAATGGCTTGGTCTTATAGGGCAAGGACATGTGACATACACTGCCAATGACACATGCCCTTGCTTGTGTGAAAAAAAGCACTTCGCTCCGTGTGTGCGCTGCTGATAGGCTGACAGATTGCACCTCCCCACTGCAAATGCGGGAAAGAGAAAAAAAAATGGAGTTCTTCATTGTTCCTGCAGAGATCCATCCCCTGCCCCTCCCCCCGCCCCGCTGTACACTCAAACTGCGTATTAACATTAATTTTCATCATTACTGAGAAAAAATCCAGTTATGATTTTGGTGCACGAACAGTTATCGAACATAACCTCGAACAGCCGAATTTTTCTCAAATTGTTCGTGTTCGCCGACCGGCTCGAACACCGCCCAAAACAGCTCGAATTTGAGATTGGCGAACAGTTCGAGTAGAACAACGCTCATCTCTAGTGACTACCTCTTGAAGCTCATCAAGAGAATGCCAAGAGTGTGCATAGCAGTCATCAAAGCAAAAGGTGGCTACTGTGAAGAACCTAGAATACAAGACATATTTTCAGTTGTTTCACACTTTTTTGTTAAGTATATAATTCCACATGTGTTAATTCATAGTTTTGATGCCTTCAGTGTGAATGTACAATTTTCATAGTCATGAAAATACAGAAAATTTTTTAAATGAAAAGGTGTGTCCAAACTTTTGGTCTGTACTGTATGTCAACGGAAAAATAAAAAGTTATGGACCTTCGAATAAGGAGAGGAAGAAAACAAAAGGGCAAAAGCAAAAAATATCTCTGTCCTTAAAGGGATAAAAATGAAAAAGCTAAATATGTAAATTAACCTACACTATACAGAAAAATACACAGACATGTGAGCACACATTTTCATGGCACACTGGAACATATTTTACCTTTTTTGCTGCCTGTTCTTCTTCTACACCATCCCCAATTACAACATATACTACTTTTCTGCCAAACCTTTGTATTATGCGTTCAAAGCAACTTTCTTTCCCTGAAAGATAAATGAGAGCAAGTTTCAGTTACCTGATTAGCAGCATGCTCCTCATCTTGGGCATCCCCCACCACAACATAAGTAACATGAGAGCCAAATCTGGACATTATACGCTGAAAACAGCTTTCTTTGCCTGAAAAACAATGCAAGGCTTACTTCCTCATCTAACTACTCTGTGATCATGTACGTGAAGATTGGTACCTATAGGATTCCTCATTGATGTTCTTGGATCAGCAGTTGACACAAGTATTAGATGGAATATTCCAATCATGTATTCACCTTCTAGTGCTTTTTTAATAAATGGTTAGCACTTTAAACAAAAAAATTTTTTTTTAATGTATTCATAGGTATGTACATCATTGGTAATAAAGCAATATACAAATTAAAATCATCACAAAGTTAACACATACAAATAAATAAGTAAATATAATACACACAGAACATACACTTCTCAACACTACAATTGCAACAAGAAGCAAGAGTTATGGAATTATGTAACTTATGAAATTTATAGACATGCAAATGATGAAAATATGGAATTAAAATTTTCAAATCATCTCAATTTATTCAGTATCAAGTATAAGCATCATGTGCAGAGATAGACACATTGACATGCTTTTTCATGTTATCAATGAAGTTAGTTATGTTTGTCTAAGAAATATTCTTTCACTCTGAATGCACTTGGACATGCAAATCATCAAGATTCACTATTGGCAGCTCCTTTTGCTATTGCTGAGCAATGACATTACAGATGTGCACAATGAGAAGCAAACTCAGATATGCAGAAGGCCAGGGAACCATGTTTTGACCATGCAGGCTGCTGACAGGAGCATAAACAACATGTGGTCGCGTGTTGCTCTGTTGAAAAATGGCTCATGGGACACTATGGAGAAATGGCCATAACACTAGTTCCATCACCAGATAAATGTAACTTCCAGCTGTTAGTTTAATTACAGGTTTACCTGTAATGAAGACTAATCTGGCTACCGTACATTATGTCATCCTACACCATAACCCCAGAAGTTGGATTGGTGTAACTTTTTATCGTGAAGGTCTATTGATTTTGCCCATGTGGTTTCAAGAACAATCTGTGGCTATCATTACACCCAAGACAAAGCAGGTCTCATCAGTAAAGAGGATAGGCTGCCATTCCAGCCTCCATTACACTCTTCCTCTATGATAACCTTTCAGAATGGTTGCATGCGGTCAATGGAAAACCTATAGCAGGATGCCTGGCTCGTAGCCCATTGTTGTGCAAACGTCAGCTGACAATTTGTATAGACACTGTTTAATGTGGAGAAGCTGAAAAAACAATAGCACAAAAGTGTCTTATCCCGGTAACTAGTATATTAGCTACAGGCATTGCTCACTGGGTCGGGTTGTGAAACCACAATATACAACGCGCTTGATATGGCTGCTGCAGACCTGCACGGATGTTCACTATAAAATAGCAAAGAAAAAAAGGGGTCTAATTTCTGCACTGTCACGAATACCAGTGGATATTCCAGAGAAAGAATCAGGATCCAGGATGAAGGAATATGGTTTATTGTCAACGCATTTCAAAGTATAACAAACTTCTTCCTCAGGGCAAACCACAAGGACTTTCTCAGGAAGGTGTGTCGTGGCAGTGCAGAAATGAAACCCTTTTTTTCCTTGCTATTGTATTATAGACACTGTTTGACACCTTAAGCTTGATATGTGGCGTCCAATTTCACTTGCAGTACAGAATGGATCAATTCTGAAACTAGTGGTATGACCATTTCTCTAAAATGACCCAGGAGCAGTTTTTCTACACAATAATGGCACGAGCAACATGCAGGCTGGCATTGTGATCAGCCTGTGTGACCTAAATGTACCACCATGGCCTAATTATAAGGCCATGGTGGTACATTTGGAGGTCAATGGAGGTCAAGTGTTTGATTTGCTGTCTGTGTCTGGAGACGTGTGGATCTCCAGTGTGTTGGTCTGTGCAAAGGCCTTGAGAACTGGACACTGACCTGTAGTGGGCAAACCCGCACCATTGCATGGACATTTCGCTTTGTGTTTTCCCTTCATTCTGGAAAAGGCAGTCTTTTTGTTTGCCTATGCTAAGCGGTTTATGAAGTAGAAATAAACCTGCCTGTACCAAACCCCTACAATTGGTGCTAGAAGCATGGGCACGAATCCCAGGGGGCAGTGTGACTGCTACAGGAAACTATTTATGTCCTGGGTGAAGGCCTCAAGCCAGCAAGGGATGTCCAGCAGCATGGAGGAGGTGATAAAGCAACTGGTGCAAGCTAACTTCCAGCAGCATCAACAGCAGTAGCAGCAGTGGCAACAGCATGAACAGATGGAACAGATGCAGCACAAACAGCAGATGTAGCTCCTACACTGTGTTCCAAATTATTATGCAAAAAGTGTTTAGGAGTGATAAGGTAAGAATTTTTTTGTTTGTCAGTTAAACTCATTGATGGTGATGTGTGTCAGGGCTCTTTATATCACTGTAAGCAATTGCAGACACCTGTGCTAGATAGTTTGGCAGGTGTGTCCAATGAAAGGCAAAACTACTTAAGAAGGCTATCTCACATTATTAAGCAGCCTACATTTTCTGCCAAAATGGGAAAGAAAAAGCTTGTGTCGGCTGCTGAGAAGCAACAAATTGTGGAGTGTTTAGGTCAAGGCATGACTACAATCAACATTGCCAAGACACTTCATCGTGATCATCGCACAATCAAGAAGTATGTAGCTGATTCACAGTACACACGTGTGCGTGCTGATAAGGGAAAATTGAGGACTCTTTCCTACAGGCAATTACATCAGGTTAAAAGAGAAGCGGCAAAAAAGCCTTGTCATAGCAGCAGACAAGTTTTTGAAGCTGCTGGTGCCTCCAACGTCCCCCGAACAACAAGATGCAGGGTCCTTCAGAGGTTTGCAGCTGTGCGCAAGCCATCCTGTCGACCTCCTCTATCCACTGCACACAAGCAGAAACGGCTCCAGTGGGCCAAACAATACATGAAGTCTGACTTCAATACTGTTTTGTTCACCGATGAGTGCCGTGCAATGCTCGATGGTCCAGATGGATGGAGTGGAGGATGGCTGGTTGATGGACACCCCATGCAAACACGGCTACGGCGCCAACAAGGAGGAGGTGGAGTAATGTTTTGGGCTGGAATCATGGGGAGAGAGATTGTCGGCCCCTTTAGGATCCCTGAAGGGGTAAAGATGAACTCCATAATGTATGTTGAGTTTCTCAAACAGCACTTCCTGCCATGGTTCAAGAAGAAGAACCGTGCATTCCTCAGCAAGATCATTTTCATGCATGATAATGCACCGTCTCATGCTGTACATAACATATCTGCATCTCTGGCTGCTATGGGCATAAAAGGGGACAAACTTATGGTGTGGCCCCCATGCTCCCCTGACCTTAACCCATTTGAGAACCTCTGGAGCATCATCAAAAGGAGTGTCTGTGATGGCGGGAGTCAGTTCACATCTAAGCAACAGCTCTGGGAGGGTATTCTGTCCTCATGCAAAACAATTGAAGCAGAAACCATCCAAAACCTGACAAATTCAATGGACGAGAGAGTTCAGAAGCTCCTTTCGAACAAGGGGTCCTATGTGCAAATGTAACATCACCTAGAATAAAGTTTTGTGTTGAAAGCTGTTTGATTTCAGTTTGTAATAACCTGCTAATGCTTATAATTTCAAAAATGACCATTTTTTTGTTCTTTAAAATGAAAACTGTTGAAAACAGTTCAAAACTGCTGTGCATAATAATTTGGAACATGCATTTTGAGTGCAGTTTGAGTGTTTTATTTTTTTAAAAAATATACTGTTATCATAGGCAGTTTGTACAAAAAACTTTCAATTGTACTCTAATAGTTACTTGACTGGAAAATTACAATGACTGCAATTCATATAGGTAATTTGGGAAAATCTGAGAAAATATTATTTGCATAATAATTTGGAACACAGTGTAGCCGAGGTGATCCATAGCAGGGCAACCGCCCCACCCCCTACTTCAGGTGATGACTCTCACATGAGGAAGACAGTAAGAAGAGCATTACAAAAGATGACCCTGGGTGATGACATTGAGGCGTTCCTGACGGTCTTTGAGAGGGTGGCAGAGTGAGAGAAATTGCTTCCGGAGCAGTGGGTGGAGGTTCTGGCGCCATATTTAACAGGTGAGCCGCAGAAAGCCTATTATGACTTGGCTTTGCAGGATGCAAAACAGTGCGCCAAGTTAAAAATGGAGATATTGGCATGCTTGGGTGTGACCATGATTGTCAGGGCGCAACGGGTGCACCACTGGGCTTATTGCAGTGACAAACCTCCCTGGTCCCAAATGTTCGACCTCCTACATCTGGCCCAAAAGTGGTTGCAACTAGGGTTGAGCAAGTATGTTCTGTCCGAGTATGCTCTGGCCGAGCTCCGAGTATTTACAGCTGCTCGGTGATAAGGTTAAATCGCCCCCGTGTGCATGATTTGCGACTGTTTGACAGCTTTATTACATGTGAGGAATGTGTAAGAAATAGACATTCCTCCCATGTAATAAAACTGTCAAACAGTTGATAATCATGCACACGGGAGCAATTTAACCTTATCACCGAGCAGCTGTAAATACTTGGAGCTCGGCCCGAGCATACTCGGCGAAAGGGTTAATAGAACATACTCGCTCAACACTAGTTGCAACCTGAGTCTTCCTCCCCAGCACAGATGGTGGAGAGGGTCTACATGGACCGGTTAATCCACTCCTTTCCGAGGTCGGCGCAAGCCTGGGTTGCCCAAGGAGGTCCCCATAATGCTGATGACCTGGTGGGAATGGTGGAAAGGTATCAGGCAGTAGAGAGTTCCTTGGGGAAGCCAGGGGTCGCAGCGTCTCTATACTGGGTATCCTAAAAGGGGGCGGACACCCAAAAGAGGGGAACTAGAGCCACATCTGAGGGGAGACCTAGAGTCCAGGAGGGGTCTGAGTTGCTGCCCAAGGTCCCGCTCCATAGCGTAGTATGTTGGAGATGTCATACCCCAGGTCACATAGCCGCCCGTTGCCCCATCACCAACGAGCCAATGAACTGCAGCACAGGACGGCGCTGTTCATACTTTGCTTATCCTGCCTGTAGTGCTGTTCCTCAGTCAGGCGAGGGACCGCAGATTTGCCTCATGTCGGTGAATGGAGTGACTGCTCTGTTGGACTCGGGGAGTTTGGTAACCCTAGTGAGGGCCACAATTCCTTATCGGCTGATTCCGGGGAAGAAAGTCGGTGTCCGTTGTATCCATGGGGATGCCAAGGACTACCCTGTGGCCCGAGTAGTCATAGACTCAATCTGTGGTACTGAGTCCCATGAGGTGGGTGTAGTCAAGGACCTGTTGCACCCGGTGATAATAGGGCGAGACTTTGCCTTGTTTTGGGACTTGTGGGAGAAAGGGAGGAAGCCGGGTTGTCCGGACAACAACCAGGTCGCTCCTGAAGAAATCTCAACGCTGACCACCACCGACGGATTTCCTTTGTGTGTGCTTGTTGGGGATGAGGCATCATCCCTGGAGGCCAATATCCCTGAGCAGAAGTGTCCAGGGGATAACTCAGGGACTTAACTCTAAAAGGGGCATTTGATAATGTCACTATTCTTAATGGGGTTGCTCAAGAGCCAAGGGCTGATACTCAATATCCGTACTTTGCTGTGAATGGGGAGTTGCTATATCGGGTCACCAAGCTCAGAGGGGAGGTAATCGAGCAGTTACTAGTGCCAGGGCCGTACAGACGCAGGATGTTAGATATGGCCCATACACATGCCTTAGGTAGGCATCTGAGGGTAGAAAAAACCCAGGAAAGGATCCTCCAGAGGTTCTACTGGCCCGATTGTCACCGAGAGATCATGAATTATTGTAGTTCCTGTCCCACTTGTTAGCTGACCTCCCCTGTGGCTCATTTCCTTTGCCCCTTAGTGCCACAACCCATCATTGAGGTCCCATTTGATTGCATTGCCATGGATCTAGTGGGGCCCCTGGTCAAGTCCGCCAGTGGACATCAGTATATCCTGGTGGTACTGGACTATGCTACCCAGTACCTGGAGGCTGTACCACTACGAAACTCTTTTGCCACAAGTGCATAGCCCGGATGCTTATCCACATCTTTTCGAGAGCGGGGTTGCCTAAGGAGATCCTAATGGACCAAGGGACCCCATTTATGTCAAGGATCATGAGGGAGTTGTGCAAAACCCTGCCAATCACACAACTCGGGACCTCTGTCTACCACCCACAGATGGCTTGGTGGAGAGGTTTAATAAAATCTTGTAGGCCATGTTGAAGAAGGTCATAGAGAAAGACGGCTGGGACTGGAACTGTCTACTGCCGTACATTCTGTTCTCCATTAGAGAAGTCCCACAGTCCTCTATTGGATTCTCCCCATTTGAGCTGTTATATGGCCGACACCCCCGCGGACTCCTGGACATAGCAAAGGAGACCTGGGAGGTGGAGTCTACACCCTACAGGAGAGTAATCAAACACGTGGCCCAGATGCAAGAAAGGATTGCAGAGGTGATGCCCATTGTGAAAGGACACCTCCTCAAAGCACAAGAGGCACAGTGGAGGGTGTACAATAGATTGGCGAGGGTGAGACACTTCAACCCTGGAGATCGGGTTCTAGTACTGGTACTTACAGTGGAGAGAAAATTCCTGGCCAAGTGGCAGGGCCCCTATGAAGTAGTCGAAATGGTTGGTGACGTCAACTATAGAGTCCACCAACCAGGGAGAAGGAAGCCCTACCAGGTGTACCACCTCAACCTGATTAAGCTTTGGTGCGATAGGGAGCCCGTGGAAGCTCAGTGTTTGGTGGTGAAGACTGAAGCCGACATGGAGGTAGTCAAGGTGGCAGAGTCACTGCCACGTGCCCAGAAGCAACAGTGCCGAGAGTTGCTACATTGGAACAGAGATCTGTTCTCTGAATCATCAGGTTGTACCCAAATCATAGAGCATGAGGTTCTTACGGAGCCTCATGTCCGAGTAAACATGAAGCCACATCGGATTCCGGAAGCCCGTCAAAAGGTGATTTGGAAGGAAGTGAAGCAGATGCTGAGCCTGGGAGTCATTGAGGAGTCCAAGAGTGGCTGGTCCAGTCCCATAGTCTTGGTGATGAAACCAGATGGAGAATGGTGGTTTTGCAAAGACTATCGGAAACTCAACAAGGTCTCAAAGTTCGACACCTTCCCAATGCCCAGGGAAGATGAACTGATTGAGAGGTTAGGACCGGCCAGATACATTACCACTCTTGACCTCAAAAAAGGGTATTGGCAAATTCCTATGTCCCAAGATGCCAAGGAGAAGACTGCCTTCTCAATGCCAGATGGATGCTTCTAGTACACAAGGATGCCGTTTGGGTTACAAGTAGCACCAGCCACCTTCCAGAAAGCCATGGACTGGATCCTAGCTCCTCACAAGAAGTATGCAGCGGCCTACCTGGATGTCATTGTGATCTACAGTCAGGATTGGGGAAGCCATCTGAGCAAAGTCAAGGCGATACTTTATACTCTACGGAAGGCGGGGTTTTCCATAAACCCAAAGAAATGTGCCATGGGCATGGAAGAAGCCAAATATTTGGGTTTTGTCGTAGGCAAAGTCGTAATAAAGCCCCAAATAAAGATGACGCAATCCGGAGGTGGCCACAACCTCTCTCAAAAAAGCAAGTCAGAGCGTTCCTGGGCATCATGGGCTACTACCGCCGACTCATACCTAACTTCGCCATGACAGCTGCCTCTTTGACAGACCTCCTTAAAGGGACAAAATCGGCTATGGCTAAGTGGTCTCCAGAAGCTGAGACGGCCTTCCAGGAACTCAAGCAAGCCCTGTGTAAACAACCAGTGTTGGTGGCACCAGATTTCTCAAAGGAGTTTGTGGTCCAGACGGACGCATCAGATGTCGGGTTGGGGGTTGTTCTATCACAAGAGATTAACGGGGAAGAGTACCCTATAATGTACTTAAAGTGGAAGCTGACCTCTTGTGAAAATAATTACTCCATAGTGGAGAAGGAATGTTTGGCAATCAAGTGAACGTTGGACACCCTGAGATACTACCTCTTAGGCAGGAAGTTCAGGCTGGTGTCAGACCATGCCCCTACTCAGATTGATGCACGAGAAGAAGAGGAACAATGCCCGAGTGACCAGGTAGTTCATAGCCGTTCAGGATTTCAGCTTCCATGTAGAGCATAGGCCCGGGAAACTGCATGGCAATGCTGACGCACTACCAAGGGTCCACTGTTTGCTAGAAGAAGGTGCCAAGCCCCCCAGCTTTGGGCAGAGGGGGGTATGTAAGATGACCGCCGGACAGGTCCTTAACGGGATATATGTATCACCAAGGTTGGTGGCTTCGGTGATGTGAAACCGGAAAAGTATGCTCCAGCACGCATAGTGCTGAGAGGGTTAATAGGGGTATCAGGGACGTTTTTTACGAGCAGTCATAAGAGATGGGTGGGAGTGGCTGCTCACATATCCCCACACAGGGGCGTGGTTTGTTGTAAATAAAATGGAGGTCAAGTGTTTCATTTGCAGTCTGTGTCTGGAAACGTGTGGATCTCCAGTGTGCTGGTCTGTGCTAAGACCTTGAGAACTGAACACTGACCTTTAGTGGGCGAACCCGCACCATTGCATGGACATTGTGCTTTGTATTTTCCCTTTATTCCGGAAAAGGCTGTCTTTTTGTTTGACTATGTTAAGCGGTTTATGAAGTCTGAATAAACCTGCCTGAACATTTTTATGAAAACATTTCCTGTTCCTACCTGAACCACGGCTAAGTGAGTATCAAACCCCTACAGTAGCTAAAAGGAGAGATGGAACCCAGCTGACCATAAGAACTTACACTTTACAAGTGAGGGAGAGAGGACCCTGTTGTCTATATGATCTTATACTCTACAGAAGACAGAGTGACTTTGGAGATAGAAAATGACTCTGCTATACAAATTGTGCTCCAATGGGAACCGGTAATCTCAAATGGCCCAGGTACTGACCTCCACTATACAAGGTATGACAATTCTTAACATGTCATAGCTGCAGGGCTTTATGGAGAGGCCCGTGCTGCAATGCAATATGATGTTAACCTGCTCCCTGATGCTTCAGCAGTGTGGGAAATGTTTTTTCCACGAAGTGATACCAAAGGAGTACAATCAAGAGCATCTTTAAGCCCAAGAATATTTTTATAAAATTTCCATCTTTCATCCAGGAAAAATATATATCTTTGCACAGTGTTAGCTAGTAGATATAAAAATATTACTCTCAAAATCTTAATATTTTTCCATGTTTTCTACAGTAACTTAAAAATATGCCATGATTTACAACTACCCAAGGCTAAGTGCCCAGATTCCAGTAACTCAAAAATGGATTCTACAATCCCCTAAGATATAATCAACCAAATGCCCTACACTAGCTAATTCCCTCCAGTCCAAAAGAATCTGGAACTGAATAGCTACAAAGTATCCTCTAAAATAAAGAAGGGAAACACCATCTTCACTCTAAGAATTAAATAAATATGACTATTTAATGCTACCATGTGCTAGAACTGAATTATAAAAATGAGCAAAAAAACACTTTTTTAATTAGTACAACTATCTGCCCAGGATAAAGTAAGCCGAAGCAAAGCAGAAATCATTGATCTAATGTTTCTTAGAAGAGGCATTACATATAAAGTGCTACAATTCTCAAGGGTAGCAGAAACTATAATCTCAGCCTCTGAGGTTTTCTAACTGAAATATTATGGCCAAAGCTCAAGTTTTGCACCTGCCAAGAGAAAAAAACCCACACGTGAAGCAGTACTTATGTAAGAGGAGGCGATGGTACCCCTAAAGAGACCCTGCGTGATGTGGCATTAGTGAAGAAAGACCACCATCTACTGGCTAGACAGAACCATGTTGAACCAACCGGCATTTGAAAAGTTGAGGGAAGTACACGGTCAAGTGCATTGGGTGACGAAGTTCCCACATATAAAGGTCCTGCATGCAAAACCGCGAAGAAAGTTGATGCCTAGGAGAGGAGTAGTGAGGACATGGGCCAAAGACAATGCTGATGCCAGTGTGACAGGACTAAGTGAAGAGTGTGTGCCGCAGAGTACTGGCCACTCTCAGACGGAGCCCAGATGATGCCCAGTGAGATCCGGAGGCCTAACTATGCCGGTCAAGACCAGAGGATGAGATTCATGCCGGTCAAGACCCAGAACCCAGACTGCACCGATCAAGGCCCGAACCTCCAATCAATGCCGGTCAAGATCCAGAGGCCAGGCGATGCTAGTCGATAGTCGGAGTCCAGCCCTCTTTTCCCTAGGCCTAGGAGACACCCGCCGTTGGTCAAGCACCAAAGATCCAAGAGGAGACTTTGATCAAAGGAGGACACTTGTGGTGAAACAAGGGAGACACAAGTGAGACGGACCGTCACTTCCTACACCAACAAGGGTCAGCCTGGGTTAGGACAACAGGTCCTTGATCGACTTCGGAGGACTTGCGGCTTTGCGGGAATACCCAGTGACCCCAGCTATGGCCATTGTGCCCAGAGGAACTAGTATATTAGCTCTCTCAGGAATGGGTGTATCAACCCCTGCTGAAGAAACACTAGTATAATCTTTTAAGAGACTTCTCAGATTATTCTAATTCAACTGTAAAACTTATTCTGTGTTTTGCATTGTATAACCCACTTGTGTTTGTGCTGTTTCCTATTGTTAAATTGCTTCCCCAGTTCCACAAATTCTCACCATACCGGAAGCAATAAATAGTTTTGTTGTCTGTTCTGCCTCATGCTAGTCTGTGCGCTGCAGGCGGTCACCTGCTTACACTTACCTTGGTGGGTCTTGATCCACTTTCCTATTTACCGTGCTTCTCTTCCAGTGGATATGTCCTTAATGGGTTAACCACTTTATTTTAACATATTTGTTAAAGACATGATTTTTTGACACTTACTAATATGCAAGTAGCACAGGTTCTCCTCTTGCATTTGTAACTGAAGCCTTCCTCATTGACTGCACAATTTTCAAAATGGCTGCTGATGGATGGCATGTGACCAGACCTATCCATCAGCTTCCTCCAGTTGAAAAACACTGCACATGAGTCTGGTCTCATGCTTCTCCATCAGCAACCGTTTTGAGAACATAAGAGTTGTACAGTCCGTGAATAAGGCTGGAGTAACAAGTGCAAGAGGTGGTCCTGTAATAGTTATATATTAGTAAGTGCCACAAATAGATATCGCCAAAAAATCTGTTAAAATAAGGATAACCACTTAAATCTAATCTGAAGCTCAGTCTGGGAGGTACATTGATGAGATTCAGACCCCAACGAATAGGGTTTAATTATACATAAAATATCATTAAATTCAATACAAGTACAATACTTTTAAGAATTTGTATAGGGTCAGTTATAGTAAAAGCTTCTGGGTCTGTGTTCATTAGATTTGGTGAAAAATATGTGAATGAAATTGCATTACCAGAAAATATAAAGAGGATTGCGTATACAGAAACAGAGTTTTGATAGTAAGCCTACGCATTCTGCATATATTATATTGAAAAACTCATTCTCTGTAGCATATTTCTTGTCAACTAAATAGAAACTCTTACCTATTTTAGTTGCACTATAGATGTTTTCAATTGGAAATACTCCTCCTAGACTATACAGCAAGATTTTGGAAAGTGCTGGAATAAGTTGCGTTGTTGTCACCAAGACATTTACACTATTACTTCTGTTGGGAAAAAAACATAGAAAAAAAAGATAATATATAAAAACAATTACTAAACAGTCTGTCTACTGATTCATTATTTTACAGTGGACATAGTAAAAGAAAGCTTTGAAGCAGATCTATCAACAAATGATGCTTTATATATCAGAAGCATAATGTAGGGCCAGAGTTACTAACCCATTAACTAACATGGAAAAATAATATTCTGCCATTTTGCTCATTGAGAAAATCAGACACTTAACGGAACACAGTTAGTGAATCGAATCAAGTGTTCTTATGAGGGGAGTGTTTCCCCACTTCTCTTAGCCGACTCCCATGCCTCAGGGTATAAATTGACTCAATTACCGGTCCGGTGTATTTTTGTTTGCTCCTATTAATCAAAAGACAGAATATTTTTGTGTTGATTTGTCAAATAGGAAAGCAGACTTGTCCCTATACTATGCCATCGATACATAGGGCACCATAGTTTGATAGGAGATTTACTTTTATAATTTTATTGGCGACAATGAAGGTGGAGGTGGATAATCACGACCTGGCAGTGGAACCTGTAGAGGATTCATTTACATGGATAGGTTGCAGTGGTATATTGCTGCCATTCAAAACATACACCCACTTAGCCATGAAACACATAGTCTTTCTGAAAATGTTGGGACCCTTGAAATTGTTTCAGAAAATGAAGTATTTCTCCCAGAAAATTATTGCAACTACACGTTTTGTTATACACGTTTATTTCCTTTGAGAAAAAAAGGCAAATTGGACATAATTTCACAAAAAACTCCAAAACTGGGCCAGATAAAATTGTTGGCACCCTCAACTTAATATTTGGTTGCTAACCCTTTGGAATAGATTGTAAACTATAGACCTGTATATTTAACCTCTAATGTGGGCAAAATCTTTGAGGGTACAGTTGCTACTCTGGAGTATCTCACTAACAAATAACCTCATAACCCAGTATCAACATGGATTTATGAGAGGTCAGTCATATTACATTAATTTGTTATATTTCTAATAGGAGGTAAGTTCCAGTCTAGACCAGGATAAAGCCATCCATCAAAACATTTCAAAGACATCTAATACCGTACCACATAAAAGATTAATGAATATAATGAAAATAATGGGACTAAGAAAAAACATGAATAACGGGGTTACCAACTGGCTTAATGATAGGAAACAAACAGTGGTTATCAATGAAAAACACACTCTGAATGGGGTACAGTTAGTAGGTTACTGCAAGGATCAGTATTGGACCTTGTTCTTTTTAATATGCTTATTATTGACATTGTAAAGGACATGGAGAGAAGAATTTCAATATTTGCAGGGGATACTAAACTCTGCAAGGTAGTCAACACAAAGGGAAAAAATTAATACTACAGAGTGATTTATGTAAGCTGGAGTCTTTAGTGGAGGAATGGCAATTGATGTTTAATGTATAAATGTAAGGTCATGAACTTGGGCAGAGGAAATAAAATGCACAATTATGTACCCAATGGTAAATCGATGGATAAGCTTGAAGTTGAAAATTACTTGGGTGCATGGGCAAACTTAACCTTAGTGACGAGTGATTTAAAGAGCCATAGATGGATGCCAATAATATAGCTGATCTTATTACAATTTACAAATATATGGATGGAGAGTGCAGAGATATTTTAATGATCTTTTTACACCTAGGTATGCAACAATGAAAAGGCAGCATCATCACGGATGGCGATTCTTTACTATACAAGCAAAGAAACTATGGAACTCTCGACCACATGATGTTGTGATGGTTCATGCACTGAAAAAGTTCAAGGAGAACCTGGATGTTTTTCTTGAAAAATATTACAGGATATGTGTACTAAATTATGAGATGGGACGTTGATTCAGGGAACAAGTCTGATTGCCATATGTGGATGCGGGAAAGAATATTTCCCCTAACATGGGGTAGTTAGCATCTATCTAATGGGTTTTTGCCTAACTCTGAATCAACATGTAAGATTATAGGATTAACTCAATGGACTTGCGTTTTCTTCCAACCATACAACTATGACTCAAGGTGCCACTACCAACTTTGCTCCCATAACCAATGCCCCTACCACCATGGCTGACAGAGCCAACAACCCAGCTGGGTGTTTGAATCATATCCTCAATCTCTACTGGACCCATGTCATTTGAGGAAAAAAACTGCTTCTTCATCTCATTCAGTAAATCAAGAAGAAGATGTTGAGAAATATCTTTCTTAGTCCTTGGAATGCTTTGTTTTGGGAATTAAGGGTCAGATAGAGGTGAATTTGAAAGTCCACATTGTAAAAGGCTAACTGTTACAGGAGGATGACCTTGCTGATCACTGACATCAACTGACAGCTTCGCTGTCAGAGGTAATATCATCCAACTTGTGAATGAGTCGAGTGTAGTGCCACATATTCCATAACATCCTCTATTTTCTCTACCAATAATACAAGAGCAAAAGAGGATAATTGTGATCTGTGTTTGGTAGTACTACTACCCGGACTGCAGGTGCCAGTGGTGGTGGTGGTGCTGCTGCTAGCGGCTCTCACATTCTTAACTGCGTTATAATTTTTTTTGTGTTTTACACTATCCCCGCCTTTTCCATTGCAACTTTTTCTTTAAGCATACATATTGTACAACATTATAATTATTTGTGAAAATCTTTCCACTCCAATTATTTAACCCTTGTCAAAAAGGATGTAACAATAGGGTCCTAGTTAGGTAGGTACACAAACAGAAAACAAAATGTATGGCACGATATCTACGGTGATCAAACTGTGCTAGAAAAACAAGTGTGCATAAACCGACAAATATAGTCAAAGTCTAGATTTAAAATAATAACAATTCTATTTTTTTTAATGAAATTCAACCCCGTTCCCAAAAAGGTCAGAACAAGAAATGCTGAGTTGTTGTAAAAGTACAGTAAACAACATTTAACAACAGGCCATAGTATATGTATTTCATGTGTGAGTCTTAAATTAGACTAGTAAAATAGATGTGCAAAAGCACACATGCACAGTACAATGTCAAGATCTTTTTACATTCTATTTCTATTTTTTCTTAGCAAAATTCAATCACCTTCTCAACAATGCTATAAGTTTATTAGGTAGGTACATATCCAAAAAGCCAGCACCTGAAAAATATAATATTACAGGTACTAGACTGCTCAAAAAAATAAAGGGAACACTCAAATAACACATCCTAGATCTGAATGAATGAAATATTCTCATTGAATACTTTGTTCTGTACAAAGTTGAATGTGCTGACAACAAAATCACACAAAAATCATCAATGGAAATCAAATTAATTAACCAATGGAGGCCTGGATTTGGAGTCACCCTCAAAATTAAAATGGAAAAACACACTACAGGCTGATCCAACTTTGATGTAATGTCCTTAAAACAAGTCATAATGAGGCTTAGTATTGTGTGGCCTCCACGTGCCTGTATGACCTCCCTACAATGCCTGGGCATGCTCCTGATGAGGTTGCGGATGGTCTCCTGTGGGATCTCCTCCCAGACCTGGACTAAAGTATCTGCCAACTCCTGGACAGTCTGTGGTTGGTGGATGGAGCAAGACATGATGTCCCAGATATGCTCAATCGGATCCAGGTCTGGGAAACAGGCGGGTCAGTCCATAGCTTCAATGCCTTCATTGTGCAGGAACTGCTGACACACTCCAGCCACATGAGGTCTGGCATTGTCCTGCATTAAGAGGAACCTAGGGCCAACCGCACCAGCATATGGTCTCACAAGGGGTCTGAGGATCTCACCTCGGTACCTAATGGCAGTCAGGCTACCTCTGGCGAGCACATGGAAGGCTGTGTGGCCCTCCATGCAGTCCTGCTGCTGGGTTGTTTCCCTCCTACAGCCCCCTCCATGTCTCCTGGTGTACTGGCCTGTCTCCTAGTAGCACCTTCAGCCTCTGAACACTACACTGACAGACACAGCAAACCTTCTTGCCACAGATCGCATTGATGTGCCATCCTGGATGAGCTGCACTACCTGAGCAACTTCTGTGGGTTATAGAGTGTGAAAGCACAACCAACATTCAAAAGTGACCAAAACATCAGCCAGAAAGCATTGGTACTGAGATGTGGTCTGTGGTCCCCACCTGCAGAACCACTCCTTTATTGAGGGTGTCTTGATAATGATCAATAGTTTCCATCTATTGTCTATTCCATTTGCACAACAGCATGTGAAATTGATTGTCAATCAGTGTTGCTTCCTAAGTGGACAGTTTGATTTCACAGAAGTTTGATTTACTTGGAGTTATATTCTGTTGTTTAAGTGTTCCTTTTATTTTTTTGAGCAGTGTATAAGGTATTATGGGTACTGTATTCTGTAATGGGACATCATTCCAGAGAACTAGTCTGATTGCCATATGTGGAGTTGATAATAATTTTTTTCCTCTAATAAGATGCATTTACCATCTGTGTCATAGGGTTTTGCTCTTCCTCTGGATCAACAATATTAGGTTATAGGTTGAACTTCATAGATTATGTTTTCTTTCAGCCTGAAACTATAAAACCTTTAATAAGGCACTTTATCCAGGTGGCGTGTATGGATGTTCCACTAGTAATACAGGTGTGCAAAAAAAAATATTGCAATACGCACACTTTGTGAGATAGAAGGTAGCAGCTAAATATCTGGATTTTAGGGGATTTTCTTTTGCATTTTTAAAAAAAAAAATATCCCCTCTTTACAAAAAGGATTGCACAAGAAATGCAAAAGCTCAGTACAGTTGCTTGTGACAATCAAGCACATCTTCTTTGACTGACGCCTATTTCAGATTTATTTTCCTGAAAATATATTATGTTGATTTGCGGCTGCTTTCTAGTGCATTAAGAATGAAGAATAAACTGTGTGATTCAATTTCTGTAAGACAAATGGCAGCTATGCTATATCACTGTTCAATCTCACTGAGTCTGGCACTGCTGCTACTAACACTTCTCCTATATATCTCTCTCTGCCTATCAATTAAATATCTATATTATTTGCAGACTACTACTTTGAATTATTCAGTGCTTCATTTATACAACACATTACTGTCTGCAGTATCTGTCTAATGTTTTAGGGCATTCTGTTTCTGTCTCTACTACTGAGCTGTGAGCACTAAATCCTAAAATCATGGTTCTGTAACTGAAGCAATTTTCTGTAGGCAGGCATTTTTTTTAGATTCAGGCTAATTGAATCACAAATTGTTTTGAATTTACAGTCACCTCCAAATTTCATAAAATTTGACATGAATTTGATTTCCAATTAATTTATTCTCTCATCCCTACAAGTTACATATAAAGCAAATGAATTCCCTTAGATATCCTTGATTAGCTATAAGATAAATAAAATATGTACACTTGGAAGTATACTATAGGTCTAAATTATTATTACAACCATATTTATTATATCAGTGTAATTCTAATATATCAAATTTCCAAGCTAATTATGCATAACTACACACTTCACGCTGAAATTGCAACACCAAGAAGGAATAGTTGTGGAATTATTGAAATTACCAGATTGATAGACATGTTAATGATATGCACATTTTGAAAAAATGGAAACAAAATTGTTAAAAATCCAAAATTGAGTATGAGCACCATGCGCAGAAATACATGTAATTGCACACCTTGGTATGCTATAAATGAAGTTATTAATGGTTATCTGAGAAATGTTCTGTCACTCTGTATGTACTTTGGGCATGTACATCCCGAAGATCCACTCCTGGCAGCATCCTTTACATTAGCTTATCATTGACATTCCAGATATACTCAATGGGAGACAGGTCAGTAGATATTGTAGGTTAAGATAGCAAATTTAGACTATGCAAGATGCTCACAAAAGCATGTATTACATGCGGCCTAGCATTGTTGTGCTAAAAAATGTCCTAGGACACATTGGAGAAATGTCTATACATGTGGTACAATGTTCAAATCAGTGTAACTCTAAGCTGTTATTGTACCTGGATTGAAGACTAAAGGGGTTCCGGCTACCATTTATTATGCCTTCTCACATCATAATCCTGGGAGTTTGACAGGTGTGACTTTCCGTTGTGAAGGCCATTCATGGTGTTCCCCACTTCATCTCTAGATATAGACTGGAGGTTGGAATTGAGAAATGGAGGCTGCGATAGAGGTTTATCCTCTTCAGTGATAAGTCTTGCTTTTGTCTTGAATGCAATAATAGCCAAAGTTTGGACAGACAACCACTTGGGCAATACAATGAGAATGCCTTCATGAAGGAACTGTACAGCGGTCTCATCCCCTGGATTATGGAATGGCATAGTGTAGGCTACCCAGACCCTTCTAGTCTTCATTCCAGATATATTGACAGCTCAGCATTATAGTATTTCGGTCGTGGAACCAGTGGTATGGCCATTTCACCAAAGTATCCCAGGAGCCCGTTTTCAATGTGACAATGCCAGACAGCATGTAGCTCATGCTACTGTTAGTAGTAAATGTGGCCTAAACAAGTTACCATGGCCAGCAGCTTCTCTGGACGTTTCACGCATTGTGCATTTCTGTGACAATATTGATTAGCAATTGTAAAGGCAGCTGCTAGCAGCAGATCTTAATGATTTGTGTACCCAAGTGCATTCAACGTGGCAGAATATTCCTCAAACGTCCATTAATAACCTAATCGATAGCATGCCAAGGAATGTAAGTGTATGTAAATCTGTGGATGGCGCTTATGCTTTGAAATGTTTTGAAAGTTTTATTTCTATTTTTCATTTTCATATCATTTTCGCTCTTGATGTTGCAATTTTAATGTTGAAGAGCATATGAACCAGACCATGAACAAACTCCCTAAGTAAGTTCTTCTAAATATTTTAGTGATTCTTTGTGTGTGTGTGAATTGAGCAGTGTACAGTATGGAATAGCTATTAAGGTCTGCTGGTGACACCTTCTCAGGCCACATTTGGACACAAAGAATATGCGCAGCAATGGAGTGAGAACACTGCCTACTATTGCATACTTTGACCACATTTGTATCTGCTTTAAATTAGGTTGGCAAAGAAATGAATTGCAAAAACAAGTCTAAAGTGACATTATAACTGTGCATTTAGTGATGAAATATAAGCATACATTTCGGCTTACCTTGTGCTAATGAGTGATAGTGATTTAAGTGCATTTGAGAGCCAGGAGTCTGTCAGGACTTCAAGATCTGCTCGCAATTGAAGCCAGGCTTCTCTCTTAGCTGGGCCAAAAAGTCCTTCAGCACAAACAGGCAGGAAATCATAGATTAAATACTGCTTTCATGGAAATGTGAAATGTTTTCTTCCATTAAATTTTCCCCCAATTTTTTACAAAATGATATAAAACCTCTCGTTTTAGGAAAGTTACTGATTTATTACATGCAAAAGTCTAGAACTGAATGATACCTTTGTGCAATGCAAACCAGCATGCAAAGCAACCAGTTATATGATCAAGAGGAAAACTCTCAATGCAATATTAATTTTATTACTTAATTATTTAATATGAGATTTGTGTTTAGTACGATTCGATCAATAATAGCCTATGTTTTATTTTAAATATATAGGTCTACAATTTACTTTTATCTCAGTAGCTCTAACCTGGACACATTTTAACTTTGTGCGATCATGTAATGAACATCATGGTTTGCTCAGATTGCCATGGACATTACCTTGGACATTACCTTGGACATTACCTTGGACATTACCTTGAACAATCTGAAACAACTTCATATTATAATGTATGGACATTGCTGTCACTATATGGCCCGTGGAAACTCTATGCACATTATATATTGTTCCTTAGTTTTTATTAAATGATCATGTGATGTATTACAGGTTTGTTGTTTACCCTATGGTACTTCTCTGAATAAGGATTTCATTATTTGCTGCTATCTGTATGCAAATTTTTAATATAATTGTTATTCATCATGTTTTTGCATCTTTTGATAGTAATTAAGATGGGGTCTACATGTCATTGTTTTGGAATAATAATAATGTGCATATATGGTTGAGGGATTGTGTTCTCTTCCTCTGTTTCTGCATTCTGGTACATATATATTCATTCTAATTCATTTTGCTGATCTATAATGAAAGCACGGGTCTAGCATGTAGATTGCTACATACTGTGATTGTGACCTTGACGCATGCGTGCCATGTGTTCCGGGGTGCCCGTCTGAACTCCGTATCTTAGGTGGCGTCTGACGTCAGGTCACATGCTCGTGTGCCCTGCCGTTGGTTGTCATGTGACGCGGACGTCGGCTGGCGTCCCGGTCTCTATGGCTACGCTATGCGTCACTTCCAGTCCGCGGCGTCCTCTGGCACCTTTATATACTCCTGCACTGTGCACCTCCCCATGCCTCCTGACGAAGGGAAACTGAAACGCGCGCCGGGGCGATAGTTCCACGTGTGCAGCTTACATCTTATGTCGCTGTACCTGCCATGCCTTTCCACGCTTTATTCCCTGGTATGTATATACAGGGCTATGGTGACCCCTCTACTATTTTGACATGTGTGTAGATGGGACTATGAATTATGCAAAATCAATTATTTAGGGCTAGGCTTACAATATATCATGTCTCCTACTATTTAGGCACTCATACAGGGCTTCATAGGTAATACTCTCTGGTACATCGAGTTGGATAATATGTATTAATTGATACACACGCCTTTGATTATAAATCTGATTTTTGTACCACCCATCAAGCATGCTTGCAAATTGGGTATAATCATATAAATATTATTTATGGCAGCTGCCGCGTGGTGCTATCTCTATGGTTTTCACCTTCTGCACTTTGCACTTTGCCCCCCTCTTGTGCTTGTTATTACTAGTGATGATGAGCGAGCACTAAAATGCTCGGGTACTCGCATCGCTGCTCGGGTCGAGCAAATTGGAATACTCGGGTGCTCGACCTGAGCAACGAGCCCAATGTAAGTCTATGGGAAACTCGAGCATTTTTCAGGCGGCTCCCCACGGCGGTCAGCAGAGGGCCTTAAATTGCCCAAATCGATGGGAACAGTGCTCAAATGACATGGGAACAGCATGGGGAAGACCTCTGGAAGCATCTCTGACTCCCAGATCACTGCTGTCAACAACGTTGTCAGAGTATTACGCCACTTTTACGGACTCACAATAAAACATTCAAAAACTAAACCAAAATGGATTTTCCTGGGAAATATGTTAAGGAACATCATTTCCAGGGTAATGACTTGTATATAAGGCAAAATAAATAACCAAAAACAAAAATACTCCTCCTCACCTTGGGCTATGTTCACACATAGCGTTTTTGGTGCGTTTTTGCACTTTTGCATTGCTTTCAACCAAGACAAATGCATTCACCAGGAAATGTCATTTTAACATTTTACAACTTGTCTGGCCATGTGGTGTGTGACACATCATTAGAAACATGCATAGAGTGCTGAAAAGACATGGGAACA
The DNA here is from genome assembly GCF_046119375.1 of Phyllobates terribilis. Classification (NCBI taxonomy): domain Eukaryota; kingdom Metazoa; phylum Chordata; class Amphibia; order Anura; family Dendrobatidae; genus Phyllobates; species Phyllobates terribilis. The sequence goes on along the minus strand of NW_027362763.1, from coordinate 527,223,615 downwards.
GCATGGGTAAGACCTCTAGAAGCATCTCTGACTCCCAGGTCACTGCCTAAAAGTGTGCACAACATAAGTGATCCTTGGTGCATGCGAAGATGCCTCCCGCCATGCACCTGTCGTTGCAGACTTGCAACAATCACCGCCCATGTCCTTGTCCCAATCCAGCGTTCAGTTGTCCCTACCCCATTCCTTGGAATGCAAGCGCAAGTATGCAGCCAGCCACCCACCCACAGGCTGCAATACTATACTGCCAAATTTTTGACAGCTGCTTGCACTTGAAATGTGGCCTTTTAGGCTCGTGGAGGCGGAAGCTTTTCATAACCTCATGCTGGCGGCGGCCGGGTGTCCATACTCGGTCCCCAGCCGCCACTGTTTCTCCCGGTGTCGTCTTCACCTTCCACAAGCACGGGTCCCACAACATTACCCGTGCCCTCCCCAGTGCACTTACTGGGAAGGACTGCCTAACCACAAACACGTGGACAGGTGAATGTGGCTAGGGATGGTACGGAGCCAGTCCACAGCTTTTTTTGCTGAGTTGTATTTCGCCATATTCTTTAGCTTGGTGAAAGGAATGAGAAACCATATCTACCCAGCTGTCATTTCTCCCAGGAAGTCCTCTAAAGCTGCTTTCATTTGAAATGTGGCCTTTTAGGCTCATGGAGGCAGAAGCTTTTCACAACCTCATGCCTCGTGTCGATAGTCGGTCCCCAGCCGCCACTATTTCTCCCGGTGTTGTCTCCGCCTTCTACAAGCGCGGGTCCCTAAACGTTACTGCTGGTCCTTTTCTCTGGGAATCTGCTTGCCTCCTACCAGCCTGGAATATTTCCAGTAAACTATGATACAACGCTATGGTATTAGCACTGCCCCCAGTACCAGTAGTGAAGCCTTCCCAAATTTCCTTCTCAGGAATTTTATTTGGTAGACTGAGTGGCTGCCCAAATACATTCGTTTCTCACAATGGAGCTGAAGATAGAGTGGCAGTAGGTGTAAGTTTCTCCAGCCTGTTAGCTATCAGAGGATGAACTGCAGCACATTGTATCAGTGGTTAGCACTGAAGCCTTGCAGAGCTGGGATCCTGGGTTCAAATCCCAGCAAGGACAGCATCAAGGATTTTTGTATGTTCTCCCCGTGTTTGCGTAGGTTTCCACCTCAATAAAAAAGCAGCCATAGAGTGTCCAGGAACCTTAACACACACTTTTCTTAGCCAGGACTGCTTCTCTGCAGGGTTGGACGGTCCCACCAGAGAATCCCCTGGTGTGCCCTGGCTTCTGCATCAGGAGATCTCTTGATAGAGCTAACTTAGCAGCTGCTATGGGGCTCTTGAGAGGGGGAGAAAGGTGAGCCCTCAGAATAAAATCCTCTGGTGGGCCCAATGTTTTTCAATCTGAAACAGCTTCTCAGTGGGAGTTGTATTTCACCACAGCCATATTCTTTAGCTCGGTGAAAGGACTGGCATAGAGGGAGACTGTATCTACTCCGGCTGTCATTTCTCCGTCACCAGGTTCTGCCCATTGTCACACGACCATGCCTGGTTGTATGTTCAGTGGTGAGAGCCACAGATCAAGCTGCTGTGTTACAGCTTTCAACAACTCTGCAGCGCTGGGCGGTTTGTCACCTAAGCATTAAGCATGTTATCTTCAGCACAGTCTGTTGCCGCTTGGCCAAGGCAGTGCTGCAGTGCTTTCAGCTTGTGACTGATGTGGTCATTTCGGAGATGGAGGAGGAGGTGCAGGAGCTGAACAATGTGATTACATTGAGGTTACATTGGCGACTCTGTTTTTATACTAAAGAAAGATCCTACTGTTTTTTTCTTTTTACGGTATTTTTTAAGGCAAATGCATTCACCAGGAAATGTCATTTTGACATTTTACAACCTTATCTGGCAATGTGGTGTGTGACACATCATCAGACACATCCTGTTTCATTGATGATGGAGGGACTCTGAAAGACACAGAGCAGGGCCACAGTAACGAGTACGACATGTTCCCATTAGAAAGGAGAGAGTCTGCTATACAGTTATAGGGTATGCAGTGAGTCCAACGGCTGACCAATTTTAGGGAAAAACCCGCTAAAAATTTAAAGACTCATAGAGCAGGGCCACAGTAACGACAAATTCCCATTAGAAAGGAGAGAGTCTGCTATACAGTTATAGGGTATGCAGTGAGTCCAACGGCTCACCAAATTTAGGAAAAACTCCACTAAGAAATTAAAGACACATAGAGCAGGGCCACAGTAATGACAAATTTCCATTAGAAAGGAGAGAGTCTGTTATATAGTTATGGGGTATGCAGTGAGTCCAACGGCTGACCAAATTTAGGAAAAACTCCACTAAGAAATTAAAGAAACATAGAGCAGGGCCACAGTAACGACAAATTCCCATTAGAAAGGAGAGAATCTCCCATAGTGTTGGCCTATACAGTAAATGTAAGGGCTGCCAACAATTTGGAGGCACTTCAATGTCCCTTGGAAGAGACGTGGAGGATGGCCTCATAAAAAAATGTTCCCATTAGAAAGGAGAGGGCCTCCTATACTTGTAATGCCCATGCACTAAGTGTATGGGCTGACAAACATTTACCCCAGGGGGTATACATGAACATACTGTATATATATTTTTTTTACGAGCATCATAAACACCCTTTAAAAAAATTATGTGGGTGTTGCATCATGGACCACGGTCACCCTGGTGATATGGTGGTGGAGGATGAGGAGAAGGAGGAGGACAAGAGCAAATAGCCAAAATCAGAAAGCGTATACCCATGTGTGCGTGTGAAAAGGTGCATGAGAATACACCTCCCAAGAAAAGACACTGGATTTAAGTTTATGTTACGCTTCTATAATTCTGTGGTGTTGAGAAGTCTGGCCCAATCCAGCCCTTGTTCATTTTTATAAGAGTCAGCCTGTCAGCATTTTCAGTTGACAGGCGGATGCGCTTATCAGTTATAATTCCACCAGTGGCACTAAAAACCCGCTCTGATAAAACGCTGGCGGCAGGGCAGACAAGGACCTCCAAGGCATAGAGAGCCAGTTCATTCCACGTATCCAGCTTGGATATCCAATAATTATAAGACACAGAGGAATCACGGAAGACGTTGGTAAGGTCGGCAAGGTACTCCCTCAGCATCTTCCAAAACTTTGCACTCCTTGTGAGAGTACCCTGCGCCTCAGGGCCTTCTGCGATGGGAGGGTCTGAGAAAACTCTCCCAGAACTTTGACAGTGTTCCCCTGCCTCTGCTGTATTGAAGTTGTTTCTCTCTCGCCTGTACTCCTTGGTTGTCCAACGAAGTGTGCCCTCTGCCGCCAGCGTTTTCAGATGGGAATTTTTTTAATAGGTCCGCAACAAGGGCTTTCTGGTACAGCCCCATTTTTGTAAACCTGTCCGCCTCAGGAATAAGAGATATAAAGTTCTCCTTGTAGCGTGGGTCTAGAAGTGTCACCAACCAGTAATGACTGTCACCCAAAATTTTGAGAACGCGAGGGTCATGGGAAAGGCAGCGTAACATAAACTCAGCCATGCGTGCCAGACTGATAACAGGCAAGACTTCTGTGTCCTCACCAAGAGGATGACTGACCATGCTCTCCTCCTCCTCCTCTCTGTCCCCTGGCCATCCACGCTAAATAGACGGTATGACAATTGTGCAGGTAGTACCGTCTATAGTGCATGAAACTGGCTCCTGTCCTTCCTCCTCCTCCTCTTCCTCACTGTCACCCAATCCATGTTGGGATGAAATGAGGCTTGGCTGTGTGTAATCACCCTGTATGGTTCCTTGCTCCATCTCATCGTGCTCCGCCTGCAATGCATCCTCTTTGATTGTGAGCAGAGAGCGTTTCAGAAGACAGAGAAGTGGGATGGTGATGCTAATTATGGCGTCATCACCGCTCACCATCTTGGTGGAGTCCTAAGAGTTTTGGAGGATTGTACATATGTCTGACTTCCATGTCCACTCCTGAGATCTTATTTGTGGAGTCTGAACTGAATACCGACGGCCTTGTTGATGCTGGTACTCAACAACTGCCCTCTTCTGCTCACAAATCCTTCCCAACATCTGCAGTGTACAGTTCCAATGCGTGGGGACATCACACACCAGTCTGTGAGCCGGAAGCTGAAAACGCTGCTGAAAAACGGCAAGGGCGGCGAAAGATGTAGCTGACTTTCTAAAATGGGCACACAGGCGGCGTACTTTAACAAGCAGATCCAGCAGCTCCGGGTAGGATTTGAGAAACCGTTGAACCACGAGGTTAAGCACATGGGCCAGGCATGGTACGTGTGTGAGCTCGCCTCGCCTCAGAGCCGCCACCAGGTTCCGGCCATTGTCACACACCACCATGCCTGGCTGTAGGTTCAGCGGTGTGAGCCACAGATCTGCCTGCTCTTTCAGAGCTGTCCACAACTCTTCAGCATTGTGCGGTTTGTCTCCTAAGCATATTAGCTTCAGCACAGCCTGTTGCCGCTTGGCCGAGGCAATGCTGCAGTGCTTCCAGCTTGTGACTGATGTGGTCATTTCGGAGATGAAGGCTGAAGAAGAGGAGGAGGCTGAGGAGGATGCAGGAGCTGTAGACCATGGGGGCAACCCTGATTGACATAGGGCCCGCAATCCTTGGCGTCGGGAGGACTTGTTGCATCCCAAGGTCCGACTGGGTCCTGGCTTCCACTATGTTAACCCAGTGTGCCGTCCCTGCCCACAAGCACTTGTCCACGTGTCCATGGTTAGGTGGACTTTCCCATTAACTGCCTTGTTGAGGGCACGGCTAATGTTTTGGGACATGTGCTTGTGTAATGCGGGGACGGCACACCGTGAGAAATAGTGGCGGCTGGGGACTGAGTACCGAGGGATGGCCGCCGCTATCAGGTTGTGGAATGCTTCCGTCTCCACGAGCCTAAAAGGCAACATTTTGAGCGCAAACAGTCCTGAAATTTAAGAATTTAGTAGTGTGGCCTGTGGGGCGTTGACTGCATATTTGCGCTTGCGTTACAAGGACTGGGGTATGGACAACTGAACGCTGCGCTGGGACAAGGACATGGACGTGCTTCCTGATGCTGCTACTTGAGAGTGCGCAACGACATGTGCAGGGAAGCAGGCATTTTCGCATGCAACATGGACAGGGGATTGTCTTGCATCATGCACAACAGCGGAAGAAGCAATGGTGCCACCTGCAGACACTGTTCCTGGACCCTGGGTTTCGGCCCACAAAGTAAGGTGTTTGCTGCCATGTGCCTGATCATGCTGGTGGTGGTCAGGCTGGTCATTTTGCCACCCCTGTTGATGCTGGCCTGGCAGGTGGTGAAAATGGCCTTTTTGGGGTTATCGGCAGCATCTTTAAAAAACAACCAGACTCGGGAAGACCTAACAGTTGTACTGGCAACTTCCTTCGTGTTAGTGTTACGGGGAACGGTTGCCTGCCTTCTTTCTGTGGCCACTACACTGCTTCTTCCTGCCTGTTGGGGTGCTCTGCCTCCCTCCTCCTGTGTACTTCTGTCCTCACTCTGCATATCCTCCTGCCAGGTTGGGTCAGTTACTCTATAATCCACCACCTCTTCTTCCACTTCCGCACCCTGGTCCTCCTCCTGACTTTCTGGCAATTGTGCCTCATCATCGCCCACCTCTTGTGACACTTTCCCACCGTCGCCTTCGTGTGACCGTGGCTGCTCAAATATTTGGGCATCGCTCCACGAGATCTCCTCTTTTCCCACTTCAAGAGAGGCCCGAATCTATAAATGGAAAAGTGAACAGCTCTTCAGAGTGTCCAAGTGTGGGATCAGTTGTCTCCGGGCACTCGGCATGGTGGGAGGAAAGTGGATCAGGGTGAGGAATATGCGGTCCAGACTCATGGCTACTGAGACTTGACCGTGTGGAAGACAGGGTGGTGATGGTTGCATTATCCGCTATCCAACCAACAACCTTTTGACACTGCTCTGGGTTCAATAGTGGTGTGCTGCGGTCCCTAGGAATTGGGACAGGAAGGTCAGGTGAGAAGATATGGGTGTTTTGTGTGGCACAATATCAGCTTGACCACGGCCTTGTCCTTGGCCTCTGCATGCACCATCACCATCACATCCAGTTCCCCATCCCTTGCCACGTGCCTTGCCCATCTTAAATGGAGGACAGTATCTTCCACGCTCACTACAAATGACTGAGTTTGGAGCAAACTTATATGTGATCCGTGTGATGAAGAAAACAGAGTTTTAAATACCTGGCCTGTAGGCACGTAGTTTGAACAGCAAACTGGTGTGAATTGCTTCACTGACACACTAAAGGAAATTTTTAATGGAGGCCAGAATTGGCAGTATTTTCTGACAACGTATATGTGATCCATTTGACGGAGAAAACACAGTTTTGAATAGCAGGATTTCCAGCGCTGTAATATGGAAAGGACCTGGCTGCATTTTGCAGTGCCAACAAGCAAATGGCTCAGAAAAATCGTGTTCTATTGATTGCTTTTTAAGCAAATAATGAGGATTAAGATCCAAAAAAAAGTACTCCTGGCCCCTGAGTCCTGGGCCTTTGTATGGAAATATCTAACAGCAGCAGAAGGCAGAATTGGAATGGAGCCTCTTGTGCTATGTGCATTGCAGTCTGCTATATACCCTGCCTGCCTGCCTGCCTATTTACACTGCCTGCCTGATATCTCTACAGATGGATTAGTTAGTCCTCAAAAGGACTGTTTGTTAAGATAGATATGTGTAATGTACGGTTTTTCTCCCTACACTACCTAATACACAAGCAAATCTCTCCCTGATGCAGCAGCACCTCTCCTTACACTGCCTGATTCCGGAGTGACTGTGACGAGCATGGCGGCGCCAGGTCTGATATAGACCTGATGATGCTGTGCGGCCAGCCAATCACTATAATGCCACAATCACCATGGCTGCGGCATTACAGTGAGTGGCAGGCAATCCCTGCATGTTGATTGGCGCTCTAAAGAACGCCAAACATGCAGGGAGGGGACCCGAGCTCCCGCCGAGCAACCCCGGAAATACTCGGCGAGCGCTGCGCATCTCGAGTAGTGAGATGCTCGGGCGAGCACCGAGCAGTAGCGAGCATGCTCGCTCATCACTAGTTATTACAACTTAATAAATTTTGATTATTTTGCATAAATTTAGTGGCTTATTTTTCATATTTTTTGTTTGTTTTTCAGATTGCCATGGGCCTAAATGCCCTTCAAGACCCAGTATGTACCCAGATTTTGCTGAAACCGACATTTTCTCTGCTACAACATTGTTTTCAGTATATAATTGTCAAAATTCCCAATTTTGCATTGGCAATCCTGTGTACTGGGCCACAATAAGGGTGAGTTTTTTCAAAATGATGTCCAAAAGTGGGCATTTTGGGAGCTTTTCTGCCAATTCTTTGGTACAGGGCTTACATATCCAGAATTTTGCATTTCAGATGTAAGTTAATATGACAATATATGTCTAGTAGTTAAACTTTGGGTAACAGACTGAGCAAACAAGCCTCAACTGCATCTTTTTCATCTTCTATAATCTTGTTGAAGATGGTCAGGTAGTTTCAGAACTGTTGTAAATAGCCAATTAGAAGTTGTTTGTTTGGTAAAATATATTACAGTGATACAAGAATATGTTTATGTGTTAATGTGAAGCTCACATGATTGCCGAATAAATAATTATTTTGCCTTTAGCCAAAGTGGGAACAAATCTATTGTGTCAAATTGTCTAATTTTCTCAGAAGTGTAATGCTATAAACTACTAAGTAACAGTACATATAAACTCCCTGCAGAAATACTTGCTTATAATAAGTAGCCATGTTGGTGGGATCCTAATAATAAAATGTAAAGTACCTCCTACATTGTTCTTGTAAGTATTGTACAGCTCTTTTACTCTTCTGTATCGGAAAGCCAACTTTCTCATCCAATCCACACCGCCTCGAACACCAGTCGGCAAGCAGAGCGTTGTACTGCTTGCTGCTGCCCGGAAGCCATCAGTGGCAAAACTGTAAGAACTGGAAATGAAAAAATTATTTAAAATATAGATATTTGATTACCACTGAGGTATTAATAAATTATATATGTAGTAGTAATTTATCGGAAAGCAACAGCAGTTTTACATACAGTACATGATGTTATCATCTAAAAGGATGGAGATATAGAAACTAGTGAAATGACAAAGATTACTTTATAAACGCTTGTTTTAAGAAGTGAATTCATAGGTTGTAATGTGCAGTTTGAAAAGTAGCAGAATGACAAGACTGTCTCTAAAAAAAAAAAAACATATGAAATTCCCAGATTGGAAGAGTAGGGATGAGAGGATCAGTCAAAATTCAAATTCACCTGTTTGTGCGAGATTTGCAAATTTAAAGTACTTATGATGTGGGATCTCTTCACTATTCACTGCCACTCATTCGGTCCTCGTCGCTTCTTCGGATTGGCGTCGGCAGCGGTGAATCCCCAGGCCGAAGCGAAGCTTCTGAGTTTACTTGGCCCAGGATAGATTGTGGCACATGGTGTGACATGATAAGTCTTGGTGTGGGCCACAATCTTTGAGGGCACATGCACATAACACTCTTGGGCCTACCAAACCTTGAAGCCTTGGTCTGGCGACAGAGACCTGGGGATTTCACACCACTGCCGACACTGATCCAAAGATGTGACGAGAACTAAATGGGTGTCAGTGAGGAGCAAAGGGTCCAGAGAGGTGATAATGACTTTTTTGTTTGTTGTTTTAATATTTTGAAGGCCTTTTGTGGTTCAGAAAAATGTCAGACAGTAGCCACCACTTTGCTAAATCTGCACAGAATCAAATTACAAAAAGTGAAGTGTAAAAATAGAAATGAGTGAATAAGACAGAACACGGTCATTTGTTGTGTTTGAACACGAGCATGAAAAGAAGCATCAAAAACTTGGAAAAGACAAAGACTAAGATCAGAACATGACAGACGGAGTTGCGATACCATGAGAATTAATGATTTGACTGATCGAAGCCCTCTCATGAAGGTTTTTCTTTAATAATGTAATGTAGTGTGTGCATTAATATACTCATCTATCGCTGCCTTCTCCACTGTCCAGTGTCGTTCTTTTCCTCTTCTCAGAGACATCCCCACTTTTCAGATTCTCCCAGTCATGCTGCGCTCTGCACTCGACATCGCTTTTACAACGTAAGCCTATTGAGCGTGAGAATGAGGTTCCATAGGCTTATGTAGCACCCCGAGGGCTCGGCTGCTACAGGGGTATTGCACCTCAGACCAGAGGTGTGATATTCCACTCCCAGGTAAGGATGGAGTATGGACCAGGGCTCAGTTAGCTGCATAGAGCACACACACCCCATTTCCAAGGGACAGCTCAACGGTGCTCCCACTAGACAGAAGTGCAGGCACGACAGCTTCTGTCCCTGGCTGGAGTGGGGCGGGGAAAGGAATACCCAGTGGTGTAGGAGCAGATAGGGGTGGGTCTCTGGGCATAGATAGGAGCCCCTTGGTTGCTAGTCACCTGGGCTCGGGTGTCAGAAGGAGGTATAAAAGGTGGGCACCATCTTAGATCAGAGTTCAGTTCAGTGGAGACAGTCTGAGGAGAAGGCAGGAAGCAGAGCCCCTGCATGGGCTCTGCTCTACAGGCAGGCCTTGTCAGGAGGCTGGAGCCTGAGAGAGAGAGAGAGAAGAAGGAACAGAAAGGAAAGTAGGAAAGGAACTGGAACAGAGGAGAAAGGAAGCAAGGAACACAGAGAAAGGCCCAGAGACACGAGGACAGAAGGAACCCCATATGCCCAGAGGAGATACAGGGTGAAGGGTTGGCAGAACAGGGTACCGGAACCCAAATTGGTGGAGGCAACAGATTCCTCAGCCAAAGACCGGAGGTTGTTACCACATCTTGGTGCGACCCCTCACTACATCCACCAGGAAAGCATACCGCATAGGGTCAGGGAAACCGGAGATAGGTTTCGCCAACAGAAGGCCCGAGGAAGCTGGACAAAGGTGGGTCACTGGTGGGGACGGCCAGAGAAAGGAAAGAGAAGGGAGCTCTGAACCACACTCTGGAATTGCCTGGGAGTTGACCGAGTCCCTCACCTGGTGGACGCAGCACGGCTCAGGCGGTCCCTCATGTGCACAAGGGACCAGAATCACAACCGTGAGTAAAGCTTTGGAAACTGCAATTACAAGTCTCTGTGTTTCATCGCCGCACCAGCACCATCAGTACTGGGACGCTCACACCATCACTCCCATCATCTACTCTAGCTGCCCTGAGGCAATACTTCTCCCGTGGGGGGTTATCCCATACTCGGCTGCGCAAACAACATCAGCCTCAGCGGTCGGCAGCGCAGCGGCGGTCCCCACTGACCGCAATCCACGGGTGGCGTAGTCGGACAATTACAATACCAATAGACTGCCACTGGTTTGACCGCCCTGGGCACGGACCGGGTCATCGCCACGGAGAACTACAACCCCCAGCGATCCGGCTCCGGGTATCCCCCTGCACAGCACAGGCCCAGGGGGCGCGTCACTTACATTGCAAAAGAAACTTCTAGTTCAAGTATTGAGTGAGCCAGATAGTCTGAAGAGTGGTGACATCATTGAGAAGAGGAGTAGACCGGCGCAGGATACCAGAGACGACGGCGGTAAGTGAGTATATTAACATACAAACACCACACTACATGCACATGAACACAGATTTATTTAAATAAAATCTTCATGGGAGGGCTTTCTAAAGTTCCAGGCATAGTTAAAGAAGTTGATATCATTTGTCCAGACCTGTCCATCAGTCTTCTCTGAACAAAAATGGACAGATCTGGTCACGAGCTCCTCCATTAGCAGCCTTTTAAAGTACAGTAAAGCTGTGTAATCTGTGGTGAAAACTGCATTACCAAGTACAGGATAAACCAAAATACTTATATATTATCGAATGCCTCAAAATCACTTCTCCAACACATTTGTTAAAATGAAGATAAAATTAACAACTCCTTAAAGGAAAGAGCAGAACTCTGAGAAGATAATGTGTGAAAACATGATAAACTAGGAATGCTATGTTTTATTCTAAACAAAATATGCAAAAAGTATATAACGCTGTAGCAAATAACTGAAGTGGTACCTGGCATATTTTTATCTTTAGAATAGTGAAAAAAAGAATAATAAACAATTATAACTGTTCCCTAGAAAATTAGAGATGTACAATGGCACAAAGTCACACATAAGTATAACCACAACTCAGGCTACATCTTCAATCTTTCCCAAGGGGTAAAAATTCTTAAATATCTTGCTTACAAAGAGAAAAAATCTGACATAGATTGTATTTATTTATTTGAGAAAATATACTGCAGATAAAAGGTAATGTGAAGACTCATAAGGGTATTTTCACATGGGAGGATAAAGGGGAACCGGAGACTTGTCTCAATATTTCACTGCAACAAAGATGCATGTAGATACACACAATTTGGGCAGAGCAATTGCATTGACATACAACCAGAACCACAAAGAGATTGCCATTGCAACCTGATGTGAAAATGTTCTGCTGATAGAAAAAAATCAAGTTTCATTATTTCCCTGCCATGTCCCTTTGAAAGCTAAAACCTCAGGTCTTTTAAGTGTCCAACATGTAATAAACCAACTGAGACAGTTTTCAGGATACTTTTACAACATTACCATACGTGATAGGAAAATGTTTTTTAGGGCATTTATTATTTTAATAAATATTTCAAAGCTCTAATGTGAACAACAAAATACCTTAAGTCTTGGCCATTATCATCTGAAGAGACATCATCAACATGAACCTGATCACATTCCTAATAAAAAAGTGGAGAAAATTAATAGAAAGCAGTATGGTACGGACATGATACACTTAAAAATATACATATACACGTAATATATTTATATATATATTAAGGTTAAAAATATGTGCGCTCATAGTTTATTTTTATCAATTAACAAAATCAATAAAAGAGAAGACTGAATCAAATCAATATTTGGTGTGACAAGCCTTTGCATTCAAAATGGCATCAATTATTCTAGGCACACTTGCAGAGAAAGTCAGGATTTTGTAGGATTATAAATCAGGTATATGAGTAACAAATTATACCAAACAGATTACATCAAATTCATATTTAGGTTGAAAGATAGTCATTGACTGAAGTAGAAATAGCTGTGTAGGAGGCTTAAAACTGGGTGAGGAGCCGTCAAACTCAGCTACAAAGGTGCAGTTGTAGAATAAAGTTTCATGTCATAGGTAATACACATGGCAAGACTGAGCACAACAACAAAACATGAGGCATTATATTGCATCAGCAAGGTCTCTCCCAGGTTAAGATTTTAAAACAGACTGTGATTTGAAGATGTGTTATTTAAAGCGCACCTGTCAGCAGGATTGTGCTCAGTAAAGCACATACACTGTCAGGTGGGCGACATTACACTGATTAAAATGATACCTTGGCTGATGAAATCCATCCTGTGGCTCTTGTGTAATCTTTACTTTCACTTTGGAGATAATGATATGCTGAAAGTAAAGATTACACGAGAACCACAGGATGGACTTCATCAGCCAAGGTATCATTTTAATCAGTGTAATGTCACCCACCTGACAGTGTATGTAGTTTACTGAGCACAATGCTACTGACAGGTGCGCTTTAAGCTCTTTTGAAGAAACATCCAAAAATGGGCAAATCATTGCCAGCATTGGGATTGGGATCCAGCTACACGCAACAACAATTTGAAGAAGTCTGGCCAGGAGTGGTCTTCAGGGAACAATTGTGGCCAAAAACTATACTTTCAATAAAGAAACAAGGCCAGGTGATTTTGATATGCATGAAAACATAAGAACCAGGGTTCAGAAATATGTCAGCAAATTCTCTGGATAGACAAGTCAAAATTTTAAATATTTGCTTGCAATAGAAGGCAGTTTGTTCATCGCTGGAGAGTGGTACAATAATGACAGTCTGCAGGCTTTAGTGAAGCATGGGGTTCCTTGCAAGTTTGGGTCTGCATTTCAGCAAATACAGTTGGGGATTTGGTCAGGATTGAAGGCATCTTCAATGCTAAAAAAGGCAGGCAGATACTTATCCCTCATTTAATATCTACTATTAGTGCAACCTGTGCAGCTGAATAGAGGCCCAAAAGTTGTAGGGTCCATATCCACCTCTAAAGCAGCCTCTATCACAGACACATTATTGGTCCTCAGGGGGATCACATACTAATCTTTTGTTAAATGATAAAGATAAAAACCATTAACACTTCTATTTTTGAAAGAATTCTTACTTTGCATAATTTCTTCTACACCTGCCTAATTTTTCTTTGCATTGAACTGTATATATATACAGACGGGGGGGGGAAACCAAGGAAATAGGTGGGATGTGAGGCAAGCAAGGGGGAAGGGGAGAAGTGAATATAATGAGGGTGGAGAGGGGGGTGGGGATAGTACAGTTAGATCGTTAGAGAAGAATAGGATGCTAAATAACCCCAAAGTTTTATCTTGCATGCTGACCAACGCAAGAAGCCTGACCAATAAGGCGGATGAGCTGCAGGCGCTTATATCGGAGGAGAGGTATGACATCGTAGGTATAACAGAGACTTGGCTAGACGATAGCTACGACTGGGCGGTAAATTTATTAGATTATAGTTTATTTAGAAGGGACCGGAAACAGGGGAAAGGCGGAGGAGTCTGCTTATTTGTAAAGTCATGTCTAAAACCCAGACTAAGGGAAGATATAGGAGAGGGAGAAGAGGGGGTCGAGTCCATGTGGGTAGAGATAGAGGGGGCAAAAAATAATAATAAAATATTACTGGGGGTCTGCTATAAGCCACCAAATATAACAGAGGAGAATGAGAATCTGCTATTAGGACAAATAGACAAAGTAGCAAAACATAATGAAGTGATTGTAATGGGGGATTTCAACTACCTGGATATTAACTGGGAAACAGAAACCTGTAGATCTCAGAAAGGAAAAAGGTTCTTGACAAATATTAAGGATAATTATCTCTCCCAACTAGTGCAGGAACCAACGAGAGGGAAGGCCGTGTTGGACTTAATATTGACTAATAGGCCTGATAGAATAACTGAGGTACAGATAGGGGGGCACCTAGGTAATAGCGATCATAATATTATCAATTTCAAAATGCCCTTCAGTAGGGTTATCAATAAGGGAACAACAAAAACATTAAACTTTAGGAGGGCGAAGTTTGATCAGCTGATAGAAAACCTTCAACTTATTGACTGGGACAAAGTACTTAATCAAGGGAATACGAATAGTAAATGGGAAACCTTCAAAAGAATTCTGAATACTCAGTGCGAGAGGTATATACCATATGGGAATAAAAGGGCCAGAAATAAGAGGAAACCAATATGGTTGAACAAGAACATAAAAGGGGCGTTAAATAGCAAAAAAGAGGCATTCAAGAGATTAAAACAGGAAAACAGTAAGGAGGCACTAATGTGTTACAAGGAAAAAACGAGAACCTGTAAAAAACAAATAAAAATAGCGAAGGAGGAAACAGAGAAACGTATTGCTAGGGAAAGTAGATCAAATCTCAAACTGTTCTTTACGTATATAAATAGTAAAAGGATTAAATCGGATAATATTGGACCGATAAAAAGTGATGAAGGCAAAATCATAGAGAAAGATGAGGATAAAGCTAATCTATTAAATTATTTTTTTTCAACAACTTTCACAAAGGAAATAGAACTAACAGGAGAAATGAGAAGTGACAAGCTTAATCCTCCATTAAGTATGACAAATCTAACCCAAGTTGAGGTACAGAAACACCTCAGTAACATTAAAATAAACAAATCACCAGGACCTGATGGCATACACCCACAGGTACTAAGGGAACTAAGTAATGTGATAGACAGACCGTTATATCTTATATTTAAGGACTCTGTTGAGACTGGGTCTGTGCCACTTGATTGGCGACAGGCGAATGTAGTGCCAATATTCAAAAAGGGAGCGAAAAGTGACGCCGGAAACTATCGGCCGGTGGGTCTGACGTCCGTTGTGGGCAAAATTTTTGAAAGCTTCATTAAAGAGGCAATTACGGAGCATCTTGATGCTAATAATCTTTTAATCCCGAACCAGCATGGATTCATGAGGAATCGCTCCTGCCAAACAAACCTGATTGACTTCTATGAGGAGGTTAGCTCTCGAGTAGATCAGGGGGAACCAGTGGATGTCGTGTATCTCGACTTCTCAAAAGCGTTCGATAGCGTGCCACATAATAGGTTGGTATACAAAATGAGAATGATGGGGCTGGGGGGAAATGTTTGCAAGTGGGTAGCTAACTGGCTAAGGGATAGAAGGCAGAGGGTGGTTATAAATGGAATATACTCAGATTGGGTAAGCGTCACTAGTGGGGTACCACAGGGGTCTGTACTAGGCCCAATGTTATTTAATATCTTTATTAACGACATAGTCAACGGGATAAATAGTAAAATATCAATATTTGTAGATGACACAAAGTTATGTAAAACAATTAATACAAAAGAGGACAGTGCAGACCTACAGAGGGATTTGGATAAGCTGGGTAGGTGGAGCATTAAATGGCAAATGAGGTTTAACGAGGAGAAATGTAAGGTCATACATATGGGAAGGAAAAATGGAAGTCACCAGTACTCACTGAATGGGAAATCATTGGGGAATTCAGAGATGGAGAAGGACTTGGGCATCTTGATTGATAACAAACTAAATTGGAGTGCCCAAAGTCAGGCCGCTGCTGTAAGGGCAAACAGGGTAATGGGATGTATCAGAAGAGGTATAGCTGCAAAGGATGAGAACATTGTTCTTCCACTGTACAAAGCTCTGGTCAGACCACACTTGGAATACTGTGCTCAGTTATGGGCCCCAATATATAGAAAGGATATAATTGAGCTTGAAAAGGTACAAAGGAGGGCAACAAAATTAATAAGGGAATGGAGGGACTGCAATACCCAGAGAGGTTGGCAAAACTAGGACTATTCAGCCTGGAAAAGAGAAGGTTGAGGGGGGACATAATAAATGTGTACAAATATGTTAGGGGACAGTATAGAGATCTTGCCCGGGATTTGTTCAAAAGGAGGGATATTACGGTAGCAAGAGGGCATTCACTAAGACTGGAAGAGAAAAGGTTTCAGCACCAGCATAGGAAGGGGTTCTTTACGGTAAGAGCAGTGAGAATATGGAATTCACTGAGTGAGGAGACGGTAATGTCGGATTCACTACACCAGTTCAAGCGGGGACTGGATGCATTTCTAGATACCAGGCAGATTTCAGCATATACTTAAAAATAAAATAAAATAGTAGGTTGATACAGGGATTTATTCTGACTGCTGGTTTCAGAGTCGGGAGGGAATTTTTCCTCAGGTGAAGATTGGCTAAATCATTTGGGGTTTTTGCCCTCCTCTGGATCAACTTTAGCAATTACAGAACTAACAGGTCGAACTTGATGGACGCAAGTCTTTATTCGGCTTTACAAACTATGTTACTATGTTACTATGTTACAATTGAACAGTAAGTTGACTTTGACTATGTATAACAACTTTTGGCCAGAAGATGGCACCAATATCCACTTTTTATTCCTACTCATACTATGTTACTAATATATTCATACTAATATTACAACTGCTTTTAGTTTGTTTTTGTTCTCTATTTTATTTTTTTAAGGGGGTGTTAAGGCATAGTTATTGTATTATAACTATATGCAAGCAATGTGGAGTACTGTGAATTTTCTAATAATGCTATTTTATGCAACATGTAAAGCTATGTGGTTGTAAAACTGCATTTTTTCCTCCATAAAGGCACTGACAAGGCTGATTCTATAGTTTTGTTCACTTCTGCTTATTTTTAATTGTCACAGCAAAAGCCTCCAAGATTCTCCTTGGAACTATTAGTGCTATAATTGTAACTATTGGGGTCCTAAAAAAAATATATATATATTGATTAATTTGTTGGCATGTCATGAAAGCCTTTCAGGTTTAACATTTTAGACATCATAGTAACTGCTCAATGAAAATATATTTTGTTATTTAAAATAAAACTCATTCAACCAAGCAGAAAAGAAAAATATTCCACATAGCTATAACAAATTACTAAACCCCCCAAAAAGACATATTGTTTCGGTCATATAGATCCACATCAGTTGAATTTTAACATCCCAAGGGCATAAGATAACTGTAATAAGAATCTTTTTTTAGCCTTATAGCCTTTTGATGTATGGGTAATCTGTGTCATGCTTGCTTTATTAGAACTGAAGGGATATGACAAGCCAACTAATGCCAAACTATTTACTACATAATAGTCCACATCTGTTGCATGAAAAATGTCTTAAATGGGATTTGCTTATTAAAACGGAATGTTATACACACTTTTAAATGGTAGGGATACACATGTAGATTGTATTACATTAAAGGAAAGCTAAGATTAGAAAATGATTCATTGTTTAAATCAGGCTTTTGAGTTACATATATTTTTTTTAATGTTG
Organism: Phyllobates terribilis; assembly: GCF_046119375.1. Taxonomy (NCBI): domain Eukaryota; kingdom Metazoa; phylum Chordata; class Amphibia; order Anura; family Dendrobatidae; genus Phyllobates; species Phyllobates terribilis. The sequence continues at coordinate 527,206,243 of NW_027362763.1, read as the reverse complement.
GCAATGATTTTTTTCATGTCATTATCTTTACTAAATAATATGATTTTCACACTGGCCACTTTAGCTTTTTAGATTAATTCTTCCTATCCTTTCAGGAAGCATATAGCAGGGCTCCAAAATATAAGAAGCAGAATTATAATGATAGGAAACACCCCTATACACTGTTGATAACAAAGGATCCACCAATTACAATAAATTATGTAGCAGTTGACCCTGCTCCCCGTTACTTCACAAGGGCCTATGCAAAGGGTCATTAGACACCATAATTGAATACAAAAAATTGGGCTGGGTCCGATCATTCCGATCATTGTAGCTATGTACATTTGTTGTTTCCTGAAACAGTAGCAAGTTAGAGTCTATAAAATCCCCAATGACCAGTGTGAAGAGGGCAAGTTTTTTATTTTTTTTTAGTTTTATTACAGAATATGATGTGAATTAGATGTAAAAAAAAAAAAAAATACCACAAAACATTCTTCAGCAATAGAAAATTTTCTAGCGATAGCTTTTACAAGTTGAATACCTCAAATCCAGCAAAGCGTAATTTCTACAAAATAGCTTTTTTTATGTTTCAGGGGTTTCTCATAAGAAGCTCTTTTAACTAAGTTCTAGCATATTCCCGATTTTATTTTTTACCATAAGTATATATAAAACCATAAATCCTTCTGATAATAATCAGTTGCCAGTGCACAGGTCATGCAGTCTTGAAGACATTTAAAATTCATACATTAAGCTATTGCCTGTGCCCATGGACCTTCCTTGCTAGTTTTAAACAACATCTTAAAGGATTATTCTCACAATCGGAAATCGTTAAAGTAAAAAGTGCTTGTAAAAAACAAGCAACTATGAAATATAGTTGTAATTATAAACTCTTTGTTCTTAACAGCAAAGGGATTTAGAATTGTATTATTATTTATTGTTTACTATTATGCTTATGTTATATGTTTTATGTATATTAAGTTTATTGTGCACATTGTCCAAGGTACTGGCCACTGCTGCAGTTTACCAGTGATGTTCAAACATGTGCTATGCTCACAAGCTCTTTCCTATAGACACACACACAGCATGGGCGAAGGTGTTGGTACCCTTGACATTGTTCCAGAAGAGGCAGTATTTCTCCCAGAAAATTATTGCAATTACACATATTTTGTTATTGGCATGTTTATTTCCTTTGTGTGTATTGGAACAACACAAAAAATGAGAAACAAAAAACACAAAATTGGACAGAATTTCACACAAAACCTTAAAAATGGGCCACACAAAATTGTTGCCACCTTTCCAAAATTGTGGGTAAACAACTATGTTTCAAGCATGTGATGCTTGTTCAAATTCACCTGTGGCAAGTAACAGGTGTGGGCAATATGAAAATCACACCTGAAACCAGATAAAAATGGGAGAAGTTGACTCAGTCTTTGCATTGTGTGTGCCACATTAAGCATGGAGAACAGAAAGAGGAGAAGAGAACTGTCTGAGGACTTGAGAACCAAAATTGTTGAAAAATATCAACAATCTCAAGGTTACAGATCTTGATGTTCCTTTGTCCATGGTGCGCAACATATATAATCAAGAAGTTTACACCTATGGCACTGCAACTAATTACCCTGGATGTGGATGGCAAAGAAATTTGATGAAAGGTTGAAATGCAGAATAGTCCAGATGGTGGATAAGCAGATCCAATCTAGTTCCAAAGAAATTCGAGCTATCTTGCAGGCTCAGGATGCATTAGTGTCAGCCGAACTATCTGTCAATATTTGAATGAAATTAAATTCTATGGCAGGAGACCCAGGAGGACCCCACTGCTGACACATAGAGATAAAAAAATAGACTGCAGTTTACCAAAATGTAAGTGAGTATGCCAAAATCCTTCTGGGAAAGCGTCTTGTAGACATATGAGACCAAGATAGACGTTTCTGAGCTTTTTGGTATGACACATCATTCTACTGTTTACCGAAAATGGTATGAGGCCTACAAAGAAAAGAACACAGTACTTACAGTCAAATATGGTGGAGGTTCAAAGATGTTTTCGGGTTTTCTTGATGCTCCTGGTACTGGGATGCTTTGACTGTGTGCAAGGAATAATGAAATCTGAAGATTACCAAAGGATTTTGGGTCGAAATGTAGTGCTCATTTTCAGAAAGCTGGGATTGTGTCCTAGGTCAAGGGGCTTCCAGTAGGACAATGACCTCAAACATACTTCAGGAAGCACCCAGAAATGGATGGAAACAAAGTGCTGGAGTATTCTGAAGTGGAGAGCAATGAGTCTGGATCTAAATCCCATTGAACACTTGTGGAGAGATCTTAAAATTGCTGTTGGGAGAAGACACCCTTCAAATATGAGAGACCTGGAGCAGTTTGCAAAAGAAGGGTGGTCCAAAATTCCATTTGAGTGGTGTAAGAAGCTTGTTGATGGTTATAGGAAGTGATTGATTGCAGTTATTTATTCCAAAGGGTGTGCACCCAAATATTAAGTTGAGGTTTTGTTTGAAAGTATGTTCAATTTGCCTTTTTTTTCTTTGTGTGTATTGAAGATACACAAACAAAACAAAGGAAATAAACATGCATAACAAAACATGTGTAATTGCAGTGACTTTCTGGGAGAAATACTTCCTTTTCTGGAACAATTTCAAGGGTGCCAAAACGTTTGCCTGTGAATGTATATGTACATGTATATTTATGTATATTTATATACAAATAATGCAAAGAAAACAAGTTCTTATTCATTTAGAAACAACAATACTCAAGTTTTAACTCAGGTAGAGTTCAGAAATCAATATTTGTTGGAATAACCATGATTTTTAATCACAGCTTTCATGCGTCGTGGCATGCTTTCCACCAGTCTTTCACACTGCTTTTGGGTGATGTTATCCCACTCCTGGCACAAACATTTAAGCAGTTCTTCTTTGTTTGATGGCTTGTGACTATCCATCTTCCTCTTGATAGCATTCCAGAGGTTTTCAATGGGGTTCAGGTCTGGAGATTGGGCTGGCCATGACAGGGTTTTGATGTGGTGCTCCTTCATCCAAACATTGATTGACCTAGCTGTGTGGCATGGGGCATTGTCCTGCTGGAAAAAACAGTCCTCAGAGTTGGGGAACATTGCCTGAGCAGAAGGAAGCAAACGTTTTTCAAGGATAACCTTGTATGCGGCTTGATTGATACATCCTTTGCAAAGATTAACCTGCCCAATTCCAGCCTTGCTGAAGCATCCCCAGATCATCACCGATCCTCCATCAAATTTCACAGTGGGTGCAAGACACTGTGGCCGATATGCCTCTCCAGGACTCTGTCTAACCATTAGATGACCAGGTGTTGGGCAAAGCTGAAAATTAGACTCATCAGAGAAGATTACCTTACTCTAGTCCATTATGGTCCAATCCTTATGGTCTTTGGCAAACTTCAGCCTGGCTCTCCTTTGCTTCTCATTGATGAAAGGCTTTTTTCTAGCTTTACATGACTTGAGTCCTGCCCCTAGGAGCCTGTTACAAACTCCTCTTGCCGTGAACTTCACCCCAGCTGCCATTTGCCATTCTTTTTTTAGGTCACTTGATGTCATCTTGAGGTTGCTGAGTGACATTCGAATAAGATTACGGTCATCCCGGTCAGTGTAGAGTCGCCTTCACCCTCTGCCGGTCTGTAGCTTTGTTGTCTCCAATGTCTGCTGCTTGACCTTGTTTTAATGGACTGCCGTCTTCAAAATTTTTAGGATGGAGGCAACATGACGCTCGCTGTATCCCTCTTCTAGTAAAGCCAGAAATGAGCCTTTTTCCTCACTCAAGACTTTTCTTTTCAACTCCTTTGGCATGGTTAAAAGTTATTTTTTCATTCAAATTACTTTTGGCTATTCCTAGCACTTTTGTCATCCACCTTGTCCTATTGCAAGAGGATTGTGAAGACCTCAGCAGTGTTTTTTATACTTTCCCTCATTACATAAGATTTGGTTCAGGTGATCACCTAATCAGAAGCACATTAAGTAGAATGAGGTGTACTTTGGTTGGAATTCAACTGACACTGGAATGGAATGGCTGTCAGACATGTAGAAATGGTGATTTTTAGAAAACTGTGCAGTGATCTCTTAATTTTTGCCAGAGCTGTATATATATATATATGTGTGTATTCCCAAGCCCTTGCATTCACTGCATAGGCAAATACAATGGGAGACCCACTTCCTAATAATGGGAACATTGTTTTAAGGAGGCCCTCTGACCTCCATGTCTCTTCCAAGGGGCATTGGAGTGCCTCCAAATTTATGGCAACCCTTGCATTCACTGCATAGGAAAACACAATGGGAGACCTACTTCCTAATAATGGGAACATTGTTTTCAGGAGGCCCTCCTCTAAGTCTCTTCAAAGGGGTATTGGGGTGTAACCAAATTTTCAAAGTGGTATTGGAGTGCGTCCAAATTTTGGGCAGCCCTGCCACTCACTGCATAAGCAATAACAGTATAGGAGCCCCACTCTTTAGTAATGGAAACAATAAAACATAGCCGGCTGATGGCTCTCTAAGAATAGTGAGGACCGACTGCTGGCCCTTTAAGAATAGTAAAGGTCGCCTGATGGCCCTATAAAAATATGCTTTTGTGACTTCCAGAGTCCCTCCTTCATAAATGAAACACGATGTGTCTGATGATATCTCACACACCACATGGCCAGATAAGGTTGTAAAATGTTAAATTGCTTTTGTCACAGTTGAAAGCAATGCAAAAGTGAAAAAACGCATCAAAAACGCTAAGAGTGAACATAGCCCAAGGTATGGAGGATCATTTTTGTTTTTGGTTATTTATTTTGCTTTATATACAAGTCATTACCCTGGAAAGGATGTTCCTTAACATATTTCCCAGGAAAATACATTTTGTTTTTGTTTTTGCATGTTTTATTGTGAGTCCGTAAAAGTGGCGTAATACCTCTGACAACGTTGTTGACAGAAGTGACCTGGGAGTCAGAAATGCTTCCAGGGGTCTTGCCCATGCTGTCCCAATGTCATTTGAGCACTGTTCCCATCGATTTGGGCAATTTTTAGGCCTTCTGCAGACCGCCGGTGGGAGCTGCCTGAAAAATGCTTGAGTTTCCCATAGGCTTACATTGGGCTCGTTGCTTGGCTCGAGCACCCGAGTATTCCAATTTGCTTGACCCGAGCATCGAGCACCCGAGCATTTTAGTGCTCACTCATCACTAGTAAGCAGCAGAAATTGGAATGCAGATTCTGAAGACATGATTGAAGATAAATGCTACAGCATATTTGCATAACATGCAAATCATACTTTACGTAGAATGTAATTGTACAATGTTAATAGTTTAATTCTGTTTATCTGTATTATAATAGTTGTGGTTTTGCTCCCTGCATTACATAATTACACCTTGAACAAGTGATACATACATAGAATGTAGCTTCAAAATATATAATTGGCTCTAATTTTTAACCCTCTATTGGGGTGCGTGTACATTTATCCATTTTTATGTGACATTTTTTCTGCAACTTTAAAATACAGCAAAATAATGCCACTAGACTATCAGGTCTACTGTCTTCCAAAAACAACACATTCTGAAATATACCATTAGGCACTCACTTGTATGAAATGTTCTTATTAAGCTTACCAAAGCCTACATACATATAAGAGACTTTGGTAAACATTTTAGTTTTATATCTCCACTCATGAAATGAGAAAGCAACAGCTGTTTGGAGAGCACTCCCAGCCCAAATTTAGTAACACATACACCAAAGATTCTGGCTTACCTCCAAATCATTAAAAAATAAGTGTGCATCGGCGAGGTTGAAAATCATTTCTTCCATCCGCAGTCCAAGAGTCACAGCTGTTGGTGAATCCTTTAAAACATGAAGTATTACAAAGTCTCAATGAGATATGTAACTTGACTAAAATAATTCACATCAGGGTTTTCATCGCATTTGTCTTATTCCTTTTCTTTGAAATCTCTATACTTTAGAAGGCGGTAAAGTGCTTTCCAGACTTGTGTCAACACCAGCATTGGCACAATGTTCTTTCTGCCACTGGCTGCACTCTTGATTTTCACTGTTGTCTGTTTATTACAATGCTATTGAATATTTACCGCTAAGTACACATCATCAAATATTAGTAGCAAGATGGTTACAGACAATGTCCTAATAAAGATAAACTGTCAGTGCCAAAATAAAAAAGTATAGCAGGACACCCTGTCATTAGTTAGACGAAAATTTTGACAAGGAGGTTAACTTTCAATGAGATTAATAAATTATGTACAGGATATCTAAAACAACAGTTTAGCTATAATAAAAACAAAAAAAACAAAAATAAAAAAAGGCAGCCAAAATGTCTTCAATCCTTTGATGAAGTAAAATACAATTTCTAGCTGATTTAATGAAACTAAAAGTGGATGCCACCATTAAAAAATATTTGGCTGTAGCCCAGATTCAGAACACTCCCCTTCCCTCTTCAAGATTGTTGGGTTGAATATGCGAATATTCAAAGTAACAGTCAATACTGTCCGTTAGTGTCCTTACGTCCATATATAACAATAGGGTATACAGATAAAAAAGTTTGTCTAATTCATATATTGAGAATATGCTGCAGATTATGAACATATGAACATACACTTAAGATAACTCGCTTAACTAATGCTAAGCCTACATAAATAATTAATGTTATTAGCTATTTAATAAATTAGTTATTTAACAAATATTAATGATACACACAGTTGTATTTAACCCCTATTGCAGATTAAGTTCATTAGCACAGATTAGCACCCGGCACAGACAACGGCTACCCTGGCACATGCTGCAAACACATTTTCTCCAGCGTTGCGCAAGGTGTACCAAGCGTCAATGGAGAGAATCACTTTCAGCAGCAGACTTCATCCACCATAACCTTATGCTCATAAATTTTAACTCTACTTTCCATGTGGCCAAACAAGTCTATTTCACCACCCTCAAAACATCACTTGCTGGCTATCCAAAACGACTCTTCAAAACTTTCCTCTCCCTCCTGAGCCCTTAAGTACAGACCCCCCATCACCAAAATCAGCGCTGATGATCTGGCAACTTTCCTAGAAAAAAATTTAAAAAAATCAACCTCATCCATCAAGACATTTTCACACAATCCACTCAGATCCAGGATCCACTTCCCTCCCACACCTCAAGTTCACTTTCCAACTTTGAACCTGTAATGGATGAAGAAGTTAACAGGCTCTTCGCTTTGTCTTGACCTTCAACCTCCACAAGAGACCCTATTCCCTCACATCTCATTCAGTCCGCAGTCCCTCTCCCTGGCTGTCACTGCCCACCTAAGTAAAATTATTAACCTCTCTCTTTCTTCTTGTATCTTTCCCTTTTCATTCAAACACATCATCATAACCCCTTTACTAAAAAAACATCCCTCGACCAAAGCTGCACTGCTAACTACAGATCTGCCACTAATCTTCCCTTCTCTTATCACTAAACTCCTGGATTGCTTAGTCCACTCTCATTTAATCCGCTATCTCTCAGATAACTCTATTCTTGATCCTTTACAATCGGGTTTTTGCTCTTTACACTCTACTGAAACTGCCCTCACTAAAGTCTCTAATGATCTACTAACAGCTAAATCCAAAGGTCACTGCTCCCTGCTGATTCTCCTGGATCTCTCTGCAGCATTCAACACTGTCGAACATCAACTGCTCCTCACTATGCTCCACTCTATCAGCGTCAAGGACACCATTCTTTCCTGGTTCTTTTCCTACCTCTCTGACCGCTCCTTCACTGTATCATTTTCTGGCTCTTATTCCTCTAATCTTTCCCTTATTATCGGGGTTCCTCAAAGATCAGTCCCAGGCCCCCTTTTATATATGCTGCCTCTATTGAACATACCATCAGCATATTCGGTTTCCAGTATGATCTCTAGGCCGATGACACCCAATTATATAAAAAACAGAAGAAAAAAAGCTCACCACACTGCAGATGATTTCACAGCCTCAGCCTCAATGTACCAATTATACAGCTCTTCTCCTGACAGAGATTGTCTTTCGGCTGTCTCTAACATCATGTCCTTCCTCTATCTGAAACTGAATCTCTCCAAAACTCAACTTCTCGTATTTCCTCCATCTACTAACCTACCCGATATTGCAATTGCCTTCAGTGGTTCAACCATAACTCCCAAAAAGCACGCTCGCTGTCTTGTGGTCATATTTGACACAGAGCTTTGCTTTATTCCCTATAGCCGATCACTTACTCACGTTACCTACATCACTGTCTGCCAGTCATTGCACTGGTTACCTATTTGCTACAAAATACAATGCAAACTTATCTCTCTCACCCACAAAGCTCTCCATAGTCCTTCACCACCCTATATCTCCTCCCTCATCTCTGTTTATCACCCTATCCGTGTTCTCTACTCTGCAACTGATCTAAGACTAGCATCCTCCATAATCCAAACATCCCAGTTCCATTTCCAAGACTTTTCTCATGCTGCACCAGTTTTTTGGCATGCACTACCTCATTCATTCCAACTAATACCTAGCCCCCACGTTTTTAAGCTTGCTTTAAAAACACTTCTCTTTAGATAGATTTGTGAAGTGCGGTGATAAGCTTAAATCTTAAATGTTTCCTTTCTATAATTTTTTCTCAAACTCTGACCCCTCCTACTCATCTGTCTCCACATCCTCCATGCACCCAATATCACTTAGTAACTGCACTTAGACAGATACTGGCAGTTGACTGGACCATGTAGTTTATTTGAACTGCCCTATTTATTATATTGATGGCTGGACCTTACATGACAAACACTTTTTACCTATTGTGTCCACCCTATTTCCTTATAGATTTTAAGATTGCGAGCAGAGACCTCACTCCTCCTGTAACTGTTGAACTATGTGTTACTTTGTAATGTCTTTATTGTCTGTACATGTCCCCACTTAATTGTAAAGTGCTGTGGAGTTTGTTGATGATATATAAATAAAATTATTGCTATTTAAATTATTATTATTAGAAAAATTTACAAACTTTCTGCTGTTTGCAATAAACCAGTCATACAAGAACAATTTAGATAGGTCAACACAACTAATATAAAACATGGTTTCTCCAAATTCAACACAAAATAACACTTTTACTGGCTACTGCAGAATTATTCAAGAATTAGAAGCAGGGGCGCTACATTTGTGAAATCAGAGGGACTCAAGGTAGCCACTTACCTGCTAAGGTTGTGCAAATTGCAAGAACAACACTGCATAGGACTTGAGAAATGGTAAGATGTGGCTGCTGCTCCACCTGCTGACCCTGACAAAGTAAGGCACGCAACTTGAAGACAGAAAAAAATAAAGGAAAACACAGTGTTTGAAGGGTGCTACTGGGTCCAGAGGAAGCAGGGTGCCCAGGAGTTTAGAAAGGTGGGGAGTTTTATTAATAATGTGTTTCAGAGGTACCTGATGGAGTTACAACAACTCCAAAATGCATTGTCAATTAAATTTCCCTCTTTCTAATATCCTGGTCACCCTGTTTCCTCTGGACCTGGCAACACCTGCAAACACCGTGTTTTCCATTTTTTTTCTCTGTCTTCACAATTATTCAACACCTTTTATGTCAAACATTTTTTAGTACTCAGTAGAGCACCCTTGGATTGGATTTGCATGTTGCAACTGCCTTCAACAATTTCCACCAAAGATTTTGTGTATTTCAAGTCAGATGCCTGATGGCTACTCGAGAATCTTGCTGGACATCTTCTCAAACCACGCCTTGATGGACTATTAAGTGTGCTTATTGTCTTTATTTTTTTTAAAAGTTAGAGGATGCTCAAGATTTAACTTTCTTATAGGAGGTTATCTCTTAGGATTTCCTGATACTTGATTGAATCCATTTTGCCGTCCACACACTTCAAATTTCTAGTGCTAGAGGAAGCAGAGCAGTCACAGACCATTACTTGTCAACCTCCATACTTCACTATACACAGGGTTTACTTTCCAGTGTATGCTTCATTGTACTTTCTCCCGACATACTGCTTATTGAAAGAACTTCTGTAGCTTATTTATATGGTTTTGAGCATATATGAGATGAATTTTTGTGCTTTTGTCTCAGTAGAGGTGTATTTCTTCGAGTTCTGGCATGGAGACCTTCAGTATTTAGTATGTGCCTTACTGCGCAAACTAAAATCCTCAGTACATGCTGCCACAAAATCTTGCTATAGTTATTTTGCAGTCACTTGCTCATTTTTGTGGTATCAGCTGGTGATCGCTTCCTCTTTCTGCTACGTCCAGGTATTGTTCTTTAAACCTTGAACTTGCAAACCATGTTTCCAACTGTGTCTCTAGAAACAATCAATTCCTTTAACATTTTGTTTTCCTATGTGTTCAAAGAAAAACTGAAACCCAAGTCTCTATTATATGCAAAATCTTAAAACAAGATTAACTGACACATGTCAACAGGAGATCAATGTCACAGGGTGATGAAAAAACTGTTGTTAAACAGGGAATTGGAATGTACTATATAAACTTAACAGATGATGCTAGACTTCCAACACACATGCTGTCTCATCAACCAAAGTTTATTGAACCCCACTCCCCACTGAGAAAAGATTTGTATTCTATCTTATATTACATCTCCAAATTGTGATCCACTTCATACGACTACAAAAGGAGATAAGGCGATTCTGGAGTCAAGTGCTAATATGTGATGGCCAGGCCATTATCAGAAGATATGTCCTGCAGGTGTAGTTATTCATCACATACTAATGGCTCATTTAGCTGGCTTGTTGCCTGCTTTTATGGGTAGTATAATGTTTCCAAATAATCATTTGGAGTCATGGATGCCAATGGCTAATCGTCCTGTTGATCAGATGAACTATGATGGTTAAGATTAAATTGTCAATGTCATTAAAGAAATTAACGATTGAAGGGAAGTCAGGAGATATGCATTTAATGGTTGTGGCATTATTGTGCACATCTGCGTGTCGTCTGACCCAGTCAACAATTTGTTGCCTATACGGAATTCCCCAGATGATGTTTGGAGAGCGAAAGATCGAGAACAACAGGAACACCACTAGACTTTCGTTCACTCAGGAAAAATATTCCATTCCCCCACACTCAGCGCCCAGGACAGATGGCAAATTCAATACTTATATGATAGTTAACCCTTAGTTCATTTGGGATGCAAAATGAGTATCGCTTTCTCACAATATAATTTTCTCACAATATACTGTGTATATATATATATATATATATATATATATATATATATACAGTACAGACCAAAAGTTTGGACACACCTCATTTAAAGATTTTTCTGTATTTTCATGACTATGAAAAATGTACATTCACACTGAAGGCATCAAAACTATGAATTAACACATGTGGAATTATATACTTAACAAAAAAAGTGTGAAACGACTGAAAACATGTCTTATATTCTAGGTTCTTCAAAGTAGCCACCTTTTGCTTTGATGACTGCTTTGCACACTCTTGGCATTCTCTTGATGAGCTTCAAGAGGTGGTAACCGGAAATGGTCTTCCAACAATCTTGAAGGAGTTCCCAGAGATGCTTAGCACTTGTTGGCCCTTTTGCCTTCACTCTGCGGTCCAGCTCACCCCAAACCATCTCGATTGGGTTCAGGTCTGGTGACTGTGGAGGCCAGGTCATCTGGCGTAGCACCCCATCACTCTCCTTCTTGGTCAAATAGCCCTTACACAGCCTGGAGGTGTGTTTGGGGTCATTGTCCTGTTGAAAAATAAATGATGGTCCAACTAAACGCAAACCAGATGGAATAGCATGCCGCTGCAAGATTCTGTGGTAGCCATGTTGGTTCAGTATGCCTCCAATTTTGAATAAATCCCCAACAGTGTCACCAGCAAAGCACCCCCACACCATCACACCTCCTCCATGCTTCACGGTAGGAACCAGGCATGTAGAGTCCATCCGTTCACCTTTTCTGCGTCGCACAAAGACACGGTGGTTGGAACCAAAGATCTCAAATTTGGACTCATCAGACCAAAGCACAGATTTCCACTGGTTTAATGTCCATTCCTTGTGTTCTTTAGCCCAAAAAAGTCCCTTCTGCTTTTTGCCTGTCCTTAGCAGTGGTTTCCTAGCAGCTATTTTACCATGAAGGCCTGCTGCACAAGTCACCTCTTAACAGTTGTTGAAGAGATGTGTCTGCTGCTAGAACTCTGTGTGGCATTGACCTGGTATCTAATATGAGCTGCTGTTAACCTGAGGCTGGTTACTCAGATTTCTGAGGCTGGTGACTCGGATAAACTTATCCTCAGAAGCAGAGGTGACTCTTGGTCTTCCTTTCCTGAGGCGGTCCTCATGTGAGCCAGTTTCTTTGCAGCGCTTGATGGTTTTTGCAACTGCACTTGGGGACACTTTCAAAGTTTGCCCAATTTTTCGCACTGACTGACCTTAGTTTCTTAAAGTAATGATGGCCACTCGTTTTTCTTTACTGAGCTGCTTTTTTCTTGCCATAATACAAATTCTAACAGTCTATTCAGTAGGACTATCAGCTGTGTATCCACCAGACTTCTGCACAACACAATTAATGGTCCCAACCCCTTTCATAGGGCAAGAAATCCCACTTATTAAACCTGACAGGGCACACCTCTGAAGTGAAAACCATTTCCGGTGACCACCTCTTGAAGCTCATCAAGAGAATGCCAAGAGTGTGCAAAGCAGTCATCAAAGCAAAAGGTGGCTACTTTGAAGAACCTAGAATATAAGACATATTTTCAGTTGTTTCACACTTTTTTGTTAAGTACATAATTCCACATGTGTTAATTCATAGTTTTGATGCCTTCAGTGTGAATGTACAATTTTCATAGTCATGAAAATACAGAAAAATCTTTAAATGAGACGGTGTGTCCAAACTTTTGGTCTGTACCGTATATATATATATGTGTATATTTATATATGCACTGCTCAAAAAAATAAAGGGAATACTTAAACAACAGAATATAACTCCAAGTAAATCAAACTTCTGCAAAATCAAACTGTCCACTTAGGAAGCAACACTGATTGACAATCAATTTCACATGCTGTTGCGCAAATGGAATAGACAATAGATGGAAATTATTGGCAATTATCAAGACACCATCAATAAAGGAGTGGTTCTGCAGGTGGGGACCACATCTCAGTACCAATGCTTTCTGGCTGATGTTTTGGTCACTTTTGAATATTGGTTGTGCTTTCACACTCGTGGTAGTATGAGACGGACTCTACAACCCACAGAAGTTGCTCAGGTAGTGCAGCTCATCCAGGATGGCACATCAATGCGAGCTGTGGCAAGAAGGTTTGCTGTGTCTGTCAGCGTGGTGTCCAGGGGATGGAGGCACTACCTGGAGACAGGCCAGTACACCAGGAGATGTGGAGGGGACCGTAGGAGGGCAACAACCCAGCAGCAGGACCGCTACCTCCGCCTTTGTGCAAGGAGCAACAGGAGGAGCACTACCAGAGCCCTGCAAAATGACCTACGGCAGGCCACAAATGTGCATGTGTTTGCACAAACGGTTAGAAACCACGAGTTGGCGGATGCTTTAGTCCAGGTCTGGGAGGAGATCCCACAGGAGACCATCCGCAATCTCATCAGGAGCATGCCCAGGCGTTGTAGGGAGGTCATACAGGCACGTGGAGGCCACACACAATATTGAGCCTCATTTTGACTTGTTTTAAGGACATTACATGAAAGTTGGATCAGCCTGTAGTGTGTTTTTCCACTTTAATTTTGGGCGTGACTCCAAAAGCAAAAGCAATTGGTTAATAAATTTGATTTCCATTGATGATTTCTGTGTGATTTTGTTGTCAGCACATTCAACTTTGTACAGAACAAAGTATTCAATGAGAATATTTCATTCATTGAGATCTAGGATGTGTTATTTGAGGGTTCCTTTTATTTTATTTTTTTGAGCAGTATATATATATATATATATATATATATATATATATATATATGTATATATACACATGCATACATACAGTTGTGCTCAAAAGTTTACATACCCCGGCAGAATTTTTCCTTTCTTGGCCTTGTTTCAGAGAATATGAATGATAACAGAAAAAACTTTCTCCACTCATGGTTATTGGTTGGGTGAAGCCATTTATTGTCAAACTACTGTGTTTTCTCTTTTTAAATCTTAATGACAACCAAAACATCCAAATGACCCTAATAAAAAGTTCACATACCCCAGTTCTTAATACCGTGTATTGCCCCCTCTAACATCAATGACAGCTTGAAGTCTTTTGTGGTAGTTGTGGATGAGGTTCTTTAATTTGTCAGATGGTAAAGCTGCCCATTCTTCTTGGCAAAAAGCCTCCCGTTCCTGTAAATTCCTGGGCTGTCTAGCATGAACTGCGCACTTGAGATCTCCCCAGAGTATCTCAATGATATTGAGGTCAGGATACTGAGATGGCCACTCCAGAACCTTCACTTTGTTCTGCTGTAGCCAATGACAGGTCAACTTGGCCTTGTGTTTTGGATCGTTGTCATGTTGGAAAGTCCAAGTACGTCCCATGCGCAGCTTCCGGGCTGATGAGTGCAAATTTGCCTCCAGTATTTGCTGATAACGTGCTGCATTCATCTTTTCTTCAACTTTCACCAAGTTTCCTGTGCCTTTGTAGCTTACACATCCCAAAAACATCAGCGATCCACCTCTGTGCTTTACTGTAGGAATGGTGTTCCTTTCATCATAGCCCTTGTTGACCTCTCTCCAAATGTAACGTTTATGGTTGTGGCCAAAAGTTAAATTTTGGTCTCATCACTCCAAATTACCTTGTACCAGAAGTTTTGAGGCTTGTCTCTGTGCTGTTTGGCGTATTGTAGGCGAGATTACTTTGTGGCATTTGCACAGTAATGGCTTTCTTCTGGCGACTCGACCATGCATCCTATTTTTATTCAAGTGCCTAATTATTGTGCATTTGAAACAGTCACACCGCTAGTTTTCAGAGAGTCCTGAATTTCAGCTAATGTTATTTGTGGGTTTTTCTTTGCATCCTGAACAATTTTCCTGGCAGTTGTGGCCGAAATCTCTGTTGGTCTACCTGACGGTGGTTTGGTTTTTACAGAGCCCCTGATTTTCCATTTGTTAATCACAGTTTGAACGATGCTGACTATCAATTCCTTGGATATATTTTTGTATCCCTCTCCTGTGTTATACAGTTCAACTACCTTTTTCAGTAGATCCGTTGACAATTCTTTTGCTTTCCCCATGACTCACAATCCAGAAATGTCAGTGGCCAGATGAAAGATGCAAGAGTCTGTCTGGATCCCAATAACTCACTCAGCTGTTATGCACACACACTGATTACAAGCAAACAGGTCACAGATGAGGATTTTACCTTTAGTAGCCATTCAAACCCATTTGTGTCAAATTCTGTGCATGTTATCAGGCCAAAATCACCAGGGCATGTGAACTTTTGATCAGGGTCATTTGGATGTTTTTGATTGTCATTAAGATTTAAAAAGAGAAAACACAGTAGTTTGACATTAAATGGCTACACCCAACCATTAACCATGAGTGGAGAAAAGTTTTTTGTTATCATTCATATTCTCTGAAACAAGGCCAAGAAAGGAAAAATTCTGCCGAGGTATGTAAACTTTTGAGCACAACTGTATATACAGTATTACAGTAATGAAAAGAACATCTGCTTTATAAATTGGTGTAATTAATAACTACTTTAGTTTTTTGTTATCGTTTAGGTAATGAGTCACATTTTTGTCACTGCTGGATCTGACTGTTACACTTTACAATATAGATTAAATCATTACACCACAAATGTGGTTTGGTGGAAAAAAGAAGGGGAATCCTAGCCCTACATAGTGCACAGCGAGGTCAGACTACACCTTGAAAATGTAAAGAACAAAAAAAAAACAGCAATCTGGAAAAAGCATTTCCTCTATTGTTGCATTGACATACAAAGGTTTTTGGTCCGTTTTTGCTAAAATGTTAAGAAAATGATAACGCCCCTGCCTTTAGGTTTGGAAAGCCATCTCTTTAACATTATCTAAATATGAATGATACGATTCATGCAATCACATCTGCGAAAATCATCACCAATGACAGGTCACATACCAGTGTGAAAATTTGTCACTTCAGTAGATATCTAAAAATAGACGTGTGGAAGCCTTATGGTGTCATCACGGTCAATGCTCCAGTCATTGCATTAATATTATATTATAAATGACGAACATTCATTCTAAAGAAGGCTATATTTTAAGTTGCCTGGGATATATATTGCACAAGGTAATTTTTAGGATGTCTGACATAGTTTAAATGTGTACGACTTCTGGTTTTGTAGCACGGTATTATAAGGTAAGCAAAACATGTACCCTGTTTTGTCCAAAGAAAAGAATAAATTACTCTGTATTTGATCTTCAAATATTTATATCATTTGCATGAAGGACTAATACAAGTATTATACATTCTGGTTTAGATTGGTTATTCAGGAGGAAGGAGATTCTACAGAAAAAATGTTATAATTGAGGTCCCCAATTTTTTTTTGTGGTTTGCTTCATCACCCTTTTGGGAGCAGTTCTTTTGTGCACTTTTCCACTGCTGTTCCTTGCTTGTGTAGAGTTCACTATTGAATACAAGTGCAGCTGTTTTAGTTGTGATTATTATTATTCAGGGTAGACAACATAGCAGTTGTGTGATTTGCACAATTTACTGTTGGTAAAATTTGCACATATTGTATGAATGGGGACAAATTATGATGAGCTGGACCAACTCAAACTATTAGGATGTGGTTTATACTGTTGAATGATGAAGATAAATGAGGTGTTCAGTCATGCTTCTCTGTAACTCAAACAGCAGATGAAACACCATGCACCATGAAGTTTACCGCAATTCTAGATTAATTTGAGTTTTCCTAATTTGAAATAACATGTGCTCAGAACTTCATTCTCTGTCAAACCGAAAACCAGTTCATCCAATGACATCACCCTTACTCACAACAGATGCTTTTTTGTGAAGCCTTAATACATGAAACATTCAAATCCACTCCAGAAACTAGGTTAATCCAGTTAAAAAAAACAGGTTGAATTCTTAAAGGGCCACATAACCTGAAATTAACTGACAACTAAAAAGGACAATAGTAGTATGTTGATTTAATCATCTCCACCATTTTTGGATTGATTCCTCAAATAAGTGGAGCTTAAAGGGAATATGTCAGTAGGACCAACCCTTCAAAGCCATCTATAAGGGCAAGTAGGTCATAGGAAGTTGAATAAAATATCTGCAATCTGATGTCTTATTCAAGAGAAATCTACTTTTTTCTTATGTGTAAATGAGCTGTTCAGGGCTATGGGCAAGATAATGATCTGCATGAAAATCCGCCTCCAGATTATTTTACATAAAAGGTGGCGTTACCAGTGTAAAGCCCCCGTCTCACATAGCGAGATCGCTAGCGAGATCGCTGCTGTGTCACGGTTTTGGTGACGCAACAGCGACCTCACCAGCGATGTCGCTATGTGTGACATTTTGCAGCGATCAGGCCCCTGCTGTGAGGTCGCTGATCGCTGCAAAGTGTCCTGGACCATTTTTTGGTCGTTGCTCTCCCGCTGGTTAGCACACATCACTGTGTGTGACCAGCGGGAGCAGCAATCAAGCTGGTAACCATGATAAACATCGGGTTACTAGGGGCACACGTGCACATAGTAACCCATTGTTTATCATGGTTACGAGCCTGCTAAAGTGAGCGGTAACCTCCCGCTCACTGTAGCAGAGTGGTAACCATGATAAACAACGGGTTACTAGGAGCGCGTGTGCCCCTAGTAACCCAATGTTTACCATAGTTACCAGCCTGCTCCTGCCTCAGCATGCTGGTAACCAGGAGCAGGACATCGTGGAAAGATTCTTTCCACGATGTCGCTGCTCCCCTGATCGTTGGTGAGCCTGCCTGCTTGACAGCTCACCAGCGACCACATAGCGACGCAGCAACGATCCCTGACAGGTCGTATCATTGTCGGGATCGTTGCAGCATCGTTAAGTGTGACGGGGCCTTTAGACAAGTAATTAACTCAGAACAGTAGAACTGAACTTTGTCTCCTTACAAAGGCATTTGCTGCAGCCCTCACAGCTCTTAGAGAAACCTGCAGATGTGTCAGTTATAATCACACACAGCTCTGCAGTGAGATCAGGAGAGCAGAGAGCCATTACACATCCCACTGGTAACACCTCCTTCTATTTAAAATAAGCTTTAGAAGCAGATTCTCATGCAGATCAGTGTCCAGCCCATAGCCTGGAACAGCTTATTTACATATAAGAAAAACATGGATTTCTCTGGAATAAGACTTCTAATCGCAGATATCAAGTTATCGTTTTATTCAGTTTCTTAGGACCTGCATACCAATATAGACAGCTTAAAAGAGTTAATCCTACTGACAGATTCCCTTTAACTAGTACTGTGGGAAGTCTAGTTAGAAAAATTGAGTTTAGATTCATATTACTAAATTCATGGTGACCTATTCCATGCCCTTACATGAAGTTACTGCTTTCATAATCTATCATACACGAAAAAGTTGGTCAAATCATTGTTACTAAATATTATGCACTGCCAACGGCAGATTTCCTACTACAAAAAATGTTGTTATCTGTCAAGTTGAAGCATTTTGTTCAAATGGTTTGATGAAAAATTGGTCAGCCACATGCCAGACAAGCAAAAATATATATGGGCAGCTTAAAGGGAACTTTTGAGATGTTTTTTGTACCGTAAACCAAACGCATTTATGGTAGATCACTGTAACTCAGATTAAATCAATAACTTCCTTTTTGTAATCCTTGCTTTTATTCCAAAGGAAAAGTAACAAATACAGGGGTCTTGCAGCTCTCCATCCTCTTTCCATCTTCCCCCGCTCGCCTCCACTGTTTGAAGCTACTTGTCTGACAGGTCACTTTGAGTGACCAGCCTCCCATGTCGAAAACTTCAGATGGTAAGTGCAAGGCCTCATTTACAAAGGATTACAAAAAAGGGTATACAGTATATTTCATCTGAACTATACTGGCCTAACATAGATGTGTTTGGTTTATTTCACAAAAGCCTGCTGACAGGTCCTCTTTAGATGATGAATGGTGATTAAGGAAAATGAAAAACAAAGCTTGAGGGTCTAACTTATTAAAATATTTCAACAAAAAGTGTCTGCAATTAAAGGGGTTGTCCACTACTTTTACATTGATACCCTATCCTATGGATAGGGCATCAATGTATGATTGGCCGGGGTCCCGCACACGGCACTCCCGCTGATCAACTGTTACCCGTGCTCGCGGCTGGAAGTGCTCACCTGCGGGGCTACGCCATCAAGTGGTAGTGGCCGCCGCGGTGTACTGGTGTACAGCAGATCCGCCTCCGATTCAATTGCATAGGAGGCAGATCTGCAGTACACCACGGCGGCCACTACCACTTGACGGTGGAGCCCCGCAGATGAGCACTTCCGGCCGGCGGCCGGCACCGATAGCAGCTGATCGTCGTGGGTGCCCCGTGCGGGACCCCGGCTGATCATACATTGATTCCCTATCCTACGGATAGGGCATCAATGTACAAGTAGTGGACAACTTCTTTGAGAAACCAAAAATATCATTCCCCACAACGTAACTCCATCTTGACCAGCCTAAACTGTTGACATCTGGCAGGGAAGGTCCATCGGTTCATGCTGTTTGTGACAGATTCTAACCCATCCATTAGCACGGTGCAACAGAATTCTGGATTCATCTGACCAGGCAATGTTTCAAACTACTCTCAGATCTGATTTTGTTCTCTTTTTCCCACCGGAGTTTTGCTTTTCAATTACTCTTGGATAACAATTGTATTAGAACTGGTCATTTTCTGTTATAGCCCATCTGTGCTTACAAACGATAAGTTGTGCATTTGGACACATGAGTTGGAGCACCAGTGTTGTTTCAGCAGTGAAATGCTTGATTGTTTGTCAGGGCGACTCTTGACATCCTTCTCTGACCCCTTTTGTCAATTAATTGTTTACGTCCACAGAATCCCCTTTTGATGGGTGTTTTTCATCAATTACACCATTCTTGGTATCCTCTCCAAACTGGAAAGAGGACAAAAACCAACCAACTATTCAAGCTCAATATAGATAAAAATGTATTAAAATATGAATGAACTTTATTAAAGATCAAAAAAGCACCAATAAGAATTCCACAAGTTACAGGGGCGCACACCAGGAATTAGTAAAAAGCAGCGTGTCACAGGTAGTCAGTTATACATAATAAGGTATAATGCCAGTAATTGTACAAATCTATGCGTAAGATATATAATAATCAAATGTGGCATGTCTCACATAAATCACTGGTGACAAAGTACAAAAGTGCCCAAGGTAAAGTGTCAGTGAAAGTTTAAATGAAAGATAGTAGGGGCTGTACTTACTGAACTATAAGAAGTGGATGAGGACTCCCTGCTGAGTGGGGTCAAACCCTACCTAATTCCCGGTGACTAGGATCAATTGATTCTCCCATTTCAATGTGGATTCAAACTGAAATTTATCCATGATAAACCCATTCACTTGCTTTTGTTGTGCATTCTGGATTCACATATCTACTTTCCGAACATGGAAGCTCCAATAGTGAAAGGGCAGGTTTTTTGTATAAAGTTGCCATTCAGTACACATATACACATCCATACCCTAGACCCATACTGGATAGATTGCTTATTAAAGGGTAACAGATGCTTTAATTCTTATTTCATAAATAAATAGTATGCATGAAAATAAGAAACTTTGTAATATATCTTATCAGAGAAATCTGCTTCTTTCTCCTCCGGGACTGATCATTCATTCTCAAAATTCTCAGTTAACAAGTAAAATCTGTATTCTGTGAAGACAAAATTTTATTTTACTGAGATAGGAAATGGCAATTATTATTGATACAATTCTATGTAGATGAAGGGGTAGGAAGAAGGATGAGCCCAGCCTCTAGATCCCCCTCCTCTTTCTCCTCCCTCTTCCATATCAATGGAACTCATCAGCAGCAACTGTCATCTATCTCAGTAATGTAACTGTCTGCCTTCACTGAATACAGATTTTACTCATTGTGAAAATGAATGATTTCTCTGATAAGATATATTACTAAGGCTCTTATTTTTATGTGTAATATTGATTTATGTGATAAAAATAAAGATGATGGTTACACTTTTAGAAAAAATAAGCAGACTGAAATTGAATATTAATAATCGTGTACACTGAGATGTCAAATATTGCAAGGTCTCATGGTCAATGCTATCTATTTAATCTACTGAACTCTGTACATTTCTATAATATTGAATTCATAATATTGTGGTTTATACTTTACCACCATGTTCCTTAATTTTTACAGAGCTTGATTCCTATGGAATTAAATCTGTTATCTGTGTGACAGCGTGGCAAATCTGGGATGTTCATGGGAAAAGCCGATTTTTTTTGCGCAAACAAGCCAGAACCATGAACACGAACCCGAATTTGAAATGATGAACAAATTTGTTCAACACTATTTCTGAGCACCAATGAAAAATCGTTAACTTGAAAACGGTGATATTTCATTAGCATAATATTAATCATGTGAATGTCATTCTGTTTATCTAATAACTTATCTTAAATTTGCTTTACCACTTTAATCGAGGAAAATATGTATTTTTTTGTACAGTGTTAGCCAGTAGATAGAAAATTATTTAGATTTGAGAGTCCTCAGTGGTTGATACCTTTTAATGGCTAACTGAAAAGATGGTAACAAGTTGCAAGCTTTCAAGACTACTCAGGTCTCTTCATCAGGTATAGTATAACTATGGGAGATAGATAAACAGTTTAGGCTGTAAATATTTTAGCAGTTCATTGATAAGGAGTGTGAAAGTTTTATTGTCATGTGACTGAGGTCTGGTCCAGGGTTGTGATGACCCCCCCGCAGTTCTGAGGACCACATTCCTTAGTTGATGTAGAATGACATAAATCCATGCCACGCATTCATTCCTGCTTTGAAGGTGTCAAAGGTCACCATGAGTTTATATTCCCAAACTTTTCTGTCTCTCTGAGATTTGAAATTACCTTTTAATACCAATATGAAAAGGTATCAACCACTGAGGACTCTCAAATCTAAATATTTTTCACTTTAATCAATAAATTACTGATGGACTACTAATGCACGAAGCACAGTTTTTGCTTTATATGATTAATAACCTTACACAATAAATAGGGTATACTCCCTATATGATGAAAAGTTTCTATTTACTTTTACTTGGACACCATGCTGACTGACCAAGTTGAAATTAAAGAGTTAAATTATACACAGACACACCACGCAAAAACAGCAGGTGTCAAACACTGCAGGCTTCCTAGAAGAGTGTCTCTGGAGTTCTGATGGCCATCATTCCAGAAACATACCACAGTCACTGTGCCAAGAGCTGCGCTTCCAGGCATTCCACCATAGCATACATGTCAGTGGATAAAGTATCATTTGTAGGGTTTGTCAAAAACTGGCAAGGCTTTTCTAGCTGGATGACCAGGACATTGAAGTAAAGTTAAGCAGATTACAACTTTTGATTAAATATTCAACAAAGTATTCACACTTTAGCTGGAGCTATTAGTTAGACTAGAGACTTCTTCACACAGTATTTGTTTCTGTCATCTCAAAATTAAAAATGCAAAGTATTTTGTTTATGGTGTGATTAGTGTAATATTTGTTGCCATTTTTACTCAATGTCATTTTGTACATATATTTTCCTACCTATTTAAAAGTTCTATAAAGAAACCTTCCATCTCAGAACATATTACTTAGATTCCAAAAAAACAAACTGAACAAAGAATACAAGAAGATTTCATCTCTAAAGCCAGCAAAATTATAAATGCAACTCTGGTTTATTTAATGCAGACTGTAATTTAAGGGGCTTTCTACTACTATTAATAGGATAGGTAATCAATATAAGAATGGTGGTGGTTCGACAGCCGACACTTTCACCAATCAGCATCCAGATATAAACAGTGTATGGAGTGGAACATCCGCACCCGTCACACATTAGTGAACGCTGCCATGTACAGCTGATCAGCTCCTATTTATTTGAGCTCAATATCAAAGCAGTTGAAAACCCCTTTATAGACCAGTTCAAGATAAATAATAATAGCCCACAACTACTTACACTGGCTGGAGTGGGGGGAACCAAGAGAGGGGGAACCATGTAGTGGGTGTGGATGGAGGAAGCAGATCAGGGGAGCACTAGAGAAGAAGGATATAAAAAGGGTAAGCCATCTTGGGAGTTCAGTGGGTGCTCAGTCAGAGGAGGACAGTGAAGGGAGCAGGAGCTCTGCTGGAGCTCTGCTTAGGAGGAGCGGGCATGAGTGAGAGAGGTCCAGGAGGTGAGACTGAAGAGAGGAGAGGAGCAGGGAGAAAGGCTCCAGAAGGAAAGAGTGGTTCCTAGGGGCACGGGAAGTGCGGATGCCACCCGTGCGCCCGAATCTACCAGGAGTGGAAGGATCAAGCCGCAGAGGGGATCGGCCCCTAACTAGTGAGGGTTGCATATTCAACTAGAAACCGGAGGCTTCTGCACTTTCAGGGCGTAGTTGCCACAGCCACAATTACTCACCAAAAAGGTAGCCACGCAGGATCCAGGGAACTCCAGGTTGCCCACCAAGATCTGAGGTTACCGGATTGGGACACTGATTGTGAGGCGCAGGGCAGGAGGCTGAGAGCCAGTGCAGGAAGACGACTGAGAAAGGCACACAGAACGGTGTCCCATTAAGTACTTCTGACATACCTGAGGGATTGCTGAACCCCTGCCTCGGTGAACGCAGAACGACGTGGGTGGTGATAATTGGCCGTTGTAACCAGGAGCAACTTGATAACCATGAGTAAACCCTGAAGACTGCACCCCACTGTCTCTGTGAATTATTGCTGCGCCATCATCCTCTGCACCACACAGCACAACAACATCTGCCTCATCTAGAATCACCACAGCAACGCCCTGGAGCTTAGCTCTACCTGTGGAGAGCTGAACCAACTCTGCTTCATTACCAACAGCTCCAGAAGACCTGCTCTGCAGCGGCTGCTCCCTTTAGCTGCATACCACAGGTGATGTCACAAACACTAAACATAAAGACTACAAATCTCCTGTAAATACTCCCTTCATCTGCTCGGCCAGGGCCACGGTGCTGGGCCACTGCCACCGTGACCTCCCTGGTAGACCGCCGGCCCGGCTACTGAGTACCCTAGGCCGTCACGGCCACTGCACTAGCATAGAAAGGTTCACCCAACTTTCATTCCATCATACGTTTTGAGTTCAGGCAAGGACAGGTAAGTGTTAGAAACACTGATCAAAACGAGAACAATAATGGATTCATCGGTAACTCGCTCTGCAAAGTACATAGAGGCTGTCGAAGCCAATTTATTTACATTTTTTTTTATAAAAGACACCTACAAAATAACTAAATCATATGTATAGAAAATGAGTAGATATTGAGCAATGAAAATTTCTAAAATTACAAATAGCCACTCAAAGAATAAAGGCAACTTCAATTTCATTAAACTATTGAACATACAGAAAATTTACTTTAAAAACGTTTAACATTAGAAAATGTGGTGAGGATCATACAGAAGTAAGTTATGGATAGCATATGATAAAATGGATATAGTGTAAATGGTCAGTATTAAACTCAGTAATAAATAAAATGGCTGTGCATTAGACATATAAAGTTAATAAAGATAAAGTGATAATGCAAGTATACATAATATATCACAATAGGATAGTGTATAGATAAATAAGTATAACTGTCAAGTGCAAGTGTTCCATATATGAGAAGAGAAATTGACAAGAAGTGAATGACCCAGAACTCTGACATATGTTTCGCCTTTAGCTTCCCCAAGAAGTCTACTTTACATTTCAGCTTTAGCTTTCTCAAGGAGTCTTCTTTCTTTTGTATTATCCTCCCCACATTTTTTTTAATGTTAAACGTTTTTAACGTCATATTTTTGTATGTTCAATTGTTTAATGAAATTCAAGTTGCATTTATTCTTTGAGTGGCTATTTATCATTTTGTAGATTTTCATTTTTTATTAAACCCAATTGCTAAAATGCTGTCCATACTAAAAATGTATGTGATTAAGAAAAGACCCACTGAAAATGTTCATATCCTTTTTAGAAGCCAAAGGAGGAGCATAAAATGTATCAAATATTCCTAAAACTAAAATATGTATTACCATTACTTGTTATTTTCAAAAAGCTGTGTCTGCTATTGGTTAATTATATACCGTCAATGTATTCTTCAGTACTATTCACTTGAACACTGCAATATCAACTTCTGCCCAAGTTCAATGACATTTTGAGGGCACTGTAATTACTGAGAAAATGAATGCAACAATAGTGAAGATCTCTCAGCCAAACTGTATTTATATTTTTTTATTACCTTATTCTTAAGCACTCTTTGAAAGATCATAACATTTTTTGATCAAATTCACTAATACATTGTGTAAAATATTTAGTGACAAAATATTGTATCAATAGAAGATTTCTTACCTTTCCATACTTTTGTGAAAATGTCCCAGTTAGCAGCGAATGAAAAATTATTATTGTTTCATCCAGATCCCAAACGAAAACTCGCTAGAAATAAACATACCACAATACAGGTATATTAGATGCCAGATCACATAGTTGCATATAGTGATACATAACATATTACATACAGATGAAGCCAAGTCTAACTTAACAAATAATGCACCATCATATGTTGTCACAGAAGGCTATCTCATTTAAGAGGATTAAAATAATTTAGCATTGCACAAGCCCTTGACTGATGTCATGTTAGGGGTTAAATTACATCTTTTTGTACTGTGAAATCCAAATGCTATCTGTGTTAAAGTAAATTTGGCTACATATGTAGATGCTATCAAAATACATAAAATACATCTTTTATATTTGATAAGGGGTGATTTAAAATACTTGTGTCATATGACAGAGATCTTAAAATGTCAGTGAAGTTGAAACTCAGGTTGAAATTATTACAACATTGACCAATCCCAACCAATGATTGACTGTCATTATCTGGTATGTGAAGACAGAACTAGGAAGTAGAGACCCGAGGGGACCAGATAAGCATCAGAAAATAACTTATTAAGTATTAATACTTTTTTTCAATTAATCTAAGTAATTTTAAAACATTTTTTTATTTCCTGGACCTTTTTAACTGATTTGAAGAGAACCTGTCACTTGACATAAAGAAGGATTTTTTTTTATCTAGTGTAAATGCTATATTTTTTCTGTATGCAAAACTTGTCTAGAGCACATCCTTACAAATAGGGATATAAAAACCTAAATCGGAGTGTGGTATACTACAGCAGTGCTTAAAACATTAAGGCCATGTCCCACCATCAGTATTTGGTCAGTATTCGGTCAGTATTTTTTCTCAGGAGTGGGAGCCAAAACCAGGAGTGGGTGATAAATGCAGAATTGGTGACTTGTTTCTATTATACCTTTTCTTTGATTGTTCCTCACCTGGTTTTGGCTCCCACTCCTGAGAAAAAATACTGACAAAATACTGATAGTGGGGCCGTGGCCTAAAAATGGAAGTGGTAGTCTCAGTTTGTGAATTAGGGCTCATGCAGACAAGTATATAAATCGAATGTGGGCTGTCCAAATTATAATCGGATAGCACACGGACAGAACACTGACCCATGTTATTCAATTGGGTTGTTGAGATGAATGATTTTTCTCGGTTCTACTGTCCATGAGAAAAAAAATTGCACTACTTTTCTGAGTATATCAGATGAGATTCACCCATTTGAATCTATGGGTGAGTTAAAAAAAAAAAAATCGGACCATACACAGAACATCCAAGTGGCATCCGGTTTTTATGGATACATTTCTAATAATGCAGTTGTATGAAAATGGATTGCACATGGACATCACACGGATGTAAAAAATGCAAACACAGATGGTACATGGATGAAAATTAATAGAAAATTGTCTGAGTTTTCTGGATGAAATGCAGACAAATTTTCATATGTTTGTCTGCATGAGTCCTAATACCAAGATTGAAGTTATAGGGAGGTGCTGGACATGCATAGTCACTCAGTGTGACACTGAATTGTTCCATCTGTGATATACTGCAGAGCAGCACTGTAATATAACAATTTTTATTATTTTATGATTGATCACTCTCAGTAAGAGAAACAAAATAATAATTTTGTAGTTTTTATTGTTGACAAATGGCAAACGAGGGCAGTTTAATACCCTTTGTCCTAATTTTGCTACTGAAAAGAAATGATGAAAACAAGGCTTGTCTATCTTAGAAAGTGAGTGTCCTGGCTTGTGTGACCGGCAAGCCATAAGCTATATTTTTTGCACTTCCTATGCCTTTTTAATTTGAATCTTTAAAGAAAAAAGACCAAAGAAAAATCTCGACATTCGAGAAAGTAAAATGCAACTGTCTACCTTGCAGAGTGTATATTGTTAAAAATATATATTTTTGCATACTTCCTTGTAATTGTCCAATATTAGATGAACACAAGCCACCCAAAAACAGCAGTCTGTTGCATGTGCTTGCTTTTAGGATGTGAACCTATCTAGCTTTTCTTGTAATGTCCTTTTTAGTAAATACTCTGGGGGTGTTAGTCAAAGAAAAAAAATCTACCAAGCAATATTGTTTTTAGAGTTACAAGAATTTGATTAAGTGGCAATGAGGATTTGAAAAAAAAAATATATATATATTTTTGTATGCAATAAATATATAAAACTTCATAAAAAGGTTAAGTTTTTGCATAACTTTCTTGATAGTACAATTTAATAAGAGTATGCGCCACACCAATACTTACCAACCAAAGTAGCATTCTGGGTTACATTTTTTTTGTCATTGGGTTAATATAGCTTTTTAAAAAAAATACTCTTAAACATTATGCACACATTTTAATTTTTGCATACCAGTTTTAATATTTCAATTTGTTAACCGTACATCACACAGCTATACTGTGATCTATTGGGGCATATTCATGATGATCTCCTGTCATTTGTTGTTATGTCGTCGTTTTTGAATAGGGAGAATTAATCTGTTTAACCATAAATCTGAAAATAAATTGATACACCAAATCGAAACTTTTAACTGTGCAGACCAGTTTTTGCACATCTGTTCAAATTGTGAAATTGAAGACCCATATGCAGACACTGAAATTATAGACAGGCTAGTGTTGCCTTAGCTCTTGTTGATTCCATATAATTAAAGGGTTGGATAAAAGTGGTAAAAAATTTTTGTAAATGACGTAAATGTTATTTGTGTCCAAAATATATAATGAAAAGTGGTACTGGCAATGGATGTAGTTGCGTGAGAAAAAAAATATAACAGCAAAAAATGTAGGAGCCACATTATCACTTGCACGGCTGATAGCAAGCATCCAAGCACTTGCAGTGTGAAATGCAGGTCACACTTGGCCTCTATTGCCTGAAGCAAGTATATTAGTGGGAAGGAAGCAGAGGGCATAATGATGTAGCCTTTGACAGCAACACCATCAGCTCATTGAACCTCATCCACTGCCATAACACTCAGTCTTGTACATAGTGGAATTTCAATTCCATCAATGACACCTATTTCTCTTTTACCTTGTAGTTCCCTAACTCATAGCAACCTAGGTCTAACAAAGGTACTTTGCCAGAACAACTTCTTCCATTTTATTTATTACAAGAGATGTCTGGTCATTATATGTTCTTGAATATCATGGGGCCAGAAGAGATGGAGGACATGATTCTAATATCAAGACGTTGCTGGCTCTGCAAGCCATCGTGTTAGGTGCACTGGCAATGGTAGTCGTTCTCTGAGCAAGAGCAAGTCTCAAGATAAAAACCAAGCAAGGCAACAAACAGCTCAGCAATTTCCCATAAAGAAGAAACTGATAGTCAAATCAGAGATGATGATGATGATGATTCTGAGGGGAAAAAGAACTTGGAAAAAGGCAGGGGTGTCGAGGAGGTGATGTGTCATTTAAGGAGGTGGGCATTGGCCATGGCAATAAACAGCACAGTGATGTGTAACTAAAATATCCTCTTAGGAAAAATCCGCTTGTTCTGTGGTCAACTTTAAATTAGGTCATGCTTCAAGTGCTGTTAATAGTGAAGGCTCAACAGTGTCTGGTCACTATTTTTGTGAGTCATACATGTGGGCGGTGTGTGGGTGTTCTTTTACATCTTGATGCCAAATGATTATTTGGCAGTCTGCAGAATCTATAAGAGGAAAATAAGGCTTGAATGGCTCAGATAGTATAGACTTGGAACTACAGCTATCTATCAGTACATGAAGTAACATCACTTCCCCAAGTTATCTTCCTTCCCCATCCTTGCATCCATCTCTTTGTCAGCCAAGCCACACCTTGAAGTAGTAACTGGTCAGTGTCTTCATCACCATCACCTATCATTACTGCTTGTCATACACCTACTTCTCTAGTAATGTACGATATTATACTGTATAGCAGCTAAATTGGAGCATGGGTTTCTTTGAGATCTGACAATGGCAGCTGATGAGGGAATCATGTTACCTACTGAAGGCCATTGAAAAGGCTTCAATATTTGTAAGTAGGGAAAACTGTGGAATCAACAATATCATCTCCCTCATATTTATCGTAGACAAAATATGCACCAGAATGCAACAGATGATGGAGTTATAACAGAACTTGTACATGATTGCCATCCCTAGTCTGTTGGGCACCTTCTATGTCCATGTTACATGCTGCAGGATTTGGAGGAAGGAGAGGTGAAGGAGGAGCAGAAGCAGGTGGATGTGCAGTTAACATTGATTTGGCTCAATCAGGTGACAAGACTGACAGAATGAGAGCAACAACAAAGTTGATAAGGAAAAACAACCATTCCAGGTTGATGAAAGTGAACTTGAATTGCTTTTAGGATGACAGGTGTATTATTGATATCAATAAGATAATTGTTGGATAGCCATGTTTTTATACCCTTTCTACAAATGCATAACAGAGGAACTTTTACAGCTTCCAAAAAAGATTCCAAATTTGTGTAATACCAGGATAAGCTGTGTTCCCCTGGCAAGCCTTTCACAAAATGGACGCCTGCTGACTTCATGCCTGACCAAGAGACCCCTCTCTGCAAACCTGTGCCCAAAATTATGGCTACAACAAGTAGCCAAGGAAGCAGCAACAGCTACAGTATATTTTGACATGTAGGACCACATGTTGTCTCTGCCACTGGGCAACCTGATGCAATTCAGCAAACAGATGCACTGACTGAACAGTCAGGTTTAATCATACTTCTGGTAGATATCCAGAGCCCTGATCCCATTGACTTCTGGCTCAGCAGATTAGATTAGTGGCATGACCTGACTCAATTTGACACATGTGACATGATCAGGTACCAGTATACTGTCCTGTCAGAGAGGGATTCCAACATGGCCGGTGGCTTTCTCACTCAAAAGAGCCCAAATTATCCACTCCAAGAATGGAAAACCTTATGTTTTTTAAAATGAATCAGGCATGGATGAGTGACAACATTTATTCACTTACGACTGATGCCAACAACTAGGTTGGCCATACCATCTGCCTTCCTGTTCGTTGTCTTCTGCATTACTCTGTTGCTACTTGTGTCAATGGCCTATACCTAGAAACGCATCTACTTTCTGTCCATTATGTCAGGTTCTGCCTATTGTCACACACGACCAAGCCTGGCTGTATGTTCAGCGGTGAGAGCCACAGATCAAGCTGCTGTGTTACAGCTTTCAACAACTCTGCAGCGCTGGGCGGTTTGTCACCTAAGCATTAAGCATGTTATCTTCTGCACAGCCTGTTGCCGCTTGGCCAAGGCAGTGCTGCAGTACTTTCAGCTTGTGACTGATGTGGTCATTTCGGAGATGGAGGGGGAGGTGCAGGAGCTGAACAATGTGATTACATTGAGGTTAAATTGGTGACGCTATTTTTTATACTAAAGAAAGATCCTATTGCTTTGTGTTTTTTACGTTATTTTTTAAGGCAAATGCATTCACCGGGAAATGTCATTTTAACATTTTACAACCTTATCTGGCAATGTGGTGTGTGACACATCATCAGACACATCCTGTTTAATTGATGATGGAGGGACTCTGAAAGACACATAGAGCAGGGCCACAGTAACAAGTATGACATGTTCCCATTAGCAAGGAGAGGGTCTGCTATACAGTTATAGGGTATGCAGTGAGTCAAACGGCTGACTAATTTTAGGAAAAACCCCACTAAGAATTTAAAGACACATAGAGCAGGGCCACAGTAATGACAAATTAAAATTAGAAAGGAGAGAGTCTGCTATACTGTTATAGGGTATGCAGTGAGTCCAACGGCTGACCAATTTTAGGAAAAACCCCACTAAGAATTTAAAAACACACAAAGCAGGGCCACGGTAACGACAAATTCCATTTAGAAAGTAGAGAGTCTCCCATAGTGTTGGACTATGCAGTGAATGCAAGGACTGCCAAAAATTTGGAGGCAATTCAATGCCCCTTGGACGAGACGTGGAAGAGGGCCTCATAAAAAAATGTTCCCATTAGAAAGGAGCGGGCCTCCTATACTTGTAATGCCCATGCAGTAAGTGTATGCGCTGACAAACATTTACCCCTGGGGGGTATACATGAACATACTGTATAAAAAATTTTTTTTACGGGCATTATAAACACCCTTTAAAAAAATGATGTGGGTGTTGCATCACGGACCACGGTCACCCTGGTGATATGGTGGTGGAGGATGAGGAGAAGGAGGAGGACAAGAACAAATAGCCAAAATCAGGAAGCTAAAAAGAAAAGACATTGGATTTCAGTTTATGTTACGCTGCTATCATTCTGTGTTGTTGATTGTTCATTTTTATAAGAGTCAGCCTGTCAGCATTTTCAGTTGACAGGCGGATGCACTTATCAGTTATAATTCCACCAGCGGCACTAAAAAGCCGCTATGATAAAACGCTGGCGGCAGGGCAGGCCAGGACCTCCAAGGGATAGAGAGCCAGTTCATTCCACGTATCCAGCTTGGATACCCAATAATTATAAGGCACAGAGGAATCACAGTGGACGTTGGTACAGTCAGCAAGGTACTCCCTCAGCATCTTCCAAAACTTTGCACTCCTTGTAAGAGTACCCCGCGCCTCAGGGCCAGTGCGATGTGAGGGTCTGAGAAAACTCTCCCAGAACTTTGACAGTGTTCCCCTGCCTCTGCTGGATTGAAGTTGTGTCTCTCTCACCTGTACTCCTTGGTTGTCCAACGAAGTGTGCCCTCTGCCGCCAGCATTTTCAGATGGGAATTTTTTAAATAGTTTCGCAACAAGGGCCTTCAGGTACAGCCCCATTTTTGTAGACCTGTCCGCCTCAGGAATAAGAGATATAAAGTTCTCCTTGTAGCTTGGGTCTAGAAGTGTCACCAACCAGTAATGACTGTCACCCAAAATTTTGAGAACGCGAGGGTCATGGGAAAGGCAGCGTAACATAAACTCAGCCATGTGTGCCAGACTACTAACAGGCAAGACTTCCGTGTCCTCACCAAGAGGATGACTGACCATGCTCTCCTCCTCCTCCTCTCTGTCCTCTGGTCATCCACGCTGAACACACGGTATGACAGCTGTGCAGGCAGTACCGTCTATAGTGCATGAAATTAGCTCCTGTCCTTCCTCCTCCTCCACTTCCTCATTGTCACCCAATCCACGTTGGGATGAGATGAGGCTTGGCTGTGAGTAATCACCCTGTATGATTCCTTGCTCCATCTCATCATGCTCCGCCTGCAATGAATCCTCTTTGATTTTGAGCAGAGAGCGTTTCAGACGACAGAGAAGAGGGATGGTGATGCTAATTATGGCATCATCGCCACTCACCATCATGTTGGAGTCCTCAAAGTTTTGGAGGATGGTACATATGTCTGACATCCATGTCCACTCCTGAGGTCTTATGTGTGGAGTCTGAACTGAATACCGACCGATGCTGGTACTCAACAGCTGCACTCTTCTGCTCACAAATCCTTCCCAACATCTGCAGTGTAGAGTTCCAACACGTGGGGACATCACACACGAGTCTGTGAGCCGGAAGCTGCAAATGCTGCTGAAACACAGCAAGGGCGGCGGAAGCTGTAGCTGACTTTCTAAAATAGGCACACAGGCGGCGTACTTTAACAAGCAGATCCGGGTAGGATTTGAGAAACCTCTAAACCGCGAGGTTAAGCACATGGGCCAGGCATGGTACGTGTGTGAGCTCGCCTCGCCTCAGAGCTGCCACCAGGTTCTAGCCATTGTCACACACGACCATGCCTGACTGTAGGTTCAGCGGTGTGAGCCACAGATCTGCCTGCTGTTTCAGAGCTGTCCACAACTCTTCAGCATTGTGCGGTTTGTCACCTAAGCATATTAGCTTTAGCACAGCCTGTTGCCGCTTGGCCGAGGCAGTGCTGCAGTGCTTCCAGCTTGTGACTGATGTGGTCATTTCAGAGATGGAGGCTGAAGAGGAGGAGGAGGCTGAGGAAGATGGGGTGCAGGAGCTTTAGACCATGGGGGCAACCCTGATTGACCTAGGTCCCGCAATCCTTGGCGTCGGGAGGACGTGTTCCGCCCCAAGGTCCGAGTGGGTCCCGGCTTCCACTATGTTAACCCAGTGTGCCATCAACGAGATGTACCATCCCTGCCCTCAAGCACTCGTCCACGTGTCCGTGGTTAGGTGGACTTTCTCGGTAACTGTGTTGTTGAGGGCACAGCTAATGTTTTGGGACACGTGCTTGTGTAATGCGGGTGACGCACCCCCTGGGCCGTGGGGTACCCAGAGCCGGGCTGGTCATTACTCGGGGATATGTCACAGTGGTGGTGACCCAGTCCGTGACCCAGGGCGGTCATTCAAAAGGGAAATATTTACAGGGGATTTATGTACAAAGTTCGTGACGCCACCTGTGGTATGCGGCTAAAGGGAGCCATCGCTGCGGAGCAGGTCCTCGCTTGGCTGCAGGCCGCGGGCCGGGGTCTTAGGCTCACCTCCTTCCATCTTGCCTGCTGGGTGTGGTATGTCTGGTCTGCTGGAGACCATTCCCTGTTTCCCAGTTTTCTTTTCCCCTCTCCCCTTTCTGGGGCGATCCCATGGCTGCTTGCTGTCGGTCTCACCTGGGGGCATCTTCCCCACCTTGATGGACACATCTATGTGTATGGCCACAGTTGCAGGGGGCGGGTTGCGCTTTTGGCGCCATTCTGGGACCCGGCTCACGATGGGAGGTTCTGTATTGTTGTCTTTGATCGCGCACATAATGGCGCCCATTCTTCTGAGGCGGGCACTACATTCAGTATAGAACACAGTCTCTAGGCGCACAATACCCGATGATAACGGGTGGGTTCATATCCTGTTCGTGATGCCAAAGATGAGGCGCCCCCTGGGCCGTGGGGCACCCGGTGCCGGGCCGGTAGATGCTGGGGAATGTCACAGTGGCGGTGACCCGGTCTGTGACCCAGGGCGGTCATTCAATAGGGAATTATTTACAGGGAAATTATGTACAATGTTCGTGACGCCACCTGTAGTATGCGGCTAAGGGAGCCGCCGCTGCAGAGCAGGTCCTCTGGAGCTGATGTTATTGCAGCAGGGATGGTGTGGCTCTCCACAGGTAGAGCTTAGCTCCAGGGCAGTGTAGATGTTATAGGTTGTACTGGGCATTGCAGTGCAGGGGGTGATGGCGCAGACAATAATCACAGAGACAGTGGGGTGCAGTCTTCCGAGTTTACTCACAGTTGTTAAGTTCCTCAGGTTGCACTGTCCAGAATACAGCCTCCCACGTCGCGCTGCATTCACTAAGCAGGGGTTCAGCAATCCCCCAGATAATTCAGGAGCACTTAACGGGACCCCTTTCTGTATCATCTTCCTGCACTGGCTCTCACCCTCCTGCCCTGCGCCTCGCAATCAGTGTCCCAGTCTGGTAACCTCGGGTCTTGTCGGGCGACCTGCAGTCCCCTGGACCCTCTGTGGCCACCTTCTCGGAGATATAATTGCGGACGTGGCCACTGCACCTTGCAAGTACAGCAGCCTCCGGTTCCTAGCTGAGCCTTGCAGTTCTCCACTAGTTAAGGGGCCGGTCCTCTTTGCAGCTCGATCCCTCCACCGCCTGGCAGATTCGGGCCTACAGGTGGCCTCCAGCACTGCCCATACCCCTGGGATCCCTTCTGTTCCTGGAGCCTGTCTCCTGCTCCCTCTCCTCTTCTCTCTCTCCTTCTCCTCTCTCAGTCCTGGGCCTCTCACTAGGCCCACCCTGGAGCAGAGCTCTTGCAGAGCCTCTGCCCCCCCCTCACTTCTCCTCCTCTAACTGGCTGGACTGACCTAACACCCAAGATGGTTCCCCTTTTTATATCACTCCCTCACGAGTGCTCCCATAATCTACGTCCTCCACCCGCACCAACTACATGGTTCCACCTCACTAGGTTCCCCCCCCACTCCAGCCAGGGACAAGGGAGTATGCTCTCCCATAGGAGCAATCTCACCCTGCAATCTGAAGTGTGGTATAATGAATGCAGGTGTTAGGGTCCCGGGCAGTACTCCATCATTACCTGAGAGTGAAATACCACACCTCTGGGTGAGATGCAGTACCTCTGTGGTGACTGAACCCATAGGGGTGACACATGGGGACGGCACACCAAGAGAAACAGTGGCGGCTGGGGACCAAGTACCAAGGGACGGATGCCGCCATTGGTTTGTGGAATGCTTCCATCTCCACGAGCCTAAATGGCAACATTTCAAGAGCAAGCAGTCATGAAATGTGAGAATTTTATAGTGTGGCCTGTGGGGCGTTGGCTGCATATTTGAGCTTGCATTCCAAGGACTGGGGTATGGACAACTGAACGATGGGACAAGGACATGGACATGCTTCCTGATGCTGCTACTTGAGAGTGCGCAACAACAGGTGCAGGGCAGGAGGCATCTTCGCATGCACCATGGACAGGGGATTGGCTTGCATGCACAACAGCGGAAGAAGCAATGGTGCCACCTGCAGACACTGTTCCTGGACCCTGGGGTTTGGCCCA
Source organism: Phyllobates terribilis (assembly GCF_046119375.1). Lineage (NCBI taxonomy): Eukaryota > Metazoa > Chordata > Amphibia > Anura > Dendrobatidae > Phyllobates > Phyllobates terribilis. The sequence goes on along the minus strand of NW_027362763.1, from coordinate 527,170,356 downwards.
CAAAGTCGGGTGCTTTGCTGCCATGTGTGTGCCTGATCATGCTGGTGGTGGTCAGGCTGATCGTTTTGCCACCCCTGCTGATGCTGGCCTGGCAGGTGGTGCAAATGGCCTTTTTGGGGTTATCGGCAGAGTCTTTAAAAAACAACCAGACTTGGGAAGACCTAATAGTTGTACTGGCAACTTCCTTTGTGTTGGTGTTACGAGGAACGATTGCCTGCCTTCTGTCTGCGGCCACTACACAGCTTCTTCCTGCCTGTTGGGGTGCTTTGCCTCCCTCCCCCTGTGTGCTGCTGTCCTCGCTCTGCATGTCCTCCTGCAAGGTTGGGTCAGTTACTATATCATCCACCACCTCGTCTTCCACTTCCACACCCTATTCTTCCTCCTGACTTTCTGGCAATTGTTTCTCATCATCGTCTACCTCTTGTAATACTTTCCCACCGTTGCCTTCGTGTGACCGTGGTTGCTCAAATATTTGGGCATCACTACATGCGATCTCCTCTTGCCCCGCTTCAAGTGGACCGGGTGAGAGGCCCAAATCTATAAATGGAAAAGTGAACAGCTCTTTGGAGTGTCCAAGTGTGGGATCAGTTGTCTCTGAGAAATCGGCATGGTGGGAGGAAGGAGGATCAGGCTGAGGAATATGCGGTCCAGACTCTTGGCTACTGAAACTTGACCGTGTGGAAGACAGGGTGGTGGTGATGGTGGTGGCTATGTGACTGGATGCATTATCCGCTATCCAACCAACAACCTTTTGACACCGCTCTGGGTTCAATAGTGGTGTGCTGCGGTCCCCCAGAAATTGGGACAGGAAGGTCAGGCGAGAAGATGTGGGTGTTTGTTGTGGCACAATTTCAGCTTGCCCACGGCCTTGTCCTCGGCCTCTGCATGCACCATTACCATCACGTCCAGTTCCTTGTCCCTTGCCACGTGCCTTGCCCATTTTAAATGGAGGATAGTATCTTCCACGCTCACTACAAATGACTGAGTTTTGAGTGAACTTATATGTGATACGTGTGACGGAGAAAACAAGAGTTTTAAATACCTGGCCTGTAGGTAAGTAGTTTGAACAGCAAACTGCTGTGAATTGCTTCGCTGACACATTGAAAGAAATTTTTAATGGAGGCCAGAAATGGCAGTATTTTCTGACAATGTATATGTGATCCGTGTGATGGAAAAAACAAGAGTTTTAAATACCTGGCCTGTAGGTAAGTAGTTTGAACAGCAAACTGTTGTGAATTGCTTCACTGACACACTAAAGGAAATTTTTAATGGAGGCCAGAAATGGCAGTATTTTCTGACAACGTATATGTGATCCGTGTGATGGAGAAAACAGAGTTTTAAATACCTGGCCTGTAGGTAAGTAGTTTGAACAGCAAACTGCGGTGAATTGCTTCACTGACACACTGAAAGAAATATTTAATGGAGGCCAGAAATGGCAGTATTTTCTTATAACATATATGTGATCTGTGTGATGGAGAAAACACAATTTTAAAAAGCTGGATTTCTAGCACTGTAATATGGAAAGGACCTGGCTGTATTCTGCAGTGCCAACAAGCAAATGGCATAGAAAAATGGTGTTATCTGGATTGCTTTTTAAGAAAATAATTAGGATTAAGATCCAAAGAAAAGTATTCCTGGCCCCTGAGACCTGGGCCTTTGTTTAGAAATATCTAACAGCAGCAGAAGGCAGAATTGGAATGGAGCCTCTTGTGCTATAATCACTGCAGTCTGCTATATACCCTGCCTGTCTGTTATCTCTGCAGATGGATTAGTTAGTCCTCAAAAGTAGTGTTGAGCCACTCCCGTAGTGTTCGGGTTCGGTTCGGGTTCGGGGGGGGGGAAACCAAGGAAATAGGTGGGATGTGAGGCAAGCAAGGGGGAAGGGGAGAAGTGAATATAATGAGGGTGGAGAGGGGGGTGGGGATAGTACAGTTAGATCGTTAGAGAAGAATAGGATGCTAAATAACCCCAAAGTTTTATCTTGCATGCTGACCAACGCAAGAAGCCTGACCAATAAGGCGGATGAGCTGTAGGCGCTTATATCGGAGGAGAGGTATGACATCGTAGGTATAACAGAGACTTGGCTAGACGATAGCTACGACTGGGCGGTAAATTTATTAGATTATAGTTTATTTAGAAGGGACCGGAAACAGGGGAAAGGTGGAGGAGTCTGCTTATATGTAAAGTCATGTCTAAAACCCAGACTAAGGGAAGATATAGGAGAGGGAGAAGAGGGGGTCGAGTCCATGTGGGTAGAGATAGAGGGAACTAAAAATAATAATAAAATATTACTGGGGGTCTGCTATAAGCCACCCAATATAACAGAGGAGAATGAGAATCTGCTATTAGGACAAATAGACAAAGTAGCAAAACATAATGAAGTGATTGTAATGGGGGATTTCAACTACCCGGATATTGACTGGGAAACAGAAACCTGTAGATCTCAGAAAGGAAAAAGGTTCTTGACAAATATTAAGGATAATTATCTCTCCCAACTAGTGCAGGAACCAACGAGAGGGAAGGCCATGTTGGACTTAATATTGACTAATAGGCCTGATAGAATAACTGAGGTACAGATAGGGTGGCACCTAGGTAATAGCGACCATAATATTATCGACTTCAAAATGCCCTTCAGCAGGGTTATCAATAAGGGAACAGCAAAAACATTAAACTTTAGGAGGGCGAAGTTTGATCAGCTGAAAGAAAGCCTTCAACTTATTGACTGGGACAAAGTTCTTAATCAAAGGAATACGAATAGTAAATGGGAAACCTTCAAAAGAATTCTGAATACTCAGTGCGAGAGATATATACCGTATGGGAATAAAAGGGCCAGAAATAAGAGGAAACCAATATGGTTGAACAGGAACGTAAAAGGGGCGTTAAATGGCAAAAAAGAGGCATTCAAGAGATTAAAACAGGAAAACAGTAAGGAGGCACTAATGTGTTACAAGGAAAAAACGAGAACCTGTAAAAAACAAATAAAAATAGCGAAGGAGGAAACAGAGAGACGTATTGCTAGGGAAAGTAGAACAAATCCCAAACTGTTCTTTACGTATATGTAGCACCCTGAGGATTCGGCTGCTACAGGAGTATTGCACCTCAACCCAGAGGTGTGATATTCCACTCCCGGGCAAGGATGGAGAGTGGATCTGAGCTCGGTAGGCTGCATGCACTACACACATCCCATTTCCGGGGAACAGGCCGACGGTACTCCCACTTAGAAATGTGCAGGTACGACCGAGTCTGTTCCTGGCTGGAGTGGGAGGGGGGTGGTACATCCCATGTAGTGTAGGGGCAGATAGGGGGAGCAGCCTGGGTAAAGTTAGGAGCTCATTGGGTGCTGGTCACCTGAGCTCACACATAGAGGGTGTATATAAGGTGGGCACCAACAAAGATCAGGGTCAGATGCAGAGGGTCAGATGCAGAGAGTCAGATGCAGAGAGTCAGCTGCAGAGAACAAGTCAGGAGCAGAGGAGAGAAGAAAGACCCAGAGTGAGAGAGGAGAAAAGAGAGAGACCCAGAGCACAGAAGAGAAGGACTCTGAGATCCCAACTAAAAGCACCGGGTGAAGAGTCGGCATCAGGGTACCGGAACCCAAGCTGGTGGGGGTAAAAACATTCCCCAGCCAGAGACCGGAGACCGTGGGCAGCGTTTGCCACGGTCACCCATCACATCCACCCCGAAGGCACACCACATGAAGGGTCAGGGAACCCAGGGCCAAGGGTGTCCCAACAGAAGGCCCGAGGGAGCTGGACCTAGGTGGATCACTGGTGGGGACGGCCAGAGAACGGGACAGAAAGAGAGCTCAGGGCCACGCTTCGGACTTGTTTGGGGGTTGGCCGGATCCAGGACCTGGTGGACGCAGCACGGCTCGGGTGGTCACTCGCAGCTGGAGTGACCAGTACAACATCTGCAGTAAGTAAACACCCTTAACTGCACAACCCGACTCTGTCTTCACTGCCGTCTGCACTACACCACCACAACCCCCATCCTCTGCACCTGTCCCCTCTGAGGCTATACCCCTCCCGTTGGGGGTTATCCCACCAAGCTGCGCACCCACCATCAGCCTCAGCGGACCCTGCTGCAGCGGCGGCCACAGTGACTGCATCACAACGGGTGGCGTAGTCGACACAAAAGAACTCTTAATAACATCTGTAGGACTGCCACATAACACTGAGCTTGACGCCCTGGGCACGGGCCGGGTCACAGCCGCTCGGAGACTACAACCCCCCATCTGATCCGGTGCCGGGTATTCCCCTCAAAAAGGACTATGTCCCAGGGGGCGCGTCAACTTTGGCGTAGTCGGCAGGATTACGTGCCCGCAACACCCGGGTACTGCGTGCCTGAAGAAAAGTGCAAGTTTACCTCAGAAAGAAGTCTCCCGCCGGTTCCGGAGGGTCCACGCCATCGGACCCCATCACAGGTCGTTTCCCGCCGATTGTCCGCCATTTCCAGCTTGTTCCCGCCATCTGCAGAGTTTCCCGCCACTGGGCGACGCTTCCCGCCAAAACCGCAGATTTCCCGCCTTGGAAGAGCAGCGGACGCCATTATGGGCGTGCCAAAGGAGGGCAGGAGGCCGCCTCCCATCGTGGGCCAGGACAGAAAATGGCGCCAAAAGTGGAAACCGCCCCCCCCAACAGAGACTGTGATGCTGGAGGTGTCTGTCAGCGTGAAAGAACTGCCCCTGGAGCTGACAGTCACCGAGTTGCCCCGGGACCGCCCTCGAAGTGGGAGGAGACGAAAGAAAAGAACGAAGATGGGTGCCGCCTGGAGCAGTCTGGAGCGAGCGCACCCGGAGGCAAGAGGTCTAACGAAGAGTAGCAGAGAAGCTCACCCGGAGATGTCCAGAGAGCAGAGCAGCACCGGCCCGCTGGCCAGGAGCCTGCTGGAAGAAGAGCAGAGCAGCACCGACCCGTTGGTCAGGAGCCTGCTGGACACCACGACCCCACTAGGCCTAGTGGAGGTCCTTGCACAGCTCCCCCGAGACCGGGAGTGTGCACAGACTGCCCTGGAGGGCCTCGCACGGAGGATGGCCCGGGTACAGCGAGAGACATTGGCGGAGTGGAGCCGGGAGATGGCCCAGCAAACCAAGACCCGGAGCACGCCAGCCGAGATGAGGAAGGAGACCGCCTCTGAGGATGGCGCGGGAGGACCCAAGGCCGGAGACGGCGCCGAGGAGGGAGCCGAACGCATGGAGGCAGGTAAAGGGGACGCCTATACCCCAAGCCGTGACACCGCTTACCTGCCCCAGCTCCCCGTCGCAGAGCCCGAAAGTCCCCCTGCTGTGCCCGAAAACGCCATGTCACCAACGCAGACTAGGCCCCAACCGGAAGCAGCCGCCGCGACCCCTGTGACGTCACACGCCTCGACCCCGAGCGTGACCAAGCAGGAAGTACCACCAGCCTGGTCGCAGGGCCTAGAATTCCCGGGCGCCGCAACACCAACAGCGCCCCCTACCTCCGCGGAGCCTCCGGCCTGGTCGCAAGGCCAGGTAGCCCAGGGCGCCGCCGTATTAACGGTGCCCTTTACCTTCCAGGTGCCCCAGGCCTGGCCGCAAGGCCTGGGCAACCCGGGCGCCACCACCACCGCGCCCGCACCCGTAAAACCAAGGGTGCCGCGTCTGGGAGAGGACTTGTTTGCCCAGCACACGTGGCCGGACGGGCAGCCTTTCATCTGGCCCCAGAAGTATTACGAACTGGAGCACCAGAGGAGGGTTGGGGCCATGTGTGCACCCCTGATTCCGGCTCCGAAGCCCGTAATAAGGATCTCGCCCCCGCTAGAGGAAGCACAGTTTGAGTGGGACCCCACCGGAGAAGATCTAATGGGGTTCACTCAGGAAACTAGGGCAGCTGCAGCAGAGCGCGCTGAGTGTTGCCGACAGCAGCTCGAAGAGTTCGCGAGGGAGCGGAGAGAGAGGCGGGTCCGGGAACAACAGGCCCAAATAAGGAGCGCCGAGCAGAAGAGCCGGACCAGGAGGGACCCCCGTGCAGCGCACAGTCCCCGTACCACCGGGACTGTAATAAAGTTCAACCAGCAGCACGGGTGGGGCTTCATTCGAGACAACAACACCCCCGGCGACGTCTTTGTCACGCGCAGAGACGTGGAGTCCCATCTGCCGGAGGGGCACAGAGGTCGTGACCTCTACATCGGAGATGAGGTCACCTTCACCCGGCACAAGTGTGCCAAAGGACCTTATGCCCTCCACGTACACCGCCTGACGGAGGAGGAGTTGCAGTGCGGGGAGGAGGAGCAAGAGGACCCGGACGGGTCTGAAGTAACAACCAGCTATAAGCAAAGAGCAGGAGGAAGACGCCGTTGAGTGCGGCAGAGCAGTGATGTAAATAGTTACCCGACCGGGGTATAAAGAAACTGTTGGTACATATATATAGTCCCCGTTGGGACCAGCTGAGTGAACTGTTTACCCGTTAACCCCTTCATCCCACAGGCTGAGGACTGTGAGCAGCCATTCCCTTCCCTCTACCTGGCCGAGGACTGAGAGCGGCCAACTTCCCCTGTATATAGTTGCGCTTCCTAAAGCGCCCCCTACCGGTTTTATAAGAAAACCAGTTTTTCTAAGAGACTGTCGCACTTTTCCCGGACACACGTTGCACAGTGTCCGGAGGAGGAACCTGAAGCAAGAGACGACGAGAATGTTTTATCTGAAAAGTTTTATATATATATATAATGTTTTATATGTTTATGAAAAAAAAAAATGTATGTTTTTGGTGTTACTTATGTCTTACAGCCCGAGGACGTGCTGTGATTTACCAGGGGGGAATGTAGCACCCTGAGGATTCGGCTGCTACAGGAGTATTGCACCTCAACCCAGAGGTGTGATATTCCACTCCCGGGCAAGGATGGAGAGTGGATCTGAGCTCGGTAGGCTGCATGCACTACACACATCCCATTTCTGGGGAACAGGCCGACGGTACTCCCACTTAGAAATGTGCAGGTACGACCGAGTCTGTTCCTGGCTGGAGTGGGAAGGGGGTGGTACATCCCATGTAGTGTAGGGGCAGATAGGGGGAGCAGCCTGGGTAAAGTTAGGAGCTCATTGGGTGCTGGTCACCTGAGCTCACACATAGAGGGTGTATATAAGGTGGGCACCAACAAAGATCAGGGTCAGATGCAGAGGGTCAGATGCAGAGAGTCAGATGCAGAGAGTCAGCTGCAGAGAACAAGTCAGGAGCAGAGGAGAGAAGAAAGACCCAGAGTGAGAGAGGAGAAAAGAGAGAGACCCAGAGCACAGAAGAGAAGGACTCTGAGATCCCAACTAAAAGCACCGGGTGAAGAGTCGGCATCAGGGTACCGGAACCCAAGCTGGTGGGGGTAAAAACATTCCCCAGCCAGAGACCGGAGACCGTGGGCAGCGTTTGCCACGGTCACCCATCACATCCACCCCGAAGGCACACCACATGAAGGGTCAGGGAACCCAGGGCCAAGGGTGTCCCAACAGAAGGCCCGAGGGAGCTGGACCTAGGTGGATCACTGGTGGGGACGGCCAGAGAACGGGACAGAAAGAGAGCTCAGGGCCACGCTTCGGACTTGTTTGGGGGTTGGCCGGATCCAGGACCTGGTGGACGCAGCACGGCTCGGGTGGTCACTCGCAGCTGGAGTGACCAGTACAACATCTGCAGTAAGTAAACACCCTTAACTGCACAACCCGACTCTGTCTTCACTGCCGTCTGCACTACACCACCACAACCCCCATCCTCTGCACCTGTCCCCTCTGAGGCTATACCCCTCCCGTTGGGGGTTATCCCACCAAGCTGCGCACCCACCATCAGCCTCAGCGGACCCTGCTGCAGCGGCGGCCACAGTGACCGCATCACAACGGGTGGCGTAGTCGACACAAAAGAACTCTTAATAACATCTGTAGGACTGCCACATAACACTGAGCTTGACGCCCTGGGCACGGGCCGGGTCACAGCCGCTCGGAGACTACAACCCCCCATCTGATCCGGTGCCGGGTATTCCCCTCAAAAAGGAATATGTCCCAGGGGGCGCGTCATATATAAATAGTAAAAGGATTAAATCGGATAATATTGGACCGATAAAAAGTGAGGAAGGCAAAATCATAGAGAAAGATGAGGATAAAGCTAATCTATTAAATAATTTTTTTTCGACAACTTTCACAAAGGAAATCGAACTAACAGGAGAAATGAGAAGTGACAAACTTAATCCTCCACTAAGTATGACAAATCTAACCCAAGCTGGGGTACAGAAACACCTCAATAACATTAAAATAAACAAATCACCAGGACCTGATGGCATACACCCACGGGTACTAAGGGAACTAAGTAGTGTGATAGACAGACCGTTATATCTTATATTTAAGGACTCTGTTGAGACTGGGTCTGTACCACTTGATTGGCGACAGGCGAATGTAGTGCCAATATTCAAAAAGGGAGCGAAAAGTGACGCCGGAAACTATTGGCCGGTGAGTCTGACGTCCGTTGTGGGCAAAATTTTTGAAAGCTTCATTAAAGAGGCAATTACGGAGCATCTTGATGCTAATAATATTTTAATCCCGAACCAACATGGATTCATGAGGAATCGCTCCTGCCAAACAAACCTGATTGACTTCTACGAGGAGGTTAGCTCTCGAGTAGATCAGGGGGAACCAGTGGATGTCGTGTATCTCGACTTCTCAAAAGCGTTCGATAGCGTGCCAAATAATAGGTTGGTATACAAAATGAGAATGATGGGGCTGGGCGAAAATGTCTGCAAGTGGGTAGCTAACTGGCTAAAGGATAGAAGGCAGAGGGTGGTTATAAAAGGAATATACTCAGATTGGGTAAGCGTCACTAGTGGGGTACCACAGGGGTCTGTACTAGGCCCAATGTTATTTAATATCTTTATTAACGACATAGTCAACGGGATAAATAGTAAAATATCAATATTTGCAGATGACACAAAGTTATGTAAAACAATTAATACAAAAGAGGACAGTGCAGACATACAGAGGGATTTGGATAAGCTGGGTAGGTGGAGCATTAAATGGCAAATGAGGTTTAACGAGGAGAAATGTAAGGTCATACATATGGGAAGGAAAAATGGAAGTCACCAGTACTCACTGAATGGGAAATCATTGGGGAATTCAGAGATGGAGAAGGACTTAGGCATCTTGATTGATAGCAAACTAAATTGGAGTGCCCAAAGTCAGGCCGCTGCTGTAAGGGCAAACAGGGTAATGGGATGTATCAGAAGAGGTATAGCTGCAAAGGATGAGAACATTGTTCTTCCACTGTACAAAGCACTGGTCAGACCACACTTGGAATACTGTGCTCAGTTATGGGCCCCAATATATAGAAAGGATATAAATGAGCTTGAAAAGGTACAAAGGAGGGCAACAAAATTAATAAAGGGAATGGAGGGACTGCAATACCCAGAGAGGTTGGCAAAACTAGAACTATTCAGCCTGGAAAAGAGAAGGTTGAGGGGGGACATAATAAATGTGTACAAATATGTTAGGGGACAGTATAGAGATCTTGCCCGGGATTTGTTCAAAAGGAGGGATATTACGGTAACAAGAGGGCACTCACTAAGACTGGAAGAGAAAAGGTTTCAGCACCAGCATAGGAAGGGGTTCTTTACGGTAAGAGCAGTGAGAATATGGAATTCACTGAGTGAGGAGACGGTAATGTCGGATTCACTACACCAGTTCAAGCGGGGACTGGATGCATTTCTAGATACCAGGCAGATTTCAGCATATACTTAAAAATAAAATAAAATAGTAGGTTGATACAGGGATTTATTCTGACTGCTGGTTTCAGAGTCGGGAGGGAATTTTTCCTCAGGTGAAGATTGGCCAAATCATTTGGGGTTTTTGCCCTCCTCTGGATCAACTTTAGCAATTACAGAACTAACAGGTCGAACTTGATGGACGCAAGTCTTTATTCGGCTTTACAAACTATGTTACTATGTTAACACCGGGATGTTCGTGGAACTGTTCGTCGAACACCTTAGAACACTGTCGAACACCGTTAAAACCAATGTCAGGCAAATAAAAACACAAAGAAAACACCTTCAAAGTGTCCAAAAGCTGACAAACTGCTCAGAAGACACTCTCTTTAAAAAAGCCGGCCGGCAATTCAGCAGCTGTACCCGACAATTTAGAACAGAAAGAATAGAGCATCACACATCGATTAGATAGATAGAAACATGTCAGTTACATATATAAGAATTACAGTGACAGTGTTGGTTACTGTACTTGTCATATAGTGTTAAAGGATTTATTAAAAAAAATAATAGTGTTTTCATGCACCGTCTCTTTAAAAAAGCCAGCCGGCAATTCAGCATCGGTACCCGACAATTTAGAATAGAAATGTGACGCCTCAAAGCCTCCTGTAAGCCCCTTACCCTGGGAGATGGGGTCCTGTGATGGAGAGATGGGGTGCAGCCGTGGCCCATACCCGCTCCGTGCCCAGGGCCGTCACATGAAAAAAAAGGATGGTATCCGGGTTCAGTGGCTGATTACGACTACGCCACCTGTGGCACCTGGTGAAGGCCACCAGCGCTGCTGCAGTCCGCTGAGGCATGGTGTTATGGCAGCCAACGTTGTTACTACTCCCCACAGGCAGAGCAGGGCCTCAGGGCAGAGGAACAGGACCGAGGGGGTAGTAGTCCAGGAGGTCTGGTGCTGCGTAGTGCGGTGTAGTGCAGAATAAAGAGTCCAGAGGCCATAGGGGTGAACTTCCAAGGCTTTACTCACGGAAGAGATGGCAGTAGGAAGGCGACTCCCTGCTCCTCACGGGGTTCTGCGGTCACCAGAGACGAAGGGGGTCCGACAACCTCCGAGTAAGTCCAGTATTAAATCAGGACCCTGCACCAGAGTGTTCCTAGACTTCAGACCTGGTCCTTTCCTGTCTGTGTGTGTGTAGAAACGCCGGGTCTCCCTCTGAACTTCACTCAGAAAAAGGGTATGGGTGGCAATGCCATTCCTTCCGTTACCCGGTGGGATCCTCAGGGCCTACCGGGCTTTCCCGACCAGAACGTGGAGTAGTAAGGTTTGGTGTCGGGGGCCAGTACCCCTCTTGCAGCCGGAATTCTTCTGAATAGATCAGGTTGGCGAGAACAGGTGGCGTACACCGCTCCGTCTGCATCTTCCCTGGGATCCATTTGCGGTGGAGCTACACTCTAAAGTTCCAGGCCTTCTTGGTCATGGTCCCTGACCGGGCTGAGACAAACATTATCTGCAGCCTGCCCCTCGACCCAAGGCCAAGGTACGAGGGGCTGTGTCCCAGTCCTCTGCATGTCCACACAGGATCCACGCTCAGGGAGGAGAGATCACGATAAGGAACAGTCAAAGAACCATCAAAAGACAAAAGAGACCAAAGACCAAGATGGCTGTGTATTAAATATGAATTATTAAGTGTCACTAAAATGTGAGTCCTCCACCCTCACCCACTAAATGGTTCCCCTATCTCTTGGTTCCCCTGTCTCCCAATAACCAGGAGGGGCAGCACCTAGTGCATTCTAGCTCCCTCTGGTGGGAGTAGTGTGGTGTTGAATTTGAAGGAAGTGTCCTGACCATCACACTGTTCTTACCTCAGAAGAGGAACACTACACTCCATTAGAGAAGTGCAGCATCCCTTTGGCGGTCGAACCCTCAGGGGCGCCACAGAAAGAATAGAGCATCACACATAGATTAGATAGATAGAAACATGTCAGTCACATATATAAGAAGTACAGTGATAGTGTTGATTACTGTACTTGTCATTTAGTGTTAAAATAAAGGATTTATTAAAAAAAAAATTCGCGTGGGGTTACCCGTAATTTTAGTCTCTAGCGGAGGTTAAGCAGACGGTTGGGGCAGATGTTTGAAGCCTGGGAAGGGGGTAATACCCACGGAGCTTCCCAGGCTACTAATATCAGCCCACCTGCTGAATACCTAGCCTTTACTAGCTATTAAATGGGGGACCCCCCAAAAAAATGACGTGGGGTCCTCCCTATTTTAATAGCTAGCAAAGGCTAGGCAGACAGCTGGGGGCTGATATTAATAGCCCAGGAAGGGTGCCATGAATATTGGCCCCCTTCCAGGCTAGAAACACCAGCCGTCAGCCGCCCCAGAAATGGCGCATCCATAGGATGCGCCAATTCTGGCACTTAGCCTTGCTCTTCCCACTGCCCTGTAGCGGTGGCAGTGGGGTAATAGGGTTGGGGTTGATGTCAGCTTATAATGCCAGCTGACATCAAGCCCAGGTTAGTAATGGAGAGGCGTCTATAAGACACCCCCATTACTAACCCCATAATCAAAGTTAAAAAAAAAACACAAACACCCAGAATAAAGTCCTATAATTGAAATAAACACACAATTCTTTAATGTTCTAAATTAAACCATACTTACCATCACGCCCATTCCAGCTGAAGCCAAAGATCTCCTGCAATAAAAATAAAATAATAAACCAACATCATCCTTACCTTTCCATGGTTCCCAGGACTGCTTCAGCTCTGCTACATTCATTGAACTCAGCTCACCTCATGCACGTCACCGACAGCATGGGAAAATTCTCCTGCGCTTGCCGTGGGCGCAGGAGAATTCTCTCAAGCTCACTGCAAGCGCAGGAGAATTTTCCCACGCTGTCAGTGACGTGCATGAGGTGAGCCGAGTTCATTGGACATGAACTTGGCTCATCTGGATGCCGTCACAGCCAGACACTGAGGAGCGCAAGCATGCCTGCGCTTCTCAGTGTCTGCGGCATGGCAAGCTGGATGGCAGCTTTCGGCTGCGATCCAGCCTGTCATGTGAATGTAGCAGAGCTGGAGTCGTCCTGGGAACCATGGAAAGGTAAGGATGATGTTGGTTTATTATTTAACTTTTATTGCAGGAGATCGTTGGCTTCAGCTGGAATGGGCGTGATGGTAAGTATGGTTTAATTTAGAACATTAAAAAAATGTGTGTTTATTTCAATTAAAGGACTTTATTCTGGGTGTTGTGTTTCTTTTAAATACTTTACTAGAAATTAATGGCAGTCATGTCTAATATTGGCGTGACCCCATGAATTTTGGGCTTAGGGCCAGCTGATAATACCAAGCTGGCCCTAACCCCTTTATTACCCAGTGAGCCACCGCACCAGGGCCCTGGATGAGTTGGGTGCAGCGCCAGAAGATGGCGAATTCTCTCAAGCTCACGGCAAGCGCAGGAGAATTTTCCCACGCTGTCAGTGACGTGCATGAGGTGAGTCGAGTTCATTGCACATGAACTTGGCTCATCTGGATGCCGTCACAGCCAGACACTGAGGAGCGCAAGCATGCCTGCGCTTCTCAGTGTCTGCGGCATGGCAAGCTGGATGGCAGCTTTCGGCTGCGATCCAGCCTGTCATGTGAATGCAGCAGAGCTGGAGTCATCCTGGGAGCCATGGAAAGGTAAGGATGATGTTGGTTTATTATTTAACTTTTATTGCAGGAGATCGTTGGCTTCAGCTGGAATGGGCGTGATGGTAAGTATGGTTTAATTTAGAACATTAAAAAAATGTGTGTTTATTTCAATTAAAGGACTTTATTCTGGGTGTTGTGTTTCTTTTAAATACTTTACTAGAAATTAATGGCAGTCATGTCTAATATTGGCGTGACCCCATGAATTTTGGGCTTAGGGCCAGCTGATAATACCAAGCTGGCCCTAACCCCTTTATTACCCAGTGAGCCACCACACCAGGGCCCTGGATGAGTTGGGTGCAGCGCCAGAAGATGGCCCTTCTATGAACGCGCCATTTTCTCGGGTGGCTGCGGACTGCAATTTGCAGCAGGGGGTGGCCCAGAAAGCTTGGGCCTCCCTGCGCTGCGGATTCCAGCCCCCAGCTGCCTAGTTGTACCTGGCTGGACACAAGAATAGGGCGAAGCCCCACGTATTTTTTTTTTAATTATTTCATGAAATTCATGAAATAATTAAAAAAAAAGGGCTTCCCTATATTGTTGTATCCAGCCAGGTACAAATAGGCATCTGCGGGATGGGGGCAGCCCATTACTGCCTGCTGTACCTGGCTGGACACAAAAAGAGGGTGAAGCCCCACGTCAATTTTTTTTTTTTTAATCATTTCATGAATGCCATCACAGCCAGACACTGAGGAGCGCAAGCATGCCTGCACTTCTCAGTGTCTGCGGCATTGCAAGCTGGATGGCAGCTTTCGGCTGCGATCCAGCCAGTCATGTGAATGTAGCAGAGCTAAAGCCGTCCTGGGAACCATGGAAAGGTAAGGATGATGTTGGTTTATTATTTTATTTTTATTGCAGGAGATCTCTACTCAAAAGGACTGTTTGTTAAGATGGATATGTGTAATGTATGGTTTTTCTCCCTACACTACCTAATACACAAGCAAATCTCTCCCTGACGCAGCAGCAGCTCTCCCTACACTGTCTAGTTCCAGAGTGACTGTGACGAAAATGGCGGCGCCAGGTCTGATATAGACCTGATGACGCTGTGCGGCCAGCCAATCACTGTAATGACACAATCAACATGGCTACGGCATTATAGTGATTGGCAGGCAATCCCTGCATGTTGATTGGCGCTCTAAAGAGCGCCAAACATGCAGGGAGGTGACCCAAGATCCCACCGAGCAACCCCGGAAATGCTCGGCGAACGCCGAGCATCTCGAGTAGTGAGATGCTCGGGCGAGCACCAAGCAGTAGCGAGCATGCTTGCGCATCACTATTAAAGACCTAAAAAAGGGTTCAATACAGCTCTAGGAGATGTCAGTGTCATTTATTTTTTTTCTGGTAAATTAGAAGATTTGCGATATTGAGATTTGTGGAGAATTTATTCACCACTAATAGAATTTTTTGGGAAAATTAGTCAATGTTGGCGTATTTGAATTAAAAAAAAAATTGCTTATTTCTACTATAAATACAAAGAAGAAAGGACCATATCTCAGGTACAGAAAGGTCCAGGAACAAAAGAAAAAAAATACCAGATTTATTAGAACAATTGCACTTACACCAAGCAAAAGAAATGTATAATTATGGCAAGTGACAGTAACAAAGTGTCAATTTTACTGGATTTAGATCATCAAGTTAATACTCACTTTTACTGAAATATTCCCTGACATTGCAGTTAGTACACGGAATATAAAAACACGTTTATAATATGTCAAGTGACAGATGTCAGTGTTATTTAAATTTTAAATTTTTATTTAAAAATGTTTTTTTTGTTTTTGTTTTTTTAACACTGATCCATAGCATTTTTGTAACATTACTACAGAATCCATGCCACTGCACAGAAATGACCTCCATAGGCTTTGGTGAAGAGTGTATTGGTTATTGCTGATAGTTTTCCTTTTAAAGATCTTCTACGTATTCCTTTTATATTGAAATTATTTTCCCAGGTTGATGAAAATTTGCCGAAAGACAGTAAATGCCCTAAAATAACAAATCAAAACAAATGTTACTTACCTGATGAAATCTGAATTCTCCAGTGCACCCTGTCTGTCTTTAGCGCTCACATGCTATCACAAACGTGGCTGCTGCAGCCAATCTCTGACCAAAATTTTGATGCTGCAGTGGAAAGCACAAGAATTCTGCAGCCAGAGATTGGCTGCAGTGGTCACTTGTGTAGAAAGGACATGACCACTGTAAAAAAAGTAAAGAGATACAGGTAGCACCAGAGCAGCAATTTTAGAGCGACAGGGAAATCATCAGGAAGTAATGTTTGTTCTGTTATTTTATGGAATTTTCATGAACACTGAAAAAAAATATTTTATATGATATTAGTTGTGATTTCACCATTGAGATATTTAAGGTAAAAAGAATTGTTTAATTTTTTTAATGTATTGCAAAAGAGTGGCAGAATAGATATTATACCAGGAAGGAGCCCAGGATGGGGAAAATTATACCTTGAAGGGGCCCATGATATGGGACATTATACCAGGATGGGGGACATTGATAGATGAAGGGGTCACGATGGGGAACATTGTTACAGTAAGGGGCCCAGGACAGGGAACATTGTACCAGGAAGCGGCCCAGATTTGGGGACATTATACCAAGAAGGGGCTCATCAGACTCTAGTTACGCCACTGGACAGTGTAGTGGTAGTTCTTGATGCAAGAATACTAAATGGGGGTAAGATGGGAATCCCTCAATGTAAGTATTTTTCCTTGGTGATTTCTTTGGGAAAGCTTTGGCTCTCATTATACTGCTCATGGCAACTCTGGGTGTCACTACTCTGAGGATGGGCGGGGTGGGAGCTGGATGTCACTACTCACGGGATTGGATGTGGCTTGTAACTCTATCTCAGAGTTTTATGTGGCTGTCAAGGTCAGAAAGGTTGGAGACCCCTGCACTAAACAGTGTGCAGAGCAAATTCATGCTGTTACTGTTCCCTGCATTGGTTATATCCAGCCACTGCTAGAGCAGATAAAGTTCAATTGTAGGGGCACTGTTTCTCAGACCCACACTGATCTGATATTGACCACTACTAAGGATGTTAGTCCTGGAAAACCTCTTTAAAATTTTACCAGCTCCTGGATCATTGGTGATCAGATCCAATCTCTGAGTTAAGTTTTGCTCAGCCATAATTTTATCAAATAGATCTAGAATTATGGACATAGGAGATGTGAACAGAGATTCTGTTGAATTGTCTCAAGCAGTACAGTCATTGTATCTTGAGGTATAAGCAGAAGTTGCACAAAGATACTAGATATAATAGCTTTGATTTCATCCCAATTGTGGAGCAAATATACAGCCAAAAACTCTAGCTGATCTGTCAAATTCATAACAGATCCATTTTTGTAAATATATGACACTAATTAATTAATTTAATCATTTGCTTATTCTTTAAATATTTAATGTGTCTGTGCGCAAAGATATGATGTTAATAACTTCCTTAATATAGTGTATGGAGCTTTTTGAGGTGGTGTTCATTTGAGGCCCCTCAACAATTGTCATTTAGAGTAGACAGCTGCTATGTAAAAGCTTGGATGGACCCAGCCGATCCATATAAAGCATAGATGGCCATTCATGTTTCCATTGCAAGTGAAATGTATAGCAGTAAAACTCTGTTAAGATGAAGATTCCATGAAACAGACTCCTAGAAATTAGCTGATCATTCTAGCAATTGTGATTAGACAAAGGATTGTCTTTAAACTAAAACACTTGACTTTGTATGTTTATGTCCAAACGTACTGCCAGTTATACATGCAAATACAGTGGAAATGTACAAAGTTAAGATCTACTCTATTAAAGTGTATTAACTGTCTAAGAATGCAGCTGCTTTAGTACACAGACCACGTTAAGTTCCACTACTATTTTAGGGCAGCAAGCGTTAAAAATAGTGTTTGCTTTAGCTCATAACCACCTCAAGTGTTCCTCTTCGACCACTTTAAATGCTGGGATGTGTGACATTTGTTGGCTAAGAAAAACATGTCAACTGGTCAGAATTTTCCTTTTAAGAATCTAATCTCTTTATATTTCTAACTCTTAAACTCTATATGAAAAAAGAAAGTTGAGATGAGTAGGTTCCTACTTTAAATGCATGCATCTTCAATATGGCTAGGATACAGGATGCACATGGAAAATATAATTGCTAGTACATTGTCTGCATTTGTCTTTAATATTATACTTTTATGATGTTATTTATATTACTTTACTGTAATGTAAACTATCAAGTGAATTTGGAACAGTATTGGCAGGTTTTCTCAAAGTTGGCTAATATATGGAACTGTTCCCTCAATGCCGGTTCTGTTTATTGAGTCACATTATGCATCTTGGCAACTTTTTCCTTCCATGTGTATTAACAGTAAGAACATGCAGCTGTATGGGATATGGGACTGAGCTCCTGTTCGCCATTCGGTTCCCTCTTTGTTTTATTTGTGCACAGATACACTTGAGTAGACATTTCAATTACTAAATAATCCTTTCAAGACCACTAAGTTTTATAGAAATGAAGTAGAAGTTCCAACAAAAAATAAACAGTGTCTGTTGCACAGCATATACAATGAGGCCGTTGTATTAATATTGTACTTGGTATAGAATTTGGTGCTACTGTTGAAAGGGCAACTAAGCTTTCATATTTTTTTTAATACTTTTGTTCTCCATGGAACGTTATGACACTTAGCAAAGCACTTTATTAGAGAATTTGTCTTCATTCTTGTAAAAAATTGAATGCAAGTGGCTTCAACACCCCTCTGTATCCCCGGTCTATTTGCCTGCCTTCAGCTGTATTGATATCAGAAAGTACTGATTTGGAGTACAGATGATGGCAGTGAAAGATTCAGCATCTGTTTTGTCCTCTGTATGAGTGCTGTGCTTCTCGTAACCATCTTCTGCAGCCGCTTAAACCAAGAGTTTGTGAGATAACAAAAGAAATAAATAAAGAGTGGAGATAACAAGAAAAAGTTCCACTGTAAGTTGTGGGTATAAAAGAACGGGGATGAATAGATTTTAGAAAATGTTATTATAAATATTTACAAGGATGCTCACAAGTTTTTGAGTTATCAAAAATCCATTTTACCTCCTTGAAGGAGGATTCTCAAAGCTCATGGAAGCAAAAATGTAACTGGTAAAATTCTAAACTGGAGAGGTGTAAGTTGTGCTCCTTTTAAAATGAAATAGGACTTCATATATATATATATTTTTTTTTTAATTAATTCTAGAAACTCTAAAACAGAATAAGACTAATTTTGGGTAGTGGCTGAATAACCTGTGGACTACAAGCCGAGAGCATAGGGTGAATACCGGGAGATGGTTTTAGTTTGGGTTCCATATACCAGAATATCAGCACTTTGTACTATCCTATAGTATTTTTTGGTAATGGTGTTGATGAAGCAGCAAGAAATGTACCTATTTGTGTGCTCAGTTGTTTGATACCTCAATGTGATGCGAGATGACATTGAGTAGAAAGGGTGCTTTATACGTAGACTAAATTGAATATTTTATAAGAAGCACAGCACACGTCCACATCTACTAAATCAGCAACTTCCTTTGAAAAGAACTCCTACATGCAATGAAACACAGGACAGTTATTTTGGCATGTTAAAACTGCTCAAAACCCCTAATATTAAACTACTAAAATGCACGTGTAAATCCATATTCAATAGTATCTGGGACAGTAGCCAGCTCAGAATCTTCATAGCTGAAAGTAAACTTGGAATTTTCTAAATGTTGGCAACAACGGTCTATAAAAATAAATATGTACAAGTAAAAAATAACCTATTCCTTATTCTTGAGCCAGACAGCAAATACCCTGACTACAGGCTTAAAGACCTGACCAGGGATAGTTGTTTGACAGCCATGCTCATACACCTCAGCTAAAACAGAAACTTCATAAGCAATTGAAATTTCAGTGTATTCATAAATACGTTCTTACTTCCAAATCGCTGTCAGGTGGAGGTGACGGATTATTTTTTCTTCCTCTTCCCCGAGACTTTGACCCAACACTTCTACACGTCCTGTCATCAAGATCTTTGATAGGCGTTGAGGGACTCTGTACTGTGTCAAAATCCCCTAAAAAAAGGGAAACACATATTAGATTAAAAAAAAACAGTTCTATAGTTCCCCATCTTGTGATACACACACTAATACATGTGATAAACTATTAAGATTTTATTTCAGGACTTTAATATTGATGACTTAACCTGAAGTTAGGCCAACAATATCAGATTAGCAGGCAATCAGCCTCCAAACCTCACCACCCCATCATCTGATTGAAGGAGTTTCAGCACACAGGAACCGGAACAGCTTCACACATTTTGTTGTGTCCTTTAACCACTTCGCACCAGAGCCTGTTTTTGCATTCGTGACCGGGCCAATTTTTTCAATTCTGACCACTGTCACTTTATGAAGTAATTACTCTGGAACGCTTCAACGTATTCCCCTAATTCTGAGATTGTTTTTTCGTGACATATTGTACTTCATGATACTGGTAAAATTTCTTCGATATAACTTATGTTTATTTGTGAAAAAATCGGAAATTTGGCAAAAATTTTAAAATTTTGCAATTTTCTAACTTTGAATTTTCATGCCCTTAAATCAGAGAGATGTGTCACATAAAATAGTTAATAAATAACATTTCCCACATGTCTACTTTACATCAGCACAATTTTGGAACCAAAATTTTTTTTTGTTAGGGAGCTATAAGGGTTAAAATTGACCAGCGATTTCTCATTTTTCCAACAAAATTTACAAAAACATTTTTTTAGGGACCACATCATATTTGAAGTCACTTTGAGGGGTCTTTATGACAGAAAATACAAAAAAGTGATACCATTCTAAAAACTGCACCCCTCAAGGTGCTCAAAACCACATTCAAGAACTTTATTAACCCTTCAGGTGCTTCACAGGAATTTTTGGAATGTGGAAGAAAAAAATTAACATTTAACTTTTTTCACAAAAATGTTACTTTAGACCCAATTTTTTCTATTTTCACAGGGGTAACAGGAAAAAATGGACCCCAAATTTTTTTGTGCAATTTCTCTTGAGCGTGCTGATACCCCATATGTGAGGGAAAACCACTGTTTGGGCGCACTGCAGGGTTCGGAAGGGAAGGAGCGCCATTAGACTTTTTGAATATAAAATTTGTCTGAATAATTAGCAGACGCCATGTTGCGTTTGGAGAGCTCCTGAAGTGCCTAAACAGTGGAAACCCCCCACAAGTGACACCATTTTGGAAACTAGACCCCTTAGGGAACTTATCTAGATGTGTGGTGAGCACCTTGAACCCCAAGGTGCTTCACAGAAGTTTATAATATTGAGCTATAAAAATAAAATTTTCACATTTTTCCCACAAAAACGTTTTTCATCCCTTAATTTTGCATTATCATAAGGGTAATAGGAAAAATTGCACCATGAAATTTGTTGTGCAATTTCTCCTGAACACGCTGATACCCCATATGTGGAGGCAAACCTTTGTTTGGGTGCACGGCAGGGTTTGAAAGGGAAGGAGCGCCATTTGACTTTTTGAATGTAAAATTTGTTTGAATAATTAGCGGATGCCATGTTGCATTTGGGGAGCCCCTGATGTGCCTAAACAGTGGAAACCGCCCACAAGTAACACCATTTTGGAAACTAGACCCCTTAGGGAACTTATCTAGATGTGTGGTGAGCACCTTGAATCCCAAGGTGCTTCACAGAAGATTATAATATTGAGCTGTAAAAATAAAATTTTCTAATTTTTCCCACAAAACCGTTTTTCATCACTTAATTTTGCATTATCATAAGGGTAATAGGATAAATTGCACCATGAAATTTGTTGTGTAATTTCTCCTGAGTACGCCGATACCCCATATGTGGGGGAAAACCACTGCTTTGGTGTACGGCAGGGTTCGGAAGAGAAAGGAGCGCTATGTTGGCTGGGATAGGTGGCAGACACCATGTCACATTTGAAGAGTCGCTGACATGCCGAAACAGCAGAAACCCCCACAAGTGACCCCATTTTGTAAACTACACCTCTCAAGGAATTCATCTAGGGAAATAGTGAGTATTTTTTAATTTTTTAATTTATACCATTGGGCAGTGAAAAAAGCATAATTATATTTTTACCACAAAAAAATGTTTTACCCTCAGATTTTACATTTTCTCACAGGGCAATGGGTAAAAATGGTGCCGAAATGTGTCACACAATTTCTTCTAAAAGTGGCAATACCCCATATGTGGCTGTATCGTACCGCTCAGCCATACGGCGTGATCTGGGGGGGACGGAGTGCTATTTGACAATTGGAGAACAAATTATTGTAGAATAGGCATTTGGATTTGGGAGCACAAAATTTTCTGAATTTCTTTTGGGGGGCAAGGGCCATTTCACTTTTCCAGAGCCTTTCTGCTACCAGTATCTTGGAAGTCCCTTATATTTTTAACAGATGACAGACCTGAGTGGGGACTAGCTTTTTTTGAGTACTGAGTTGAAGCTTTTATTGGAAACATTTTATGTAACATTTATCCGGCGCTCTAGGCTGAGCACTTACATCGGGGTTTCCATCTAAATTTCCAAGTGATGTAATTCAGATGAAACCCCTGCGGGATCCATTCACTGTTATGAGGCAGCAGAGTTACTCTGGACTCCATCTGGCCTCTGTTTAGCGGTGTCCTTTTTTTCAGAAGTGCACAAAACTGGCCAACCGCACTTTTATGCACGCCTAAAACAAATGACACCGTGGGATCTCAGGCTAGACGGCGTCCACAGTGGTCTATATCTGCCTCATTACAGGGAAT
This sequence comes from Phyllobates terribilis, assembly GCF_046119375.1. Classification (NCBI taxonomy): domain Eukaryota; kingdom Metazoa; phylum Chordata; class Amphibia; order Anura; family Dendrobatidae; genus Phyllobates; species Phyllobates terribilis. The sequence goes on along the minus strand of NW_027362763.1, from coordinate 527,148,219 downwards.
CTTCCATCATGGGTTCTGGCTGAATCACGTATTTCAGAGATTTACACGGAAACTCTGGTGTAAGTGCTCAGCGCAGAGCGCAGGATAAATGTGAGCAGAGCCTTACTGCGATCTTTCGGAGACATAATAAACAAATCAGTAGCAGGAGAAGAATTGGTTTGATTTATTTTCTACGCCGCTCCTCGTGCGGTATAAGTGATGAGATTACTTTATTCTTCGGGTCGGTGCGATTACAGAGATACCAGATTTATATCGGGTTTTTATGATTGACAGCTGTCACACACTAAAAGACGCTTTTTTTTGCAAAATCTAGTTTTTGCATCACCATATTTTGAGAGCTATAATTTTTCCATATTTCGGCCGACAGTCATGTGATGGCTTGTTTTTTGCGGGACGAGTTGACATTTTTATTGCCACCATTTTTGGGTACGTGACATTTTTTGATCGCTTTCTATTCCGTTTTTTGGGAGGTAAAATTAACAAAAACCAATCCAGGAATTGCTCTTTGAGGGTTTTTTTTATGCCGTTCTGCGTGTGGTAAAAGTGATCAGGCAGTGTTATTCTTCGGGTCAGTACGTTTACAGCGATACTACACTTACTGTATATTTTTTTATGTTTTGGCGCTTTTACACAATAAAACAAATTTATAGAAAAAAATATTTTTTTTGCATTGCTTTATTCTGAGCACTATAACTTTTTTATTTTTCGACTGATGGAGCTGTATGGCGGCTTGTTTTTTGCGGAATAAGATGACGTTTTCATCGGTACCATTTTTATTTCTATTTTGCTTTTTGATCGCATTTTTTTCCACTTTTTGTTTGGCGATATGATGAAAAAGCATATTTTTTTGCTCCGTTTTTTATTTATTTTATTACGGTATGCACAGAAGGAGTTAATTAGTGTGACAGTTTTATAGCTCGGGTTGTTTTGGACGTGGCGATACCAAATATGTGTTCTTTTTTTTGGTTTTGTAAAAATATACGGATTTATTGGTTTAATATTTTATTTATCTATTTTTATTTATTTTGTGATTTATTTTTTTAACAGTTTAAAAACTTTTTTTTTTACTTTTTTTTACATTTTTACTTAGTCCCTGTATGGTACATTAATTTTTATTTTTCTGATCACTGATCTCATGTAATGTAATAGACATATATTACATTACATTACATGAGATCTTCCCTGTTTCAGTCAGAGTCTCCTGTCTGGCTCAGCTTGCAGGCTGAGCCAGACAGGACACCATATATGGCAGAGCTGGAGGCGGTCATGTGACCTCCAGCTGCCATAGCAACCCCAGGTCCTGGAAGGAATCGGAGGTCTTCGGAGGTAAGTAAGATGACCCCCTCTCCTCCTGCTGTCTCCTATCACTATAGATCGCAGCATATAGAAGACAGCAAAGGGTTAACATCACTGGGACCTGATCCAATCAGGTCCCAATGATGTTCCCTGTCAGAGCTAACGCTCTGCACCGGAATCGCAGCGCTTGCAGGACCCTGGGGGTTCTGAGCGCTGCGAGACCACCCACCGTTTTTAAACGTCCGCGCTGCACAGAGCCCAGGCAGCGTGGACGTTTATGTACAGTGGGAACCAGTTAATAGTATTGAAGCTCACTTTCATTTAGCATACTATCTGATTTTGTCATTGCACCTATGATATTTTGCTTAAATGTTGAATCTTTGAGCAATGCATTCATAAATATAGAATTTTTTTATTTTTTAGATTAAGTAGCAGAATTTGTACCCAAGTCTAGACAGATAGCATAACACCAGCATTGAGGACATTCTCAAGATTGTAGTGTACAAAGGTATAGCGATCACAAAAAAGTAGTTTGTCATATACAGATAGAAATATTTAGATTTAAGAAATCCAGGGTTACTTGTTTTAAGAAAGTAAAATGTTGACCTGGTACAGACCCAGAAAGGAGATTATTTTACTCTTTGTTGTATAGTTTACTTTATTATGTTAAATTTTTGGTTACGTCTGTCAGAGGCCTCAGGCTCAAAAAGGGCTACCTTGGACAGACTTGGAGCAAGCCATGCCATCTGGCAGATTCCAGAGCAACCACAGTAAAGGGATCTGGACTTACAATGTGGTCCACTGGATTACTTCCATGGAATGGTTGCTGGCTGGAGGAGCAAACCAGAGGCAAGGGGTCGTCATCATCATCCTGGGTCAATACCAAAAAGTCACATCAGGGACAAAATCAGGAGGAAAACGGATGGTCATAATACAGGCCAAGATCAGACAACAGCATATAGAAAATCATACAGGACCAAGGAGACCAGGTCTAGCTTGAAAATGAACTAATAACTGATAGTTAGAGACTGTCTCCTGTCTAGAAGGGAGCCTTGTCCGAGCCTTGTCAGAGCAGACAGGGTTATGGTCAGGCGAGTTTGCTGGCCAATCAAGCACAGTGAAACTGTTGTTTTTAAACCAGGTATTGGTACTTTTGGCAGTGTGGGCAGGTGCCAAGTCCTACTGGAGAATGAAATTTCCATCTCCAAAAAGCTTGTCGGCAGAGGGAAGCATGAAGTGCTCTAAAATTTCCTGGTAGATGGCTGCACTGACTTTGGTCTTGATAAAACACAGTGGACCTACACCAGCAGATGACATGGCTCCCCAAATCATCACTGATTGTGGAAACTTCACACAAGCAGTTTGGATTGTGTGCCTCTTGACTCTTCCTCCAGACTCTGGAACCTTGATTTCCAAATGAAAATTGGAACTCTGGGACCTTGTGGAGTGTGTCAATGACTGCCTTCTGGACATCTGTCAAATCAGCAGTCTTCCCCATGATTGTGGAGCCTACTGAAACAGACTAAGGGACCTTTTCAAATGCTTTGGAAGCCTTTGCAGGTGTTCTTTTCTAATTTACTGAGATAATGATTTTTGTGTTTTCATTGACTGTAAGCCATAATCATCAACATTAACAGAAATAAACACTTGAAATAGATCACTCTGTTTGTAATGACTCTATATAATATATGAGTTTCACTTTTTGTATTGAAGAACTGAAATAAATTAACTTTTTGATGATGTTCTAATTTTGTGAGAAGCCCCTGTATGTAAGTTTATGCTTCTACAGGTTTCCAAACACAACAGTGATATAACTAGATGCGGTATCTCAGCCTACTGTAAAGCTGAAATTTCAGAACAAATAAAATATTAAAATCTAAAGTAATCTCATATTTGCTCAGAGAAAACTTTTCTGGTTTTAGATTTATGCGTTTTATTGTTTCGTGTGTTCACAGCACAAAAGTATAGTTAAAGAGGTGATAGTACCTTTAGTTCAGGCACAATTGGTGCATTAAGAGTTGTTGTGCTGACATCATTTCAGTTAATGCCTGGCATAGTTGGTTGCATATGGCTGCTTGGAATATAGCCCATAACACTATGTTTCTATGTGCTAATCAAAATATGCCAGACACTACACCCAACAAAATGTACATTTACTATATGCTAGGAATAATTTACTAGATCACGTTGTTTATACATGTTTTCTCCCATAATAAAATGCAGTTTCATCCTGTTCTGCAGTGCAATAGGGTTTTACAATTGCACAGTGCACTTTAAATGTACCTCGGTGACTCGGTACGAAACACTGCACAGCATCCTACTTAAAAACAAACATGACGTTGTTACATGCAAATCCCAGTTTCACTTTTTAAATGGCATGTGGGAAAAATTAGAAAATCCTTTCTCATATATAAATAGTAAGGAACCAGGAGCAGTGAATTCATACGTATATTTAATGGGGTTTTTGTTTGGGGACTAAATACCGATTGACTTGAGAAATTTACAATAACCTTTGTGTTTTTCTGAATGGCAGAATCCCTTATTTCTGCATTCCCCAGCTGTCCATAAATCCATTTCCTCTCCTATAATCAAGACTCCAAGATTTTTACAATCCCTTTGACCACTTCTGGCATCATTTTTTTTTTTTTTATAGTTTTCAAACATATACTGATCACACTTTACCACATCTGCTTCTTGGGCTGTTGGAAAAAAAGCAAATCATTACAAGCCAAAAGGGCATTATAGAAGAGGCAGCTGTTCTGTACCATTTCTGCTGTGGTGCTGCCTAACACGGCATTGCAGACACTGGATGGAGCGGAATATTACAAGGAAAATGAGGGCACGTTTTTTTTTTCTCAAGTGAAATGATAAACTAGAATATTATGTATTGTTAAACATATTTTTTTGTAAGGGAGGTTTATTTCAATGCCTTGGTTATTGTTGACTCTTCAGATTTTGCATTATACTAGCCTGATGAAGAGACCCTAATAGTCTAGAAAGCTTGCAATTTGTTACCATCTTTTTGGTTAGCCATTAAAAGGTATCAACCACTGAGGACTCTCAAATCTAAATATTTTTCAATGCCTTAAAATTTACAGTATTTATCTATTAAATGTAAAGAAAAAAACTAAAAACAAAACAAAATCATCTTGCAATGTTAAGACTGACTGCTGAAAGTTTATGGATACATGTTTCCACACTTCTTCCCCAATGATAGCGAACTTTGATGGCCACCACTTCCCAGCACTGAAGTGAGAATATATGGGCATTATGATTAGCTGCATATGACATTTTTTATTTATACATGTGTTGGAGGAAATATATTAGTTCCTGTGCTAGTCCTTTTTAGGGTAAAGTGGTCTTCTGTAAGGCCTTATCTTAGGGTGGGCCTTACTAGCTGGCATAGAACTTCAACAAATGTATTCTTCTACTAAAAACACTAATGTGCAAATATAAATTATTATTTTCTGGGAATGGAAAAAGACTGACTCTTTAATAAAATAAAGAAAGCCAAAATCTGGCTGCAGGACATTTGAATTAGGTAACTGAGTAAAGGCCATCATACACATTAGGTAAGAGCCTACTGAACCCACCGATTTCTGAAGAAGATGACCATCTAGTATGTATGAAGGCTTTGTGACAGCCCTGATTGTTGAATTCATACACTCAATCATGTGGTTCTCCCTCTAGGTAAGCCATTGATCACAAGTGTTTTGCAGTGGCTTTCACCACACCCCCTATTGAAAACACGTTAAAGGGGTGGCCCAAAGGAGAAAGTCAATTTTATCTAAATCCCTACCTATTCAATGCCATAATCTTAGCTATTTTCTAATATACTTCCTGAAAGTGGCGCAATCAAAAGGTTTCACCCCTTAACTAGAAAGTAATTTTGTAAAGGGTCAGTTGAAAAGTGCTTTGGCATTACATAGTAATCGCAAAATATTGTAGTGAGTGATTCAATCTTAAATTCTTTAAATGCTAAAATTACAAAGAACTTGTAAAAACAATCAAACAATTTTACAATTTAATTATTGTTAAAAAACCTCACCAATATCAAGAATGGAGTTTTTTTTTTTTTTTATTGTGTGCTTCTCATTGTCTAAGGTATTTTAATTAAGTAGCACAGTGCTTGCAAGCTCTTTAATATAGAGCTTGTAAATGCTTGTCTGAACCTGGCCAAATTGCTGGATCTTGGTCAGCTATAGTACCCCTGCTCTCCTCTGTTGCTGCAGAGGCAAAACTGCAGTCCAGATCAGCAGTACAATCATGACGCTGGTCCAAACTGTCAATGAAACATATGTGCACCACCACTGGCAAGCAGAAAGCCAGAAGGTGGGGGGCAGTGCTTTCCTTTAAAAAAAATGATGCAAAATGACTTTAAGCAACTTTCAATATTTATATATAGAACTAATGCACAGATCCATATGTCAACCACTACTATTCCTTAATGCAATTTTTATCGATACTTCACAAACTATAGAATATTTCACATCAAGATTTCTGTTATATACTGTACATTAGAGCATATACATACATTCAAATGTATTTTATTTGGGAGATGTTTGTGCATCGCTAATATAAATTTGTGATGTAGCTGTATATCAATGTTCAGTCTTCCTAGCACTAATATTCTTGGGGTTTTGCCCAGCCACTTTGTAAGTGAACCTCAACTGTTGTGCCCTTCACTTCACTGTTTCTTTCTTCAGAACCAACTTTATTTCATTAAGCTAATCTCTAATTCAGAATGAGCAGCTGTCCTGTTGAACGTAAGGTATGCATCTATTTTAGAATTGCATAAGTCAGCACTGCATGGTTTTTGAACAACTGTCTGGTTTTCCTAATACTGATTTGCATTAACCTTTTGTAAGCATGAATGTGTGTTCAGATATATACTCAGATATATTACACTGTTTACAGTCATTTCTTCCAGTAGGAACAGATTTGTTTCTGTCCTTAGAATTTTTCAAAGCCCAAATTAATCAAAGTTTTGTATGTTATATGTATAAAATAAATTCTGCAAATTAGACAAACCTTTAGTACCTAAAGATTTTCATTAAAGAAATGGAGATTATAAAATGAAAACAAGTATTTGTCATTTGTACATAACCTATACTAAGTTTCACAATGTATACTTGACCATATATCTTTTATTACAACACAGGGGAACTCATTGAGGTCAACATATTTTAAATTTGAGAGTAGAGCTGGTTACAATACTTTGCAAGGCTCCAGAGATTGTATCAGATGCTCCTCAGGTGGTTCCATTCGCATCGTACTGTTGAGTCAGTTGAACAACAACATTATTCATCAGATCTGTGTATGGATATGTAAATTGGTGACTCATTACATAAATATTATGTATATATATATATATATATATATATATACACACATATATATATATATATATATATATATATAAATATATAAAGCAGCACTATCAAGCAATAGAGGCTTGAGAAAGGCTTACATTTGGAGCCGAAACGTCTCCCGAAGCCCACGTGAGCTATCAAATCACAATTCAACTTCAGCTGAAAAAGAATGCTGTCTTCATTTCTTGGTAAAGAAATATATATACACATACACCCACAAACGCACACACGTATATGTCTCTCACTGTGATTGAATAAAAAACCTGTATTCATCTCTAAAAACTTGTGTTCCAAAACTTCTGTACATACAGTATAGTAAGTTTGTGTTCCTATGTATATATTTGTGTATATATACATATACACTGATGTCTATAAAGCGCTGTAGAATTAATGGTGCTATATCAGTGGGTAAAATCAATAAATAAATACACACTATATAGTATGGATATAATTTTAGGACACAACTTTTAACATGAGAATTCAGTCTTTTCATCAGTCACATTGATTATACACCAGTGGCATAGTCGTGCAGTCCACCTTCTCTATCATTTGTGAAGGAATTGCTTGTTCTTAGGGCCTCACTGAATTCCACAATGGTCTTGTATTAAGTTACCATGGTGGCATCCTATCAGTTTGCAGAATTTAGTCCCTCCTAAGTATTCCAGGATCAACTGTTATATTATTAAAAAGTGGAAGTGTTTGGGAACCACAGCAAATTATCCACAAAGCGGCAGACCATGTAAAGCTACAGTGTGGGATCACCAATTTCTGAGGCCCATAGTGCATAAAACTTGCCAACGCTCTGCTGCCTCAATAACTGCAGAGTTCCAACCCACCTCTGACATTTACATCAGCACAAAATTTTGCACTGGGAGCTTTATGGCATTGCCAAGCAGCTGCATGCACGACTAACACCACCAAACACAAAGCTAAGGATGGAGTGGTCTAAAGTAAAGTACTCTGCTACTAGACTCTGGAGTAATGGAAATGTTGTCTATAAAGTAACAACTCATGTTTCACCATCTGGCAATCCAATCTAAGAAATTAGGTTCAATAAATGTTAGAAGAACCTTACCTGCCTGACTGCATTGTGCAAACTTTGGGTGGTATAGGGGTAATGCTACGGGGTTGTTTTTCTAGAATTGGCTTAGAATTCATAGTAATAGTGAAGGAAAATTATAATGTTTCAGCATACTGTGATCTCAACCCTATTGAATACTTTTGTATGGTCATCTCGTTCAAAATCAGTGTCTGACCTCAGTCATGCTCTTCCGAATGTGATGAACATTCCCTCAGACACACTCCAAAATCATGTAGGAAGCCATCCCAGAAGAGTACATGATGTTTTAGCTGCAAAAGGGCGGGATCGACTCCATATTAACCTCTATGGATTTAGAATGGGATGCCATTAAAGTTTCTGTAGTCAGGGTCGGCGTCAGCACCCGGCGCACCCGGGCAAGTGCCGGGGCCCTGAGCAGGCAGAGGGGCCCACTGCCATTGGGCACCCGCCACACTATGGGACCCGTGAGCGGTGCGGTGCCGGTGTCAGCGCCCGCAACCCCCCCCGCTTGCTCAGGGCCCCGGCAGCCGGCACAATACTTACCCCTCCCCGTGCCTCCACAGCGTCTTCCGCGTGCTCTGACTGTGACGTCTCAGGTCAGAGGGCGCGGTGATGTCTTTACACAGCGCGCGCTCTCTCCTGACCTGTCACAGTGCAGAGCGGGAAGACGCGGGCGACGCTGGAGTCTGGAACAGCGCCAGCAGCAGGTAAGAAGTGAGGTGAGTATTGGATTTTTTTATTTTTTTCATGTATGGGGGCATGGGGCATTATATGGTGGGGGGGTGTGACATCCTGCATGGGGCATTATAAGGGAGGAGGGGTGTGTGACATCCTGCATGGGGCATTATAAGGTGAGGGGGGGTGCGACATCCTTCATAGGGCATTATAAGAAGGGGAGGGGGGAAGTGACATCTTGCATGGGGCATTATGAGGGGGGGTGACATCCTGCATGGGGCATTATAGGGGGGGTGACATCCTGCATGGGGCATTATAAGGAGGGTGGGTGGGTGACATACTGCATGGGGCATTATAAGGGGGGGAAGTGACATCCTGCAAGGGCATTAAAAGGGGGAGGGTGACATCCTGCATGGGGCATTATAAGGGGGGTGACATCCTGCATGGGGCATTATAAGGGGGTGACATGCTGCATGGGGCATTATAAGGGGGGAACAGCCTGCATGGAGCGTTATATGGGGGCCAGTATTCTGTATGGAGCGTTATATGGGGGCCAGTATTCTGTATGGAGCATTATATGGGGACCAGTATCCTGTATGGAACGTTATATGGGGACCAGTATCCTGTATGGAGCGTTATATGGAGACCAGTATCCTGTATGGAGCATTATATGGGGACCAGTATCCTGTATGGAGCGTTATATGGGGACCAGTATCCTGTATGGAGCATTATATGGAGACCAGTATCCTGTATGTAGCTTTATATGGGGACTAGTATCGTGTATGGAGCATTTTATGGGGGCCAGTATTCTGTATGGAGCGTTATATGGGGACCAGTATCCTGTATGGAGCATTATATGGGGACCAGTATCTTGTATGGAGTGTTATATGGAGACCAGTATCCTGTATGGAGCGTTATATGGAGACCAGTATCCTGTATGGAGCTTTATATGGTGACTAATATCCTGTATGGAGTATTTTATGGGGGCCAGTATTCTGTATGGAGCGTTATATGGGGACCAGTATCCTGTATGGAGCGTTATATGGGGACCAGTATCCTGTATGGAGCGTTATATGGAGACCAGTATCCTGTATGGAGCTTTATATGGGGACTAGTATCCTGTATGGAGCATTTTATGGGGGGCCAGTATTCTGTATGGAGCGTTACATGGGGACCAGAATCCTGTATGGAGCGTTATATGGGGACCAGTATCCTGTATGGAGCGTTATATGGGGACCAGTATCCTGTATGGAGCATTTTATGGGGGTCAGTATTCTGTATGGAGCTTTATATGGGGACTAGTATCCTGTATGGAGCGTTATATGGGGGTCAGTATCCTGTATGGGGCATTATATGGGGGCTAGTATCCTGTATGGAGCATTATATGGGGACCAGTATCCTGTATGGAGCATTTTATGGAGGTCAGTATCCTGTAGGGAGCATTATATGGGGTCCATTATACTGTATGGAGGACTATACTGTCCGGTCTGCACTGTGCGCTGTGAGGATTCGCCGGTTTCTGAGCTATTGTAGAATTTACAATAGATATCACTCATGTAATGTAGTAAGTGAAATCTTTAGATTGTAATATATATATATATATATATATATATATATATATATATATATATATATTTCTCTGTGGTATCTGTGCATCATGAATCGTGGTATGTGCTAAAGGGGCCCACTGAGACTCTTTCGCCCAGGGCCCACAAAAACCTGGAGCCGGCCCTGGGTGTAATTTGTAGATTTCCCAATGGTTTTGTCTATATAGTGTGTGTACAGAGATATAATTGTAGAGTCAAACTATACTTTTATAGAGGTGACATTGCAGACCATTAAATGTATAGTCCAAGTCTACATTTATTCCTCCATAATTCATACTTTTTACTGGTCCAGACAAGAACACTATTTGCGTGTAGCTATATGGTGCCTCATTTTAGCTCTTCTCTCCAGCAGCTGTATGTTAAGCTACCATTGCAAAAAGAATAAAGAAGAAAAAAAGAAATCCTAATAGTATAGTCTACAGGCTACCAAACCTCACAATTCTAAAGTAACACCTTGCCTGACATTGTTATGGGGTCACAGTGGCTGTCACTTATATGAGGAAACTAAAGCTTAACATTTGTTTCACTTCTTAAGGGGGTATCCTCAAGTTTGTAAGTTATCCAAGCATGGTGCGCTGAATGATCCTGCGGTCAATCATATGCACTGCCGCTTCATTCATTCTTAAAGGGACCACTGGAGAAGTCTGAGAGCTGTGCTTGACTAGTGCTTGGAGCGGCAGTGCATATGATTGAACACAGGATCATTCAGAGCACCATGCTTGGATAGCAAATGATTTGCCAAAGCACAATTCACATGGGGCTCTTTAGAGACCAAATTTTTGGAATCGGATGAAGTTCCAGCATTCTGAAAATTACCCCACTTTTCAGGGATAAACTACGAACTTTAGAATACTCATTTAAGAAATGCACCATATTTTGAGCCTCAGTTTCCACATAAAAGTGATAACCACTGTGACCCCATAACAATGTCAGCCAGTGTGTTACCTTAGCAGACTCAGCCACATTGTTGATCTAAAAATTACATCCATAGGTGTCTCCAGAATAGCGTTTGCCACAATAGCCTCATAACAGGTCCAACCTAAGTGCCTTCAACTGCACCATCAACAGTGCCTACAAAAAGTGTCTTGCCAAAGTATTCAAATCAGTACCCCATAACAGCCTTCATTGTAATAAGATCACTTAGTTCCATTCTCTTGCTGCATTTAGCATCATGCAAAATGACTTTGAAGCGCTATAATGCGGGATACCAGTGTACTGTGGAGGGGTGAAAGGGAGTTCAGAGAAGAAATACCTCCTTGAAATCTGTCTTTTTTTCTATCCACACATTATAGTAGATCAGGGCCATTTATGTATTTATGATGATATATTCTCTTTAAAGAGGACCTTTCGCCAGTTTGAGCATTTTAATCTGGACGCATCATGGAATTGTGGCTGCAGAGGTGAGTAAAACATAGTTTTTATGTTGTAATTTCTCCTCTACATTGCAGAAATATTGGCTTGTAAAGTTATGTTAAGTTAAAGGGGCATTACCAGGGATTTTTCACAGAGGAGTGTACTTTTTCTCATGCATGAGGATGACCAATCATAAGCAGGCAGCAACAATTCTAAATATCATAACAATGGCTAACTGACTAGGTGGGATATCCAAGTCACTAACATGTTTGACTTAGGGCTAAACTAGATAGCAGAATTTAGGCGATTGTGTGCTCTTTTCCCTTAGGATACGTTCCCATGATGATCTTTTGGTCAGTTTTTGACACTGCCGTTAACTGTACCATTTCTGCACCCATTAAGTAAAATAGGTTACTTGCATTTTTTCAAAAATAGGCAGCATAAAAAAACTCACCAAAAACTCATAGCCTTAGACTCCACTAAAGGGTGTGGACTTTCCCACAAGAAAGTAGTTTCAGTTAGCAATGTCTGACAAAAACAAGCTGAAGAAGTAAACTACAGTGCTCACATGGAGCAATGGTTGAGGTAGATGGAGTTCAGTCATTAGCAGAGATCAGAAAGAAAGTCAGAAAGAAGTCTGCTACAAACTTTCCTACATCCATGATCTTTTCATTACTAACAAACTTTCCTTCCTCGCCATCACCGAAACCAGGCTCACCCCCTCTGACACGGCTTCTCCAGCCGCACTTTCGTATGGCGGATTCCATCTTTCTCACACCCCCTGCCCCAGCAGCAAACATGGTGGAGGTGGATTTCTCCTGTCATATACCTGCGCCTTCACCCAAATCCCACTAACGCCCTCTGGTACTCTCCTTTCTTTTGAGGTGCACTGTGTGCGCATCTACTCCCCCTCCAATCTCCAACTGGCTGTCATCTACCGCCCCCCAGGGCCAGACATCACTTTCTTCGACCACTTCTCCACCTGGCTGCTTCACTTCCTTTCCACTGACATCCCCACTATCATTATGGGTGACTTCAACATCCCCATTGACACTTCCCACTCATCTGTCTTTAAACCCATATTCCTCACTTCCTCCTTCGGCCTTGTTCAATGGTCTGCTGCAGCCAATCACAAAGATAGACATCCGGTTCCAGGAGCGCGCCAAAGAGGTCACCCGTGAGAGGAGGTTTCCACGTCTAGCCCCTACTTTCCAGAAACCCGTCACTCCCTCCGTTACTCCCCAGGCACACTCACCTAAGCCTATGCAGGTCGACCAGACCAAGATGGTCAAAACCCGTCAAGACTCACGCCGTGCCGAGGGGAGCTGCTTCTACTGTGGCAGTAAGGAGCACCGGATCCGTTCCTGCCCTGAGAGATCGGGAAACGCCTGTGTCTAGGGTCGCTCAGAGAGGTCGCCCTAGACAAAAGTAAACCCTCTCCATCCCTGATGCTGTCGGTCTCTATCACCTGCGGAGAGAACCGCTATTTCGAACTGGCTCAACTTGACTCAGGAGCTGCTGGTAATCTCATCTCTCAATCCCTGGTAGAGAGGTACCGCATTCCTACTAAACCTCTGGCCGTACCTTTATCTGTCGCCGCCGTGGATGGGGGCCTCTTACCACATCTTATCCAACTCATCACAGAATCCATAACTCTGCAGGTGGGAATGCTGCATTCTGAGAGCATCTCCTTTCATGTTCTACCTGGACTCTCTCACGCACTCTTGCTGGGTCTACCTTGGCTCCAGAAACATGCACCCGTGCTTGACTGGCAGACCGGAGAGGTCCTTCGCTGGGGACAGGACTGCCATAAGACTTGTCTAGTTCCCGTTCATCCTGCTCGTCCTTCTCCTACCCCAGTCAATCTACCCGGTCTACCGGCTCCCTATTGGTCTTATGCGGATGTCTTCAATAAAAAAGAAGCAGAGACATTACCCCCTCATAGACCATATGACTGTCCAATCGACCTGATACCCGGCTCTACTCCTCCCCGTGGGCGTATCTACCCTTTGTCCGCAGCAGAGACCCGGTCCATGTCTGAATATATTGAGGAGAATCTGGCCCGGGGATTTATCCGGAAATCTACCTCCCCAGCGGGAGCAGGCTTCTTCTTCGTCTAAAAAAAGGACGGCTCATTCCGTCCATGTATAGATTATAGAGGCCTTAACCAGATTGCAGTGAAGAATAAATACCCCCTCCCGCTCATTCCTGAATTATTTGACCGCCTGAGGGGGGCTAGAATCTTCACCAAACTGGACCTCCGTGGGGCGTATAACCTGGTCCGTATCCGTCAGGGGGATGAATGGAAGACGGCATTCAACACCCGGGACGGCCACTATGAATATCTGGTAATGCCCTTTGGTCTCTGTAACGCTCCCGCCGTCTTTCAAGAGTTGGTCAATGACATCTTCCGGGACCTTCTCTACTCCTGCGTAGTGGTGTACCTGGACGACATCTTGGTCTTCTCTCCGGATCTCCAGACTCACCGGAGGGATGTTCGTCAGGTCCTGCTCAGGCTCAGGCAGAACCACCTCTACGCTAAATATGAGAAGTGCCTCTTTGAGCAGACCTCACTTCCGTTTTTGGGCTACATAATTTCTCAGACTGGCCTACGAATGGATCCTGAGAAGCTGTCTGCCAACGAGAAGTGGCCTCGACCAGAGGGGTTGAAGGCTATTCAGCGATTCCTGGGCTTCGCCAACTATTACCGCCTCTTTATACCGCACTTCTCTTCCCGGACTGCCCCAATTTCCGCGCTCACCCTTAAGGGCACTAATCCCAGAGAATGGCCGCCCGCAGCAGAGGAAGCCTTTCTTTCCTTAAAACAGGCTTTCTCTTCTGCCCCGGTGCTGCATCGCCCGGACGGCAGCAAGCAGTTCTTCCTGGAAGTTGACGCCTCCTCCTCTGGAGCCGGATCGGTACTTACCCAAAAATCATCTTCCGGGAGAATGGTAACTTGCGGCTTCTTCTCCAAACTCTTCTCCTCTTCTGAGCGCAACTATTCTATTGGAGACCGAGAGTTATTGGCCATTAAGCTGGCTTTGGAGGAGTGGCGTTACCTGCTCGAGGGGGCTCTTCACCCGGTAATAATTTACACTGACCACAAGAACTTGGCTTACCTCCAGAGTGCCCAGAGACTTAACCCGCGCCAAGCCCAGTGGTCCTTGCTTTTTGCTCGCTTTGATTTTGCTCTTCATTTTCGCCCGGCTGACAAAAACATCAAAGCGGACGCCTTGTCTCAATCCTTTCTGGTGTCTGATCTCGAGGAGGAACCTAAACATATAATCGATCCCGCCAGAGTAATGCAGGTGGCTCCCGTGAGTCTAAATCGTCTCTCTCCCGGTAAGACGTTCGTCACTGTACCTGATCGGGAGAAGATCCTACACTGGGGTCACTCGTCTAAACTTGCTGGCCACGCCGGTCAGAAAAAGACCCTCCAGCTTATTACCCGGCACTACTGGTGGCCTACCCTGCACAAGGACGTAATAGACTTTGTTTCTGCCTGTGTGTCCTGCGCCCGCAACAAGGTTCCGAGACACCTGCCAGCCGGTCGCCTCCTTCCGCTTCCTGTACCTGCTGCCCCCTGGCAGCATATAGCTATGGACTTCATAACAGACCTCCCTGTCTCTGCTGGTTGTACAGTCATTTGGGTGGTCGCTGACCGCTTTTCCAAAATGGCCCATTTCATTCCCCTGCCAGGCCTCCCGTCTGCATCCGAGCTGGCTAAAGACTTTATCCGCCACATCTTCCGTCTTCATGGCCTGCCTCTCCACATCGTGTCGGATCATGGGGTTCAGTTCACCTCACGCTTCTGGAGAGCCACATGTAAACTGCTAGACGTCACCTTGGACTTCTCCTCCGCTTACCATCCACAGTCCAATGGTCAAGTAGGCGGATCAATCAGATCCTGACCAGTTACCTCCGGCACTTCGTTAATGCCCACCATTCAGACTGGGTGGATCTCCTGCCATGGGCCGAATTCTCTTACAACAATCACGAGAGCGAATCTTCCTCCAAATCCCCGTTTTTTGTAGTCTTCGGTCAGCATCCTCGGATCCCATTTCCCGTCTCCACCTCGGTGGATAATCCGGCTGCGGAATCTCTCGTTAGCGAATTTTCCTCCATTTGGGAGAGTACCCGATCCGCACTCCTTCAGTCGTCCGAGCGGATGAAAAAACACACTGACAAAAAACGCCTGGATCCTCCACAATTCCGTCCTGGAGATAAAGTCTGGCTCTCGTCCAAGTATGTCCGGCTCAAGATTCCCTCCTACAAGTTAGGGCCTCGGTTCATCGGCCCACTGGAGGTTATCAAACAGATCAACCCGGTGGCCTATAAATTGAAACTCCCGGCCAACTTGCGGATCCCTAACTCCTTCCATTTATCTCTCCTCAAACCCGTGGTCCTTAACTCTTTTTCCAAGTCTACAGGTGAGCCTCCTGCTCCGGTTTCTGCTGAAGACGAGTTTGAGGTAGAGAACATTCTGGCCACCAAAAGGGTAAGAGGAAAGACCTTTTTTCTGGTAGATTGGAAGGGGTTTGGTCCTGAGGAGAGAACGTGGGAGCCCCGGGAGAACATCCATGCCCCTCTCATCCTTGCTAAATTTCTGTCTGGCCTAAAAAAGGGGGTCCTAAAGGGGGGGGTACTGTAGCGTCGGCGTCCCTGCCTCCTGCTAGGCAGGGATGCTGTTCCCCTCACCTCTCCGCTCCGTGCCCGGCGTCTTCCTCCCACTCTGCTAGCAGCGCGCGCTCCTTCCCGGCCACGGTGCTTAGGGCGCGCGCGCTCCCCCTCTCTTAAAGGGGCCGCGCGCGCCGTCCTAAGGAGTCCCCGGCAATGGCCGGAGGACTTCACCATATATAAGGCACCTCCTCCATAATGGAGGTGCCCGAGCAATGTTGTAGCACAGTTCATCACTCTGCTTCAGCCCTCAGGTCCCGTTTCCAGTTACCTGCCAGGTACCTGCCAGTTTCCTGCCAGTTTCCTGTCTGATACCTGCCTGTCTCGTGTCAACCTGCTACTATTCCTGCGGTCCGACAGTCTGCCTACCAGCCCTGTCAGTCTGTCTATGGATCCGTCTGCCCGCTCACCTGGGAGCGCACATCTGCTACTTGCCTGCTAGCCTACCTGGAGGCTCCGCCGTCACGTGCTGTGACCACCAGCCTGTCCAGAGACTCTTGTCCGCTCACCTGGGAGCGCTCACCTTCTACCTGTCTGCTAGCCTACCTGGAGGCTCCGCCGTCATGTGCTGTGACCACCTGCCTGTCCAGAGACTCTTGCCCGCTCACCTGGGAGCGCTCACCTTCTACCTGTTTGCTAGCCTACCTGGAGGCTCCGCCGTCACGTGCTGTGACCACCTGCCTGTCCAGAGACTCTTGCCCGCTCACCTGGGAGCGTCCACCTGCTACCAGCCTGCTTGCCTACCTGGAGGCTCTGCCGTCACTTGCCGTGACCACCCGCCTGTCAAGAGACTGTCCCAGTCACTTGCCGTGACCACCTGCCCGTTTACTCAGAGACTGTCCCGGTCACTTGCCGTGACCACCTGCCCATTTACCCAGAGACTGTCCCGGTCACTTGCCGTGACCACCTGCCCGTTTTCCCAGAGACTGTCCCGGTCACTTGCCGTGACCACCTGCCCGTTTTCCCAGAGACTGTCCCTGTCACTTGCTGTGACTACCTGCCCGTCTTCCCTGGGCGCCACCCATTTCCTTACAAGGGCCGCCCCCTTGTATAGTTGCTCAGAGGTTCCGCCTCCCAGACCCGTTACACTCCTCATATCTACTCAACCCTCCTCCTCCAAAATCAACTTCTCCACCATTACAGAGGAAAAAGTTTCCTTTTTACTCTCCAAATCACACCTCACCACCTGTGAACTTGACCCAATCCCGTCTCACCTCATCCCTAACCTTACCAGTTTTCATCCCAACCCTAACTCACTTCTTCAACCTGTCACTAACAACCGGTGTCTTCCCCTTATGTTTCAAACATGCCTCAATCACATCCTTCCTCAAAAATCCCTACCTCAACCCATCCTCTCTGACTAGCTATCTCCCAATATCACTTCTCCCCTATGTGTCAAAACTACTGGAACAACACGTAAACCTTGTACTATCCTCCCACCTCTCTTCATGCTCCCTCTTTGACTGCTTACAATCTGGCTTCTGACCTCATCACTCCACTGAAACTGCCCTGACTAAAGTTACCAATGAGCTACTAACCACCAAATCCAAGCGACACTACTCCGTCCTCCTACTCCTGGACCTATCATCTGCCTTCGACACAGTGGACCATTCCCTCTTACTACAGACTCTCTCATCTCTTAGCATGACGGACTTGGCCATATCTTGGATCTCTTCATACCTAACAGACCGGCCATTCAGCGTCTCCCACTCACACACCACCTCCTCATCTTGCTCCCTGTCAGTCGGTGTCCCTCAAGGCTCAGTTCTAGGACCCTTGCTCTTCTCCATCTACACCTTTGGCCTGGGAAAGCTCATAAAGTCTCATGGCTTTCAGTATCACCTCTATGCTGATGACACACAGATCTACCTCTCTGGACCAGATATCAACTCCTTACTAACCAGAATCCCACAATGTCTGTCCGCTATTTCATCCTTCTTCTCTGCTAGGTTTCTAAAACTTAACATGGATAAAACTGAATTCATCATCTTTCCCCCACCTCACTCAACCCCCCTATCTGACCTATCCATCAAAGTTAATGGCTTCCCACACTCCCGAGTCCCACAAGCTCGCTGTCTTGGGGTAACCCTTTACTCTGATCTCTCCTTCAAACCTCATATCCAAACCCTCTCCACTTCATGCCGACTCCAACTCAAAAATATCTCCTGGATTCACTCATTCCTCAGCAAAGACTCTGCAAAAACACTAGTGTATGCCCTCATCATCTCCCGTCTCGAATACTGCAACCTCCTGCTCTGTGGCCTCCCTTCTCACACCCTCGCGCCCCTCCAATCTATCCTAAACTCTGCTGCCTGACTAATCCACCTGTCCCCCCGCTATTGCCCAGCCTCTCCCCTCTGTCAATCCCTTCACTGGCTCCCCATTGCCAGAGGCTCAAGTTCAAGACCCTAACCCTTGCATACAAAGCCATCCACGACCTAGTCTCCCGATACTTACCTACACGCAACCTACATTCTTCACAAGATCTCCTTCTATGCTCCCCTCTTATATCCTGTTCCCACAATCACATACAAAATTTCTCCCGCGCATCTTCCCTACTCTGGAACTCTTTACCCCAACACATCAGACTCTCGCCTACCGTGGAAACCTTCAAAAGGAACCTGAAGATATACCTCTTCCGACAAGCCTACAACCTGTAGTAACCACTATTCCACCACACTGCTGCACGACCAGCTCTACCCCCACACACTGTATCCTCCTCCATCCCTTCTAGATTGTGAGCCCTCGCGGGTAGGGTCCTCTCTCCTCCTGTACCAGTCACTGACTTGTATTGTTCAAGATTACTGTAAGTGTTTTTGCTATGTATACCCCCTTTTCACATGTAAAGCGTCATTGAATAAATGACGCTATAATAATAATAATAATAAATAATAACAATAACAGGCAGCAAACAAGTGACTGAGGTTAGGAAATCAAACTATTCAAAAACCATAGGAAACAGTAGCAAAGACATTGTAGAAGACAATCTTAACAAAACAAACACCCTCAATGGATATCAAATGATCCCTTCTAGATATACATATAAAGGAAAGAGCGCAATGAAAGATTCTCAAAATTTATTTATCAAAATATCACAAAAAACAAACAGGGAACCGTGAACAGACAAATAAAATGGCAGAATAAATATTGGGGCCACAACGCCACACCACACCAAAGGAACTAAATATGTCAAAATACCACGTAACAGTATTATAGCACCTCACACCTCAATATTTATTCTGCCATTTTATTTGTCTGTCCACGGTTCCCTATGTTTCTTTTTTGTGATATTTTGATAAATAAATTTTGAGATTGTAGAAGACTATGCAGGTAGCCAATTCTGAAGTGGCTATTTGCATATTTAAATTCTCAGAGGGCCATTGCATGGCTTTTATGTCTCCTCACGCCAGTTTGGCACTCTCCGCAAGGAGAAACATTCCCCCTTAGACTCACAGCGCAGAGGACTAGAAACTCAAAAGACCTTATTAGTCGGCCCATAGAGATGATGAAAGGACCCTAAAATCCTGACACACTTGAGCTTTGGCTAGACATAGATCAATTTGGAACTTCATTCTCATTGATCCTTTTAGAGGTCAGGACTTAGTATCTGCACATGACCCCACAAGTATTGCATTGTGATGCAGGAGGTTAGCAGCAACAAGGAACAAAGTACCCAGAGATGTGAGCTACCGCACCACTACAGAGATAATCTGACAATGTGCTGATCTGGTGAAATATATATTTTACCTTGAAGAACAGTGTGGCAAGCGTGGCCTGTGGACTCCCCTTGGGCACTCATGTTTAATGCTATCCAAGTGTTAAATAATATATATATGACTAGGTATTTTATTTTCATTAATAACTAATAAGCTGCTCAGCACAACCTTTTCACATTGAATGTGACAACAGAGGAAGAAAAAATTTTTGCGTAATAATCAAAGCCAAAATGTATCTTCTATAACTGTCAAAACTGCAGCTTGATATAAAGTATATAATACACATAAATCTCTCAGTAAATTTAGAGCAATTCTATCTACAATTTACCTGTATGAAGATCTGTACCTGGTTGGGTAGTCAGGCCAGAAAGCGAATCCTGTAACTGATACGTTGATGATGATGAGGTGCCATCCACCGTGTTATTTGGGGTCATGTAGGCTGAATATGTTGATGCTGAGTAATACTGTGCATATTGGTTTTGGCCGAAAGCTGTGTAAGAGGGATAATCCTAGAACAGTAGGAACAATTTATTAAGTGAAGTAGTAAAATGATTATTTGAGATCTGGTAGGAGGAAGGATTAATTAGCACTTAACACTAGGTTGAAGCCGATATCCTGTTACTTCAGGTACATTTAACATTGAATTAGCACATAACCAAAGAAAATCGCTTACAAAATGCTTGGTCTTAAAATCTTAGTCACATTCAGAGCTGTGCTGAAGCCTATCATTACAGAGCATTCCTGAAAGCCTTTTCCACAGGTGGCTATGAGGTATTCTAAAAAGGCATACTCTTAGCCTTTTCATCCATCTCATACATACATTTTTCCCCTGATGAATATCTCGTATAATATTTACTAACTGGAGGTCTGCCTGTTGAAAGCAAATCGCTCACATCGGAAATGTCATGTCAATGAATGAACTAAATTGCTAAACTATTTTAGCAAATAAAACATAATATTTTCATCTGTAAGTGTTAATAAAAGTGACACCAGAAGAAGGTTAGAAGCATAATACATTCACAGGTATATTTAGGAAACAAGAGGTTATCCAGCGGAGGGTCACCCTCAGATCCAGAGAATGGCAGATAGTTATTTGGAGATGGCATCTGTCACTTTAACCTTAAAACCATATATCAAGTTATTTTCTTCCATGACTTCCATTCCAAACATATTTTCTTTGGTAATTTTTCCAAATAATAAAAGGAAGTCAACATATCTTCATTCCATGTATGCTTTTAATATTACAGAGATATGCTGAACATAGGATTTGTTGCTTTCAGACTCTCTTTTACGTACTGTACAATGATTGATGATTTGTGGTACAAATCCCAAAATTAAAATGCAGAAGTGAAATCACTGCAATGAAACCTACACACATACTGTTTATGGATCAGCCAGCCATTACTGGATAATGGTGGATTTACAAGACTCTCTTCATAACATGTTTCAACTCTTTGTTTGGCATATGTTGCACTAAAATTCAGGTGACATGCTCCGAATGTATTAAAATTGTCATACTGATCCAACATATACCAAAAAAGTACATTTAACATACAGCGAGGAGATATGCATTAATGTATTAAAATATGTTATTCAACAAAGGTACCTATATAGTACAACTACAGAAGGCTGAAATTATGATCTGAACAGACTGTTTATACGATTTATGCAAGAAAAGTTACTATTAAAGGTGATCATGATTAGCAAATCACTTTAGCAGTTTGACTTCATGAGAAAAAAAGAGATAATATTATTGGAGAGTTTATTTTAAAGGAGTTCTCTAAGAATGTGATAAAATACCTCCATCACATAATTCAAACTGCAGTCCATCCTTGTCACAAGTCAAGATGGGTTGCAGTCTGTAGAAACACAGCTTGAGACCTGTGTCTTAACTAACAGAAGAGCAGTATTATAAACACACATACCTCAGTGAACTGTCAGAACAGGGCTGTGACATGAGAAGAAATAAATCTTGCTGACTTACTGCTCAAAGAGGACAGGGGATGGAGAAAAATCTTTTGTGCTCAATCAGGAAGGAGAAGATTAATTTCATCTCATGTCACAGTCCTCCTCACTGAGTGAGGTATGTGTGATACCACTCTCCTGTCAGTTGAGACACACGTTAGTGACCATGTTTCTTCAAACTGCAATCTGTCTTGACACATGACTAGAAGAGGCTGCAGCTTGAATTATGTAGAGGAGGCCACTTTATCACATTCTTGAAAACCCCTGATGAGAAGGTGTTCAATAGGTATTATAAGTATTGTGTTCATTTTACACTTGAATATAGTTTTTCTTACCTGCTGAGGATTACTAAAGTTTGTTGAGTTGGTTACTGAGTTATTTGCATAAATACTTGATGATGGGGTAAAACTTGAACCTGTAAAAAAAGTTCAATATGACTATTTATTGTTGAATAAAATAATTATTTGATTTATTTTAGGTAAAAGATAAACAAAAAAATCTATCTTGAACTTCAAAAGGATATCAAATCTGTACAACTTCTTTAAAAAAAAGCAAATCTGAGCACCTGCTGTCATGCTCAGTCAATGGTCACATCTCTTTGTGACCATTTATTATATGCATAGGTCAACTGTCAACTCCAAATACTTCTACTATTGTTATTATTATTATTAATAATTATTATAGCGCCATTTATTCCATGGTGCTTTATATGTGAAAAAGGGGTATACATACATGAACAATTACAATGATATTTAACAAAACGTGACGGCGACTTGTATAGGAGGAGCTATGTACTATGAAAAACTGTGCATACTGCATTAGGCTGTTTCTTTGCTATTCCTGGAAAACACATGACAATTAATGATACCATTCTCCATGCAGTGGAATGTGTAATTTATGTGAAATAGCCTTACATATTTTTAAATAATCAACAAAGGATGGGTGCAATACAGAGCCGTAGGCGAATAATATCCAGAAATTGCAATATATGTGAAATACAAATACTTATTCAAATGTTAAAATAATATTTAATAATAATTTATGAAAATAGCCATATAAAACAGGAAGGTAAACCATCTAAGGTTATCTAAACCATAGATATTTATTTATGATCTATCATATTTGAAAGCATGATCTATCATATTTTAAAACATCAATTCTATGGTACAGCAGGGGGCTCTTGTAAATAAACTAGCTAGCTTAGTATAATATGCAATTAACATAGTAACAAACATCATTGTTCACAGACCCAAGAGAAGAAAACAATCAGGGATATACAAATTCTGGTCTGTCCTTCTTGACCAACCAAAGAAACACACCGAAGTTCTAAAGTCAACACACACACAATAGTGTATTTCTCTTGGCTTAACAAATCTAACCATCTGGTTGATTAAGATTATAAGCTGTTTCATCACAATGATCTATCATATTTTAAAGCATCAATTCTATACCTGGCATTTGGTATGAATAAGGTGTTTGGCCTGGTTGAGGTGTAGAAAATCCGGGACTGTAACTGAGGCAACCACTCTGCAATGGAGATTGTGTTTGTGGGAGACCACCTTCTGTCTTGATACCAGGAAGCATTACTCCTAGATCTGCACCAGATAAATACAAATATTTCTTGATAGCAGTTACGTAATGGATGAAGAGCGCTCAAAAATGACCACAAACAGTGTAGTGCAAGAAAAAAAAAACATACCGTATGTTGGTAAACTGTAAGGCTGTCCAGTTTGTGAGTACGCTGTGTAAACTGTAGGTTGCTGCATTCCCGAGTACTGGGTCTGACCTGCATAGGCTGACATAGTCTGAGCTGCAGGTGTTGAGAGAATATGTGGATAGGGTCTAATGTCAAAATAAAAAACAAAACAAAATTAATTTAGCTTTACTATGTAGCAAATATGATATTTATTAATTTGTTTTCCTTATCGTAATTCTATACTATTTCATTATAGAAGGCTGCTTTATCTCCCATTGTTCAAAATAGCAAATTTAATTGAATAGATGAAATAATAGTACAGTATAAATATTCAAGCATAGAAATTATGCAGGAAAAAACAAACAAACAATCATAGATTCAATGGGTCTTTTAAGTAGACTGTCTGGGCTTTATCAACAATATAAGATCTGACCAACAGGAATGGTGTACCACTATAAAGACAAACAACCGTATGAGTGTTGATAAGTTGACACTTGGGTTAACAGTTTGACAATGCACATGTGGTGGCCAAATGAAACATAAACCAAATTCAAAATCTCAATAAAACAAAAGTCAATTAGATCGGGATAAAAAAAAGTATACAGCATTATTTATAGCAAAAATAATACACAATGAAAAAGTTACAAAGTGTAAAACGTGGACTACACACTGAAATGGAGTCAAATATCAGGAGAGGACACACAACTAAATGCGACATAACATGCTATGTAATACACATTATTCATTGTGTGCTATTTGTTTATCGTTAATTACATTATTCATGATTGCCACTTATCATTGTTTCATGTTTTTATGCATGGTGTATGTTCTCTGGCTGTTTGACTCTTTTTCAGCATCTAACCCATGTTTTAAACTTTTTAACTTTTTAAACATATACCCTTTGTGCTAGAAAGTACCATATATATTTTTATATAACAATCTGATGATTGCCCTTTTTTGTGATACTTTTCTCGTTACATATTTTTTTCACTTTTCTCCGATACATTTTTATATTGGTATAACCAACTTCTTCAGTGGAATATAGAGCAGTAGGGTCCTCCCCAAAAAAATGCTCTGTAATGCTTTGTATCCCTTTGATGAAGTTAGTTGTACCACTAACAGAAACACGTCTGGGATGAATAAAAATAAAGATGTAACAGAACCTAGGGTGCTACTAAAGCATAAAATGGTAAAAAAAGAAAGACCATTCAAGTACCGTTGGTCATATTGCCACTACTTGCTGATTACTGTTGGATTTACCTACGAATCCACCCATGAATCATAATTTTTTGAGACATCTGATTGATTCAGTGAATAGGTGCTTTAATTGTCTATTTTTTACTCCTTTGTGCTTTGGTTACTGTTGGCATTACACAAGGCACAAGGCAGGGTAAGAGCCATTACCTAATGTTTTGTGATTATCTTTGAAGTAGGATAGTTTTATTACACATTCAGTAAAAGTGAAGTCTTAAGGCTTAATTTTGCTTTGATTCTTGATTTAGATTGATAACCAAGATACTTGTATAATTAGTTCCTGTTTTTTGTTCCTTGAATTACTATATATTTTATTATCAACATTTATTAATAATAAAATGGATATAGGGATCTTTTAGAATTGGGCAAAATATGGGATGAATAATATGATATAAAATAAAAGACAAGAAGATCGAGCACTAAGGCCATCATGTAGTGTTATGTGAGGTACTGTACACGTGTGGTAAGCAGCATGTCAACTTTGCATTCAGGAAAACAGCGACCAATGAAGAGGACCATAGCAGCAGTCCCGAATAACAAGAATTTTTACCGGTTAATACTTAGTCTATTAATATTTTATCCCATCTCCCCACCTTGGGCAATTTTTGTCCAATCCTGCAAAACCCCTTATACGACCAGAGCCTTACAGGTCTCCTTCCTGTTAGATTCACTTCTAGAAATGGCAACAAAATCTGTATCAAAATCAAAATGTATTATTCCAGCATTAAAGGTCTAGCTAAAAAAAGTGGCAAATGTGCAATGTAAGTGTGTTCCAGAAAAGGAAAGCTCTGTATTACCGCAACCAAATCAACATGACATGTATGAAAGCCCAAAGACAAAAATGTCTATATGCCAGTGTATCACACCTTCATACGTCTGAGAGGTTTTATTGAACAGTAACATGCTTGTGGGCATTATGCCTAAAACCAATAAACCCACTGTTATTTTGACTGCTGCAAATACACACAATCCTATATTCAGCACTCTACTGAAGGGAATGTGCACTAATTCTTAGAAGAGAATAGTGGTTTGTCCATTTACATACCCAATCACTACGAACCCAGGCTGGTTTATAAAAATAGATTTGCAGGGCTGTCAGCATTTGATTAGTATTGTAATCAGCTATTAAAGGAGTATTCTCAAGTTACTAAATTGATTTAATAAGTAAGACAGAATAGTTTGCAATTTGCTTTGTATTTCTGCTTTCATTTTAGTGCAATAAAAGCTTTTATTCTTCATAATGTACAGCTGGTTTTCATGGGAATTAAAAAACAGTGCTTGTCCAGACCCTGGCCGAGTGTGCGCAGTAATTACATGCCAAGAGAGGGATTAACTCTTAACATACTAGTCAGCTCTCTCCAGGGCATTATTTATATACAGTGGTTAGCTCCTCACCTCCCTCCCTTCTCTCTCAGCTCTTGGCAAGCTGTTTTTTATCAATGCTGTAGAATCACAATCTGAGAAGTTATAAGAAGAACTTCATACATACAAAGAAAAGAAAGTACTGGAGGTTCCAATAAAATAATTTGTTTTACTCAAAGTTCATTAATATATCATCATGGCAAGACTGGAAAACAAGATGTTGACACTTTATGATCTTATCTTCCAGCCTTTGTCATAACATAATGGAGGAAAAGACAGGCACCACTGCTCTGAAGGAGTGCGTGTTCGAGGAAAGGATCACAGTCATGAATCAACGTAGACCTGCAAATCTTAGCACTGAAAAGGATGAAGAATAAAAATTCTATAAGTGAATTTTATTGATCTGGCAAGTGATAGATCAGGTCCAATGTTTCGACGTTGCCTCATCCACGTACCCTATCCCGACTCTTCTAATAGATGTCCTTGATAAAGATTGGTGTCGGTTTAAACGTTGGACCTTATTTATGACTTGCTGGATCAATAAAATTCACTTATTAGAGCAAGAATTTCTATTCTTCATCCTTTTCGGTGCTGAGGTTTTCATGTCTCCATACACCACATACTTAACATACTTTGCCTACCTTAGCCAATGGGCTATTCTGTGCTATATGCAGTGGTGGTAGAACTGAACATGTTACCTAACATCTTTTTTATGCTAATGAGAATGTATTTTGGTTGCACACAACATACATGGTTGCCAAAACAAGCTTCACAGCTAATGATGAAAACAGTCCTGCAATTTATTCATGTTAACGGAGCACATCCCACAAATTCATCAATAATTAAATTTTGTAACATAATGCTGAGGTGCTGTAACACTGCATCATTATACTGTCAGATAAACGAGGGCTTAAAAGAAAGAACGCTCTACCACATATTACTTATTTCTCAACACATTTAAGACTAGAAAGCCTCAATGTAGATCGACATAGTCCTTGTGGCTCTGTACTATAGAGCCGTAGCCACTTCTGCTACCACCTTGGCGTAGGTTCAGTGTGCACCTATAAAAGTCTATGAGTGTCTTATTATGGCTTCGTACAGCTAACTACGCATGTATAAAAATTAAAGGTAACATAAGATTGCATAAATACAAGTTACATGAGGGAAAACATATTTTTTTGAATTTATGTTAAATTTTAAAAGAATAAAACAAACATCATTATTACTAGCGTACCACTGTTAATAACAGGGTGAACACGGTCCAGGCAGTTTTACAGTTTATGGTTAGGGATGACATGGTCGCATTACGGAGCATGAAATTCTTTGCAGCTGTTTAACTTTACCGCAATCTTCTCATGCTGGGTTTTAATAGTACATATAGATTTTCAGAGATGAAGCATAACTTTTCATGTCAGGATACATGGGACTTTAACTATTTACATACTGATAAAAATGAAAAAAAATGGAGCAGTTCAAAAGAATTAAACATGCATATATAAATGGTCCCCGCTGCTTAACGCAACTGTATACAGTTTGTCCCATAAGTTAAAGAACTTGTCACTTACTTAGAGGGATAAAGCTGAGGCGAGTACTGGTGTGCTGATCTTGGACTGTAGCCACTGCTTGTTATTACTGTAAAACATAAAATACGCTTACAAAACTTAGTACCATAAATAACCTGAATTCACGCTCTAACAGCTTTAGCATAGATCATAAATGCTGACAAAATGAGTTATTTTTGTGTAAAATAGGACTACAAAGTGTGGAAGTATTCGGTACGGAACTAAATCGACATGTTGGCAACAGAAATTATTTGGGGGCCTTCTCTGCCGGAGAACCTTAAAGTCCTAAGCACTAAAAATAAGTCCACCACATATATGTAATACCTCACTGTCCACATGTATTTGATAGAAAAGTATACCGATATATAAAATGTACTGATCTGACGGCTAATTTAAAGGATTCGCCTAAAAGTCATCATCACAGTCTGTTCAGCTGGTTAGTACCTTACATTACAAGCATCCATTTCTCATCCATATATGAATACTAACGGTGTAGCATGCGAGGCTGGTACTGGGGCTCAGCATCATCGACTTGCTGCAGTTCATCTTCTCGACATGGCATCCTAAATCTTTATCTTATGTGGACTAACTCCAAACTTAGTGCAGACGTTTTTTCCTTTCGCTCAACCATCTGTTTCTATCAAGACAGATGCATGCCAAATATACATTCAGCATGATGGTGAACCCATCCCATCATAGAAAATCCATAGAGAAAACATACAGGGTAATGCTAGGCCGAGTGCTCAGGTTTCTCTTTCAAAATGATTAATGGAAGACACTTTTGGTATAGCAAACATGTATTAAATCCAATTACAATCATCTGGGCTTCAAGGGAAAATAAATCTTAATTATCGGCGAAAATGCAAATAAACTAAGGACAGATTGTTAGCAGCACCTAATGTGTGGAGTATGGAACATTCACTTTTATGTCTTCCTATAGGGGGAAAGCCTAAAATGCTACACAAAAAAAATCTGCTGTCTATCTTCTATGTGTGAACATGCAACTTGTACTACTACTTTTATTTTTGGGGTGGTTTTGTAGCACTTTTTCAGACAGATTCCCCTTAAAAACCTCCATAGTTTTTGATTGATTCAAAAAACTCCGTCACACATGGCGTAAGGGAATGTGCACACTGAGTTTATTTTAACCCTAGAACGCATACCTGGGGCCTCGCAGGCTCGCCCTGTTAATTGTTTTCTATTTTCTGCAAGATTACTTTAGTTTGAATTTTGAAACTCTAGGTATTCCTCAAGTATATAGTTGTTTGTCATTTTTTTTGAGTTATTCCATGTTATTTGTACACGGGCCTAAAAGGCCCCAGGTATGTGAAAGTGTAGTGTAGCACCCTGAGGATTCGGCTGCTGCAGGGGTATTACACCTCAAGCCAGAGGTGTGGTATTCCACTCCCGGGTAAGGATGGAGTGTGGAACTGAGCTCAGTAGGCTGCATGCACTACATACATCCCACTTCCGGGGGACAGACCAATGGTACTCCCACTAGAGAAATGTGCAGGTATGACAGTGTCTGTCCCTGGCAGGAGTGGGAGGGGGGTGGAACATCCCAGTAGTGTAGGGGCAGATAGGGGGAGCAGTCTGGGTAGTGCTAGGAGCTCATTGGGTGCTGGTCACCTGAGCTCACACATAGAGGGAGTATATAAGGTGGGAACCATCTTAGAACAGGGTCTTTTGTAGAGGTCAGTCAGTCAGTCAGTCTGTCAGTCTGTCAGAGTTGAGTCAGAGGAAGAGAGCAGAGGAGAAGAGCAGCTCCAAGGCCCAGAGAGAGAGAGGAGAAAGAAGGACCCAGAGGGGGAGAAGAGAGAACTCCAAGAACCCAAGATTAGATCAGCGGGTGAAGAGTTGGCACAAGGGTACCGGATCCCAAGCTGGTGGAGGGCACTAATCCTCAGCCAGAGACCGGAGGTCGTGGGCAGGATCTGCCACGACCACCCACTAAATCCACCCGGAAGGCAGACCAGGAATAGGGTCAGGGAACCCAGAGACAAGGGTTTACCAACAAGAGGCCCGAGGGAGCCGGACTTAGGTGGATCCCTGGTGGGGAAGGCCAGAGAGAAGGAACGTCAGAAAGGGAGCTCAGGATCACGCTCCAGAATTACTTGGGAGTTGGCCGAGTCCAGGACCTGGTGGACGCAGTACGGCTCGGGCGGTCGCTCAAGGCCGGAGTGACCAGAACAACAGCAGTAAGTAAAGACCCTGAACTGCACAGCCCGACTCTGAGTCTCATTACCATCCTCACTGCACCTCCACAACCACCATCCTCTACACCTGACCCCCTGAGGCTATACCCCTCCCGTTGGGGGTTATACTACCTGAGCTGCACACACACCACCAGCCTCAGCGGACCCTGCTGCAGCGGCGGCCGTAGTGACCGCAAATCAACGGGTGGCGTAGTCGACATAAAAGAACATCTAGTAACATCTAAAAGGACTGCCACACACTGAGCTTGACACCCTGGGCACGGACCGGGTCACCGCCAGTCGGAGACTACAACCCCCATCCGATCCGGCTCCGGGTATCCCCCAAACAACACTGGCCCAGGGGGCGCGTCAACTTTGGCGTAGTCGGCAGGATTACGTGCCCGCAACAACCGGGTACTGCGTGCCTGAAGAAAAGTTCACCGTTACCTTAAAAAGAAGTCTCCCGCCGGTTCCGGAGGGTCCCCGCCAACGGACCCCATCACAGGTCGTTTCCCGCCGGTTGTCCGCCATTTGCAGCTTTTTCCCGCCATCCATGGAGTTTCCCGCCACTGGGAGACGATTCCCGCCATTTCCAAAGATTTCCCGCCTTGGAAGAGCGGACGCCATTATGGGCGTGCCAGAGGGTGGCAAAAGGCCACCTCCCATCGTGGGCCAGGTCGAAGAATGGCGCCAAAAGCGGAAACCGCGCCCACCAACAGAGACTGTGATGCTGGAAGTGTCCATCAGCGTAAGAGAACTGCCCCTGGAACTGACAATCACAAAGTTGCCCCGGGACCACCCTCAATGTGGGCGGAGACAGAACAAGAGAGCAAAGATGGGTGTCGCCTGGAGCAGTCTGGAGAGAGCGCACCCGGAGACAAGAAGTCTGGAGGAGAGTCCAGAGAGAGCCCACCCGGAGATGGAGGGAGAGTCAGGCAGCACCGACCCAGTGGTCAGGAGCCTGCTACAAGCCACAACCCCACTAGGCCTAGTGGAGGTCCTGGCACAGCTCCCCCGAGACCGGGAGTGTGCACAGACTGCGCTGGAGGGCCTCGCACGG
Source organism: Phyllobates terribilis (assembly GCF_046119375.1). Lineage (NCBI taxonomy): Eukaryota > Metazoa > Chordata > Amphibia > Anura > Dendrobatidae > Phyllobates > Phyllobates terribilis. The sequence goes on along the minus strand of NW_027362763.1, from coordinate 527,117,369 downwards.
AGGATGGCCCGGGTGCAGCGAGAGACGTTGGCGGAGTGGAGCCGAGAGATGGCCCAGCGGACCGAAACCCGTCAGCGGAGCACGCCACCCGAGACGAGGAGACAGACCGCCTCTGAGGATGGTGCAGGAGGACTCAAGGCCGGAGACGGCGCCGAGAAGGGAGCTGAACGAATGGAGGCAGGTAAAGGGGACGTCTCTACTCCGAGCCGGGAAACCGCGTGCCTGCCCCAGCTCCCCGTCGCAGAGCCCGAAATTCCCCCTGCCGTGCCCGTCGCTGCATCGTCACCGCCGCAGACTAGGCCTCAACCAGAAACCGCGACCGCGACCCCTGTGACGTCACGCGCTTCGACCCTGAGCACGGCAAAGCAGGAAATACCATCGGCCTGGTCGCAAGGCCTAGTACACCCGGGCGCCGCCATTCCAACAGCGCCCCCTACCTCCGCGGAGCGACCAGCCTGGTCGCAGGGCCGAGTAACCACGGGCGCCGCCGTTCTTACGGTGCCCTTTTCCTTTAGCGTGCCCCAAGCCTGGTCGCAAGGCCTGGTCAACCAGGGCGCCGCTACCATCACAGCGCCCATAACACCCAAAGTACCGCACCTGGGTGAGGACCTGTTCGCCCAGCATACGTGCCCGGATGGGCAGCCCTTCCTATGGCCCCAGGAGTACTACCAACTGGAACTCCAAAGGGCGAGGCCCCTGTGTGAGCCCCTGATTCCGGCTCCGAAGCCCGTCAGGAGGACCCAGCCCCCGCTAGAGGAGGCACAATTTGAGTGGGACCCCACCGGAGGAGACCTCATGGGGTTCACTCAGGAGACTCGGGCGGCCGCAGCGGAGCGTGCAGAGTGCTGCCGCCAGCAGCTCGAGGTCTTCGAGAAGGAGCGGAGAGAGAGGCGGGTCCGGGAACAGCAGATGCAGATAAGAAGCGCGGAGCAGAAGAGCCGGACCAGGAGGAATCCCCGTGCAGCTCATGGTCCCCCTTCCACCGGGACTGTGATAAAATTCAACATGCAGCATGGGTGGGGCTTCATTAGAGACCATCATACCCCCGGCGACGTCTTTGTGACCCGCAGAGACGTAGAAAGCCATCTGCCGGAGGGACACAGAGGTCGTGACCTGTATGTAGGGGATGAGGTCACCTTCACCCGGCACAAACGTGCCAAAGGACCCTACGCCCTCCATGTGCATCGCCTGACGGAAGAGGAGCTGCGGTGTGAGGAGGAGCAAGAGGACCCGGACGGGTCTGAAACTGAAACCAACCAACAAGAAAGAGCAGGAGGACGCCGTCGTTGAAGTACGGTAGAGAGAGACTGTATAAAGTTGCCCGTCGGGGTACCAAGAACTGTTGCTGATTTAAATATGTCCCCGTTGGGACAAGAGTGAACTGTTAACCCGTGTGTCCCTATTCCCATTACCTGGCCGAGGACTGAGAGCGGCCATACCTCCCCTTGTATATAGTTGCGCTTCCTAAGGCGCCCCCTACCGGTTTTATAGGAAGCCATTTTCTTTAACAGACTGTCGCGCTTTTCCCGGTCACAAGTTGCACCGTGGCCGGAGGAGCAAGAGTGTTTACAAGACTGTTATTTATGAAAAGTTTTATATGGAAAAGTTTATGCTGATATATATATGATGTTTTATATGTTTATATGTTGATGTTTATAAAAAATAATTGTATGTTTTGGATGTTTTTATCTTTGACAGCCCGAGGACGTGCTGTGATTTACCAGGGGGGAATGTAGCACCCTGAGGATTCGGCTGCTGCAGGGGTATTACACCTCAAGCCAGAGGTGTGGTATTCCACTCCCGGGTAAGGATGGAGTGTGGAACTGAGCTCAGTAGGCTGCATGCACTACATACATCCCACTTCCGGGGGACAGACCAATGGTACTCCCACTAGAGAAATGTGCAGGTACGACAGTGTCTGTCCCTGGCTGGAGTGGGAGGGGGGTGGAACATCCCAGTAGTGTAGGGGCAGATAGGGGGAGCAGTCTGGGTAGTGCTAGGAGCTCATTGGGTGCTGGTCACCTGAGCTCACACATAGAGGGAGTATATAAGGTGGGAACCATCTTAGAACAGGGTCTTTTGTAGAGGTCAGTCAGTCAGTCAGTCTGTCAGTCTGTCAGAGTTGAGTCAGAGGAAGAGAGCAGAGGAGAAGAGCAGCTCCAAGGCCCAGAGAGAGAGAGGAGAAAGAAGGACCCAGAGGGGGAGAAGAGAGAACTCCAAGAACCCAAGATTAGATCAGCGGGTGAAGAGTTGGCACAAGGGTACCGGATCCCAAGCTGGTGGAGGGCACTAATCCTCAGCCAGAGACCGGAGGTCGTGGGCAGGATCTGCCACGACCACCCACTAAATCCACCCGGAAGGCAGACCAGGAATAGGGTCAGGGAACCCAGAGACAAGGGTTTACCAACAAGAGGCCCGAGGGAGCCGGACTTAAGTGGATCCCTGGTGGGGAAGGCCAGAGAGAAGGAACGTCAGAAAGGGAGCTCAGGATCACGCTCCAGAATTACTTGGGAGTTGGCCGAGTCCAGGACCTGGTGGACGCAGCACGGCTCGGGCGGTCGCTTAAGGCCGGAGTGACCAGAACAACAGCAGTAAGTAAAGACCCTGAACTGCACAGCCCGACTCTGAGTCTCATTTCCATCCTCACTGCACCTCCACAACCACCATCCTCTACACCTGACCCCCTGAGGCTATACCCCTCCCGTTGGGGGTTATACTACCTGAGCTGCACACACACCACCAGCCTCAGCGGACCCTGCTGCAGCGGCGGCCGTAGTGACCGCAAATCAACGGGTGGCGTAGTCGACATAAAAGAACATCTAGTAACATCTAAAAGGACTGCCACACACTGAGCTTGACACCCTGGGCACGGACCGGGTCACCGCCACTCGGAGACTACAACCCCCATCCGATCCGGCTCCGGGTATCCCCCAAACAACACTGGCCCAGGGGGCGCGTCAGTAGATTTTTATGGTCATGCGTTCTAGGGTTAAGTAATCAAAAATGAATAGATTTCACTTCAGGAATTTTCTTTGAGGATTTTTTTTGTTTCCTGAAGCAGTTCTGAAGATTTTTTCAAGCATTTTTGCAGATTTTTTCTCTGGAATCATTTTTTTAGTTTTTTTTATTGGACAGTACCTAGTTTGAAACGTTTACCATAAGTAAGTGCTTCAAAGAAGTGACATGCACTTTGTTTTTTTCCACCAGGCGTTATTGTAAACCTCAAGCGGAATAAAAACACTTAAAAAGAGTGAACGAGACCAGCAAAGTAGTTTTATAATACAAATGAATAAGAGGAATTATTTAAGCATCTTTCTAGTGATTTTTAGCCATTTTTCAGAGGAGATGATCTCCCAAAAAAATTCTCAAAAAACGCAGAGTGCTCATAGCCTTAAGGGTATTTTTACACAGCTCCTTTTTCCCAGCTGTCAAAAACAAGTTTTTCAATTGGAAACCTCTTAAAGAAATATTGCTTTTTTTGTCCCAAAGCATTTTTGATAACATCTTGTTAACATTTCCTGATGTGTTTTTCTTACGTTTCCTTAGTGTATTCTGTAAAATTTTTAAGCATTTTTTAAAGGTTTTTCTAGTGTTTAGTAAGCATTTTTGGGGCGATTTCGTTTTTTTATGGCATAAATTAAGCTAGCATTTTTTTAGGTTTAAAAATTTATGAAATACTCAAAAATATGCCCAGGCATATCCTGGACATTTTTTAGCCTTGCCATTAACTTCTGTTAAAAACCATGGAGCATCTTCATAACACAAAATGTATGAAGAATGATGCACTTACATCTTTTAACTGCTTGGCATTTCTGGAAACTTAAAGTCAGTTTATATAAGAAATCAATTGGAAATGTCTTTCAAGCTTTTGGGTGGGGAACGGCCCAAATATCTCCAAAAAAAAAACAGTGTGAACATACCATAAGGCTAAGTTTCCATGATTAATATTTGATGAATTTTTGATGTTGCTGATTCTCTGCAGCATTTCTGCACCAATTAGCTAAATTAGGCTACTTGGATTTTTTTGTTGCATTTCAGAGTGCGTTTCTTTACATACGTTTTATCGTGTTTTTTTCAGCTGCAGTTTTGATTCCATTTGCAATATCATGTTTAAAACAAAACAGTTTTTTTATATTTTCTATTACTTAGCCTTGATAAAACTTTACTGATAATAAATGAAATTTTAAACAATTTTATGGGGAAAATCCACACATAAAACTCAGTGTACCCGCACGAAAAATTTACACATTGTGGATTTCCAAGACACACTGCAGGTCAGTTTGCACTGCGTTAAAAAAAAAAAAACAGGCATGTGATTTCTATAATGAAATCCACTTAACTGGAACTGGAACACAAAGTATTTTTTGCACAACGAAAAAACACACAAAGTCAAAAACTCACCAAAGCTCATTTTGAGAACTTAACCTAAGATGCTACTTGTTTTGAACAACAAAAATATGCAGCGTAAAAAATACAGAAAATACTCATTAGGGGAACTTTGCCTGAGAATACGTTCCCACAATGAGTTTTTGGTGAGTTTTTGACACTGCATATCTTTGATCAGGCAAAATACAGCATCTTACAATTCCAGCAAAATGGATGGGATTTATAAAAATCTCACCTCCACTGTGCTTTTTTTTTTAAGCACAGTAAACTGACCTGCGATGAGTGTTTCAAATTTGCAACATGTCAATTTCTCTTGCGCTTACGCTGAGTTTTGTGTGCAAATTTTTCACATAGACTTGCATTAGATGCGTAAAATCTGCAACTAAAAAATGCATGTGTGTTTCCAGACTAAAAACACATGTAATCCGCACATGATTGCATTACTCACTAACGTTTTGACAAAGCCAAATAAAAAGCAGTATCAAAAACAAAGCAGCTTTATTTAAAGCATGATATCCCAAAAAGAGACAAAAAATGCAGCATCAAAAATGAGATAAAAGTGTCTTAGGCTAAATTCCTCTGTGACTGCGTTTTTGATGCAGTGAATATACAGTATACAGCATCAAAAACTCACCAAAGACTCATTGTGGCAACACAGCCTAAGGAGAGGCTCCCACAATGGGTATTTGGTGCATTTCTCAATGGAAGAGAATTCAAGCTGGATGAGACTAGTCAGCACATTTAGTCACATGACCGCCCATTCGCACTGGGTGTACCGCATGCTGTCACCTATCAGCAGTCTGCAGCCACATAGAGTGACTGCAGACTTTTGTCCTAAACTTGGACAACCTCTATGGCCTGTCAAATTGGGATAATGCAAGGAACATCAGGTGGTGCAAAGACATCATGTTACTGCACTGTCTACATCAGATCATATACTTAGACTGCAGTGAAGAGTAGGAGGACATTGTAAACAGGTACGTGGATGCAACAGCACAGAGGATGAGGACGCAGTGGTAACTTAACCAACAAATATTTATTTGACACAAATATAAGTGATGCATCACCTCTGTGACAGCACAAGAAACACAGGTGGCTCTGATCGGTACTGCCAGTCAGAGAGCTGCGGTTCCCATGCTGTCAGATGACAGCATGTGAGCCAGCATCTGTGAATGGTGGAAAAAAAGCTACCTCCAGTCAGGCGTCAGCTGATGAGTGTACTATACTCATCAGCGTGCGCCTGCTGTCGCTGATAGCAGCTAGAGCAGGCACAGCTGATGGGAGTATTCATCAGCTGGCGCCTGTGCTATAAATAATTAAATAATAAACAAAAATGACGTGGGATCTCTTCTATTTTTGACAATCAGCGCATGCAAAACCGACTGCTGTGGGCTGCAACCCCAGCACTGTCAGCTTCACTGGTTACCAAGAATGGAGGGATCCCCACTCCTTTTTTTTTAAATTATTGAAATAAATAATTTAAAAAAATGGCGTGAGGTCTTCCCCATTTTTGACAACCAGCTAAGCTAAAGCAGACAGCTGGGGTCTGGTATTCCCAGACTGGGAAGGGACCATGGATATTGGCCCTCCCCAGCCTAAAAAGAGCAGCCCACAGCCACCCCAGAAAAGCAAAGTTATACTTACCTTTACACCTTATTCACTGAAGTCCATTTTTCCTGTAAAAGACTTAAAATAATAAACAGCCATAATACTCACCTTTATGCCTAATCTACTGAAGCCCATGTCCCCTGTTAAAGAAGAAAAATAATAAACAACCATATTTCTCAACTGTCCGACGATAACCCATATCTGTCCCACGAAGATCCGGATGATTTGGATAGCGGTTGCATCACTGATGTGACCGCTATCCACGCCAGCCAGCTAACACTAAGACAGGAGTGTAATCGCGCTCCTGCGGTGTGTAGACCTGAGCTTCCCTGAGAAAGGTCAGTAGAGTTCATAGCTGATGAACCCCGGTGACCTCACTTACAGCACCACTCACGGTGTGAGATTTTCTCGCAGCGAGCGGTGCCATAAGTGAGGTCACTGGGGTTCATTGGCTATAAACTCCAGTGACCTTTCTCATCGGAGCTCAGCGCCACACACTGCAGGAGCGTGATTATGCCACTGTCTCAGTGTGGGTTGACTGACGTGGATAGTGATCACATCACTGATGTGATCACTATCCAAATCATTCGGATCTTTGTGGGACAGATATGGATTAACTTCACGTCGGACAGGTGAGGAAAATGGTTGTTTATCATTTTTTTTCTTTTACAGGGATCAAGGGCTTCAGTGGATTAGACGTAAAGGTGAGTATTATTTTTGTTTATTATTTTATGTCTTTTACAGTTACATGGGCTTCAGTGGATTAGATGTAAAGGTGAGTATAACTTTGCTTTTTTATTTTTATAAAAGTCTGTGTCACTATTTAAATTAAAGCATTTTATTCTGGCTCTGTGTTTTTTTTTACAATCTAACTATGGGATTAGTAATGGGGGCACCTTATGCATGCCTCTCCATTACTAAGCTCTGAGCATGATGTCAGCCACCATAAATCAGCTGACATCAACCCCCAAACCTATTACTCCACTTGCCACCGCACCCTTTTCTGGGGCGGCTGCAGGCTACTATTTTTAGGCTGGGGGGGCCAAAATCCATGACCCCTTCCAGTCTGAGAACACCAGCCACCAGCTGTCTGTTTAAGCTTGGCCGGTTGTCAAAAATGGGGGGGACCCCACACTTTTTAAAAATTATTTATTTAAATAATTTAAAAAAACTGCGTGGGGACCCCTCTATTCTTGATAACCAGTGCAGGCAAAACCGACAGCTGCGGGCTGCAACCCTTAGCCATCAGCTTTATCATGGCTGGTTATTAAAAATAGAGGAGACCCCACTTCATTTTTTTTTACATTTATTTATAGCACAGGCACCAGCTTATCAGTACTCCCATAAGCAGTGACTACTCTCGCTGTTATCAGCAACAGCAGGAGTACGCTGATGAGAGTAGTACTCTCTCATCAGCTGACTCCTATGACTGGCGGTAACCTTTATACCACCTGTCACAGCTGCTGGCTCATGCTGTCATCTTATAACATGGGAACAGCAGCTCTCTTACCGGAGGAAATTACCGTTGATCAGAGCCCGTGTTTGCTGTGCTGTCACACAGATGACAGCACGGTGCTCAGCGAATGTTCGGGCCCCCTATTCATCTGAATTGGACCCAGGTTTGGATACCGTTTTGGTACTCGAGCCTAACTTTATTTAGATGTTCGGCCAAACCCAAACATCCACAGGTTCGCCAATCACTACAAATAAGCAAAATATTGTCTTTAATATGTCTTGAGCCTATTACCTTAATCTGCGGTGAATTATTGTCACTTTTGGGCCCCTTAGTGCCAACTCTCTGTCACTCCCTAGGCAATATGAGCCGTAATACAGGCCAAAATGGAGGCCTATGATGCCACACCGTTAGGCCACAAGTCCCTTATCAATGAGTCACTTTGTAAACCAGTTACGCTGGCTGCCTTTGTTCCATGAAGCACAGCCCTGGTCCCTTGTGTACCGCACGTCTACACCAGAAGTCAAAGCTAAATGAATGTTCTTCTTCAACGGCCTGGTCATCTCTCTTTCGGTTCTGGCTCTGCCCTCTCTACTTGGATTTCTTCGCTCTGGTCTTTTGTCTCCGGTTCTGGTTACATTCTTCTTCTATTGGTTTGGGTTCCAGTCTAGTCACTCTGTTGCCTACTTAGATCTGGTCATTCAATTTTTCACTCAGGTCTGGTCACTCGTAATGATGGCTATAAATCCATCCATCCTGCTACAGGTTCAGATGCCAACTCCTTCCCTTCACTGCCCTCCTGGGCCTTTTATAATTACTAACTGCTCCACAGCTATCAACTGACCTGGTGTCTCCTCCAATCTTCTTCTCCAGGGAACATGCACTTCATTCTTCAGTTCCTGCTGATGCAATTCTCTCTACTTTCCCTTTTCCTATCATCTTTGACCAGCACATGGCGGTATTCTTTTGCAGACACTCTGTTAGACATTCACTGTATGAGTCTTCTCATTTTTACATTTCCTTACAACATCACTACTCGTTATGGGAGGGGAGCAAATTTTAGTTTATTTTTTCTCTTTTTATTGTTAGTGCACCGAAGGACTCAAATAAAGAGGCCTTTAGGAGGGAACTTTATACCTGTTTTACATCTGAGATTATGGTGGTAAGTGGCATAATGCACGGTAGCCAGATCTCTCTAATCTTTATTTCAGGCACATTTGGCTGTAGCTGCCTGTGTGGCTTAAATGTGCTACCATGGCCTGCAGTGCCTCTGGACTGGACAGTGTCTCACAACTGTGCAGGTGGGATCTTTTTTAAGCCTTGAGTATGGGCAAATGCCATTTTCTTGGAGATCATAGTGATTTTAGGTTTTCCTTTACCCTGATTATCTAATCAGATGGTGACCTTCTCTATATTGGCTACATACAATGCAATATTATATTTAATAACAAAATATTAACACTTTTAAAAACAGTGGAGAGATAGAATTTTGTCTGCTGGAACCCTTGGATATAATATCTGGCAAGTACAGAACAATTAGCAAAACCAGGGTAGTAATTATTTTTTCTTTCCTTTATTGTCATGTAATATTGTATAATATTTTTGGTGTTGATGCAAAATAGTCTCTTCTTTAAAGGGATATTCCAATCTCCAAGATCCTATTCCAATATGGAGTAGGTGTACTAATAATAATAATAATATTAGCGAATACCTCCAGTTAGAAATGTAATATAGTATTTTTGATTTCCTAGGTCACTTTCCTCATGTGCAGGCATTGCAGGACCTTAGGTATCCATGGTTGCGACCACTAGCAGCTAGCTAACTAACTGTCACTTTATCAGTGGACGTAACCATGGATACCTAAGGTCCTGCAATGCCTGCACATGAGGAAAGAGACATAGCGAATCAAAAATACTATACTACATTTCTAATTGGAGGTATTTTCTAATGTTATTATTATTACACCTATTACATATTTGGATAGGATCTTGGAGATGGGAATACCTCTTTAAATAAAAAAATCAGAATTATTGAAAGTTGATTGAGCCATATATATGAAATTATTTTAAATAAAAGATGACTATTTGGGTTTCATAATTGCTGTACTATCTAATGGTATAATATCATGTTTCTTCAATAGTTCAATGTCACCCAGCTGTTCTTTTATTTTGCTTTTATCAATTTTTTTTGTCTGTTATTAACTGCATGAAACTACTCTGTTAAAAATAAAAAAACACATCATAATTATAGTTCAAGCCAATTTTCAATGACTTAATAGTATCTATAATATTTGTAGATTAATCTATATTATCATATTGTATTTAGGTTTTTAAATACCAGCTTTCTCTTGTCCCTTTTGTCTACATTTAACAACTCACTCATAATAATCAAATTAAGATAAAATTAAAACCTTTAATATAACACTTTCCACTTGAGAATTTTTGAAAACTCTGTCCTTCAGAATAAATCTCTATTCTATGGGGTAAGATAACATTTCTAATCTCTCATAGCTTTCTCATGGCAGAAAAAATAGGCTGTGCGGCACTCTCTGTTGTAAGGGTGCATGGGTAGGATTCCACTCCGCAACATTATGTAAAAATATAAATCCGGCACTCAAAGTAAATGAAAATATGCATATTTATTAATACAGACTCATCCACTGTGTAAACATTGATGTTTCGGACAATAGCATGGCCTTCATCAGAACATCGGTGAGACTAGATTAAATGAACATGGGGATGCAGTATTTACTTTGGTAATGCTCCATGTGATAGCACAAAGGCAAGGAGAATAATTTTACACAGGCATCGAGTGGCGTTGGGGATCTGCACAACTGTGCTGGTGATATGACCTTTATATTTCTCATAGCAAAGTCATCTCCCTAGAAACCATCACTTCTTGTTCTACTGTTTGACATTATGTCCCTTCTTGGATTTTTCTCATTCTTTACCAGAATGGTAGATATAGATACTAAAGCAATCAATGCGATGCACATCTATAGACAGAGTTGTGAATATATATATTATATTCATATAGATTCAAGGGTGTATTCATTTCGCAAGTGAGTGTCACCTTGAAAATTTGTGACTTCACTTGAGGATTGAGGAACATTGAACAAAAAGACAATGGAAATTCTTCCATAACATACTCGGTATAGCATAAATTCTTTATTAAAGGAAGTGTCCAGTGAAAATAAGTTATTCCTATACACAGGACATGTACGTATTGATCAGTAGGGAGAGATGGACTGCAGGGACAAGTATCCATCGGCACATTTATACCCATTAAAATGGAGAGGTGGTAAGCATGCTTAACTGCTGCTCAATACATTTTCTACAAGGCTGGCGAGTGCTTAGCTTGGCATTTTCCCTGCAGCCCCATAGAGAATGAATGGAGAGGTCGTCCTGCCTCTTCATTTTGTAACATGGATAAAAGTGCCCCATCATGGATAAAATTTTCCCATTCTGACGATCAATGCAGGTCCGTAGGTTAGATCCCCATAGATCAATAAGATATCATCTATCACTATGTTATCACTAGAGATGAGCGGATGTGCTTAGATTAGAATTCGTCGGCTTCACCAAACTTTCCCAGAAAGTCCTAAAAAAAAAAAATCGCAATACTGCGAAGCCTCTAATTACTCGGAAAATATGCATGTAATTGGCGTTTCCTAGATGTGAATAGAACCCATTTGGTCTTTGAAATGAAAACAGAGTAATTTTAATGACCAAGTGACCTCAATCTCACTAGGAGTAAACAGATAGGAAGCGTTGGTAACCAGCAACCTATTTAACCACACATCACAGTTTTAGACTTTTTAGGCTACTTAAATGGGTCAAGTAGACTAAAAATTATCCTATCTTTAGGGTAAGGTGCTTGCCTTGCTAGTATTTATACAAATGTGGTACAAATCGAAGAAGTAATTGCTTTTTCACACAGCAAATGAAAAAATTATCCCTGTTTGGGCAGTATCAAGAGCTTTTAGGTTATATTTTTTGCTACATGAAGTAGCGATAGCTTTTTTTTTTTACAAGCCATCAAAAAATTATCTCTTTATTTATGGAGACAAAAGAGAAGAGTTGTACTGTTCTGAACATGAAGTAGTAAGGATTTCTCAACTAGGAGTGAAAAAAATATAATTTTTTTGGAATTAGCAACAGGTTGGCTATACACAAAAGGAGTAAGCAATTATAAAGGCTTTTTATCAAGCTGTCCAAAAATTAATCTTTTTTTTTAGTGAGTAGGAACACGCTAGCTGTTTTCAAAATAAAGAAGTAATGGCTTGGCAGATTAAACATCTAGTCTCTACAGTCAAATGTATTGTAGCTGTTACTGCAGCCTCAGCTACCTGTTATAGCCTTAATGCTGGCACAGCCGGGGGATTATTGGGTTGCACAAAGAAGGTAACATATCTTATCCTGTTAATAAGCCAATTTGGGCTTCCTTTCTGTCCTTCTTCCTTTCAGAAGTCAGAAAAAAAATACTCATTTTGCTTTTATAATGAGGATCTAAAGCCATGGCAATCCAATAATCATCACTTTGTTTGAAGTCATTCCACAAGCATTCCAGCATACTGCTTGCCATACTAATCCACACAACTGAGGGCCTTGGTTTTAACGCCCAGAATTTCAACATCATCATTTTCACTCTGACTGTCACCCTCTTTCCCTGCATGTGCCAAGTCTATGTCCCCTTCACAACAACCAGCTACTGCTCCTCCTCCAAATTCTGGAGCACGTAACATGGACCTTTAGGGTCCATAACAGACACATGGAAGCAATGAACAGGTGCAAGCTGCTGTTATTCCTCCATCCTAATTGGCACTCTGGTAAGTATTTTTTCCATTTTTTTATAAGGATGAAGATTTATTACACACGTGGTGCTACTGACAATTTTTTATCCCTTTGAAGGACAGTAGAAGACACACATACTTCTTTAGCTGCCAATGTTGGTTAGCAAAGTAACTCATGCTTCAGTTTGCCTGCTGCATGATGTACAGTTGAAACCAGAAGTTTACATACACAATATAAAAATACACATATGCATGTTTTTCTCAATATCTCACATGAAATCAGAACAAACCTTTCCCATTTTAGGTCAATTAGAATTACCATTGTTTTTAATATTTGCCAAATGCCAGAATAATGAGAGAGAGAATATTTTAAGGCATTTTTATTACTTACTGCAAAGTCAAAAGTTTACATAAACTAAGATTACTATGCCTTTAAACAATTCTGGACTGCCCATATGATGATGTCACATGTTTAGAAGCTTCTGATTCTATTTTTTGGCAACATCTGAGTTAATTAGAGACACATCTGTGGATGTATTTTAATGCACACCTGAAACACACTGCTCATTTGTGTAGCATCATGGGAACGTCTAAAAAAATCAGCCAAGATATCAGGAAGAGAATTGTGGACTTGCACAAGTCTGACTCATCCTTGGGTACAATTTCAAAACACCTGAAGGTGCCTCGTTCATATGTACAAACAATTATATGCAAGTACAAACAAGATGGGAATGTCCAGCCATCATACCGCTCAGGAAGGAGATGGGTTCTGTGTCCCAGAGATGAACGTGCTTTGGTCAGACATGTGCATATCAACCCAAGGACAAAAGCAAAAGAGCTTGTGAAGATGATGGCGGAAGCTAGTAAGATTGTGTCAATAACCACAATGAAACGAGTACTGTATCAACATGAGCTGAAAGGTCACTCTGTCAGGAAGAAGCCATTACTCCAAAAGAAGCATAAAAAAGCCAGGTTAATATTTGCAAATGCAAACAGGAACAAAGACCTTCATTTTGGAGACCTGTCCTGTGGTCTGATGAAACTAAAATTTAACTTTTGGGCCAAATGGCCATCATTACATTTGGAGGTAAAAGGGAGAAGCTTGGAAGCCTAAAAACACCATCCCAACTGTGAAACACGGGAAAGACTGGTGCACTTCACAAAATAGATGGCATCATGAGAAAAGAAGATTATGTGGCAATACTGAAGCAACATCTCAAGACATCAGCCAGGAAGTTAAAGCTTGGGCAGAAATGGGTCTTCCAAATGGACAATGACCCGAAGCAAACTGCCAAAATGGTAACAATGTGGCTTAAGGATAACAAAGTCAATGTCTTGGAGTGGCCATCACAAATCCCTGATCTCAATCCTATTGAAAATTTATGAGCAAAGCTGAAAGGCAGGTGCGAGCAAGGCGACCTACAATCCTGGATCGGTTACACCAGTTTTGTCAGGAGGAATGGGCCCAAATTCCAACCACCTATTGTGAGAAGTTTGTGGAAGGATATCCCAAACGTTTGACCCAAGTCATTCAGTTTAAGGGCAATGGTGCGAAATACTAATGAAATGTATGTCAACTTTTGACTTTGCAGTAAGTAATAAAAATGTCTTAAAACATTCTCTCTCTCTCATTTTTCTGGCATTTGGCAAATATTAAAAATGATGGTAATCCTAATTGATCTAAAACGGGAAAGGTTTATTCTGATTTCATGTCAGATATTGAGAAAAACATGCAGACATGTCTTTTTATATATTGTATGTAAACTTCTGGTTTCAACTGTAGTTAGTCACCACTTTACGCTGCTTGTAAAGATGCTGCATCATCTAAAGCATTGAATTTCAGCAGGTTGCAACATTATAAACTAAATTTTGCTGTGACAGATCATTTTGCTTTTGACAAGCTAGGAGGGTACACTTTGCCATATAAGATCGTTTGAAATGAGCTGACACTATCTTGGCCATAGCCACCACCTTCCTCAAGCAGGTATATTTGTGAAATAAGTATTGTACATTTAAATGAAGAATGTGGGCAATGCATTGAGCATGAAATACTTTGCCTGACTGTAAGGCAACCAGAAGGTTGTGCGCATAGTCGTTCATGACAATTCCGAGTTGCAGTTCATGAGAAGGCAGGCAATAGCTGAAGTTAAACTTTTTGCTCAGTAGCAATTCATCCGCCGCATGGTTTTCAACCTGTTAAACCACTTGGAATCACTTGCATAAGCGAAAAGAATCAAAGCAGTAAATGAAATCAATGATATGTTCTATGCCTGCTCAGGATAGTGTAATTTTAGTTTAGCAGGATACAAAAGAGGTGTAGAAGGAGAATGAGAACCATCACATAGTGGTGGAAACAGACGTAGCTCACAGTCATTGCGACTACAATACCTGTCCCAGTTGTGATACTGCATCACTTCTGTGAAAAACATTCACCCAGTAAGCCATGAAACTCATGTATTGTCCCTGGCCATAGTTGCTACTCTGTATCTACAGTGCATTGCACTTTGGAGCTCAAAAAACAAGTTAAGAGAGCGGTCTAAAATATCCTGCACTTGAAAAAAGAAAGATAGGCACCCTTTTCTGTGAGTAATAATGGCAACTGGGTATCTTCCAGTGAGGCTGAGCACATGCAATCATTTCTAGAAAGGCAGTAGACTCCACAAGGTTGTATGGTATCAACTGCATCACTAGAAACATGACCAAGTGATCATTTAGTTGGCAAACCAGCGAATGACAGTGTATATGTTTGTTTCCTTGACACACAATCAGGTATGGATAGGGGGCGTACTCTGAGTACAACAAGCAGTAGTGGTGGATGATGATAATATTGGTGATGACACTGACCACTTCGTAATAGAGGATGCTGCCTGACTGACATAAGGACTAATGTGGAGAGAAAGGGTAGGAGGACAACTTGAGGCTTGCTCTGATTGCTGGCCAGCTGGACTTAGCCCGAGGTGCAGATGATTTTATTTCACATGCTGCAGGAGAACCATATTTACTAATCTATAGCCTGCAGACTGCCAAAGACTCATCTGGCAACAAAGTTGAAAAAGAAATCACATGCACGAGATGCCTGCATGTACGACTTGCCACCATCTTGTATTGACCTTTCATGTTCTGTTGAGCCTCCTCCACCAAAAGCACAAGCAACATCCATCACCTGCTCCTTATTTACCACAAAAATGCTGATGTAGCCCCAGAAGTTCTTTTAGCTACATGTTGCCAATGCTATGTATCACCAAGGGCAACACCCTCATCCTTTGATAACCTCACCTCCTCAGCATCTCTGCCCAGTTCACAGGTTTTGTCAACCACAGAATTATCATCATCATCGTCATGCCTAATTCAGCTGACAGTTGCCTCTGTGTGGGAATTGGTCTGAGCTCCTTTCCCCCTGCCTTTTTCCCACCTCAATATTTGTCCTGTCCCAGAGGACTACTACCGCTTCCAATGCCCCTACCATCTTGCTAACAGATCCAGCAACAGAGCTTGGTGTTAAAGTCATGTTCTCCATCTCCATACGTCATTCATGCATAAAGGCTGACTGTTTATCTCTTCCGATAAATAGACTGGAAGGCATTATTCTGGTGTAATATGTTCCTTATCCCCCAGTGTGCTGTGGATTAGGGGACTATGTCACAGAAAAGAACCAGATATCATTGACGAAGTGGAAAATTCCACTATGAACAACATTAAATGTTTTGGTGGCAGATTAGGTGGACTAAGCAGAACACTGACTTCAGCTAATAGTGTCAGTGTCAGAGGTAATTCATTCCTCTGTATGCTATGAGTGATGTGACAAATATTTCATTATTCCTCTAAGTTAATATGCTTGCCAGAGGCAAAGGAGCATGAGTGTGACCTGCGTTTAGTACTACTACTGCCCAGCAGGTGGTTGCTGCCAGCAGTGCTGGTGGTATTGCTGGTGTCAGCGGTTCCCACATTTTCTCCATGAAGTTTTTTTTCTATTACATTACCATGTATGTCTCCTGTGCCACTTTTTGGTTTAGCATACATTTTAGACACAAGTAATATTTAATTTGCGCCTAAAACTTTGTTACAAACACATTAAAATATGACCTCAGCCAGATATGCTAGAAAGGAGCCACATGATGGAAAAAAGGAATAATTCAACAACAGCATGCCCATATTATCAGTGTGGTACGCATGTGCCTCCAATTTGACAATTTAAAGAGGTAAAGCAAATCAGACCTGCATTGTCAAATGTCTCGATTTACTGCATTTATTTGTTTGCAAACTTTGGATTAAAGCAGATTAATTTTCCGTTGCCAAAATGGATCAAGTAAAAACAAATATCAGATGATGAGAACACCTAAAATCCTGCAACAGAAAACAGTATAGTTGTGTGTTTTACCCTTGCAAAACTGTATTATTAAAATAGGTATGCAAAACAAAAAGTGTGAAACTGTGGATAATTATTTTCACACTCTTTTGGAGGTTATAGATATTTTTTGTTTTAAATTCCTCCATCTCCACCCCCTTTTAACAAAAAACTAGGTTGTTATGTAATTTCTGGCACGGAAAGTAATTTGCTGCACAGCCAGCAGTATTGTTGTGGCGCCTACGATTGTTAAATTCATCTAGTAAGACAGTTGCAAAACTTTAAGACCTTTTTATTTTTTTAAAATAACTAACTCCTTCAACAAAAATGTGATATAAGTTACAGAACACTAATATGCCAATGGTGGGAAGCTATATGTAGTTTCATGACTCGATGTGAATATGCCGCAACAACATGCACTATTATAGTGGGTGTATGGTTGATAAATTAAATAAAACTGGTATTCAAAAATTAAAAAGTGACCTTTTTTAAAAAATAAAAAAAAACACGATTACATGCCTTTGCAAAATATAACACAAAAAAAAGCTAGGTAGATTAATGTCCCAAAAGCAAGCATCTGCAACAGGCAGCTGCATTCAAGAAGCATGTGTACAGGTCTAATACTGATGTGAGGTAGTGAGGGGGATCATATACGAGGGTTGATAAGTGTCCCCCAGGATGTGCATAAAAACATACTGAATTCAATGGAGAGCATTATAATTACAGTCACAGCTGTGGTTACAATGCAAAATAAGAGTGTGAACTTGGTCAGGCTATTTGACCAAGTCAGATTTAGGAAAACCTGACATGGGCTTTTATTTTTGGAGAGATCTGTAGGAAGATAGTGGGTCAGATCTCTCCCTCCACTCCGGGTCTTGGGAGTGGCCCGGGTCCATCATTTCCATTTAAACTTTCAGTTAAAGTTTGGGTGTGTCAGTTTTGGTTTGCAAGCATCAGAGCAGGAGCTCTGTGTAGGACAGGTCTGTGTGAGACTGAAGTCAGAGAAAGCAAAGACGTTGATGCATCCACAGTGATATAATGATGCAATGGCCCAAGTCAACGGATTGATACGGACGATCTTGCTGCGACCCAGAGTATAACATTTGAGATATTTTTGTAAGGTGCCTAAATAAAGACATTTAAGTTGAACTATCCTAGGTCACTGCCCCATTACCACACAGTCGTGAAAGCCTCTGCCTTACAATGAACTATTACAACAATCAAGTAAACAAAAAATATAACTTATTTTAAAACACACACGCCACTTTGTGAGGTAAACAGTTGTTTCTAAACAGAGATTTTTCTTAAGGATGTAAAAAAAAATCTATTGCCTGTCTTACAATGCAGAATACACACTTTCTGTTACAAACAAACCTTGGGTTCTGTATTTTGTTTTTGTAGAAAAAATAGCACTGAAAGGTTTAATACTGCCCTCCTTGTTTGCGGTGTGTGAAGAATAAAAAAAAATATATAAGGCTGTTAATGCAGTGTATCACAGATCATTCAATTCACAGTCACACGGTGTGACTATACATGTACTATATATCCCTTGGATCTTTGGATTAGTATTCATAGACTCAGACTACCACTCCTATTTTCAATCTGTTTCAACACTAAAAGTAGTACAACACAATCAGATTAGGCTTTTTTCTTTACATAGGTGGAATGAGCTGTGGGATCTGACATTCTATCCCTACACTGCACAAGCATAAAATTGATGATCCTTGGCCAGCACCCAACTTTTTGGCCTCGGCCCCACTATCAGTATTTGGTCAGTATTCGGTCAGTATTTTTTCTCAGGAGTGGGAGCTAAAACCAGGAGTGGATGATAAATGCAGAATTGGTGACTTGTTTCTATTATACCTTTTCTCTGATTGTTCCTCACCTGATTTTGGCTCCCACTCTTGAGAAAAAATACTGACCGAATATTGACCAAATACTGATAGTAGGGCTGTGGCTTTTTACTGGCTGTAATAGCTCCCCTTATTGGCTGTGCTAGACCATATGATTTGATAGTTGCAAGGCATTATGGGTAAGCCAGCGCTGCCCCGCTTGACATCATTAGAGTTCTCTCATAGTCTTCAGCAATGTATGAAATTACTAGTTATTTTTTCTTTTTTTTGGGGCACTCCAGGCAAATCAAATCATAAAGTAATCGATTTTGTGGGGACCTGCGCATTTCAGGAAATTTGACTTGAAGTTGATCCTGCGCAGATCGATAACTGCTCATCTCTACTTATCACCTATCGTTTGTTTTTTTCATTGTATAGCTCCTGTGATGTATGATATATTGTAGACAAAATATATACATGATCTATTTCTTGCATGATATAGTATCCATTCATGTATAGCAATATTAGCTTATTTTTCAGCATTATTCCCATAAGATTGAGAACCTAAGTTTTTCATAATTTTTCATTGGGGAACCAAAACTAGCACAAGGGAAAACTTAAAGCATAACTGTCATTTTAATTTTAATTAAATAATAATATAGCTTATATTTTATCAATTAAATCCGAAAAAAAAAACCTTGTAGAAGCTGCCCTAAAAATGTACTATTTTAGGTTAAGATTATCAGCTCAAAAGAAGTATAACAGGTGCAAAGGAGAAGTGTAGTAAATAGTAGTAAATGACCATGGCAACAAATTTAGACATTAATTTCATTGTGCTAATGAAAGGTGGAATTTGCTTGGTTTTTAGGATTACTTAAAGCACAGTTTATGGGATTCAGCCTGGAGCGCATGCAGTGTAAGCTCCGACCTCACCCTTAGAAAGCCGTATTCAGTGTGTGTGGGACTGAATACGGATTTTCTTCAGAAACAGCATAGGGAGGGAGACATCTTCTAAAGGTTTTTAAAAAGTTTTTTCATATTTCATTTAGAAGGTATATTTGAAAGATTATTAAAATCGCTTGCTCTACATTATTAGATACAAACAAAAATTTAAATTTAAATAATCATAAAAACCAAGCAAATTCCACCTTTCATGAGTAAAATGAAAGCAATGCCTAAATTTGTTGCCATGGTCATGGTTATTCTTCTTTTGAGCTGATATTCTTAAACCTAAATAGTATATTTTGGGGCTTATTTATAATAACTATCTAAGGGTGTGTTCACCCATTGCGTTTTTGTTATTTCTGTGCATTTGTGCCATGAAAATGCAGCATTTTACTGTCCCAGTAAAGTGAATGAAATTTATGAAATCTGATGCACATGCTACTTATATTTTCCTGGCAGATTTGAAGTTTCAAGTAGGTTGAAGTAGCTTGTCATTCTTTCAGCATTTTTCACCTATTCTAATGAATATAATAAACGCAAAAAAAAAGCATCAAAAACGTGTGGTATTTATGCAGTGTTTTCCTGCCAAGATCCCAGTCATATGCCTCTCAGATAGCCAAACTAGATCTCACACTTTGCACTGATGAGGGGCAGCACCCTGAAACACAGTGTCTGCAAACTGAGATTTTGGTTTGGCTTTTATCCTAAGTCATGCTGCAAGGCTCATTAAAGGTTAATATTGACTTTTAGGATTGCTGCTTCCAATAGGAGGCACATGAGTTCTAGTCCTCTTCCTCTCTGAAGAGACTATTTGCATATTTAATTTCCCTGAGGAACATTACAAGGCTTAAAAACCTCCTCATATTGGCATGCCAGACTTGGCTTGTCACTCTCCACAAGGAGAAACGTTTCCCCTTGGATCCCTGCCATTAGACATTTTTTGTGTGCAGAAATGTCTGCAGCAAATGCTTAATGTGTGCACATACCCTAAAAGAACAACGGCGGTCTTTGTTGCCAATAGAAACCAGATAGAGGTCAACTTTGCTAAAATGTAATCTGCCATGTGAATCTTTACTATAAGAAGTAAAGATTTTTTTATTACTGATCGTTTTAATAAATCTGTCTCAATAATATACTGTGCTTAACAAATTAGATTTTTTTTTTATTATGATAGGTTTTCGTTGAATTGATGAATTGTGATGACTGTGCTCGCTATAGGGAGACTCCATTGTTTTCTATGCCTTAGAAGTTAAATCCTCTACTGCACCTCTTTCACACTGAACATGCTGCTCTGTCTGCAGGTGGCATGAAAAAAAGCAGTAAAACGTTACCTGTCAGGTTAGATGACACTATTAGTCTGTGGATATATGGTTAATCTGCAGGTTAATAGCGTTATTAAGGTGCCTGGCGGCTGTACTGAAAGTGAGGCACCTGACTCCGCAGTGCATCAGTGGAGAGGCAGCTGTCAGTCAAAGTGCTAGAGAGTGCTTAGAGCCGCCGCCCACAGTATAGTGAGCAATGACTGAAACCATGCTGGCACGCCTACCTGATTAAAGTCAGTGGCTACCAAAAGAAAAATAGTTAATTTTCTCCTGGGTGCTCTTGTGGTTTGGCAGCTGGGCACCTTTTAAATGCTATTAATTCGCAGCTTAACCCTATATCTGCAGGTTAATATTTTTATCCAACCTGAAATAATCTCTTTAAAAAGTTAATATACTGTTACAGTTTATGTGAATTGTTAGATCCCTGCTAGCTTACTAAATCATTGAAATCCTTCTCTGCTTAAAGGGGTTGTTTGGGCAAAATTTAAATTTTACTGCTGGCTTTATAAATTAATAAACAACAAATTAAACTATGCTCACCTACCAACACTTCCAGGCATCCAGGCATCCATAGCAGGTTGATCCGTGATCTGTGTTTATACCGGCATTTAGTGGTCACCATTTAAAGAGGCAGCAGAACCCCTGGGACTTGTGATTGGTTGTTGTGGTCCGGTGACTTAAGCAGCACATCATCTGAAAACACCCCACTATGGAAGCCAATCACAAGTCCCAGTGGGTCTGCTGCTCCTTTGAATAGTGATGACTTCTTGCCAGTGTTAACAAAGACAAGAGAGTGGTCTGTGCTAAATCCCGGGAAGTGCCCATAAATGAGTATAGCTTTGTTTGTTTTTTAATTTACCAAATCAATATTAAAATGTTAATTATGGAGGAACAGCCTCTTTAAATTTACATATACAGATAGCTTTGAGTCACTGACTAGGACCACCCCCAAACTGAGACCAATCAGTATTTTTAGATCACCACTGCTCCTGCTGAATTCCTCAGATCTCTCTCATTGGGTTGGAACTTTGGGGATGGCTGGAGCTCAAGAGAGTTTTGCATATGCGCAAGGTCATGACTCTGTGGCCTTTGTGCTCTTGAACAGTTCCCATCCCGAGCATTCTTCAAAGCTGGAAGTACCGGCCCAGCGTGAGAAGCCTGGGGATTTCAGCGTGAGCAACATCCATCTGAAGATACAGCCAAGACCTACAGGTGATGCCGAGGGGCCAGACAAGTGAGCGGTAAGGTGTGTATAAGGATTTTATTTTTAACATTTTTATGGCCTTTTAAAGTTTCGAAAAATGGCAGCCAATAGCTTCCAAGTTTGCTGAATCCATGTGGAAGCAAATTACAAAATGAGGATTCTTGTAAAAGTCGAGTAAATTCAATTCCACTCAAATTTATTCTCTCATATCTAGCTATTATGTTATGGGCAGGGGCAGGCTGGGTCACCTACAGAGTGATAGATACCCCCATGCCGGTCCCCTTGTAACTGTTTAAGACTGCCCTGCCCTTATGTGCTTCAGCAGCGTTGCAGCATTTACCTTTAAATCACCTGCAGTTGCATCACTATGGGTATCAGACATGGTGCATCTTACAAACTATAGACTGGGGCATATATTCATTTTTGGGGAATAACCCTTTAATTATTTTTTTACAGAATGTGTAGAATAATCCCACAGGAAGAAGAATGATTGAAGGGTTTATGTGATTATAATCCAAGGTTAAGGGTGCCTGATTACTGCTGGGGCTGGGATGTTATAACCTGCATGGGGGGGATTAGTTATTATACTATAAGTGATGATTACCAAGGGGTATGATATTATTGAGGTGGGAGTAAGGGAATTATGTATTATTATATAATGAGGGTGATTATTACTGCAAGAGGTTATGTGATTATGACAGTGGGTGCCTCAAATCGCAGCATATTTTCATAGCATGATTAGAAATTAAGTGAAAAAAATGCTTGCTTATTATTAATGGCTGCATAATTTTGCTGAAATCATGCAGCCATTAACAATAAGTTATCACTTTGTGATTCATTTCTTCCTGAGTGTTTCATATAACCCACGCCTAAAGATGGGCCATGCCAATCATGGTTCAGGGCTTTGGGCTTTCCCATGGGCTAACAATTGCCAACTAGCCTCCAGTTTGGGGAAAATAATAATTTAGTAAAATAGACATATCACATACTTGCCAACAGTGATGGGTTTGCCCGGACTGTTCAGCAAACCAGTGCATAAAAGGGACAGGATTTAGGCCATGTTTTGGAAAACTTGGGAGGCATTCCCATAGGAGAGCTTAAAGGGAATCTGTCACCCCCTGGCACTTATCTGACCTCTAATATGGGCATACAGGGGATAGAAATGTAAATCTATTCATACCAGTATTCCTCATATTAGGGGTCTTGTTGCTGTGAATTTTTTTTTTATTCAATCAAGTTTCTGATGCTTCAGGCCTGGGGCCCTAAAGAAATCCCTGCGTCCTGTGGTAATTATAATGTTTCCCCCCTTTCCTGCATGTCACAGTGCCTGGATTTGGCCATGGTAACTGCACATCACAGGGCACTGTGACGTGCAGCGGAGGGGGAAACATTATAATTACCACAGGAGGCAGGGATTTCTTCCAGTTCCCGGGCATGCAAGCATCAGAAACTTGATTGAATGAAAAGACATTTCACAGCAACTAGACCTCTAATATGAGGCATACAGGTAGGAATAGATTTACATTTCTATCACCTGTATGCCCATATTAGAGGTCAGATAAATGCCAGGGGGTGATAGATTCCCTTTAAGTGTACTTATTCTGCTTATTAAAATAAGGGTAAGTAAGATGTTAGGAGGACTGGCAAGTCCTCTTTAACTTTTATAAGTTAGATTTAGTCTATGAACCACAATATTACATGTCAATCTCCCTAGTTCCTTATTATATGACATGCTTCCTGCTCATAGGATAGTACAGGCATACTTCAAATGTTCAAAATGTCCCCGACATATAAAGCACTTCGGTGTGGTCTATAGTGGTGGCCATATTTTTAGTGACATTTCATCCCCAATTCATCAAGTCCGTCATTGTTCATGCTGGTCTTCATGAGGGGATGTGCTATAGTCAGAGGTGCCTGATTCATTAACAAGCGAATGCCTCTTAATAAATGAGGCACATTTGAAAGTTGGTGAGCGCCACCTTGCACTTCACCACAAATCTTACTGGAGTAAGGTTTCTGACTTAAGTTATGCCACAGTTCTTTATGAATTAGACGGGTTGTGGCTTCATGCCTTTATCCCGCCCTAGCTCTACTCATTATAGAGGAGCAAGGGAAAACTGTTGTGAAAACACCAAAAGTCACAATTTTTTTTTTGCAACTCCGCATTCTAAATTGCGACTTTTCAAAGCAATCCACTGGCATAAGCACTTTAATGAATCGGGCCTTTGTGTCTCTTAGAGTAGGTAAATGGATTTCTCTTGGCCCAATTTTCAAGATAAATGGAATTTTTTAATATACCCAATTTAGTAATTATAAAATTGCTATGTTTATAGTTTCCATGGATACCTATATATTAAATGGAATTTCTTTTTAATTTCGGATGATGCATTTCCACATAACAGATCCCGTTTGGCATGCTAGTTGCTACCAGTGCTATATACATAATAATGTTTCCAGCTATAAGATTGTAAGTACTGAATTAATATTAACCAAAGGCATCACAATTAAATGTCTATATTATTAAGAAAATGACATCTACAAGAGCCTCAGACCAAAAACCTTCCATTTGATAAATCTCAAGTTCCCTGCAATGTCTTAACTGTTAAAGAAAATGTATGCTTGATAACTAATTGCAGACATTTGCAGGCATGACATTTTGGACCTATTAAACTTTGAAACTTTCACAAAATTTAACAAGGCTGTTGCCAGACTTGAAGTTTCAGAGGATGTGTGCATTAGTCTGGATTACACATTTTCTGCTTCTTTAGTGTGTGTAATATGTCATCAGATTGCTTTACCTGACCCAGTAAAAGTGTCAAGCGATCCATCTCCCGTTGTTGTGGTAGTTTCACTGCTGTTCATTGGCTCTGTTTTGACTGCAAGAAGAGACACTACATAGAAGAATAAGCAGAGATAAGTTTCTTTTTCTAAGTTTTCAAAATGAGGCCTCATACCCAATTTTAACTAGAAACAGCCAAAACTCAATTTTCATGCAGTACAAAGATTAGGAAATTTGGGAAAAATAGAAAGTAATAAAGAATTCTAAAACTAGACATATTGCAAGCAAATCTTTTTATTGGAACCTTATAGTCTTAAGCTGACGTCTTTGTGACTATAGGGAGGTTTAAGGCTAAGTTCACATGAGCATATAAAAATTGTCCAATTTTCAATAAAAAAAGACTATTCTTTATCTGTATTGTCATACTCATGGAATCTGTATAGCACCTGTATGGCATTTGTTTCTATTCATTAATTTCCTATATTAATGATGGCAATATATCCGTAAAAATAGGATGATTTACACATTAATCTGTATAGGATCCGCTTTTTTTACTCCACCCAAAGAATTGAATAGACGAGTCTCATCTGAAATACAGAAGAGACTAGTAATCATTTTTTCACACTGTATACATGATTGAATAACATTGTGCAGTCAGTTTTTTCCATGGACAGCACTGAAAAATGCATGTATGTGAACATAGCCTAAAAGCCATTTGCACCAGTGTTGGGTTGAAAAAAAAATTTTTTTTTCCCATTTTATATCACACGTGACACTTTTTTAATAAAAACTGAGGGGACGAGCCGTCCACAGATTTACTATAATTTACTCCAAAAATCAAAGTTGAAACTAATTTTTAAGAGGAGTACATGAAAAATTGATTTTGCAGGGGAGCAGCTAATTATTTTAAAGGGTTGTCCTGTACTTTAATATTGATGGCTTATCATTATGATAGGTCATTAATTCCAGATCAGTGAGGATGTGACACCCAGCATCCCAACCGATCAGCTGTTTCCAATTCTAGCGGTGGCCAGATAAGATCAGTTACAGAGCTGCATAGAACAGCTCTGGCAGCTGCATAGTGGACATGGCTGGGTACTACACATCTGCCCCCTATTCAAGATCTGCAGTACCCTCTTGCAGTCACTATACAGTTGACAGAGGTATACTGTTCCGTTCCACAGCTCAAGATATCCGGTCGCTGCCAGCACTGGAAACAGCTGATTGGCAGTGGTGCCGGGTGTTGCAACCCAACTAATCTGGTACTGATGATCTATCCTAAGGATAGGTAATCAATATTACCTGATAGGACAATAACTTTAATGAGCAACTTGAAATGATGGCTGCTTAGTCTGTTCTTACCTTTAGGCAACATGCATATCAAAATACGCCATCTAAATCTGGAAAAATATTGAGATTCTGTACTGAAAAATACAATTGTGTTTGCATTTTTTCAGTCTCCTCAATGAAATTGAGGTAAATTTTAGGACGAGCTATTATATATTATAATTTTTTAGAAAACTTTGTCACGCAAATAAAAAAATATATTTTGTGAAAATAGATACCAGTAATGGTAAAAATCATATGTAAAAGTCAATATGACAATCAATTAGATTTATGAATACTTCATATTTTTTGCATAGTATTTAATGATTATACTGTTATACTGTACACATATATACTATACATATATATATAAACACACACATATTATATATACATATATATACACATACATAGTAAACTGTATGTGTGTATATATATATATATATATACATACACACACACATATATACAGTACAGACCAAAAGTTTGGACACACCTTTTCATTTAAAGATTTTTCTGTATTTTCATGACTATGAAAATTGTACATCCACACTGAAGGCATCAAAACTATGAATTAACACATGTGGAATTATATACTTAACAAAAAAGTGTGAAACAACTGAAAATATGTCTTATATTCTAGGTTCTTCAAAGTAGCCACCTTTTGCTTTGATGACTACTTTGCACACTCTTGGCATTCTCTTGATGAGCTTCAAGAGGTAGTCACTGGAAATGGTTTTCACTTCACAGGTGTGCCCTGTCAGGTTTAATAAGTGGGATTTCTTGCCTTATAAATGGGGTTGGGACCATCAGTTGCGTTGTGCAGAAGTCTGGTGGATACACAGCTGATAGTCCTACTGAATAGACTGTTAGAATTTGTATTATGGCAAGAAAAAAGCAGCTAAGTAAAGAAAAACGAGTGGCCATCATTACTTTAAGAAATAAAGGTCAGTCAGTGCGAAAAATTGGGAAAACTTTGAAAGTGTCCCCAAATGCAGTTGCAAAATCCATCAAGCGCTACAAAGAAACTGGTTCACATGAGGACCGCCCCAGGAAAGGAAAACCAAGAGTCACCTCTGCTTCTGAGGATAAGTTTATCCGAGTCACCAGCCTCAGAAATCGCAGGTTAACAGCAGCTCAGATGAGAGAACAGGTCAATGCCACGCAGAGTTCTAGCAGCAGACACATCTCTTCAACAACTGTTAAGAGGAGACTTTGTGCAGCAGGCCTTCAAGGTAAAATAGCTGCTAGGAAACCACTGCTAAGGACAGGCAACAAGCAGAAGAGACTTGTTTGGGCTAAAGAACACAAGGAATGGACATTAGACCAGTGGAAATCTGTGCTTTGGTCTGATGAGTCCAAATTTGAGATCTTTGTTTCCAACCACCGTGTCTTTGTGCGACACAGAAAAGGTGAACGGAAGGACTCTACATGCCTGGTTCCCACCGTGAAGCATGGAGGAGGAGGTGTGATGGTGTGGGGGTGCTTTGCTGGTGACACTGTTGGGGATTTATTCAAAATTGAAGGCATACTGAACCAGCATGGCTACCACAGCATCTTGCAGCGGCATGCTATTCCATCCGGTTTGCGTTTAGTTGGACCATCATTTATTTTTCAACAGGACAATGACCCCAAACACACCTCCAGGCTATGTAAGGGCTATTTGACCAAGAAGGAGAGTGATGGGATGCTACGCCAGATGACCTGGCCTCCACAGTCACCAGACCTGAACCCAATCGAGATGGTTTGGGGTGAGCTGGACCACAGAGTGAAGGCAAAAGGGCCAACAAGTGCTAAGCATCTCTGGGAACTCCTTCAATATTGTTGGAAGACCATTTCTGGTGACTACCTCTTGAAGCTCATCAAGAGAATGCCAAGAGTGTGCAAAGCAGTCATCAAAGCAAAAGGTGGCTACTTTGAAGAACCTAGAATATAAGACATATTTTCAGCTGTTTACACTTTTGTGTTAAGTATATAATTCCACATGTGTTAATTCATAGTTTCGATGCCTTAAGTGTGAATGCACAATTTTCATAGTCATGAAAATACAGAAAAATCTTTCAATGAGAAGGTGTGTCCAAACTTTTGGTCTGTACTTTATATATATATATATATATATATATACACACACACATACATACACACATGCATACACAGTATACTGTATGTGTGGTATGAGAGTATATATATGTTGTGTGTACCATTTATTTTATGTAGTTGTTTCCCCCTCCCATTTCATGAATAACTTTGCTTTATGAAAAGAGTAGTGATATTTTGAGTCCATACAATGATATAAACCTCACCCTGACTTGCACTGCCTAACTTTAGTATTGATGTATAGTGTGTAGGATGTCCTGTGTATCCTATGTAATGTAGGTCAGATTTCTCTCCCCTGGCTCCTGCTTAGAAGAGTTGACA
Organism: Phyllobates terribilis; assembly: GCF_046119375.1. Taxonomy (NCBI): domain Eukaryota; kingdom Metazoa; phylum Chordata; class Amphibia; order Anura; family Dendrobatidae; genus Phyllobates; species Phyllobates terribilis. The sequence goes on along the minus strand of NW_027362763.1, from coordinate 527,088,959 downwards.
GGTGAACAGTCTTACAAGCAGAAGACAGAGGAGACAGGCTGAAGCTGCATCAAATAGGATATACTGAGATTCTGTAGTATGAGTTAGGGTGCAGCAGTTCTATCTTTCTGCCCTTAGATAGGTCTCAGAGTAGAACAAGTGCAGTGCAATGAGACAGAGGCATTATCGGAAATGTGGTCTGCATTAGGGAAATCATGTCAAAAGGGAAGACAGAATCAACATGGACGACAGCCTTGAAATAGAACATGAACTGAAACAGATGTATACGAGGTATATATTTGAGCTTCCTTATTATTCTTTAATAGTTGCCTATGCACCAGTTACACAGGCAAAAAGTAAACTTTTCTTGAGTGCCGATTTAATGTAAAAATGTGTCCCTTTATAGTTCTATTCTAGTTCTCAGTTTATTCCTCTTTGTAAAGAATTGATATGAGGATTTTGCTATGTAGAAATCACTACTTCATTCGAAGTTGTGATCTCTACTGGATAAGGGCAACTTTGGTGGCTTTTAAAAATTACTTAAATGCGTGTATTCGTCGTAGTATAACAAATTTGCTGTGGCACTTTATTAAAAATGTTAAACCATCATCTGACCTCTGTAGCCCAGCACATAGCTAGCTGCAGAATGGGTTAGAGTACCTTTCACCAATTTTTTGTCTTATGAATTGTACATTCATCGGCATTTCATTTAGGTCAATACTGTAGACGTCAACTTTTTCCTTCCAATGGATGCTGCTTTTTTATGATTGAACAGCATCATAATAAGATGAATTTAGAGGCCCACATAGCTGAACAAAACTAAACGCCCAGTTGAATGATAAAAAATTAACACAGTAATTTCGGCACTCTGAGCAGAAAAAAACAAAATAATGAAAAAACCAAAACAATAACGTTTTCATGTATATTCTCGTTATTATGTGCAATTTATAAGTAAAAAACTGTTAAAAGGTCCTCTTTAACAGTGAAATCTATCAGCTCATCCAAGCGCTGGGTCTTTCCTTTCCTAAATCATTTTCCAAGCAGATTTATGACCAAATCAAAGTAGAGCATGCAGAAGGCCAATTGGTCCAAAACTTATAAGGAAACCATGATTCAAAAATGCTATACAGTCAAAGATCTGTGCATTCAGGTAACAAAATATCATTAATGTTTTTATTTTTGCAAATAATTTTTAAGCATTTTGTTTTGATTGCTTTTTATATTAAAATTCATATTCATGTCTTAAGTAGCAAAATAAGATACACGTTTGACAAAATCAAATACTTGCATTATTTATTTCTTTTGCCTTTTTTAGTTATAATGCTGGTTTGTAGTTTACTCTAAGTCACTTATTTTACTTTTGGCTCTAACTGAATTTTTTTCTATAAAGAAGCACTGCCACTAGCTTTTTTTCATTAACTGTGTGTATGTGCATGTAATGCAGTGTGAGTGTATTAATATACTCACCTACAGCGGCTCTCTCCATTGTCCAGCGCCATTCTTCTCCACTTCTCTAAGACATCAGCACTCTGCAGACTGGCCAGGTCCTGCTTTGCTTTGCCTGACCTGGAATTCTCTATTATAATGAAAGCCTATGGAGCATCAGAATGACGTTCATTGTAACAGCGACTTCTGGCTCACGTACCGAACGAGCCGGCTAGTTGCAATTGCAGTGATGTCACTCAGACCCAGAGAAGAATGGCGCTGGACATCAGAAAGAGCAGTGGTAGGAGAGCACATCAATACACTTACACTACATAACATGCATGCACACACACATTTAATGAAAAAACAAGGTAGTGGAAAGTGCTTTTTTAACCTCATAACGACCAAACACCTAAAAGATATAGCACTTGATCATGGGCTCTAATTCTGCATAGCTATAAAATTACAGAATTACAGAATTAAAGTTCATACTGCTGCAATCCAGTGGAAGCAGGTCAGGCCTCCTTCTATCAGACACACCCAGGAACTGTGAAAAGACAGATGCAGTTTATTACTGCTTCTGTCCTATTTTGTTGTTTCCACAGATCTAAAATGGGCATCATCTAGTGATGTGTGCTTTAGATGCTGCTATTGGATACAGGGTCACATGATTGCTGGATGTCTGCATTGCATAGCAGTGCTCCTGGGTCCTATTAGAACAGATCCGCTATGTCAGTGACTTATTTTACTATAGAATACAAAACATTATGACTAAATAAAAAAAAAATATCTCACAGAAAAGCCTTATACATCAATATCCAATGTAAAATAAAAAAGTTCTGAATACTAATCGAAAGAAGCAGGAACTGAAAAAAAATTCTGGGCTCTACATCCATTTCAAGTGTTAAACCAATATGTAGACTAGACATTTACCATATTTTTTGGACTATAAGACGCACTTTTTTCCTCCAAGATTTTGGAGGAAAGTGGGGGGTATGGCTCTATATGGTGATTGTGAGTGGGAGGAGCAGACACAGGAGGCAGGAGCCACCTGCTGCAGCCTACACTGTGCCCGCTACTAAAGAAAATGAATATTCACTGCTCCCCATGCCCTTGGGCATGGAGAGTAGTGAATTTTCATTTTCCTTAATAGCGCTCACACTGTACCCGCAGCGTGGCTCCTGCAGCGGCCGGCGGTCAGTGTGCCCTCTATTAAAGTCCATGAATATTCAGTACAACCCATTACCATGGGTTGAAGTGAATATTCATGCACTTTAATAGCGGGCACACAGTCCACCAGAGGCTGCAGGAGCCGCGCTGCGGGTACAGTGTGAGCGCTATTAGGGAGAATGAATGGTCACTGCTCCCCACGCACACAGTCCAGGCGTGGGGAGCAGTGACTCTTCCGGCACAGCATCTCACAGTGTGAGGGCGCCATGCGTAGCTCACACTGTGACATGCTGTGCTGGCAGCAGAGCAGGACGCAGCACTGGAACACAAGGAAGAAAGGTGAGTAGACTTTTTTTTGTGTGCAGCATGGGATGGGGGGTGCCAAGCATACCAGGAAGAGGCATGAGCGGTGTAAGCATACCAGGAAGGGGGATGGGGATCCAGGGTGCCATGCATACCAGGATGGGGATCAAGGGTGCCATGCATACCAGGATGGGGATCAAGGGTGCCATGCATACTAGGATGGTGGATTGGGGTGCCATGCACATCAGGATGGGGATCAAGGGTGCCATGCATTCCAGGATGGGGATCAGGAGTGTCATGCATACCAGGATGTGGGATTGGGGTGCCATGCATACCAGGATGGGGGATTGGGGTGCCATGCATATCAGGAGGAGATCAGGGGTGCCATGCATACTTGGATGAGGGGGGCCATGCATACTTGGATGAGGTGTGCCATGCAACCAGGATGAGGGATGAGGGGTACCATGCATACCAGGATGGGGATCAGGGGTGCCATGCATACCAGGATGGTGGATTGGGGTGCCATGCATAACAGGATGGGGATGAGGGGTGTCATGCACACCAGGATGGGGATCAGGGGTGCCATGCATATCCGAATGGGGATGAGGGGTGCCATGCATACCAGGATGGGGATGGGGGCCACGTATAACAGTAAGGAGGAGCCATATATACCAGGATAGAGGATATTAACAGAATTGGGGGACATTACCCCTATACCAGTGTCAGCAGCAGATCCCCTCCCCCATAACAGTGCATCATGACAACAATTTTTGCTTACATTTTTTTTCTATTTTCCTCCTCTAAAACCTAGGTGCGTCTTATGGTCTGGTGCATCTTAAAGTCCAAAAAAATATGGTAATTACAGCTACATAAATAAGTAGGTCTTCTGTGCAGAATAAGATACTGTTACTACTCTGTTCATGTAAGATGAAGCTCCTTGACACACTGGTACAAAGGTCCAAGATTGGTTGCAAATAAAAAGCTTCCAGTAGCTTTCATAGACCGGTCAGTCATGTTATATGAATCCCATAGAAAATGTCTGGACTATGTATGATTGTGCAATGAAAAAACAAATGCAAAAACCTGCTTCTCGTAGAGGGCTTTGACATTGTGTGTATGCCAATTGGACCAATATCTCACAGGTCAAGATAGCAGAACTCATGGCTTTCATGTCCTGAGTTGAGTTTTTGAAGAATGCAATTGGTGGGATAACTTTTTTAATATGCATATTTTGCATTTGTGTTAGGAGGATAAGAGATATGTGGATTCATTTGAGTGGAAATGAATTCTACTTAAATTTTACCAAATCTGTATTCTCCAAAATATGGAATTTTTATAATTTTTGTTGTACAAATTCAGAAAAATGGTGGCCAACTGTGGCTGCCATTCTGCTAAAGTGCAGAGGACCAGCAAAAATTTAAGAAAGAAAAAAAAAAATAATACTCATCTCACCTGTCCTGGCATCCCCGGTGCTTGCTTCCTGCTGTCCAGTCCTCAGGGCCTCTTCTTTACACTGTTGCGCATCAGTGCAATCCGTCCATAACGCAACAGCCTCGATCATATTCCTCGCCAACCGCTACATCGATTCCTCCTCCCTGTGTCAGTCATTGCATTGGTTGCCCATCCAATATAGAGTTCAATTTAAACTTACTACGCTTACGTACAAAGCGCTCCATGCTTCAGCACCCCCCTACATCTCCTCCCTTGTCTCAGTCTACCACCCTACATGTGCCCTCCGTTCTGCCAATGACTTAAAACTAAAATCCTCCATAATCCGAACTTCCCACTCCCGTCTCCAAGATTTCTCGCGTGCTGCGCCAATACTTTGGAATGCACTACCCAGGACAGTTTGATTAATTCCCAATACCCACAGTTTCAAGAGGACCCTAAAAACCCATTTCTTTAGACTGGCGTATCGCCTCAACACACTATCTGTCCCAGTTTTAGCCCATAATAAAATCTTCTACAATTTCTGGTTCATACCATCCATGTACTTAATATCCTCGGTCAGGACTGTACACATACTGGCTGGCGACCAGTCCATGTATTATTATTTATCCTATTTAGTCTATCAATGCTGCATTATACAATATATGTACTTTTTACCTTTTGTGTCTCCCCCATTTCCTCATAGACTGTAATCTTGCGAGCTGGGCCCTCACTCCTTTCAATATGAGATATGCTTATTCTGTATTGTCTGTATAAGTCCCCCCTAAAATTGTAAAGTGCTGCGGAATATGTTGGCGCTATAAAAATAAAAATTATTATTATTATTATCAGTGTCTTCACTCTAGGTCAGAGCTTCAGTCCAACCCTGAACTCTGAGGCCTGATCACAGCTGGAAGTCCTATTCTAGAATGTATACACTATACACTAGTGCGTGTATTCAGAATGAAGAGGCCCTGAGAACAGGACAAGTAGTGGGTAAAGGTGAGTGTTGATGTATTAGGTTTTTTTTCTTACATGTTACGTTTACTATGCTTTGGGATTCCCAGAGCATAAAAGGGAACATTCAATTAATGGAGAATAACTTTGCTGCAAATAAAATTTCTTGGTAAAATCAGTGCAATGTGGCAAATTCCGATCTCACCAGACCTGATCATCCCTAATGAGGATACTGTGAAATATAAGACAATGTTGAAAAATGAAGGTGTCTTTTTACTTTTTTATTGTTTCTAAGGATGAGCGAATCAAATTTGTTTAGAATTTTCCAAAATTCACAAATTCTAACTTATTCGAATTTTTGAGAATTCAATTTGCACAAATCCATAAAAAAAAGTGGCCGACCATTTTGGTGGATTCAAATGGGCCATTAAGGGGGTAATAAATCAATGAAATATCATACTCACCTAGCCCCTAATCTGTCAATGATGCTGCAGCTCTACACTTGTCCTAGTTTCTTAAGGCACCTATTTGGTTCTGGCACCAGTCTCTTCTTCACTTTTCACCAGCTAGACCTGGATGTGTGTTATGACTGAAGAAGAGACTGGCATTGAAGCAGAGATGGTGCCTTAGGAAGCAGCCAGAAGATCTGCCATGAGCTGCGGATGGCATGAATAGATGTGAGGCTTGGTGTATATGATATTTTATTGTATTTAATCCATTCCTAGCCCTTGCATTTGTTATGCCTTGGGGTTGGAAGATCTCCTATAACAGCTTTATTAAAAACAATAAGGGGATCATTCAATTCACATCAAATAAATTTGATCAAATCAAATTTCCCAGCCGAATTTAAGCTAACTGGTTAAATTGAAATTTTGGCAGTTCCGCTCATCTTTGGCTGTCTTTGTATATCCATTTCTGCTGTTCTATGTTGGTTAACTTGACAAATTAGTCTTCATTGGACCTCAATCTCATATCCACCCAGTAAACCTAATTGTGTGGATAATTAGGAAACGTGTCTCATAGTGTGGAACATTTACATAAGCCATACTTATTTTTATGTGATGGGTAAGATAAAATGATGCCAGTGTCTATTGCCTTGTTTTGAAATACAACCTTGTGAAGTCTTTCACATCTGATTCATTAGACTGGTGCTAATCACAAGCTGCCCATATTTTTGCGGGGCATAAATACTTTACTAAATTACTTAGTGCTAGATCAGAATGATTTATTTTTAGTCGTTACAACATGAAAAAGGAGAAATGAGCTGATGCTTTGAGTATCCTAATATCATTTTATATACTTTGATTTTATCCAATGTCAGGGTCTAAAATACAGTAGCATTCAACAATAAGCATTTCATAAGCTTACAGAACTGACAGTAAAAACTGGCTGACCTTATCAATAGTCTCCTGATAAGTTTCCTGATCTCTGACCACATCCAAATAAATATTAAAATCGCTTTTTGCTCACCAAAAAAAGAAAAAAAAGTTAGATATTTCCTACATTTTATTTCATATATGAGATTCTGAGTAGTAAAATTTCTTTTCTCGAATAATTAAAATCTTAACAAAAATTCAGTTTCCTACAAAAACTAATAAAGTTTATTTTTTGTTAATTTACTTTAGAAATTTGCTTTTACCAAGGATAGACATTCCTAACTTAATTTTTTTTCCTGGCAAGAATTTTTTTGCTTTGAGGAAGGAAGAAAAGGGGCGCTCCCTGTGTGATATCGCTTAGTATTATGTGGGGGTGAATTGACAATTAGCCGCTCACCTGGATGGTTGCGTGCGGATCAACTTTGATAGTGAATCCACTGTATGGGCACTGCTCTGGTCGCTGAACTCACCCCAGTGGGTGGAGAACAAAGTATGACGAGAGGAGGAGAATGTGTGGCGCCCCTGAGGGTTCAATCGCCACAGAGGTACTGCATCTCACCCAGAGGTGTGGTATCTCACTCTCAGGTAAGGATGGAGTACTGCCCGGGACCCAAACACCTGCATCTAACACTACACCACTCCAGACCAGCAGGATGGGCAAGATGCACTGCTCCGCTGCTGAGTCCTGCCCCTGGCTGGAGTGGGGGGAATCAAGAGAGGGGGAACCATGTAGTGGGTGCTGGTGGAGGAAGCAGATCAGGGGAGCACCTGAGAAGGAGGATATATAAAAGGGAAGCCATCTTGGGTGTGTGTTCAGTCAGAGGAGGACAGTGAAAGGAGCAGAAGCTCTGCAGGAGCACTTTGCCACTGTTCCAGGGATTCAGGGATTATTCACTACCAGTCTCCATATCCTGTACCCTATTTTTCAATAAATCATCCAGTTATCTAGTTCTATGTTTAAAGGCACTGATTTGTTGCATAAAGTATCCCCACAGTTTAGTTTTCATAGGATCCCAAATAACATCTTGGTCAGCAGTTTCATTGTTAAAGGCAAAGAACTCCATGACAGTCATAGTAAAAATTGATTTGTCTATGATATTCAACCATAAAGCATTCAATTTCCACAAACTAATTCCCAGAGAGCCGTTCCGCAATTTGTTTAACTGTAATAACATGGGGGAATGATCTGACAAGGCTCTGGCTAAATATATTATCCTACGAACTTCCTTAGCAGTCGATAAAGAGCCCAAAACCCTGGTGTGAAAAAGAACAAGAAAATTTCCTGTCTATAACATGTTTCATCGCCAGAGATCTTGCAACATAAGTTCCTGTAAACATCTGCCAAATGTTGTTGGAAAATTGAGGATATAATTGTTGAAGTCTCCAAAATAACAATGGGATACACGTTCTCTGCCCTAAAAGCTTTTATTATTTGTGTTATATTATAGTTAAAGGAGGGGCAATATATATATTCACTATGGCAAACGATTTAGAAATATTACAGTGTAAACATATTTATCTAGCCTCAGTATCTATTTTCATGTGTATCTCCTCAAATGGGTTAGACCAATGCACTAGCATCCTAACCCCTCTGCAATGTCCAGTGTGTATAGCATTACCAATCTAAGCTTTGTGCAGCCCCTGACATTTTACATTTGACATGCACATTCTTGTAAAAACACCACAACAGGCAGGTAGGCTTTTAGATAACTAAAAATTGCTGTTTGTTTCACTGGGTCCTATGGACCCCCAACATACCATGATAAAAAGGTGAATTGTCTATGACGCGCCCCCAGGGCCGTGGGGTACTCGGCAGCCGGGCCTCTGGTTGCCGGGGGATATCACGGTGGCTTGCCCGGTCCGTGGCCGAGGGCGGTCTCTTAAAAGGGAATAGTTTATAGGGGATTTAAATGTTTGCGACGCCACCCGTGGAATGCGGCTAAAGGGAGCCGCCACTGCGGAGCAGTCCTCTGGAGCTGGTGTTACGGCAGCAGCGATAATGTGGCTCTCTACAGATAGAGCTAGCTCCAGGGCAGTGTAGGTAAATGGTGGTTGCGCTGGGCGTTGTAGTGCAGGGAGGGAATGCTGGTGAGGATGAAATAATTGGACAGAGGCGGTGCAGTGGAGTTATTCGTGTCTTTACTCACAGTTCTTTAGTTCCACAGGGTGCACTGTCAGCTTACAGCCTCCCACATCGCGCTGCGTTCACCAGGCAGGGGTTCAGCTCTTACTCAGGGGAGTTAGGAATGTCTGACAAAACCCCACTTTCTCATGTTCCTCTCTAGACCGACTTCACACTGGGTCTTTCTCCCTCCTGCCCTGCGCTGCCCACTCTCAATCCTGCTCGGGTGCTCTGAAGTCCTTCCTGTACGTCGGATCCCGGACCTGCTTGACCCTCCTGGGGATTAGAATGCGGCTTACGATCCCTCTTTCTTCTGACAGATTCAGGGCATACGGGTGCCTTCCTGCACTTACCGTACCCCCTAGGATCCATTTTGACAGAACGGAGCCTTCTCCCTGCTCCCCTCCTGGGCCTCCAGACTTGGCCCTACTTGTGGAGCAGAGTTCCTAATGAGACTTTGTCCCCGGACTGTTCTTCTGAACTGTACCGAGCTGATCTTCTGAACTGCTCTCCTCACTACTCATCTGAACCTATCTCTAAAACTGCCACCCTAATATGGCTTCCCTATTTTATACTCCTACCAAAGCGCTCCCCCTAACTACTTCCTCCACCCACACCCACTACTGGTTCCCCCTACCTTTGGGTCCCCCCCCACTCCAGCCAGGGTCAGGGCTCAGCAGAAACATACATTGCGTCTTGCCCCTCCTGCCGGCCTGGAGCAGTGTAGTGTTGGATGCAGGTGTTTTGGGTTCCGGGCAGCACTCCCTCCTTACCTGAGAGAAGGGAGACACCACACCTCTGGGTGAGGTGCAGTACCTCTGTGGCGACTGAACCCTCAGGGGCGCCACATCTATCCACTGGACAGAATGAACATTGGCTCATTATACTTATACATTCACACAACCTACAAAACAGTCCATTTTAACAAGAGTAAAAGAAGAGTTCCTAAAATTTTTAAAATACTTGCACCTCCTGCAGCAAGTCAAGGTACCGGTTGTATTTGAAGCCAAACAATGTGAAGTAGGAGTAAATGAGTCCACAATTTCTAATGGTGGTGAATATAATAGGAACATATGCATCAGAAACTCCAAAGTATCCTGATGAGATCTAACAGGACAGGATGAAACGCCCCAGCCTATGATGACCCAAACTGGATAATGTTTCATGGGCAACTTAATAACAATGAGCAGAGGCACATTTATGCCCTTTAGAGTCTCGAAACATCAGGTATTTCAATCTCCTAAACTTCTTTGATTCAAATCCAACAATTGTGCTGCATTTTTGGCTTAGTAAAAAAAAAATGCATTTTGCCAACAACAGGCAATGCTCAGCCACCTTGTGTACAGTATTGCAAACGAGAGTTGTAAGGCATACAATCTCTTCTTAATATCTTGAAACTTGGCTTTCCTCTTTTGTATTTCAGCAGAGTAGATGGGAAAAAATTCAACTATATGGCCATCATTGGTTACTTACATCCTCTCGCTAGCGAAGTATTGTGTCACTGTCTTTGTAGTACAGAAATGTAACTGACTCTGTGCGTAGAGAGAAGAGAATGGATGGGAACCCTGTGTGCTCTTTCTTAAAGAATATAGATCTTTCCCAAAGGTAGTTCTCAACCAGTGACCAAAACGTTCATCAGTTCTAGTGCTTCTATCGCTCTTAGGGACCCCCGCCAATTGCAAATTATCTGGTCGTAATCTGTTTTCAAGTTCATCAACTTTGCTCTGCAGGTCTCAGTTAGTTGACTGTGCCTATGGATGTCTATTTTGCATTAGTGCCACCTTATCCTCTAGATCACTGATGCGACTTTCCACAGCCAATATGCGTTCATATTTCTTTGTTTCTTATAATCCCCATTTCCTTATTTTTATAGCCAACTTGCTCAGATTGAGAGGTTAAAGTAATATCACATGTGGTAATTAGAAACGCATTTATAAGAGTGAGCACAACAGAGTGTTAGAACCTTCAGGAGACAGTGATATCTCGAGTGAAACAGTGCAGGCACAATCACTGCACCCTCTCTTTTCAACAAGCAGTTCTTCTATATCTACATAGATATGATGACATATCTGCTGCCTGCATGAACAACCCTGTAACTCTTTTATGTTTCTATGGGGTTAAAGCAGGTATGGAGCTAGGAAAGCTTACAAATTTTGAAGACATTACTGAGCTTCAGTCTTCAAAGCTACTTGTTTTACTTGTCACTGCCATGGAGCCAGCACCATCTTGGAAATCTTTTTCTCAGCACTACTGTTGTCTTTATTTCTGCATGTCATATAGGAACGCCATGTGTGTTTGTCCAGGAGACTATCTGGCTGCCAGACAAACCCTGTGGTGTCAGGTAAGGAACAGAGACTGCCCTAAAATCAATGATATTGTGACCGTTTTGAGCTGGAGACTGAGTACACATTCTCTCATGCCCGTAGATTTAAATTTATGACACACTAAACCTGCTTTACCATCTCTCCTGGCCAAAGCAGTGTCTGTCCCACTATAATGAATGCAAATAGCATGTATACCTTATGCAGGATTTAAAGTCTTCTAAATTGTCATCAGAAACATTAATTGATTTTAATCTGACTTTTGTTAATAGTAGATAGTTAGCCCAACGATATCTATGCACATATACAGTCATGGCCAAAAGTGTTGTCACTCTTGAAATTTTTCCAGAAAATGAAGTATTTCTCCCTGAAAATTATTGCAATTATACTTTTTTATACACATGTTTATTTCCTTTATGTGTATTGGAACAACACAACAAAAACTGAGAAAAATAGGCACATTTGACATAATTTCATGCAAAACCCCAAAAATGGCAGGAGAAAATTGTTGGCAACTTTCCAAAATTGTGGGGAAACAACTTTGTTTCAAGCATGTGATGCTCATTCAAACTCACCTGTGGCAAGTAACAGGTGTGGGCAATATTATACCTGAAACCAGATAAAAAGGGGAGAAGTTAACTCAATCTTTGCATTGTGTGTGCCACATTAAGCATGGAGATCAGAAAGTGGAGAAGAGAACTGTCTGAGGACTTGAGAACAAAAATTGTTAAAAAATATCAACAATCTCAATGTTACAAGTCCATCTCTGATGTTCCTTTGTCCATGGTAAGCAACATAATCAAGAAGTTTACAAGTGTAACTATTCTCCCTAGACGTGGATTGCAGAGAAAAATTGGTGAAAGGTTGCAACGCAGGATAGTCTGGATGGTGGATACACAGCTCCAATCAAGTTCCAAAGAAATTCAAGCTGCCCTGCAGGTTCAGGGAGCATCAGTGTCAGCACAAAATGTACACGAGTAAGCCAAAATCCTGTGGGAAAGAGTCTTGTAGACAAATGAGACCAAGATAGAGCTTTTTGGTAAAGCACATCATTCTACTGTTTACCGAAAACCGAATGAAGCCTACAAAGAAAAAAACACAGCACCTATAGTCAAATATGATTTTTTTGGTCAGTCTTGCCGCCTCTGGCACTGGGTGTCTAGACTGTGTATAAGTCATCATGAAATATGAAGATTACCGAAGGATTTTGGGTCTCAATGTAGTGCTCAGTGTCAGAAAGCTGTGTTTGCGTCCTAGGTCAAGAGTCTTAGAGCAGGACAATGACCCCAAACATACTTCAAGAAGCCCCAGAAATGGATGGAAACAATCTAAGGATCTAAATCCCATTGAACACCTGTGGAGAGATCTTAAAATTGCTATTGGCAGAAGGCACCCTTCAAAAATGAGAGACCTGGAGCAGTTTGCAAAAGAAGAATGGTACAAAATTCCAGTTGAGAGGTGTAAGAAGCTTGTTGATAATTATAGGAAGCAATTAATTGCAGTTATTTATTCCAAAGGGTGTGCAACGAGATATTAAATTGAGGGTGCCAACAATTTTATCCTGTCCATTTTTGGGGTTTTGTGTAAAATGATGTCCAATTTGCCTTTTTTCCTTTTTTTTATTGTTCCAATACACACAAAGGAAATAAATATGTGTATAACAAAACGTGTTATTGCAATCATTTTCTGGGTGCTAATAATTTCGACCACAACTGTAAATACAAAACAAGATTAAAGGGAATCTGTCAGCAGGTTTTTGCTACCAAATCTGAGAGCAGCATGATGTAAGTGTAGAGACCCCAATGTATCACCAAGCTGCTAGCTGACTTGTGACTGACTCCCTTTAAAGAGCTTCATATTAAAGAGGAAGATTCCAGTGAACATGTTGAGCTATGTAAGCACAGCATATTACAGCTACAGATATGTATTCCTATGAACCAAAATGGCACAAGAAATTATATAATTTGGCTAATAGAAACAAGAGAAAAATATAGATGAAAAATATAGTGGACTCACCTGTTCCCAGGTATTGCACCTTATCGCCAGTTCTCTTGAAGATGAGATAAGGTGAAGTACATGAGAGTGACCACTAAATAATGTATGGAGTCACGCTTTTCCAGCTCCTTACATTGTTTACATCCTACTATCACTGGAGCAGTCAATTGTGGGGGTGTTTTGTCAGACCTTCACTGATCTGATATTGGTAGCCTACCATGAGAATAGGCCATAAATATGTTAGTCCTTCATAACCGTCCTAAGGTCTGGATGACTTTTCTGCTGTTGTGCTGGCTATTTTTAAGTTTATTATGGCTTTTGTTGCCATTATTGAACATGTATACATATCATCAGAGAAGTCTAAGTTAGGTGTGAATCTATCAAGTGATTGATTCAAAAATCAGCTACAAATATAATATATATTCTGGTACAGCTTGGAAAATGGATAGGCAATCCTGACCCTAGCCATTATTTAGTACTGTAAGAAAAAAAGCTTTAAAATTCTATTATGGAAGAATCTGTTATTTAGATTTCCATCAGATGCAATGAATTCTATCTGCAGTAAATAACAGCCCCTTGAGCAATATATGTATAAAATCCATATTAGGATAATGTTTGTAATGTATATCATCTGTGGGAATATTTCACTGAGACAAATTAAATAGTTTAAAATACTTAAGTGAACAAAGACACATTAAATATTAATTGCTCTTACTTAGACTAATTTATCAGAAAAAAACAGTATTGCATTACGCTCTTCTTCCTGTATCAAATAACAGCACCTTAATCTGTGGCTTTCCTCCTTTGTTGATGTAAATTACATTATTTGAAGACATGGATCATGTCGGTGATACAAAATTTTCACTGGCATGTTATATAGTTTACACATGTTCTGATCATCATTTACGCCAGAACTGTTTTACATATAGAATAGCTTTAATGGTTCTTGTCCCCAAATAAAAATTATACTTTTTTGTGTAGAGATTCAATGAGACAGATATGACAAATCTAGCTGGGCGTGTATTGAAGGTGTGTGAATCACTTGGAAGGCTTCACCTAAGAGCATTGACTCACCCCTCAATGCACCACCAGCCTGATATGCATATTGCTTCTACACTAGATTTCTCATGACTGTCACAGTAAATCTCTACAAAACTTGTATAATTTTTATTGCGGGATAATACCTATACTGCCATACTACTACTTGTATATTCTCTTTAAAGTTGATTAAATAACATAAAGAGAATATTTGGAAAGAAGAAATACAAGAATAAGTTCGTCTTGATTCTAGTACTATATGTAACTGGACATTCTCATTTCATAATGTGATGGCATATTGCTAGGATATGCCATCACTTTAATATCAATGAAGTTCTGATATCTAGGACCCCTGCCAATTTTAAAAAAGAAGCCGCCACTGATTCAGCAATGAGACACTTCATAGCAGTGTTCCCTCTAAGTGGAGTAATCTGAAAACGAAAGACTTAAAGGGAACCTGTCATCAGGCTTTTGCCAACTCATTTGAGAGCAGGATAATCTAGGAAAAGAGACCCTGATTCCAATGATATATCACTTAGTTTACTGGGTGCAGCAGTTGAGACACAATCAGAGTTTTTAGATGTAAAATTCAGCAGAGCTCAAAAAGCTAGCCCCGCCCACACCACAGCTGTCTATGTACATTGTCTATTGACAGTGAGCTGCTTATGAGAGGAGAGGGCGTGGTCAGACTAATTGTCAAGAGGGAGCTAGTCTGGGTAGTGATAATCTCCAGGTGATAAATCATTCATTGTATGGAAACAAAAGCACACAACCTAATAAGTGAGACATCCCTAAAATCTCTGTATCAGTCCCTACCTCTTGCTGTCCTCTGATTACATAGCAAACACCTGCTGACAGATTCCCTTTAAATGGTTTGTCCACCATTATCAACAGTTTTTTCTTTTTACTTAAATACATATATTTGGGGCTAAAATATTTTTTTAAAATGGGTTTCATTAAAAATTTGGCACCTTTTGACTCTTACAGGCTCTTTGTTTCCCTGTAAATTCAATTTTGATGTTGTCTGTGGTCCTAAATCAGCTGAGAAGAGCTAAAAAAAGACAGATAAATTACAAACTCCCTGTTAGACCATCATAGCTGGCTGACTGATGGAATCTTAGCTAACTAATTCTGATGCCCACAATAGACAGAGGCTGTAGAAGGTTAATGGTGAAACATTTTTAATGAAAGCCAATAGCAAAAAATGATATTTTTCCCCAAAATTATATGCATTTCAGTAAAAAAAATATTCCCAATAGTGGACGGCATACTTATAAGGTCAACACAAGCAATTACAGATAAATGTGTCTGTAGAGTTTGGTCTAAAGGGTAATGTCTGTCCTTGTTGAGAGTGACATGCCAGTGTAAGGATACTTATAGGCCATGCTATGCTCCTCTGGTAAATTAAATATGCAAATTGCCTCTTCAGAGAGAAAGAGGACTAGAACCACCGATTGGAAGTATTAATCCTAAAAGTTAATATTGATCCTTTAATGGGCCTTACCATATGACTTAGGATAAAAGCAAAACCAGAATCTAAATTTGCAGTCATGTGTTTCGGGGTGTTGCCCCTCCTCAGTGCAAAGCAAGAGATCTGATTTGGCCAGGCACAGGCCTCTCATACAGCCAAATCGGATCTCATGCTTTGCACTGAGAAAAGGCAACTTTTCTGGCAAGACTCATTAAAGGGTCGATATTGACTTTTAGGATGGCTATTTCCAATAGATGGAGCTAGAGTTCAAGTCCTCTTCCTCCCTGCAGAGGCAATTTGCACATGTTAAGTGTGTTTTTGTATCATTTCCAGAATTCTTTGACATCTCTCCTTTACAAACAGGATCCCTTTTAAATAAGAGAAGGCTCAAAAATGGTGCAACTATAATTCAAGTTCTTGCAAAAGAACACGCAGGAGTGCAACACTTGAATAGCAAAGATAATAATTCTACATTGCAGAAAATATGTATGTACAATACAATCAATTTTCAAATCATGGAAAAAAGTCTGAAATTGAGATTATAGATGGAGACACTGCAAACCACACATGATTGTAGTTGGAAATAAACACCTTAACCAGAAAACCTGTCAAACACCATGCAAAATACTAATATAGTTCCTACTTGTTGCAGAAGAGGGTGTGCTACAACTGAGCAGCCAGTCAGCAGTATTTAGGACAGTCATACTCTCCCCTGAGAATTGGAATTTAATAATAGTTTTATTAGTTAATTTAAAAATATTGCATTAATTTTGCATTGATATGTAGATATAAAAACTCTACTATTCTTATTATTTTAGCATAAAAATGTTGCCAAATAAAATACATTAATATGGAATAAACCAGAAAATGTAAATGGCCACTAATAAATAGCTGGCCATACACTCTAAATGGCTGTTGTACAGTCATTCCTCTTAACCACTCTAGGGGGTAAAGTTTCTCCTTGAGGAAGACTTATAGGCCAGGAAGTGGTCCCTGGGTAAAAAAGCTATGCAAATAGGCTCTTCAAAGAAAAAGTGGACAGGAACTCAAGTCCCACATACTGTATTGAAGGTGGCAATCTTAGAAGTCAACATTAACTCAACATTGATTAAAAAAACTTGCCACGTGACTTAGGATATAAAGCCAAATCAGAAATAGAAAAGAGCTTGAGAAAGCTGCTTTGAGGTTCATGCTAAATGCCTCTCATTCACCCAACTAGTCATCATATTTGCGCTGACAAGGGGCAAAAACCCAGAAACATTTCTCCCCGAAAAGAGTTCATTTTCTTTTGGAAAAGATTCTGGTTTGGATTCATATCCCAAGCTATGGGGCAATGAATAATATTAAGTTACGGGCTTGCTACGTCCAATAGGTGGCACTTGAAACCCTGCTCTCTTCTTCTTTGAGGAGATGATTTACTAAATAAACGCATTACTCTGCTTGGTTTAGCATGCATGTGTTCTCAATATTGAATGGGGAGTAAACCTCTGGCTTATCTCACATGAAAGTAAAAGGATCATCTTGCCAAAATCCAACAGCCCAATCTTTATATCTCCAACATGTCATGTCAAGTGAGGTCACTTCCTCACCATACAAATAAGATGGTCTGCTGGGCCCACAAAAATCATCAGGTTAGGCCAACATTAATCTAATGTGAATTGCCACCTTAAAGAACAGTAAATTATAAGTGAACTGAGAAACTACTATAGCCATATGTAATAGTTATATAGAAGTGTGGACATTTTTATATTGAATTAGGGTGGCTGCAATATGGCAAGAGAAACAAATACAGCTCAAAGAATTATTTTATTTGGCATTTGTTAATTCTCAATCACGTGAAAAATATTATATCTTTTTTTTTTTTTTTTAAATTTTGGTCGCCATTGAGACCCAATAGCATGCAGCCAACCTAGTAAAATAGATGGTTTGTAGATCGCTTCTGCACAAGGAATATTACATTGCTGATTTCTAATGTACTGGTACTACAGTAAAAGAAAAAAGTGTTATCCAAGGAGCTTATAGGATTGATGAAAAAAAACATTCATCCAGTTTGAAATGATCCTTAGAGTGCCATGTTCTCTTCATGGCTATAATAGGTGCAAGAATGACGCCTTCTCCTACCCTCCCAGTTTTTGAGCCTTGAGGGACCCAAAGGGGCCCTTTGGCCATTTGAGAACCCCAATACTATAAAAGACCAGTGGTACTGGGGGCCCTGTTGGAAATTTTGCTATGATGTCCATGAGCTTCAAGTTTCACCAATGGTTCTCTCCTATAGGCTTTGTGAGTCCTGTGGGACCAGGAGTGATTTTCACTGCACTCACATACTATAGATTGCTGGATATTGTGCTGCTGAATCTCTGACGTTTTTATTCAAGATGCTAATAATTTTCTGATCAAATTACATATATAGAAAATGAGGGCAATATATGTATTGCATACAAAAATATCGGTTCACCTTTAAAGTCAAGGTCTATCATGTAATATTTTTTTCACATTACTATGTAACTGGTTAAATCTTATAGGTAGTGTTTTGTGCTAAGTAAAATTCTCCATTGATTTTACTGTGCTGGCGCTGCTATACTTCTTGAACTTCTGTGTGTCCCTAGGGTGAAGAAGGCTTTTCTTAAAGTAATACAGATTAAATAATTAATTGATGTCATAGGCATCATTAGAACTGTGCACTCACAGAGCTTGGATTTGGAGGTACAGGCAGGATAACAAGAAGTCTCAGGTGAACTTTAATTCTGAAAAATCTGCTGTGTTCCCATTTCCATGCATGAGTAACCTAAGCTCCAGGTCATCCTTACTACAGAAAATCACATGAACGACAGTACCTTGTGTAATAGTCTCTCCATTATTAACATATATCATTCCACACGGTCTGATATACTTCTAATACATTTTAAAGTATAGAGCCAAACTAGAAAAAATAAAGGTTAAAAGCTAATGAAAATGTATTAAGTCATTATTCATGAAAGGAAACTACTCAAACAAGTCGACTTACCTCCTGTACCATTAGTTGTGATGCTGCTGCTGATGTTTGACTTATCCAGCTTGGAGGCTGAGGCATCTCCACTTCCAACACGATTATGCGGACTAGCTAGGTCCTGCATTTCCATAGACCTATTGGGAAAATATGTTACTAGCTAGAATAATCACATAATATTTATCTGTGATATACATGTAATAGCATTGAAAGTCATTTTGTTCAACAATTGAAGTATATATAAATTACAAAGATATACAGCAAAATGTCTCTATTACAAGAAACATAAAATTACTAATTCTCATAGTATAAATGCTGCAATGGTTAAATTATTCTTTGCAGCAATGCTTCATGCTAAAAGTATGTACAATAGGTCTATACTAGAGGAAACATTTTAGTGATCTAAACTCTGCCTCTGTGAAGCAGAAATCAAATTGACACCATTGGCTTACCTAGAACAACCATTGTCTGCAGTGAAAGAACAGGCAAGCAAGAGCAATAATTCACCAGAGAGGGAGGCCGGGGGCATGCAGAAACATTGGACAGAATGGTGCACTTTGTCTCTTTGCCACACTTAGAGTACACTTGGCACCCCTACTAGCATATTTTATTAAAATATATCAATAGATCTTTGTGTATTAATAAGTTCCATAATTGAATGTGTTAAAAAAATGTTGAGATAATCTTATAAATGTGCCGCTGCTGTGTACAGTGTAATGGCTGTGTCTGACCGTGCAGGAACATGGTCTGATCATACCACATCTCCTGGGCAGGGGGGGATGCAAAAGAGTATACAGACATTACAGCAGGGGATTACAGATTGCAGTAAAACATTTCACTGCCTGTTTAAAAACATATTTTACATCACAGAAAGAATCAGCTGTAATCCCATGATGTAATGTCTATATACTCTTTTGCATCCTCCCCTGCCCAGGAGCTGTGGTATGATCAGACCATGTTTCTGTACGGTCAGACACAGCCATTACACAGTATACAGCATGGGCACATTTATAAGATTATCTCAGCACAGGAACATTTTTTTTAATACATCCAATTGTGGAACTTTTTTATTCCAATCTCTATTAATTAAAATGTACTTTGTTCATCATTAGACAACACTTTTAAAATTTAGTTTCTGCAGATGAGAGGCAGAGATTAATGATTGAACAGTTATATTTTTATGGGGGCTATATCCCCTACAATGCTACATGCTGAGATTTACTGTCAGTTTGGGCTGAACAACTCCCTTTAAACATTCTGAATAAAGGTACAATGCCTATTTAGTTTGCAGATTTCATTAAAACACATTCATTTAAATTCATGTAAGTAGTCTTTTCCATAGCACACAACTTGGGAGAACACTTTTGACAGTTTTAGTAAATCAGGTTCCAAGCTTCATCCCTCCAGAGCCTCTAAAGGGCAGGGGGTTAACATTTGCACCATAAGCTTATGAGATCTATACTGATTTACTCTGTCCAGATCACAATAGGACCAGAAAGATTTCTTTAGTTGTTAACACCAAAAGAGAAGTTACCAAACTACCAACAAACCTATTGAGGTTCTGCATTGCTAAATCTATTGATTAGGAGATCCAATGAGATTCCTAATAACAAGGAACTCCTTATATCATTGATTTTTCTTACATTTTATACACACTCATTAGAATTGATAGAAAACTTCTGCAGTTTGTCAGGGGTACAATTAAATTTTGTATGCAATTTTTATTTTAAGAACTGCATGATTCTCAGAACAAAATCAGTAGCAAAAACTATGGTATCCTGTAATCCATCAAAATGTTCCCCACTGCTTTCCATGGCACAAAATTTGTGCATGGTTTAGCTCCGAAATGAAAAAGAACACATACCTGAAATGTCTGCAATTTTTCTTCTAAAAAAGTTCAACAAACCACATCTACAGGAAAGTCAGGTTTGTGTTGAATCCTGCAAAATACACTGCTCAAAAAAATAAAGGGAACACTTAAACAACACAATGTAACTCCAAGTCAATGACACTTCTGTGAAATCAAACTGTCCACTTATGATGTTAGAACCTTGCTCTTAGGTTTTTTTTCCTTTGCTAGTCACATGACCTTGTTGGCCTATTTAATCCTGCTCCGCCCTTCTGGCTTTGCTGGACTTCATTGTATTACTACTTTCTAGCTAGCCTGTGCTCTGTATCTAACTCTGTTAGTTTGCTTGGTCTACGGACCTCTATGTTCTATATATTTTGTTTGTTCGTCTGTCTGCTACTATTTCTGTTAGGAGGTGTCCATTTTCCTCCCAGTCCTTAGTACTTGTAGGGATTCCTTCCCCACATCTATAGGTCTCTGTACAGACTAGCTTAGGACTTTAGCAGGTCTGATCGCAGGATCAGGTCCCCTGTTACATCGTAGGGATTCAGCTGAGTTCTATCGTAGGGACAGATCTCCTCTCTTTCATTTGCTCTGGTAGCAGAACATAACAGTAAGTCCAGCCTGCAAATTCTCTAAGGAAAGATTTTTCTGTTCCATCATGGTGTCGGTTCAGGATTTGGCTCATCGCCTGCAGGGACTCTCTCTGGAGGTGGCCGAGCTCCGTCAGCACGTGAGTAACTGTCCTGGAGCACATTTCTTGGAGCCTAAGGTATGTTTGCCGGATTTATTTTTTGGTGAACACTGAGAATTTTTTTCATTTAAAAATGCTTGCTTATTGTATTTTCGTTTGAGACCCAAGTCCTCTGGGGATGAATCCCAGCGCATAGGGTTCATAATGTCACTTTTGCGCAAAGAGCCTCAGGAGTGGGCCTTTTCTTTGCAACCTAGTGATACATGCTTCAGATCAGTGGATAGTTTTTTTTCTGCTTTGGGGCTATTATATGATGATCCTGACCGTGTCGCATCAGCTGAGACTGAGTTAAGACGTTTGAGACAGGGATCAGGTAATGTGGAAAAATATTGTACTCATTTCCGTCGATGGTCTACTCAAACAGGGTGGAACGATTCTGCTCTGAAAAGTCTATTTCTTGCTGGGCTCAATGAAAGGGTTAAAGACCTGCTAATTGCTTATCCTACACCTGAAGATTTGCAAGAGGCTATGCAATTAGCTATACGGGTGGATAGAAGACTGCGTGCAAGGGTTAATGAGTGCAAATCCTCTGCTATGTCAGTTTCTGGTTATAAGAATGTGTGTACTAACAGTGGTGAACCGATGGAGATTGGATCGGTGGCACCTCGCTCTCAAGAAAAAGACCGTAGACTTTTTGAAGGCTTGTGTTTCTATTGCGGAAAATCTGGTCATTTGATTAAAGGCTGTGAGATTCGTATGAAGAAAGAAAAAAAAATGGTCAGTCATGCCTGTATTGCCTGTTTAAATTCCAAGGGTGTATTTTTAGCTGCTTCCACGATTGCTCAGGAAAAATTAATGGAATTTCGGGTGTTTGTCGATTGCGGGTCTACTCTGAATGTAATTGATGGGGGATTCGTGGAAAGACTCAATTTAAAACCTGAACCTTTATCATCCCCCATTGCTGTGGTTTCTGTGGATGGTTCCCCTTTGAAGAATATTACTCTCAAGGTCTGTGAATTTCCCCTCACTATTAATGGTGTTCACCATGAGAAATTGGATTTGGTAGTGTTGAATAACTTGCCTTCTCCAGTAATATTGGGATTGCCCTGGTTAAAATTTCACAATCCTGTACTGGATTGGTCTACCAGTGAAATTAAATCCTGGAGCCATAAATGTTATGACAAGTGTTGTAACGGGCGCATTGCAGCTTTGGATAGGGGAGAATTGCCTGTTCCTATTCAGGATTTTTGGAGAGTTTTTTTCTGAGAAGGAATCGCAGGTTTTGCCTCCCCATAGAGACTATGATTGTTCTATTGAATTTGTCCCTGGAGCGACTCTTCCTAAAAGTCGTTTATTTAACCTTACTATTCCTGAGAGGAAGGCTTTGGAGGAATACATACAGACAAGTTTGGCCGCCGGTCACATTAGGCCCTCTAAGTCTCCTGTGGCGGTTGGATTTTTTTTTGTTAAAAAAAAGGACGGCGGTTTACGTCCTTGTCTGGATTTTCGTGAGATTAACAAAATTACTGTACGCAATCCTTAACCACTGCCATTGATTCCTGATCTGTTTAACCAGTTAATGGGGGCCAAGTGGTTCTCTAAAATTGACCTTAAGGGGGCATACAATCTGTTGCGCATGAAGGAGGGTGACGAATGGAAGACTGCTTTTAACACTCCTGTGGGTCATTTTGAGAATCTGGTTATGCCTTTTGGTCTTACTAATGCTCCTGCATTTTTTCAGAATCTGATTAATGACATCCTTAGACCTTTGATCGGTAAAAATGTGGTTGTGTATTTGGATGACATTTTGATTTATTCGCCGGATCTGGAGTCTCATTGGCGGAGCGTGCGTGAGGTATTACAGTTATTAATGGACAATTCGCTTTTTGCTAAGCTGGAGAAATGTGAGTTCGCTGTACAGAGAATTAGTTTTTTGGGCTACATTATCTCCAGCAAAGGTTTTGAGATGGATCCGGTTAAGGTTCAGGCTGTGCAGGAATGGCCTAGACCTATCGGTTTGAAATCGATACAGAGGTTTTTGGGTTTCGCCAATTACTACAGAAAATTCATAAAAAATTTTTCTAGTATTGTCAAACCTCTGACTGATCTCACCAGGAAAGGTGCTGATGCGGTTCAGTGGTCTTCTGAGGCCATTGAAGCTTTTGTGTATCTCAAGGAGAGGTTCACCTCTGCTCCCATCCTTATGCAGCCTGATGTTACTAGGCCATTTTTGGTTGAGGT
The DNA here is from genome assembly GCF_046119375.1 of Phyllobates terribilis. Taxonomy (NCBI): domain Eukaryota; kingdom Metazoa; phylum Chordata; class Amphibia; order Anura; family Dendrobatidae; genus Phyllobates; species Phyllobates terribilis. Next base: position 527,065,604 of record NW_027362763.1, on the reverse strand, counting down.
TGATGCTTCCTCTGTGGGGGTTGGCGCAGTATTATCTCAGGATAACGGGGATGGATTACATCCCTGTGCCTTTTTTTCAAAAATTTTTTCGGAGACTGAACTGAATTACGATATTGGTAATCGGGAATTATTGGCTATTAAACTCGCATTTGAACACTGGCGCCACTTCTTGGAAGGTGCGGAATTTCCCGTTCAGGTTCTTACGGATCCTAAAAATCTGATATATCTTGATGCTGCCAAGCGCCTGAATGCCCGTCAGGCTAGGTGGGCACTGTTTTTCTCGCGGTTTAATTTCTCCGTTACTTACATCCCTGGTACTAAGAATGTTAAGGCGGATGCCTTGTCTCACAGTTTTTCTCCCATAGTCGGTGCTGAGAAAGAGGAAAACATTTTACAAGAAGGTGTTGTGATAGCTGCTTTGGACTCCGTTTTGGAAAATGAGATTCTTAAAGCACAGGAGAATGCCCCTTCTAACACTCCTCATGGGAGGTTGTTTGTGCCTGGGACCTTTAGGAGAGATTTGTTTGTTGAGTGTCACGAATCTCGGTTGGCAGGTCATCCCGGAATCTCTGAGACCAAGAGACTGGTGGGTCGCAGTTTTTGGTGGCCTGGATGGCAGAAGGAAGTCATTAAGTGGGTGCGTCAATGTACTATATGTGCTAGATCTAAGTCCTCACATACTCCTGCTGCGGGGTTGCTTTTTCCTTTGGAGGTTCCCAGTGCTCCTTGGACACATTTGGCTATGGACTTTATAACTGACCTTCCCCCCTCTGAGGGTTTTACTGTCATCTGGGTGGTCGTGGACCGTTTTAGCAAGATGTGTCACTTGGTTCCTTTCATCAAACTGCCCTGCGCTAAAACTCTCGCTAAGGCCTTTGTCAAGGAAATTGTCAGACTTCATGGCGTTCCTACTGACATTGTTTCTGATAGGAGTCCTCAGTTCGTGGCTCGTTTTTGGCGTGCCTTTTGTGATAGGTTGGGAGTTCATTTATCGTTCTCGTCCGGATATCATCCTGAATCTAATGGCCAGACAGAAAGGAAAAACCAGGATGTTGAGCAGTTCTTGCGTTGTTTTGTGGCAGACAATCAAGAGGGGTGGTCTGAGTTTCTGCCACTTGCTGAATTTGCTCTGAACAATCATACATCTTCTTCTGCTGGTTGTTCGCCTTTTTTTGTGTTGTTCTGGGAGACATCCGTCGTTTGGGTCGTTCTCCAAGTTGGGATCTGCCGTGCCTGAGGAGGAGAATTTTTCCGGTGATTTTATAGAGAGTTTGGACGGATGTGCGTGGTAATCTTCAGGAGGCCAACAGAAAATCTAAAGACTACTTTGATAGGAAACGACAGGAGGTTTTGTTCGCTGTTGGTGACATGGTTTGGTTGTCCTCTAGGAATCTGCGGTTGAGGATTCCTTCAAAGAAATTGGGTCCCAAGTTTGTAGGGCCCTTTAAGGTGCTTCAGGTTGTCAACCAATCTGCTGTTAGGTTGGAGGTTCCTACCTCCTGGAGAATTAATCCGGTATTTCATGTCTCTCTGTTGAAAAAAGCTGTTGTATCGGATTGTGACGCCTCTGCCTCTGTTCCTCCGGTGGTGGAGGACGGGGAATATGAAATTTCTCGCATCCTTAACTCTAGACGGTATAGAGGTAGTTTGCAGTATCTTGTGGCCTGGAAAGGTTTCGGTCCCGAGGATAACTCTTGGGTGAGGTCGGATGATGTTTCCGCGTCCAGACTTATCAGAGCGTTTCACAGGAGATTTCCTGATAAGCCTGGTCCTAGGGGATCCGGAGGATCCTCTTAGAAGGGGGGGTACTGTTAGAACCTTGCTCTTAGGTTTTTTTTCCTTTGCTGGTCACATGACCTTGTTGGCCTATTTAATCCTGCTCCGCCCTTCTGGCTTTGCTGGACTTCATTGTATTACTACTTTCTAGCTAGCCTGTGCTCTGTATCTAACTCTGTTAGTTTGCTTGGTCTACGGACCTCTATGTTCTATATATTTTGTTTGTTCGTCTGTCTGCTACTATTTCTGTTAGGAGGTGTCCATTTTCCTCCCAGTCCTTAGTACTTGTAGGGATTCCTTCCCCACATCTATAGGTCTCCGTACAGACTAGCTTAGGACTTTAGCAGGTCTGATCGCAGGATCAGGTCCCCTGTTACATCGTAGGGATTCAGCTGAGTTCTATCGTAGGGACAGATCTCCTCTCTTTCCTTAGCTCTGGTAGCAGAACATAACATATGAAGCAACACTGATTGTGAATCAATTTCTCCTGCTGTTGTGGAAATGGGACAGACAAATGGTAGAAATGATCAGCAATTAGCAAGATACCCCTATAAAGGAGTGGTTCTGCAGGTGGTGACCACAGACCATTTCTCTGTTATCATCCTTTTTGGCTGTTGTTTTGGTCACTTTTTCATTTTGCCATTGCTCTCTCCCCTAGAGGTACAGTAGCATGAGGTGGTGTCTACAGTACAACCCACAGAAGTTGCTTAGGTAGTGCAGTTTGTCAATGATTGCACATCAATGCGAGCTGTGGCAAGAAGGGTAGCTGTGTCTGTCAGCACAGTGTCCAGAGCATGGAGCAGATACCAGGAGATGTGGAGGGAGCCATGAGAGGGCAACAACCCAGCAGCAGGACCGTTACCTCATCCTTTGTGCAAGGAGGAACAGGAGGAGCACTGCCAGAGCCCTGCAAAATGACCTCCAGCAGGCCACAAATGTGCATGTGTCTGCACAAACGGTTAGAAACTGACTCCATGAAGGTGGTATGAGGGCCCAACATTCACAGATGGGGGTTGTGCTCACAGCCCAACACCGTGCAGGACGCTTTGCATTTGCCACAGAACACCAGGATTGGCAAAGTCGCCACTGGCGCCCTGTGCTCTTCACAGATGAAAGCAGATTCACACTGAGCACATGTGACAGACGTGACAGAGTCTGAAGACGCTGTGGAGAGCAATCTGCTGCCTGTAACATCCTTCAGCATGACCGGTTTGGCAGTGGGTCAGTAATGGTGTAGGGTGGCATTTCTTTGGAGGGCCGCACAGCCCTCCATGTGCTCACCAGAGGTAGCCTGACTGCCATTAGGTACCGAGAAGAAATCCTCAGACCCCTTGTGAGACCGTATGCTGGTGCGGTTGGCCCTGGGTTCCTCCTAATGCAGGACAATGCCAGACCTCATGTGGCTGGAGTGTGTCAGCAGTACCTGCAAGACGAAGGCATTGAAGCTATGGACTGGCCTGCCCGTTCCCCAGACCTGAATCCGATTGAGCACATCTGGGACATCATGTCTCGCTCCATCCACCAACGTCACGTTGCACCACAGACTGTCCAGGAGTTGGCGGATGCTTTAGTCCAGGTCTGGGAGGAGATCCCACAGGAGACCATCCGCAACCTCATCAGGAGCATACCCAGGCATTGTAGGGAGGTTATACAGGCACGTGGAGGTCACACACAATACTGAGCCTCATTTTGACTTGTTTTAAGGACATTGTATCAAAGTTGGGATAGCCTGTAGTGTGTTTTTCCACTTTAATTTTGGGGGTGACTCCAAATCCAGGCCTCCATTGGTTAATAAATTTAATTTCCTTGATGATTTTTGTGTGATTTTGTTGTCAGCACATTCAACTTTGTACAGAACAAAGTATTCATTGAGAATATTTCATTCATTCAGATCTAGGATGTGTTATTTGAGTGTTCCCTTTATTTTTTTGAGCAGTGTATATTTCCCTTTACATTTTTCAAAGAGTCATCATTTTTATGTCAAGATAAGATTTTAAGGCACAAGCAACATTTCTAGTGATGCTGATAGCCCATTGCTTTCAATACAGTCCTGAATACTACCACACGTATGAATCAGACCCATGTCAATGTACAGTTAGGTCCATATATATTTGGACAGAGACAACATTTTTCTAATTTTGGTTCTACACATTACCACAATGAATTTTAAACAAAACAATTCAGATGCAGTTGAAGTTCTGACTTTCAGCTTTCATTTGAGGGTATCCACATTAAAATTGGATGAAGGGTTTAGGAGTTTCAGCTCCTTAACATGTGCCATCCTGTTTTTAAAGGGACCAAAAGTACTTGGACAATTGACTCCAAGGCTATTTCATGGACAGGTGTGGGCAATCCCTGCATTTTGTCATTCTCAATTAAGCAGATAAAAGGCCTGGAGTTGATTTGAGGTGTGGTGCTTGCATTTGGAAGGTTTTGGTGTGAAGTAATCATGCAGTCAAAGGAGCTCTCCATGCAGGTGAAACAAGCCATCTTTAAGCTGCAAAAACAGAAAAAACCCATCCGAGAAATTGCTACAATATTAGGAGTGGCAAAATCTACAGTTTGGTACATCCTGAGAAAGAAAGAAAGCACTGGTGAACTCATCAATGCAAAAAGACCAGGGCACCCACGGATGACAACAGTGGTGGATGATCGCAGAATAATCTCCATGGTGAAGAGAAACCCCTTCACAACAGCCAACCAATTGAACAACACTCTCCAGGAGGTAGGCGTATCAATATTCAAATCTACCATAAAGAGAAGACTGCATGAAAGTAAATACAGAGGGTTCACTGCACGGTGCAAGCCTCTCATAAGCATCAAGAATAAAAAGGCTAGACTGGACTTTGCTAAAAAAAACATCTAAAAAAGCCAGCACAGTTCTTGAAGAACATTCTTTGGACAGATGAAACCAAGATCAACCTCTACCAGAATGATGGAAAGAGAAAAGTATGGCGAAGGCGTGGTACAGCTCATGATCCAAAGCAAACCACATCATCTGTAAAACACGGCGGAGGCAGTGTGATGGCTTGGGCATGCATGGCTGCCAGTGGCACTGGGTCACTAGTGTTTATTGATGATGTGACACAGGACAGAAGCAGCCGAATGAATTCTGATGTATTCAGAGCCATACTGTGTGCTCAGATCCAGCCAAATGCAGCCAAACTGATTGGTCGTCGTTTCATACTACAGATGGACAATGACCCAAAACATAAAGCCAAAGCAACCCAGGAGTTTATTAAAGCAAAGAAGTGGAATATTCTTGAATGGCCAAGTCAGTCACCTGATCTCAACCCAAGTGAGCATGCATTTCACTTGTTAAAAACTAAACTTGAGACAGAAAGGCCCACAAACAAACAGCAACTGAAAACCACCGCAGTGAAGGCCTGGCAGAGCATCAAAAAGGAGGAAACACAGCGTCTGGTGATGTCCATGAGTTCAAGACTTCAGGCAGTCATTGCCAACAAAGGGTTTTCAACCAAGTACTAGAAATGAACATTTTATTTACAATTATTTAATCTGTCCAATTACTTTTGGTCCTTTTAAAAACAGGGTGGCACATGTTAAGGAGCTGAAACTCCAAAAGCCTACATCCAATTTTAATGTGGATACCCTCAAATGAAAGCTGAAAGCCTGAACTTCAACTGCATCTGAATTGTTTTGTTTAAAATTCATTGTGGTAATGTCTAGAACCAAAATTAGAAAAATGTTGTCTCTGTCCAAATATATATGGACCTAACTGTATGTATGTATACTGTACAGAGCCAATCAGTGAATTGTGCTTCTTTAAAATGTTCATCATCAGTATGGGAGTATAAGAATAGTGAAGGACAGAGCAAGAAAAAGTTCATTTCTAGAGAGAATGGGTGGCACACCGACTATAGGATGGATTGGGGTCAGGTGGCCACACTTCAGCAATTGCATCAAGTACATTTGAAATTCTTTGATATTGTGCCAGTTTCTTATTCTTGCAAGATTTTATTTTTGCCAAAAAACAAATTAAATAAAACAAAATACTAATTTAAATATCCACAGTACTGATCAAACATGTAAGCAGGTGTAAAAAAATGCTGCGAACAATGCTTTAAAAAATAACAATAAAAATTCTTCTATGTATACTTGCAGTTTTTGAAGTAACACCGCACGGAGGTTTTTCCACACATCTTAAAGAACTAGCCACAGGTAGATGTAGGTTGGTGCAAAACCTAGTGTCTCTTCATGTAATCCCACACTGACTTCATGATGTTGAGATCATTACTTTCAAGTCTCCTTATCTTTCTTTATACTGAAGATAGTTCTTCATTACATGTTTAGGGATATTGTTCTATAGAAAAGTTTGGAGCCAATCAGCCACTCCCTGATATTGCAGTATGGATAATTATCTGCCTTTATTTCTCAGCATGTGGACTCCAAGAAATGGGCAACATTGATGACAGTAGACATGGTGGTCGGCTAAGGAAACTTTGTGCAGCAGATAATAGACACATCATATTCATTTCCTTCTGAAATCGGAAGACGAGCAGCAGTGCCATCCGCTCAGAACTGACAGCAAGCACTGGGGCCAGCTACACCCATTTACTGTTTGGAGAAGTTTGGCAAGTCTGGCCAAAAATGGTCTTCACGGAGGAATTGTGGCCAAAAAACATATCTTCAACATGGAAACAAGTCCAAGCAATTCAACTAGTAACAAAAACGGTAGCAGATTTTCTGAACAGACGAGTCATCATTTTAAATATTTGGCTGTAGTGAAAAGCAGTATATTCGCAACTGGCTGGAAAGCAGCACAATAATGCATGTCTACAGGTAACAGTGAAGCATTGTGGACGGTCCTTACAAGTTTCAGCTTGGAGCTGCTTTTCAGTAAATTGAGTTGGGGATTTGGTCAGGATTAATGGTGTCCTTAATGCTCAGATTTACAGGCAGATACTTATTCAACATGTAATACCATCAGTGAAGTATTGATTGGCTCCGAATGTTTTTTGATGCAGGACAATAATCCCAAACATATAGCCAACATCCTTAAGAGCTATATACAGTACAAAGAAGAGCAAGGTTCTATAAGTTATGATATGGAGGCCACTGATCCCTGACCTCAAGATCATTGAGTCTGTCTGGGATTACGTGAAGGGACAGAAGGATTTGCGAGAGCCTACCTCCACAGAAGATCTGTGGTTAGTTCTCCATTATGTTTGGAACAATTGCCCTACCGAGCTTCTTAAAAAAAAACAAAACTGTGTGCAATTGTACCTAGAAGAACTGATGTTCTGATGTTGTTTTGATGGCAAAAGTTAGTCACACCAGATATTGATTTGATTTAGATTTCTCTTTTGTGTACTCACTCTGCATTTTGATGAAAATAAACTATTAACACGTGTATTTTTGAAAGCATTCTTATTTTGCAGCATTTTCTCCATATCTGCCTAAAACTTTTTGCACAATACTGTATAAAACAACAAATATTTTTTTTTTCTTTATAAAATTACATAAATAATACTATTGTGGTTATCAAGGATTGTCAGCTAAGTTTGTTTTATTTCAATATTGAAGAAGTTGTCAAGCCATGGGATACAATAATAGAATAAAGTATACTCTCCTCACTAGTCCTCTGCCGCTGCTCTCCAATACTGCCTGTGTTCTTGTGCCAGTGTTTATACTTCTTATTCTGAACTTACAAGCATCTGACTGATGCAGCCAATCACTGGCTGCAGTAGTGGCAGGTTGGTCACCGCTCCAGACATTGATTGGCTGCAGTGGTCATCATTAGCCCATCAGTACATGTACATTGGAAATTGGTGAAGGATATAGACATCCTTTAAAGAGCAGTGAGGGTTGGTAACACGACTATATTTTATTACTTTAGTGCATTCTTGATTGTTTTTAAAAAATACCGTCAAATTCATGGGTGGATCACTCCTTTAAATGTGTTGGTGTGGTGATAAATCAATCTGAAGCCCTTAGTATTCAGTTTTGTTTGGTCATTTAGTTTGATCATGTAGCATTATTTTATGGTTATTTAAATAAATATCTGACCATATGTACAAGGATTCTCTATACTTAACAATCTCTAAATCTGGTACTATTTATTTGGACTATGCATATCATATTACACAATCCATACATTTATATTGAAAATTTCACTTGCAATGTTTAACATCAGTGCCTATTTTGACCATAATTGTCCTCATTCTGTGATTGATTAGAGTGAATCCCAGTCTTCTCCCACAGCCCATGGCCCCACTATCCGTATTTGGTCAGTATTCGGTCAGTATTTTTTCTCAGGAGTGGGAGCCAAAACCAGGAGTGGGTGATAAATGCAGAATTGGTGACTTGTTTCTATTAGACCTTTTCTCTGATTGTTCCTCACCTGGTTTTGGCTCCCACTCCTGAGAACAAATACTGACCGAATACTGACCAAATACTGATAGTGGGGCCGTGGCCTTACTCTAATTATTCTATAGGTATTTTGGTTCTGAAGCAACATATTTGGTGCTATTAGACTCCCTGCCTGAGATAGTTTGTCTTGTTCATGAGTATGACTAGTAAGTCAATTTATTTATTTCTCGGTAGTATTGCATTACTGGATTCTAAGACTACGTAATACGATAACAGGCTAAAGTGGATATAGATAGCAGATCTCCCAAAGAACATACAAAAGCATGTTTTTGAGTCATAGGAATGAGAAAAATAAAAGGTCTGTTATATTATTGTTAAGGTACTTTGCAAAGGGTACGAGAAAATGCTAAATTTCACAGACACTCCATTAAATGCCTAATTTTATCACTTCACAGCTCTGGATTTGAATAGAAGGCCACATGTGTTTGCTTTCAAAGAAATCTTTTAGACTACTCTGGAAAGGAAGGCTATGCATATAGGACCTTCTAAAGCAATGAAAGATTTTATTTTACCTTTTTAAAATGGCATGTTTTCCTAAAATGAGTGAGGAGCAAAACATAAAGCACCTAGGAGAACAAGGCAGTACAGACAGCCCATCTGCAATTCAACCACATGAAAGACCCATGGGCACATTCAAAACCATTAACAGAAGTGCCAGGAAAATCTGCCAAAGAGCCAGATGCTGCTAAGCATTGAGCGATATCTTCCACAGGTTGTCATCTGAATCCTCTAATTACTAGTCAAAGGGAGAAAGTAAGAAGAATCAGATGATTCATGTACATGAGAACCATGCAGACACATCACCAAGAATGAAGCCAGAAATTGGTGTTTTCAGCCTTCACAATATGGCACTATTATTGTCCAGAGGTTTACTACTATTGACCATGAAGAGAATGTCCCAGATGGGACAATCAGTGATAGATTTACACCAAGAAAACTTTATGTACCAGTGGTGTCCAACCTGCTGTAAAAACCACTACCAACACACCCTGGAGGCTACATTCTGTGCCATGGTTTGCAGTAGCTGAAGAAAGCAAGTTAGTGACCATTGTTATATAATTAATGCACTGAAACCACTTTGAGATGACCACCCAAAATTGCATTAAAAAGGGCTTTTTTATGTTTATTTTCTCAAAAATGTACAGTATACAGTGACAAAAAATATGGTCTGTATACATAAATGGTCGTCTCAAAGTGATGGTCAGATGGAGAGGCTTTACTGCATGTCATTCAAGAGCCAGATTCTGTGATTTGGCAGTGACATGAAGGCCGCTGATTAAGAAACATTTTAGGAACTTAGGTTGGCAACATTTTAGATCATTAGATCTTTATGTTGTACTTTATTAAATACTAAACCAAAGCTGTAACTTTAAAAAAATGTATATTGTCCATCTGGGACATTGGCCAAATATGTCAGCGACTGGAACCTAATAATTAGCCCCCTGCATCATCCATTAATTGTACTCGTAGAAAGGGACACAATGATTATAAATACATGATCTTTCATACAGGTTGATCTTGGAGGTATAAACCTTTTAATGCTCCTACCAAATAATGATTTCAGCATGATAAAGAAGGGCTAGTTTGTTAGAAGTAGACAGATACAGGTGGTTTTAGGGAACAGACGTGAGCCTAAAAAAGTTCCTTAGTTCCCACCTGTGTTGTACTCTGCTACGGCATAGCTGAGGAATTCCTGGCAGTAATGGATTGGAAAACAGAAGTATTGATTAGACTGTAAACACATTATAATTAATAAGAAAAAAATGGAAAGTTAAAGCCCCTTGTGTACCAAGAATTGAGCATTAAGTTGAATCAAATAATTTGATTTAAAAAAAATGCAAAAAACCCTAAATAGTTCTTTATAAATCATACATACAGCGGGTGAAATAAGTATTGAATATATCACCAATTTTCTAAGTAAATATATTTCTAAAGGTGCTATTGACATGAAATTTTAACCAGATGTCAGTAACAACTCATCCAATCCACACAGACAAAGAAATCAAACAATAGACGTCCATAAATTAAGTTATATGTAATAACAATAAATGACACAGGGAAAAAGTATTGAACACGCTTACTGAAATGTAATTAATACTTCGTACAAAAGCCTTTATTGGTGATGACTGCTTCAAGACGCTTCCTGTATGGAGAAACTAATCACGTGTTTTTCCCATTCTCCCACAAAACACTCTTCAAATCTTGAAGGTTCTGTGGACTCCTTCTATTAACTCTGAGCTTTAGTTCCTTCCATAAATTTTCTGTTGGATTCAGCTCAGGTGATCGGCTGGGCCATTCTAGCAGCTTTATATTCTTTCTCCAAAACCAATTGAGAGTTCCCTTGGCTGTGTGTTTGGGATCATTGTCTTGCTGAAATGTCCACCCTCATTTTATCTTCATGATCCTGGTAGATGGCAGCAGATTTTTATCAAGAATGTCTCTGTACATTTGTCCATTCATCCTTCCTTACTTCATTTACATGAAGTTTGCCACCTCCAAACTTCACTGTTGGTATGGTGTTTTTGGGGTGATATGCAGTGCATTTTGGTCTCCAAACATGGTGTGTATTATGGCATTCGAAGAGTTCAATTTTGGTCTCATCTGACCAGACTATATTCTCCCAGAATTTCACAAGTTTGTCTAAATGTTGTTGAGTAAACTTTAAACGCATTTGAACATGCTTTTTTTTCAGCAATGGAGTCTTGCGTGCTGAGCGTGCATACAGGCCATGGAGGTTTAGTGCATTACTTATTGCTTTCTTTGAAACAATTGTACCTGCTAATTCCAGGACTGTCTGTAGCTTTCTACAGGTGGTCCTTGGCTTTATATGAAATCTTGCGGGGAGCACCTGGTCATATCCAGTTTATGGTGAAATGATGTTCTTTCCACTTCCAGATGGCCCCAACTGTGCTCACTGGTACCTTCAGTTCTTTAGAAATTCTTCTGTAACCAATGCCATCAGTATGTTTTGCAAACAGTAAGGTCGTGAAGGTCTTGAGACAGCTCACTGGTTTTACCCATCATGAGATATTTATTATGTAGCACCTTGGTAATGAGACACCTTTTTATAGACCATCAGTTGAACAAGCTGATATTATTTTTAACTAAGTGGCAGGATTGCTTTTTAATTACTGATAGATTTCAGGTGGTGTCATGGCTTTTTGCACCTTCTTTCTTCATGTGTTCAACACTTTTTGCCTCGATCATTTCTCATTATTACACAACTTAATTTAAAGACAGCTATGGTTTGATTTTTTGCCTATGTGGATTGGATGGGTTGTTACTGACATCTGGTGAGAATTTCATGTCAATAGCACCTTTACAAATATATTTACTTAGAAAATTGGTGACTGTTCAATGCCTTTTTCATCCACTGTATGTTAGAAATCTGTTCATTCATTACAACCCATATATTAAATAGAAAAAAAAAATATAAAAGATGGGATGTTCAGAGAACTACAGAGAAAAAAAATAAAAAAAATGACAGAATTGTACTTTTTTACATTTTGCCTAAAAAAATAATAATAATTATATCGCCCACTATTAAAATATCAGTATGATGGAAACATAATCAAAACTCTTCTTTTACATTACTGATTTTTAAACAAGAATAGCTACATTTATCAGGATATTTTTGCCTCTCCATTAAAAGCATCCTGCATTTCTAAAACTGTAGCTCCGAGTGTTGACATGTTCGTGTGAGCCAGCTAATGGCAAATCATTCTTAGGATACCTTCACCTTTCACTTTGACTATAGAAAGAAGTAGACTCAAATCTCAGACAGCTCACACAACCTGTCCTTGTCAATGCTGCCAATCCAGTGAGAATCAAAACAGCAAGTTAATAACAACTCTGGGGTAGTTTCAACTATTATTAGAAAATAGTACTAGAAAAGGTAGCAATAGTAGTAGCAGCAGTACAGCAGCAGGAGTAACTGCAGTAGTAGGATCTTCTTCATACAATTTATATTTGTATTACACTACACAAAGAGTCAGTCAAAATATTGGACTACTGGATTCTTGATTCTGATATTCTGTAAAACCGGAGTACAGTCCGGTCCTATAAAACGTGTGTATGGCCATAAATAGTACACAGGTATTAAAGATGCTGCCGCTTTTCAATAGTATACATAATACCATCATGCAGTGTCCAAGAACTATGCGCTATGCAAATAATGCTCCATTAAAGAATACCTATCTGTGGCTGCCCTTTTTATTTAACTAAACAATGGGCAACCACAGATTGATGACTTTACAAAATATCACCTATTAAAAAAAATGCAGCCACAGATTGACAATAAGTACTCTTTATAGCAGTGTTCTCCACCTTGTGTCTCACAAGCCACATGTGGCTTGCCTGCTGTTGCTGTGTGGCTTGTGGCGATCTACGAGCTTGGTGCATTAGTGCTGGGCAAGCAGCGCCACTAAGCACTTTGATTCAGGGCCTGCACCCTGAACCATAAGTGCATTGTCCAGAATTTCTAGGGCTGCAATTTAGTCAATTTTAAATAACATTTATTATATTCTACAAAAGCTACTTAGGGCACACACAAAGGTTGCTGGGCAGCGTAACTCTTCCTCGCGAATAGTATTCTCCCGCTCTCTGCTTCTAGAAGGGCATGTGCACATACAGGGCTGGATCAAACGTAGAGGCACCACTAGGTAAACTCTATGCCGACGGATCTTACTGACCCTGTGACTTTTCTTCCAGAGCAGGATGTGAGGAACTGCCCTGGGACGCCAACTGCTGCCTGTCAGATTAATCACAGCATTAATGACAGGAAAAAGTGCAGTGAGAGATTTGAAGCAGTGATTTAAAGAGATTCAGGGTCTTACACTCGCTACCCCCGCTGATCAGCTGTTCTCAGTGTCGGTGGCCGCCTGCCAGAAATGCTCAATTGTGGAGTTGCTCCATCTTCTAATAGTGGCCACGTCAGGGTACTGCACATTCGCCTCCTATTAATTTGAATAAGAGGCGAATGTCAAGAAACTGTAGCAGTATTTCCAGGGTCAATGGGCTTCTTCCCAGTCTCTCAAGCTAGGAGGACCCTAGACTATCCCTGTTCCCAAGATTACCCCTGATGGTGAATATGCTGGGGTCTCGTACCTTTAGATGCTCCTATATGCACTTTGATCGGTTTACTAACCCACTCAGGGAGGTATGGAACAGAAGTGTATAGATAACACAAACTTGATAGACTGAGGAACAGACAGGGATAAAAGAAAACTACAATCATACAAATACACTTACAAAACAACAGAGTGGAAATCAAGGGAACAGTAGGAAGGGTAAACCAAATGAGCAGAGGATTAGGATAAACACACAATACCAAATCCACACAGATATCTCCTGTAAACTGCACCAAACGACTGCTACTAACTCAGAACTCTCCTTCACTACCAAATCAGGAAGTTGTAACCATCACCAGCAATTCCCCAGTGCAAAAGGTGAGCATATGTACCTGAGAGGAGTGGCCAACATAAAATAGCCTTAATTCAGGACAGAAAGCTCCAGGAGATTTAACTGATTAACCCTTGCAATAACAGAGCAAGGAAGACCTGTACTGCTAAAAGAAAGGTGAAGCAGATCTAATACATGCAGGGGTTTGTGTAACCAGATGCTGCAATCTTCTGGCCCCCCTCTATCACGGTATCCCTGTGACAGCGAATGTGCTGTACCCAGTCGTGGCCACTATCAGAAGACAGAGCAGCTCCACAATTGAGCAATTCCGGTCAGAAGTTGTCGCTGCCGTCACCGAGAGCAACTGATTGGTGGGGGGTGCAGGGTGTCGGACCCAGACCAATCAGACATTCCTATACAAAAGACTTATCCATAGGACCTAAGGATAGGTAATTAATGAAAAATCTTTGAACAACCTCTTTAATGATTGTGATTCCGATGCTTTGTGCTCACTGGTTGGTGCAGGATAAGGGTTCTCAGCAACACACAGTACCGACCAATGATCACAGAGCTCCAAGCACACAGTCACTAAATCACTGCTTGTAATCTCTGACAGAGATGCCTCATGTCATCAATGCTCTCATGAATCCAAGTTCTAACTGGCCCCTGACCCTATCCCCCCCCTTCAGTGGAGCATATATATATATATACATATATATATATATATGTATATATATATATATATATATATATATAAATATATACACTGCTGAAAAAAATAAAGGGAACACTTAAACAACACAGTGTAACTCCAAGTCAATAACACTTCTGTGAAATCTACCTGTCCAGCTATAAAGCAACACTGATTGTGAATCAATTTCTCCTGCTGATGTGCAAATGAAACAGACAACTGGTAGAAATGTGACAGACGTGACAGAGTCTGGAGACGCCGTGGAGAGCGATCTGCTGCCTGAAACATCCTTCAGCATGACTGGTTTGGCAGTGGGTCAGTAATGGTGTGGGGTGGCATTTCTTTGGAGGGCCGCACAGCCCTCCATGTGCTCACCAGAGGCAGCCTGACTGCCATTAGATACCGAGATGAGATCCTCAGACCCCTTGTGAGACCATATGCTGGTGCGGTTGGCCCTGGTTTCCTCCTAATGCAGGACAATGCCAGACCTCATGTGGCTGGAGTGTTTCAGCAGTTCCTGCAAGATGAAGGCATTGAAGCTATGGACTGGCCCGCCCGTTCCCCAGACCTGAATCTGATTGAGCACATCTGGGACATCATGTCTCGCTCTATCCACCAATGTCACGTTGCACCACAGACTGTCCAGGAGTTGGCAGATGCTTTAGTCCAGGACTGGGAGGAGATCCCACAGGAGACCATCCGCAACCTCATCAGGAGCATGCCCAGGCATTGTAGGGAGGTCATACAGGCATGTGGAGGCCACACACAATACTGAGCCTCATTTTGACTTGTTTTAAGGACATTACATCAAAGTTGGATCAGCTTGTAGTGTGTTTTTCCACTTTAATTTTGGGGGTGACTCCAAATCCAGGCCTCCATTGGTTAATAAATTTGATTTCCATTGATGATTTTTGAGTGATTTTCTTGTCAGCACATTCAACTTTGTACAGAACAAAGTATTCAATGAGAACATTTCATTCATTCAGATCTAGGTTGTGTCATTTGAGTATACCTTTTATTTTTTTGAGCAGTGTATATATATATATATATATATATATATATCTACAGTACAGACCAAAAGTTTGGACACACCGTCTCATTTAAAGATTATTCTGTATTTTCATGACTATGAAAATTGTACATTCACACTGACGGCATCAAAATTATGAATTGACACATGTGGAATTATATACTTAACAAAAAAGTGTGAAACAACTGAAAATATGTCTTATATTCTAGGTTCTTTAAAGTAGCCACCTTTTGCTTTGATGACTGCTTTGCACACTCTTGGCATTCTCTTGATGAGCTTCAAGAGGTAGTCACCGGAAATGGTCTTCCAACAATCTTGAAGGAGTTCCCAGAGATGCTTAGCACTTGTTGGCCCTTTTGCCTTCACTCTGCGGTCCAGCTCACCCCAAACCTTCTCGATTGGGTTCAGGTCTGGTGACTGTGGAGGCCAGGTCATCTGGCGTAGCACCCCATCACTCTCCTGCTTGGTCAAATAGCCCTTACACAGCCTGGAGGTGTGTTTGGGGTCATTGTCCTGTTGAAAAATAAATGATGGTCCAACTAAACGCAAATCGGGTGTAATATCATGCCGCTGCAAGATGCTGTGGTAGCCATGCTGGTTCAGTATGCCTTCAATTTTGAATAAATCCCCAACAGTGTCACCAGCAAAGCACCCCCACACCATCACACCTCCTCCTCCATGCTTCACGGTGGGAACCAGGCATGTAGAGTCCATCCGTTCACCTTTTCTGTGTCGCACAAAGACACGGTGGTTGGAACCAAAGATCTCAAATTTGGACTCATCTGACCAAAGCACAGATTTCCACTGGTCTAATGTCCATTCCTTGTGTTCTTTAGCCCAAACAAGTCTCTTTTGCTTGTTGCCTGTCCTTAGCAGTGGTTTCCTAGCAGCTATTTTACCATGAAGGCCTGCTGCACAAAGTCTCCTCTTAACAGTTGTTGAAGAGATGTGTCTGCTGCTAGAACTCTGTGTGACATTGAACTGCGATTTCTGAGGCTGGTGACTTGGATAAACTTATCCTCAGAAGCAGAGGTTACTCTTGGTCTTCCTTTCCTGGGGCGGTCCTCATGTGAGCCAGTTTCTTTGTAGTGCTTGATTGTTTTTGCAACTGCACTTGGGGACACTTTCAAAGTTTGACCAATTTTTCCGACTGACCTTCATTTCTTAAAGTAATGATAGCCACTCGTTTTTCTTTACTTAGCTGCTTTTTTCTTGCCATAATACAAATTCTAACAGTCTATTCAGTAGGACTATCAGCTGTGTATCCACCTGACTTCTGCACAACACAACTGATGGTCCCAACCCCATTTATAAGGCAAGAAATCCCACTTATTAAACCTGACAGGGCACACCTGTGAAGTGAAAACCATTTCCGGTGACTACCACTTGAAGCTCATCAAGAGAATGCCAAGAGTGTGCAAAGCAGTCATCAAAGCAAAAGGTGGCTACTTTGAAGAACCTAGAATATAAGACATATTTTCAGTTGTTTCACACTTTATTGTTAAGTATATAATTCCACATGTGTTAATTCATAGTTTTGATGCCTTCAGTGTGAATGTACAATTTTCAAAGTCATGAAAATCTTTAAATGAGAAGGTGTGTCCAAACTTTTGGTCTGTACTTTATTTATATATTTATTAATACATATATAATAATACACAATAATAATAATAATTTTTATTTATATAGTTCCAACATATTCCGCAGCACTTTACAATTAAGCAGGGACATGTACAGACAATAAAAGCAATACAATGTATCACAGTTCAACAGTCACATGAGAAGTGCGGGCCCTGCTCACATCCTTACAATCTTTATGGAAATAGGGGGACACAATAGATAGAACATGGTCATCAGCCAGTATTTGTCTAAGTGCAGGTAACGTGTGCTATTGGGTGCATGGAGGATGTGGAGTCAGATGAATAGGCAGGAGCAGATTAAGATTAAGATTTAGGGGGGAACAGGGGAGAGTTAGGTTAGTGAGTTGAGAGGATAGGTTTGTCTAAACAGATGTGTTTTTAAAGCATGTTTAAAAACATGGGGGCAAGATATTAATTGAATCGCTTGAGGTAGTGTATTCCAGAAAACTGGTGCAGCAGGAGAGAAGTCTTGGAGACGGAGGTGTGAGGTTAGGATTAAGGAGGGTGTTAGTCTTAGATCAATTGTAGAATGGAGGGCACGGGAGGGGTGATGGACAGAAATGAGGGAAGAGATATAGGGCGGTGTAGAACTGTGAAGAGCTTTGTGGGTGAGAGAGATGAGTTTTTATTGTATTCTGTAATAAATGAGTAACCAATGTAATGACTGGTACAGGGTAGAGGTGTCAGTGAAGCGACCTGATAGAAATACGACCCTGGCTGCTGCATTCAGAATGGACTGGAGAGGAGAGAGTTGTTTAGAGGGAGACCGATTAGAAGAGAGTTGCAGAGTCCAGATGAGAGAGAATAAGAGCGACAGTAAGAGTTTTTGTAGTATCAAAGGTGAGAAAAGGTCAGATTCTGGAGATGTTTTTAAGGTGCAGGTGACACGAGCGAGTGATTGCTTATGGGGAATAAAGGAAAGTTGTGTGTCAAATATGACCCCAAGACAGCAAGCTTGCTGCTTGGGAGTTATGGTGGCACCACACAAGGAAATTGCAAAGTCATCTATAGGTAGGTTAGTAGAGAGAGGAAAAATAAGGAGTTCAGTTTTGGAGATTCAGTTTCAGATAGAGGGAGGAAATGATGTTCGAGACAGCAGACAGACAAGCACTGGTATTTTGTATTAGAGTGGGGGTGATGTCAGGAGATGAGGTATATAATTGGGTGTTAGCATAGAGATGATACTGGAAACCAAATCTGCAGATGGTTTCTTCAGATGGTTTCTCCAATAGGGGAAGTATACAAAGAGAAGAGGAGGGGGCCTAGGACTGATCCTTGTGAAACCTCGATAGTAAGAGGAAGGTTAGAGGAATAAGAAAATACATACATACACATATATACACACACTGTACCTGTATGATATATAAATACAAAGTAATTGCCAAAGACATAAAGGTATAGCATATACCAGAAGATTCACTAGGCATCTAATTCCAGGGCTTGTGCTCCTTATTATAAGTGTAATGCTCCAATCTATTTAGTTTGTGCTTTTTTTAAAAAACAAGGCTGGGGTGCAGGGAGACTTTGGCCGTAACAGGTTGCCGTATAGCCCCAGTGTATGTGTCACTGCTACATTGCAGCGTAATACAGGTAAATAGGGTTGCATTGTTTGTGACCCCTTGAGTACTGCAACAATAATGTCACAAAAAATCTGTCTGGGTCTGATTTCTGTGACTTGTTTGTCAAAGTAGCGGTACCCTAGGTATTGCAATGCATCCCCATTTACTCGTATTGACACTGTGACATGTGTCATAGCCAAAGTTGTTGTGTAGCCTCAGCCTAAAGTTTTTTTTACTCTCTTTCAGTGCCTGCACAAATGCAATTTGCATACAGCGTGGAGCTCACTAGTGAATTCACAAGAGCCACCAGTCTTGAGTGTATCTTATCATTATTATGTGTACTATTATCTGTACTTGGAGAGCTATTGCTGTGTTATCTGTGGTGTTCAATTTTTCTTTGAGGGGAGAAAGGGGATTGGTGGCATCTAAACATGTTTCGGACCTTGGGCCCTTGAGCTTTTGTGACCCAAGAAATGCCCCTGTTGCTGGTAGAGCAGACAGGCTCGAGCTGCACAAAGTGGAGATGGAGGAAAAGCCATTTAAAAGTTGTAGATTGGCAGCGCTGCGACTGTCTCCTCTTCCTTACTGTTGATACCATCCACTTTAGTGTATGCGGCTGCTTCCTCCTCCTTGCTTGTTTCATGCCATCGTCCTTAGCACTGCAGGCCCCCTGGCCACTTCCCTACCTGCTCCAAACTGCATGCTCATCTACTGTATGAGTATCAACCATTCATACAGATAGCTGCTACCCAATCCTACCCTCTCCCAAAATCCAGCAACAGTTATTTAGTGAGTGAAAGGAAGGGAGGTCATAAGAATGGTGATTTTACATAATTACTGCTAATTGTTAAAAGATTATTATGGCACCAGTGGTGCATCAAGTTTACAGATCCCTGCTGAGATGCAAGTGTGATCAGCAGGTATTCTTCATCTCTCCTATTTATCAGGACAGGTGTACAACATCTGCCTATGGCATATTCATCTCGACAGACATCTGTAGACGTGACGTCACCCAATACAGAAGTGAGAAGACCCTGAATAATACTTTTAAACATGAATCTGAGTTTATTGTAAGTTCTGTGCCATTTGGACAGCTTTAATGTATTATCTGGCTCCATTCACTTCCATATGGAGAGGTGAGAGGTACTGGTGATGTCACAATGCGTGCTGGGATGTGTGCACCATCGACAGGTATCTGTAGACGTGACAGTATATTACTAGTACTGCTTGCCTTCCTAATACAGAAATGAGCTGGAGCCAGAATAACCCTTTCATTACTAGTTATCAGTCACAATATAGCTTCTATAATTTCTTCGCACAGAACATGGCTCGCGACGATCTCCCAGAGCTGAATGAGGTTCTCAAGGTTAAAAATACTTGAGGACAACTGTTTTAAAGAGTCTTCATAATACTGACATATACAGCAGTTTCATCATCTTAATTCTATTGAATTCTCAAACATCTCATATACTCATACAGTGATATATTGTCCGTTAGCCATTGATCACAATTTTAGAAAAGCTTTATCCTTTTTTTTATTTGTTTACCGGTTAGGAAATTGTAGTCTTTAAAAAGGTATGCCAATTTACACCACACTGACAAGGGGTTCTTTTGCCCTTCATCAGACATCATTCGATGTATGTGTTGGGAGTTTTCTTATAGCATGCGCCAAATTTGTCACATAGTAATGTAAAGATAGCACTGACCATTGAAACATCAATAACTGCAATTGGCTTTATTATATATAACTCTACTTATGGTATTCATTTGCATTAAAAGCATAAATCTATAAGGGTAGCTGACCTTGTAAATGTATTGCAGTTAAAGTATGGGGCTGTAAAATTACATATAAAATGGATAACACTGCTAGCTGTATGAAGGCATAGAATGCACATGTACAGGATCATAGCTTTTTGAAACAATGTCTATACAGTATGTCTATGCCGATAACAAAATAATTTTCTAACGGTGCTCATCTACATTACAGAAAACTTTCTCTTGATGGGACTGGCTAACTATCCTACATACATAGGGATAATATTTCAGTTGTCCAAGAATCAAAGCTATGAAATACAGTGACTCAAACACTGCAACATTAATATATTATATTATCTGCCACATAGTAGATAATTACCATTATACAGTCCTCAATAGGCTTGGACTGTCCCACTGGAGAGCAGCTGAATTTACCTGTGGGCCCCTGTGCTGGGATAGGCCATCCAACCTGTACATCATCAATGTTTGGCACAGTACACTTAATGCAACATGAACAGACAAGGGAAGCATCTAAACATTCATTTAACAAACTACCCAGTCTATAAATATATGAAAGCATAGACAAATCTGTGAACAAGAGTCAGGTAATGTTTCATGCAGCTGAACAGTAGGTCCCCAGAATGAACGTCACTGGTTGACCATTGGCACCGCAATCTGACACTGGTCCTCAACCATCATACTTTACAGTGCTAAAAAAGGAGCAGCACACAATGCCTATAAACAAAAAAAAAACAAAGAAGACCCCAGCGCTCCAAACTAAATTGTGAGCTCTTTTGTCCACTCATTAGTTGGGATGCAATGTTTCAAACCCTTGGGGTCTTTGTCAAGCTTACTAAACACTCTCATAAGTTGAAAAGTTGTGATTTTCTCAGCTTTTTTTAATTAAAAATAGTTTTTTGAGTTCACCTGTCCATTTTAGGACATGATCAGATATCAAAATCAAACATCAGAATGATGTCAGTTTGGGGCTAAATAACCTGTCTGGCAAGTGATCCTGACGAGTGATCCTGACGAGTGACTTTGACAAGTGACTTTGACAAGTGACTTTACAAATGTAATAATAATAAAAAAAGTAACTGTTCGCTGATGGGACTTGAACCCAAAATTCTGTGTCCCAAAGCCAGGGCACTAACCACCGAGCCATTAACTCAGTTGTAATAACCTAGGAGTTCTATTTGGTTATATGATTTTCAGTCAAATTTGTCTAAAACTTATTGGGACTTATGCACAGACTGCAAGCAAGCCAAATTGAAATGATGTTTGATTTTGATGTGTGAGTCTGATGTGTGACTTTCTTCAAAAATCAGCATCAGAATCACAATGACTTTTAGTCACCCTGAGTATTTTCTTGGTCGATCTCATAAGACAAGAAAAGCTATTAGTTAGTATCACTTGACTGGATAGCTTAATGGTAAGGCATCAGCCTATGACAATACAGTGTTAATTCTTTTTCCTATCAGGATTTGAACTCTTATTATTATTTTTTTTAATTATGCCTATTTAGCACACAAACTACAGGGGTGTTTTACTTTTAATATCTGACACTCTGATTGTCATCCTGATGTGTTAAGAGTTTCAGACACGCCATTTATTTGTATGGTAAATTACATAGCCAAAGTAAATTGGGAGTTTGCAGCCAGTACTTGGGTGGATGGAAATAAAAATTTGTAGTTTGTGTGCTAAATAGGCATAATTAAAAAAATAATAATTCTTATTCCTATCAGAATTTGAACTCTTAACACTGTAGTCTCAGAGGCTGATGCCTTACCAGTGCACTATCCAGTCAAGGGATACTAACAGATAGCTTTTCTTGTCTTATGAGATCAATCATGAAAATACTCAAGGTGACTAAAAGTCATTATGATTCTGATTCTGATGTTTGAAGAAAGTCACACATCAGACTTACACATCAAAATCAAACATCATTTGAATTTGGCTTGCTTGCAGTCTGTGCATAAGTCCCAATGAGTTCTAGACAAGTTTGCACTGAAAATCATATAACCAAATAGAACTCCTAGAGTTTTACAACTGAGTTTAGCTTAGTGGTTAGTGCACTGGCTTTGGGACACAGAATTTTGGGTTCAAGCCCCATCAGCGAACAGTTACTTTTTTTATTATTATTATTATTATAGTTGTAAAAGTCACTTGTCAGAGTCACTAGTCAAAATCACTTATCAAAATCAGTTCTCAGACAGGGTATGTAGCCTCAAACTGACATCATTCTGATGTTTGAT
Source organism: Phyllobates terribilis (assembly GCF_046119375.1). Lineage (NCBI taxonomy): Eukaryota > Metazoa > Chordata > Amphibia > Anura > Dendrobatidae > Phyllobates > Phyllobates terribilis. The sequence continues at coordinate 527,043,105 of NW_027362763.1, read as the reverse complement.
TTTGATATCTGATCATGTCCTAAAATGGACACTGTACACCTGATATCTGCATGTACAGTAACTATGGGACTTGGAATGTGCTACTAAACTCTACTATATAGGTGCAGTAAATACTACCACAACGTTCTCAAATAAGGCTGGGTTCACATTGATACAGTACTCTTTGCCGAGCATTTAGAGTTTCCAAAGGAATCTCTGATAGACTGTACTCTGACAGGAACCCAGACAGAGCTGTGATAGAGCTACTCACTTGAATAAAGCCACTGGAGTCACTGTGGACACTGGTCTTCACCATGACTGTCAGGATTCCAGTCAGATTGCAGATTTTCAGGGATTCCGACAGAAAACCCAACATAGTGCTTGCCGGAGAGCAGTGTATTAATGTGAACCTAGCCTAATACCAACATATAGTATCAAATAACAGCTCCATGCATAAAGCAATCTAGAACCGGATATATATAATGTCTGAATATAACTGGTATTTATTAATATTGGGATTCATGATGGTCACAAGTTTCATGGATCAGGAGATCTGCCGTGATCCCTTTCATTATGGGCACCTGTTATGCCCAATGTGTAGACCCCTAAAGCCTGAAAATAAATATTAGTTTGTTCTTTTTTCAAGTGTTCCTCAGACAGAAAAAAAAACATGGAGCATTGTAGCTATTCTTTTGAAGCTATAGCTTCATTTGGCTCTAATTCTGCTAAATGACTCCTGAATTGGCTACTGTTCTGCTTACCTATAATGGCTTCCATGTGTTCTACCTTCTGACTAAACTACATGCAAAATATATTTATCTGAAAAACAGACAATAAATACAGAAATGTATACTAACTGTATGGAGATGATGTATTCTTATGATCAATTACATGGCATATAATGTATCTAGTGTATATGATATACCCACAATCTGTGAGTAAACAAATTCTATGCACGTAGAAAGTGTGGTAATTATTGAGGGTAATAACTACATGAACCACTAGAGTGCGCTTCAACACTGCAATATTTAGCTATTTTTTTTAAGCTGAAAAGCCAAAATGTACACAGTGTGATAAAATGCATTGTTTCAGTGGCAGGATTTTCATATATACAGCCAGTATATATATATAAATATTCATCAATATGTTATGTGGTAGAAATATACATACGTAGTTATTTCTGTACCACTAAATTGCTTGGTAAAATAGATCGCAACAACTTATAACCTTGAGAGGACGACACCAAAAACTCTCCATATTGAAGCTTACAGTATCTTCCTGGATCACTTTGAGTGTGACAAAGAACAAAGAACGGATAGCCGGTTTCACTGCAGTTAAATTTGCATTTTTAGAATTAAATCGAATTAAGCCAGTCATACACATAAGATAAGCAGTCAGCCAAACGATCCCCCTAAACCCTTTATAAATGTATTCTGCTTGTTGAACGCCCCATAATCATAGCTGGCTGAGAAGTATCCATATTATTTCAAAGGAAAAAGGGAGACAAGATGTTGCCAGACACATGATAATAGATTATCTCCTGGCAAAACATTGGATCAATCATGCTGAAAGCCATCAAACCAATACTTGTTCCATACAATAGGGGCAGTCAAGAATCTGGAATCTGGAATTAATGTTATGGCCTCCAAATACTTTAGACTAACAAAGATCAAAACTACCAATATTGCCAGGCTTGGCCATCACCCTGATATGCATTTTCCCTGACAGATGATTGTCAGGGAGATAAGCAGGTTCCCGTGTGTCTCATTTTGCACTGCAGAACCTTTAATTTTTGGCGAGATAAGCCGCTGTCAGTGATGTGTGGCATAGTCTCTGGGAGACAGCAGAGGAATGCTCAGCAGGGTGAGCACTTCTCTGCACAGAGTTGTTGGGAGAGATAGCTGTCAGCAGACCAATTACCGTATTTTTCGGACTATAAAATTTGGGAGGAAAATAGGGGTGCATCTTATAGTCCGAATGCAGCTTAACAGGGGTGGTGGTGGCTGCGTAGCATGGTCACAGGGGGCAGGGTCGCCGCTGCAGGAAGCTGGCAGCGGCAGGAGTGCTGTGGGCCCTGGGCTGGGAGAAGGGGGGGGTGTCCCGGTGGTGCGAGGCAGGAGCCATTTATCCCCTAGCGGTGGCCTTCAGGAAAATGTCGGTGGTGCAAGGCAGGAGCCATTGATCTCCTGGCAGTGGGCTTCAGAAAAATGGCAGCAGTGGCTGCGTATATGCAGATTGAGATCTGCGCCATGTTCCTAAAGCCCTACGCTCCTGCCTCACACCACTGACATTTTCCTGAAGCCCATGCCGGGAGATCAATGGCTCCTGCCTCACACTGCCTGGGCATACCCTCCTCCCAGCCCAGGGCCCATAGCATTGCCCCACTACTGCCGCTGTCGGCTTCCTGAAGCGGTGACCCTGCCTCCTATGACCCTACTCCATTGCCGCCCCCTCCCGGTAAACTAAATTTGGACTATAAGATGGACCCACATTTTAACATTAAAAAATAATTTTTTCCCATTTTCCTTCTCTAAATTTGGGGTGCGTGTTATGATCCGGTGAGTCTTATAGTCTGAAAAATACGGCACTCAATCCATCGTTCAGCCAACAGCCATCTATTGCATATGGAGCTCTTTATATGTAAAGACAACTTTAGAATAAAGAGAATTTAGTTTCATTAGTTCTGATTCTACTTACAAATCTGATCTATAATCAATCATATACCTTAAATGAAATTATCTATTATTACTGGTAATTTATCCAGGGCTGAAATTTAGTCTAGTTATTCTACAATATGCACCCAAAATAATTGTGTTTCACATAAAATTTTGCGACTTCAAAGTGTTTCATGACATATTTCTGGTATAATCGCTTTGATGAATCGGGCCTGAATGTGCAGAATTCCTAGGGTTAAGTGCTCATCTATTATTATTATTTTTTTTTTTTGCTTCTTTTTCATTCTGATATGAAGACATTACCACAGGAGGTACATGTACTGGTCTCTTTTGGGTCTCTCTTTTTTTGTGATTTTATTTAGGGTGCGTACAGACACATCTTACCCTTCTGTAGTGTTATTATATTGTAGGAGCGCTAGTGTTCATTTGTAAACACATTTAAGGACACATCCACAGAGAATCCTTAAAATTTATCAATAAATAAAAATGCCCATATCGCTCAAATTGTATTTAAAGACAACACAGAAAAAACTGAATATTTAGGGAAGGTACGGGAATAAAATAAGCACAAAATCTGGCCACTTTGTACCTGGTGACAAGTACTATTCCACAATAGTCATTACATAGGGTAATTGTAATAAATGTATAATTATTACAATGTTTGTATTTCAGCTTCTCATCTTCATGATCAGGATTTCATTATTTTATGATGAATTTATCGTTTTTAAATGTTTTCAATCAATTAACCATCAGCAAGCAGACAATGTAGATACAGTATGTCAGGTTGCACTATATAGTTTCATTTTCTGCTAATACTATAGGTATTCCTTTTTCCAGAGAAATGATGATATCTAATACTCCTGCTGACACAGGCTATTCTCTTCCAAATGTCGACATCATGGAGTATAGAGTTAGACTAAAAGGTTTATTAATATATTTGAGGAAAGTGCAATAATGCTATACATAGCAAATTTTTATAGATCTAGTTTTTCAACATATTCACTTACATAGGTAGTGACTTATAGGTCAAGTTCAAATGACCATATTTTTGGTCCAATTGCTTTCCTTAGAAAAAAAAAACCTGAGCAATGTTATTTAATGGTTCAGATGTGGTTTTTTTTTCATGGATCGAATCTATGCGTCAAAAAAATTGCAGCATGCGCTGTTTTTTTTTTTCCCATTTCATGTTTTTTTTTTTTTTTTTGTGCAGGTGAGTTTTATTTTAACATATGAATAACTTTAAACTTGTCAAATATCTGTTTTTGATTAACTAAACTGTCATTCACATCCATAGGATAAATCTTCCCATGAGGAGATCGTCTGTAATTTCGTCAAGATAAAAATACTTAATCATAGTATTTTACGGTTTCTGACATTAAAGACAAATTAGAATTCAGATTTCATGTTTCTAGTACAAAGCACAAACAATAAATCTGATTGATTGATTGACTGATTCTTGAGGCTAACAAACTTCCATAGGATAAGGATAAATGTTTTCAGCAGAGAAGTTTCATATAAAAATTATACTTGTAGCATGTGTATCCTACAAACAATTCTTATTCAATATACAGTGTTTCTCCGAAAATAAGACAGGGTTTTATATAATTTTTTGCTCCAAAAGATGGGTTACGGTTACGGCTTATTTTCAGGGAATGTCTTATTATTTCCATGGGCAACAATCCAGATTTATTCTTGAACAAAAGAAAATCAACATTTATTCAAATATAATCCATTCATCACACACACAATGCACATGCACATGTACATACACACATTGTACATGCACATGTATACACAGACTGCACATACACATGTAAATATACAAACACTGCACAAAAAGTACATAGCAGCCTATCTTCTCTTCAGTTCCTCTAGATCCTGCAGTTAACGGACATTTGGTGACATCAATCATGGTCCCATGATCGTGATGTCACTAATGGTCCTTGAGCGGTGTAAACCTCAGAATTGAAATGCTAGGGGCCCCTAAGAGAGTGAGGGCCCCGGGAAACTTTTCCAGAAACATTTTAGTGTCACCTATTTGCAAGGCTTGTTAAAGGGTTGATATTGACTTTTAGGATTGCCACTTCCAATAGGTAGAACTAGAGTTCAAGTCCTCTTCCTCTCTGAAGGGGCAATTTGCAAATTAAATTTCCAAGAGCAGCACTGCAAGGCTTATAAGCCTCCTCAAATTGGCTTGCCAGGCCAGGCATGTCACTCTCCACAAGGAGAAACATTACCCCTTAGATGCCAGTCTTAAGCCTCTCACCTAGCCAAATCAGATCTCATGCTTTGCACTGACGAGGGGCAATACCCCAAAAAACATGGTCTGCAAATGGAGATTCTGGTCTTGGCTTTTATCCTAAGTCAGGTGACAAGGCTCGTTAAAGGGTCGATATTGATTTTTAGGATTGCTACTTCTAATAGGTTGCACTAGAGTTCAAGTCCTCTTCCTTTCTGAATATGCAATTTTCACAGATAATCAATGTCATTCACTTTTCCTGTCAGTGGTTTTAGTGTTCTGATAAATCAGTAACTACTTTTGATAGTTCTACTTTAAAAAAGGTTCTCTGTGTATATGTATTTATTTGTAAAAATATAGCAATTATAGCAGTTATAACAATACAGTTGAGTACTACCATGACTGAGTCAAATGGGCAACTTGATAAAAACAAGGAAAATACTATAATGTTACAATGTTCTTTAACCCTTGAGAACACTATAACATTATGCACAATTTTAAAGCCAGACACAAAATAGAAACAAAAATAACAATAAGCTGTGGCAACAGCGTCTAGTCTAATTGTGAGTGGTTTCTAATTATCATCTGGTAGTTCTGTCTATAAAGTAGAAAAATGGGATGATAAATAAAACAAAAATAGCAGGAAAAAAAAGTTAAAAGGTTTTCCAGTTTTACAAAAGTGGCGACTGAATGATTTCATATAAAAACACACTCACCTAGGCAGGTACGCTGCCGACTTTTCGCTGCTGTTTCAATTGATGTTTTGGCTGCAGCAGTGATATCACAGCTGCAGAGCACATCACTGCTGCAGCCAATCACTGATCTCAGCAGTCATCTACATGAGCAGAGCTGCTGAGCTCAGTCATGGGCACTGCAGCGATGATGTTCCTGTAGTTGTGATGATGTTCCTGTAGTTGTCATGTTGCAGAGAAAGGCCACGACCCCATTATCAGTATTTGGTCAGTATTCAGTCAGTATTTTTTCTCAGGAGTGGGAGCCAAACCAGGAGTGGGTGATAAATGTAGATTTGGTTACTCGTTTCTATTATACCTTTTCTCTGATTGTTCCTCACTTGATTTTGGCTCCCACTCCTGAGAAAAAATACTGACCGAATACTGACCAAATATTGACCAAATACTGATAGTGGGGCCATAGCCAAACACAAAGACCAGAGCAGCCGCTGAAAGCTGGCACTTGAACTGGGAAGATTGAGTGCTATCAGTGTTTGTTGTTTTACAGCTATGCAATTGTTTGGGCACTATTATTGTGAAAGTGGAAAACTCTTTTAAATAGGTATTCCAGTCTACAGAATCTCCCCATTATCCCCTGGTTAAAAGACTATGACCACAAGGAATTGAATAGAGCAACCTCTGGGACCAACACATTATCTAACAATTTAGGTGATAATTGTTCTTGAATACTCCTTAAAATTTCATTATTGGGTTTATATCTTGGGAAGTGACTTAAATCTTTTTTTATGCACACCAATCCAAGGTTCAGAATAGTTAATCTGGTCCTAAAAAATCCTTCAATTATAATGTTTTAGAATGAAGAAATCAATATCTTTAGGAACGGCAATAGACAAACAATCGCTGAGTACTCTACACAGTAATATAAGCTACTGCTACACCACAAAGAAGCCAGGAAAAATACTCTAAATTTTCGCTAACATTTTCAGCATTTATATTGTAGAACATGCTTAAAATGTAAGTATTTTCATTACATAAATATATAGATAAAAATATAAACAACAGTTCTGCAAAATTCAACCTATACACTCCTAGACGTAGTATGTATGTGATTGACTAGGTGTTTCCATGTTTCCAGCATCACCTAAGAATTAAAAAGTACTATTAATTTTGCATAAGTCGCCTATTTCAGCTGAAAGTTAGAGAATAACTATTCCTTCTGATGTGTAACAGGTGACAAGTTGGCAATATTGTTCCTGTAAAGTGTTTCTGCTTTTATCTCCTCCCGTCTTCTCCATCCCAGTCTCGTATTAATTGTAAAAGCCATTAACACCATTAACATGCCTGGTGTGAGTTACATTTCAAAGCATGTGCGCCTAGCCCATATGCCATACGCCCAGGTCTTTTCTGCCTCTGTTTTCTTTCACACTCATGGTCCTTGGATATGATTTTCTCGTGAAAGCACACCACCTCCTCACAAATCACTTTTGTACTCCATCTGCTCCATCGTGAAGTATTTTAAAGACAGTTACCTGGAATTCTGAGGCTCAGGAACATCTGATTCTGTGCACGATTTCTTAATCTGCAAAAGTGAAAAGGCTTATTATTTTATACTATATTATATATGTGTTCAATACCAATACAAAATGAATATATCAGAGTTTTATCAACAAAACCATAGTATTCTCAGATTTTTTTGTATTTTCAATCAAGTATTATAGATTTCCTATGAATGCATGACACCTCTCCTCTGGAAATAGGATCCTCCTTCCCAGGATTAAAAAAGTTGGGCACTACTTTAGACTACCCCCCCAATGTAATCCCCCGGGGAGCCTAAGACTTTTTGTAAATACCTTCCGTTGCAGATATTGCCTGTGAGCGGTGCTATCGGTGGCAGGTCACAGGCATCACGTGACCCTGCGCTGACGTCACGACAAGTGAGGCGTGACTCAGCGCTGGGATCCCCGCAGTGGCTGCTGGGGTAACCCCCCGCATCGCACCCAGCATCCACCGCGCGCTTTCCCAATGAATGGGCAGAGGCAGAGTGCACGGTGGATGCCGAGTGTGACGCGGGGGTGTAACCCCGCCCACAGCCTGGTATCCATCGTGGAACGCAGAAGACAGAGACCCCTGGCTGCTGCCAGCACTTGTCGTGACATCAGCGGATGTTAAAGCCGGCAGTAGCCGGGAGTCACATGATGTCTGTGAGCGGCCAGTGATAGCGCTGCTCACAGGCATTATCTGCAACGGAAGGTATTTACAAAAAGTGTTAGGGACCCCGGGGGGATACATTGGGGGGGTAGTCTAAAGTAGTGGACAACCCCTTTAATGGAAACTCCAGTCATTAGTTCCCCATTATGCCATACCCTGACACTAGGGTACAATTATTTGTGGTGGGAGAATCCCTTTATATTCAAGTTTTTAAAAAGTTTTAAGTAGCTTTGTATTTTCATAATACTAATAACATGTATTCACAGACGGAAGCAAATTTTGACATTTCAGATATCTGAGCACTGCTTATCCTAAGAACAGGAAAATTATCCGAGAAGAAAATGAAGACTACACTAAACGGATTTGTCTGTTGACTTACTGCTAAAGTTTCCAATCATAAACACTTAATTCAGACCACTGCCATCATACAGTGGAAACCTATGAGAGGTACAGCCTGCGGCCTTCTATTGGTACATACATTGTTCTGAATAAATATATTGTGCTAATGCGTTGTGCTTATGTAGTAATCATTAACCATTGCATAAAAATAGAGATTATTATTTACATTAAAGTACCATTAAAAAAGCTATCTAACTTGCACAAATTTTTTAAAAAGGCCCCCACCGCCCCATCACAGGGTGCTCTTGTAGTTTCCATCACCACAGGAAGTGACTTCATCCTTTTCTTTGGTCAACTGACTGTTAATACGTGTTATTGGTTACAGCCAACAGGTGACCAAAGAAAGAGGTGCTATCGCTTCCTGTTTAGATGGGAACAGGCGCGAGCAAGGTCAAAGTCACAGAGTATTCCTTCTATTATTTTATACATCCTCTGTCTTTTCTAAAATTCTTTTGTAAGTTGCTCAAGCTGTTTAAAGCCAAGGCACTGTACATATAATAGAGGTTTATCTACATCATGGCTTCTTAAAGCTAATCTGTCTTGTAGAAAATGTTGCAGTATGATGTTATAGAGGAGGAGGAGCAGATCAGATTTACATACATTTTTGTGGGGAAAGTTTCAGCTAAACTTGCATTTTGTTAATTGAAATCCCTGATGTAAGTATGCATATGAGTCCAGTGGGCGGGACTATTTAATGACTGACCATCTTCCCTTTATTACTTTGAACGCAGAGATAGCAGCCAGTCACTAGAATGACCACCCTCTGGACTAATATGGTTAAAAAGATGAGAGATTTCAATGAATAAGATACAAGTTCTACTGAATCTTTTCCAGCTAAAATACATATTATTCCGCTAAGCTTCTCCTTCCTATACCATACTGTCCACAGATCGGGCTAACATGTACAACATGAAAGATCCTCTTTAAGCTATATATACTGGGACCTCACAAACTGACTAAGATAATGTCGGAGTCTCACCATCAGTAGTGAAAATTCATGCTCCGATTAAACATTTTAAACTTTCCATTTTTTACTTCTTGAACCTAGTATAACATTAAAATAAATGCAGAAAGAGTCAATATAATTAGCAAACTGGAGATTGCTGCAGCATAATAGAACAGCATATGATCAAGTCTAAGATATCTGCCTTCTCATCTGTTCCTCAAAAGGGCATCTCACTGGTGAGGCCAGCATCACAGTTTGAAAAGCATTGATACACATCATATTAGACAAAAACTGATATAATTAACATGAAATAAATTATGATAGGTAGGTACAGAGGGACAGAGGATCATTAAAATCTAAAGAGATGAGGCAGTGAATAAAAAAAAGGATTCTGTAAGTGAGGGTAGAAGTTATTCATATGGTCGTGTAGGGTAAGTAAAAGTATTTTTGTTAACTGGAAGTTTAAGGAGTAAATTGTAGAAATGTTGTTAACCTAGAAGTAAGAGAAGGTGGTAATGGCCTAGATGTGTGGTTTGAACGAAGAGATGGAATCAAAATGTTATTCTAAGATACAAGACTTGAGACTGGGAAAGGTATGATGCAGTGGTGTACAGGGGCGGAACTACCGCCCGTGCAGCCGGTTCATTGAACGGGGGCCCCGAGGGAGAGGGGGCCCCTCCAGCCTCCAGCAGGGCCGCCATCAGGGCATGTCTGCCCTGACTCCAGTGTGGGGCCCAGCCGGTAGGGGCCCCCTTGGAGCCCCGTTGGGGGCCCCCTCTTGTGAGTCTCTCTCCTCATGGGGCCCCCGGCCCCATGCTAAGCGCCGGGTCCGGGACATCTCAGCGCTGCGCTGCGCTCCTGCGGCAGCGCCTTCATGATTCCCCTGATTTCCGGTCATGTGACGGCGCCGTCACATGGCCGGAAGTCAGGAGAACCTAGTGTCAGCGATTTGGACGAGCGCCAGGATTCTGCAGGGATCGCATGGGGGTAAGTATAACAAGTTTTGTTTTTTTCAAAATACAATTTACTAGGAGTGGGGGGAATGGGAGGTGTGTGTGTGTGTGTGTGTGTGTGTGTGTGTGTGTGTGTGTGTGTGTGTGTGTGTGTGTGAGTGAGATAAGAGATGCACATGGGGGGGGAGATGATAAAAGATGCACATGGGGTGGGGGGAGATGATAAAAGATGCACATGGGGTGGGGGGGATGAGAGAGGTGCACATGTGGGGGGGGGATAAGAGATGCACATGGGGGGGAGATAAGAGATGCACATGGGGGGGAGATAAGAGATGCACATGGGGGGGAGATAAGAGATGCACATGGGGGGAGATAAGAGATGCACATGGGGGGAGATAAGAGATGCACATGGCGGGGGACTAGAGAGGTGCACATGTGGGGGAGGGGGATGAGAGATGTGCACATGTGGGGGGGATGAGAGATGCACATGGGGGGGATGAGAGATGCACATGGGGGGGATGAGAGAGGGGCACATGTGGGGGAGGGGGATGAGAGAGGGGCACATGTGGGGGGGATGAGAGATGCACATGGGGGGGATGAGAGAGGGGCACATGTGGGGGATGAGAGAGGGGCACATGTGGGGGAGGGGGATGAGAGATGTGCACATGTGGGGGGGATGAGAGATGCACATGGGGGGGATGAGAGATGCACATGGGGGGGATGAGAGAGGGGCACATGTGGGGGAGGGGGATGAGAGAGGGGCACATGTGGGGGAGGGGGATGAGAGAGGGGCACATGTGGGGGAGGGGGATGAGAGATGTGCACATGGGGGGGTGGTGAGAGCTGCTCATGGGGGGGTGAGAGCTGCACATGGGGGAATTGGGAGAAAATGAGCTGCACATGGGGGAATTAGGAGTAGGGGGATAATGAGCTGCACATAATGAATGTGGGGTGGGGGAGAGTAAATGATAAATGACGATGGGGTGGGGAGAGCACGGACATGATATAATGAATTGGGGCAGGGGGTGCATGTAAATAATGAATGCGGGGAGCAGGAAGTATAGAGTAGAGGTTCTAATTAAATTATATATTAAGTGCCTATTTACAGTTAATGGGGGCACCGTGGTGGATTACAATTTATATTTGGAATGGTAGGTTGCATAATAACTAACCATATATTGATGGTGGATGCACGTCTGTATTCAGCTGCGTAATGTAGAAGTTGGGGAATGTGCTCTAGATAACTGTGTTATTTTATGCAGAGACGAGTCCTGGCTGGAAGACGTGATGGCGGTCTGTGCTGGATGAAGGAGGAAAGCGTAGCTGAAGGACTTCACCTAGAGACGTCACCAGTGAGTCAGTGCATTACATGTACACTTACACTATATACTATGTACCGGGCTCCTGTGTATAATGTCACTGGTGATCACTGTATTACCTGTACACTATATACAGAGCTCCTGTGTATAATGTCACTGGTGATCACTGTATTACCTGTACACTGACACTATATACAGAGCTCCTGTGTATAATGTCACTGGTGATCACTGTATTACCTGTACACTGACAATATATACAGAGCTCCTGTGTATAATGTCACTGGTGATCCCTGTATTACCTGTACACTATATACAGAGCTCCTGTGTATAATGTCACTGGTGATCCCTGTATTACCTGTACACTATATACAGAGCTCCTGTGTATAATGTCACTGGTGATCACTGTATTACCTGTACACTGACACTATATACAGAGCTCCTGTGTATAATGTCACTGGTGATCACTGTATTACCTGTACACTGACAATATATACAGAGCTCCTGTGTATAATGTCACTGGTGATCCATGTATTACCTGTACACTATATACAGAGCTCCTGTGTATAATGTCACTGGTGATCCCTGTATTACCTGTACACTATATACAGAGCTCCTGTGTATAATGTCACTGGTGATCACTGTATTACCTGTACACTGACACTATATACAGAGCTCCTGTGTATAATGTCACTGGTGATCACTAGATTACCTGGACACTTACATTATACATACCATGTATAGAGCTCCTGTGTATAATGACACTTATGGTAATATTAGTAATGTGGTGGTAATATTAGTAATGTGGTGGTAATATGTGGTCTGGTCATGGTGTGGCAGTTTTTCTCCCTTCTGTGTGGTATTATTCGGTCACTATGTTGTGGTAATATGTGGTCTGGTGATGGTGTGGCGGTATTCCCTGTATGTGGTATTATTGGTCATTTAAAAAAAAAATGTATATGACACATTCCCTTAAAGAAAACTAAATAAAAATATATCTAAAAAGAGTATTGGATATTTTAAGAAAATTTTAATAGGTTAGAGTAGGGCCCGGCCAGAAGAGTCTACCTTATCGTAGTGGCAGCTTTAAAAATCTTTTGGCCAAAACAAAAGCTGTTGGCTATGTATGTGGCACCGTCATATGGCCGAACGTCAGGAGAGCCTGGTGGCAGCGACGTGGACGAGTGCCAGGATTCTGCAGGGATCGCATGGGGGTAAGTATAACAAGTTTTATTTTTCTTAAATACAATTAATTAACTAGGAGTGGGGGGGATGAGAGATGCACATGAGGGGGGGTGAGAGATGCACATGAGGGGGGGTGAGAGATGCACATGGGGGGGGTGAGAGATGCACATGGGGGGGATGAGAGATGCACATGGGTGGGATGAGAGATGCACATGGGGGGGATGAGAGATGCACATGGGGGGGTGAGAGATGCACATGGGGGGGTGAGAGACGCACATGGGGGGGTGAGAGATGCACATGGGGGGGTGAGAGATGCACGGGGGGGATGAGAGATGCACGGGGGGGATGAGAGATGCATCGGGGGGGTGAGCTGCACATGGGGGGCATGAGAGCTGCACATGGGGGGGTTATGTTTACATAACTTTGTTGCCTTATGAAGCGCAGGGGGGGGGGCCCCCAAAAATTTCTTGCACAGGGGCCCACTACAGTCTGTGTCCGCCCCTGGTGGTGTACCACTAATAACGGTAGCCCATGCGGCTGCTATGGAGCGGCCCTTGATTCATAATGCATATTCAGTTGAATTCAGTGGTGGAACAGAGAGCCACCATTGAGCCTATGAATCTGAGGCTCAACACAGCAGATGAAATAAAGATATTAGAATGTGCCTGCTGCGTGAAGCGTCAGTCCAAATGCTGTACAGAGCAAGATTAGGTGAGTAATGTTATTTTTAATGTTGTTGGTATTGGAAACTGGACCATCACTGTCTTTGGGTGGCTGTAGTTACAATGATACTGTGTGTTGGGGTGTTTGGGGCCATGATACTATATGTGGGGTACTATTGGAAGCTATCATACTGTGTGTAGAAGGCTGAGGCAGTCACCATACTGTCACGCCAGGTGTGAGTGCAGCACAGAGTCATGCCAGGAGTGAGTGCAACACAGAGGGGAAAGGGAAAGGGAGCACAGACACTAGGGAAAGGGGGACGAGGTGACCTCCCAATCTGGACTAGCGTCACCCAGTCTCCCCCTAACATCCCTATACAGCCTCCGCAGCTGTTGCTGATCACGTGCCTCACACTACTATCCCTGGCGTAAGGCTATAGCTGGGACTGGAAGAAGATGAGCACTAGTCAACCTCCGCTAGCACTCTAAAGACAGATGGGGAAGACAACCCAGGGGAATAACAACTTAGCTTTAGAAAAACTCCAATAGGGCACATGGCCTCAAGACTCCAGAAAGGACGTGATGCTTTTTCAGCCAAGTTCCAAGTAGAAATGAGTATAACCGGCAACGCCCACCTAGACAAACCAGGTATATATAAAACCCAGACTAAAGGGAGATAGTCGCTGGGTCCTAAACACAGCCTCCTATCTAGACAGCTCTCTGCATTGCCAAACATAGATATCTCCTGCAAACCACTGCAGGTGACTGCCTGTCACCTCTGACACACCCGTGACAGTATCCCCCCCCTCTACAAGTGGCCTCCGGACACTCAGGACTGGGTTTCTCAGGAAAAGAGATGTGAAAAGAGCGAACCAATCTGCGAGCGTTCACCTCTGACGCTGAAACTCACGTCCTCTCCTCCGGACCATAGCCTTTCCAGTGCACCAAGTATTGCAGAGAACGACGTTGGAGACGAGAATCTACTATCCTCGAAATCTCGAACTCCAAATTACCATCAACCATTACTGGGGGTGGTGGTAGAGGTGAGGGCTCAAGAGGTTCTACATACCTTTTGAGTAAGGACCTGTGGAACACATTGTGAACCTTAAGGGCCCGAGGAAGTTCAAGACGAAACACTGCTGGGTTAATGTTGGTGGTAATTTTGTAGGGACCAATAAACCTAGGTCCCAGTTTCCAAGAAGGAACTTTCAATCTTATATTCTTGGTAGACAACCACACAAAGTCATTCACATTCAGGTCCGGACCTTGCAAGCGTTTTCTGTCAGCCATACGTTTATACCTTTCACCCATGGTCTTCAAATTACACAGAACACCATGCCACACTGAGGAGAGCGACGAAGCAAACCGTTCTTCTTCAGGAACTCCTAAAGCTCCTCCCCCACTGAAAGTACCAAACTGTAGATGATAATTGTATGCACTGAAAAACGGTGACCTGCCAGTGGGTTCTTGACAATTATTATTGATGGCAAATTCTGCCAGCGGTAAGTAGGATGCCCAATCCTCCTGATTTTAGGAGACGAAACACCTGAGGTATGTCTCCAAGTTCTGATTGACCCACTAGGTCTGACCATTCGACTGAGGGTGGAAGGCAGAGGAAAAGGACAGCTGCACCCCCAGTCATGAACAGAATGCCTTCCAGAATTTGGAAACAAACTGGGTCTCCCGATCAGACACCACATCGGAGGGAACCCCTTGAAGCTTCACAATCTCATTTATGAACACCTGAGCAAGAGTCTTAGCATTGGGAAGTGCAGGTAAAGCGATGAAGTGAACCATTTTACTGAACCTATCTACTACTACCAAAACCACCCCATGGCCTGCTAGGGATAGGTAGCGGAAGAAGAGTACCAGAAGGATGGGTGTGCGAAACCTTAGAACGAGCTCAAATACTACAAGCAGCTACGTGTTTGATTACATCCCGATGCAACCCCGGCCACCAAAAACGACGAGAGAAGAGGTCCGCGGTTGCCTTACCACCTGGATGCCCAGAAAGCACAGAGTTATGATGTTCCTTGATTACTTTACGGCGCTGATCAGGTGGTACAAATAACTTTCCTGAAAGGCAGGAGGCAGGGGCGTCTCCCTGAGCCTCCAGCACCTCACCCTCTAGTTCAGGAAAAAGAGCCAAAATAATTATCCCTTTCTGTAATATCGGGGCAGGGTTCTCATGGTTACCACCACCAGGGAAGCTCCGGGACAAAGCATCAGCCTTGACATTTTTTTACCCCTGGACGAAAAGTGACAAAATTGAACCTAGTAAAAAACAGGGACCATCTGGCTTGCCTAGGGTTGAGACGTTTAGCTGACTGGAGATATGGCAGGTTCTTATGGTCAGTAATAACAGTAATAGGATGGACAGCCCCATCCAACCAGTGTCGCCATTCCTCGATGCCAATTTGATCGCCAAAAGTTCCCTATTACCCACGTCATAATTTTTCTCAGATGAAGATAATTTTTTAGAAAAGAAGGCACATTTACCAGGGGACGAACCCTTAGACAACACAGCCTCAACCCCGACATCCAAAGCATCGACCTCCACAATAAAGGGTTGAGAAATATCGGGTTGACTGAGAATATTTGCAGTGGCAAAATGATTCTTTAAGGAAGAAAAAGCCTGGAGGGTAGCCTCCGACCAGTTGTAAAAATCAGACCCCTTCTTAGTCATGTCAGTAAGGGGTTTCACTACCCCAGAGTAATTTTCGATGAATTTCCTGTAAAAATTAGTAAATCCCAGAAAATGTTGTAGGGCCTTCAGGTTCTCGGGACGTTCCCAGTCAAGGACTGCACAGATCTTCTCTGGATCCATCTGAAAACTTGAAGATGACAACAAGTACTACAAAAACTGCACCTCCTGAACAGCAAAAACACATTTCTCTAGTTTGGCATAAAGTTTGTTATCCCTTAATATCTGGAGCACCTGCTTAACATGCCCCCGATGGGTCTTAAAATCAGGTGAATAAACCAAAATATCGTTCAGATAGACCAACACAAACCTCCTTACCAAATGATGAAAAATATAATTTATGAAATGCTGGAATACCGCAGGTGCATTGGTCAAACCAAAAGGCATAACCAGACTCTCGAAATGACCTTCCGGGGTATTGAACGCTGTCTTCCATTCGTCCCCCTCTCTGATTCTAACCAGATTGTAGGCTCCCCTTAAATCCAACTTGGAGAATACCTTAGCTCCCACAACCTGGCTGAACAAATCAGGAATCAGAGGAAGAGGGTATGGATCAAGGATGGTAATTTGATTTAATTATCGGAAATCTAAACAGGGACGTAGACCGTCATCTTTTTTCTTCAAAAAAAGCAAAACCCTGCCGCCACGGGCGTAGATGAGGGTCTGTTATGTCCCTTCTCCAGACTTTCCACAATGAAAACCTTCATGGCTTGTCTCTCAGGGCCAGAAAGATTAGTCTGGACTTTGGTAGTTTAGCTCCGGGGGTTAGGTTAATAGGACAGTCATAAGCACGATGAGGAGGCAAATCCTGACACCCCTTTTCAGAAAAAACATCCTCAAAACCAGACAGAAAAGCAGGCAGTATCCCCGTAGAGACAGCAAGCAGCAATAGAAACATTCAGACAGTTCTCATGGCAGTAATCTCCCCATTCAGTAATCTCCCCGGTTTGCCAATCCACCAATGGATTATGTTTAACAAGCCAGGGGATACCTAAAACAATCGGAGTAGGGAGATTTTCCAAAACATAGCAAGGGATGATTTCACAATGAACTGACGCCACCCTCAGTTTTACATTATGTACAATCTGAGTAAATGCTTTCTGTGCAAGTGGCGCCGAGTCAATGGCGAAGATGGGAATAGGTTCAACTAAAGCACAGCAAGCAATACCATGAGTTTTCACAAACTCAGCATTAACCATGCTGACTCCGGCTCCACTGTCAACAAACACTGAAATTTTATCGATTTTGCTCTCTAGCACCACCTCTGCTGTCAGGACAAAGCGGGAACTGCAGTTTGGCCACAAATGCACCCCTTGTTTATCCAGCTCCAGACTACCGAGAGTTAAACGAGTCTCCTTTTGTTTAGAAATTGAAGGACAGGTCCCAACAAAGTGTCCCTTTTTCCCACAAAAAACATACGCCTCTTTTCTTGTGAATCTCTGGGGAGATGTATGTTGTAGAGACACCCCCTAACTGCATAGGATCCTCCACCTCCCCCCAGTACTGGTTCACCCCCAGACCGCTCTCTTGGCAAAGGTACACAACCCCGACAAGAAGGCCCCTGAGAAGAAGGTTGCACCCGTCTATCCCGAAGGCGCCTATCCAGACATATGGCCGAAGACATGGCAGCCTCCAAGGACTGAGTGGTATCATATACAGCCAAGCCATCTTTCAACTTTTCAGTAAGCCCCTCACAAAATTGACTTTTAAAGGGCTGAGTCATTCCATTTGGAATCAGTTGCCCATCTACGGAATTCCGAACTGTACGTTTCCACTGACCGAATCCCCTGCTGAAGGCTACGTAGCTTAGACTCAGCCAAGGCGACTGTCTCAAGTTAAAGGGCTAGATGGAGAAGAACAGGTACTCCAGAACAGAACCTTGAGGACATGGACAAGATAATTTGGTGACATAAGGAGATTTAGAAAGGGCCAAGTCTCTGTTACCAAGGATGAGTCAGTTTGCAAAAGGAAGGAGTAATCAACTGTGCTAAAGGGGGAGGACATGTCTAGAAGGAGGTGGACAAAGCAATATGGTAAAACTTTGACAGTGATCAGATCATTTTAGTGACTTTGGCTCAAGAGGTTTCCATAATGTAATGGGTTTGGGAGCTCAAAAAGTTGAAAGTCGAGTTAAATGAGAAGTGGATAGCACAGTTCAAAGTGGATATGTTGCCTTGGTGCGAATTGGAATAAAATCTCTTTTTTATGGAAGTTTCCCCCTATTGATAAAGTTACAAAGATAAACTATTGTAAAAAAGGCATAAACTCCCACACCACCTATTGAAATCTTATGTGGGAAAAAGAAAATGAATGTCATTTATATTTATAAATTTACAGGATGCATATTCATAAAGTGTTTTTTTTGTTTACTTGTAATAACTGAAAATAAAAGTACAAAAGTAAAAGTATAGGAATAAAATTCTATTTGTATTAAAGAAATAGAAGAAAAATCTGTCATCCCCTGGGATGTATATAACATATTAATATAAGCATACAGGTGATAGAAAGGTTAAAATAGTCCTACCTGTATGCCTTATATTAATGGTCTTGTTGTTGTGAAATAGTATTTTATATCTTTATGGTAATGATTTCTTCCAGGCCCCAGGATGTAGTGGAACTGGAAGAAATCCCCGCCTCCTCTCTTCATGGGACTTCTATGGGAGGAAGTCGCCAGTGCCTGCGCAGAAGATCACGGAATACACTATTCCGTGATCTTCTGCACAGGCGCCGGTGATTCACTGTGATTTCATCCCACAGAAGACAGGAAGAGGTACAGATCGTGGAGGGAGTCCAGGGCACAGGCACGGAATTCCAGCGCCGCAACTGCATGTCACAGGGCACTGTGACGAGAAGGGGAGGGGGGTCGCATTACAATGAAGAGAGGAGGCGGGGATTTTTTCCAGGCCCCCTACGTTCCGAGGCCTGGAAGAAATCATTAGCATAAAGATGTAAAATACGATTTCACAACAAGACCATTAATATGAGGCATACAGGTGGGACTAGTTTAACATTTCTATCACCTGTATGCCCATATTAATAGGTTATATATGTTCCAGGGAGTGAAATATTCCCTTTAAATACAGATTGTAATGTAACAAAATAGGTAAAATGCAAAGGGTGTGGATACTTTTGCAAGACACTGTATACATACATACTTCACCCGCTGTGTGTATGTGTGTGTATGTAAGTATTGAACACGTCACCAATTTTCTAAGTAAATAAATTTATAAAGGTGCTATGGACATGAAATTCTCACCAGATGTTGGTAACAAGCCATCCAATCCACACAGACAAAGAAATCAAACCATAGATATCCAGAAATTAAGTTGTGTGTAATAATGAGAAATGACACAGGGAAAAGTATTGAACACATGAAGAAAGAGAAGTGCAAAAAGCCATGGAAAGTCATTATACCAGTAATTAGAAAGCAGTCCTGCCACTTAGTGAAAAATAGTATCAGCTTGTTAAACTGATGGCCTATAAAAAGGTGTCTCATTACCCAGGTGCCACACAAAAAACATCTCCTGATGTGTACAACTAGCAAGCTGTCTCAAGACCTTCACAACCCTATTGTTGAAAAACATACTGATGGCATTGACTACAGAAGAATTTCTAAACTACTGAAGGTTCCAATGAGCACAGATAGGACCATAAACCGGAAGTGGAAATAACATAATTTCACCATAAACTAGCTACGACCTGGTGCTCACTGCAATATTTCAGACAGAGGAGTGAAAAGTATTATCAGAAAAGTTGTGCAAGAGCCAAAAACTATCTGTGGAGAGCTACAGAAAGACTCGGAATCAGCAGGTACAATTATTTCAAAGAAAACAATAAGTAATGCACTCAACCTCCATGGCCTATATGAATGCTATCCACACATTACTCCATTGCTGAACAAAAAGCATGTTCAAGCACATTTAAAGTTTGTTCAACAACAATTAGACAAGACTGTAAAACACTATGAGAATATAGTCTGGTCAGATGATACCAAAATTAAACTCTTTGGATTCCATAATGCTCCCCATGTTTGGAGGCCAAAAAACACTGCATATCACCCCAAAACATCATTCCAACAGTGAGGTTTAGAGGTGGGAACATCATGGTGTGGGGCTGTATTTCAGCATACGGCATGGACAAATGTACCAAGACATTCTTGATAAAAATCTGTTGCCATCTACAAGGATGATGAAGACTGAACAAGGGTGGACATTTCAGCAAAAAAATGATCCCAAACACACAGCCAAGGAAGCTCTCAATTGGTTTCAAAGAAAGACAGCAAAGCTGCTAGAATGGCCCAACTAATCACCTGACCAGAATCCAATAGAATATTTATGGAAAGAACTAAAGCTCTGAGCTCATAGAAGGAGCCCACAGAACCTTTAGGATTTGAAGAGTATTTGTGTTAAAGAATGGGCCAAAATCACACCTGGGCAATGCATGCGACTAGTTTCTCCACAGAGGAGACGTCTTGAAGCTGTCATCACCAACAAAGGCTTTTGTATAAAGTATTAAATACATTTCCCTAAGTGTGTTCAATACTTTTTCTCTGTGTTATTTCTTATAATTACATATAACTTAATTCATGTACATCTATGGTTTTATTTCTTTGCCTGTGTGGATTGGATGGGTTGTTAACTGATATCTGGTGAGAATTTCATCCCAATAGCACCTTTAGAGATATGCTTAGAAAATTGGTGACGTGTTTAATACTTATTTCACCCTTTGTATATAGTAAATAGACACACACAAACATACATATATACACACATACACACACACATATACACACAGTATATATGCATGAATATACATTAAAATATATGTAAGAGCTACAGCCTGAATTGAATCATTACCTATTGTACACTGCTCAAAAAATAAAGGGAACACTTAAACAGCAGAATATAACTCCAAGTAAATCAAACTTCTGTGAAATCAAACTGTCCACTTAGGAAGCAAAACTGATTGACAATCAATTTCACATGCTGTTGTGCAAATGAAATAGACAATAGATGGAAATTATTGGCAATTATCAAGACACCCACAATAAAGGAGTGGTTCTGCAGGTGGGGACCATAGACCACATCTAAGTACCAATGCTTTCTGGCTGATGTTTTGGTCACTTTTGAAAGTTGGTTGTGCTTTCACACTCGTGATAGCATGAGACGGACTCTACAACTCACAGAAGTTGCTCAGGTAGTGTAGCTCATCCAGGATGGAACGTCAATGCGAGAAGTGGCAAGAAGGTTTTCTGTATCTGTTAGGGTAGTGTCCAGAGGCTGGAGGCACAACTAGGAGACAGGCCAGTACACCAGGAGACGTGGAGGGGGCCTTAGGAGGGCAACAACCCAGCAGCAGGACCACTACCTCCACCTTTGTGAAAGGAGGAACAGGAGGAGCACTGCCAGAGCCCTGCAAAATGACCTCCAGCAGGCCACAAATGTGCATGTGTCTGCACAAACAATTAGAAACCGACTCCATGAGGGTGGTATGAGGGCCCGACGTCCACAGATGGGGGTTGTGCTCACAGCCCAACACCATGCAGGACGCTTGGCATTTGCCACAGAAAACCAGAATTGGCAACGTCGACACTGGCGCCATGTGCTCTTCACAGATGAAAGCAGGTTCACACTGAGCACATGTGACAGACATGACAGAGTCTGGAGACGCCATGGAGAGCGTAGCCTGACTGCCATTAGGTACAGAGATGAGATCCTCAGACCCCTTGTGAGACCATATGCTGGTGCGGTTGGCCCTGGGTTCCTCCTAATACAGGACAATGCCAGACCTCATGTGGCTGGAGTGTATCAGCAGTTCCGGCAAGATGAAGGCATTGAAGCTATGGACTGGCCCGCCCGTTCCCCAGACCTGAATACGATTGAGCACATCTGGGACATCATGTCTCGCTCCATTCACCAACGTCACACTGCACCACAGACTGTCCAAGAGTTGGCGGATGCTTTAGTCCTGGTCTGGGAGGAGATCCCACAGGAGACCATCAGCAACCTCATCAGGAGCATGCCCAGGCGTTGTAGGGTGGTCATACAGGAACATGGAGGCCACACACAATACTGAGCCTCATTTTGACTTGTTTTAAGGACATTACATCAAAGTTGGATCAGCCTGTAGTGTGTTTTTCCACTTTAATTTTGGGGGTGACTTCAAATCGAGGCCTCCATTGGTTAATAAATTTGATTTCCATTGATGATTTTTGTGTGATTTTCTTGTCAGCACAAAGTATTCAATGAGAATATTTCATTCATTCAGATCTAGGATGTGTTATTTGAGTGTTCCCTTTATTTTTTTGAGCAGTGAATATACTATTTATACTCCTGGGGGTTCGTACATGAGAGTTAAAAGTAGTATAATGGGACTGAAAATTAACATTCTATTTGGCCTCACTCACTAATGAAATGGCTGATTGTAAACTACAAGAAACAATATTAAATATGATTTGCTAAAGATTTAATATCCTTTTAATATGCCAAATTAACATTTTTTAATAATGGTGGATTTAAAGGGAACCTGCCACCAGATTTGTCTCATTGTCCCATATGAGATCAGAACAGTATCTTTCATCCCTCATATACAGTGGGGGAAATAAGAATTTGATCCCTTGCTGTTTTTGTAAGTTTTCCCACTGACAAAGACATGAACAGTCTATAATTTTAAGGGTAGGTTAATTTTAACATTGAGAGATAGAATATGTAAAGAAAAGTCAAGAAAATCACATTGTATGAATTAGATACTTTTTTTGCATTTTGCAGTGAGAAATACGTATTTGATCCCACTGGCAAACAACACTTAACCCTTGGCAAGAACAGCAGTCAGAAGATTTTTGTAGTTGATGATGGGGTTTGCGCACATGTCAGACTCAGGAGGAATTTTGTTCCCCTCCTCTTTCCAGATCATCTCTAAATCATTAAGATTTTGAGTCTGTCACTTGGCAACTTGGAGCTTCAACTCCCTCCATAAGTTTTCTATGGGATCAAGGTATGGAGACTGGCTAGGCCACTCCATGACTTTACTGTGCTTCTTTTTGAGCCACTCCTTTGTTGCCTTGGCTGTATGTTTTGGGTCATTGTCTTGCTGGAAGACCCAGCCATGACCCATCTTCAATGCTCTTACTGAGGGAAGGAGGTTGTTGGCCAAAATCTTGTGATATATGACCTCATCCATCTTCCCTTCAGTACAATGCAGTCATCATGTCCGCTTTGCATAAAAGCACCCCCAAAGTATAATGTTTCCCCCACCATGCTTCACGGTTGGGTCGATATTCTTAGGGTTGTACTCATCCTTCTTCTTCCTCCAAACACAGGGAGTTGAGTTAATGCCAAAGAGCTCAATTTTTGTCTCATCTGACCACAGCGCCTTCTGCCAATAACTCACAGAATCATCCAGGTGTTCATTGGCAAACTTCAGACGGGCCTACACATATGCCTTCTTGAGCAGGGGGACCTTGCGGGCACTGCAGGATTTTAAACCTTTAAGGAGTAATGTGTTACCAATGGTTTTCTTGGTGACTGTGGTCCCAGCTACCTGGAGATCATTAACAATTTCCCCACCTTCCTCATGATCAAGGATATCCCGCGAGGTGAGATTTTGCATGGTGCCTCAGATCGATGTCGATTGACAGGAATTTTGTATTTCTTCCATTTTCTTACTATTGCATCAACAGTTGTCTTATTCTCACCCAGGGTCTTACTTATGGTTTTGTAGCCTATTCCAGCTTTATGCAGGTCTATGATCTTGTCTCTGACATCCTTAGAAAGCTCTTTGGTCTTGCCCATGTTGTAGAGGTTAGAGTCTGACTGATTAATTGAGTCTGTGGACAGGAGTCTTTTACACAGGTGACTATGTAAGACAGGTGTCTAATGCAGATAACGACTTGAATAGGAGCATCTAACTGGTCTGTTGGAGCCTGAACTCAATAGTTTGTAGAGGATCAAATACGTATTTCTCACTGAAAAATGCAAAAAAAATTATCTAAATTATACAATGTGATTTTCTTGATTTTTTTTGGATATTTTATCTCTCAATATTAAAATTAACCTACCCTTAAAATTATAGACTGTTCATGTCTTTGTCTGTGGGGAAACTTACAAAAACAGCAAGGGATCAAATCCTTATTTCCCCCACAGTACAGCATTCCAATATGCTGTATATATGCCCCCAATCCGGCCTGGATAAAAAAAAAACACCTTTTATTATACTTATTATACTCACCTATGTGGTGGTCAGGTACAATCCACCCACTCGCGATCCACACACTGCAGTTAACATGTTAAATGCCACTACAATCTCCAATAGCTGCATTTAACTCGCCCAAACCAGATGAGCTTCATTAGCTCCGCCCATGTCACATGATCACCGGGCGCCAATGGGTTGGCATGACAAATCGGGGTCTGCAGAAGGCCCCTGTGGTTGTCATTGCCGAACTGCTGTGAGCACCGCCCAGTGTCCGGCGCTCATAGCAGATGAGAATTTTTGTTACGCGTCGCAGCTAAGCAGCGAAGCAGGTAGAAAGTAAGAAAAAAAAGTATTTAAAAATATTAAAAAAATTAAAATCAATCTAAAAAGTTCAAATCACCCCCCCTTTGCACCATTCAAAATTTAACAATTTAAAAAAAATCAAAAATACACATTTTTGGTATCGCCGAGTTCAGAAACACCCGATCTATCAAAATATTAAAGAATTAATCTTATCGGTAAATGGCGTAATGAGAAAAAAAAAATCAAAATGCCAGAATTACGTTTTTTTGATCGCTGCAACATTAAAATAAAATGCAATAATGGGCTATCAAAACATTGTATCTATCCCAAAATGGTATCTATAAAAATGTCAGCTTGGTGTGCAAAAAAAATAAGTTCTCACCGAGCCCCAGATCCCAAAACATGGAGACGCTACAGTTCTAGGAAAATGGTGCCATTTTTTGTTTTGGACAAACTTTGGATTTTTTTTTCACCACTTAAATAAAAAAGGACCTATACATGTTTGGTATCTAAAAACTTGTAATGACCTGGAGAATCATAATGGCAGGTCAGTTTTAGCATTTAGTGAACATGGTAAAAAAACAAAAGCAAAAAACAATTGTGGAATTGCAATTTTTTTGCAATTTCATCGCACTTGGAATTTTTTTCCCATTTTCCAGTACACTATATGGCAAAATAAATTGTGACAATCAAAAGTACAACTTGTCCCACAAAAAATGAGCCCCCACATATCCATATTGACGAAAAAATAAAGTTATGGCTCTGGGAAGAAGGGGAGCAAAAAACAAAAACGGAAAAACCCAAGGCTGTAAAAGGGGTTAAGCTGAGGTTTGGCCTCTCCATGATTCTTTCTGTAATGAGGGAAGTCTTTACTATATGTATATATGTATATATATATATATAAATATATATATATATATATATATATATATACACACACATACATACATATATACACACACACAAACACACATATATGGTATATATATACAGTACAGACCAAAAGTTTGGACACACCTTCTCATTTAAAGTCTTTTCTGTATTTTCATGACTATGAAAATTGTACATTCACACTGAAGGCATCAAAACTATGAATTAACACATGTGGAATTATATATTTGACAAAAAAGTGTGAAACAACTGAAAATATGTCTTATATTCTAGGTTCTTCAAAGTAGCCACCTTTTGCTTTGATGACTGCTTTGCACACTCTTGGCATTCTCTTGATGAGCTTCAACAGGTAGTCACCGGAAATGGTTTTCACTTCACAGGTGTGCCCTGTCAGGTTTAATAAGTGCGATTTCTTGCCTTATAAATGCGGTTGGGAGTATCAGTTGTGTTGTGCAGAAGTCTGGTGGATACACAGCTGATAGTCCTACTGAATAGACTGTTAGAATTTGTATTATGGCAAGAAAAAAGCAGCTAAGTAAAGAAAAACGAGTGGCCATCATTGCTTTAAGAAATGAAGGTCAGTCAGTCCGAAAAATTGGGAAAACTTTGAAAGTGTCCCCAAGTGCAATTTCAAAAACCATCAAGCGCTACAAAGAAACTGGCTCACATGAGGACCGCCCAAGGAAAGGAAGACCAAGAGTCACCTCTGCTTCTGAGGATAAGTTTATCCGAGTCACCAGCCTCAGAAATTGCAGGTTAACAGCAGCTCAGATTAGAGACCAGGTCAATGCCACACAGAGTTCTAGCAGCATACACATCTCTTCAACAACTGTTAAGAGGAGACTTTGTGCAGCAGGCCTTCATGTAAAATAGCTGCTAGTAAACCACTACTAAGGACAGGCAACAAGCAGAAGAGACAAGTTTGGGCTAAAGAACACAAGGAATGGACATTAGACCAGTGGAAATCTGTGCTTTGGTCTGATGAGTCCAAATTTGAGATCTTTGGTTCCAACCACCATGTCTTTGTGTGACGCAGAAAAGGTGAACGGATGGACTCTACATGCCTGGTTCCCACCGTGAAGCATGGAGGAGGAGGTGTGATAGTGTGGGGGTGCTTGGCTGGTGACACTGTTGGGGATTTATTCAAAATTGAAGGCATACTGAACCAGCATGGCTACCACAGCATCTTGCAGCGGCATGCTATTCCATCCGGTTTGCGTTTAGTTGAACCATCATTTATTTTTCAACAGGACAATGACCCCAAACACACCTCCAGGCTGTGTAAGGGCTATTTGACCAAGAAGGAGAGTGATGGGGTGCTACGCCTGATGAACTGGCCTCCACAGTCACCAGACCTGAACCCAATCGAGATGGTTTGGGGTGAGCTGGACCGCAGAGTGAAGGCAAAAGGGCCACCAAGTGCTAAGCATCTCTGGGAACTCCTTCAAGATTGTTGGAATACCATTTCCGGTGATCACCTCTTGAAGCTCATCAAGAGAATGCCAAGAGTGTGCAAAGCAGTCATCAAAGCAAAAGGTGGCTACTTTGAAGAACCTAGACAATAAGACATATTTTCAGTTGTTTCACACTTTTTTGTTAAGTATATAATTCCACATGTGTTAATTCATAGTTTTGATGCATTCAGTGTGTGTACAATTTTCACAGTCATGAAAATACATAAAAATCTTTAAATGAGAAGGTGTGTCCAAGCTTTTGGTCTGTACTATATATATATATATATATATACGTATATATATATATATATATATATATATATATACACATACACACACATACTGTATATATGGCATGCATATATATATATATATATATATGTATTTATATACACACACACACATACATATACATATATATACACATACATTTGAAACTAGAAATTTACATACACTATATAAAAATCTATAACTCAATATATTTAAAATATATAATCAATTAGGATTAACATAATTTTTAATATTTGCCAGAATAATGAGAGAAAGAGAATGTTTTAAGGCATTTTTATTACTTACTGCAAAGTCAAAAGTTTACATACACTAAGATTACTATGCCTTTAAACAATTCTGGACTGCCCATATGATGATGTCATGTGTTTGGAAGCTTCTGATAGATTTTTTGGCAACATCTGAGTTAGTTACAGACACACTTGTGGATGTATTTTAATGCACACCTGAAACACACTACTTCTTTGTGTAGCATCAAGGGAAAGTCTAAAGAAATCAGCCAAAATGGTAACAAAGTGGCTTAAGGATAACAAAGTCAATGTTTTGGAGTGGCCATCACAAAGCCCTTATCTCAATCCAATTGAAAATTTATGGGCAAAGCTGAAAAGGCAGGTGCGAGCAAGGCGACCTACAAACCTGGATCAGTTACACCAGTTTTGTCAGGAGGAATGGGCCCAAATTCTGACCAACTATTGTGAGAAGCTTGTGGAAGGATATCCCAAAGGTTTGACCCAAGTCATTCAGTTTAAGGGCAATGGTACCAAATACTAATGAAATGTATGTAAACTCTTGACTTTGCAGTAAGTAATAAAAATGCCTTAACACGTTCTCTCTCTCTCATTATTCTGCCATTTGGCAAATATTAAAAATGATGGTAATCTTAATTGATCTAAAACGGGAAAGGTTTATTCTAATTTCTTGTTAGATATTGAGAAAAATATGCATATGTGTCTTTTTATATA
The DNA here is from genome assembly GCF_046119375.1 of Phyllobates terribilis. Lineage (NCBI taxonomy): Eukaryota > Metazoa > Chordata > Amphibia > Anura > Dendrobatidae > Phyllobates > Phyllobates terribilis. The sequence continues at coordinate 527,015,059 of NW_027362763.1, read as the reverse complement.
GTGTATGTAAACTTCTGATTTCAATTGTAAATATACGCACATACATAAAAAAAATGTTTAATATAATACATATATATTATATAGAATATGCATATAACCAATAAAACAGAAGCACTACCAGTGGGGTACAAGGCTATTGATGTACAGTTACTGTTCTCCACAGTGAAGCTGTCATAGGGTATTCAGTGTTGTGAATAATTAACTTTTTACTTAAGGTCAGGCATCGGGTTTCTTTTTGATTACTTTTCTTATCCCGTAGGTTAATTTTCTATTGATTTACATAACATGTATATGCAGTATGTCATTGGTACTTGGGGTACCTTAATGTTTCATAATTGAAACAATTTCTAATGATATAATACATCAAAATAATAGCCTCATAGCTGTAAAGGCTTCTTTCAGGCATGGAAGTGTTCTGACAATACCTTCTCTATTTAGTATTTAAATTGTCTCTCAGGGAACCGCTCCAGCAAACATAAGCTGTTTAATAATGATCAACTTTTACATTTACAATATAAAGAAAATAATCTGTTTACGTTAGTTTTTGGCATAATCTGAAGTCCAAAAAAATTGCAAATTTAAAAAAAAATAGCGTGCAAAGTTGCAAGTTGCACATTTTTTTCATTTTTACATACAGCTTGTGGCCATTACATTAACAAGTGGAAGCCAAGTCCAACTTTTAAACAGATTTATTTGACATACATTTGCACAAGAAAATGTTGCAAATCTATATATATAATCATCTAATTCTGTCTGTTTGTCTGTGATGGGAATCTCGCGTCGCTGATTGGTCGCGCCAGCCCCCTGCGACCAATCAGCGACAGGCACAGTCCGGCCGCGAATTGGCGCGGGATTTGAATCACGCTTCGTTGATTGGTCTGCCCACAACCTGTCACTCACCATGGAACGCGGAACAGGAGACCCCTGGCTGCAGCTGCAAATAGTCGTGACGTAAGTGGAAGCAAGAGCCGGCTGCAGCCAGGGGTCACGTGCTGCCTGTGCGCAGTCAGCGATAGCGCCGCGCACAGGCAGTATTGGCAACATGAGGTATTTACGAAATTCATTAGGGGCCCCGGGGGGATACATTGGGGGGTTAATTTAAAGTAGTGGACAACCCCTTTAAACCCCGCTTCGCTGATTGGTCGCGGTCGGCCGGGTGCGACCAATCAGCGATATTGGTGCGCAATTTAAACCCTGCTTCGCGGATTGTTCGCGCCCGAAACTACATAAATATACTAGAATACCCGATGCGTTAGAATCAGGCCACCATCTAGTAGTTGAATAAATCTCTAACTGCTCATTGGTGTAGATTTCATTTTCTCACATTAGGACTGTCTAAACATGCACCAAATTTAGTAAGTGGCTTATGCTTTTACTAAATTTGGAGCAAATTGCTACATAGGATCTTTTTATCTTAATTGATTTATACATTTATAAAACATGAGTGTTAAGTCGTCTTTAAGGTATCAGTTTTATCAGTTTTGCCTGAATGTGCCCCTTTTATATTCAGACATGATCATGTATACTATTTTTAATAATAGTCTTAAAAGTTTCTTAAAAAGTAAAATATATTTATATTTATTTAAGCTTTATGTACTATCCTAATAATATAGCATAAAAACAGTCCAACTCCTTCAAACTGGTTATCTAAAGATTAAAATTTAAAGGGGTATTCCCATCTCCAAGATCCTATCCCAATATGTAATAAGTGTAATAATAATAATAATAATAATAATAATAATATTAGCAAATATCTCCAATTAGAAATGTAGTATAGTTTTTCTGATTCACTTTGTCTCTTTCCTCATGTGCAGGCATTGCAGGACCTTACGTATCCATGGTTATGACCACTAGCATCTAGCTGTCACTATATCAGTGGTCGTAACCATGCTAATGTAAGGTCCTGCAATGCCTACAGATGAGGAAAGAGACATAGCGAATCAGAAATACTATACTACATTTCTAATTGAAGGTATTTGCTAATATTATTATTTTTACATTTATTACATATTGAGATAGGATCTTGAAGATGGGAATACCCCTTTAAGTCAACTTGTGACCACTAGTTTAGGTACTTAAGGTGCACTTTCTGAGCGAGACTCAAAATAACAATTTTTTTTAAATTAATTTCAATTGAAATAGGCCCAGATACCCTGATTCCATTGATGTAACACTTATTGTTATTCTTAGTGTAGTTGTGATAAAATCACTGTTATCAGTGTCCCTCATATTCTTAAGCTCTGTACAACCTCACCCACACCACTGAGTGACAGCAGTCTGTGTACACTTTACATGGGCAGAAAGCTGCCAATCAGTAGTGTGGGCAGGGTTATACAAAGCTCAGCATTCAGATAACTGGTAGATCTGCAGCAGAAAAAACAGTGATTTTATCAAAATGCAGTATGCAGGTCACTAAGGTTGTTACCTTCACCAGGGGTTTGTCACCCGACAAAGGTAACAACCAAAACACATGTGAGGGTGGGGGCCACTCTCATTCAGGAGGTCCTGTTCAGGTATATTACCATCTGTTTTACTTTGGACTCAGTTATTGTTACATCTATTTATATCAATTAATCATACATACCACAAGGTACTGAGTTGTGGTCCTATATACAGTACAGACCAAAAGTTTGGATACACCTTCTCATTTAAAGATTTTTCTGTATTTTCATGACTATGAAAATTGTACATTCACACTGAAGGGATCAAAACTATGAATTAACACATGTGGAATTATATACTTAACAAAAAAGCGTGAAACAACTGAAAATATGTCTTATATTCTAGGTTCTTCTAAGTAGCCACCTTTTGCTTTGATGACTGCTTTGCACGCTCTTGGCATTCTCTTGATGAGCTTCAAGTGGTAGTCACCGGAAATGGTTTTCACTTCACAGGTGTGCCCTGTCAGGTTTAATAAGTGGGATTTCTTGCCTTATAAATGGGGTTGGGACCATCAGTTGTGTTGTGCAGAAGTCTGGTGGATACACAGCTGATAGTCCTACTGAATAGACTGTTAGAATTTGTATTATGGCAAGTAAAAAGCAGCTAAGTAAAGAAAAACGAGTGGCCATCATTACTTTAAGAAATGAAGGTCAGTCAGTCCGAAAAATTGGGAAACTTTGAAAGTGTCCCCAAGTACAGTTGCAAAAAACATCAAGCGATACAAAGAAACTGGCTCACATGAGGACCGCCCCAGGAAACGAAGACCAAGAGTCACCTCTGCTTCTGAGGATAAGTTTATCCGAGTCACCAGCCTCAGAAATCGCAGGTTAACAGCAGCTCAGATTAGAGACCAGACCTATGCCACACAGAGTTCTAGCAGCAGACACATCTCTACAACAACTGTTAAGAGGAGACTTTGTGCAGCAGGCCTTCATGGTAAAATATCTGCTAGGAAACCACTGCTAAGGACAGGCAACAAGCAGAAGAGACTCTTTTGGGCTAAAGAACACAAGGAATGGATATTAGACCAGTGGAAATCTGTGCTTTGGTCTGATGAGTCCAAATTTGAGATCTTTGGTTCCAACCACCATGTCTTGGAGAGACGCAGAAAAGGTGAACGGATGGACTCTACATGCCTGGTTCCCACCATGAAGCATGGAGGAGGAGGTGTGATGGTGTGGGGGTGCTTTGCTGGTGACTCTGTTGGGGACTTATTCAAAATTGAAGGCATACTGAACCAGCATGGCTACCACAGCATCTTGCAGCGGCATGCTATTCCATCCGGTTTGCTTTTAGTTGGACCATCATTTATTTTTCAACAGGACAATGACCTCAAACACACCTCCAGGCTGTGTAAGGGCTATTTGACCAAGAAGGAGAGTGATGGGGTGCTACGCCAGATGACCTGGCCTCCACAGTCACCAGATCTGAACCATATTGAGATGGTTTGGGGTGAGCTGGACCGCAGAGTGAAGGCAAAAGGGCCAACAAGTGCTAAGCATCTCTGGGAACTCCTTCAAGATTGTTGGAAGACCATTTCCAGTGACTACCTCTTGAAGCTCATCAAGAGAATGCCAAGAGTGTGCAAAGCAGTCATCACAGCAAAAGGTGGCTACTTTGAAGAACCTAGAATATAAGACATATTTTCAGTTGTTTCACACTTTTTTGTTAAGTATATAATTCCACATGTGTTAATTCATAGTTTTGATGCCTTCAGTGTGAATGTACAATTTTCATAGTCCTGAAAATACAGAAAAATCTTTAAATGAGAAGCTGTGTCCAAACTTTTGGTCTGTACTGTATATATTACCATGTTTATGGAATTTCATCCCAGTATATGATTTGATGGTCACTGCTATTTTATATACAAAACAGGCCGTTCCTTTGTATATATTTTATCTACCATGTTTTTATGACAGGTCACCATTTTTTAGTGTGGGCGCATATCTCTCTTTTTCTGCATCACCGTTGTACACCAATTCTTGATTCTAATAAAGTATTTTGTATTTTCACCATATATGGTTCACGTATTTATTTGACCTTATATCAGGTTTTTCTTCTTTTGGCTTGTCTAGTTCAATCATGGATTGGTTTATCCACGAGTATGGTCCAGCAGACATATGGGTATGGGATACATGCAGCAACCAACTAATTTTGAATATAAGTAAAGATATTTAAATACAGGTGCATCTCACAAAATTAGAACATCATCAAAAAGTTAATTTATTTCAGTTCTTCAATACAAAAAGTGAAACTCATATTATATAGAGTCATTGCAACAGAGTGATCTATTTCATGTGTTTATTTCTGTTAATGTTGATGATTATGTCTTACAGCCAATGAAAACACAAAAGTCATTATCTCAGTAAATTAAAATAATTAACAAAAAACACCTGCAAAGGCTTCCTAAGCATTTAAAAAGGTCCCTTAGTCTCTTTCAATAGGCTCCACAATCATGGGGAAGACTGCTGAATTGACAGATGTCCAGAAGGCAGTCATTGGCACACTCCACAAGGTCCCAGAGTTCCAATTTACATTTGGAAATCAAGTTCCCAGAGTCTGGAGGAACAGTGAAGAGGCACATAACCCAAGCTGCTTGAGGTCTAGTGGGAAGTTTCAACAATCAGTGATGATTTGGGGAGCCATGTCATCTGCTGGTGTAGGTCCACTGTGTTTTATCAAGACCAAAGTCAGCGCAGCCTTCTACCAGGAAATTTTACAGCACTTCATGCTTCCCTCTGCCAACAAGCTTTTTGGATATGGAAATTTCACTCTCCAGCAGGACTCGGCACCTGTCCACACTGCCAAAAGTACCAATATCTGGTTTAAAAACAACAGTATCACTGTGCTTGATTGGTCAACAAACTTGCCTGACCTTAACCCCATAGAGAATCTATGGGATATTGTCAAGAGGAAGATGAGAGACACCAGACCCAACAATGCAGACGAGCTGAAGGCTGCAATCAAAACAACCTGGGCTTTCATAACACCTCAGCAGTGCCACAGGCTGATCGCCTCCATGCCACGCCGCATTGATGGAGTAATTGATGCAAAAGGAGCCCGACCAAGTATTGAGTGCATTTACTGAACATACATTTCAGTAGGCCAACATTTCGGATTTTAAAAGCATTTTTCAAGCTGTTGCTATAAAGTATTCTAATTTACTGAGATAATGAACTTTGTGTTTTCATTGGCTGTAAGCCATAATCATCAACATTAACAGAAATAAACACTTGAAATAGATAACTCTCTTTGTAATGACTCTATATAATATGAGTTTCACTTTTTGTATTGAAGAACTGAAATAAATTAACTTTTTGATGATATTCTAATTTTGTGAGATGCACCTGTACATATATAAACTCTATCCATACACACAGTCACAGATATTCTGCCTATTCTTTTGTCTACTGAATGTATCCAAAATTAGCTATGCCCAATATTGTATTTTTCCTGAGTGTATTGGTATTAGAGGGTTCAGCAGAAGGAGCATGCCTTCATACTAATGACCTGCCAGCTCATGACATCACTTCAAGCAGTGTTAAGTGTCCTGGTGTCTGGTTCTGGTAATTATGTGAATGATTATTTGATCACCAGGATAAAAGCAGAATGTAGGTTTAAGTGTCTTTGAAGGTTTCCATAACACAAACTCTGGTCTATGTATCATAATGTGGAAGAAATGAAAAGCAAAGAAATTAACTTGACATTCAAAAAGCTGGCATCACTGAAGTAATGGATCTAAAATATATTTTCAATATCGGTTGAGTCTTAAGAAAAGTTTAGATGAGCGCTCGACTTAGCGGACAAGTCAGTTCAGCAAATTGTGGCCATGACTGGCTCGTGACTAGGTTTGTCCACATAGTGGATGGATGCAGGAGCTGCCTATTACTTTCATCCACTATTCTAGGTTGTAAATTGGACGAGGCTAGTGCATGCTGTGATTATTTTTCACATGAACCTGTGGTTCGTGTGGAAAATAGCCCATGTACACTAGCATATAGGCAAACATTGGTCCTTGTGCAGTCCATTTCTCACAGATGAACATACCCTTAAAAGAGCACTCCAGCAGTTGTTTTTTTACTGCTCTATCCATTAGCCATCAATATTGTGTTACAATGTGTGCATTAAAATACTTACCCATTGCTGTCTTCTGTCGTTTCCAGCGCTGCTACAGTGCTTTTCTGCATCATGTTACCACAGTTCTCACTTGCTGCCTCACACTGAAGACTGGTAATTCCCTTCCTAATGTAATCCTATGAGAGCCTTGTTATTAGTCTCATAGACTTACAATGAGAAAGTGACTTTTGGTCCACATGGAAAGTGCTGCGGTCACATGATCCAGTGTAATGTTGGTGGGTGTGGACCCACTGCACCACGGGCCTGGCTAACCCTGGAGGGGTGTGACTAAGCATTTACCAGGTAGAGCCTCAGATGGTGAGGATAGGCTGGGCCACTGTTAGAATCCAAGTAGCACTCCAGAGCTGTCCCCGGGACTGCAGCAGCTGACCGGAGGGCCAGAGACACTGGTACGGGGTATAGGTGGGTGAGACAAAAGCAAGGTCAGACGGTCCGAGGTCAGAGCAGGCAGCACAAGTTCAGAATTCGTAGCCGAGGTCAGGACCAGAGAGTTCAGGAAAAACGAGAAGGCAAGCTGGGTCGATAACAGGTGGGACTAAACAGGAATACGCATACAGGAACTAGAGACTGAGCTACTAAGAACCTAAATTCAGGCAAGAAATGGAGGATGAAGTCACATGACATATCACCTGCTGGCAGGTGATAGGCCGGAGAAGCAAATCTTTGCATGACAGGGTGGATACAAATTCCTGCAGAGTTTGGACATGCCCCCCTATAGCTCACAACCAGCCAAGCTGGAAGATAGCGCAAAGCAGCTCAGGTACTAGGTGGAGCTGAACGAAACAAGTGGTGAGTGGGGCGGTGCTTAGTAGGTGTGCGAGTGACTGGCATAACATCCAGGAGAGGACCAAAGAAGTGCTGGATGTTGCAGAAGACAGTAATAGGCAAGTATTTTAATGCACACACTGGAAACATTAATAATGTCTAAAGAAGGGTGCAATAAAAAAACTTCTAAAGTGCTCCTTTGAAGCAAGGAGAACCTATTCACAATATACTATTTTTTTCTTAAATAATATCCAGAGCTGTGTTTTTAGAGCCTATTATTAGCATGAAATGTGACCCACCTTTTTTCAAACAATCCAGACTTGGCAGAAAAAAAAAAACACTCAGCATTCCCAGCTTTTTCTCTAGAAGCTGGGCAGCCTAAACACACACAAAACAGTTTATGTGCAGAACAATGCAAAGGTAACATGTTTTCTGTAAAAACCATGGCACAAATCATTTGTCTTTCAGGGTTTTACTTTTAACTGCTTTGATTTTCTACTTTTCATTTGGGTCAACCTTGATAATTGTTCAGTTCCCTATTGAATCCAAAACAAAATTCTGCCTCAGTCTCCTAATGTTCTCTTCTCATTGCTTTTCACCAGTTAGGGTTCAGGACACAGATTCAGACCAACTTAATATTTTCCCAATTTCTGATATAATTGTTTTTTTTTCTGATTTCTTAGGATAGCCCAATTGTCTAAATATTATCCAATATTGTAATTTTATCCTTACATAGATTACTATTAGATCTAGCAGGTTATGCTAACAGTTATATAATTATTGGCTTAATGTTTTTCTTTTCGGGCCTCATGATGCAGAAGATAGCGATGCCTGTGTATCATCACTGGTCATATTCCATGCCAAATATTATGAGAATCACCTTGTTATATGTAATAATTTCTCTCCTGAACACTGTGGTCTAAGAGGTCATGTTTCTCCTTGTGGAGAGTGACAAGCCAAGCCTGGCATGTCAGAGTGAGGAGACTTATCAGCCATGCATGCTCCTGGACATTGAAACATTTGTTGACAAACCAGAAATTGGTGCAACTGCAGAAAAGCATGGGTAGCATATAAAACATATCTGTCAAAACTACTTCTAGAGCTGCAGCCCACCGATCAGGCCTGCCTCATAGATGGAGAAGCACCAATCTAATGCATATGGCAACAGTAAAATATTAAAAATGGCCATCAGACATGTAACTGACTGGTTGTCCATCTTTTGACGTTATAAACATTTCATAAAAAATTAAGAAATGTAGTAAAAAGAATAGCTATAACCCTATCACAACTACTGATTGTTGCATATACTCCAGGTTACAATATGTCAGATATTAATTAACAGATTTTCATGTACTTATTTCCACAAATAAATTTGAACAATTGGTGGATGAGAAAGGGAGATGACAACCAAACTGTCCTCTTTAGATAACATTTATCTCATGTATATTCCAAGGTTTAGGGTTGAGGTTCATTTGGGATTAGTGTCAAAATTAGAGAAATATTTCCACTGTAATTATCACTTAATTATACACATGCAGTAAGAGATCAGAATCTAAATAAAAACATACAGTATTTCCTTAGTAATGCTATTATCAAAAGGGGGAAAACCACATCTGTCAAATTTAATTTACCGAGAAGCGAAACAATACATTTTTCAGTATGTGAACATTTTTTAATTTCCCAAAATCATCAAGATAAGGCAAATAATTACTAATAACCCAATATTTTGGCTTGTGGTATAAAATATGATAATCCAGCACCTCAGAGATCCTTTTAATGCCTAATTAAATGAGTAGCTAGATCTACGCGTTTCAAGTGAACAAAACACCAAATCCAAGTCCTTTATGTCTTCCTTTACATGTCACAAAATCCAGATTAACTATAGTATTATCAGCAAACTTTACAGACTCCTTAAGCCCTAATAACAGTGCTCATCACAACTGTCACACTTCAAAGAGTATATACCCCACAGGCGCACATTAGATGTCAGTCACTAGAAAACGAGCCGGCATCAAATAATGGGCAGACAGGTAGTGTCTGAACTTCCAGGCAGGGGTAATACTTTTATCATAGACTCCATTATTAATAAATAGAATATTACAATCTTTTTTATATATCCAGCAGTTAAGACACTATGTGTAGAAGTTCTGCAAAAAGAAATGCGTTCACGTAGAAAATAGGCGTGCAGAAGAAAACTAATACCATGTAACGTAATATTAGTTTTGCATTGTATGTCAAAGTATTTTATTGAGGCATTTTGATTTACTACTAGCCACAGATCTTATCTTTCACAGCTAGCCACACTGACTCCTGGTATTTATAGAACTTTCTTAACCCTTTTTTAGAACTGTAAATGTAGAAGTAGGTTGTCTTCCCTACTCCTGAAAGCCTGGAAAATGTTTCCGTACTTAAAATAAAGGAAACCTAGCACGATGCAAATTCTACTTTCTAACACTAAAGGATGTTATACTATTATAATTCAATATTAAATATGGTTCTTTGTATTACATTAAGCATATCGTAATACTTTCTTCATTTAGTTTCAACAATGATGTCGTTGAATCAGAGGTCTGCAAATTATTTTATTTGTACTTAATTTACTACATCGATCATTAAGGACTAATCACACAAATTACACCTCAATAATTTGTAAAGAATCCAGTCTTACATTTAGGTATTTGGTCCTTAGGAAAAAAAAAAACATAGTCCAAATTAAAAGGAAAATCAAAGAATGGAATATCTGAAAATACAGTGTAAATTATGTATTATGCAGAAGATGAAATATAATGTAGACTGTTGCTATCCTCACTCACTTTGTATCTGGATACACATAATGATCTCCACTTAGTGAGATGCTGTAAACTGATAAGACTGGCTCACTACAGGTAACTACTAGAGCACAAACCATAGAAAACAAGCATGTAACAGAATCTAACTGCTCGCCGCTCATCAGACACGAGAAACCAGACCAAAGCATTACTGGCTGTCATAACGTAAAATGTTTTTCTACAAGCTTTACTCCGTGGTATGCTGTTTTGCATCCTTACAAGCTGCGGTATTGACTTCTATGCAGAGTGGGGAAGCTTTAAACATACATCGAGGATATTATAAATGAAATATAGCTCAGATCCAAAAGACAAAGATATAAAACTACATGAACTATTGCTTAAAATTACTTGATTTGCATCATAATTCTGAACTTGTATGCTCCAGCACAGTAAAAGTATATAAAATAAGTTGCATCTTGTATTCCAAATTACACAAGAAAATACCACTATGAAGCAAATAGATTATGGTTTTTGATGTAAAAACTTTTATGCCCAAAAATGACAAAAGTATTCTAGGAGTGATATCTTTATTGGCTAACCAGAAAAATGATATTTGCAGCTTTCTGAGCACAGAGGCTCCTTCATCAGGCGGGATTACATATTAATGACTGAGACAAGAGCAGAATATTATAAAAACTGCAACATCACCATGAGTACAACTAGAAGTGTTATATTAACATTGACTTAAAAGTTGCAGGAGCGAGTTTCTTAGATGTAACAGACCTTAATTTGTCCTTAGTAGCCTAGAATAGATGTATCTGCCTTTTGCCAAAACTTTTTCTAAATCACAATGCACTGAAAACCTGTTTGCTCTAATAATTAAGGATATCGCTCTGCTACATTTTTATACCGCCTCTAAAAAGTAGAATCAATTAATGTAGAATCTATCATAAAGGCCAGGTTATATCATCATACATAAGCAGCAGTGAAGCAATAACACATTATTAAATGTGCGATGATAAACTCACCGTTTAAAATTTCAAAAGATTGAAAAGAAACCAAAAACTTGTCATCAGGAAACGATTATATCCAGTAGTCCATTGACGAAGAACACAATCCCAGTAAACGGCGGGAGTAATGGAGCAGGTAGTGAATTTCTGTATTATAGGATCCTGTGTTGGCTGTCAGTATTATCTGGAATTGAGCAGCACTGAAACATGTCCTCCCTTGAGCTGTCACTCTGCTGCCAGCTCCCTGCAGTTCTTTAAGTTAACTAAAGAGGTGATCAGGATAGTAAACAAGTCCTGTGCAAGCCAATGGCTTTCCACACCCTTCTGTTTATAGTAGGATGACTTGTGCGCAGAGGTCACTGCCACCAGCAGCTCCTGCCTTGCTCTGGGTATCTAGTGTGCTGCATATACCCTAAGGCTCTTTTTATCAAGCCACCTTCCCGAGACTCTGCTCACCGGCTGTCACAGTGACGCATCTGTTCCTTATTGTTCAAGATTACTCGAAAATGGGAATGAGCTCTATGAGTAAGTGTTGTCACTGTACATGTAGTAAGTACAAGAAACTGTTACATAGGTCTGCTCCTGTTTTTGGAATTTTGTATGTTTACTGTGTTAAATTGTTACACATTATTGAAATACTTATATGCTACAAATATGAAAATTGGGTAATCAATAATGGTCACAAAAGTAGTAGTAGAATTTGTCCAAAAATAATTTCTTCTTTCAGAAATAGCATATTGAACACTAAACAAATTTCAGCCTGTATTGGATCCTACAAGAACATAATGAAAACTTAAGGTTATGTTCACACGCAGAGGTTTTGCTGTGCTTTTCTTTCTGCAGAAAAGAAGCTGTTTACAGTACCAGCAAAAGCAATGAGATTTTCAGAAATCCCATGTGCACGTTTTTTTTTATTCCTGACTGAATTGGAGCGCTGCAACATTTCTATTCTTTCAGCATTTTTGCCGCATTCTTCACCCATAGGAAACAATGAGAAAGTGGAAAAATACTGCATTTTTTGCTGCGTTTTTGGTAAATAAAACTAACGTTATAAACATGTGCTGTACACAACACACATAAAAAAAACTGTCAAAATGCAACATAATCAATAAAAAAATGTAAAAACACAAATGCAACAAAATAAACAGCAGACAATGCATTTTGAATGCAGATTCTTTACTGCCAAGAAAGCAGGTTTTGGTTGCAGAAAATAATGCTTCAAAAACGCAACATGTGAATATAGCCTTTAGGTGATAAAAATATTACTAAATGAAGTTCTACAAAAGTTGATGACAACACTAAGATAGAACAAAATATGCATGATGTTCATATTACAATAGTTAAAAAATAAAGAATATAAAATCACATGTAAAATCAAGCTGTGTGTATTAATATTTATTATTGTAGCGCCATTTATTCCATGGTGCTTTACATGTGTATGTAATTCTTTACACATTTGTACAAGTCTTCTGCAATTATTCTAGCTATCACTATCTCTGATCAGAACATTACAATCTATCCTTCATTAAAATTTCACCAATCATATGAAATATGCTTGTCTGCTACTAGAAACCAGATAGCTATTATAGCTTTAGGTTTTGCTGCAGGAAGAAGAGGAGACTGGGGACTCAAGAGATGTCAAAGAGCAAAGGAGGCCCAGTGCCGATTCAGAAGCCACCCAGGAAGCCTTCTTAACCCATTGACTCCCTGAAACATTGCAATGGACTTCTCAGCCTTTATCAGGATTATTTCTTTTCTAGCATTCCCATAAAATTTAAATGTACATTTTCACCCATGTGTGTGCCCTGAACGGCATGCACCATTATATCGATGACTTTGTGGCAGTATGCAGCTACAATAAGTGTTGGTTACGGGTAGCATGACTCACCGTGACAGGTGCATAAAGCTCCAGGCTAGAAAATGTTACACCTTTATATAATGTGACCTACTAATAAAGGACAGTCATATTGTAGGGTTAAATAAAGGAGGCTTTCAGGATAGTTCTCAATCAATTTGGCAGCAAAGACAAGATCCATTTTCATACTCATCATGATGGGAACTACAATGGAGCTGTAATTCTATCAGCAGAACACATGACTAACTTCACTTGTCAGCAACTGGATAACATACATTTCATTTTCAGTCTTTGTTGCCGTTATGGTAATTATCGACCTGTTTTTTTTTAAGAATGCAACTTCATAAATATATTATATATCATCCATATAAGCATAAAATAAGGTTGCTTTTTTACTATAAAAAAATGTCATAAAAATCTGCTTCAACCTTATTTTGTGCTGGTCTTTCTAAATCTGCCCTGGCATGTGGTAGCATTTCTACGAAGCTTCATCTACCCCACGAGTATGTGTCTAGTATCTTGTTAGCACCAGACCTGTCACAACATGACAAATGGAAACCCAATAGTCAGCCCCGACTGGTTGAGCAGATGCCTAAAAGTGTCCTTTAATACCATGATCGCGAAAAAACATACACGATAGAAATTCTTAAATTATCACAAAGTAATGCAGTATATATGCAAGTCAACTGTATGCAAAAAAATAAAAAGAAGGATGGGCTTTAAAAAATATCTCCAAAAGTCTGATGCTGAAAGTTTCTGGACATGGTTTATAAACAGCTGTCTTATTACGCGGCATGGAATCAGCTCTTCATCAATATTAGGTGTTAGACAGCATAATAATTGAAATGTTATCCTTTTTTTTTTTATTTTGCGGCAATACTACACATATATGCTCTAAATCGGTAATCCCCCCTGCATAATCACATCATTTATAGCACAAGGCACCTCATTTAGAGACAGAGCAACATATAGGGCCCCTCTTAGGATCTGTGTCCTAGTACAACTACAACCACGGCACATCAATATTATTCAAATTCAAAAAGAAAACATAATAAATTCTTCATGTATGTGTTTGTATTAAATCATACATACATTAAAATATATATATATATATTTTGAGAGAGGGAGAGAGAATGAATGCACTAGTCATGTTACAACTATATACTTTAGCAATAAGATCTATGGAGTGAGTTGTAACATGGAAATATTCTCAATTTCTGTTATAATACATTGGATCTTAAGTTTATTCTCTCCAAAAAAAACACTTCTAGAAGAATAAGTTGTCACTGTACCAGCTCCTGTGAATGACAGTTTTTAGCAAATTGCCTCGCAATCGACACCCTCAGAGGTTTCACAGACACACAATGCCGCCAAGCCTTCCATGCCAGATCAGTCTATTGCAGCATGAAACATGAACTGCTGATTTAGGTCTCAAGGTGGCGCTCTTTACCTAGATGAGTCCAGACAACTTCACAAGCCCAGAAATAGTCTGAGTGAAAGTTACACCTGCAACACATTTTCGGCGGCACCAGTTTTTGTCACCACTACAATGTTGAAATGACAGATCGGCGTCTGACTTGGGTTAAAACTCATAAAACATGATTGATGAACTCTGTGAGTAAGCTATGGCAGTTCAGATTAAAAAGTGAGTGCCATCCTCTGACAAGACTACTATCCCACAGCTTTATTCTTAGCCCCATCTCTTAGAACTGTGGGAGTCATTAATAAAATATTTATGTTCTGGCATCCTATTCTTGGGGGCTTTAAAATCTTTAATGACAGCTAGTGTAGATTAATAGTAGGGTTAAAATTAGATGCAATATATGTAAAGAGATACTGTGCATAACAGGCTAACATTATCTGCAAATTGGATTCCTATTGTCCTTCACTGTACAAACGTTGAAGATGCATCATTTGTTCAGTCTGTAGGGAGAAGGATATAGCGATACAGCAAGAGACTTCCAAGAAAAAAGCACATTATACTGTATATAATGCAAGCACTAGCTAAATGTCAGTAAATTAAATCTATAATCATCAGTAAACATGTAATGGAGAAGTATAACTATATCAATGTTGTCAGTCACAACTGCGGACAGGTCTGGAAGAGAGTAGTGTAAAATATAGGAGCAAAAGTTTCCTTTTTTGCCCTTGTATTATGCAAATAACCTCTTTAGAAGGCAGAGGACGTGATCTCTTGTGCCACCTAATGGATTTAGCAATCCTAAAAGTCAATTTTGACCCTATAATGAGCCTATGACTTAGGACAAAAGCCAAACCAAAAACTTAATTTGCAGACACATGTTTTGGGATGTTTGCCCCTCCTCAGTGCAAAGCAGGAAGATTTGGTTGGGTGAGAGGCTTCTGACTGAGGGTTTGCACAATGAAGATGCTCTCTATAGCCCTAACTAATTGCATGATATCACACATTTCCTTTGTAAAATATATACAGTATGGTGTATAAAACTTTGTATATTATTAAAAACACACTGGAGGAAGAAGCAGGAATAGTAAACCATAATTAGATGTGTACAAAGGGCATAAATGGCATGTGATAAGTATCCAGTTCACAAAATGTAAAGTACTACCCTATAACAACAAAAAAACACTACAACGTATGACGTATTTGATCTGTGTATCCTGTAGGTTTACTACCTTTTTAATGCATTTTGACAACAAACTGCCGACTACAAGGAAAGAATAAATAATGATGGAGACATGAATATGACATATAGTAAGCTATGTCTGAAACTCGTTTTCTATTCCTATGAGCACCCTCCTTTAAAAAGACACTTGTTCATTAAGTTCAACTTGTCCTACAGTGTTGATCCAGAGAAAATCATACACAGTGAGACAGATATCATTTATCAGGAGGAGCAAAAATTCCTTCCTGACTGCAAATATTTCAGAATAAATGCCTTGTTCAACGATCTATCTCCAGCGTCTAAATATGCATACTTTATGTTTGACTTTTCTTACAAAAAACTGCCTGCAACAAGTATTTTCATGAAAATGTGCCCCATTTTATCCTTTGTAATGTGCATTAAATTTCTGTTTGCCGTCAGCAAAATGCTATATAGTAGTATCCTAAAATGTCATTGTGCAATGGTTTTTGAAGTTCACAGAATGATGCAGAAGCCACACAAGAACTAGTTTTAAAAGACATAGAAATATTATATATATAGTGCTCAGCATAAGTACACCCCCTTTGAAAAGTAAGGTTTTAATCAGTATCTCATTGAACATTAGAACAATTTCCAAAATTTTGACAAGACTGAGTTTTATAGATCATTTTTGAACCCATAAAATGAAAGGTTAATAATATAACTTTCATTTCAAAATCTTTAGTTTTTCTCAAATTAGTTGATGCAAAAGGGGATGCATCCTACATAAAAAAATGACTTCATCTAGTTTTTTGTATGATCTCCATGATTTTTAGGGATAGCACCAAGTCTTCAAGGTATGGAATGAACATCTTTTTCTATTCTTCAAAAATTGCCTCTCTAAGATCTTGGATGGAGAGTGATGCTCAACTTGCCTCTTCAGAATTTCCCAAAGGTGTTTTGGTGAGGTTCAGATTAGGAGACATACTTGACCACTAAATCAATTTCACCCTGTTCTTCAGAAATACAAATGATGTGTGTTTTGGATCATGGTCATGTTGGAAAAGTGCATGTCTAACCAGAGCACAGAGTGATGGTAGAATCTCCTCTTTCCATATAGAGCAGTACATCTGTGAATTCATGATACCATCAATGAAATGTAGCTCCCTGATACCAGTAGCACTCATGCAGCCCCACATAAGGACACCGGCACCACCATGTTTAACTGTAGGCACCATGCATTTTTCTAAATGCATTTTGTCTAAAGTGAAACATGGTGCTTACGATAAGACATACAAATAAATCATAAACCATCATGAAGGTATTCTTCATGTATTAGTAACAACCAAATTTAGCAAAGAAATAATTTTAATTGAAAAAAAACAATTTTTCATAAATCAATATCCGCCTTCCCAGTAAAGCAATAACACACAATATTTAATGAACTTGCAACTGTGATAGATCCAATCATATGCCTATTAATTGAGAATAGAACTTTTTTTGTGAGTGTACACTTCTTCCCACAATCAACTGATACTGAAAACGACTTCAAAAGAAACAATTGCATTGTATACCCGCTTTTAGCTGGAAGGAGGATGTCACTGGGGATGGGAAAGGAGTGAAATGCAATGACACTAGCCACTGCAGCAGCTCATCTGATAACTATTGACTGAAAGAGAATGGTTCCTATTGTGTTATGAATAAATGCATTGTTCCATGAGAAGCTGAGTAAAACACCTAGAGCCACCCACACTCTGCTAGTCTCATTCTGCATGTAACACAGAGCTAGTGAATGTGGTATAGGAGATGGAAAATGAGCATTCTCTAACCAGCAAAAAATCTAGCAATCTACATCTTTAATGCACTACATGTCGGTATCAACCAGTAAATGCACACATACCACATATATAATTTGGCTGTGAGAATGCCTTGAGATTGGTGATACAGTAAATGTTTTTTGTGGGAAAATGTCACAAAGTGAATCCTAGACAGAGAGAAATAAAACACTCAGGGTTTTTATACACTAGAAGCCTGGAATACAAGGATAAATGATACTGTAGTAGAGTTATTGAAAGTTGCAAACCATTCTGAAAAGAGAGGTTTTCATATTGTCATTGCAGACTTTAATCACTAGCAAAAATCTGATGTGATATGGTAGCGAGTTCTGTAGTATGGAGGATGCACAGCATAAATATTGGAGAGGATTGTGTTAGGAGGAGACAAGAAGATAGCAAAGAAGGAGAATTCATGTAGGAAATTATTAGATGGTATGGTTGGAAATGTATAAAAGTGTCAGACTGATGACAGTCTAGTTTTTTACGGTTATTTTAAACTAAATTCTCTGGATAATGGGTAGAAAGTGATGGGATTGGCAGAAAAGTAGAAGTAGTGAGGAGAGAGACAAATAATTCAGGTAGCAGAGTTATAGATTGATTGGAGAGGTGCAGGTGGGCAAGATGATGGGTCACAGGAAAGGATTTTGCCATAGTCTAGGGAGTAGATGACAAAGGCATGTACTAACATTTTTGTCTAGATCGAATAAAGAATGGATTTGAGAAATATTTTACGCTAGGAGGTATAACATAAAAGTGGTATTAGACGCCATAGGACTTTAAGTTTTCCCAGGTCATAGGTGAACAGTAGATAGAGAAAAGTAGGACAGAACCTTGAGTGACGCCAAAGGGTGAGACAAAGAAATGATATGTGAGTGGGAGACACTAAATGATTAGTCAGATTGTAGCTGGTCAAATAGTGTGTTGGGTGAGATGATCAAAGGTCAGGTCAAGGTGGACATGCTGTTTACAAAGTTTTGAGGCAAACAAGAGAAATAATATGTGGCAAAAGCTGGACATAGAGGAAGCGTTAAGGGATGGTCAGTCAGTCTCTGCCCGTGGTATTTACAGCTTATGGTGGGGAGCACTGTTCCAAGTGCCCACCGGCCCCAAGACATGGTCCTGGAGTGTCAATAAGTTGCAATTACAGTCAGTGTCTGCTAAAGACGGTGTCAGGAGATCATGATTTTTAGTATATGTTGCAATATATATATATATAGATATATATATATAGTACAGACCAAAAGTTTGGACACACCTTCTCATTTAAAGATTTTTCTGTATTTTCATGACTATGAAAATTGTACATTTACACTGAAGGCATCAAAACTATGAATTAACACATGTGGAATTAAATACTTAACAAAAAAGTATGAACCAACTGAAAATATGTCTTATATTTTAGGTTCTTCGAAGTAGCCACCTTTTGCTTTGATGACTGCTTTGCACACTCTTGGCATTCTCTTGATGAGCTTCAAGAGGTAGTCACCGGAAATGGTCTTCCAACAATCTTGATGGAGTTCCCAGAGATGCTTACCACTTGTTGGCCCTTTTGCCTTCACTCTGCGGTCCAACTCACCCCAAACTATCTCGATTGGGTTCAGGTCTGGTGACTGTGGAGGCCAGGTCATCTAGTGTAGCACCCCATCACTCTCCTTCTTGGTGAAATAGCCCTTGCACAGCCTGGAGGTGTGTTTGGGGTCATTGTCCTGTTGAAAAATACATGATGGACCAACTAAACGCAAATCGGATGGAATAGCATGCCACTGCAAGATGCAGTGGTAGCCATGCTGGTTCAGTATGCCTTCAATTTTTAATAAATCCCCAACAGTGTCACCAGCAAAGCACCCACAACACCATCACACCTCCTCCTCCATGCTTCACGGTGGGAACCAGGCATGTAGAGTCCATCCATTCACCTTTTCTGTGTCGCACAAAGACACGGTGGTTGGAACCAAAGATCTCATATTTGGACTCATCAGACCAAAGCACAGATTTCCACTGGTCTAATGTCCATTCCTTGTGTTCTTTAGTCCAAACAAGTCTCTTCTGCTTGTTGCCTGTCCTTAGCAGTGGTTTCCTAACCGCTATTTTACCATGAAGGCCTGCTGCACAAAGTCTCCTCTTAACAGTTGTTGTAGAGGTGGGTCTGCTGCTAGAACTCTATGTGGCATTTATAAGGCAAGGAATCCCACTTATTAAACCTGACAGGGCACACCTGTGAAGTGAAAACCATTTCCGGTGACTACCTCTTGAAGTTCATCAAGAGAATGCCAAGAGTGTGCAAAGCAGTCATCAAAGCAAAAGGTGGATACTTTGAAGAACCTAGAATATAAGACATATTTTCAGTTGTTTCACACTTTTTTGTTAAGTATATAATTCCACATGTATTAATTCATAGTTTTGATGCCTTCAGTGTGAATGTACAATTTTCATAATCATGACAATACAGAAAAATCTTTAAATGAGAAGGTGTGCCCAAACTTTTGGTCTGTGCTGTATATTTTTTAGTAAAATGTACATTGTTGTTTTAGTCTATAAACTACTGACCACATATCTCTGTAATTCAAAGCTAAAAATTTAGTATTTATTTGCAGCAAATGATAAAGCGTCAAAATACTAAAAAAGAAACAGTGCTTCCAGACCTCAAATTACTCATGTTTTAACTCAGGAACAGTTCAGAAATTAATATGGTTTTATTTTTTTTTTCTTTAAAAAGTAGAAAAACATATTTTGAATCACCCCCCTCTCTTTTCCCACAATAAGAATAGACATATTCAATAATTAAAAAGTTAGAAGGGATGGAAAAAACAAAAGCACAAAAATGAAAGATCAATTGGCCCGTGAAGGGTTAAAAGAGGAAGGGAAATCACTATTCTGTTTAATTAGTGATAGACTGAAGAGATGGTTCATGGCTGATATCAATAAAGTAGTGACACTGGGAATGAAATGTTTTATTCAGCCAACATCTACCTCTAACAGCAGCAGGTGGAACGGAGCTCAGCCTGCTGTTGTTGCCCTCTTAAATCTCTGACGGTGGCATTTAATTTGTGTTGTCTGGAGGGCTCGCTTTGCAATGGCACTGCAATATACAGAACAAGCAATAAGACAATCACAGTCCCAAAAGGGACTAAAAAAATGCAGTTCAAAATAAAAGATTTGAAAAAAAATTGACCTAACTACCTTTTCCCGGTTAAAAATAAAGAAATAATAAAAATAAAAAAATAAAATGTGTTATTGATGTCATCTAATGTATCACCATATAAAATTCGGTAACCCGAACAGTAAATGCCATTAAAAGAAAAACAATTAAAACATCAGAATTTATTTTTTTCTCCACACTACAGAAAAATGAAATAATCAATCAAAATGTCATATCTACCTCAAAATGGTATAAATAAAATCATCAGATCAAAAAATAAGCCCTTAACAAAGCTCTTGTAAAATGAATGAAAATGGTCTTTAATGGTCTGTACAATTATGGCAATATTAAAAATGTGTAGCTTTTACAAATTTACAGTTTTTTTTCAACACTGAATAAAAAATAAAAAAGCTACACATTTTTAATATTGCCATAATTGTACTGACCTATGAATGCTATAAAAAACAATCAACTAGTTGCAGAATTTGCATTTTTGAGCAATTTCACCACATTCAGATTTATTTTACTGATTGCCAGTAATTTTACTGATTGCCAGTACATTGAATGATAACTTGAATAGTGTTCTTCAATACTACAATTCGTCCTCCAAGGAAAAGGGCCTCATATGGCTTGTGGATGAAACAATAAAAAAGTCATGCTCTTGGAAGGAGGCGAGTCACAAATGAAAGCTCTAAATTG
This sequence comes from Phyllobates terribilis, assembly GCF_046119375.1. Taxonomy (NCBI): domain Eukaryota; kingdom Metazoa; phylum Chordata; class Amphibia; order Anura; family Dendrobatidae; genus Phyllobates; species Phyllobates terribilis. The sequence goes on along the minus strand of NW_027362763.1, from coordinate 526,993,809 downwards.
AAAAATTATCATATTGGTAAGGGGTTAAGGATGGTGTTATACATTTAGGTTTTTTGCCCAAAAATCCAGTCAGGATCTAATATGTCTCTTGCATATTAACCAGATGCTTGTCCAAATGGGCTAATCTGATGGCATAATTAAGGAAAATTGGGTGTTCAAACACATGTAGTATGCCATCTGAAATGCCAATTGTGGAGGGAAGGCAGTTTTTGACATGTGCCATATTAAAAATTCACATGTGCAATGGGCAATTGTGGTGCTTAGCAGTGTCTTAAGCATATTGTGGCAACTTTGCCATGTTTTTTTGCATGTTACATATTAATGAAATCTGCAATTATGAGGAATTGCTAGATATACTGTATTTTATACACATAATATATTGTTTTTGATGCATTTGAGACAATTTGTTGCATAGTGCACACTGCCCTATATCAATATTAATGGCTGCTATTACATTTGTTTTCTGTCAACAGTACACTATAAAGTTTTATGTTTTTGGTATACCATATTTTTCTAACTATAAGACGCACCCCAAATTTTGGTGTGGAATATAGGAAAAAAATATTTTTTAGAAGATGGGCGTCCGTCTTATAGTCTGAATAGGTATCTTACCTTTGAGGGTGGTGGAGCGGGGGGAGGGGGTCACAGGAGGCAGGGTCCTACAGGAAGCTGGTGCTCCAGCATTGGGGAGTTGCGGTGGTGGTGGAGCAGGATTGCAGGGCCATCCCTTCCCTCCAGGATGCAGCAGAAGAGGTGAGATGGCTGAGGCCCGGTGCCTGGCGGGGGGCCGGTGCCTGGCTGTGAAGGCCGGTGTCTGGCTGGGAAAGCCGGTGAGCGGCGTGGCAGAGCGGTGTGCGTGGCTTTTTGGTGTGCACGGCCATCTTCTTGAAGCTGTGATGTACAGGAAAATGGCCGCCCGAGCTATCAGTGTGCGCATGTGCCGTCTCGAGTGGCCATTTTCCTGTAGCTCACAGCTTGGCCCATAGCCAGACACCAGCCCGCAGCATCTCATCTCTTCTGCTACCACCGCTGGGTTCCTGCAGGAGGGAGGGAAGGGAGGGCCCTGCAATTCCTCTCCACCACCACCGTAGCTATCAGGTAAGCGCTATGTTCGGACCCATTTTCCTCCCATATTTGGTGGAAAAAAAATGTGCGTCTAATGGTTCGAAAAATACAGTAATTGGTATACTAACCAGAGAGTATTTTAGTTGTAATATATGTGCTTGCATGCATATGTCCTATATATAGTGCATATATGCACCAGCATGTATGCGTATACAATATATACAAATGCAAGCTGGTGCATATCTATCTATCTATACACACACACACATACATACACATATTGCTCAGCATAAATAAGTACACCCCCTTTGAAAAGTATGATTTTAATCAATATCTCACTGAACAATAGAACAATTTCCAAAATGTTGACAAGACTTTGAGTTTCATTGAACATATTTTTGACTTATAACATAAAAGTAAGGTTAAAGCACCATTTCGGAGGGTTATTTTTTATTGCAGCGTTGGAGTGGTTCTGAAAATAGAAAAAGTGCTGCTGCATTTACATAAAAAAATGAATCCTTTATTTAATCATTTAAAATTCATGTCAGGGAAAATCTGTAACAAATGACGCGTTTCGACCGTTAAACGGTCAAAGTCATATCATAAACAATGCAGACAGGAAATCCTTTTTAAAAGTAAAAGCCATTTCCCCCTCAAGTTATGTCACAAATATTTAGATATGAATAAACTAAATGAAATCTCATATAACATTGAGTGATCATATATCAAATATATGGAGAATGCTCTACTATAACCAATACATAATAAATCATTATTGAAATTCATGCTGTTAGGAGAGTGAGTATTGAACTGCAATATCCAAAATGCCTCCCTTTTAAGAAGGATCTTACGCCAGTTGATCTTTGGGTTTATTAAACTGTTCTGTCCCACACAAAAGAAAAAAAATTGGAAGCTTCCATTATGTTTGTCTAAAAAGTGACATCCGATACATATAGTTTTCTTTTTATTTATTTATTTCAGCTATATGTTCAACAATTTATTTGATTTTTCATATCGTTACACCAATATATTTAAGGCTGCAACAGGTGTGTTGCAAAATATAAACTGTATGTGTGGTGTCACAGTTTATGATGGATCGAATTATATTCGTCACTCTACTGCTTGTGGAAAAAGAGTTTGTTTTGTTTTCACATTGACAGACCTTGCATTTGCTGCTACCACATTTGAAAACATGTAATGTCAACCAGGTGTTAGATTTGGCAACATTTGAGGATAAGCAACTAGGAGACAGGGTGTCTCTAATAGTAACCCACTTTTTGAAACACATTTAACCCCTTTACCCCCGAGGGTGGTTTGCACGTTAATGACCGGGTCAATTTTTAAACTTTATGAGGTAATTACTCTGGAACGCTGATTCTGAGAATGTTTTTTCGTGACATATTGTACTTCATGATAGTGGTAAAATTTCTCCGATATCACTTGCGTTTATTTGTGAAAAAAATCAGAAATTTGACGAAAATTTTGAAAATTTTGCAATTTTCGAACTTTGAATTTTTATGCCCTTAAATCAGAGAGATATGTTACACAAAATAGTTAATAAATAACATTTCCCACATGTCTACTTTACATCAGCACAATTTTGGAACCAACATTTTTTATTATTAGGGAGCTATAAGGGTTAAAAGTTGACCAGCGATTTCTAATTTTTACCACAAAATTTACAAAACCATTTTTTTAGGGACATCACATTTGAAGTTAGTTTGAGGGGCCTTTATGACAGAAAATACCCAACAGTCACACCATTCTAAAAACTGCACCCCTCAAGGTGCTCAAAACCACATTCAAGAAGTTTATTAACCCTTCACGTGCTTCACAGGAATTTTTGGAAAGTGGAAGAAAAAAATGAGCATTTAACTTTTTTCACAAAAATGTTACTTTAGACCCCAATTTTTTTATTTTTTCAAGGGTAAAAGAAAAAAATGGACGCCAAAATTTGTTGTGCAATTTCTCCTGAGCACGCCAATACCCCATATGTGGGGGCAAACCACTGTTTGGGCGCACGGCAGGGCTCGGAAGGGAAGGATCGCCATTTGACTTTTAGAATGTAAAATTTGCTTGAATAATTAGCGGATACCATGTTGTGTTTGGAGAACCCCTGATGTGCCTAAACAGTGGAAACCCCCCACAAGTGACACCATTTTGGAAACTAGACCCCTCAGGGACTATATCTAGATGTGTGGTGAGCACCTTAAACTCAAGGTGCTTCACAGAAGTTTATAACATTGAGCCGTAAAAATAACATTTTCACATTTTTCCAACAAAATTGTTTTTCAGCCCCAATTTTGCATTTTTATAAGAGTAATAGGAGAAATTGAGCCATAACATTTGTTGTGCAATTTCTCCTGAGTACGCCAATACCCCATATGTGGGGGCAAACTACTGTTTGTGCGCATGGCAGGGTGTGGAAGAGAAGGAGCGCCATTTGACTTTTTGAATGTAAAATTTGCTTGAATAATTAGCAGATACCATGTTGCATTTGGGGAGCCCCTGATGTGCCTAAACAGTGGAAATCCTTCACAAGTGACACTATTTTGGAAACTAGACCCCTCAAGGATTTTAACAAGGGGTATAATGAACATTTTGAACCCAGAGGTACGACACAGAAATTGATAACATTAGGTCATCATATTGATTAAGTTGTCATTATTCTTGAGCGCAAGTGCTCGCTACTTGAGTTTGCATCGGGTAATCGTGTATGCACCATGTATCGCGAGTGCTCTAGTGAAATGTTCGAGTCCCTACCCCGCATGTTTCATGGTTGTTAGACACCCAAAAAGAAACATGCGGAGATCGCTTGTGTATGGCAGGCAAACCCCGCCAGTTTTTTTTGGCCACGAAGCATATGGGGCGGAGACTCGAGCATGTCACTCGAGCACTCGCGATACTCGGTGCATACCCGAGCACCCGATGCAAACTCAAGTAGCGAGCACCTGCGCTCAACACTGGTCGCCATATCGTCACTTTTTTTTTCTTTACTTTTGAAAAAATCCCAACCCCAACACAACGCTATAATTTTTCCATATTTCGGCCGACAGAGTAATGTCACGGCTTGTTTTTTGTGGGACGAGTTGGTGTTTTTAATGGTACCATTTCCAGGCACGTGACATTTTTTGATCGCTCTCTATTCCAATTTTTGGGAGGCAGAATAAATACAAACCATCAATTCAGGAATAGTTTTTTTGGAGTTTTTTTTATGCCGTTCTGTGTGTGGTAAAATTGATAAGGCAGCTTTATTCTTCAGGTCAGTACGTTTACAGCGGTACCACATTTATATTGTTTTTTTATGTTTTGGCGCTTTTACACAATAAAAATTATTACAGAAAAAATATTTTTTGCATCGCTTTTTTCCGAGAGCTATAACTTTTTTATTTTTCGGCTGATGGAGTTCTATGGCGGCTTGTTTTTTTGCGGGACAAGATAGCGTTTTCATCAGTACCATTTTTATTTACATTTGTCTTTTTGATCGCGTTTTATTCCATTTTTTGTTTGGCGGTATGATGATAAAGCATAGTTTTTTGCCTCATTTTTGGAGTGAGGGTTTGTTGTGAAGATAAAATACCACAGTATATTTTTCAAACAGAACTGAGAATAATAAAAAACATAAGATATTAGTCATCACTATCTTACAAACAAATTAAATCCTCTTACAATTATAATTGTATGGGTGAAGGGGGTCAAAGAGAAATTCTTCCTCAAAGACCATCCAGACAGAAATCACATTAGAAATTAGAGAGAATAAGCTCTTGATGTGTATGGGAGTAAATTTTGGCACTCCACTTAGACAGGGAAGCATAGTAGTGGACTTCCATTTTGAAGCTGTGTATTGCCTAGCAGATGTCAAAATATGTGAAAATGGCAATCTCCAATTATAAGGTAACGAGGGTAGGTTCTAGTTATGGAGAGCAAGAGTGTTGTTTAGAGGTAAGGCAGCCATATTAAAGATGAGCCTAAAAATTTCTGCCCAAAAAGAGTATGAAGCATGGAGCCTATCTCCCCATATTGTTTCCTATAAGTGGAAGGATAATTAAGATTATTACGGGCAAGTCTATTAAAATTCTTCGAGGAATTTTTTTAATTTGTTCAACGTGATTAATACAAAAAGTGATTTTAATGGTCCGTGTTATTGCTTGCTACCATTGATGATTATGTGTATATAAACGCTTCATATCATTCTCATATTTAGTCCTTATTGAAGGATTTGTTGGTCAAGTCGGCTAGGGTCATTATTATTTGATTTGTCTGCCAATCTATCAAAGAGCAGCGGGGAATATCATATTCCAAAGCTTTGATTAACAGGGTATTTAAGGCTGCGTGCCCACTATGCGTTTTTCAAGCATTTTTTATGCGGAATTTCCGCAGCGGAAACGCTTTAAAAATGCTTGGTAATACGTGCCCCATTGTCTCCAATGAAAATCCGCATGTTCTGTGCACATGCTGCGAAAATTTCCACTGCGGATTGTCATTGCAGAAATATCCGCAGCATGTCCATTATTTGTGCATTTCCGCATGCGGATTCGAGGTCACAATGCATTTGAAAAACGCAAGTCAAATCCACATGTAAAAATGCTGCAAAAACGCTTAAAAAACGAGTGTAAAATCCGCAAGTGTTTATACTGCCAAGGACATGCAGAAACGCTGCGGAAATTTTCTGCTTCAATTCTGCATGTGGGCACATAGCCTCAAGGGAAGTTTTAATTTCACTACCTACTCTCTCCAGAGTGTAGAAGTAACCCATGGACAGATGAAAAGGGGTAAAAGGAGATGGGTTTCAAATATTCCCCGCTAGCAATGATCACATAAAATTGTGCTTGATGAAAAGCCATTCAACCTGTATCTACTTTTGTGAAGAGTTTGGATCCCATCACTCTGCAAACATCTAAAATAAAACAGCTTTCTGGTAAATATTAACATTTGGAACTCTTATGCCTCCCAGTTTGAAAAGTGTAAAATAGAATTGAAATAGAAGTTCTCTGGCTTTGGCTTGCCTAAATAAAATGCATAATGGCTGATTGCAATTTAACCCGAAGAAATTTGGGAAATTAAAGGGTATGCATTAGCAAGAAAGTGCATAAAGTATTTCAAATGACCCACAAAAATTTGTGTTTGCCAATTTTCTCCATCTCGGGAAGATTAGTTTTATATAGGACATCAAATTCACACTCAAAAGTTAGTCAGAATGACTGCAAAGAAAGGTATATCACTAAAAAATTCAAGTAAAATTAAAAGGTTTTTGAAAGACAAGTTTCAACTTCAATAGTGACCTTGATAGGCAAGGCCAAGAGCATGTTTGCATTTAGTTTAAAATATATTTAAGAAAATTGTGCTTGACATCATAATGGCTGGAAACAAAGAATGGAAATTTGTGATGACTATTATAACATAGTCTGCATACATCATAAAGACATAGACGATTGGAAAAAAGGGACACCCTTGGCGTTCTTCATTGTCTATTTGGAATCCAAAAGAAAGAAAACTAAACACCATGACCTTAGCATTTGGGAGCGTGTCTAGCAACATTCTAGCATATGAAATAGGTCCCTCAAATCCAAATTAAATGAGCATTGCAGATACCACGTAATGACCCTATAAAACATTTTTAACAACATCTAGGAATAAAATGGTATTGAAGGATTTAAAGAACTGTGCTACATGTATTGGGTCAGTCATTCATTTAGTTCTATCCTTTGCCTGATAACCAGCAACAAATCCCACATGATCATGTGAGGCTAGAGAAGACAGGACTGTATTTAAATATTGTGCTAATAGTTTGCAATACAGTTTTAGATCTCAATTCAATATTGAGATCTGATGAAAAATGTTCTGGTTTAATAATTGGTTTACCAGGTTTGGGCAACGTACTGATGATGGCTTCTAGATTAGTATGAGCAATACAGACTCTGCTCTGCCAAAACTGAAATACCAGTAGTAAATATTGAGAAAGTATGTCTGGAATGTTCTATAATTTTCATTAGGAAGACCTTGTGGGCAGGAGGACCTGTTTGGCTTCATAGTTTTAATGAGTTTGAGTACTTTGCCAATAGTGAATGGGCCATTCAAAAAATGTAAATTATCCTCTGAAATGGTAGGTGTAATCGTGTGTCATCCCTAGTCAACCTCCATGGATCATAGTGTAATTAAGCCTCCATTAGCATTTCCTGCCCTGCATTTCATGGAGGGAAGGTGTGTCTTTGTTCCTCTTTGCAGGGGGCCTCACTGACACCCAACATTACAGACTGGCTGGAGAATGGACATCATGGACTTTCTTTCACCCTTTGAATTCAAAGTACCAGGTGTTAAAGGGGATGGAGTGTAATTATTTCTACCCAAACAGGGGCTGATCTCAAGAAAATGGTAGAAAAGGAAAGGCATACAGTGGTGGCCAAAAGTATTGGCACCCCTGCAATTCTGTCAGATAACACTCAGTTTCTTCCTGAAAATGATTGCAATCACAAATTCTTTGGTATTATTATCTTCATTTAATTTGTCTTCAATGAAAAAACACAAAAATAATTGTCATAAAGCCAAATTGGATATAATTCCACACCAAACCTAAAAAAGGGGGTGGACAAAAGTATTGGCACTGTATGAAAAATCATGTGATGCTTCTCTAATTCGTGTAATTAACAGCACCTGTAACTTACCTGTGGCACGGCACCTAACAGGTGTTGGCAATAACTAAATGACACTTGCAGCCAGTTAACATGGATTAAAGTTGACTCAACCTCTGTCCTGTGTCCTTGTGTGTACCACATTGAGCATGGAGAAAAGAAAGAAGACCAAAGAACTGTCTGAGGACTTGAGAAACCAAATTGTGAGGAAGCATGAGCAATCTCAAGGCTACAAGTCCATCTCCAAAGACCTGAATGTTCCTGTGTCTTCCGTACGCAGTGTCATCAAGAAGTTTAAAGCCCATGGCACTGTGGCTAACCTCCCTAGATGTGGACGGAAAAGAAAAATTGACGAGAGATTTCAACGCAAGATTGTGCGGATGGTGGATAAAGAACCTCGACTAACATCCAAACAAGTTCAAGCTGCCCTGCAGTCCGAGGGTACAACAGTGTCAACCCGCACTATCCATCGGCGTCTGAATGAAAAGGGACTGTATGGTAGGATACCCAGGAAGACCCCACTTCTTACCCCGAGACATAAAAAAGCCAGGCTGGAATTTGCCAAAACCTATCTGAGAAAGCCTAAAACGTTTTGGAAGAATGTTCTCTGGTCAGATGAGACAAAAGTAGAGCTTTTGGGGAAAAAGCATCAACATAGAGTGTACAGGAAAAAAAAGAGGCATTCAAAGAAAAGAACACGGTCCCTACAGTCAAACATGGCGAAGGTTCCCTGATGTTTTGGGGTTGCTTTGCTGCCTCTGGCACTGGACTGCTTGACCGTGTGCATGGCATTATGAAGTCTGAAGACTAGCAACAAATTTTGCAGCATAATGTAGGGCCCAGTGTGAGATAGCTGGGTCTCCCTCAGAGGTCATGGGTCTTCCAGCAGGAAAATGACCCAAAACACACTTCCAAAAGCACTATAAAATGGTTTGAGAGAAAGCACTGGAGACTTCTAAGGTGGCCAGCAATGAGTCCAGACCTGAATCCCATAGAACACCTGTGGAGAGATCTCAAAATGGCAGTTTGGAAAAGGCACCCTTCAAATATCAGGGACCTGGAGCAGTTTGCCAAAGAAGAATGGTCTACAATTCCAGCAGAGCATTGTAAGAAACTCATTGATGGTTACCGGAAGCGGTTGTTCGCAGTTATTTTGGCTAAAGGTTGTGCAACCAAGTATTAGGCTGAGGGTGCCAATACTTTTGTCTGGCCCATTTTTGGAGTTTTGTGTGATATGATCAATGATTTGATTTTTGCTTCATCTCTTTTGTGTTTTTTCCTTGCAAGCAAATTAAATGAAGATAATAAGACCAAAGAATTTGTGATTGCAATCATTTTCAGGAAGAAACTGAGTATTATCTGACAGAATTGCAGGGGTGTCAATACTTTTGGCCACCACTGTATGTTTGGGTTTTCGTTGTGCTGTGTCTTGGAAGGACTAGGATCTACTGCTTAGATCAGATCCTGGTGTCACTACTTGAACATTTAGACACTGGAGATCATCTGTCATGTACTTTTGTCATCTAGGTTGGATATCCTACTGGATTAGAGGTGCTATTCAAAAGGACCAGTGTTGCATTTTTTTGGGTGTCAAAGTACCATGGTTTCCCCGGGTTTGTTCCTTTTGTTGCAGCCACATTGCAGACTCTAAGGAATCATATTTATGTGCAGTGGAATATTATCCCAAACCCAATGAGAGTTTTTTGGATTATTCATCAGTCTGTTGTCTGTTATGCGCACGCCGCTAGGTTCTGATAGGGTCGAGACAGATTCCATGAATTCTTTGGAATCCTAGGGGAACCGTTACTCATGGCAACCATAGACCATGTGCTGCAGCTTCTCTCAGGAACACAGGGGTATTGAGTTTGACCCTCAGGCACAGACACGTAGGTTGTTTCACTTGCTGACCAGACACACTTGACAAGAGTTCTCATAAACGGTAGAAAAGTAGCATTCAATAAGAAGCCGCACAGCCAGTGCAAGTTAAGTCTTATGAGCAACAGGCTCCAGTGACAAACAGTACAGTTTCCTTAGCAGCACAGCAGTTCACAGTCTTCCCAGTAACACAGGACAGCACAGTTCTAATGCAAAGGCACATTAATGAACACAGCATTCTTTACAGCACAGTGAGATGGAGGGGGGGAGGGTTTGCTCGGGGAGATTATCCCTGTGACACCATTTCTTCCAGCCCTTATCTTTATGTCTGACAATAATCTGCACTGCTAGTTCAGGAGCTCTACCTGACCTGTGCTTACCTTCACTCCTGACTTGAATCCTTTTCACTTGCAGGGGTGCTTCTATGAGATACAGAACAGACACACCACCTTTCTCTTTGGCTCCAGCCAGACGGTAAACAACTTCCACACAATCCCCCTGGGCATCTGCTAAAACACTCCCCTTCTCCTGTGACTGTTAGCCCCTCTAATTGCGGGATGCTTTCAAAGCACCAGCACTACTTCTGCACGTCACACTCCGCTAAAGCACTACTTCTGCATGTCACATGTCCCTGCGTGCTCGGTCACAAACCCCGTCACAGTAGATAAATAACTCCTTTTTTAAATGGAATACATTTCAGAGGTAGTATGTGTGTGAGTAAGGGCATTAACTTAAAGGTTATTTAGCAACACATGATAGGATGCAAAGGTCACAGCTATTTTTGTTGGGTATCTTATTTGCTCTGATTTATCAGCTAAATACTTAATTCTGGATTTTTTTAATTTTGTAGCTCTACATGTTGGGAAGGCACAGCTTCTGTCCCCATATGTATAAAATTTAGCTCTACGTTTTTTAAGTTACTCTCATACTCATGAAACGTGGACGAGGGACAGCCACAGGATGAGAGGTACAGCAGCAATCAGCAGACACGCACAAAGATTAGATAATATAATATGAACATTTTCTAACCAGTTTATAAAACAAAGGAAAATATGGTAGGTAAACAGCGTATACAACAAATACAATGACAGCAATTAGTCTAAATAACACATACTAAGAGTATACCCAGGTACAGTTAACAGACTTAACAGTTATATGCAAGCAAAAATACATGCAACTAACCATTTCTATGCACATAAAACGACAGTGTAGTGCCAGTACTTTTAGTAATCGCATACTCTGAGCAGTTTTTTGAAGTGTCTCTTACAGAAGAGGCCTTTCCCCTAACTAACTAGACCTCCATAAAGTTATTTATGTATGCGCTGTAGGGATTGTACTCACTCAGGTGCGATGAGAGACAAAAAGGAGGCATGTTTCTTTAAATGTAAATAGCGGTTTATTGGCTTCATAAACCGTCAAAAGAAAAATGCAAAGAAACAGCCTTTAGTGCAAGCAAAAGCAAATGTAAAGCAGTCCTTTTAGCAAAGTCTCTGGTAAACTGGACCTGTGATCACACAGGCTGGTAAGCATCCAGCACACAGCTCAGTCTGGATACAACACACAGGAGGCCTTCTCCCTCTAAACACAGACCATGTGTCAAACAATGGCCTCCATTATATAGGCTGGTAACCACACCCAGAGGTGAGGTTTGTGGGTAGTTAGACCCACCCAACTCTTCACAGCTACCCGTAACCTGGTCCCAGGTGCACCAATTAGTCCTCTTAGAGCGTGTGTGCACTAGAGAAAATACTCCGGGTTACATTACAGAGACCAGCCATCTCCGTGATACATATCTCCCATCGACTACGCGACCATTAGCCACCTTTCAGCGCATATATATTCAGTTGTAAAGGGTACAGATACATCCTGAGACTGAAGTGTCCTTGCTGAGCTGTGTCCCGAATAATCAAAAATGCTGACATGAATCTCTTAGAAAATGCTGATCTCTCAAACACATAAGTCCTTAGAAATAAGGCCTCTTGTGGCCTAGTCCAAGATGCAATGTCCTTGGTTGTCCTCACCGAGTCAGCTCATGTCAAGTCTAACAACGTTTCACAGTCACCAAAAAACATGGGCGGAGCCGATTTTTTGCGCAAACAATTCGGAACCCCAAACAGGAACCCGAATTTGAAATGCCGAACAAATTTGCTCAACACTAAACATAACTCAGCCCAAGATAAAGAGCAAGAATAGACCATGTCCTCAAACAAAAAATAATGGGTACAGATATGTGGTTGAAACACAAAAATGAAAAAAAAACAATACAATACAGCTTTGTCAGGAGTTTTACTCAACTAGCTTACATTTAAAATCTTCTTGTACAGATAAATAAAAAGAGAGTGACAATCTCTGCATATAGTAGTCGAGAATAATGGGGGGCAAAACAAGCGCAAAATAGGGTCTTAACTGGTTACATAAAAGAAGAAAAAGGGAAGTAGTATGCTCACGTGATAAAGTTGCACATTTGCAACATTTTAAAGCATGAGAAAGCTGCTGCAGGACATCTGTCAGAGAGACCAAAGAGCTTGTTGGTCCAGGTATGTGTCTGTATCTGCACTGCTGATGGAAATTCCAGGACATTAAAAAATTTTTACGAGAATTTTATTTTATTTGTACAGGTTTTAAAGTCAATGCGTTTCAAAGTCACACAGGACTTCTTCCTCAGGACGCAACCTAATATTTCTGCTGAGAAAGAAGTCTGTGTGACTTTGAAATGTGTTGACTTTAAAACCTGTACAAATAAAATAAAATTCTCGTAAGAATTTTTTGATGTCCTGGAATTTCCATCAGCAGCGCAGATACAGACACACCATACCTGAATCAACAATCTCTGTATAGTTAGCTTAGTTCATGGTATTTCAATTAGCTCACCTCCTTCCTCCATTGAAAAAGGGTCTGATAGTCTGCATCTGTTAGATGCTGGAGACAAAACAGATTCAGAAGGCACCATACTAGTAAGGGGAGGTGACTATGCAGAGTTTTGGGGAAAGAACTGTTACCTTTGCTGAAGAAGGCCTCTTTCTGGATATGTCTCTAATCAATGATGTGTGGACAACCTTAGGAATCAAGATTGCTAGATCGGGCAATCATTTTGAGTCATTGTATAGTAGCTAGCATGCAGCTGTGATACTAATCAGATAGCACCACCAATGTTCAGGCCACACCACTATAAAAGCATTTTTGATTAAAAAAAACGCATGCAGTTTTGTGGTGCAAATATATATTGCTGCAGTACAACAAAGTGTTAGCACTGTGTATCCATTCATGACTCCATTGCAGGCTTTCATCTGAATCCTCAAAAAAATAGGAATCACATCTGCCCCCAAAAAGTCATTGGCATCAATTAGGCTAAAGAAGTCGAAAATGTAAACACATTGGACGATACTTGACCTTCTTTCCAGCAGTTTATATCCTTTTGTCTGGATACAACAGTGTAGTCTACAATGCCATTACATATAATAGATCTGTAAATTTTTAAATAGTTAATTATTTTTTTTTTATAAGCTACACCCTTTTTAAAAACTACACCCATTTTTGCAGCATGAAAATTGATTTAGTATCACTCTGCGCAGGGCTCTCCCACTCCTAAGTTGACATCTGTGCCTAGATAATATAATGGTGAGCATGCCAGACTCTGGCTCAATTCAGCAGGAGCCTTGGGATCATGAGGATTATAGTGTTTTCATCACTAGTGATCAGCCACTTATCACCTATCCAGTGGAGTTGTCATCAGGTTCAGCCAAGTCTTCTTAATACCTTTACTAACATGTGTAAGAGGGAAGACCGGGGTGTAAGTACTTTCAGAGCAAGGGATCCAGAACCGCCGGGGCCGTGCCTCTGGTTGCAGGGAGAAGACAGACTGCGAGCACAGGAGTCAGGTGACTGGGAAGCTGGGGGTGTGTCCAGAGTGAAAGCTGGGAGGTCAGGTGATCGAGAGACTGGTGACGTGGGTAGAGAGAGGAAGAGACGAGGACATTTTGCGCGGGAAAGCGGAGCTGGGTCCTGCTCAGCAGAGCAGTGGGAGAGGGTCCAGGCTCCTGGCTCCAGGACTGGGAGCAAGAGCCGAGTGCAGTGGACCGGAGGAGTCAAGCCGACTAGAGAAGTGACGCAGGGTCAGTGGAGCCGGGCACGTGAGGTGCCGTGTTATGGACTAGGGGCTCAGAGGGTAAAACCGGAGACCACCCGCTGTCGCCAGAAGATGGAGCATTGTTTTTGCAGGGAAGCCTGAAGAAATCAACACCCGCCTCAGCTGGCAACTGACTTGTGGAGGAAAAGAGTCAGCTAAGTGTAAAAACTGTTGTTTACAACCGATTTGACTCTGCTATATCTAGTTAAACTGTGAACTGTCAGTTAAAGACTTTTTACCTGCTACTTTCCTTGTTTTCCCCCATATTTTCCCCTGATACTCCCTGCGTGGAGATTTACCCTGTTATTATAAACTTCCCCTGTTTATTAACCCTGTATTGGCTGCTCTGTGTTTCTGTGTCACAGCATCTAAAGTACCCGTGTTACACATGCATATTAGGAAGGTGCACAAAACTAAATGCCATAGATGCATGTTTATATTTAAAGGTTATATCCACCATCGTAAAAAAAATGTTTCCATTTTTTTCCATGAATACAGAAGTTAATCTACCTTGCAATTAGTCTTGATTAGAAACTTTCTGCCATTTAGTTTCTACATCTCCTATGAAGACTAAGCATCTCAATAGCAACATACAAACTCTGTACAGTAATATCCTTCAGTCATATTCCCTCTGATCAGTTCTCTGGCACTTCTGGTTAACCTACCAAATGTAAGCTAGTATGAAGAAGGGGAAAATAAAAGCGTGAGACTGCATGACTGCAGCATTACATTACCTAGAAATTATTTAACGTCTCTCATCATGTTAACACTCAGTTTCAAGATTATTAGGACAATAGACTTCACTGTTTTTTTATTAGCATCCTGAAATTGTGCTAGTCAACATTGCAAAATTATGTGAGCCTGTTTGAGTATATTTTTGTTGTTTTTCTTATCACAGCACTGCCTTATTGGGGGGCAGCAGGAGACCTCTGGAATGGCATCATTTAAGTAGGGGAAACTTCATTGGTTTCTACATTTAAAGAGGTTCTCCACACTGGCAAACACAGACAGAAGAGGGACCCTGTGCAAGAACAGTATATGGGCCCTTTGTAATCCAAAAGCTCATCATGATACGGAGTTCCACCTGTTTTTTTTTTAGGTAGAAGTGGTCTCCCTTGCCTCTTGGTCTGCTGTGCAGCTGCAAAGGTTGCACCAGTGATATGCCCGCCCTGGTTCTCCAATACTACTGCATTCAGACAGAAGGTTAAGGCTGCAACCTCGAAACCTCTGCTCATCCCTTTCTTTGCTAGCAAAAAGATTTTTTTCAAGTGGTGAACAAAGTTTAAGTTAAAGAGGAGCATCATCTCTCTGTAGGTTGGGTATAGCATAATTTTACTAGGGAAAAAAAAGACATCTAATACTGCATGATATTAATAATATCTTACTTACTGATGGGCGCACCCATAAATGTTCGGGTAATAACCCCTTTAGATTATTTTATTTTTTAAAGGTAATACATGGGTAATAGAGGGTGGGGGAGTGTTTTGTACAATTAAAGGACTTTTCTGTGTGTGTGTTTATTACTTTTCACTACAGGGTTAGTACTGGGGGTGTCTGATAGAAGCCTCTCCTTTCCAAACCCCTGGGTTTGATGTCACCGGACATTACACAGCTGACATCAACGCCAAAATATTACCCCGCTTGCCAACGCACCAGGGCAAGCGGGAAGAGCCAGGCAAAATGCCAGAATTGGCGCATTTAATGGATGCGGTCTGCTTTACCTTGGCTGGTTATGAAAAATAGGAGAGACCCTACGCCATTTTTTTAAATTATTTATATAAATAATTTTAAAATCCCACATAGGGGCCGTTCTATTTTTGATGACCAGCCAAGATAAACCAGACAGCTGTCAGGTGTCTGTTTTACCTGTTCTTGTTATCAAAAATAGAAAGGACCCCATGTCTTATTTTTTATTTATTTATTTATTTTTTTTTTTACATATTGCTCCGGCCAATCACAGCCATGCCAATACTTGGCATTGCTTTGATGGAGCCGGAAGTTCCCACACCAGAAAAGCTTTGTTCAGGCTGCTGAACGCGAGCAGTAACACGGACTTGTGGAAGAAGTCCTTGTTCGGGGTCTGTGCACGAACACTAGGTGTCTGGTACTGACGGACCCAAAACGTTACCATTCTGGTTCGCCCATCCCTAATATTACTACAAATTTTAATCACCAGTCATGCATTTTTTTATTGCCTCGCTGGAGTCGTGCTAGTAATTTAAGAATTTAAGGTCCCTGTCCTGAGTCTTATAATCACCATCTGCCGACCTCTTGCCTGTCGATCAGCTGTTATTATGAAGCAGCCACTGCAAAGTTCTGAAGATCATTTCTTGCTGATTCTTTCTTTGAAGTAAAACATTGTTTAAAAAGGCAGCGAAATGTTTTACCTCACAAATAGAATCAGTTGTGATCTCGTGCTGTAATCAGACCCCTTGTCAGAACCCCACCAATCTGATATTGATGAACTAACAAAGTGTTTTTCAGGAGGTGTGCCTACAATAATTATGACAAATTTATAAAGTACTAAGCGAGGCATGTATAATATCATTCTATGCACTTAAACACAATGATCATGAGTAGCTCCTCCAGCCTCTGGACACTACGCTGACAGACATAGCAAACCTTCTTGCCACAGCTCGCATTGATGTGCCATCCTGGATGAGCTGCACTACCTGAGCAACTTCTGTGGGTTGTAGAGCCAGTCTCATGCTACCACGAGTGTGAAAGCACAACCAACATTCAAAAGTGACCAAAACATCAGCCAGAAAGCATTGATATTGATATGTGGTCTGTGGTCCCCACCTGCAGAACCACTCCTTTATTGAGTGTGTCTTGATAATTGCCAATAATTTCCATCTATTGTCTATTCCATTTGCACAACAGCATGTGAAATTTATTGTCAATCAGTGTTGCTTCCTAAGTGGATAGTTTGATTTCACAGAAGTTTGATTTACTTGCAGTTATATTCTGTTGTTTAAGTGTTCCCTTTATTTTTTGAGCAGTGTACAATTCTATTCCCCTAGTTGCTCAAAATGAGACTCTGTTGCATAATGAGTAGTGTAAGTTTGTATCCAAAACATAAGCAAGATAGATCATTATCCTCTGATCTTCTGAAAGAAAACCATAAAAAAAATTTCCCATTTAATTATTTTAAAAACCTTAAGGGATTGATACAAATAAACAAAAATGAAGTTCCCTTTCAAATAACAATTATTTTTGTTTTGTACATCGCACTTGGCGCAGGAATGCCAGTTTACGTTCTGCGTCCAAGGAACTCAAAGAAAGAGTCAACTGGAGAGATCTTGATATTATGGGGTAGGCATTTGGCTCTAACGTTGGGGTTCATTCAGCAGCACGCAAGTGAAAAGTCCCACATACTGGCTCTCAGAGCTAGGAAGGAGTGGACCCGAGGAAGTTCGGGTTCGTCCAAACTGTTGTCCAAAGTTCGGTTCGGGTACCAGAATTTGACCCTGAACCTCACATGAGTCAATGGAGACCCAAACTTTGGTGTTGTAAAATGACTATAAAATGGTCGTAGTAAGGGCTGGGGGCTGCAAAACTAAGCAAAATACTAAGCAAAATATTTTTTTATTATGTTATTTTAATTTAACTTAAAATAACATAAAAAAAATATTAAAAATATTAATCTTGAATCAGGAGGTGAAGGTTCAAGTGGAGGAGTGGAGCAGTGCCTTGCATGTGTAGTACTTGTTTATAAGTAAATTAAAAATGATGTATGATCCCCCCTATTTTTATTACTCATCCAAAGGATAGCAGACAGCTGTGAACTTCCTATTATGCTGGGAAAGGATCAATAACTATGAAGCTTCACAGCCTATTAATATTAATCCCCAGCTGTCTATTATGCCTTTGCTGTTTATTAAAAATGGTGGGACCATCCCACCCCCTCCAAAAAAAAAGAATTATGATGTGGGTTTCCCCCTATTTTTAAAAACAAGCTAAGGCAAAGCAGACAGCTGTGAGCTGATATTAATAGGCTGGGAAGGTCCATGGATATTGGCCCCTTTCCAGACTAATAAGACCAGCCTTCAGCAGCCCCAGAAATGGCGCATCCATTAGATGCACCAATTCTAGCATTTGCCTCGGCTCTTCCTGATTGCCCTGGTTCCTGCAAAGCGGGGTAATATTTGGGGTTCATGTCAGCTGTGTAATGTCCACAACTATGCATGGACCTTCTCAGCCTGAGAATACCAGCCCCTAGCTGTCTGCTTTGATGGTTATCAAAAATGAAGGGGATCCCAAGCCATTTTTTTAAATAATTTGAAAAAATGATGTGGGTCCCCTCTATTTTTGATAACCAACCAAGATAAAGCAGACAGCTGAGGGCTGCAGCCTCAATTTTCTGGTTTACCTGCGCTTCTTATCAAAGATAGGTGAAACCCCACATCTTTTTTTAATTATTTTTTTCTCACATGGTGTGTCGGCCAATTGTCTCATGACAATACTTGGCATAGATGTGATGGTGCCAGAAGTGCCCACACCAGAAAAGCTTGTTGATTGACTGCACTGAAGCTTTTCAACAAGCATTATTAATCTGCTGAACCCAAACAGTAAGACATCCGTACAGTAAGAAGTCATGGGTGTGTCATTGTCAGTGGAATATAAAAATTACAGGGAAGTAGTGAGCACCATAAACAGATGACCCTCACTTCAGTGACAGTGGATCACTTTGCTCATCCATAGACAGTGGAGGGCAAAGTGATATTTAGGGCAATAATCCTGACAATAATGATCTAGTATACACAGAATATAATAAATGTAAAGACAAAATGGTGATCATTAAATAGCTATGAAAAGGGAGAAGAAATTAATTTGAGTATAGGGACCCTCTGAGGAAGCAAATGTGCAAAACGAGCATCGGGGCGCAAATACTCATTGTTTGACTTGGGTAATTATTGTCTGGAATATCATTAGAATATACCTAACTTGTGATAATTTTGCTCTGTGTACACGCTTTCATTGCATTCCTTATGTTTTATTTTCTTTTTGCACTATTAAGTATAAGGAAACGTGTGTGATTCTGCACCTGTAATTTACCCATTTCCTCTACCTGTTTATAGCTATTTATTGATAACCATTTGCATTTATTTTTATTGTATTCTGTGTATATTAGACCGTTATGGTAATGATTATTACCTGAAATATCACTTTGCCCTCAACTGATATACATATATCAACTGATATGCAAACAGTATATCACTTTTGCCCTCAACTGATATATGGTGCTCACTACTTTTTATCTTCACATTCTGTATAAAATTTACATTTTGTATTTAATAAATATTCCATTTTAAAATTTCCATTCAAGTGTGGTGTTTCTTCTTGTAGGTTACATGGTTAACGTCCCACACATACTTAATATTTGCACTCCTTGTAAATCGGTATTCTACTATTTATGGAAGGTGGACAGCTCTTATAAGGACTTCAACAAACAAGCTTTGTTGTGTAGGACACTCTATAGATTCCAGAGGATCCTTGGCATTCTCCTTTTAACTCCTGTGTAGGGAACTAGACCTTAAATTACATTCTCAGAGGGGTTGTTGGCCGGTGGAGCAAGTGGCAGTGGATGGTCAGAATGGTACCAAGAGTTCAGGATCTAGGGTAGTTTGAATACTGGGAGTTTAAGAAGGGTGAGTGCTGTCCCATTGGCCATAGCAGGGAACTGATTAATCCTACTGGATAGCACACACAGCTATTCTGCCAGACTAAGTGGCATTATAGATCCCAGCTATGCTTGCATCTTTCGCTGGACAGAGCCTGTGCTACCCAGAGCTTCTGGTCAAGATGAGTCCTCCATCATGAATGCTGCCTACAGAATGAATATCGAAAGACCCGGTGACAAGCAGACGTAGCAGAAGCAGGTCTAGGTGGAGAAGTTACACCTAGCAAGTAGGTGCTTCACACAGACAACCCATTGATTTCCATATACTCTGTGTAATGCTTCATTTCTCCTATGGTGGTGCTGCATGAAAATGAACACCTGCTTTCAGTACAGACAGCAGCAGCAAGACACTATGTGCTCAGTTTATCATCTGCGGTCTTTCTTAAAAAAAAAAGCATAATCACTTCTTTATTGTCAGACGAGTCTAGTGCTCAATGTTTATCCGTGAATACAGAGTAAATATTGCATATTACAATGTGCTTTCTATGGCATATTCTGCTCTAATCAACTATTTTATCCCTGTTATCTACTGTAGTTGGGTCATCACTTTGTAGACATTTAATGTTTTAAAATGAAATACTGAATGACCAAATGGAAAAATAACTCAAAAAATGTTGTTTTTTTTTTCCAAAAATACATTCTAGAGGCATACTTGGGACATGACACAGTTAACAAAAGGTGACATTAATAAAATAAGAGACTATTCACTAAAAAAGTATGTAAAAATAGCCAAAAGTTCAACACAACGTATCAAGTGTCACTTGCCTTATTCTAAGCATGCTTATCAACTGATCTGGAAGCAGTTTGTCGTCTTTTATTATATGCTTTTCAATTTAACAGTCAAGTGTAAAGTCAGGGAAAGGGATACTCAAGAAACTACAGAGTAGCTTACTGAATATAAGACTTGGATTTATTCCTGGCACTCTCTAGCAAGCAAAATTAGATAGAAAAAGATTAGCTTGTCCACAAGAAATAGCAATTTGCACACCAATTCAGGATATTATCTTTGAGGATTCCGGTTTTGCTGAACCCCTTGAGCCCCATTAGCTTTCAGATCAGTTACTTTTAGGAATCATTGCTGATTCTTCTGAAACAGCCGATTCTACTATAAAATACTGTACAAAGGTTTACTAATTTACTGTACATTTCTGATAGATAGATATATACATACATACATACATACACATTATCTATCTATCTATATATACAGCAGAATAAACTTTGTATTTCCCAGCCTATATTTTGGCCAGGATAGTTAGCAGTCTTCATTTCATTGCAAATTCAATAAAATGTATACAATTTATAAAATGGTAAACCTCTTGTTAAATTGTTGTTATTGCCCCAGGGCCACGTACAGCATGTGGGGCCCGTTTGGAGTGACTACCACTGTTAATTGTATTGGCATTGCCACTTTCTGTAGGCTGCTGCTCCACTCCTCTAATATATTATAAAGCTCAGTAAGCCAGCAAGCAACAATAGTGCTAATAGGGAATCATGGAGTCACAGATCGTCATATGGGAACTTACTATTGCTAATGTAGAATGATCGTGCATCACCTATGCATGCTATGGTCTAATGCCTCGTAGCCCCAATGCGCGTTTCGTGCCTCCACTTCCTCAGAGAGCTTGTGGCATAAGGGGTGCTGCCCTGATTAAATATACATTGGTGGCCAATGGGATCTCAACGTGACCTCACATGATACAGAGAAGGAGGGACAAACAACACGGCATCAATACACAGCAGCGCATGACATCCTTGTCCCGCTGTGATCACATGTTTAGAGATTTACCAATTTATAAAATGGTAAACCTCTTGTTAAATTGTTGTTATTGCCCCAAAGCCACGTACAGCATGTGGGGGCCCGTTTGGAGTGACTACCACTGTTAACTGTATTGGCCTTACCACTCTCTGTAGGCTGCAGGTTGCTTTAGGCCTACGGCTAACCGAACAGCAAAAGCATGCCCAGGACTTCAGAGCTCCCGCACAGGTAGCTCCACGATTTGGGGTTAGGGGAGTATGTATCTTTTTTTTTTTTTTTTCGTTTTCTCACACACTTTTTTGTGGTTGAACTCAGGAAGCATTATTAGCATGTGTAGGGGGCTCACATGCCATTATTGCTGCATGTTTGGGGGACTTAGTGACTATCATTTTATGTGGGGGGAGGGGGATTCAGTGGGCATTACTGTATGTGGGAAGCATGACACTAGGGACATTACAACTGTGTGCAAGAGCTCAAAGTCATTATTACTGTATGTGTGGGAGACTCATGGGGAATTTTTACTATACATAGTGAAACTTTAAAGATGTTAAAACTGTATTTGCAGGAATTTGGTACATTATTTCAGTATGTCAATGGACTCAGTGGGCATTATTGCTATGTGTAGAGGGACTCAAGGGGGATATTTAATATACATTGGGACTGAGGAGAATTATTACTATACATAGGGAACTCAGGGGCATTATTATTTTTGTTGAAGCACTAAGGGAATTTTTCATTGCTATGGGTACATTCGGGACATGATTAATTTTTAGGAGGACTCATGGGACAACTTAAGAGCAATTACTGCCTTATAGTAGCACTCAGGGTGTTGAAGCTATCAAAGGGACCATTATTTTCTAGAGGTCAAAATATTGGCAGATTACCTTCTATCGGATTTGTAAAGGACCTAGGCTGGCTGTGATGGCGAGGGAAGGCAGTACTCCCTCACCCTGGCTTCGGAACAAATTCAAGTGTCCCAATCTTGCATGTCACTCATGTTCTGTTTGCAGATCTCTGCTGCTGGCTCTGGTCCTTCCATCACAGGAACCGCCAGAGGCACATTAAGGGACTTCCATTCCATTTTATATAAAAGAACTTTACTTAAACGTTTGTCATCAACTTCATACAGCATGCAGCATTGGGTACATACTTTTCCAGGTTCACAATTCATTGTACAGCACGTATTGATGTTCACTGTCCGTTTGTCCTAAGCTGTCCCTTCCTTGAGTGGCCGCCTTGGCCCTTGAGATGCTTAAGACACCTGCAGCTTTATGAATCCCGCTCAGTCTTCTCTGGACTAAACCCCATGCGACTATTCCCCCTCCAGCCTAGGAAAATTATTGAGGAAGGCTTCACTGCTACCGCTTGTGGACCTGACGTCCCGGACACTACAGGAAAGTCTGTCAGATTTACAGACCGACGGATCTCAGCTGCTGAACCGGCCGTGCTGTAACTGTCTCATCTGTCCCTCAGACTCTAACAGGAAAAAATGTTACTCTGACCTGGCCCAAGCTCCTCCCCCTTTTTCAACTGGACCAATCATCAAGTGTCTCCGTTGGTTGCTGGGCATACTACTCCTTTACTACCCCAGCTCCTTCTACACTGCAGCTATTGCTAAACTCATTAACTGTTTCTATCCTAAACTGTTGTGCCCACCACTGCACTGTACCCAATTCCTAATCTATTACTCCTTCTATACCTAACCTATACTAACCCTGTAACTAACATGTCCGTCAATTGTCACATGCATGTTCATCAATATATATTCAATAGATCATGTTATATTTTGCAGACAGAAGAGGAGAGGAACATGACCATTCCGTCGCACCTTTACAGATTCACAGGGGGCATTAATATTTTCTAGGGGCCAATTTTACCAATTAGAGGGCATTTTACTATGCAAGGTGCACAGTGATGGGCATTATTACTATGTGGGAACTAAGAGGAGTACTGTTACCATGCCATAAAGCAGGTCCAGTAATGGAGACAAATATGGCAGCATTGGGGCCATCAGCAGGAGGGGAAGTTTATGCATGTTGGGATTAGAGCTATAAATGTGAGAAGTCAAATAGGTCTATGCTGTAAACAATTAGTGTCTTGGGGGAAGTTACAAAAAAATTGCTGTTCTGGACCAAATGGAAAGGATAGGAAAAGTGAGGGAGCCCATCAGAAAGAACATCAGCTGTAAATCATGATCTACAGTATTGCTCTACTGTAATCTCTTAATATGTTCTGCAGAACTGGTATCTACCACTGCATGGCGGTAATATCGGTCCTGGTCTTTGTATAGTGTTTTTTTCCCATTAACAGCATAGTAATCTGCATGGGTCAACATGGTTAGCCAAGTTAGGGGCCCACTCAGATGTGTTTTGTTTCTCCTTGTCCTAAATCCCTAGATACACCTCTGGCCTATGGAGCAGTAGGAGATCTAATAGGCAAGTACATGCCAATTTGTTTATTACACCATTAGAAAATAACATGAAGCTTTTGGGACTTTAAAAAGATACTAAAACATTGAGTGATGCTCCAGACTTCGAACTTGTGGCTATATCACACTGTAAATACCCAAAGATTTCAGCAATAGATTTTAATGTTATAATAAAATCTGACCATCCAATGCATGTATGCAAATACAGCACAATCTAATGGGTGAAAACATATTTGGGAGCCTAAGTATATAATAATATTCTTATAGGCATTAGTAGTGATGATCAGATCAATCCATGGAGGATCTATTTTGAGTTGAATTTCCCCAAATTTGCAGTCCCTGCGAATTTGAACACTTTGATTCAATTCATGAGGAACAAAAGAGAATGCCAGCAACATTTCTCGCAGTGCTGAAAACTAATATAACAGGCTAATAACACTTGACAAGGCTGTGAGGGCTTACCCATAATGGCTTGCAGCTAGCACATCATATAATAATAATAATAATCTTTTTATTTATATAGCGGCAACATATTCCGCAGCGCTTTACAATTCAGACAATTTACAGACATTATTGGCACTGTCCACATTGGATATGTCTAATGCAGCCAATTTGGGCGGGAACCTATTAAAGGGACTATAAAAGATGGGGGCAGGCTGAGTGACATTATACACCTTTACAGCGTAGAGAAAGGAGGTCAGAGTGCACAGCTCATTTCACATAGGGATAGACAAAGGCCTAATTGTGGTGAACTACTGCAGTGCTGAAGCAGATTGAAAATTAGAGTGGAAGTGTCAGTCTGTGAATAATAATCCAAAGATTCAAGTGATAGGGAGGTGCTGTACCTGCATAGTGTTACGTGGGCACTGTTCACGGTTAAATGACAACTATAAAATTGGCTACCACAAACTCAGTGTTGATCTTATTATGAAATGCCCTCCAAAATTTAGAAACAAACCAAGTTCCCTGATTTGAAACAACGTTTTCCAGAATCCCATATAGACATACAACGGCCCTTATTTATAAAAGTGATTAAATTATAATTCTGGAGTAATTCACTTTGAAAATCTCAAAATGTTTGTGTAATGTTACAGAGCTGGTGCAGGATAGGGGTCTTGAGGTCACAGCTTTTCTAATTCACAATGAGCTGTGGCATACCTTGTGTCAAAAATTTTACTCCAGTCCATTACAGGAATAAGACTAGTGGGGAAGCAAACAGAGGGGCACGCCACTTGTCAGAAGCCTTGGCATATACTCGATGGAGTGCTTTTTATTAGGGTAGCCTTGATTTAGAAACTTTTGGTACAAAAGATTACATTCTTTTTTGAAAAAATTGTCATAGTTCCTCTATTGCCTTAATAGAAATCCTTTTTGAAAGGGAATTGGGGTGCCATCTGTGCCAATGAAACTATAATTAGCCAAACATCTTTGGAGACACTGCTACCAGGATCCAGAGATATTCTTAATCAAGAAAAGCCAAGGTGTGTTCATGAATGTCAGAGGTAAATCTCTGCCTATTTTGTTATCATTGACCATCGTACTAAAATTGTGAAAAATCTCCCCCCAAATAAAATGTGACTGGTGAAATTCTTAAAGGGGTTTCCCACGAACAAAAGTTAATTTTAAAAATTGTCTGTGTCTGACCGTTTACGGAACATACCACAGCTCCTGGGCAGGGGTGGAAGTAAAAGAGTATACAGACATTACATCATGGGATTACAGAGAATTCATTTTGTGAGGTAAAATATTGTTTAAAAACAGGCAGTGAAATATTTTACCTCACAAAATTAATACTCTGCGATCCCCTGCTGTATTATCTGTATTGTCTTTTGCTTCCTCCCCTGCCCTGGAGCTGTTGTATGTTCCATACATGGTCAGACACAGACAATTATTAAAATGAACTTTTGTTCGTGGGAAAACCCCTTTAATTCATATGTATGGATACTCATTTCGTCCGGATCCTGCGTTCTATAAGCATAAAGACAGATCGCTGAGCTGCTAGGGAGAGTGTTTAGGTCTCTTGATAAAACAAAAGCCCTTTTAAGGGCTACCTGCAGTGTGTACTAGTTCAGTTTTTAATGGAGCCGACCACTAGCTCCATAATACCATCAAAAAATAGCTCTTTTCAGAGCTGAAGACTCACAACAAAGTCAGAGTACAGGGAGGGAGAGATTGCGTATTAGGTAAGGAGAGGTTAAAGTATTCTTCCAGTGTCCATCTTAAAACAGCTCTTGTCAGAGGCAAAGCAATATTTTTCCAGCACGCACAGAAATAGCATTTTGTGCTGCTTTTTTTTTTTTTTTTTTAGCACCAGTCTATTTTCCCTGCTGTTTTAGGGGTCAGAGCCTGGCTTCTGCTGTCCACATTAGTCCACTTAAAAAGGCATTTGGTGCCCTACGCAAAGCAGTAGTCCAAACATTTCCTATTGCCTGCTACCAAGCACGCACCAGGCCATTTTACCCACTATTTTGGCTATGGCAGCTAGCTTGGCTTGTGCCATCAACATCTGAAAATCTGTCAACAAAACCCAAAATGCCAAAAAAGTCTGTTGCTAAGGGACGTGGTGTTATCAGTTGTGTGCGAGAAGGCACTCAGTCTGTGTCAGGTCAGAAGTAGCTTGATGCATCCACTATGCTCCTGGAAAAATTTCCCGGTCTGGAACATAAACGTGTGTGGAAGCCAGAAGAGCGAGAGCAGATTCTATCTTGGATAGCAGACAAGGCCTCTACGCATTTGTCAAGCAGCAACAAATCTTCCACGACCACACAGTCTACTGTGGATACACAGAAGGCTGGCCCATCCAATCCTGAAGCTGGTTCTCCTTCCTCCCGCCATCATCAATCACTGGAGACATATGACCCCAAGCTTGGCCACTCCGAGGATCTGTTTGGTACGTATCCAGGGTCGGACTGGGGTGTCTGGGGCCCACAGGGAGAACTGACTCTAGGGGCCCACCTACAGCCATATGCAAATATCTGTTATCCGCTATCCCTGTTATAGTGGAGCATTGACTGGCGGCTCCTGCACATCTACTGTGCACCAATATAACTGGGATGTACAATTACGGTAGTTTGCATTAAAGGGCTTCTTTGGTTAAAACAAGTTATCACCGATCCATGGGATCCACAGGATCGGTGATCACTTATTGATCGTTTGGGTCCGAACATTGGAAAAGGCGCCTATCAGAAGAATGGGGAAGTTTCATCCCTGACAGGACACTTATCCCCATTTTAAAATGCAGCTTCCAAAAAAGAGCAGCGCTCACAGTCACTGAGGGAATGACTGGATGAGTGGTCGCATCTCACATGCCGCTCCAGTCTAATGGGGAGAAAAGCTCCACATTCTGCCAATTGTGTCCCAGCAGTCAGACCCCCACCAATCAATATCATCACTGATCCTGTGGAGAGGTGATTACTTGTTTTCACCAGAGAACCCCTGTAAGTGCATCTCTGCCGCTCTGGTCCAAGTATTTAATCTCTAAGGCTGCGGCCCCACTATCAGTATTTGGTCAGTAATTTTTCTCAGGAGTGGGAGCCAAAACCAGGTGAGGAACAATCAGAGAAAAGGTATAATAGAAACAAGTCACCAATTCTGTATTTATCACCCACTCCTGGTTTTGGCAGCTACTCCTGAGAAAAAATACTGACCGAATACTGATGGTGGGGCTGTGGCCTAATGGAAAAAAATCTTTTCCTAGTTAATATCAGCAAGAACAAAATGACTGCCATACACAACACAGTCCACTATATCAACACCAATAATACCACATACAAAAGAGACAAATATCGCCACACCATGACTAGATCATATAGTACCACCACATAGTGACCGAATAATACTACATACAAGGAACAAATACGGCCACACCATGACCAGACCACATATTACCACCACAAAGTGACCAAATACTACAATACTGATCATGAATACAAACCACAATACTAACAACACTGTTATTACCACCAGTGACATTATACACAGGAGCTCTGTATATAGTGTCAGTGTACAGGTAATACAGGGATCACCAGTGACATTATACACAGGAGCTCTGTATATAGTGTCAGTGTACAGGTAATACAGGGATCACCAGTGACATTATACACAGGAGCTCTGTATATAGTGTACAGTGTACAGGTAATACAGTGACCACCAGTGACATTATACACTGGAGCTCAGTATATAGTGTCAGTGTACAGGTAATACAGGGTTCACCAGTGACATTATACACAGGAGCTCTGTATAGAGTGTCAGTGTACAGGTAATACAGTGATCACCAGTGACATTATACACTGGAGCTCTGTATTTAGTGTACAGGTATTACAGTGGTCACCAGTGACATTATACACAGGAGCTCTGTATATAGTGTACAGGTAATACAGTGGTCACCAGTGACATTATACACAGGAGCTCTGTACATAGTGTATAGTGCACAGGTAATACAGTGGTCACCAGTGACATTATACACAGGAGCTCTGTATATAGTGTACAGATAATACAGTGGTCACCAGTGACATTATACACAGGAGCTCTGTATATATTGCACAGGTAATACAGTGGTCACAAGTGACATTATACACAGAAGCTCTGTAAATAGTGTATACATAATATAGTGATCACCAGTGACATACACAGGAGTTCTGTATATACTATATACACACGTGGTCAGAATTTTTGGTACCCCTCGTTTAATGAAAGAAAAACCCACAATGGTCACAGAAATAACTTGAATCTGACAAAAGTAATAATAAATTAAAAATCTATGAAAATGAACAAATGAAAGTCAGACATTGCTTTTCTGCTTCCATTGAATTTAAAAAAAAAATTAAACTCATGAAATCGGCCTGGACAGAAATGATGGTACCCATGAAAATAATGTGACAAAAGGGACATGTTAAATAAAGTTGTGTCCACTAATTAGCATCACAGGTGTCTACAATCTTGTAATCAGTCAGTGGGCCTGTATATAGGGCTACAGATACTCACTGTGCTATATATAGGGCTGCAGATACTCACTGTGCCTGTATATAGGGCTACAGATACTCATTGTGCCTGTATATAGGGTTACAGATACTCACTGTGCCTGTATATAGGGTTACAGATACTCACTGTGCCTGTATATAGGGTTACAGATATTCACTGTGCCTGTATATAGGGTTACAGATACTCACTGTGCTTGTATATAGGGCTACAGATACTCACTGTGCTTGTATATAGGGCTACAGATACTCACTGTGTTGTTTGGTGACATGGTGTGTACCACACTCAACATGGACCAGAAGAAGCAAAGGAAAGAGCTGTCTCAGGAGATTAGAAAGAAAATTATAGAAAAGCATGTTAAAAGGTAAAGGTTATAAGACCATCTCCAAGCAGCTTGATGTTTCTGTGACTACAGGTGCACATATTATTCAGAAATTTAAGATCCATGGGACTGTAGCCAACCTCCCTGGACGTGGGTGCAGGAGGAAAATTGATGACAAATCAAAGAGACGGATAATATGAATGGTAACAAAAGAGCCCAGAATAACTTCTAAAGAGATTAAAGGTGAACTTCAAGCTCAAGGAACATCAGTGTCAGATCGTACTATCCACCGTTGTTTGATCCAAAGTGAACTTCATGTAAGACGACCAAGGAGAACACCATTGTTGAAAAAAAAAATAGTAAAAAAGCCAGACTGGAATTTGCCAAACTACATGTTGACAAGCCACAAAGCTTCTGGGAGAATGTATTATGGACAGATGAGACAAAAATGGAAGTTTTTGGCAAGGCACATCAGCTCTATGTTCACAGATGGAAAAATGAAGCATATCAAGAAAAGAACACTGTCCCTACTGTGAAACATGGTGGAGGCTCTGTTATGTTCTGGGGCTGCTTTGCTGCACCTGGCACAGGGTGTCTTGAATCTGTGCAGGGTACAATGAAATCTCAAGACTATCAAGGGATTCTAGAGAGAAATGTGCTGCCCAGTGTCAGAAAGCTTGGTCTCAGTCGCAGGTCTAGAAACAGGATAATGACCCAAAACACACACAGCTAAAAACACCCAAGAATGGCTAAGAGGAAAACATTGGACTATTCTGAAGTGGCTTCTATGAGCCCTGACCCAAATCCTATGGAGCATCTTTGGAAAGAGCTGAAACATTCTGGAAAAGGCAACCTTCAAACACGAGACAACTGGAGCAGTTTGCTCATGAGGAGTCGGCCAAAATACCTGTCGAGAGGCGCAGAAGTCTCATTGACAGTTACAGGAATCGTTTGATTGCAGTGATTGCCTCAAAAGGTTCAACAAAATATTAAGTTAAGAAGAAGAACCATCATTTCTGTCCAGGCCGATTTCATGAGGTTAATTTTTTTTTAAATTCTGTGGAAGCAGAAAATCAATGTCTGACCTTCATCTCTTCATTTTCAAAAATTTGTAATTTATCAGATTGAAGTTATTTCTGTGACCATTGTGGGTTTTTCTTTCATTAAACGAGGAGTACCAACAATTTTGACCACGTGTGTAGTGTAAGTGTACATGTAATACACTGACTCACCAGTGATGTCTCTAGGTGAAGTCCTTCATCTTCGCTTTTCTTCTTCATCTGGCACAGACAGCCATCACTTCTTCCAGCCAGGAATCATCTCTGCAGAAAATAACACACAGTTATTAATAACTGATCTCTTCTAGAGAATATTCCCACTTTCCCCCCCCCGACCTCTACACTACACCAGTTGAAGAAAAAAAGCAACATAGTGCCGTCCTGCACAGTAACAGGACCTCTCTTTTGTCCCATCCCATGGAAAACAATTTCCTAAAAAGTAAATTATATTACAGAAGTAATAATGTAATAATAATTGGAATCTAAAGTAATAATGTTCCCCACTGGTCACCATAAACTAATAAAGTATGTTCCTCAATCTGGCTCCCAAACAGTAATTAAGTCCCTTGTCTAGCCAGGCACCCCCATATGTCCCTTCTGGCCACCATTTGTCTAGTGTGACCCCTCCATATATTTATCCTAGCACATGTGTATCGAGCCTGCCCCCTCCCATATACCCATCCTAGCCCCCCCATGTGCCAGTCTGCCCCCCCACATATCCATCCTTGCCTCCATGTTTCCAGCCTGCGCCCCCATATGTCCCCCCCATATATCCTCCATGTGTCCAGCCTGCCCTCTACATATTCATCCTGGCCTCCATGTGTCCAGCCTCTCCCCTCATATGTCCATACTGCCCTTACCCCCTGCATATATCCATCCTGACACCCCCCATATATCCAGCGTGCCCCTCCATATATTTATGCTAGCCCATGTGTATCGAGCCCGCCCCCCCCACATATTCATCCTAGCCCCCCATGTGTCCAGCCTGTCCCCCCACATATATCCATCCTGGCCTCCATGTGTTCAGCCTGCCCCCCTCCCCCATATATCCATCCTGGCCTCCATAAGTCCAGCTTGCCCCCCCCATATATCCATCCTGGCCTCCATATATCCATCTTGCCACCCCATATATCCATCCTGCCCCCCCCCATATATCCATCCTGCCCCCCATATATCCATCCTGGCCTCCATGTGTCCAGCCTGCCCCCCATATACCCATCCTGCCCACCCCCCTTTGCCTGGGTCCACCTTGGTTCCCCCTTGTGTGTCCTGCCAGGGCTCCCCCTTGTGTGTCCAGCCAGGGCTCCCCTCCCTTGCGTGTCCAGCCAGGGCTCCCCCCTTGCGTGTCCAGCCAAGGCTCCCCCCCTTGCGTGTCCAGCCAGGGCCCCCCCCTTGCGTGTCCAGCCAGGGTTCCCCCCTCGTGTGTCCAGCTTGGCCCCCCCTCGTGTGTCCAGCTGGGCCCCCCCTCGTGTGTCCGTCCAGCTGGGCCCCCCCTCGTGTGTCCGTCCAGCTGGGCCCCCCCTCGTGTGTCCGTCCAGCTGGGCCCCTCCTCGTGTGTCCGTCCAGCTGGGCCCCCCCTCGTGTGTCCGTCCAGCTGGGCCCCCCCTCATGTGTCCGTCCAGCTGGGCCCCCCCTCGTGTGTCCGTCCAGCTGGGCCCCCCTTGTGTGTCCATCCAGCTGGGCCCCCCTTGTGTGTCCATCCAGCTGGGCCCCCCCTTGTGTGTCCGTCCAGCTGGGCCCCCCTTGTGTGTCTGTCCAGCTGGGCCCCCCTTGTGTGTCTGTCCAGCCGGGCCCCCCCTTGTGTGTCTGTCCAGCTGGGCCCCCCCTTGTGTGTCTGTCCAGCTGGGCCCCCCCTTGTGTGTCTGTCCAGCTGGGCCCCCCCTTGTGTGTCTGTCCAGCTGGGCCCCCCCTTGTGTGTCTGTCCAGCTGGGCCCCCCCTTGTGTGTCTGTCCAGCTGGGCCCCCCCTTGTGTGTCTGTCCAGCTGGGCCCCCCCTTGTGTGTCTGTCCAGCTGGGCCCCCCCTTGTGTGTCTGTCCAGCTGGGCCCCCCCTTGTGTGTCTGTCCAACTTGGACCCCCCTTGTGTGTCTGTCCAGCTGGGCCCCCCTTGTGTGTCTGTCCAGCTGGGCCCCCCTTGTGTGTCTGTCCAGCTGGGCCCCCCCTTGTGTGTCTGTCCAGCTGGGCCCCCCCTTGTGTGTCTGTCCAGCTGGGCCCCCCTTGTGTGTCTGTCCAGCTGGGCCCCCCCTTGTGTGTCTGTCCAGCTGGGCCCCCCCTTGTGTGTCTGTCCAGCTGGGCCCCCCTTGTGTGTCTGTCCAGCTGGGCCCCCCCTTGTGTGTCTGTCCAGCTGGGCCCCCCCTTGTGTGTCTGTCCAGCTGGGCCCCCCTTGTGTGTCTATCCAGCTGGGCCCCCCCTTGTGTGTCTGTCCAGCTGGGCCCCCCCTTGTGTGTCTGTCCAGCTGGGCCCCCCTTGTGTGTCTGTCCAGCTGGGCCCCCCCTTGTGTGTCTGTCCAGCTGGGCCCCCCCTTGTGTGTCTGTCCAGCTGGGCCCCCCCCTTGTGTGTCTGTCCAGCTGGGCCCCCCCCTTGTGTGTCTGTCCAACTTGGCCCCCCCTTGTGTGTCTGTCCAGCTGGGCCCCCCCTTGTGTGTCTGTCCAGCTGGGCCCCCCCCTTGTGTGTCTGTCCAACTTGGCCCCCCCTTGTGTGTCTGTCCAGCTGGGCCCCCCCTTGTGTGTCTGTCCAGCTGGGCCCCCCCCTTGTCGGTCTGTCCAGCTGGGCCCCCCCTTGTGTGTCCTGCTGGCCCCCGCCTTGTGTGTCCAGACCATTACACACACACACACACACACACACATACACACACCTCTTACCTTCCTGCGATCCCGTGCGGTGTCCTCCTTCTCCTGAGTTGCGCGCCTCCTTCACAGCAGGCGCATGACGATGACGTCATAAGCCGGCCGGCGAAGGGAGACACGCAGCTTCAGCTGCTTCACTGGGACGTGCGCCGCGGTGGTTCAGGTAATGAACGCTGCGTGCGCGCGTCCCTGCATACACTGTGCCTGCGCTTTTAAAGGGCCCGTGCCCCTTAAAACCGCAGGATTTTTTTTTGTTCTCTTCTCCCCCCTCTACTCTGCAGCAGGGGGCGGGGCCCACCGGGAAATTTCCCGGTATCCCGCCAGCCCAGACCGACCCTGTACGTATCCTTTGGTTGGCTCTGGCCTATCACCGTGTAGCACTGAAGAGGAACAAGAGGAGGTGGTGTGCATTGATGCTCAATTATTTGAGGACCTACGGCCAGAATAAAGCCACTTGGCGGAACGTCATTTACTGTCTCCAGAGGTGGAGGCTGATGATGATGAGACACAGTTGCCATCAGGTCAGCCTACAATGTCAGCTGGGAAGGAGGATGAGATGGAAGATGAGGTGGTCGATGAGGAGTCCACTGATCCAACCTGGACCGTTGGCATGCATAGCCATGACAGCAACACAGAGGAAGATGGATATGTAGCACCTGTGACGCCCTCCCTGAGCGGTGGGGTTACTTGGAGCCGGGTCAGTGTAGGTGTTGCGGGGGATGCAGTCGTGGCCTCGACCCGTTCCGTGCCCAGGGCTGTCACATGAAAATAATGGGCTTCTTTGAGGATGAGTGGTTTGCTCGACTACGCCACCTGTGGTTTCTGATGAAGGCCACCAGCGCTGCAACAGTCCTCTGAGGCCGGTGTTTTGGGCAGCTCGGTTGGTGCTACTCCCCACAGGTGGAGTAGGCCTCAGGGCAGTAGTTGAAGAACTGTTAGGAGGTATGGTGGGTGCAGTGCCGCGCAGGAATAACCAAGCGGAGGTGGTGAATGAAGTCATCAGGGTCTTTACTCACTTTAGGTGAACTTTCAGCCGCAATGCTTCTCTCTGCTACACACGGCATACTGTGGCCACCGGGAAGGGGGGTTCAGCACTTCTCAGGTAGATCAGGAGCACCTGTCAAGACCCCATCAGTGTGTTCCTCTCCTTCTCCTTTTCTTCCTGCTTGTGTCCTTCCCTGGGATCCACCAAGCCGCCGGGCCTTTCCAACAGTGACGTGAAGTACACAGTCAGATATCGGGTGCCGGTCACCCCTTTTGCAGCAGGAATCCCTCTGGCTAAGCCAGAGTAAAGAATACAGGTGGCGACTCCGCTCCATCCATATACCCCTGGGATCCTTTTGCCTGTGGAGCCTATCTCCTCTGCTCCCCTCCAAGGCCTCCTTAGGACAGGACCTTGACCGGGTAGAGACAGTAGTTAACTCTGACCCGCTCCTCGTCTCAAGGCCAGAGTACGAGGACCGTGTATCTTCAGCCAGCTGCAGACTCTTGCTGGACCCTGACAGAAGACCACAATCAAAAGACCTTGAACTTAAGATGGCCGTGAATTAAATATGAAGCAATAAGTGCTTCCTAAAACTGTGTCCTCCACCCTCATCCGCTACATGGTTCCCCCTATCTTTGGTTCCCCCCATCTCCTCTATCCCGGGAGGGGGCAGCACCCTGGTGCATTTAGGCCCCCTACAGGACAGGAGTGGTGTAGTGTTGAGTGTGAAGTGGGGTCCTGTGAGATGCTCCATCCTTACCCGGAAGAGGAGATACCACACCTCATCTGAGGTGCAGTACCGCTGTGGCAACTGAACCCTCAGGTGCGCCACACACCAACACAGGCACCAAAGGGTCGTGGTTTACTCAGAGTGAGAACTGGGTCAACTGTTCCCTAGAGCACCCCTGCTGTGCGCCAAGTCAGGGCAAGGGGGCTTTCAGCTGCTGTGTGGAATTTTTTTTCTGAAAGTCCTTCCGAGAAAAACATTGTAGTCTGTAGCATCTGCCATACCAAGTTGAGCAGAGGCCAGGGCAAAGGCAAACTAAGCACCACCAGTATGCGAAACCACATGGCAGCCAAGCACCCCAGTAGGTGGGCGGAACACCAGGGTACCAAATCTGCATGTCAAACCAATGCCATGTCCCTGGGCTATGTCCATCAGAATTTGCTGTTCAGGAAGCAGGGGCTCATACCTTCTGCCCACAAGCTGAGGTTGCTCACACACAACAAACATCAAACACATCCACTTCCTTGTCCCAGCAAAGCGTCCAATTGTCCGTGCCTGAGAGCTTGGAAAGAAAGCGTAAATATCCAGCCATGCACCCACAGGCACAAATACTAAACTTGCACATTGCCAAAATGCTAGCTGTAGAGATGCTACCATTTAGGCTTGTGGGAACACAGTGTTTCCATGATCTCTTGGCTGTGGCTGCTCCACCATACAGTGTTCCCAGCCGCCACTATTTTGCCTGGTGTGCCATCCCTGTGTTACACAATCACATGTTAAACAATCTGAAGCGTGCTCTCACCAATGCCGTAACCGGGGAGGTCCACCTAACAACAGACACCTGTACAAGTTGTTGTGGACAAGGACGATACATTTCTGTCAGGGCACACTGGGTGAACCTGGTGGAGGGTGGGACAAAGGCATAAACGGGAACATCACACATCCTACCCACGCCAAGAATAGCGGGCCCAACTTCTGTCAGGGTTTCTGCCTCTTCATATTCCACTTCCTTTCTCCCCTCCTCCTGCTCCTCATCCTCTGCTGAATTACACTCCCCATCACTGCCAAGCTGGGACCTGTGCAGCAGCGCATCGGCAAAGCGGCAACACGCTCTGCTGAAGCTGATCTGTTTAGGTCAGAAAGCACACACTGCAGCACGCACACCAGAGCTGTGGCAAGCATTAAAACAACAGACCAATCAGTGGCTCCCCCAGCTGCACCTCCAACCCGGTCTGGTCATCTGCGATAATGGGCATAACCTGGAGGCGGCTTTAAAGGTTGGCAAGCTGGTACACGTGCCATGCATGGCTCACGTGCTGAACCTAGTTGTTCAGAATTTCTGAAAACTTACCGTGACTTTCCATACCTATGTGAGAATGTGCGCCGTATTAGCGCCCATTTCCACCATTCCTCTACCACTTTTGCTGCTCTTACAGCGCTGCAAAAGCGCTTGAATTTGCCAAGTCACCGACTCATTTGAGACCTGCCCACGCGGTGGAGCTCCACCTATCATATGTTGGCGAGGATTAGTGAACAGCAGAGGGCAGTAGCTGAATACCAGCTTCATCATGCCAGTCAGACTGAGAGCCACCACACATGTCGAGTGTGTGTGGATCGCTGACATTTGCGAGGTTCTTGCGAACTTTGAGTACTGCACCAACCTCGTGAGTGGTGATCAGGCTATTATCAGCGTAACCATCCTGCTGCTGTGTCTCTTGAAACAATCACTGCATAATCTCAAATAGGAAGCTTTAAGGGCCCAGCATGTTGGTATGGAGACAGATTTCCCAATGGGTGTTACTACCCAGGCGAGCCAATATTCTGAGGCAACAATGGGTGATGAGGAGGAAAATGAGGAGGGAAAGGACTTGTTTTTCTGTGCTACCGAGGGGACTCATAATGCTACAGAGAGGACACCCAATCCAAGCTTCATGTCTTTCCAGGCTGGATGGGCTGGAGAGGAGGACGAGGAAGTGGAGAAGGAGGAGGAGGCGAGTCAGCATGAGGAGAGGATGGGTACTTTTTCTACTGTTGGGGACACAGAACATTTGCCTTTTTGCAGCTTGGGCCACATGGCACAGTTCATATGTAAGTGTCTGTGGCAAGACCCTCTTGTGATACACATTTTATCCAACAACCTATACTGGTTGACCACCTTTCTCGATCCACGGTACAAGGAGAAATTTCCTTCTCTCCTTTTGGAGTCAACAAAGAGTTTTACAATGGAATCGTTCAAGAGGGCTGTTGTAGATCAGTTGCTGAAAACATCACCTTCAGACAATGCTGGTGGCAGAGGTACCAGCTCTTTTCAACACCAAGGGATAATGGGGAGACACAAACACCAGCTCCAACAGAAGTGGGGGGGGGGGATGTGCACAAATTGGGCAATTTTCAATAAACCAGCACAACAGCAAGGGCTATCTGTGCCTGTAACAATACCAAGGAGGGATAAGCTGCATAACATGGTCAAGGGATACTTAAGTGACCATACGTGCGTCCTTTCTGACGCTTCAGTTCCCTTTAATTATTGGATGTCTAAGCTGAACACTTGGCCCGACCTCTCCTTATATGCCTTGGAGGTGCTGGCCTGCCCGGCTGCTAGTGTGGTGTCAGAGCGTGTTTTCAGTTCTGCTGGGGCAATCATCACTGATAGGCACACACACTTCTCCACGGAAAATGCAGACAGACTTAATCTGATTAAATTCAACAAGGACTGGATATCACCACAGTTTGTAATCCCTCCAGATGACAGCAAGCCAACCTAAATTCACCAAAAATGCAGATTCATGCTACTGCTGTTAATGTCACCCCCTTCCCATAAAAATCCATTTCCTTCCTTTGTCAACCGTGACTCAGCCCATAGGGCTAATTTTTACAAATCCTATGCACATTGTGCAGTGGACAAACCAGGACAGTATTCCTACTCCAGCCTAACTACTATTTGTGATTGGAGGCCCTTGGGATGGTGGCTTCCTGCGTCAATCATGACTCAGCCCATAGGTTTCATTTTTACAAACCCTATGTACATTGTGCAGTGGACAAATCTGGAATGTATAGTGGTCGTACCAAAGAAATATTTGTCTTTGGAGGCCCTTGTCACTGGTTGTGCCATAGTGTGACTGAGATAGTACATTTCTATTGAATATGTGTAGTGAGCTGGCAGGCTCTGGCTGTTCTGTGATAATTGAGATAGAGCCTGTGACAGAAATGATAACGCAGGATGGTGTTGCCACCTTGTGGCCAGATGTTGCACCTGCGCAGGATGTGATGACAGAGGAAAAGACTGAGACTCCTGTGTCCCTCCCTGGAGAGTCACGTGAGCAAAGTGAAAAAAAGCTCGCGGAGAGTCGGAGGTGGTCTGTAAAAAAGAACCAGGACGGTGTGCAGGTCCTCGTGTGTGCCGTAGAGGATACTCTCAACGTGGTTTCTGTTATTTGACACCTTATCCTCAGAGTTTTCCCCATCTTCCGCACTCCTGAAGGATTCATCTGTTACACTCCCCGCTACTGGAGTGTGAACCACATAAGGGAATCCATAAGAGCTACTACCCGGATCAGAGAGACTGTAAGCGGGACCTCTGGCGAGAGGCCGAAGTATTCCTTCCTTTCAGCGAAGTCTGCTGTTCCTGTTTTCTTCGGCTGGGATGCCTTCCTGCAAAGACTGACAGGCCTGCGACGGGGGACACATCCTTCTGGAGTAAAGGACTGGTAACGTGTGAGTAGGGACAGTGAGGGTCAGCTTATAAGTACACGTTATTGCTGTGAACATTTACGGTTGTCATTTACTGTGTTCTGCTGTGTTAAAAATGTATACAAGTAAAGATACGGTTATCAAGGTAGAGTCTGTGTGTGGGGATCTTGCTGGGCCAGATCATGGATATCAACGCGCGGCCTTGCCCGCGGTCACTTCATCTGTATCCCCTATCAGTCAACCTATTTGGCAAAAACATGCCTGGCTTGTGCCACATTGTGTAACATACCTGGCGGCGTCCTTGCATGGTGGTCCATCTCCCACTGTGCAAGAGGGCGCACTTGATCTCCTGTCCAGAATGTCTCTCTGGCTTCCCTCCATGCTGTCTGTTTGTGTCTGTTTCTGCTGCTTAAGGGCGGCGCCCGATCACTTCCTGCCTTTTGTACCTGCTGTGGGTCACACCCCTTGTGCGTCCTCAGCCTATTGCTGTCTGTCACTTGGTATATAGCTCAGCAGCTCCCTTCTATCCCTGCCTGAGCATAGTGTTTCCTTCAGTGTGTGCTTGCACTCTGAAGGTGCCAGGTCCCGTCTCTTGTCTCCTGCTTTTTGTATCAGTTCCCGTGTCTGAACTGAGTCCTGTATGTCTCCTGCTTTGCGGTATCAGCTCCCGTGTCTGAACTGAGTCCTGTATGTCTCCTGCTTTGCGGTATCAGCTCCCGTGTCTGAACTGACTCCTTTCTGTGTTCTCTTGTCTGTCCTGTCTGAACACGCTCCTAGCCTGTTCCTCTCGCCTTCTAGTGGCCGATTTCCTAGACCCGCTCCTGTGTCTGGTCTGTCCTGTCTGAACACGCTCCTTGCCTGTTCGTTCCGCCTCTCTGGGGGCCGTATTCCCAGACCCGCTCCTGTATCCCTCTGCAGTGTCGGTCTCCTCCGTACACTCAGTTCCAGTCTGAACTCTCTCCTGTCCTTTACCTGTTTTGCCTCTATGTCCGTTCCCTTCCTTTTTCTGCAGAGTCTGAACTCGTACCTAACTCCTGCTTGTTGTCTCTGCAAGTACTGTGTGAGTATCTGGCTCTGTCTTTCCCTTCCTGTCTGTTCCGTGTGAACAGAGCCCTGTCCTCCCTGCTCAGCCTTGTCTGCACTCTAGCTGTGCTTGCCTGTAACCCTCTGCCTGTATTGTTCCTGAGTCCCGGTGTGTACTGGGTCCTATCCCGCCTGTGTTCCTACCTGCTAATGCCTCCCTGTCTGCACTCTAGCTGTGCTTGCCTTTACCCCCCTGCCTGCATACCCGCCTGCCTGCATACCAGTCGTGCCTGCCTATACCCTCCAGTCTGTGTGCCAGCCTACCAGCCTGTTCCTGTATTTCCCTGTGTGGGTCAACAGCCGTGTCCGGGGTCTGTCCTGGAGTAGCACCTGGTCCCTCTGCTCGGTTCCTCCTTGGTGCACTGGCGTCGTATGCCGTTGTGCGACCCTGGTCGGATCGGGTGAATACTTAGTCACGCCCCTCCAGGCATTCACTCTCCGGCACGGTCCAGTGGAATCACTACCAATCACACGCACACGCCGCTTAGCCCGGGCGTGTGCATAACAGCATGCTCAGGCCATGGTTCCCGTTGAGCCCCACGGCCTTCGCTCTTTGAGAAGTTTTTCCAGCGAATACATGCATTAAAATAAAATAAATAATTTTTTTTCCCCCTTTAGCTGAGTTCCAGGCGGGTTACGCACCCGTCCAGATGGATCTATCAGCCCTCGCTCCTGCGGATCCGCCACGTTACTATGGGGATCCAAGACAGTGTCGTGCATTTGTGGAGCAATGCATGCTACACTTTAAGGCCTACCCTCTCTATTTTCCTTCCGATTGGGCTAAAGTGGCCTTTATGTTTGACTACCTAGCGGGTGATGCCTTGAAATGGGTCACCCCCCTATGGGAAGCATGGGATCCTGTCATCCTTGACCTGCAGGCCTTCCTGGTGGCCTTTTGTATGGTCTTCGAGGACCCTAACTCTGAAGCCCCTGCTGAAGCTTCACTTCCCAATATCCCGGAGCAGCCCCGACGGGTAATGTGTGTGGGTAGCGCAATAGTCCTCCAGCCCAATGAGACTACTGCCCACCCAGAATCCTCACAGGGTGACTACGCTTTCCGGAATACTTCTCTCAACCTCAAGAGGCAGTCCAGACGTGCTAGACTTAGAGGCAAGCCGTCACGCCAGGGTCTGTCCTCCCTGAGACCTCCTGACCCCAACCTTGAAGTCCCCACTGAAGCTTCATCTCCCTGTATCCCGGAGAAACCCCAATGGGTAATGTGCGTGGGTAGTGCACCAGTTCTCCTGGCCGAAGAGACTTCTGCCCATCCAGACTCCACACAGGAGAACTTCCTGCACCCGGCATCAGATGCTTCTTTCTCTTTAACCGGTGTGCATGTCCAAGGATGCTCCAAAGCTGTGGTTACCTCAGAGTCTGTGCACCTCTACTACCTGGCGGAGGATCCCCTGTTGCCTCCTGAACCCTCCGGGATACCACTCGATGACAAATGGAGAGAGACTTCTCTACACCCGGTACTCAATACTTTGTCCGCTTCGTCCTGTGAGCCTGACAATGGGTACCCCAAAGTGGTAGTTACCTCCGAGTCTCTACACCCCTCCGACCAGGCGGAGGATCTCCAGTTGTCTCCTGAACCCTTCGGGGTGCTACCTGGTAGCGAAAGGACAGAGACTCTCCTATACTCTGTACCTGATACCTCGCTCGCTTCGTCCAGTGAGACCAACTTAGTGTACTCCGAAGCAGAGGTTACTCCTGAGTCTCTACACCCCTCCGACCAGGCGGAGGACCTCCAGTTGTGTTCAGAATCCTTCGGGGTGCCACCTGGTGGTGAATGGACAGAGACTTTCCTATATCCTGGATCTGATACCTCGCTTGCTTCGTCCAGTGAGTCCGACCTAGTGTACTCTGAAGCAGAGGTTACCCGTGAGTCTCTACACCCCTCTGACCAGGCGGAGGACCGCCAGCTGTCTCCAGAACCCTTCGGGGTGCCACCTGGTGGTGAATGGACAGAGACTTTCCTATACTCGGTACCCGATACCTCGCCTGCTTCCTCCAGTGAGTCCGACCTAGTGTACTCTGAAGCAGTTGTTTTCTCTGAGCCTCTGCACTCTTCTGACCCGGCGGAGGACCTCCAGTTGTTTCCTGAATCCTCCGGGATACCACCAGATAACAAAGAGACAGTGACTTTTCCTCATTATGTACGTGATAACCCGTCTATTTCTTCCTGTGAGCTTGACAAGATGTACCTCGAAGCAGAGATTACCCTTAAGTCTCTGTCCCCCTCCAACCCAGTGAACGACTGGCCCTCGAATTCCCTGCGGAAGATTCTGGCAGGCCTGAAGAAGAGGGGGCGTAAGGGGGGAGGTACTGTAACATACCTGGCGGCGTCCTTGCATGGTGGTCCATCTCCCACTGTGCAAGAGGGCGCACTTGATCTCCTGTCCAGAATGTCTCTCTGGCTTCCCTCCATGCTGTCTGTTTGTGTCTGTTTCTGCTGCTTAAGGGCGGCGCCCGATCACTTCCTGCCTTTTGTACCTGCTGTGGGTCACACCCCTTGTGCGTCCTCAGCCTATTGCTGTCTGTCACTTGGTATATAGCTCAGCAGCTCCCTTCTATCCCTGCCTGAGCATAGTGTTTCCTTCAGTGTGTGCTTGCACTCTGAAGGTGCCAGGTCCCGTCTCTTGTCTCCTGCTTTTTGTATCAGTTCCCGTGTCTGAACTGAGTCCTGTATGTCTCCTGCTTTGCGGTATCAGCTCCCGTGTCTGAACTGAGTCCTGTATGTCTCCTGCTTTGCGGTATCAGCTCCCGTGTCTGAACTGACTCCTTTCTGTGTTCTCTTTTCTGTCCTGTCTGAACACGCTCCTAGCCTGTTCCTCTCGCCTTCTAGTGGCCGATTTCCTAGACCCGCTCCTGTGTCTGGTCTGTCCTGTCTGAACACGCTCCTTGCCTGTTCGTTCCGCCTCTCTGGGGGCCGTATTCCCAGACCCGCTCCTGTATCCCTCTGCAGTGTCGGTCTCCTCCGTACACTCAGTTCCAGTCTGAACTCTCTCCTGTCCTTTACCTGTTTTGCCTCTATGTCCGTTCCCTTCCTTTTTCTGCAGAGTCTGAACTCGTACCTAACTCCTGCTTGTTGTCTCTGCAAGTACTGTGTGAGTATCTGGCTCTGTCTTTCCCTTCCTGTCTGTTCCGTGTGAACAGAGCCCTGTCCTCCCTGCTCAGCCTTGTCTGCACTCTAGCTGTGCTTGCCTGTAACCCTCTGCCTGTATTGTTCCTGAGTCCCGGTGTGTACTGGGTCCTATCCCGCCTGTGTTCCTACCTGCTAGTGCCTCCCTGTCTGCACTCTAGCTGTGCTTGCCTTTACCCCCCTGCCTGCATACCCGCCTGCCTGCATACCAGTCGTGCCTGCCTATACCCTCCAGTCTGTGTGCCAGCCTACCAGCCTGTTCCTGTATTTCCCTGTGTGGGTCAAC
This sequence comes from Phyllobates terribilis, assembly GCF_046119375.1. Classification (NCBI taxonomy): domain Eukaryota; kingdom Metazoa; phylum Chordata; class Amphibia; order Anura; family Dendrobatidae; genus Phyllobates; species Phyllobates terribilis. The sequence continues at coordinate 526,951,130 of NW_027362763.1, read as the reverse complement.
AGCCGTGTCCGGGGTCTGTCCTGGAGTAGCACCTGGTCCCTCTGCTCGGTTCCTCCTTGGTGCACTGGCGTCGTATGCCGTCGTGCGACCCTGGTCGGATCGGGTGAATACTTAGTCACGCCCCTCCAGGCATTCACTCTCCGGCACGGTCCAGTGGAATCACTACCAATCACACGCACACGCCGCTTAGCCCGGGCGTGTGCATAACACATTGTGACTGAGATAAGGGATACATATTCAATAGAAATTTACACTGACTGTTGATGACCGACTGATGACCCTCTGAAAACTTTAATTGAAGGCCACAACTACTACAGTACTCCATGGCAGATAATGTTTCTCAAGGAAGGTTCTTGTCATGGAATCTTCCTGCACCTATGACACAGCCCCCAGGAGTAATTTTTGAAAATACGATGCACATTCTGCACTGGACTAAGAAATACAGTATCAAGTAGTCTTCTCTTCCTATATAATCTGGGGAATGTTGACAATCAAAATCTGAGCCATTTGGAGAAGCTACTCCAACCCATCCTGGAGAGGGGGCACCATATATCCTTTGTCCTTTGACTTGCACAAGTGATATATTTGAGTTCGTCATCCAGTTGACTAGTGCAGCTTTATTTTTCCTGTTCACAGAGTTCAGGTATACCTGAGGATCGCAGGCCGCACTCACTGCTACCTTCTAGTACTTCATGCCTCTTGGCCTATTTCGCTGTAGTCTCTGCCCTTAAATGAGCTAAATAATAGAGTGAGGGCGCTACAATATGAATAAGTGAGGGCACTCTCAAATGTATTGTACACAAGAGGGACCTCTAAAATCTCTAGAGGAGGGCACTTCAAAATGTATGTTACAGCGCCACACGAGGGCTCTCACAAAATTCAGCTTTTACTGCCTACTGCAGGCCCTCTGATTGGTTATGGATGTATACAGAGGCTATATATAGAAGGTGTGTCTGGCTGGAAGCCATTCAAGCCAATGTTCCATCCCCTGACGATGCCGCTGATGCAGAGAAACATGTTGGGGGGACATGTGCTAGTATAAATTACCTTCCTATTCTACCACGAATGGTGGCTTCCTATGAGGCCATCAGAACAAACATATGAGTGATTATAATAGAAAGTTAAGGTAGCTCAGGGATGTTTTATAATACCCAGTGTGCATTTTAATTGAATATTTAATAAAAGTTAAATTTTATAGTCTTTACTGAGGGGTATTATATGGAGTTTCCCCATTTGGTAAATATAACAATACAGGCTTTTGATTAAAGTCTAAGTGCTAGTGCATGCGTCTAAGGCTACGACTCCACTATCAGTATTTGGTCAGTATTCAGTCAAGAGTGGTTTGGCTCCCACTCCTGAGAAAAAATACTGACCGAATACTGACCAAATACTGATAGTGGGGCCGTAGCCTTACACTCAGGAATAGTGTTGAGCCACCCCCGTAGTGTTCGAGTTCGGTTCGGTTCGTCGAACACCCGTGTGTTCGCCGAACTGTTCGTCGAACTGTTCGTCGAACACCTTCGAACACCATTAAAACCAATGGCAGGCAAACAAAAACACATAGAAACACATAGAAAACACCTTCAAAGGTGTCCAAAAGCTGACAAACTGCTCAGAAGACACAACTAACACATGGAAAAGTGACAAGTACATATAGTCATGCGAAAAGAAAAGAGGTGGAGGAGTAAAAGGAGGGGGAGACACAGATATAGGCATGTCATGCCCTTCTAAAATCCAAAAAGTGAGAAGCCGACACGTTCAGTCCGCTCCTGCCCGTGCCACCTCCGTGTCGCCGGGTTTGTGCCAGAGCCGCGGTGAACCCTGACGGCCAGCCCCCCTCTCCCAATACTGGTGCCTGTCCGCTGGTGGGTCGAGCGAGCCCCCCTGTGGTGGAGGCAGCTCTAAGCTTTTTAATTTAAATTGTCTCTCTAATTTGAATGAATACACTTTAAATCCATTTACAAGGATCTATTGGAGGGCAAGTCTCATGCCAGCAGCCGCGTAATTCCAGCTCCAGTAGCGTCCACTAAAGCTGCTGCAGTTAAAAAGCTTTTATAAGGATCGAGCTCGGCTGTCCACCGCAAGGCATCCTACTGCCATTCCCAGCCCCTATGCCTTGGGGTGCCTCCTGATGCTCTTCACTGAGTATCCCGTGGTCCCGAAGCATTTCCTTTGAAAAAATTAAGTGTCCAAACTACAGGTGGTGTAGCTTGCTTAACAGCCGGGATAATCCGCTGACTAGCAGACACTGCTACTAGGCACAAAGTATTTCCTGGGCTAGATGCAGTTAAAAATTTGTAATTAGATACTCTCGTTGGATGATGAGAAAGCATTCCATAGAGTCTCCTGGCACGCCATGTATGATTCTCTTAAAAAGCTTGGGGTAGGGGTCTAGGGGACCCTTTTATAGCCAAAATCACGGCCCTGTATCACAATACGTCACCTAGGCTGAAGATAAATGGAACTGTAGCACCGTGAGGGCTCGGTTGCTACAGAGGTATTGCACCTCACCCAGAGGTGTGATATCTCACTCTCAGGTAAGGATGGAGTGTGGATCAGGACCCGACACCTGCATGCATTACACCACATTGCCATGGGGCAAGGCGACCAATATGCCTCTGAGATGGGCACGACAGTCCCTGTCCCTGGCTGGAGGGGGGGGAGGGAACACTGAGGAAGGGGAACCCTGTAGTGCAGGAGCAGGGAGGAAGCAGTTCCTGGGTGCATTGAGAAGGGAGTATAAAAGGTGGGCACCATCTTAGTTCAGTGCAGAGAAGTCTGAGCAGAATTGGCAGGGAGCAGGGGCTCTGCATGAGCTCTGCTCCGGAGGCGGGCCTAGTAACAGAGGCCCAGGCCTGGAAGAGGGAGAAGGAAGGAAGAGGAGCGGAGAAGGCTCCAGGAACAAGGAATGAAGGGATCCCAGGGGTGCGGACGGGCGAGTCGCCACCGTACGCCCGAATCCACCTGCGTGGAGGGGTCAGGCCAAAGGGGGAGACCGGTCTCCGAAACTAGTGGAGGCAGGAAACGACCCTCAGCTAGAAACCGGAGGCTGTGACATTTTATGTGGCGCAGCCCCTCGCTACACCCACTACGAAGGCACCACATAGGGTCAGGGAAACTGGCGCCAAGTTTACCAAGAGGAGGCCCGAGGCAGCCGGACAGAAGGGTTGGTAAGAAAGGCCAGACAAAGGACACACAAAGGGGGCCCTGTGAAGCGCTCCAAAGTTATCTGGGAGTTGTCTGAGCCCCTCACCTGGTGAGCACAGTACGACGTGGGCAGCCGTTACCTGCAGACGTGGTCTGGATAATAAGAACTGTGAGTAAAGGCCCTGGACTGCATCACTGACTCTGTGTCGTTACTGCTGCTGCCCTGCACCATCACCCCCATCCTCCGCATACACTGCCCTGAGGCTATACTCCTCCCGTGGGGAGTTATGCTACGCTCTGCTGCACCCACAACACCAGCCTCAGCGGTCTGCCCTGCAGCGGCGGTTCACTCTGACCGCAATCCACGGGTGGCGTAGTCGGACATTTAAACATCAAAACCACATAAATAGTTCCGCCACTGGTTTGACCACCCTGAGCCACGGAACCGGGTCGCCGCCACGAAGACTACAACCACCAGCATCCACCAAAAAGGGTCCGGCTCCGGGTGTCCCAAGGCCCAGGGGGTGCATCAGAACATTTTCATCACCTTTCACAATTACCAATGGGACAAGGCAGGGATGTCCTCTGTCCCCTCTCTTATACATCCTAGTGACGGAGCACCTGCTCTCATCAATTCGCCATAACCCCAATATTAGGTGGATTGAGGTGGGAGGCACCGAGTACAAGTGCTCTCTATTTGCTGATGATGTCCTAGTATATATCACTCAATCACATATATCCATCCATGCTGTTATGGCTGAAATAGATCACTTTGTTACATGGTCAAATTTTAAAATCAATGCAGCGAAGTCTGAGGCCCTTGATGTCTCCCTCCCCAAATCCATATAGGATTCCATCCAGTCCAACTTTCCCCTTGCCTGGCCCTCACAGGGTATCAAATACTTAGGAATTCCTATTCATAGAGACCTCTCCCATCTATGTTATCTTAATTTTGGGCCCTTTATTGAACAACTCCATACAGACCACGGTTGGCAAGTTAGAACTGTAAAATTCACTACGTGAACCACTGGTGTTTTGTGGAAAAGCACATGTACACTGTGTTCCAAATTATTATGCAAAAAGTGTTTAGGAGTGATAAGGGAAGAATTTGTTTGTTTGTCAGTTAAACTCATTGATGGTGATGTGTGTCAGGGCTCTTTATATCACCGTAAGCAATTGCAGACACCTGTGCTAATTAGTTTGGCAGGTGTGTCCAATGAAAGGCAAGACTACTTAAGAAGGCTGTCTCACATTATTAAGCAGCCTACATTTTCTGCCAAAATGGGAAAGAAAAAGGATGTGTCGGCTGCTGAGAAGCAACAAATTGTGGAGTGTTTAGGTCAAGGCATGACTACAATCAACATTGTGCGATGATCAGGATGAAGTGTCTTGGCAATCAAGAAGTATGTAGCTGATTCACAGTACACACGTGTGCGTGCTGATAAGGGCAAATTGTGGACTCTTTCCTACAGGCAATTACGTCAGGTTAAAAGAGCAGCGGCAAAAAAGCCTTGTCATAGCAGCAGACAAGTTTTTGAAGCTGCTGGTGCCTCCAACGTCCCCCGAACAAAAAGATGCAGGGTCCTTCAGAGGTTTGCAGCTGTGCATACGCCATCCTGTCAACCTCCTCTATCCACTTCACACAAGCAGAAATGGCTCCAGTGGGCCAAACATTACATGAAGACTGATTTCAAAACTGTTTTGTTCACGGACGAGTGCCGTGCAGCGCTCGATGGTCCAGATGGATGGAGTGGAGGATGGCTGGTTGATGGACACCCCATGCAAACACGGCTACAGCGCCAACAAGGAGGAGGTGGAGTAATGTTTTGGGCTGGAATCATGGGGAGAGAGATTGTCGGCCCCTTTAGGATCCCTGAAGGCGCTAAAGATGAACTCCATAATGTATGTGGATTTTCTCAAACAGCACTTCCTGCCCTGGTTCAAGAAGAAGAACCGTGTATTTCACAGCAAGATCATTTTTTTGCATGATAATGCACCATCTCATGCTGCACATAAAACATCTGCATCTCTGGCTGATATGGGCATAAAAGGGGACAAACTTATGGTGTGACCCCCATGCTCCCCTGACCTCTACCCCATTCAGAACCTCTGGAGCATCATCAAAAGGAGTGTCTATGATGGCGGGAGGCAGTTCACATCTAAGCAACAGCTCTGGGAGGGTATTCTGTCCTCATGCAAAACAATTGAAGCAGAAACCATCCAAAACCTGAGAAATTCAATGGACGAGAGAGTTCAGAAGCTCCTTTCGAACAAGGGGTCCTATGTGAAAATGTAACATCACCTAAAATAAAGTTTTGAGTTGAAAACTGTTTGATTTCAGTTTCTAATAACCTGCTAATGCTTATAATTTCAAAAATGACCATTTTTTTGGTCTTTATTAAAATGAAAAGGTTGATCGAAAAGTTTGGGGGATCTAAGAGTGTGGCAACCCAGTAGTCATGATTACTTCGAATTCTGACAATATGAGGGTCATGTTGCAGGTAGTGCAGCAATAAGGCACTTATGTGTCTTGCGCATCTCGGAGCCCCAAAATTATTTTCCGGGCTAGATGCAGCTAAAAATTATTATTAATTTTAAATCTGGTGGAGCTTAGTATAGATGGCCTAATAGGATCAGTGCTGCACACTGCTACAAAGCCCAAATTATTTTCCAGTCAAGATACAGATAAACATGATTAGTAATTTTAAATCTGGTGGAGCTTATTATAGATGGCCTAATAGAATCAGTGCTGCACACTGCTACAAAGCCCAAATTATTTTCCAGCCAAGGTACAGATAAACATGATTAGTAATTTGAAAGCTTAAAACGGTTGGTAGGGTGATTTTAACCAATCATCAAGCTTTTACTCTCCCCAGGATGACACAGGGGTAGAAAAGTCGTTTCGGATCCATGATTTGTTCATCTTTATGAACGTGAGTCTGTCTACATTATCAGTGGAGAGCCGCGTGCGCTTATCTGTCAGCACACCACCAGCAGCGCTGAACACACGTTCAGACAGAACGCTGGCTGCGGGGCATAACAAGATCTCCAAGGCGTAAGTGGCTAGCTCCGGCCACTTATCCAGATTGGAAGCCCAAAAAGAGCAAGGGTCCAGTGACACAGTCATGGCTTCAATGTTTACTTGGAAATACTCCTGTACCATCGTCTCTAGGCGTTGACTATGTGTCAGACTTCATGTCTCCTGTGGCCTTGCAAAGGATGGGCTAAAAAAGTGGTGAAATGATTCCGCAAAATTGATGTTACCAGCAGATACTGTGGTTCTGTTACGGTTTGAGTGCTGAACACTTGACGGTCCCACGGTTGGCAAGTTGGAACTGTGAGATTCACTACGTGCACCACTGGTGTTTTGTGGATAAGCACATGTAAGATTCTGCAACAGTCTCTGCTGATACTCCTGCATGCGTGCATCCCTTTCTATGGCAGGAATAATTTCTGCAAATTTACTTTTGTACCGGGGATCTAACAGTGTGGCAACCCAGTAGTCAGGATTATTTCTAATTCTCACAATTCAAGGGTCATGTTGCAGGTAGTGCAGCAAGAAGGCACTCATGTGTGTTGCGCATCCAGGAGCACCAAGTCCCTGTTGTGTTGGTGGCGAGGTAACAATCATGCTTCCTTCCTCTGTCCTCTCCCCCCAACCTCGCACAACAGAAATGTGATCAAGGTCTCCCTCATCTGATAAGTCTTCCATCAGTTCGTCCTCCACTTCTTCCTGGGCTCCTGCACCTTCCTCACTAATTTGGCTGCTACCATGCGCCCTGGTAAAACCATCTCCCCCACCCTCACATGCCTGCCGCCTTGGTGCTGCCGACCGTCTGGACCTTGCAGATGTTAGCCCTTCCGCATACAACTCCTCCTCCTCTACTTCCTCCACCTCCTCTTGTGCCACCACCTGACTCCGAATTCTGTTTAACATGTGCTCCAGCATGTAAATCACCGGAATAGTCATGCTGATAATGGCATCGTCAGCACTAAACATCTTCGTCACCATTTCAAAACTGTGCAGAAGGGTGCATAGGTCCCTGATCTGAGACCACTCCTCCAGCGTGATTTGCCCCACCTCTGGATCTCGTTGGCCCAGGCTATACGTCAGAACGTATTGCACCAGGGCTTGTCGGTGCTGCCACAGTCGCTGCAACATGTGCAGAGTTGAATTCCACCGGGTAGGCACATCGCATTTTAGCCGGTGAAGTGGCAGGCCCAACGAATTCTGTAGAGATGTAAGTCGCTGAGCTACGGGATGCGAACGGCGGAAGTGAGCACACAGCGACCGTGCCCTCTGCAGAAGGCCATCTAGTCTGGGATAGTGGGCTAAAAATTGCTGGACAACCAGGTTCAACACGTGAGCCATACAAGGCACGTGTGTGGCATTGCCCCGGCGAAGGGCCGCTCCCAGGTTTGCAGCATTGTCGCACACGGCCTTCCCTGGTTTCAGGTCCAGTGGAGACAACCATTCATGAAATTGGTTCTCCAGAGCTGACCACAACTCCTCAGCTGTGTGACTCACATTTCCCAGACATTTCAAAGTAAAAACCGCCTGATGACGTTGAGCCCTACTGCCAGCATAGTAAGGAGGTGTGCAGGATCCCTTCTGCGCAGTTAGAAAGCTTGTGGCATGACCAGACAGGCTTTGAGTGCAGGTGGAAGACCGAGAGGAGGTTGAGGAGGCAGAAGCAGTGGAGGAACTTTGACATAAAGAGGATTGACGCACAACTCGTGGGGACGGCAAGACTTGGACAGCAGCCCCTTGTCCAGCTGTCACCATAGTTACCCAGTGCCCAGTCAGCGACATGTAACGCCCCTGTCCACGCCTACTCGTCCAAGTGTCTGTGGTGAAATGCACCCTGTCACACACAGAGTTTCTCAAAGAAGCGGTGATGTTGTGTGCGACATGCTGGTGGAGCGCAGGCACACCTTTCTTTGAGAAGTAGTGCCGACTGGGCATCTGGTACTGGGGCACTACAACGGACATAAGGTCTCGAAAATCCTCTGTGTCCACCAGGCGGAAAGGCAGCATTTCTGTAGCCAAGAGCTTGCAGATGGTGAAATTCAACCTCTTAGCTTTCTCATGGCTAGGAGGAAATGGTCTTTTACTTGTCCACATCTGAGGGACCGAGGGCTGGCTATTGTGCTTAGACGGGGTTGATAAGGGTGTCCCCGGCAAACTGCCGGTCTGTGAGGAAGATGCAGGCGGACATGTTAGGTTGCCTTGATCCAAAGGTGATGCTATCGATGTCGGACAGCGCTCAACACCAGCTGGTGTTACCACCTCCATAGAAAATGATGACCTGCCAATCACGCTGGCTGTTGCGGGTAAAGAGGTGGCAGGTCTGCGCCCCAAAACAGGTGTGACTGCTGTCCCCCCAGTCACAGAGGATGAAGAGGCCGCGGATGCACAAGATATGGCAGACGGTGGTTGGCCCGGCCGGCTAGGCCGCATTGTAGCGCACTGAGCTTCCCACTGCAACTTATGCTTCATGTCCTTGTGCCGGTTCATGCATGAAGTACTCAAACTATGTATTTTTTGGCCTCTACTTAGCTTTTGCTGACAAATGTTACAGATAATACGAGTTGGGTCATCTTTATCGATCTGAAAAAATGCCCAGGCTATGCAAGGCTTAGCACCCATGCGACCTGAAGAGCCACCACGACTTGTGGTGAGAGGCAGAGTTGTGTTTGAGGATGCAGTTGTTGACGTGCTTCCAGTACTACGTCTCTGTCCAGGAAGGCGCAACCTGACCTCGTCGTCACTAGCATCTTCCTCCACCTCCTCTGCTGACCTCATCTCTTGGTTGACTGTGGGTTGACAGTAAGTGGGATCTCCAACCTCATCATCATCACCCTGTGCGTTATCACACCCGTCGTCCTCAGAGCCAACCTGTTCCTGCCCTGACAAAAAACTAAAGTTGTCGCTCCAATCAGGTATTTGAGTCTCATCATCGTCTTCCTCATTGTCTCCACCAACAGGAGTTACAGTTTGGGAATGAGGGTCTACATTATGGTCAGAACCTTCTGCGTCTGGTCCTGGATCCGACTCATAAAGATTCTGGGCATCAGTGCAGATCATTTCCTCGTCTGGATTCACAGAAGCGCTGGAGTCGACCTCTGATTCACAGGCTATAGTATGAGTAAACAGCTCTGCAGACTCAACCATCTGTTCTACCTCATACTCAGACGGGCAGCTGGAGATTTGGGAGCTGTGAGGAAGCAAGTGCGATTGGGGTGACACCTTTGAGGACTGGAGTATTTGTGATGTTGAAGTTGATGTGGCGGAGAGCCCACTTAAAGGAGCACTTGATATTCGTTGAAGCACCTGCTGTTTTTGTGCCTCATCTGGAATTTGTAGCGATTGGCGTGGCCGTAAGAAAGGGATCTTATCACATTGTCCGCTAAAAGAAGTAGACATTTTAGTTTGGCTGGAAGATGGTCTTTCTTCTGCAGATGTTACTGTTGCTTTAACACCTACAACACGGACACAACCTTTTTTCCCCTTCCCAACACGCCTATTTCCCTTTCCACCAGCAGCAGGCCTTTTTCCACTCATTTTGGTGGTTAACTAATTCACAACTCTGGAGTTGTTTGCACAAAAAAACAATGGATGGGAACCGAGCAGAGCTGAGTGGCCAAACTGTGGTATTAGGCCAAAACTATTGGCTGGGTTAGATGCAAAAAAAAATTATATTCAATTTGCAACCTGATGGAGGTCAGTATAGATGGACTAATAGAACAAGTCCCACACACAGCTAGAAGCCCACATATTTTTTCAGAGGTAGATGCAGAAAAAAATTGTATTCAGTTTGCAACCTGATGGAGGTCAGTATAGATGGACTAATAGAACAAGTCCTACACACAGCTAGAAGCCCAAATATTTTTTCAGAGGTAGATGCAGAAAAAAAAAATATTCAGTTTGCAACCTGATGGAGGTCAGTATAGATGGACTAATAGAGAAAGTCCCACACACTGCTAGAAGGCCAAACATTTTTTTCAGAGCTAGAGGCAGACAAAAAATTATTTTTAATTTGCAACCTGATGGAGGTCAGTATAGATGGACTAATAGAGAAAGTCCCACACACTGCTAGAAGGCCAAATATTTTTTCAGAGCTAGATGCAGATATAAATTATTTTTAATTTGCAACCTGATGGAGGTCAGTATAGATGGACTAATAGAGAAAGTCCCACACACTGCTAGAAGGCCAAATATTTTTTCAGCGCTAGAAGCAGAAAAAAATTATATTCAGTTTGCAACCTGATGGAGGTCAGTATAAATGGACTAATAGAACAAGTCCCACACACAGCTAGAAGGCCAAATATTTTTTCAGAGGTAGATGCAGATAAAAATTATTTTTAATTTGCAGCCTGATGGAGGTCAGTATAGATGGACTAATAGAGAAAGTCCCACACACTGCTAGAAGGCCAAATATTTTTTCAGAGCTAGATGCAGACAAAAAATTATTTTGAATTTGCAACCTGATGGAGGTCAGTATAGATGGACTAATAGAGAAAGTCCCACACACTGCTAGAAGGCCAAATATTTTTTCAGAGCTAGATGCAGACAAAAAATTATTTTGAATTTGCAACCTGATGGAGGTCAGTATAGATGGACTAATAGAGAAAGTCCCACACACTGCTAGAAGGTCAAATATTTTTTCAGAGCTAGATGCAGAAAAAAATTATATTTAGTTTGCAACCTGATGGAGGTCAGTATAGATGGACTAATAGAACAAGTCCCACACACAGCTAGAAGCCCAAATATTTTTTCAGCGGTAGATGCAGAAAAAAATTATATTCAGTTTGCAACCTGATGGAGGTCTGTATAGATGGATTAATAGAACAAGTCCCACACACAGCTAGAAGCCCAAATATTTTTTCAGAGGTAGATGCAGAAAAAAATTATATTCAGTTTGCAACCTGATGGAGGTCTGTATAGATGGATTAATAGAACAAGTCCCACACACAGCTAGAAGCCCAGTATTTTTCAGAGGTAGATGCAGAAAAAAAATATATTCAGTTTGCTACCTGATGGAGGTCAGTATAGATGGACTAATAGAGAAAGTCCCACACACTGCTAGAAGGCCAAATATTTTTTCAGAGCTAGATGCAGACAAAAAATTATTTTTAATTTGCAACCTGATGGAGGTCAGTATAGATGGACTAATAGAGAAAGTCCCACACACTGCTAGAAGGCCAAATATTTTTTCAGAGCTAGATGCAGATATAAATTATTTTTAATTTGCAACCTGATGGAGGTCAGTATAGATGGACTAATAGAGAAAGTCCCACACACTGCTAGAAGGCCAAATATTTTTTCAGAGCTAGATGCAGAAAAAAATTATATTCAGTTTGCAACCTGATGGAGGTCAGTATAGATGGACTAATAGAACAAGTCCCACACACAGCTAGAAGCCCAAATATTTTTTCAGAGGTAGATGCAGAAAAAAATTATATTCAGTTTGCAACCTGATGGAGGTCTGTATAGATGGATTAATAGAACAAGTCCCACACACAGCTAGAAGCCCAATATTTTTTCAGAGGTAGATGCAGAAAAGAAATATATTCAGTTTGCAACCTGATGGAGGTCAGTATAGATGGACTAATAGAGAAAGTCCCACACACTGCTAGAAGGCCAAATATTTTTTCAGAGCTAGATGCAGACAAAAAAATATTTTTAATTTGCAACCTGATGGAGGTCAGTATAGATGGACTAATAGAGAAAGTCCCACACACTGCTAGAAGGCCAAATATTTTTTCAGAGCTAGATGCAGATATAAATTATTTTTAATTTGCAACCTGATGGAGGTCAGTATAGATGGACTAATAGAGAAAGTCCCACACACTGCTAGAAGGCCAAATATTTTTTCAGAGCTAGATGCAGAAAAAAATTATATTCAGTTTGCAACCTGATGGAGGTCAGTATAGATGGACTAATAGAACAAGTCCCACACACAGCTAGAAGCCCAAATATTTTTTCAGAGGTAGATGAAGATAAAAATTATTTTTAATTTGCAACCTGATGGAGGTCAGTATAGATGGACTAATAGAGAAAGTCCCACACACTGCTGGAAGGCCAAATATTTTTTCAGAGCTAGATGCAGACAAAAAATTATTTTGAATTTGTAGCGTGATGGAGGTCAGTATAGATGGACTAATAGAACAAGTCCCACACACTGCTAGAAGCCCAAATATTTTTTCAGAGCTAGATGCAGAAAAAAATTATATTCAATTTGCAACCTGATGGAGGTCAGTATAGATGGACTAATAGAATGATGCTATGCCCAAAAGATTTTACTTCACTAGGTGCAGTAAAAAAATTGGTATTCTATACACAGGTGGTATATCTTGCAACACAGATAGGCTACTCCACTGACTAACACACTCTGCAATAGGCCAAAAAGGATTAGCTTTGCTAGATTCAGCCAAATGCTGTGAAAAAAACTTGCACAGCACTGGCACAGACCTGCCTGGCAAAAACTGATAGGCTGACAGATTGCACCTCCCCACTGTAAATGCGGGAAAGAGAAAAAAAAATGGAGATCTTCATTATTCCTGCAGAGATCCATCCCCTGCCCCTCCCCCCACCCCACTGTACACTCAAACTGCGTATTAACATTAATTTTCATCATTACTGAGAAAAAATCCAGTTATGATTTTGGTGCACGAACAGTTATCGAACATAACCTCGAACAGCCGAATTTTTCTCAAATCGTTCGTGTTCGCCGAACGGCTTGAACACCGCCCAAAACAGCTCGAATTTGAGATTGGCGAACAGTTCGAGTCGAACAACGCTCATCTCTACTCAGGAAGGCAAAATATATGACTTCACATGCTAAGTACCCACGCATGCGCTTGGTGACAGATTGGTAGTGAAATGTTGACAGGGCAAGTGCTTTAAATGTAATTGCACAGATGCAGAAATTACCTGACCAGCTAATGTGTGAGGCAGGAGAATAGTCAGTAAATAAGTCAGTCAATGTCAGAATCAGGGATATTCACTAAGAATAGGAGCAGAGACACATAGAAGAGCTAGTTAGGCTATACGTAGCAATGGGAACTGATTCTCAGGGGTTTAAATAGCAAGCAACCCCATAAAAGGCTTATGAGAAGAAAGTCATTCCAGCTATTTAACCCCAATGCTTCCAGACTGGCCATATAGCAAAACAGGCCTTCCAAATAGTGACCGACAATTGAAGCAGAAATAGAAGGGACACGCACAGATATCATGGAAAGTCAGTCTGACTGTGAATTGAGCAATTTTTGTTAATCTTCACACACTGCAAATAAGGAGGGCAATTTAATACCCCTTTTGCCTAGTTTTGCTACAAAGCTTGTATGTCACAAAATGTGCTCTTCATGCATTGTGAGTCGGACAACCCATATATTTTCTTTTTTGAAGACTAAAAAAAATATATATCCATAAACAAGAACTTTAAACACAACTGACTACCTCAAAAAGTGGGCATGCTGTAAAAAAAATAATTTTTTCACATAGTTGTTCATGTCATCTGAATACCGTTACAGAAGAAGCGACACCCTGGAAGAAGCAATCATTTGTAGGGCTAAACCCTGGGTCAGGCTGCACACTCAGCATATGCCACAAGCTGCATTTCTCAATACAGTTGTTTTCATGACATTTAGTACTGTTTTTAACAACCTTTGAGAGTATAATAAATACAATTCTTACTGTTAATTCAATCTACTGGACCCATCCATTCCGTTCTTATCGGCATAGGAACCTTGTCACTCGGATTTATTCCATCTGAACTGTGAAGTTTATTATCTCTCATTTCAACTCTACATAATGTTGTAGCAGTGGGTTTAATTACTATTTCACCAGTCTATTTTATTGGATTCAAAGACGGATCGCTGAAACAGCAGTAGCTTCATTGGGAAGTCTGTCAAGATTGATGCAATACCACTAATTTTCTTGCTTCAATCAAAATGCCCCTAATGGTTACCACAGTCTTTCCCTAGCCAAGCAGGCTGACGTCATTTGAACATTAATGGCTCATACCCATATATGTGAAAAAAAAACAAAAATGTTCCGTTTTCTGGACCGAATAAAACGGACGAGTGTCATGCGAGTGCTATGTGATTTTCACGCACCCATCTCTTTAAAAGCCGGCAATTAATCAGATGCATACAGTTACAATACATCGGTACCCGACAATTTAGAATAGAAAGAATAGATCTACACACATAGAATAGGTAGAAAGTTGGCAGTCATATATATAATTAGTACAGTGACTGTTGGTTACTGTACTTATCATTTATTGTTAAATTAAAGAATTTATTAAAAAAAAAAAAAATTGGTGTGGGGTCCCCTGTAATTTTATACTCTAGCAGTGGTTAAAGCTGGGGCAGCTGTTTGAAGCCTGGAAAGGGGGTAATACACATGGAGCTTCCCAGGCTACTAATATCAGCCCCCAGCTGAATACTTAGCCTTTACAGGCTATTAAAATGGGAGCCCCCCCCCCCACTGCTGTGGTGGCAAGTGGGGTTATAGGGCTAGGATTGATGTCAGCTTATAATGCCAGCTGACATCAAGCCCAGGTTAGTAATGGAGAGGCGTCTATAAGACACCCCCATTACTAACCCAATACTGAAAGTGAAATATAAAATAAATACACCCAGAATAAAATATTTTATTTGAAATAAAGATACTGACTCCTTTAATATTCTAAATTAAACCCTACTTACCATTACTTCCATTCCATCTGAATCCATTGAACCTGCAATAAAAGTAAGATAATAAACCAACCTCATCCTTATCTTTCTGACATGAAGGACAGAATCCATGTGTCCCGCGGCAGCTCCAGCATGGCTACATCAAGATGGCAGGTTGCATAGTAGCTGGACGCGGCCATCCAGCTTGCCATCATGCACAGACACTGAGGAGTGCGCCTCAGTGACTCGCTGTGACAGCATCAAGATGAGCTGAGCTCATGTCAAATTAACTCAGTTCACCTCATTGACATCAGCGCGACCGTGGGAGAATTCTCACCGCGCATGAGCTGACGCCTTGTCGGCACCGGCAGGTGACAATGCATTCAGATGGAATGGGCGCTCCTCAGTGTCTCTGGAGGATGGCAGGCTGGATGGTCACGTCCAACTACTATGCAGCCTGCCCTCTAGATGTAGCAGAGCTGGAGCCGCCGCGGGACACATGGATTCTGTCCTTCACATCAGAAAGATAAGGATGAGGTTGGTTTATTATCTTACTTTTATTACAGGTGACAATGGATTCAGATGGAATAGGCATAATAGTAAGTAGGGTTTAATTTAGAATATTAAATGAGTCAGTATCTTTATTTCACATTAAAATATTTTAATCAGGGTATGGGTTTATTTATTTCACTTCCACTATGGGGTTAGTAATGGAGGGCGTCTTATAGACGCCTCTCCATTACTAACCTGGGCTTGATGTCAGCTGGCATCAACCCCAGCCTTATAACCCCACTTGCCACCACCACAGGGCAATGGGCAGAGCGAGGCTTTGCGCCATTTCTGGGGCGGCTGAGGGCTGGTGTTTGTAGTCTGGGAGGGAGAGAATATTCATGGCTCCTTCCCAGGCTATAAATATCAGTCCCCAGCTGTCTGCCTAGCCTTTGCTAGCTGTTAAAATAGGGGGACCCCACGTCATTTTTTTATTTTATTTTTTTTGAGTCCCCCATTTTAATAGCCAGTAAAGGCTAAGTATACAGCTGGGGGCTGATATAAGTAGCCTGGGAAGCTCCGTGGGTATTACCCCCTTCCCAGGCTTCAAACATCAGCCCCAGCTGTCTGCTTAACCTCTGCTAGAGTATTAAATTACAGGGGACCAATGCCAATTTTTTAAATAAATTCTTTAATTTAATAATAAATGACAAGTACAGTAACCAGTCACTGTACTAATATATATATATATATATATATATATATATATATATATATATACACAGTACAGACCAAAAGTTTGGACACACCTTCTCATTTAAAGATTTTTCTGTATTTTCATGACTTTGAAAATTGTACATTCACACTGAAGGCATCAAAACTATGAATTAACACATTTGGAATTATATACTTAACAAAAAAGTGTGAAACAACTGAAAATATGTCTTATATTCTAGGTTCTTCAAAGTAGCCACCTTTTGATTTGATGACTGCTTTGCATACTCTTGGCATTCTCTTGATGAGCTTCAAGAGGTAGTCACCGGAAATGGTTTTCACTTCACAGGTGTGCCCTGTCAGGTTTAATAAGTGGGATTTCTTGCCTTATAAATGGGGTTGGGACCATCAGTTGTGTTGTGCAGAAGTCAGGTGGATACACAGCTGATAGTCCTACTGAATAGACTGTTAGAATTTGTATTATGGCAAGAAAAAAGCAGCTAAGTAAAGAAAAACGAGTGGCCATCATTACCTTAAGAAATGAAGGTCAGTCAGTCTGAAAAATTGGGCAACCTTTGAATCTGTCCCCAAGTGCAGTTGCGAAAACCATCAAGCGCTACAAAGAAATTGTCTCACATGAGGACCGCCCCAGGAAAGGAAGACCAAGAGTCACCTCTGCTTCTGAGGATAAGTATATCCGAGTCACCAGCCTCAGAAATCGCAGGTTAACAGCAGCTCAGATTAGAGACCAGGTCAATGCCACACAGAGTTCTAGCAGCAGACACATCTCTACAACAACTGTTAAGAGGAGACTTTGTGCAGCAGGCCTTCATGATAAAATAGCTGCTAGGAAACCACTGCTAAGGACTGGCAACAAGCAGAAAAGACTTGTTTGGGCTAAAGAACACAAGAAATGGACATTAGACCAGTGGAAATCTGTGCTTTGGTCTGATGAGTCCAAATTTGAGATCTTTGGTTCCAACCACCGTGTCTTTGTGCGATGCAGAAAAGGTGAACGGATGGACTCTACATGCCTGGTTCCCACCGTGAAGCATGGAGGAGGAGGTGTGATGGCGTGGGGGTGCTTTGCTGGTGACACTGTTGGGGATTTATTCAAAATTGAAGGCATACTGAACCAGCATGGCTACCACAACATCTTGCAGCGGCATGCTATTCCATTCGGTTTGCGTTTAGTTGGACCATCATTTATTTTTCAACAGGACAATGACCCCAAACACACCTCCAGGCTGTGTAAGGGCTATTTGACCAAGATGGAGAGTGATGGGGTGCTACGCCAGATGACCTGGCCTCCACAGTCACCAGACCTGAACCTAATCGAGATGGTTTGGGGTGAGCTGGACCGCAGAGTAAAGGTGAAAGGGCCAACAAGTGCCAAGCGTCTCTGGGAACTCCTTCAAGATTGTTGGAAGACCATTTCCGGTGACTACCTCTTGAAGCTCATCAAGAGATATATATATATATATAAAACTGACATCTTTCTTATGTGTGTAGATCTATTCTTTATATTCTAAATTGTCAGGTACCGCTGTATTGTAACTGTATGCGACTAATGAATTGCCGGCTTTTAAAGAAACGGGTGCGTGAAAATCGGACGGCACTCGCATGGTCCGAGTGCCGTGCGTTTTTTTTCACGCACCCGTTGACTTGCATTGGCGAGTCTCGTCCAAAATATGTGGCATTTCTCAGCCCAATTTCAGCTGAGAAAAAAAAATTGGAGATGAGATGTCACTCATTGATTAACATTGGTCCGAGTGCAATCCTATGTTTTATTGGATTGTGCGCGTCAGTTTTTCACACAGAGGAGTATGAGCCCTAATAAAAAGATTTTGCATAAAAGAGCTAAAAAGGGTTCAATACAGTCCTAGAGGGAGACCTACAAATGCTATACACCTATTTTACATGCAAATAGAGGGTTCACAGTTCGATTTGCACTAAATTTATTCTCTGTAATTTTAATTTTTTGGGGGGGGGGCAAAGTGAAGCTAGCAAATTCGAATTTTAAACAATCTGCTCATCTTTAGCCATTAGTCAATATTGAAATATTTCCCCTATGCTGCACCTAAAATTATGCTATTGCTATATAATTACTAAAGCTAACGGAATGTAAAAAATTCAGCTCTGACAACTAGTCCTGTATAAAGCCAATGTGCATTGGCCTGCTAAACTGAACGGCTGCATAGCACTGTGAAGCCATGCCGTACAAAAAAAAAAAAAGACAAAGCCCTCATTTATTATGTATAATGTCTTGTGCCCATGTCAGCTCCTAATTAATAATTAAAATTAATCTCATTATGAGAGATTTCATTACAGGATAATTTAATTAAATGATGCACTGGCTTCCAGATGCCATCTTTTAAATAATGCTGATGATGACACAGGGATTTGAAGGGGTTTTAACCCAGACTGTCGAAGGTGCATTATTTAGCAGATTCTTTAAAATTCTCAACAAGGACAGCAATTATTTGGTGAGGTCAGTCACTATGATAAATGACACCACAGCTGCAAAGTACAGGAGCTTAGCTTAAACACATTATATGAAAATATTGCCATAGGAAAGATGTTACTTACCACCATAAAAAAAAATAAAAAAAAGTTGTCTGAAGATTTCCAAAATTGGTCTAAGAGCAGCGTGTATGTTAAAAAACAAACAAAAAAAAGCAACAATCATTACTCACCTTCTCAATCTGCCAATGCTCCAGTAGTTCCAGCAAATCCAGTAGCAATGATGTCATATACAGTATAATCTTCATGTGGCCAGTGCAACAAATCACTAGCCTTGACAGTTATGTTTTATAAAATCAAACATCACCTTTATGGTCACTGATTGGCTGCAGCTTCACTTCTGAGGTCATGGATATGCTGCAGCTGTCCTGTGAATTAAGTGTACATGACATCACAGCTGAAGAACTCCCAGGGACCTTAGGGGCTGAGGTGTTTAACCCCTTTACCCCCGAAGACTGTTTGCACGTTTATGACCAGGCCAATTTTTGCAACTCTAACCAGTGTCACTTTATGAGGAAACAACTCTGTAATGCTTCAACATATCCCACTAATTCTGAGAATGTTTTTTTGTGACATATTGTACTTAATGATGGTGGTAAAATTTATATGACTTGCATTTATTTGTGGAAAAAAAAAATCAGAAATTTTAATTGAATTTTCAGGCCTTTATAATCCAAGGTGGTTTGCACGTTAATGACATGGCCAATTATTAGAATTCTAACCACTGTCACTTTATAAGGTAATTACTCTGGAACGCTTCAATGGATCCCCCTGATTCTGAGATTCTGAGATTGTTTTTTCATGACATATTGTACTTTATGATTTTGGTAAAATTTCTTTGATATCACTTGCGTTTATTTGTGAAAAAAACTGAAATTTGGCAAAAATTTTGAAAATGTAGCAATTTTCATAATTTGAATTTTTATGCCCTTAAATCAGAGAGATATGTCACACAAAATATTTAATAAATAACATTTCCCACATGTCTACTTTACATCAGCATAATTTTGGAACCAAATTTTTTTTTATTAGGGAGCTATAAGGGTTAAAAGTTGACCAGCAATTTCTCATTTTTCCAACAAAATGTATAAAACCATTTTTTTTTTTTTTTTTTTTTAGGGACCACATTACATTTGAAATCACTTTGAGGGATCTATATGACAGAAAATACCCAAAAGTGACACCATACTAAAACTGCACCCCTCTAGGTGCTCAAAACAACATTCAAGAACTTTATTAACCCTTTAGGTGCTTCACAGGAATTTTTGGAATGTAGAAGAAAAAAAATTAACATTTAACTTTTTTTCACAAAAATGTTAATTTAGACCCAATTTTTTTTATTTTCGCAGGGGTAACAGGAAAAAATCAACCCCAAAATTTGTTGTGCAATTTCCTCTGAGCATGCCGATACCCAATATGTGAGGGAAAACCACTGTTTGAGCGCACGGCAGGGCTCAGAAGGGAAGGAGCGCCATTAGACTTTTTGAATGTAAAATTTGCTTGAATAATTAGCGAATGCCATGTTGCGTTTGGAGAGCCCCTGATGTGCTTAAACAGTGGAAAACCCCCACAAGTGACAGCATTTTGGAAACTAGACCTCTCAGGGAACTTATCTAGATGTGTGGTTAGCACCTTGAACCCCCAAGTGCTTTACAGAAGTTTATAACATGGAGCCGTGAAAATAAAAAAATCAAACTTTTTCCACAAAAATGATGTTTTAGCCCCAATTTTTTTATTTTCACAAGGGTAAAAGGAGAAAATAGACCCCAAAAACTTTTATGCAATTTCTCTTGAGTACACCAATACCCCATATGTGGGGAAAATACAGTGTTTGGGCGCACGGCAGAGTTCAGAAGGGAAGGAGCACTGTGTGACTTTTTGAATGCAAAATTGGGTGGAATCGAGAGTGGACGCCATGTCACGTTTGGAGAGCCCCTGATGTGCCAAATTAGTGGAAACCCCCCCACACGTGACCCCATTTCGGAAACTATACCTCTCAAGGATTTTATCAAGGGGTATAGTGAACATTTTGAACCCAGAGGTACGACAGAATTTGATAACATTAGGTCATCATATTGAATAAGTTGAGCATATCACTCTAGCACGCGCGATCCATGGTGCAAACCTGAGTACCCGATGCTAACTCAAGTAGCGAATACTTGCCCTCAACACTAGTCGCCATATAGTCATCTTTTTTTTTTTTAATGTTTGAAAAATCCCAACCCTAATGCAACCCCAACTGTAGCCCAACCCTAACACCAACCCCTAGCCCAACCCTAACCCCAACCCCACCCTAACCGAACCCTAACTCCAACCCCAACCCTAGAGTTTATTTTTTACGCCGTTCCTCGTGCGGTTTAAGTGATTAGACAACTTTATTGTTCGGGTCGGTGTGATTACAGCGTTACGAGAGTCACATTGGGTTTCTATGATTGACAGCTGTCAGACATTAAAAGAATAAACAAAAACTAACAACTCAGGATTTTATGTTTATGTCGTTCCGTGTGTTGTAAAATTTGTAAGGCAGCTTTATTCTTCTGGTCAGTATGTTTACAACGATACAGGGGTGGATTAAGAGTAGCGAGGGCCCCGGGCAGTTTAGAAGGCACGTCCCCCCCCCCACACACACACACACACCTGATGTATCACATGTCACATGATCTCCTGCGATAGATCATGTGATAGTTCACGTGAAATTAATTTGGCACAATATTAATATATTAATTATAATAATTCTTTTTAGGCTGTGTGCCAACTATGCATTTTTTAAGTGTTTCCGCAGCAGCAATTCCGCTGAGGAAACGCTTAAAAAACGCTTGGTAGAAGGTCTGCCATGTTCCCCAATGATAACCCGCATGTGCTGTGCACATGCTGCGGAAATTTCCGCTGCAGATTATCATTGCGGAAAAATCCGCAGCACTACAAATTATTTTGCGGAAGTGCTGCGTTTTTGCCGCCATTGACTTGCATTAGACCACATGTCATCCGCATCACTGCATCTGTACATGCGGATAACATGCGTTTCAATGCGCGGATGGTACCCGGGTCTGGAGAAGAGGAGACTCTCCTCCGGACCCGGGTACCATAGAACCTGTTAAAAAAAGAATAAAATAAAAAATAAATATTATACTTACCTTCTGATGGCCCCCGGTGTCTTTATCCAATGCATCCTGGCTTGCCGGCAGCTCGCGGTAGACTAAAGGACCTGTGGTGGCGTCATTTAGTCATGCGACCGCTGACGTCGGCAGGCCATCATAAGGTAAGTATATACACTGTATTCCAAATTATTATGCAAATAATATTTTCTCAGATTTTCCCAAATTACCTATATGAATTGCAGTCATTGTAATTTTCCAGTCAAATAACTATTAGAGTACAATTGAAAGGTTTTTGTACAAACTGCCTATGATAACAGTATATTTTTAAAAAAATAAAAAACTCAAACTGCACTCAAAATGCATGTTCCAAATTATTATGCACAGCAGAGTTTTCAACCTTTTCATTTTAATAAGGAACAAAAAAATGGTAATTTTTGAAATTATAAGCATTAGCAGGTTATTACAAACTGAAATCAAACAGTTTTCAACTCAAAACTTTATTCTAGGTGATGTTACATTTGCACATAGGACCCCTTGTTCGAAAGGAGCTTCTGAACTCTCTCGTCCATTGAATTTGTCAGGTTTTGGATGGTTTCTGCTTCAATTGTTTTGCATGAGGACAGAATACCCTCGCAGAGCTGTTGCTTAGATATGAACTGCCTCCTGCCACCATAGACACTCCTTTTGATGATGCTCCAGAGGTTCTCAATGGGGTTGAGGTCAGGGGAGCATAGATGCCACACCATAAGTTTGTCCCCTTTTATGCCCATAGCAGCCAGAGATGCAGATGTGTTATGTGCAGCATGAGACGGGGCATTATCATGCATGAAAATGATCTTGCTGTGGAATGCACGGTTCTTCTTCATGAACCATGGAAGGAAGTGCTGTTTGAGAAACTCAACATACATTATGGAGTTCATCTTTACCCCTTCAGGGATCCTAAAAGGGTCGACAATCTCTCTCCCCATGATTCCAGCCCAAAACCTTACTCCACCTCCTCCTTGTTAGCGCCGTAGTCGTGTTTGCATGGGGTGTCCATCAACCAGCCATCCTCCACTCCATCCATCTGGACCATCGAGATCATTTCATGCATGATCACCTCTTCCTGTCTGACAGATACACATCGATGGACCGCATCCCCTTTTGGACGCGGTACATCGATGATGTATTTTTTGTCTGGCAGGATTCGGAAACAGATCTAATCCAATTTATGACTGAGTTGAATAACAATGAATATAATATTCATCTCACCCATCGCTGTGATATTAATAAAATTGATTTTCTAGATGTGAAGGTATATAGGGACAATCAGAATTGCTTACAGACTGATTTGTTTCGAAAACCTACATCTGTAAATTATTTTCTCCATGCCTTGACATCCCACCCCCCAAGGATGATTCAATCGATTCCCATTGGTCAAGTCCTACGTTTGAAACGGATCTGTTCTAGCGAGGATGATTTTGAACAGCAATCCAAGGACCTTAAAGAAAGATTTTTGAACAGGGGCTACAGTAAGAGGTCCATAAAAAAGGCCTACAATCAAGCTAGGCATACTTCAAAGCATGAGTTACTATATTCTAATAATGAGAAACAGAAGGTTAAAAAGAACGTGGTTAGACTTATAACCCAATATCATGCCAATTCCGATATTACACGTAAATATGTAGAGAAATCATGGCCAATATTGTTGGCCGATCCAATCTTGGCAAAATACCTGGGAAAAAAACCAAGTATTACTTTCAGACGGGCCAATAATTTACGTGACACATTTGTGAAAAGCCACTATGTGAATGACAAGTTAACATTTTTGAATGCCGCAAGACCATCTTGGGGATGCACACCTTGTGGCAAATGTGTCGCGTGCCCTAATATTGTCCGTACAAAAACCTTCTACAATAGTACAAATACTAAAACGTTTAACATAACGCATAACATCACATGTACCACCACAGCTGTCATTTATTTTGCGACATGCCCCTGTAATAAAATCTACGTGGGCTTAACAACACGCCAGTTAAAAGTTAGAATTAGGGAGCATATTAATGGGATAAATGCAGCTAAGGAGATTGAGGACCCTCTCACATTGAAAACAATCCCGAGGCATTTTAAAATTTTTCACGACTGTGATGCCTCTGGATTCAAGGTCAGAGGGATTGACAGGATCATTTCAAATATACGTGGTGGGAATGTGAGCAATCGCCTTGCCAGATTAGAAACTAAATGGATCTGGACCCTTGACATGGTTCACCCCTTGGGTCTCAATGAGAGTTTATGCTTTACCTCATTTTTATGAAGCTGTTCCATCATATTTTTGTCTAATATGTCCGGATGACATTCTCCATATGTGTTTTTATTGGTTTTAATTATTTTTTATACTTTTTACTCACAGCTGTTATGCATTTTATGCGTTCTTATGTGCATCTTGGTGAAGAGGACTCTACTTCTATATTCCTATATGCGTATGTGTGTCTTGGTTGATGGGCTGGTTGAACGTGAAATCTCATCATGGGCCTCTTATTTTCTGAAGAAGCTGTTGGAAGGTTCCATAGAGAAGCTACAGATGTGAATTCTAACGTCTATGCACCACTATGATGTATGATGTATTATTATTTTTTGTGTATTTGTCTAACAATTGTATTTTTTATGTTACACGTATAGTGTTAGGTGTATTATATTATATTATTTTATTCTTGGTGTTTTTATTTATTATTCATTACTGATATTATATTTATACATGCACATTTACTTTGATATATGTTTGCAAGTTGTGTTAATTATGGTGATTAATTGGGTGCCTTATTTTTTATACTATGGCTATTATAAAATCATTAAGGGCTATTTCATACGCCATTACACAACTGGGATTTGTTTATTCAACTGATACACATATTTTTCGATATAATGTATGAATGGTGTTCCATTCATGCATTCCTTTGCACTTTTGCACGCTTTGCACTTTTCTCTTTTTTAGCACTTTATCACTTTTCATGTCATGATCTATATTGCTTACACATAGTTGTCCATAATATTGGGTCTCCCTTATACACTTTTATATATATACAATTTTTTGTGTTGTGTATCTTAATTGATGTATGTATGTATATTACTATTTATTTCAGTTCATTTATGTCCCCCTTCTCTTCTTTTTTTATCTATTAAATATTTTATGGTCACTACATTTTTACATGCCACACTATTCCGCTTACAATCACTTTTTATTATATTCGTATTCATATTTATCATGTTTAGTGGGTTATTTAGGTATACATGGGGTATGTGTATGTGTTGGCGTATTTATACTTATGTATATGTGTGTGTATGTGTACATGTGCATGTGTATATAACTATATATATTTATATACATGTTGTTTATTTATTTATACACTTATTATTAGCGTTTTTTGCACATGGTTTTATCCATTATGTGTCTGCATTGACCTGTGATGATTTGGATATTTATGTATATGTATTTTCTTATGTTTTTTCTTATGTTTTGTGTCATACTTTTCACTATTTAATTATTTATTTTAATACTCATTATACTATCTATGTTCGTAGATTTGGTGTATTGTCTGTAGCTTTTACGTTGTTATATTGATTATTTAGTCTCCAGCTCCCCGTCTACATTCACATGTGTACATATATATCCTCGCATGTTCCCTCTCACCATCATGCTGATGAGCAGATGTGCGTGAGTCTCTCTTGCGCGCTCCGGCGTTTGCCCGGGCCTGCGTCTCTATGTGGCGTAGGACCTGCGGTCACGTGACCCCACGTGACCGCTTTTCCAGGGAGACGGAGCACGTGACTCCTCACGTGTCTCTATGCATCACGGGCTGTCAGCGCTGCACGGACACAAGTTAGATAGATCATGTGCAGTGCATGAGCTAACTAACTTGTTGGTGTCTGGTGACCCGGATGTCATCATGACGACATCAGGTCACAATGGCAATGATCCAAGGTAACAGGGGCTCTCTTACCTCTGCCTGCTCCCGAAATGCTGCAATAGACTACGCTCACAGCATTTCGGGAGTTATTGTGCCGGGAGCGGTGCGAGACTGCTCCTGGCACCGAGTGCCGGGTGTCAGCTGTCAGAATCAGAGGCTGTGCGGGCGTGAGTAATAATACGTGCCTGGTCACAGGGACGTATTATTACGCCTCATATCAGAAAGGGGTTAAGCAATGAGGAATTAAATAAATAAGGATTATTTTAATAATTTGATGTCCTCAGCCCATTTAAAAGTAAGTATATATTATATATATATACACACACATACATACATACATACACACACACATATACATACATATAGGATAACATCCTGTTAAACTCTGCTAAAGGATGTGTTGTGGAAAAGATTGTTGGAGATTTGTGATGTAATATATGACCTGGCCAGTAGAAAGCAGCAGAGAGGCCAGAGTTGCAGCGCAGGGGTGAGGCAGTCTGTGACTGTTGTTGGGGAGTTCAAGGAGAGAGTGAATCTATGCACCATTGGAAAAAGGTCTGGATACAGCGGTGTGACTCTGATGTGTTTTTGTTGACTCTGGGACATGTGTTGCTTGGTTTGACATGAGCCGACTCAGTGAGGACAACCAACGACACAGCATCTTGGGCTAGGCCACGTGAGGCCTTATTTCTAAGGACTTTGAGAAACCAGCATTCTCTAAGAGATTCAAGTCAGCATTTCTGATTATTCAGGACTCAGCCCAGCAAGGACACTTCAGTCTCAGGATGTACTGGTACTATTTACAGCTATATATATGCGCATATATAAACAACTTTATGGAGGTCTAGTTAGTTAGAAGAAAAGGCCTCTTCTGTAAGAAACACTTCAAAAACTGCTCCGAGTATGCGATTACTAAAGCACTATCAGAACACTGTCATGTTATGGATATATGCTTTGAAAGGGTTAATCACTAGTGTTGAGCAAGTATGTTCTATTAACCCTTTCGCCGAGTATGCTCGGGCCGAGCTCCAAGTATTTACAGCTGCTCGGTGATAAGGTTAAATCGCTCCCGTGTGCATGATTTGCAACTGTTTGACAGCTTAATTACATGTGAGGAATGTCTATTTCTTACACATTCCTCA
Organism: Phyllobates terribilis; assembly: GCF_046119375.1. NCBI lineage: Eukaryota > Metazoa > Chordata > Amphibia > Anura > Dendrobatidae > Phyllobates > Phyllobates terribilis. Next base: position 526,924,391 of record NW_027362763.1, on the reverse strand, counting down.
CATGTAATAAAGCTGTCAAACAGTTGCAAATCATGCACACGGGAGCGACTTAACCTTATCACCGAGCAGCTGTAAATACTCGGAGCTCGGCCCGAGCATACTCGGACAGAACAAACTCGCTCAACCCTATTAATCACATGTATTTTTGCTGGCATATAACTGTTAATTCTGTTAACTGTACCTGTGTATATTCTTAGTCTGTGTTATTTAGAATAACTGCTGTCATTGTATTTGTTATATATACGCTGTTTACGTACCATCCTTTCCTTTATTTTATAAACTGGTCAGTAAATGTTCAAATTATAATATCTAATCTTTGTGCATGTCTGCTGATTGCTGCTGTACCCCTCATCCTGAGGCCATCTCTCGTCCACCTTTCACATTTCACACAATTTTTCACACTTAGAGTTGTAAAGTTGTAAAATATATGTGAATCTCGTACTTGCTATCAATGTAACTACTAGAGCATACAGTACTGTGCAAAATTATTAAGTGGTGTGGGAATATTGCTGCAAAATAAGAATGCATTTTGTTAACTGAAAAAAATAAACACTTCTGTATTTGAAAGCAAAGTGAAATGTAAGCCACTCAATATTTGGTGTGACCTTTGCTTCAAAATACAAATCAACTCTACTAGAAGTCATTGCACAAAGGCAGGGTTTTACAGTGTAGCATTATAGTGAAGGCAGTGAGTATAGCATTATAGTGTGGGAAAGGAGTAACCAACCAATTAGACCAAACTGGCAATATTGATAATTTTTATATGTATTTTGAAACACAGTGTAAGAGAGCATGCACTCTGGCAGTGGTTAACGTAGGTATGGGCGCAAGGTAGCTTTGGTTCCAACAAGAAGTTTTATTAAAGACCATAAACTTCCAGCATAAAAAAAATGAATAAAATAAATAGCCTTTCTACAGCATGAAAGTAGAAAAACAAAATAGTCCATACAGCAGTATGGCCTCACACATTTGGATAAATTCATGGTTTCTTAGCTTCAGGCCAAGACTGACTAGCACATACAGTCTTTTCACCTCTCCACACACAGACCCTTGTGGAGTAGCGCAGCTGCCCTTTTATATCAGCTGTATATCCTAGATTGGAGGATGGCAACAACCAATCCCACCTAACTCTTCCAATCGTATTTAAAACCCAGACCCCAAATCCCAGCCCATTAACCCCTTAAGCCCCGGAGCATTTTCCGTTTTTGGATTTTTGTTTTTGCTCCCCTTGTTCCCAGAGCCATAGCGTTTTTATTTTTTGGTCAATATGGCCATGTGAGGGCTTATTTTTTGCGGGACGAGTTGTACTTTTCAACGCCATTACTAGTTTTACCATATTGTGTACGGGAAAACGGGAAAAAAATTCCAAGTGCGGTAAAATTGCAAAAAAAGTGCAATACCACAGTTGTTTTTTATTTTTTTTTTACCACGTTCACTGAATGCTAAAACTGACCTTCCCTTCTTATTCTACAGGTCATTACGAGTTCATAGACACCAAACATGTATAGGTTCTTTTATATTTAAGTGGTGAAAAAAAATTCAAAAATTTGGTAAAAAAAAAAAATATAGTGCCATTTTCTAAGACCCGTAGCGTCTCCATTTTTCGTGATCTGGGGCTGGTTGATGGCTTATTTTTTGCGCACCGGGCTGACATTTTTATTGATAACATTTGGGGTATATCCGATGTTTTGATCGCCCGTTATTGCATTTTATTGCAATTTTGCGGCGACCAAAAACATAATTCTGGCGTTTAGAATTTTTTTCTCATTACGCCGTTTACCGATCGGATTAATTCTTTTTTTATATTGATAGATCGGGCGATTCTGAACGCGGCGATACCAAATATGCAGACCCTGGGTTGTCATGCCCACCCATCGGCGACCCGCGATCACGTGACGGGGTCGCCGGTGGGCGGGGCTTATGACGCGCTACCCGGAAGCGCGCGTTAAATGCTGCTGTCAGAGATTAACAGCGGCATTTAACATGTTAACAGCCGCGGGTAGATCGCGATTTCACCCGCGGCTGTTGCGGGCACATGTCAGCTGTAATAATCAGCTGACATGTGCTCCGTTCAGTGAGGGCTCAGCGCAGCAGCCCTCACTGAACGGGCAGTACGCAAATATGCGTACTAATACGTCCCCGGTAATTAAGTTAAAAACCCTCTCAGCACCATCAGTGCTGGAGCCTTCTTACCGGGTTTTACATCACTGAGGCTAGCCACCTCTGTGATACATATCCCCCATCCAGGATCTTGCCAGCTGCTTCCTTACAACAATCATTAACTCAAACAGACACAGTTGTGCATGAGACTTAAAACTGAATGAAAAACAGCAAAATGTGAGGTTTTAGATGAAAGTTTAATTGTCACAGGTCATACACCATGGCAAGATTGAGGACAATAACAAGACACGAAAAGGTATTAAACTGCATCAGCAAGGTCCATCTCGGGCAAAGATTTCAAAGGAGACTGGAGTTTCAAGATGTGCTGCTTAAGATCTTTTGAAGAACTACCAAAACATGGGCAACAGTGAGGACCAAAAACTCAATGGTCGTTAAAAAAAAACATCAGATGAAAGACACATCATGCTTTCTTTCGTTCAAAATCAGAATATGTCCAGCAGTGTCATCGGCTCAGAATTGGCAGCAACCAGTGGTACCCAGCTACACCCATCTATACCCATCTATGGTTTGGAGAAGTCTAATCAGAAGTGGTCTCCATGAAAGAATATGACCAAAATTACATACTTTCAACGTGGAAAGAAGGCCAAGTGACAATGAGAAATCGCTTCAATTATTAATGGAGGAGCATGACAGAGTTATAAGAGCAGAGTGGTTGCTTGAAATCATCACCTTCTTCTGTTAACAGTGCTTACCTCCAAGGAAACACTACAATCTTCATTGCTTTGCATCAAATGGGCTTTACAAGTAGAGATGAGCGTTGTTCTACTCGAACTGTTCGCCAATCTCAAATTCGAGCTGTTTTGGGCGGTGTTCGAGCCGGTCGGCGAACACGAACAATTTGAGAAAAATTCGGCTGTTCGAGGTTATGTTCGATAACTGTTCGTGCACCAAAATCATAACTGGATTTTTTCTCAGTAATGATGAAAATTAATGTTAATACGCAGTTTGAGTGTACAGCGGGGCGGGGGGAGGGGCAGGGGATGGATCTCTGCAGGAACAATGAAGATCTCCATTTTTTTTTCTCTTTCCCGCATTTGCAGTGGGGAGGTGCAATCTGTCAGCCTATCAGCAGCGCACACACGGAGCGAAGTGCTTTTTTTCACACAAGCAAGGGCATGTGTGATTGGCAGTGTATGTCACATGTCCTTGCCCTATAAGACCAAGCCATTTTCCCCGTCGCCACCATTTTCTCACTGCTGCAGCTGCGTGTTAGACGGCACCGCTGTTGCTGTGTGCGCTATACCTTGTTAATTTCAAGCCAATTTTCGCACAAATATACAGATAGCTTGGGAGTAGGGAATAGTTGTGATTGCAGTCCTTTTAAGGACTAGGTTACAGCATTTCCTACGACTTTTATCAGGCAGGTCTGTGCTCTTAAATAGATAGATTGTGGGAGTAAAGACTAATTGTAATTGGAGTCCTTTTCAGGACTAGGTTACATCAGTTCCTATCAGTTTTTGCCAGGCAGGTCTGTGCCAGTGCTGTGCAAGTTTTTTTCACAGCATTTGGCTGAATCTAGCAAAGCTAATCCTTTTTGGCCTATTGCAGAGTGTGTTAGTCAGTGGAGTAGCCTATCTGTGTTGCAAGATATACCACCTGTGTATAGAATACCAATTTTTTTACTGCACCTAGTGAAGTAAAATCTTTTGGGCATAGCATCATTCTATTAGTCCATCTATACTGACCTCCATCAGGTTGCAAATTAAAAATAATTTTTTTCTGCATCTAGCTCTGAAAAAATATTTGGGCATCTAGCAGTGTGTGGGACTTGGTCTATTAGTCCATCTATACTGACCTCCATCAGGTTGCAAATTAAAAATAATTTTTTTCTGCATCTAGCTCTGAAAAAATATTTGGGCTTCTAGCAGTGTGTGGGACTTGGTCTATTAGTCCATCTATACTGACCTCCATCAGGTTGCAAATTAAAAATAATTTTTTTCTTCATTTATCTCTGAAAAAATATTTGGGCTTCTAGCAGCGTGTGGGACTTGTTCTATTAGTCCATCTATACTGACCTCCATCAGGTTGCAAATTAAAAATAATTTTTTTCTGCATCTAGCTCTGAAAAAATATTTGGACTTCTAGCAGTGTGTGGGACTTGGTCTATTAGTCCATCTATACTGACCTCCATCAGGTTGCAAATTAAAAATAATTTTTTTCTGCATCTAGCTCTGAAAAAATATTTGGGCTTCTAGCAGTGTGTGGGACTTGGTCTATTAGTCCATCTATACTGACCTCCATCAGGTTGCAAATTAAAAATAATTTTTTTCTTCATTTATCTCTGAAAAAATATTTGGGCTTCTAGCAGCGTGTGGGACTTGTTCTATTAGTCCATCTATACTGACCTCCATCAGGTTGCAAATTAAAAATAATTTTTTTCTGCATCTAGCACTGAAAAAATATTTGGGCTTCTAGCAGTGTGTGGGACTTGGTCTATTAGTCCATCTATACTGACCTCCATCAGGTTGCAAATTAAAAATAATTTTTTTCTTCATTTATCTCTGAAAAAATATTTGGGCTTCTAGCAGCGTGTGGGACTTGTTCTATTAGTCCATCTATACTGACCTCCATCAGGTTGCAAATTAAAAATAATTTTTTTCTGCATCTAGCTCTGAAAAAATATTTGGGCTTCTAGCAGTGTGTGGGACTTGGTCTATTAGTCCATCTATACTGACCTCCATCAGGTTGCAAATTAAAAATAATTTTTTTCTGCATCTAGCTCTGAAAAAATATTTGGGCTTCTAGCAGTGTGTGGGACTTGGTCTATTAGTCCATCTATACTGACCTCCATCAGGTTGCAAATTAAAAATAATTTTTTTCTTCATTTATCTCTGAAAAAATATTTGGGCTTCTAGCAGCGTGTGGGACTTGTTCTATTAGTCCATCTATACTGACCTCCATCAGGTTGCAAATTAAAAATAATTTTTTTCTGCATCTAGCTCTGAAAAAATATTTGGGCTTCTAGCAGTGTGTGGGACTTGGTCTATTAGTCCATCTATACTGACCTCCATCAGGTTGCAAATTAAAAATAATTTTTTTCTGCATCTAGCTCTGAAAAAATATTTGGGCTTCTAGCAGTGTGTGGGACTTGGTCTATTAGTCCATCTATACTGACCTCCATCAGGTTGCAAATTAAAAATAATTTTTTTCTGCATCTAGCCCAGCCAATAGTTTTGGCCTAATACCACAGTTTGGCCACTCAGCTCTGCTCGGTTACCATCCATTGTTTTTTTGTGCAAACAACTCCAGAGTTGTGAATTAGTTAACCACCAAAATGAGTGGAAAAAGGCCTGCTGCTGGTGGAAAGGGGAATAGGCGTGTTGGGAAGGGGAAAAAAGGTTGTGTCCGTGGGGTAGGTGCAGAAGAAAGACCATCTTCCAGCCAAACTAAAATGTCTACTTCTTTTAGCGGACAATGTGATAAGATCCCTTTCTTACGGCCACGCCAATCGCTACAAATTCCAGATGAGGCACAAAAACAGCAGGTGCTTCAACGGATATCAAGTGCTCCTTTAAGTGGGCTCTCCTCCACATCAACTTCAACATCACAAATACTCCAGTCCTCAAAGGTGTCACCCAAATCGCACTTGCTTCCTCACAGCTCCCAAATCTCCAGCTGCCCGTCTGAGTATGAGGTAGAACAGATGGTTGAGTCTGCAGAGCTGTTTACTCATACTATAGCCTGGGAATCAGAGGTCGACTCCAGCGCTTCTGTGAATCCAGACGAGGAAATGATCTGCACTGATGCCCAGAATCTTTATGAGTCGGATCCAGGACCAGACGCAGAAGGTTCTGACCATAATGTAGACCCTCATTCCCAAACTGTAACTCCTGTTGGTGGAGACAATGAGGAAGACGATGATAAGACTCAAATACCTGATTGGAGCGACAACTTTAGTTTTTTGTCAGGGCAGGAACAGGTTGGCTCTGAGGACGACGGGTGTGATAACGCACAGGGTGATGATGATGAGGTCGGAGATCCCACTTACTGTCAACCCACAGTCAGCCAAGAGATGAGGTCAGCAGAGGAGGTGGAGGAAGATGCTAGTGACGACGAGGTCAGGTTGCGCCTTCCTGGACAGAGACGTAGTACTGGAAGCACGTCAACAACTGCATCCTCAAACACAACTCTGCCTCTCACCACAAGTCGTGGTGGCTCTTCAGGTCGCATGGGTGCTAAGCCTTGCATAGCCTGGGCATTTTTTCAGATCGATAAAGATGACCCAACTCGTGTTATCTGTAACATTTGTCAGCAAAAGCTAAGTAGAGGCCAAAAAATACATAGTTTGAGTACTTCATGCATGAACCGGCACATGGACATGAAGCATAAGTTGCAGTGGGAAGCTCAGTGTGCTACAATGCGGCCTAGCCGGCCGGGCCAATCACTGTCTGCCATATCTTGTGCATCCGCGGCCTCTTCATCCTCTGTGACTGGGGGGACAGCAGTCACACCTGTTTTGGGGCGCAGACCTGCCACCTCTTTACCCGCAACAGCCAGCGTGATTGGCAGGTCATCATTTTCTTTGGAGGTGGTAACACCAGCTGGTGTTGAGCGCTGTCCGACATCGATAGCACCACCTTTGGATCAAGGCAACCTAACATGTCCGCCTGCATCTTCCTCACAGACCGGCAGTTTGCCGGGGACACCCTTATCAACCCCGTCTAAGCACAATAGCCAGCCCTCAGTCCCTCAGATGTGGACAAGTAAAAGACCATTTCCTCCTAGCCATGAGAAAGCTAAGAGGTTGAATTTCACCATCTGCAAGCTCTTGGCTACAGAAATGCTGCCTTTCCGCCTGGTGGACACAGAGGATTTTCGAGACCTTATGTCCGTCGCAGTGCCCCAGTACCAGATGCCCAGTCGGCACTACTTCTCAAAGAAAGGTGTGCCTGCGCTCCACCAGCATGTCGCACACAACATCACCGCTTCTTTGAGAAACTCTGTGTGTGACAGGGTGCATTTCACCACAGACACTTGGACGAGTAGGCATGGACAGGGGCGTTACATGTCGCTGACTGGGCACTGGGTAACTATGGTGACAGCAGGACAAGGGGCTGCTGTCCAAGTCTTGCCGTCCCCACGAGTTGTGCGTCAATCCTCTTTATGTCAAAGTTCCTCCACTGCTTCTGCCTCCTCAACCTCCTCTCGGTCTTCCACCTGCACCCAAAGCCTGTCTGGTCATGCCACAAGCTTTCTAACTGCGCAGAAGGGATCCTGCACACCTCCTTACTATGCTGGCAGTAGGGCTCAACGTCATCAGGCGGTTTTTACATTGAAATGTCTGGGAAATGTGAGTCACACAGCTGAGGAGTTGTGGTCAGCTCTGGAGAACCAATTTCATGAATGGTTGTCTCCACTGGACCTGAAACCAGGGAAGGCCGTGTGCGACAATGCTGCAAACCTGGGTGCGGCCCTTCGCCGGGGCAATGTCACACACGTGCCTTGTATGGCTCACGTGTTGAACCTGGTTGTCCAGCAATTTTTAGCCCACTATCCCAGACTAGATGGCCTTCTGCAGAGGGCACGGTCGCTGTGTGCTCACTTCCGCCGTTCGCATCCCGCAGCTCAGCGACTTACATCTCTACAGAAGTCGTTGGGCCTGCCACTTCACCGGCTAAAATGCGATGTGCCTACCCGGTGGAATTCAACTCTGCACATGTTGCAGCGACTGTGGCAGCACCGACAAGCCCTGGTGCAATACGTTCTGACGTATAGCCTGGGCCAACGAGATTCAGAGGTGGGGCAAATCACGCTGGAGGAGTGGTCTGAGATCAGGAACCTATGCACCCTTTTGCACAGTTTTGAAATGGCGACGAAGATGTTTAGTGCTGACGATGCCATTATCAGCATGACTATTCCGGTGATTTCGATGCTGGAGCACATGTTAAACAGAATTCGGAGTCAGGTGGTGGCACAAGAGGAGGTGGAGGAAGTAGAGGAGGAGGAGTTGTATGCGGAAGGGCTAACATCTGCAAGGTCCAGACGGTCGGCAGCACCAAGGCGGCAGGCATGTGAGGGTGGGGGAGATGGTTTTACCAGGGCGCATGGTAGCAGCCAAACTAGTGAGGAAGGTGCAGGAGCCCAGGAAGAAGTGGAGGACGAACTGATGGAAGACTCATCAGATGAGGGAGACCTTGATCACATTTCTGTTGTGCGAGGTTGGGGGGAGAGGACAGAGGAAGGAAGCATGATTGTTACCTCGCCACCAACACAACAGGGACTTGGTGCTCCTGGATGCGCAACACACATGAGTGCCTTCTTGCTGCACTACCTGCAACATGACCCTCGAATTGTGAGAATTAGAAATAATCCTGACTACTGGGTTGCCACACTGTTAGATCCCCGGTACAAAAGTAAATTTGCAGAAATTATTCCTGCCATAGAAAGGGATGCACGCATGCAGGAGTATCAGCAGAGACTGTTGCAGAATCTTACATGTGCTTTTCCACAAAATACCAGTGGTGCACGTAGTGAATCTCACAGTTCCAACTTGCCAACCGTGGGACCGTCAAGTGTTCAGCACTCAAACCGTAACAGAACCACAGTATCTGCTGGTAACATCAATTTTGCGGAATCATTTCACCACTTTTTTAGCCCATCCTTTGCAAGGCCACAGGAGACAAGAAGTCTGACACATAGTCAACGCCTAGAGACGATGGTACAGGAGTATCTCCAAGTAAACATTGAAGCCACGACTGTGTCACTGGACCCTTGCTCTTTTTGGGCTTCCAATCTGGATAAATGGCCGGAGCTAGCCACTTACGCCTTGGAGATCTTGTCATGCCCCGCAGCCAGCGTTCTGTCTGAACGTGTGTTCAGCGCTGCTGGTGGTGTGCTGACAGATAAGCGCACGCGGCTCTCCACTGATAATGTAGACAGACTCACGTTCATAAAGATGAACAAATCATGGATCCGAAACGACTTTTCTACCCCTGTGTCATCCTGGGGAGAGTAAAAGCTTGATGATTGGTTAAAATCACCCTACCAACCGTTTTAAGCTTTCAAATTACTAATCATGTTTATCTGTATCTTGACTGGAAAATAATTTGGGCTTTGTAGCAGTGTGCAGCACTGATCCTATTAGGCCATCTATAATAAGCTTCACCAGATTTAAAATTAAAAATAATTTTTAGCTGCATCTAGCCCGGAAAATAATTTTGGGGCTCCGAGATGCGCAAGACACATAAGTGCCTTCTTGCTGCACTACCTGCAGCATGACCCTCATATTGTCAGAATTCGAAGTAATCATGACTACTGGGTTGCCACACTCTTAGATCCCCCAAACTTTTCGATCAACCTTTTCATTTTAATAAAGACCAAAAAATTGTCATTTTTGAAATTATAAGCATTAGCAGGTTGTTAGAAACTGAAATCAAACAGTTTTCAACTCAAAACTTTATTCTAGGTGATGTTACATTTTCACATAGGACCCCTTGTTCGAAAGGAGCTTCTGAACTCTCTCGTCCATTGAATTTGTCAGGTTTTGGATGGTTTCTGCTTCAATTGTTTTGCATGAGGACAGAATACCCTCCCAGAGCTGTTGCTTAGATGTGAACTGCCTCCCGCCATCATAGACACTCCTTTTAATGATGCTCCAAAGGTTCTGAATGGGGTAGAGGTCAGGGGAGCATGGGGGTCACACCATAAGTTTGTCCCCTTTTATGCCCATATCAGCCAGAGATGCAGATGTTTTATGTGCAGCATGAGATGGTGCATTATCATGCAGAAAAATGATCTTGCTGTGAAATACACGGTTCTTCTTCTTGAACCATGGCAGGAAGTGCTGTTTGAGAAAATCCACATACATTATGGAGTTCATCTTTAGCGCCTTCAGGGATCCTAAAGGGGCCGACAATCTCTCTCCCCATGATTCCAGCCCAAAACATTACTCCACCTCCTCCTTGTTGGCGCTGTAGCCGTGTTTGCGTGGGGTGTCCATCAACCAGCCATCCTCCACTCCATTCATCTGGACCATCGAGCGCTGCACGGCACTCATCCGTGAACAAAACAGTTTTGAAATCAGTCTTCATGTAATGTTTGGCCCACTGGAGCCGTTTCTGCTTGTGTGAAGTGGATAGAGGAGGTCGACAGGATGGCATATGCACAGCTGCAAACCTCTGAAGGACCCTGCATCTTGTTGTTCGGGGGACGTTGGAGGCACAAACAGCTTCAAAAACTTGTCTGCTGCTATGACAAGGCTTTTTTGCCGCTGCTGTTTCAACCTGACGTAATTGCCTGTAGGAAAGAGTCCTCAATTTGCCCTTATCAGCACGCACACGTGTGTACTGTGAATCAGCTACATACTTCTTGATTGCCAAGACACTTCATCCTGATCATTGCACAATGTTGATTGTAGTCATGCCTTGACCTAAACACTCCACAATTTGTTGCTTCTCAGCAGCCGACACATCCTTTTTCTTTCCCATTTTGGCAGAAAATGTAGGCTGCTTAATAATGTGAGAGAGCCTTCTTAAGTAGTCTTGCCTTTCATTGGACACACCTGCCAAACTAATTAGCACAGGTGTCTGCAATTGCTTACAGTGATATAAAGAGCCCTGACACACATCACCATCAATGAGTTTAACTGACAAACAAACAAATTCTTCCCTTATCACTCCTAAACACTTTTTGCATAATAATTTGGAACGCGGTGTACATGTGCTTTTCCACAAAACACCAGTGGTTCACGTAGTGAATCTTACAGTTCTAACTTGCCAACCGTGGTCTGTATGGAATTGTTCAATAAAGGGCCCAAAATTAAGATAACATAGATGGGAGAGGTCTCTATGAATAGGAATTCCTAAGTATTTGATACCCTGTGAGGGCCAGGCAAAGGGAAAGTTGGACTGGATGGAATCCTATATGGATTTAGGGAGGGAGACATCGAGGGCCTCAGACTTCGCTGCATTGATTTTAAAATTTTACCATGTAACAAAGTGATCTATTTCAGCCATAACAGCAGGGATGGATATATGTGATTGAGTTATATATACTAGGACATCATCAGCAAATAGAGAGCACTTGTACTCGGTGCCTCCCACCTCAATCCACCTAATATTGGGGTTATGGCGAATTGATGAGAGCAGGTGCTCCGTCACTAGGATGTATAAGAGAGGGGACAGAGGACATCCCTGCCTTGTCCCATTGGTGATTGTGAAAGGTGATGAAAATGTTCTGACGCACCCCCTGGGCCTTGGGACACCCGGAGCCGGACACTTTTTGGTGGATGCTGGTGGTTGTAGTCTTCGTGGCGGCGATCCGGTTCCGTGGCTCAGGGCGGTCAAACCAGTGGCGGAACTATTTATGTGGTTTTGATGTTTAAATGTCCGACTACGCCACCCGTGGATTGCGGTCAGAGTGAACCGCCGCTACAGGGCAGACCGCTAAGGCTGGTGTTGTGGGTGCAGCAGAGCGTAGCATAACTCCCCACGGGAGTAGTATAGCCTCAGGGCAGTGTATGCGGAGGATGGGGGTGATGGTGCAGGGCAGCAGTAGTAACGACACGGAGTCAGTGATGCAGTTCAGGGCCTTTACTCACAGTTCTTATTATCCAGACCACGTCTGCAGGTAACGGCTGCCCACGTCGTACTGTGCTCACCAGGTGAGGGGCTCAGACAACTCCCAGATAACTTTGGAGCGCTTCACAGGACCCCCTTTGTGTGTCCTTTGTCTGGCCTTTCTTACCAACACTTCTGTCCGGCTGCCTCGGGCCTCCTCTTGGTAAACTTGGCGCCAGTTTCCCTGACCCTATGTGGTGCCTTCCTAGCGGGTGGAGCAAGGGGCTGCGCCACATAAAATGTCAGAGCCTCCGGTTTCTAGCTGAGGGTCGTTTCCTGCCTCCACTAGTTCGGGGACCGGTCTCCCCCTTTGGCCTGACCCCTCCACGCAGGTGGATTCGGGCGTGCGGTGGCGACTCGCCCGTCCGCACCCCTGGGATCCCTTCATTCCTCGTTCCTGGAGCCTTCTCCGCTCCTCTTCCTTCCTTCTCCCTCTTGCAGGCCTGGGCCTCTGTTACTAGGCCCGCCTCCGGAGCAGAGCTCATGCAGAGCCCCTGCTCCCTGCCACTTCTGCTCAGACTTCTCTGCACTGAACTAAGATGGTGCCCACCTTTTATACTCCCTTCTCAATGCACCCAGGAACTGCTTCCTCCCTGCTCCTGCACTGCAGGGTTCCCCTTCCTCAGTGTTCCCTCCCCCCACTCCAGCCAGGGACAGGGACTGTCGTGCCCATCTCAGGGGCATATTGGTCGCCCTGCCCCACGGCAATGTGGTGTAATGCATGCAGGTGTCGGGTCCTGATCCACACTCCATCCTTATCTGAGAGTGAGATATCACACCTCTGGGTGAGGTGCAATACGTCTGTAGCAACCGAGCCCTCGGTGCTACAGTTCCATTTATCTTCAGCCTAGGTGACGTATTGTGATACAGGGCCGTGATTTTGGCTATAAAAGGGTCCCCTAGACCCCTACCCCAAGCTTTTTAAGAGAATCATATATGGCGTGCCAGGAGACTCTATGGAATGCTTTCTCAGCATCCAACGAGAGTATCTACTTACAAATTTTTAACTGCATCTAGCCCAGGAAATACTTTGTGCCTAGTAGCAGTGTCTGCTAGTCAGCGGATTATCCCGGCTGTTAAGCAAGCTACACCACCTGTAGTTTGGACACTTAATTTTTTCAAAGGAAATGCTTCGGGACCACGGGATACTTAGTGAAGAGCATCAGGAGGCACCCCAAGGCATAGGGGCTGGGACTGGCACTAGGATGCCTTGCGGTGGACAGCCGAGCTCGATCCTTATAAAAGCTTTTTAACTGCAGCAGCTTTAGTGGACGCTACTGGAGCTGGAATTACGCGGCTGCTGGCATGAGACTTGCCCTCCAATAGATCCTTGTAAATGGATTTAAAGTGTATTCATTCAAATTAGAGGGACAATTTAAATTAAAAAGCTTAGAGCTGCCTCCACCACAGGGGGGCTCTCTCGACCCACCAGCGGACAGGCACCAGTATTGGGAGAGGGGGGCTGGCCGTCAGGGTTCACCGCGGCTCTGGCACAAACCCGGCGACACGGAGGTGGCACGGGCAGGAGCGGACTGGCCGTCTCGGCTTCTCACTTTTTGGATTTTAGAAGGGCATGACATGCCTATATCTGTGTCTCCCCCTCCTTTTACTCCTCCACCTCTTTTCTTTTCGCATGATTATATGTACTTGTCACTTTTCCATGTGTTAGTTGTGTCTTCTGAGCAGTTTGTCAGCTTTTGGACACCTTTGAAGGTGTTTTCTATGTGTTTCTATGTGTTTTTGTTTGCCTGCCATTGGTTTTAACGGTGTTCGAAGGTGTTCGACGAACAGTTCGACGAACAGTTCGGCGAACACACGGGTGTTCGACGAACCGAACTCGAACACTACGGGGGTGGCTCAACACTATTTACAAGGCAGACCATTGTTGCTTGTAAGATTGCCCCTAAATCAACTATTTACTGGTCATCAAGAACTTCAGTGAGAGAGGTTCAGCTGCTGTAAAGAAAGCTTCAAGGTTCCAAGAAAGTCCAGCAAGTGCCAGGAATGTATTCTAAAGAGGATTCAGCATCAGTGCAAAACTTGCGTAAGAAAGCAATCTACAAAGTTATTTTCTCTGCTGAACTGCCATATAGACAGTTTGCGACATGTTGAAGAAGGTCTGGAGAAGAAAGTGTGACCACTGCAAAGAGTCCCATGTCATGCCAACAGTAAGGCTATGTGCCCACGATGCAGAAATGCTCCGGATTTTTTCCTGAGCGTTTCTGCATCTCCCTGGCAGAAAAAATGCATGTGGATTGTACATGTGTTTTTCCTGCCAGGGACAAGCGGAAGTGAAGCATTCTTCACATGCATTTCCGCTTGCGGGTTGTCAAGCGCTTCCCAAGCGATTTTAACATCACTTGGAAAGTGCTTGACAACTTGGTCACACTCTATAAATCCATGCAACCGGCATGGATTTATATAGTGTGACCGAAAGAATGGTAAAAAATAAAAAATAAATATATACTTACCTTCTGATGGCCCCCGGTGTCTTTATCCAATGCGTCCTGGCTTGCCGGCAGCTCGCGGTAGACTAAAGGACCTGTCCATGTCAGCGGTTGCGTGACCAGTCACATGACTAAATGACATCATGGCAGGTCCTTGAGGCCACCCCAAGCTGCCGGCAAGCCGAGACAAGCACAGCGGGGGCCATCAGAAGGTAAGTATAATACTTCTTTTTTATTTTATTCTTTTTTTTTTTACAGGTACTACGGTACCCGGGTCTGGAGGAGAGTCTCCTCTTCTCCAAACCAGTGTACCATCCGCGCATTGAAACGCATGGAATCCGCATGTACGGATGCAGTGATGCGGATTCCATGCATTCCAATGCAAGTCAATGGAGGCGAAAACGCCGCTCTTCCGCAAAATAATTGGTAGTGCTGCGTATTTTTCCGCAATTATAGTCTGCAGCGGAAATTTCCGCACAATGTGCACGGCACATGCGGATTATCATTGGGGAACATGGCAGACCTTCTACCAAGCATTTTTTAAGCGTTTCTGCATTCGAATTGCCGCTGCAGAAACGCTTAAAAGACGCATAGTGGGCACACAGCCTTAAAACATCTTGTGAACTGAGAATACTGAGTCTTTGAGTCTTGTATTTGTCAATTAAAGTTTAAAAACTTAAGAAATGCTTATAATTTTATTCTAGTATATTCTGAAAACAAGTAACTAAAAGATCTAAACACTGAAGCAGCAAACATTTGGTCTCAACCATTTGCTACCCAACATGATCCTGCTGCATGCACAATGGGTACAAGCTTTGGTACACAGCTGACACATCAGTAACTGTCCCCATTTATGGTCACCACCGAGCCCTTTCTTCAAGTGTTCGCAGGTTTAAGGGAAGTAGAAGAATGTTGAAAAAAATAGTTTCAAAAATGTTAAAAAGAATAAGAAAACATAAGAAATAAAATTAAGTCAACTATTCTTTAACCCTTGCACCAAACATAACATTTTGGTGTAGATACAATGTTTTGATTGCCTTTTGATGCAATGTTGATGCTACACAAAAATACGTAATTATGGTATTTTGATTATTTTTCTTGTTACACCATTTATGTTTCATATTAGTTAATTTTATATTTTGATAGATCGGACATTTCTGAATGCAACGATACCAAATGTGTATTTTTTTTGTTTGTTTTATTTTTAATGGGGAAAAAGGGGGGTGATTTAAACTTGTGTTTTTCATTTTTAAACTTTCTTTAATCTTTACTGCATTTAATAGTCTCCTCAGGAGACTTGAAGTTGCGATCATATGATCGGCTGTCCTATACATAGCAGTGCTTCAACACTGCCATGTATAGCAAACATCACTATTTCTTATAAACGCTGGCCAAGAGCCACCCGCGGCTGGTAGAGGCACTTAATGGGTTATTAAATCAGCCATCAAGGGCAGGGAAACATGCGGGCTCAGTGTGAGCCCACATCAAAAGCAGACACACGGCCAATGATGTAAAATATACGTCATGAAGGGATTAAAAAAAAGTTTAACATTTTTGTAGCTAAACTGACGCACGGAATACATTGAAGAGATATTTAAATAGAATTGATTAATTAACATGTCCTTTACTTATCAAGCTACG
This sequence comes from Phyllobates terribilis, assembly GCF_046119375.1. NCBI lineage: Eukaryota > Metazoa > Chordata > Amphibia > Anura > Dendrobatidae > Phyllobates > Phyllobates terribilis. Next base: position 526,908,565 of record NW_027362763.1, on the reverse strand, counting down.
AGTGTTGAGCGAGCTTGCTCAACACTGCTCGGTACTTACCCAAGCATCTCACTACTCGGGATCTTCGGCGAGCACCGAGCATTTTCGGGTTACTCGGGCGGGAGCTCGGGTCTCCGCCCTGCATGTTTGGCGCTCTTTACAGAGCCAATGAACATGCAGGGATTGCCAGCCAGTTACTGTAATGCCGCAGCCATGTTGGTTATGGGCATTACTGTGATTGGCTGGCCGCACAGCGTCACCTCGAGTATTTAAAACCGGGCGCCGCCATCTTGGACACAGTCGCTCCGGATCAGACAGTGTAGGGAGAGTGCTGCTGAGCTAGGGAGAGATTTATACTGCGAAATAGGTAGTGTAGGGTCTCTAAAGCCTGCAAAATCAAACAAACAGTCCTTCTGAGGACTTATATCCATCCCAGATATCAGGCAGGCAGGCTGTATAGGAGACCCAGTGGTTATACCAACAAACGCTGCATTACAGTCTTGTGTACTGCTGCTGCTCAAATTGCTAGACTTAGCCACAGGTCTCAGGGCCAGGAAAGATCCTTTTTTTTTCATCTAAATCCTCTTTTTTTTTTCTTCCCCTCAGTCAGACTGTACAAATACCCATCTTATTAACCTTTTGGTATTTTCTCCCCCCACCCAAAAAAATTGAGTGTATCTGAGTGTTCAGACACAAATATATCTATTTGAAAAAGTCTGGTATACGCCAGGAAATTAGAACTGTGGTTTTCCTCTTCCACAGTTCAAATCTGGGTGTTATCCACCTTTTTGCCTTTTTCCATAAAAAAAAACAGTTTGAGTGTCTGTTTAAAATCTGTTTAAAAGATTCTGGTGTAGGCCAGAGAACTAGAACTGTGGTTTTCCTCTTCCTCGGTTCTAATCTCCTCTTTATTACCCTTTTGCCATTGACAGTGCGAGTGTAAGCTATTTTTCTTCATTTACAATGGGCAAGGCGCATGGCAAGGGACGTTGAACTGGATGTTCTAGTGATGGTACGTGCAGAGGACGGGGCCGTGGCCAAGGTGAAAATGTGCCACAGCCAACAGCCACATCTTCTCGCTCCCAGTTCTTGACCGAATTACTAGGGAAGCACACAACAACACCACTATTGTGAACTGATCAGTGTGAACAGGTTATTAATTGGATAGCAGATAATAATTCCAGTCACCTGGGCACGACCACCTCCGGTCTGTCTTCCACACGGTCAAGTCTTAGTAGCCGTGAGTCTCGACTGCATACTCCTCCTCAACCTGATACTCCTTCCTCCCACCATGCCGAGTGTCGTCAGACAGCAACTGATCCCACAGTTGGACACTCTGAAGTGCTGTTCACTGGTCCTTTTCCATATTTGGGCCCCTTGCCTGCTCCGCTTGAAGTGGTGGAAGAGAAGAACCCATGTAGAGATGGCCAAATATTTGAACAGCAACGGCCACAGGAAGGCGACGCTGGCAATTTGTCACAAGAGGTGGACGATGATGAGACACAATTGCCACGAAGTGAGGAGGACCGTGGTGCGGAAGTGGAAGAGGAGGAGGTGGTGGATGATCTAGTAACTGACCCAATGTGGCAGGAGGACACGCAGAGCGAGGCCAGCAGCACACAGGGGGAGGTAGGCAGAGTACCCCAACAGGCAGGAAGAAGCAGTGTGGTGGCCGCACACAGAAGGCGGGCAACCGTTCCCCGTAACACCAACACGAGGGACGTTGCCAGTACAACCGGTAGGTCTTTCAGAGTCTGGAATTTTTTTAAAGACTCTGCTGATAACCCCAAAAAGGCCATTTGTACCACCTGCCAGGCCAGCAGTAGTGACAAAACTACCAGCCTGACCACCAAAAAAAACGAAACAAGAGAGAACCACCGAATGATAGGTCCAATGAGACAAAGAATATGAATAAATAGCCTTTATTAGTGTTTAGGTAAAATGTGGCACTACATGCAGAAGGAGAGCCGCATTGCAGTGTCCAAACACAACAATAAATCACACAATAATAGTTGCATTTTGTGCTGCACAATAAAATCTATCGTAGTAAGACAACAGGTGCATATACCAAGCAGTATTAATGGATATACATATCACTTATCGTACGGGTCACCTAAGGGTCCAGAGTATATAGCAGATGGATGGCCAACTAATATATATAAAGTAAAGGTACCATGTGTACAATAATTCTGACCAAATCCATACCCAATACATCTGGACAACCAATGCTGCATATCAAAGGTGACAGCAAACAACCGTTCCGAAGATGAATGGCATACCTGTATGTAAAGCAGCTTGTGTGAAAAACACCTCGCAGCCAACCCCAGCCAGACCATCACCAGCATGATCAGGCACATGTCAGCAAAGCACCCGACTTTGTGAGGCGAACCCCAGGGTCCACGACCAGTGTCAGCGGGTGTCACCACTGCTTCTTCCGCTGTTGTGCATGTAAAGCAATCCCCTGTCCATACTGCATCCAAAGATGCCCCCTCCTCTCAGTTTGCCCTTGTTATGGCAGTTACTCAGACAACAGCATCAACGTTCACGTCCCACCGCAGAATTTAATTGTCCATATCCCAGACCTTTGAACGAAAGTGCAAATTCGCAGCCAACGCCCCACAGGACACAGTCCTAAATTCGCACATTTCATGACTGCTTGCGTTGGAAATGCTGCCTTTTAGGCTGGTGGAGATGGAATCCTTCCGCAACCTTAATGGCGGTGGCCATCCCTCGGTACTCGGTCCCCAGCCGACACTATTTTGCCCGGTGTGCCATCCCCACACTACACAAGCACGCGTCCCAAAACATCTGCCGTGCCCTCAACAACGCAGTTACTGGGAGAGTCCACTTGACAATGGACACGTGGACAAGTGCTTGTGGCCAGGGACGGTACATCTCCCTGACGGCACACTGGGTAAACATAGTGGAAGCCGGGACCCAGTCGGACCTTGGGACGGAACACATCCTCCCAACACCGAGGATTGCGGGCCCTATGTCAGTCAGAGTTGCCCCCACAGTGTACAGCTCCTGCGCATCATCCTCCTCCTCCTCATGTTCAGCCTCCATCTCAGATATCACCACATCAGTTACAAGCTGGATGTACTGCAGTACTGCCTCAGCCAAGCGGCAACAGGCTGTGCTGAAACTCATAAGCTTAGGTGATAAACCTCACACTGCTTGTGAGTTGTGGACAGCTGTGAAAGAGCAGGCAGATCTGTGGCTGAGACCGCTGAACCTGGTCGTGTGTGACAATGGCCGTAACCTGGTGGCGGCTCTGAGGCGAGGCGAGATCACACATGTACCATGCCTGGCTCATGTGCTTAACTTCGTGGTTCAGCGGTTTCTTAAATCATACCCCGAGCTGGCAGATCTACTCGTCAAAGTACGCCGCCTGTCAGCTCATTTTCGGAAGTCGGCTACAGCTTCCGCCGCCCTTGCTGTGTTGCAGCAGCGTTTGCAGCTTCCGGCACACCGACTGGTGTGTGATGTCCCCACACGTTGGAACTCTACCCTACACATGTTGCAAAGAATTTGTGAGCAGAAGAGAGCAGTTGTGGAGTACCAGCTGCAACAAGGCCGTTGATATTCAGGTCAGACACCACACATAAGACCTCAGGAGTGGACTTGGATGTCTGACATATGTACCATCCTGACAAACTTTGAGGAGTCCACCAAGATGGTGAGTGGCGATGACGCCATCATTAGCGTCAGCATCCCACTTGTCTGTCTTTTGCAATGCTCTCTGCAGAAAATTAAAGAGGAGGCATTGCAGCCAGAGTATGATGAGATGGATCAAGAAGCCGTAGCGGACGATTACACACAACGTGCATTGGGGGAGGAAGAAGAAGAGGAGAGCATGGTCAGTCATCATCTTGGTGAGGACATGGAAGTCTTGCCCGTTACCAATCTGGCACGCATGGCTGACTTTATGTTATGCTGCCTTAACCGTGACCCTCGTGTTGTCAAAATGTTGGGTGACAGTCATTACTGGTTGGTGACACTTTTAGACCCCCGCTACAAGAACTTTCACTCTCTTATTCCTGAGGTGGAGAGGTCTACATAAATGGGGCAGTACCAGAAGGCCCTTGCTGCAGAACTGTTAAAAAAATTCCCATCTGAGCACGCTAGCGGCAGAGGTCACAGTTCGTTGCCCAACCAAGGCGTACAGGCGAGAGAGGCGCAACTCCAATCCAGCAGAGGCAGGGGAACACTGTCAACATTCTGGGACAGTTTTCTGAGACTCGCCCAGCTTACAGGCCCTGAGGCGCGGGGTACTCTCACAAGGAGTGGAAAGTTTCAAAAGATGGTGAGGGATTACCTTGCCGACCGTACCAGCGTCCTCCGTGATTCCTCTGTGCCTTTTAATTATTGGGTATCCAAGCTAGACACTTGGAATGAACTCGCTCTGTACACCTTGGAGGTCCTGGCCTCCCCTGCCGCTAGCGTGTTATCGGAGCGTGTTTTTAGTGCCGCTGGGGGAATTATAACTGATAAGCGCACTCGCCTATCAACTGATAAAGCTGACAAGCTGACCCTTATCAAAATGAACAAGGGCAGGATTGGGCCAGACTTCTCATCACCACCAAATGACAGCAGAGTAACATAAAGTCAAATCCACTGTGTTATTTCGGGAGGTGTATTCCCATGCACCGCTTCACACCCACACATGTGTATACGCTTCCTCATTTTGTTCTTCTCCTTATCCTCAGCCTCCACCACCACTATACTACCAGGGTGACTGTGGTTCATGTTGCCAGAATTGCAAGTTCCTCCATCCTAATTTTTGGCAGCTTTTGCTTGGAAGGCATAGGCAAAGACTATGGGAGACCCTCTCCCCAATAATGGGAATAATGTTTTTAATATGCTGTACTCTTGTAAGGGGCATTAAAATAGTCTTGTTATGCTACTGTGACCTCCACGTCTCTTCCAAGGGGCATTGATATTGTCTTTTTATTCCACTGTAACTTCCACCACTCTTCCAAGGGGCATTGATATTGTCTTATTATTCCAATGGGACCTACACCACTCTTCCAAGGGGCATTAAAATAGTCTTGTTAAACCACTCTGAACTCCACAGCTCTTCCAAGGGGCATTGAAATGTTGTTTTTAATTGCCCCTAACCTCCACGACTCTTCCAACGGGCATTGCATTTCCTCCTAATTTTAGTCAGCTTTTGCTTTTCAATGCATAGGTGAACACTAAGGGAGACCCACTCCCCAATAATGGGTAGAAGGTTTTTAGTATGCTGTAATCCACGTCTGTTTCAAGGGGCATTGCAGTTCCTCATAATTTTTGAAAAGCCTTTCATTCACTGCTTATGCCAACAGTGTACAGGAGACCCAGTTGCTATAAATGGAAAAAACGGTTTATTTAAGGCCCTCTGACCTCCATGTCACTTCCTAGGGGCATTGGAGTGCCTCGAAATTTTTGGTAGGCATTGCACTCACTGTATGCCCTATAACTGTGTAGCCGAATCCTTTTGGTACCGAAACATATCCTACAAGACATGTGTGGTTGACTGGCCTGATATTGATGTGAATGGTCCCTGTTCCTCCTGCTCTTTCTCCTTTGCCACCACCTCATCCATCATTCATCACCTGAAGCTTTGTTGTAACGGGAGTCATAGAACTGGGATAGTAGCAGGAAAACATCCAGCAATCCTCGGAGGAGGTAGGATATGCGCCAAAACGCTGACCACCTCAGGCCTAGCCGCTACTACATACATGCGCTTGCATTCCAAGGAACAGAAAGCTAAGGAGATGGATGGCCTCATGATCATGAATAATTTACTTGTTGTGTAGGAGGCCAAGCACTGCTGCTGTCTACCTTCTGAACTTTGTGTTGAAGCCTGATTGACCCAGGACCCGCAATCCTCTATGTCTGGAGGACGTGTTGCATCCCAGTGTCAAACTGTGTCCCGGCTTCCACAATATTAACCCAGTGTGAAGGCGTCCGGGAGATGGACCATCCCTGGCCACATTCACTTGTCCACGTGTTTGTGGTTAGGCTGTCCTTCCCACTAAATGCACTGGTAAGGGCACAGGTAATGTTTTGGTATGCGCACTTGTGTATAAGGCGCACTGGGACAAATAGGGGCGGCTGGGTACTGAGTATGGATACCAGGCAGCCAACGCAGCCATGACATGGTGGCCGGTGACTGCCTCCACAAGCCTAAAAGACCTCATTTCAAGTGCAAGCAAGCAGTATAGTATTGCAGCCTGGGGGTGGGCGGGTGGCAGGCTGCACACTTATGCTTGCATTCCAAGAAAACAAAGCAGATGCTAACTTTTATCATCATCATCATGCTCCTCACCTTGGCACTCTCAACTCCCCTGATGGAGAAGCCAGGGCCCACCGGACGAGTCTCTGCTTGGCTGGTGGGCTCGTCTAATGCTGCCCTAAAGCAGGCCAGGCTAAAAAAAGTGTGGGGAAGGGTCCCGGGACAAATAGTGGCGGCTGAGGACTGAGTATGGAGACCTCGCCGCCGACGCAGCCATGAGGTAGTGGCCGGCTTTGGCCTCCTCCAAACTAAAAGGCCCCATTTCAAGTGCAAGCTAGCAGTATAGTATTGCAGCCTGCGGGTGGGTGGGTGGTTGGCTGCATATTTGCGCTTGCATTGCAAGTTATGGGGGAGGTACAATTGAACACTGCCCTGGGACAAGGACTTGCTCGGGTATAGTTGCAAGTCTGAATCTTCTGATGCGGCAAGGATCACTTCTGATGGGCACACTTTTAGGCAGTGACCTGGGTGTCAGAGATGCTTCCAGGGGTCTTCCCCATGCTGTTCCCATGTCTTTTCAGCACTGTATGCATGTGTCACACAGCACATGGCCAGATAAGGTTGTAAAATGTTATAATGACATTTCCCGGTGAATGCATTTGTCACGGTTGAAAGCAATACAAAAGTGCAAAAACGCATAAAAAATGCTACTTGTGAACATAGCCCAAGGTGTGGAGGAGTATTTTTGTTTTTGGTTATTTATTTTACCTTATACACAAGTCTTTACCCTGGAAAGGAAGTTCCTTATGCGGGGGCATTTATGCATACTTTATCGAAGTGCCATAATTTAGCAAAGTGCCCTGGCAGTTAGAAAATGGCATTGCTAATATTCATCTTTCTTCTCTTCTTACAGGTATATATTTTTCACTGCTTGTGTGATCTGTCCTGAAAACTGCATTATATCTCCATGCAATGCTCTGCAGCCTATCAATTTCTGGTATATATTTTTCACTGCTTGTGTGATCTGTCCTGAAAACTGCATTATATCTCCATGCAATGCTCTGCAGCCTATCAATTTCTGGTATATATTTTTCACTGCTTGTGTGATCTGTCCTGAAAACTGCATTATATCTCCATGCAATGCTCTGCAGCCTATCAATTTCTGATATATATTTTTTCACTCCTCTAGCTTTTTTATTCCATGATACTTAAAGGTCATCACACTTACTTTAAGAGTTTATGATCCATGCCGAGTTTACTAGTCTTTTTTTTTTTTTCCCTGCACTTTATGGTCTCCTGTTGTCTTTTAAGCTAGTGATTGATTGTTAATGAGTTAAATCTGTGCAGATCTAAGCAGATACGTCCCTATATATTGAGACTTAGTTAAGGGGAGGCATTTATGCGGGGGCATTTATGCATATAGCATTTATGCATACTTTATCGAAGTGCCATAATTTAGCAAAGTGCCCTGGCAGTTAGAAAATGGCAGTTGGACAGAGCAGGAGACAGGTAAGACATGCAAGACAATTAAACAAACTTGCTTCCAGGTCATCTTTTTGGCAAACAGTATTCACCATTTGTATCTGTGCCATTTATACTCTGGTTGCTACAATCATCCACATTCACCGTTCTCCCACAAATGCGGCACACTTCATCCATATTAATCCCTCACTCCTCTCTTCTCCTATGTTCAGTTGTCATGCTCTCTTCACAATGTTATACCACGCAGATCCATTCATTCCCACCATACAACGCAGGAAACGCTCTCACAAATCACTCAATCATCTGCTCACTCTCTGTATCTTCCTTCTATTAGTCGCAGGTGATATTTCTCCCAACCCAGGACCCTCCAGTAATAATAACACTAACTCTTTCCCTGTTACATCCAGAAACCCTGCTAATCTCATTAATATTCCCTGCATATCTTCTGTCTCATTCAACTGTGCCCTTTGGAATGCACGCTCAGCTTGTAATAAACTCTCTTACATCCATGACTTTTTCCTCTCTAATTCCCTCAACCTTCTGGCTCTCACTGAAACCTGGATCCAGCAGTCGGACACCACCGCCGCTGCAGCTCTCTCCTATGGTGGCCTACATTTCTCTCATACCCCGCGACCTGACAACAGATCAGGTGGAGGTGTTGGTCTGCTTCTTTCAACAAAATGTACTTTTCAGGTTATCCCCCCTGTACCCTCCCTTATCTTCCCGTCCTTTGAGGCCCACACAGTCAGACTCTACCGGCCCTTCTCCCTGCGAGTGGCGGTTGTCTATCGCCCCCCAGGTCCCCTCCGTCAATTCCTGGATCACTTTGCTGCCTGGCTTACAAATTTTCTATCCTGCGACATCCCCACGATAATCATGGGAGACTTTAACATCCCAATTGGCGATCCTCTTTCCCCATCTGCCACGCATCTTTTATCATTAACCTCCTCCTTCGGCCTTTCACAGCTTGCTAATTCTCCTACACATGAGGACGGGAACACATTGGACCTGATCTTCTCCCGGCTTTGCTCAGTACATGACTTTACTAACTCTCCCCTTCCACTCTCTGACCATAATCTTCTTTCATTCTCTGTCAAGAACTGTGACTCTACTCAAGACACTCCCACCGTCCACACTTATAGAAATTTACGCGCCATTAACACCCAGAAATTTATAAAAAGGTTGCAATCATCATTGGCCCCAATCTCCTCCCTCTCATGTCCCGAATCTGCATTGAAGCATTATAACAAAATAATGCTATGCGCCCTGGATGAAGCCGCACCTCCTACACAAAGAACAATTCGGCATAGACGGCGACAACCCTGGCACACGCCTCAAACACGTCTTCTCCAGAGGTACTCCAGGTGCGCTGAACGGCTGTGGAGAAAATCAAATCTGCCCGAAGATTTCCTCCACTATAAATTTATGCTGAAAACATATAACTCTGCCCTTCACCTCTCCAAACAAACCTACTTTAACAACCTCATCATCTCACTTTCCAATAATCCTAAACAACTCTTTGACACGTTTCATTCTCTCCTCAATCAAACAGCACAGGCCCCGACCACCGACCTCAGCGCTGACGATCTGGCTAACTATTTCAAAGAAAAAATTGACCATATCCGACAGGAAATTTTCTCCCAATCCCCAAATGTTATGCATGCTCCCCCCCGCCACATTGTATCTTGCTCATTTTCTGACTTCGAACCAGTCACGGAAGATGAAGTGATCAGGCTCCTTGCATCTTCTCGCCCTACCACCTGCACCAGCGACCCTATTCCCTCACATCTCCTTCAGTCCCTTGCTCCAGCTGTCACCTCTCACCTAACTAAAATTTTCAACCTTTCCCTCTCATCTGGTATCTTTCCCTCTTCTTTTAAACACGCCAGCATACAACCATTACTTAAAAAACCATCCCTCGACCAGAACTGCACGGCCAACTACAGACCTGTTTCCAATCTTCCCTTTATCTCTAAACTCCTGGAACGCCTGGTCCACTCCCGTCTAATCCGCTATCTCTCAGACAACTCTCTTCTTGACCCTTTACAATCTGGTTTCCGCTCTTTACATTCTACTGAAACTGCCCTCACTAAAGTCTCTAATGATCTACTAACAGCTAAATCTAATGGTCACTACTCCCTGCTGATTCTCCTGGATCTCTCTGCAGCATTCGACACTGTGGATCATCAGCTCCTCCTCACTATGCTCCGCACTATTGGCCTCAAGGACACGGTTCTCTCCTGGTTCTCCTCTTATCTCTCTGACCGCTCCTTCTCTGTGTCTTTTGCCGGCTCCTCCTCCTCCCTACTTCCTCTTACTGTCGGGGTTCCTCAAGGATCAGTCCTAGGCCCCCTTCTTTTCTCCTTATACACCGCTCCTATTGGACAAACAATCAGTAGATTCGGTTTTCAGTACCATCTCTATGCTGATGACACCCAATTATACACCTCTGCTCCGGACATCACCCCTGCATTACTACAAAAGACCAGTGATTGTCTTTCTGCTGTGTCTAACATTATGTCCTCCCTCTACCTAAAACTGAATCTGTCAAAAACTGAACTACTCGTCTTTCCTCCCTCCATTAATCTACCTGTGCCCGATATTGCCATCTCCGTTTGTGGCTCAACCATTACTCCCCAGCTACAAGCCCGCTGTCTTGGGGTCATTTTTGATTCAGATCTTTCTTTCACTCCTCACATCAAATCACTCGCTCGTTCATGTCATCTACACCTCAAAAACATCTCAAGAATCAGGACTTTTCTCACCTTTGACTCGGCAAAAACTCTTACTGTAGCTCTTATTCATTCTCGTCTTGACTATTGCAACGCTCTACTAATCGGTCTCCCTCTTACTAAACTCTCCCCTCTCCAATCCGTCCTGAACGCAGCAGCCAGGATCATATTCCTCGCCAACCGCTACTCAGATGCCTCTTCCCTGTGCCAGTCATTGCATTGGTTGCCCATCCAATATAGAGTTCGTTTTAAACTTATCACGCTTACCCACAAAGCGCTCCATGCTTCAGTACCCCCCTACATCTCCTCCCTTGTCTCAGTCTACCACCCTACACGTGCCCTCCGTTCTGCAAATGACTTGAAACTAAAATCCTCCATAATCCGAACTTCCCACTCCCGTCTCCAAGATTTCTCGCGTGCTGCGCCAATTCTCTGGAATGCACTACCCAGGACAGTTCGATTAATTCCCAATACCCACAGTTTCAAGCGAACCCTAAAAACACATTTCTTTAGACTGGCGTATCACCTAAACACACTCTGTCCATCCCAGCTTTCCCCCATATTAAAATCTTCTTCAACTTCGGGTTCAAACCAACCATGCACATAAAAGCCTCTGTCAGGACTGCACACATACTGGCTGGCGACCAGTCCATGTATTATTATTTATCCTATTCAGTATATCAAGGCTGCATTATACAATATATGTACTTTTTACCTTTTGTGTCTCCCCCACTTCCTCATAGACTGTAAGCTCGCGAGCAGGGCCCTCACTCCGTTCGATATGAGATATGCTTATTCTGTATTGTCTGTATAAGTCCCCCCTAAAATTTGTAAAGTGCTGCGGAATATGTTGGCGCTATATAAATAAACTATTATTATTATTATTATTATTATTTCACAGGAAAGCAGTTTCGGTTTCGTTTTTGAACATTTTATTGTGAGCCCTTAAAAGTGGCTTAATACCTCTGACCACGTTGTTGACAGCAGTGACCTGGGGGTCAGAAATGCTTCCTGGGGCGATCCCCATGCTGTCCCCATGTCATTTGAGCACTGTCACTATCGTTTTGGGCACTTTTTAGGCATTCTACAGACTGCCGGGGGTGCCGCCGCAAAAATGCTCGGGTCTCCCATAGACTAACTGTAGCGTCGGCGTCCCTGCCCTCTGTTAGGCAGGGACGTTGTTCCCCTCACCTCTCTGCTCCGAGCCCGGCGTCCTCCTCCCGCTCTGCTGGCAGCGCGCGCTCCTTCCCGGCCACTGTGCTTAGGGCGCGCGCGCGCTCCCTCCCTCTTAAAGGGGCCGCGCGCGCCGTCCTAAGGAGTCCCCGGCCAATGGCCGGAGGACTTCACCATATATAAGGCACCTCCTCCAAAATGGAGGTGCCCGAGCAATGTTGTTGCACTGTTCACTACTCTGCTTCAGCCCTCAGGTCCCGTTGCCAGTTACCTGTCAGTTACCTGCCTGATTCCTGCCAGAGTCCTGCCAGTTTGCTGTCTGTTTCCTGCCTTATATTCCTGCTACCTGCTTGCTAGCCTGAGGTCCGATGGTCTGCCTTCCTACTCCTGTCAGTCTGTCTATGGACCAGCTTGGCTGCTCACCTGGGAGCGCACATCTGCTACCTGCCTGCTAGCCTACCTGGAGGCTCCGCCGTCACGTGCTGTGACCACCTGCTATTCCAGAGACTCTTGCCCGCTCACCTGGGAGCGCTCCTCCGCTACCTGCCTGCTTGCCTACCTGGAGGCTCCGCCGTCACGTGCTGTGACCACCTGCTATTCCAGAGACTCCTGCCCACTCACCTGGGAGCGCTCCTCCGCTACCTGCCTGTTTGCCTACCTGGAGGATCCGCCGTCACATGCTGTGACCACCCGTTCTTCCAGAGACTCTCGCTTGCTCACCTGGGAGCACACATCTTCCATCTGCCTGCTAGCCTACCTGGAGCTTCAGCCATCACAGGTCGTACCTACCCTTTACCCAGAGACTGCCCCGGTCACTTGCCGTGACCTCCAGCCCGTTCATCCAGAGACTGCCCCGGTCACTTGCCGTGACCTCCAGCCCGTTCATCCAGAGACTGCCCCGGTCACTTGCCGTGACCTCCAGCCCGTTCATCCAGAGACTGCCCCGGTCACTTGCCGTGACCTCCAGCCCGTTCATCCAGAGTCTGCCCCGGTCACTTGCCGTGACCTCCTGCCCGTTCACCCAGAGACTGTTCCGGTCACCTGCTGTGACTGCCTGCCCGTCTTCCCTGGTCGCCACCCGCTCCCTTACAAGGACCACCCCCTTGTATAGTAGCTCAGAGGTTCCGCCTCCCAGACCCGTTACAGTTTGCTCGGGCCATGGAACCCGGTGGCACCCAAGCTCCCTCGCTCTCGGACCTCTGTCATGAACTGTCCCGTCAGAGGTCCCAACAGGAGTCCATCCTGGGTCACCTGCGGAATGTCAATTCTCGCCTGGACACTATGACTGCTCCACCAGCAACCACCGCCAGTGCCATGACTCGCAACCCGGCAGCTCCGCTGCCCACCAATACCATGGTATCCTACCCCGGACCCCGGCTATCTGCACCTCCTCGCTTCGGAGGCGACTCCGCTCAGGCTCGGGGCTTCATAAATCAGTGCACCCTGCACTTTGAACTCCTGTCCCACCAGTTTAACTCCGACCAGGCCAAAATTGCCTTCATCATGTCCCATCTCACCGGGGAGGCCCTGGCCTGGCTAAATCCTCTATGGGAGAGAGGAGACCCCCTGGTGTCCGACTTGCCTGCCTTTCTCACGGCTTTCCGGAAAGTCTTCGACGAACCCGGACGGAAGACCTCATCCGCATCATCTCTGCTACGCCTCCACCAGGGAAATCTCACCGTGGGCCAATATGCCATACGGTTCCGTACCCTTGCCTCGGAGCTGGCTTGGGATAACGACGCTCTGGTATCTGTCTTCTGGGAGGGTCTGTCCGGCCGTATTAAAGATGAACTCGCCGGTCGGGACATTCCTACCACTCTCGATGACTTAATAACTCTTGCCACCCGGATTGACCTACGGTTCCAGGAGCGTGCCAAAGAGGTCACCCGTGAGAGGAGGTTTCCACGTCTAGCTCCTACTTTTCAGAAACCCGTCACTCCCTCCGTTTCTCCCCAGGTACACTCTCCTGAGCCTATGCAGGTCGACCAGACCAAGATGGTCAAAACCCGTCAGGACTTACGCCGTGCCGAAGGGAGCTGCTTCTACTGTGGCAGTAAGGAGCACCGGATCCGTACCTGCCCGGAGAGGTCGGGAAACGCCTGTGTCTAGGTTCGCTCAGAGAGGTCGACCTAGACAAGAATAAATCCTCTCCATCTCTGCTACTGTCAGTCTCTATTATCTGCGGGGAGAATCGTTATTTCGAACTAGCCCAACTTGACTCTGGAGCGGCCGGGAATCTTATTTCACAGTCCCTGGTAGAAAAATACCGCATTCCCACCAAACCTCTGGCTGTACCATTATCTGTCGCTGCTGTGGATGGGGGCCTCTTACCACGTCCCATCCAACTCATCACCGAATCCATAACTCTGCAGGTGGGAATGCTGCATTCTGAGAGCATCTCTTTTCATGTTCTGCCTGGACTCTCTCACGCCCTCTTACTAGGTCTACCTTGGCTCCAGAGACATGCACCCGTGCTTGACTGGCAGACCGGAGAAGTCCTTCGCTGGGGACAGGACTGTCATAAGACTTGTTTGGTTCCTGTTCATCCCGTCCGTCCTTCTCCTACCCCAACTAATCTATCTGGACTTCCGATTCCCTATTGGTCATTTGCTGATGTCTTTAATAAAAAGGAGGCAGAGACATTACCCCCTCATAGACCATACGACTGTCCTATCGACCTGTTACCCGGTACTACTCCTCCCCGTGGGCGTATTTACCCATTGTCCGCTGCAGAGACCCGGTCGATGTCCGAATATATTGAGGAGAATTTGGCCAGGGGATTCATCCGGAAATCTACCTCCCCGGCGGGAGCAGGATTCTTCTTCGTAAAAAAGAAGGACGGCTCTCTCCGTCCCTGTATAGACTATAGAGGCCTTAACCAGATCACGGTGAAGAATAAGTACCCCCTTCCGCTCATTCCAGAATTATTTGATCGCCTGAGGGGGGCTAGAGTCTTCACCAAACTGGACCTCCGTGGGGCGTACAACCTGGTCCGTATCCGTCAAGGGGATGAATGGAAGACTGCATTCAACACCCGGGACGGCCACTATGAATATCTGGTAATGCCCTTTGGTCTCTGTAACGCTCCTGCTGTCTTTCAAGAGTTGGTCAATGACATCTTCTGGGACCTTCTCTACTCCTGCGTTGTGGTGTACCTGGACGACATCTTGGTCTTCTCTCCGGATCTCCAGACTCACCGGAGGGACGTTCGTCAGGTCCTGCTCAGGCTCAGGCAGAATCACCTCTTCGCTAAATATGAGAAGTGCCTCTTTGAGCAGACCTCGCTTCCGTTTTTGGGCTACATTATTTCTCAGACCGGCCTACGAATGGATCCAGAGAAACTGTCTGCCATCGAGAAATGGCCCCGACCGGAGGGGTTGAAGGCCATTCAGCGGTTCCTGGGCTTCGCCAACTACTACCGCCTCTTCATACCACACTTCTTTTCCCGGACTGCCCCAATTTCCGCGCTCACCCGTAAGGGTACTAATCCCAAGGAGTGGCCGTACGAAGCAGAGGAGGCCTTTCTTTCCTTAAAACAGGCCTTCTCTTCCGCCCCGGTGCTGCATCGTCCGGATGGCAACAAGCAGTTCTTCCTGGAGGTTGACGCCTCCTCCTCTGGAGCCGGAGCTGTACTTACTCAAAAATCATCTTCCGGGAGGATGGTAACTTGCGGCTTCTTCTCCAAACTCTTCTCCTCTTCTGAGCGCAATTATTCCATAGGAGACCGAGAGTTATTGGCCATCAAGCTGGCATTGGAGGAGAGGCATTACCTGCTCGAGGGGGCTCTTCATCCGGTAATAATTTACACTGACCACAAGAACTTGGCTTATCTCCAGCATGCCCAGAGACTTAACCCGCGCCAAGCCCGGTGGTCCTTGTTTTTTGCTCGCTTTGATTTTGTTCTACATTTTCGCCCGGCTGACAAGAACATCAAAGCGAACGCCTTGTCCCGATCCTTTCTGGTATCTGACCTCGAGGAAGAACCTAAACATATCATCGATCCCGCCAGAGTAATGCAGGTGGCTCCCGTGAGTCTAAATCGTCTCCCTCCCGGTAAGACGTTCGTATCGGTACCTGATCGGGAGAAGATCCTACACTGGGGTCATTCGTCTAAACTAGCTGGCCACGCCGGTCAGAAAAAGACCCTCCAGCTTATTACCCGGCACTACTGGTGGCCTAACCTGCACAAGGAAGTAATAGACTTTGTTTCTGCCTGTGTGTCCTGCGCCCGCAACAAAGTTCCGAAACACCTGCCAGCCAGTCGCCTCCTTCCTCTGCCAGTACCTGCTGCCCCCTGGCAGCATATAGCGATGGACTTCATAACTGATCTTCCCGTCTCTGCCGGTTGTACGGTCATTTGGGTGGTCGCTGACCGCTTTTCCAAGATGGCTCACTTCATTCCCCTGCCAGGCCTCCCGTCTGCACCCGAGCTGGCTAAAGACTTTATCCGCCACATCTTCCATCTTCATGGCCTGCCCCGTCACATCGTGTCGTATCGTGGGGTACAGTTCACTTCTCGTTTCTGGAGAGCCACTTGTAAATTGCTAGACGTCACCCTGGACTTCTCCTCCGCTTACCACCCACAGTCTAATGGTCAAGTGGAGCGGATCAATAAGATCCTGACCAGTTACCTCCGGCACTTCGTTAATGCCCACCATTCTGACTGGGTGGATCTCCTGCCATGGGCCGAATTCTCGTACAACAATCACGAGAGCGAATCTTCCTCCAAATCCCCGTTTTTTGTAGTCTTCGGTCAGCATCCTGAGATCCCGTTTCCCGTCTCCACCTCGGTGGACAATCCGGCTGCGGAATCTCTTGTTAACAAATTTTCCTCCATATGGGAGAGTACCCGGTCCGCACTCCTTCTGTCATCCGAGCGTATGAAAAGACATGCTGACAAAAAACGTCTGGATCCTCCTCAATTCCATCCTGGGGATAAGGTCTGGCTCTCGTCCAAGTATGTCCGGCTCAAGATTCCTTCCTATAAGTTAGGGCCTCGGTTCATCGGTCCTCTGGAGGTCATCAGTCAGATCAACCCGGTGGCCTATAAATTGAAACTCCCGGCCAACTTGCGGATCCCTAACTCCTTCCATGTATCTCTCCTCAAACCCGTGGTACTTAACTCTTTTTCCAAGTCTACAGGTACGCCTCCTGCTCCGGTTTCCGCTGAAAACGAATTTGAGGTAGAGAACATTCTGGCCACCAAAAGGGTAAGAGGGAAGACCTTTTTTCTAGTAGATTGGAAGGGGTTTGGTCCTGAAGAGAGAACGTGGGAGCCCCGGGAGAACATCCCTGCCCCTCTCATCCTTGCTAAATTTCTGTCTGGCCTAAAAAAGGGGGGGCCTAAAGGGGGGGTACTGTAGCGTCGGCGTCCCTGCCCTCTGCTAGGCAGGGACGCTGTTCCCCTCACCTCTCTGCTCCGAGCCCGGCGTCCTCCTCCCGCTCTGCTGGCAGCGCGCGCTCCTTCCCGGCCACTGTGCTTAGGGCGCGCGCGCTCCCTCCCTCTTAAAGGGGCCGCGCGCGCCGTCCTAAGGAGTCCCCGGCCAATGGCCGGAGGACTTCACCATATATAAGGCACCTCCTCCAAACTGGAGGTGCCCGAGCAATGTTGTTGCACTGTTCACTACTCTGCTTCAGCCCTCAGGTCCCGTTGCCAGTTACCTGTCAGTTACCTGCCTGATTCCTGCCAGAGTCCTGCCAGTTTGCTGTCTGTTTCCTGCCTTATATTCCTGCTACCTGCTTGCTAGCCTGAGGTCCGACGGTCTGCCTTCCTACTCCTGTCAGTCTGTCTATGGACCAGCTTGGCCACTCACCTGGGAGCGCACATCTGCTACCTGCCTGCAAGCCTACCTGGAGGCTCCACCATCACGTGCTGTGACCACCTGCTATTCCAGAGACTCTTGCCCGCTCACCTGGGAGCGCTCCTCCGCTACCTGCCTGCTTGCCTACCTGGAGGCTCCGCCGTCACGTGCTGTGACCACCTGCTATTCCAGAGACTCCTGCCCGCTCACCTGGGAGCGCTCCTCCACTACCTGCCTGTTTGCCTACCTGGAGGATCCGCCGTCACATGCTGTGACCACCCGTTCTTCCAGAGACTCTCGCTTGCTCACCTGGGAGCACACATCTTCCATCTGCCTGCTAGCCTACCTGGAGGTTCAGCCATCACAGGTCGTACCTACCCTTTACCCAGAGACTGCCCCGGTCACTTGCCGTGACCTCCAGCCCGTTCATCCAGAGACTGCCCCGGTCACTTGCCGTGACCTCCAGCCCGTTCATCCAGAGACTGCCCCGGTCACTTGCCGTGACCTCCAGCCCGTTCATCCAGAGACTGCCCCGGTCACTTGCCGTGACCTCCAGCCCGTTCATCCAGAGACTGCCCCGGTCACTTGCCGTGACCTCCTGCCCGTTCACCCAGAGACTGTTCCGGTCACCTGCTGTGACTGCGTGCCCGTCTTCCCTGGTCGCCACCTGCTCCCTTACAAGGACCGCCCCCTTGTATAGTAGCTCAGAGGTTCCGCCTCCCAGACCCGTTACACTAACATTGGGCTCGTTGCTCGAGTCGAGCACCCGAGTATCACGGTGAGCTCGGCCCGAGCTTCGAGCACCCAAGCATTTTAGTGCTCGCTTAACACTACAAGTTACCCATCTCCATGCTACTTATTTTTCACTACTATGCCAGTGGTCTGGCATTGTTTTTATACTATTATTACTTACATGATGGACGCCCTGTCTATCCAGCACTGTTGCCCTGATGCTCGGTTTCTATTTACTTCCTTGTAGTGGTTATGTGCTATGTACCCTTGTAAATTTTGCAGCCAATCATTGGCCTGAGCTGTAATGTTGAGTTGGATGGCAGGAGACTGCTTAATCAAGGGATTGCTTGCAGTAGCCATGTGCATAGATGGTACATGAACACTGCAAGCAAAGTAAACTGGTTTGTTGTTTATTGCCTTCAGTCAATAGAGAATTTATTGTATAACACAAATTTATGTAACTTTCCGTATATACCTTCTATTTACAGTAGATATAAAAAGTTTACACACCCCTGTTAAAATGTCAGGATTTTGTCATGGAAAAAAATAACAATAACACAAATACATACAAAGAAAAATTAATTCAAAACTACCTTAAATGGCACCCATAACCTGTATAATTCAGTTGAAAAAACATACTGAAATCTTTTCTGGTGGAAAAATAAAAATAAATAAAGAACTAAAAACAAAAGTTACATAAATACGCACCACTTTTTAACTAATACTTTGTTAAAAAAACCTTAGGATTTATGACAGCATTCAGTCTTTTAGGATAGGAGTCTATCATGGCACATCTAGAATTGTTAATCTTTGCCCACTTTTCCTTGCAATAGTGCTCCAAATCTCTCACATTGCGAGCATCACTGTATACAGCCCTCTTCAGGTCAGCCCACAGATTTTCAGCTAGATTCAGGTCTGGGCTCTGGCTTGGCCAATCCAAAACCTCAATCTTCCTTTGGCAATGCCATACTTATGTTTATTTGGACCCATTGTCATGTTGAAAGGTGAAAGTCCTCTTCATCTTTTTAGCAGAGGCCTGATTTTAATTCCCTGCACCTTAACTAAAACCCTAAATTACAGCTTCTGAAAAACAACCCAAAAAAGGTAATGCCTTCACCATCTTCACTTTGTACACAGTGTTCTTTTGGTGATGCACACTGTTGGTTTTGCGCCAAACATACCTTTTGGAATTATGAGCGAAAAGTTCAACCTTAATCTCATCAGACCATAGACACATTTTCCTACATACTTGATATAGATTTTGTCAAAACATAGTAGGGCTTCTAGGCTTTTCTTTTTAAGAAAAGGCTTTCATCTTACCACCCTACCCCACAAGCCAGACATCAGAAATATTGGATATTGTTGTCACATCCAGTACTTGCCAAAAAATACCTAGAGTTCCTTTAGTGCTGTGCAGGCTTCTTGGCAGCCTCCGTGGCTAATTTTACATTAATTCTTGATGACTGTTTTTACATTGTTCCACAGTACGGTATATCTAATGTCTTGGTCATTTTTGTACCCTTCTGGCTGAACTTTTAGCAATGAGATCCCTTTGCTATGTTGTAAGTTGATTATGGAGCATGGCTACTGTGTTAAAATTCAACTATGAATGTCAAAAATCCTACTAGCACAGCTAAATTTTATATGGGGTTAATCAATCACTTTAAAATGATGGTAGCTATGTACTGATTACTACTTAACGTGAATTTAAATTTGATTGTCCACTTCTGAAAATTACCACATCCCTAATTTTAAAAGAGTGTTAATTATGAAACCACATTATTTTAAATTTTGTTATTTTTATTATCCATCCTTAAAATTATTTTACTTTGTTTCTCAATGGATTTGTACAGATTATGGGTGACATTAAAAAAGGGAAAAGTTCTGAAATGGTTCTTATTGGTATGATTTTTTTTACATGACAACAACCTGGCATTTTAACAGGGATGAGTTGAATTTTTATGTCCACTGTAAATGTAGTCGGATTATCTTAGCTTTTTTTGCATGATAAACTCAAAAATTACAAATATTTATGGTAAATGGAATTAAGTTGTTGCTAGGTAAGATGCAATATTTCTTAGATGTCCACTCACCATAAGACAATGACACCTGCATGTTGACAGTTACCCTGTGGGTGTTGTGCATAGTCAGAAATGCATATCCTATTTCACCTGAAAGGACATGGACCACAATTACCACTAAGACTAAAACATGGGCTATCAGATGTCGAGGTGAAACAAAGAAGTTTGAATCATCGCTGAACTTAACAATTCCCAGCACCCGAACATGACAGGATGCAAAGTTGTAAAGAAGAGACTTTACATTGAATAAGTCATGAGCTTTAAATTCGCATACTATTGCTGCTAGTTCTATAACTAACTATAGATAATATGTAGTGATTAGTGTTGAGCGAGCACTAAAATGCTCGGGTGCTCGAAGCTCAGGCCGAGCTCGCCGTGATACTCGGGTGCTCGACCCGAGCAACGAGCCCAATGTTAGTCTATGGGAGACTCGAGCATTTTTGCGGTGGCACCACCGGCAGTCTTTTAAAAGCCTAACAAGTGCCCAAAACGATAGTGACAGTGCTCAAATGACATGGGGACAGCATGAGGATCGCCCCAGGAAGCATTTCTGACCCCCAGGTCACTGCTGTCAACAACATGGTCAGAGGTATTAAGCCACTTTTACGGGCTCACAATAAAACGTTCATAAACGAAACTGAAACTGCTTTCTTGTGAGATATGTTAAGGAACATCCTTTCCAGGGAAAAGACTTGTGTATAAGTTAAAATAAATGACCAAAAACAAAAATACTCCTCCGCACCTTCGGCTATGTTCACAAGTAGCATTTTTTATGCGTTTTTGCACTTTTGTATTGCTTTCAACTATGACAAATGCATTCACCGGGATATGTCATTTTAACATTTTACAACCTTATCTGGCCATGTGCTGTGTGACACATGCATAAAGTGCTGAAATAACATGGGAACAGCATGGGGAAGACCCCTGGAAGCATCTCTGACTCCCAGGTCACTGTCTAAAAGTGTGCCCATCATAAGTGATCCTTGCCGCATCAGAAGATGCAGACTTGCAACTATCCCCATGCAAGTTCTAGTCCCAGGGCAGTGTTCAATTGTACCTCCCCCATTCCTTGCAATACAAGCGCAAGTATGCAACCTGCCACCCACCCACCCCCAGGCTGCAATACCATACTGCTTGCTTGCTTGAACTTGAAATTGGGCCTTTTAGGCATGTGGAGGTGGAATCTGGCCACCACGTCATGGCTGTGTTGGCGGCCTGGAATCCATACTCAGTCCCCGCCACCCGGCGGCCGGGTGTCCATACTCGGTCCCCAGCCGCCCCGCGGCCGGGTGTCCACACACGGTCCCCAGCCGCCTGGGGGCAGCCGGGTGTCCATAAACGGTCCCCAGCCGCCCCCTGCTTTAGGGCAGCATTGGCCGAGCCCACCGGACTATCAGACTCCTCCGGTGGGCCCTGGCTTCTCCACCAGGGGAGTTGAGAGTGCCAAGGTGAGGAGCATGATGAGGATGATAGAAGTTAGCATCTGCTTTGTTTTGTTGTAATGCAAGCTCATGTACGTAGTAGCGGCTAGGCCTGAGGTGGTCAGCATTTTGGCGCATATCCTACCTCCTCCGAGGATTGCTGGATGTTTTCCTGCTACTATCCCAGTTCTATGACTCCCGTTAAAACAAAGCTTCAGGTGATAAATGATGGATGAGGTAGTGGCAAAGGAGAAAGAGCAGGAGGAACAGGGACCATTCACATCAATATCAGGCCAGTCAACCAGATATGTCTTGTAGGATATGTTTCTGTAACAAAAGGAGCGGTTCGTCTACACAGTTATAGGCCATACAGTGAGTGCAATGCCTACCAAAAATTTCGAGGCACTCCAATGCCCCTTGGAAATGACATGGAGGTCAGAGGGCGTTAACTAAACCTTTTTTTCCATTTATAGCAACTGGGTCTCCTGTGCACAGTAGGCCTAAGCAGTGAATGGAAGGCTTTCCAAAAATTATGAGGAACTGCAATGCCCCTTACAAGAGCCATGTGTGGCACCCCAGGGGTCTGGTCACAACAGTAATAGAGATATTACGTCGGCGAGCAGGTGGGAGGTTTCCTGATCAGGATCCCTTAAATATGCAACATCCTCCTGCCCCAGTCCTGGGAGGGGAGAATTCTGCCCTTATAAACTGGATCTGGGGCGGGGTTGCGTGAGTCAGAGAACAGAGAACAGTCAGAGTCAGAGTGAGAGCAAGGGAAAGTAACAGCAAGGAGCTCTGTAGGAGCTAGGAGCTAAAGACCAGGGGCTGGAAGCTGAGCAGAGCTCGCCCTGGCAGAAGACAAAAGGAACCGGACACAGGAGTCCGAGGCTGTGAGGACTTATATATCCAGCAGCAGAAACCAGCCGGCAGGGGATTTCAGGTCCTCTGGCCATAGAAGCCCGGAGGCTCAGTCACAAGCAAGGGACCAGCACCGCCGTCATGGAGCGGAGGCCCCAAGTCACCAGCCATACGGGTGAGCACTACACGGTACACTCAGGGACGTGGGCTACTTCTACCCGCTTACAGCAAGGTAGCCAGGAAGAGTGCAGACAGACGGGGAGGCCTACAACTCCACCTGGCCAGGGGAACTCCTGCTTGCTCACAGACTGACCAGGCCTCTTATGCTAGCCAGTACTCCTGGGAGGGTCTACCTTATAATCATCAGTAAAGACCCTGAACTGCACTGCAAAGACTCTGAGTCGTTCCTGCTGCGCTCGTGCACCATCACCCCCATCATCCACACTCACTGCCCTGAGGCTATACTCCTCCCGTGGGGAGTTATCCCATTCTCTGCTGCGCACACAACACCAGCCTCAGCGGTCTGCCTCGCAGCGGTGGTACTCCCTGACCGCAATCCACGGGTGGCGCAGCCGGACAATTAACCTCAAAACCTAAGAAAGACTGCCACTGGTTTGACCAGCCTGAGCCACGGGACCGGGTCACCACCACGGAGACTACAGACCCCAGAGACCCGGCACCGGGTATCCCACACACATGTGCACACGGCCCAGGGGGCGCGTCACATGCAGTACAGCATATTACAAACATAAGTCCCATTATTGGGGAGTGGGTCTCCCATAGTATTTGCTTATGCCTTGCAAGCAAAAGCTGCCAAAAATTAGGACGGAGCAACTTGCAATGGCCCTTACAAGAGCCATGCAGTGCAGCATATTACAAACATAAGTCCCATTATTGGGGAGTGGGTCTCCCATAGTATTTGCTTATGCCTTGCAAGCAAAAGCTGCCAAAAATTAGGACGGAGCAACTTGCAATGCCCCTTACAAGAGCCATGCAGTACAGCATATTACAAACATAAGTCCCATTATTGGGGAGTGGGTCTCCCATAGTATTTGCTTATGCTTTCCAAGCAAAAGCTGCCAAAAATTAGGACGGAGCAACTTGCAATGCCCCTTACAAGAGCCATGCAGTACTGCATATTACAAACATAAGTCCCATTATTGGGGAGTGGGTCTCCCATAGTATTTGCTTATGCCTTGCAAGCAAAAGCTGCCAAAAATTAGGACGGAGCAACTTGCAATGCCCCTTACAAGAGCCATGCAGTACAGCATATTACAAACATAAGTCCCATTATTGGGGAGTGGGTCTCCCATAGTATTTGCTTATGCTTTCCAAGCAAAAGCTGCCAAAAATTAGGACGGAGCAACTTGCAATGCCCCTTACAAGAGCCATGCAGTACTGCAAATTACAAACATAAGTCCCATTATTGGGGAGTGGGTCTCCCATAGTATTTGCTTATGCTTTCCAAGCAAAAGCTGCCAAAAATTAGGACGGAGCAACTTGCAATGCCCCTTACAAGAGCCATGCAGTACAGCATATTACAAACATAAGTCCCATTATTGGGGAGTGGGTGTCCCATAGTATTTGCTTATGCCTTGCAAGCAAAAGCTGCCAAAAATAACGACGGAGGAACTTGCAATGCTGGCACCCTGGTGGTATAGTGGTGGTAGAGGCTGAGGATAAGGAGAGGAAGATAAAACAGCCGAAACGAGGAAGCGTATACCCATGTGTGGGTGTGAAGCGGTGCATGTGAATACACCTCCCGAAATAACACAGTGGATTTGACTTTATGTTACTCTGCTGTCATTTGGTGGTGATGAGAAGTCTGGCCCAATCCAGCCCTTGTTCATTTTGATAAGGGTCAGCTTGTCAGCATTGTCAGTTGACAGGCGAGTGCGCTTATCAATTATAATTCCCCCAGCGGCACTAAAAACACGCTCCGATAACACGCTAGCGGCAGGGCAGGCCAGGACCTCCAAGGCGTACAGAGCGAGTTCATTGCAAGAGTCCAGCTTGGATACCCAATAATTAAAAGGCACAGAGGAATCACGGAGGACGCTGGTACGGTCGGCAAGGTACTCCCTCACCATCTTTTGAAACTTTCCACTCCTTGTGAGAGTACCCCGCGCCTCAGGGCCTGTAAGCTGAGCGGGTGTCAGAAAACTGTCCCAGAACGTTGACAGTGTTCCCCTGCCTCTGCTGGATTGGAGTTGCATCTCTCTCGCCTGTACGCCTTGGTTGGGCAATGAACTGTGACCTCTGCCGCTAGCGTGTTCAGATGGGAATTTTTTTAAGAGTTCTGCAGCAAGTGCCTTCTGGTACTGCCCCATTTTTGTTGACCTCTCCACCTCAGGAATAAGAGAGTGAAAGTTCTCCTTGTAGCGGGGGTCTACAAGTGTCACCAACCAGTAATGACTGTCACCCAACATTTTGACAACGCGAGGGTCATGGTTAAGGCAGCGTAACATAAAGTCAGCCATGCGTGCCAGACTGGTAACGGGCAAGATTTCCGTGTCCTCACCAAGATGACGACTGACCATGCTCTCCTCCTCCTCCTCTTCCTCCTCCCCCCTGTCCTCAGGCCACCCACGCTGAACCGACGGTATGACACTTGTACAGGTACTACCGTCTACAACGCATGATAGCAGCTCCTGTTCTTCCTCCTCCTCCTCCTCTTCCTCTCCCTCATTGTCCCCCAATGCACGTTGGGATGAGATGAGGCTGGGCTGTGTGTAATCGCCCGCTACGGCTTCTCGATCCATCTCATCATACTCTGGCTGCAATGCCTCCTCTTTAATTCTCTGCAGAGAGCGTTGCAAAAGACAGACAAGGGGGATGCTGACACTAATGATGGCGTCATCACCACTCACCATCTTGGTGGCCTCCTCAAAGTTTGTCAGGATGGTACATATGTCAGACATCCAGGTCCACTCCTGAGGTCTTATGTGTGGAGTCTGACCTGAATATCAACGGCCTAGTTGCAGCTGGTACTCCACAACTGCTCTCTTCTGCTCACAAATCCTTTGCAACATGTGGAGGGTAGAGTTCCAACGTGTGGGGACATCACACACCAGTCGGTGTGCCGGAAGCTGCAAACGCTGCTGCAACACAGCATGGACGTGGCTCGTGAAAGTACGCCGCCTGTTAGCTCATTTTCGCAAGTCGGCTACAGCTTCCGCGACTTGCGAAAATGAGCTAACAGGCGGCGTACTTTCACGATCAGATCTGGCAACTCGGGGTACGATTTAAGAAACCACTGAACCACGAGGTTAAGCACATGAGCCAGGCATGGTACGTGTGTGATCTCACCTCGCCTCAGAGCCGCCACCAGGTTACGGCCATTGTCACACACGACCATGCCGGGATGTAGGTTCAGCGGTCTCTGCCACAGATCTGCCTGCTCTTTCACAGCTGTCCACAACTCACAAGCAGTGTGAGGTTTATCACCTAAGCTTATGAGTTTCAGCACAGCCTGTTGCCGCTTGGTGGAGGCAGTACTGCAATGCTTCCAGCTTGTAACTGATGTGGTGATATTGGAGATGGAGGCTGAACATGAGGAGAAGGAGGAGGATGCGCAGGAGCTGTACACTGTGGGGGCAACTCTGACTGACATGGGGCCCTCAATCCTCAGTGTGGGGAGGATGTGTTCCGTCCCAAGATCCGACTGGGTCCCGGCTTCCACTATGTTTACCCAGTGTGCCATCAGAGAGATGTACCGTCCCTGGACACAAGCACTTGTCCACGTGTCCGTTGTCAGGTGGACTCTCCCAGTAACTGCGTTGTAGAGGGCACGGCAGATGCTTTGGGACACGTGCTTGTGTAGTGTGGGGATGGCACACCAGGCAAAATAGTGTCGGCTGGGGACTGAGTACCGAGGGACCGCCACCGCCATAAGATTGGGGAAGGATTCCATCTCCACCAGCCTAAAAGGCAGCATTTCCAACGCAAGCAGTCGTGAAATGTGCGAATTTAGGACTGTGGCCTGTGGGGCTTTAGCTGCGAATTTACACTTTCGTTCAAAGGTCTGGGATATGGACAATTGAACGCTGCGGTGGGACGTGGACGTTGATGCTGTTTCTTGAGAAACTGCCATAACAAGTGAAGACTGAGAGGAGGGGGCATCTTTACATGCAGTATGGACAGGGGATTGCCTTGCACACACAACAGGGGGTTCTATTGCACGCACAACAGTGGAAGAAGCAGTGGTGACACCCGCTGACACTGGTCGTGGACCCTGGGTTTCGCCCCACAAAGTCGGGTGCTTTGCTGCCATGTGCCTGATCATGCTGGTGGTGGTCAGGCTGGTAGTTTTGTCACCCCTGCTGATGCTGGCATGGCAGGTGGAACATATGGCCTTTTTGGGGTTATCAGCAGAGTCTTTAAAAAAATTCCAGACTCTGGAAGACTTACAGGTTGTACTGGCAACATCCCTCGTGTTGGTGTTACGGGGAACGGTTGCCCGCCTTCTGTCTGCGGCCACCACACTGCTTCTTCCTGCCTGTTGGGGTACTCTGCCTCCCTCCCCCTGTGTGCTGCTGGCGTCACTCTGCATGTCCTCCTTCCACGTTGGGTCAGTTACTAGATCATCCACCACCTCCTCCTCTTCCACTTGCGCACCACGATCCTCCTCCTCACTTCCTGGCAATTGTGTCTCGTCATCGTCCACCTCTTGTGACAGATTGCCAACGTCGACTTCCTGTGGCCGTGGCTGTTCAAATATTTGGGCATCGCAACATGGGATCTCCTCTTCCACCACTTCAAGCGTATCAGGCGAGGGGCCCAAATATGGAAATGAACCAGTGAACAGCTCTTCAGAGTGTCCAAGTGTGGGATCACTTGCTGTCTGACGACACTCGGCATGGTGGGAGGAAGGAGCATCAGGGTGAGGAGGAGTATGACCGTGTGGAAGACAGACCGGAGGTGGTGGTGCCCAGGTAACTGGAAGTATTATCTGCTATCCAATTAATAACCTGTTCACACTGGTGTTGTTCTGTGCTTCCCTAGTAATTCGGTCAAGAAGTGGGAGCGAGAAGATGTGGCTGTTGGTTGTGGCACATTTTCACCTTGGCCACGGCCCCGTCCTCTGCACGAACCATCACCGGAACGTCCACTTCCACGTCACTTGCCACGCGCCTTGCCCATTGTAAATGAAGTAAAATAGCTTACACTTGCACTATCAATGGAAAAAGGGTAATAAAGAGTAGATTAGAACCGTGGAAGAGGAAAATCACAGTTATTGTTTACTGGGGTATACCACACTTTTTTAAATAGAGATATTTGCGGCTGAACAGTGAGCGACACACTCAAACTGCTTTTTTTTTAGATACCAAAGGCCCAAAACTGGATAGTACAGCGATTTGACCCGTGGAACTGCGAAACCACACTGGGATGTTGGGCCTACACAAGACTATTTTCAACAGATATATTTTTGTGTCACAACAGTCAGGAGACACTACTGTTTTTCTTTACGGAAAAAACTACCAAAAGCTGAATAATAGAGATTTTTTACCGTGGGATGGCAAAACCACAGTTATTGTTTACTGGGGTATACCACACTTTTTTAAATAGAGATATTTGCGGCTGAACAGTGAGCGACACACTCAAACTGCTTTTTTTTTAGATACCAAAGGCCCAAAACTGGATAGTACAGCGATTTGACCCGTGGAACTTCGAAACCACACTGGGATGTCGGGCCTACACAAGACTATTTTCAACAGATATATTTTTGTGTCACAACAGTCAGGAGACACTACTGATTTTCTTTACGGAAAAAAATACCAAAAGCTGAATAATAGAGATTTTTTACCGTGGGATGGCAAAACCAAAGTTATTGTTTACTGGGGTATACCACACTTTTTTATATAGAGATATTTGCGGCTGAACAGTGAGCGACACACTCAAACTGCTTTTTTTTTAGATACCAAAGGCCCAAAACTGGATAGTACAGCGATTTGACCCGTGGAACTGCGAAACCACACTGGGATGTCGGGCCTACACAAGACTATTTTCAACAGATATATTTTTGTGTCACAACAGTCAGGAGACACTACTGTTTTTCTTTACGGAAAATATACCAAAACCTGAATAATAGAGATTTTTTACCGTGGGATGGCAAAACCACAGTTATTGTTTACTGGGGTATACCACACTTTTTTAAATAGAGATATTTGCGGCTGAACAGTGAGCGACACACTCAAACTGCTTTTTTTTAGATACCAAAGGCCCAAAACTGGATAGTACAGCGATTTGACCCGTGGAACTGCGAAACCACACTGGGATGTCGGGCCTACACAAGACTATTTTCAGCAGATATATTTTTGTGTCATAACAGTCAGGAGACACTACTGTTTTTCTTTACGGAAAATATACCAAAACCAAAATAATAGAGATTTTTTACCGTAGGATGGCAAAACCACAGTTATTGTTTACTGGGGTATACCACACTTTTTTAAATAGAGATATTTGCGGCTGATCAGTGAGCGACACACTCAAACTGCTTTTTTTTTAGATACCAAAGGCCCAAAACTGGATAGTACAGCGATTTGACCCATGGAACTGCGAAACCACACTGGGATGTCGGGCCTACACAAGACTATTTTCAACAGATATATTTTTGTGTCACAACAGTCAGGAGACACTACTGTTTTTCTTTGCGGAAAAAAATACCAAAAGCTGAATAATAGAGATTTTTTACCGTGGGATGGCAAAACCAAAGTTATTGTTTACTGGGGTATACCACACTTTTTTAAATATAGATATTTACGGCTGAACAGTGAGCGACACTCTCAAACTGCTTTTTTTTTAGATACCAAAGGCCCAAAACTGGATAGTACAGCGATTTGACCCGTGGAACTGTGAAACCACACTTGGATGTCGGGCCTACACAAGACTATTTTCAACAGATATATTTTTGTGTCACACCAGTCAGGAGACACTACTGTTTTTCTTTACGGAAAAAACTACCAAAACCTGAATAATAGAGATTTTTTTACCGTGGGATGGCAAAACCACAGTTATTGTTTACTGGGGTATACCACACTTTTTTAAATAGAGATATTTGCGGCTGAACAGTGAGCGACACACTCAAACTGCTTTTTTTTTAGATACCAAAGGCCCAAAACTGGATAGTACAGCGATTTGACCCGTGGAACTGCGAAACCACACTGGGATGTCGGGCCTACACAAGACTATTTTCAACAGATATATTTTTGTGTCACAACAGTCAGGAGACACTACTGTTTTTTTTACGGAAAAAAATACCAAGAGCTGAATAATAGAGATTTTTTACCGTGGGATGGCAAAACCACAGTTATTGTTTACTGGGGTATACCACACTTTTTTAAATAGAGATATTTGCGGCTGAACAGTGAGCGACACACTCAAACTGCTTTTTTTTTAGATACCAAAGGCCCAAAACTGGATATTACAGCGATTTGACCCATGGAACTGCGAAACCACACTGGGATGTCGGGCCCACACAAGACTATTTTCAACAGATATATTTTTGTGTCACACCAGTCAGGAGACACTACTGTTTTTCTTTACGGAAAATATACCAAAACCTGAATAATAGAGATTTTTTACCGTGGGATGGCAAAACCACAGTTATTGTTTACTGGGGTATACCACACTTTTTTAAATAGAGATATTTGCGGCTGAACAGTGAGCGACACACTCAAACTGCTTTTTTTTTAGATACCAAAGGCCCAAAACTGGATAGTACAGCGATTTGACCCGTGGAACTGCGAAACCACACTGGGATGTCGGGCCTACACAAGACTATTTTCAACAGATATATTTTTGTGTCACAACAGTCAGGAGACACTACTGTTTTTCTTTACGGAAAAAAATACCAAGAGCTGAATAATAGAGATTTTTTACCGTGGGATGGCAAAACCACAGTTATTGTTTACTGGGGTATACCACACTTTTTTAAATAGAGATATTTGCGGCTGAACAGTGAGCGACACACTCAAACTGCTTTTTTTTTTAGATACCAAAGGCCCAAACCTGAATTGTACAGCGATTTGACCCGTGGAACTGCGAAACCACACTTTGATGTCGGGCCTACACAAGACTATTTTCAACAGATATATTTTTGTGTCACAACAGTCAGGAGACACTACTGTTTTTCTTTACGGAAAATATACCAAAGCCTGAATAATAGAGATTTTTTACCGTGGGATGGCAAAACCACAGTTATTGTTTACTGGGGTATACCACACTTTTTTAAATAGAGATATTTGCGGCTGAACAGTGAGCGACACACTCAAACTGCTTTTTTTTTAGATACCAAAGGCCCAAAACTGGATAGTACAGCGATTTGACCCGTGGAACTTCGAAACCACACTGGGATGTCGGGCCTACACAAGACTATTTTCAACAGATATATTTTTGTGTCACAACAGTCAGGAGACACTACTGATTTTCTTTACGGAAAAAAATACCAAAAGCTGAATAATAGAGATTTTTTACCGTGGGATGGCAAAACCAAAGTTATTGTTTACTGGGGTATACCACACTTTTTTATATAGAGATATTTGCGGCTGAACAGTGAGCGACACACTCAAACTGCTTTTGTTTTAGATACCAAAGGCCCAAAACTGGATAGTACAGCGATTTGACCCGTGGAACTGCGAAACCACACTGGGATGTCGGGCCTACACAAGACTATTTTCAACAGATATATTTTTGTGTCACAACAGTCAGGAGACACTACTGTTTTTCTTTACGGAAAATATACCAAAACCTGAATAATAGAGATTTTTTACCGTGGGATGGCAAAACCACAGTTATTGTTTACTGGGGTATACCACACTTTTTTAAATAGAGATATTTGCGGCTGAACAGTGAGCGACACACTCAAACTGCTTTTTTTTAGATAC